>NC_062280.1:197624387-198855924 GCF_902655055.1 Lutra lutra
AAGCTGTGATCACCAAGACAGCATGGTACTGGCATAAAAACAGACACATAGACCAGTGGAACAGAGCAGAGAGCCCAGATATGGACCCTCAACTCTACGGTCAAATAATCTTCGACAAAACAGGAAAAAATATGCAGTGGAAAAAAGACAGTCTCTTCAATAAATGGTGCTGGGAAAACTGGACTGCTATATGTAGAAGAATGAAACTCGACCATTCTCTTACACCGTACATAAAGATAAACTCGAAATGGTTTCTAATTTTAAACCATTTACACTGTCCCTCAAGCATGGTTGAATAACTAGTTGGTCTTCCAAAGTTGGTTGAGAACTAGACTTGGCTTAAGAGGAAGGTAGAGTCTGATGATGAAGATTATTAAAGATTTCCTTGACTGAAATGAATGATGATAATGTTGTTTTATATAAATATCATTCATTAAATACCTATTCAGCAACACAACTGTATACTAGATAGTCACTTCTCACAGTATAACCTACCATATGCAGAAACTCTCTTCATGTACTCACAGAGCTGTTGCACTCAACTTATTTTAATTTAGATTTTTAAAATTTCTTTGCAGATACCTGTTGAGTAGATGAGTATAAAATGTCTTAAAAACAGGGTCATTTCCAATTCAACTGTAAGAAACACATTGACTTTTTCTTAAGATTTTATTTTTTTATTATTATTTTTTTTTATTTTTTTCAGCATAACAGTATTCATTATTTTTGCACCACACCCAGTGCTCCATGCAATCCGTGCCCTCTACAATACCCACCACCTGGTGCCCCCAACCTCCCACCCCCCACCCCTTCAAAATTCTCAGATCGTTTTTCACAGTCCATAGTCTCTCATGGTTCACCTCCCCTTCCAATTTCCCTCAACTCCCTTCTCCTCTCCATCTCCCCTTGTCCTCCATGCTATTTGTTATGCTCCACAAATAAGTGAAACCATATGATAATTGACTCTCTCTGCTTGACTTATTTCACTCAGCATAATCTCTTCCAGTCCCGTCCATGTTGCTACAAAACTTGGGGATTCATCCTTTCTTTCTTTTTTTTTTTTTTTTTTTTTACAGCTTTATAAACATATATTTTTATCCCCAGGGGTACAGGTCTGCGAATCGCCAGGTTTACACACTTCACAACACTCACCATAGCACATACCCTCCTCGATATCCATAACCCCACCCCCTCTCCCAACCCCCTCCCCCCATCAACCCTCAGATAGTTTTGTGAGATTAAGAGTCACTTAGGGTTTGTCTCCCTCCCAATCCCATCTTGTTTCATTTACTCTTCTCCTACCCCCTCGACCCCCCATGTTGCATCTCCTCTCCCTCATATCAGGGAGATCATATGATAGTTGTCTTTCTCCGATTGACTTATTTCGCTAAGCATGATACCCTCTAGTTCCATCCACGTCGTCGCAAATGGCACGATTTCATTTCTTTTGATGGCTGCATAGTATTCCATTGTGTATATATACCACATCTTCTTTATCCATTCGTCTGTAGATGGACATCTAGGTTCTTTCCATAGTTTGGCTATTGTAGACATTGCTGCTATAAACATTCGGGTGCATGTGCCCCTTCGGATCACTATGTTTGTATCTTTAGGGTAAATACCCAGCAGTGCAATTGCTGGGTCATAGGGTAGTTCTATTTTCAACATTTTGAGGAACCTCCATGCTGTTTTCCAGAGGGGTTGCACCAGCTTGCATTCCCACCAACAGTGTAGGAGGGTTCCCCTTTCTCCGCATCCTCGCCAGCATCTGTCATTTCCTGACTTGTTAATTTTAGCCATTCTGACTGGTGTGAGGTGATATCTCATGGTGGTTTTGATTTGTATTTCCCTGATGCCGAGGGATATGGAGCACTTTTTCATGTGTCTGTTGGCCATCTGGATGTCTTCTTTGCAGAAATGTCTGTTCATGTCCTCTGCCCATTTCTTGATTGGATTATTTGTTCTTTGGGTGTTGAGTTTGCTAAGTTCTTTATAGATTTTGGACACTAGCCCTTTATCTGATATGTCATTTGCAATTATCTTCTCCCATTCTGTCAGTTGTCTTTTGGTTTTGTTCACTGTTTCCTTTGCTGTGCAAAAGCTTTTGATCTTGATAAAATCCCAAAAGTTCATTTTTGCCCTTGCTTCCCTTGCCTTTGGTGATGTTCCTAGGAAGATGTTGCTGCGGCTGACGTCGAAGAGGTTGCTGCCTGTGTTCTCCTCGAGGATTTTGATGGATTCCTTTCTCACATTGAGATCCTTCATCCATTTTGAGTCTATTTTCGTGTGTGGTGTAAGGAAATGATCCAATTTCATTTTTCTGCATGTGGCTGTCCAATTTTCCCAACACCATTTATTGAAGAGGCTGTCTTTGTTCCATTGGACATTCTTTCCTGCTTTGTCGAAGATGAGTTGACCATAGAGTTGAGGGTCCATTTCTGGGCTCTCTATTCTGTTCCATTGATCTATGTGTCTGTTTTTGTGCCAGTACCATGCTGTCTTGATGATGACAGCTTTGTAATAGAGCTTGAAGTCCGGAATTGTGATGCCACCAACTTTGGCTTTCTTTTTCAATATTCCTTTGGCTATTCGAGGTCTTTTCTGGTTCCATATAAATTTTAGGATTATTTGTTCCATTTCTTTGAAAAAAATGGATGGTACTTTGATAGGAATTGCATTAAATGTGTAGACTGCTTTAGGTAGCATAGACATTTTCACAATATTTATTCTTCCAATCCAGGAGCATGGAACATTTTTCCATTTCTTTGTGTCTTCCTCAATTTCTTTCATGAGTACTTTATAGTTTTCTGAGTATAGATTCTTAGTCTCTTTGGTTAGGTTTATTCCTAGGTATCTTATAGTTTTGGGTGCAATTGTAAATGGGATGGACTCCTTAATTTCTCTTTCTTCTGTCTTGTTGTTGGTGTAGAGAAATGCAACTGATTTCTGTGCATTGATTTTATATCCTGACACTTTACTGAATTCCTGTACAAGTTCTAGCAGTTTTGGAGTGGAGTCTTTTGGGTTTTCCACATATAGTATCATATCATCTGCAAAGAGTGATAGTTTGACTTCTTCTTTGCCGATTTGGATGCCTTTAATTTCCTTTTGTTGTCTGATTGCTGAGGCTAGGACTTCTAGTACTATGTTGAATAGCAGTGGTGATTACGGACATCCCTGCCGTGTTCCTGACATTAGCGGAAAAGCTTTCAGTTTTTCTCCATTGAGAATGATATTTGCGGTGGGTTTTTCATAGATGGCTTTGATAATATTGAGGTATGTGCCGTCTATCCCTACACTTTGAAGAGTTTTGATCAGGAAGGGATGCTGTACTTTGTCAAATGCTTTTTCAGCATCTATGGAGAGTATCATATGGTTCTTGTTCTTTCTTTTATTAATGTGTTGTATCACATTGATTGATTTGCGGATGTTGAACCAGCCTTGCAGCCCTGGAATAAATCCCACTTGGTCGTGGTGAATAATCCTTTTAACGTACTGTTGAATCCTATTGGCTAGTATTTTGGCGAGAATTTTTGCATCTGTGTTCGTCAAGGATATTGGTCTGTAGTTCTCTTTTTTGTTGGGATCCTTGTCTGGTTTTGGGATCAAGGTGATGCTGGCCTCATAAAATGAGTTTGGAAGTTTTCCTTCTGTTTCTATTTTTTGGAACAGTTTCAGGAGAATAGGAATGAGTTCTTCTTTAAATGTTTGGTAGAATTCCCCTGGGAAGCCGTCTGGCCCTGGGCTTTTGTTTGTTTGGAGATTTTTGATGACTGTTTCAATCTCTTTACTGGTTATGGGTCTGTTCAGGCTTTCTATTTCTTCCTGGTTCAGTTGTGGTAGTTTATATGTCTCTAGGAATGCATCCATTTCTTCCAGATTGTCAAATTTGTTGGCATAGATTTGCTCATAGTATGTTCTTATAATTGTCTGTATTTCTTTGGTGTTCGTTGTGATCTCTCCTCTTTCATTCATGATTTTATTTATTTGGGTCCTCTCTCTTTTCTTTTTGATAAGTCTGGCCAGGGGTTTATCAATCTTATTAATTCTTTCAAAGAACCAGCTCCTAGTTTCGTTGATTTGTTCTATTGTTTTTTTGGTTTCTATTTCATTGATTTCTGCTCTGATCTTTATGATTTCTCTTCTCCTGCTGGGTTTAGGGTTTCTTTCTTGTTCTTTCTCCAGCTCCTTGAGGTGTAGGGTTAGGTTGTGTACCTGAGACCTTTCTTGTTTCTTGAGAAAGGCTTGTACCGCTATATATTTTCCTCTCAGGACTGCCTTTGTTGTGTCCCACAGATTCTGAACCGTTGTGTTTTCATTATCATTTGTTTCCATAAATTTTTTCAAATTTTCTTTGATTTCCTGGTTGACCCATTCATTCTTTAGAAGGATGCTGTTTAGTCTCCATGTATTTGGGTTCTTTCCAAATTTCCTCTTGTTATTGAGTTCTAGCTTTAGAGCATTGTGGTCTGAAAATATGCAGGGAATGATCCCAATCTTTTGATACCGGTTGAGACTTGATTTAGGACCAAGAATGTGATCTATTCTGGAGAATGTTCCATGTGCACTAGAGAAGAATGTGTATTCTGCTGCTTTGGGATGAAATGTTCTGAATATATCTGTGATGTCCATCTGGTCCAGTGTGTCATTTAAGACTTTGATTTCCTTGTTGATCTTTTGCTTGGATGATCTGTCCATTTCAGTGAGGGGAGTGTTAAAATCCCCTACTATTATTGTATTCTTGTCGATGTGTTTTTTTGATTTTGTTATTAATTGGTTTATATAGTTGGCTGCTCCCACGTTAGGGGCATAGATATTTAAAATTGTTAGATCTTCTTGTTGGACAGTTCCTTTGAGTATGATATAGTGTCCTTCCTCATCTCTTATTATAATCTTTGGCTTAAAATCTAATTGATCTGATATAAGGATTGCCACTCCTGCTTTCTTCTGATGTCCATTAGCATGGTAAATTCTTTTCCACCCCCTCACTTTAAACCTGGAGGTGTCTTCGGGTGTAAGATGAGTTTCTTGTAGGCAACATATAGATGGGTTTTGTTTTTTTATCCATTCTGATACCCTGTGTCTTTTGATTGGGGCATTTAGCCCATTCACATTCAGGGTAAGTATTGAGAGATATGAATTTAGTGCCATTGTATTGCCTGTAAGGTGACTGTTATTGTATATTGTCTCTGTTTCTTTCTGATCTACTACTTTGAGGGTCTCTCTTTGCTTAGAGGACCCCTTTCAATATTTCCTGTAGAGCTGGTTTGGTATTTGCAAATTCTTTCAGTTTTTGTTTGTCCTGGAAGCTTTTAATCTCTCTGTCTATTTTCAATGATAGCCTAGCTGGATATAGTATTCTTGGCTGCATGTTTTTCTCATTTAGTACTCTGAATATATCATGCCAGCTCTTTCTGGCCTGCCAGGTCTCTGTGGATAAGTCTGCTGCCAATCTAATATTTTTACCATTGTACGTTACAGACCTCTTTTCCCGGGCTGCTTTCAGAATCTTTTCTTTGTCACTAAGACTTGTCAATTTTACTATTAGGTGACGGGGTGTAGACCTATTCTTATTGATTTTGAGGGGGGTTCTCTGAACCTCCTGGATTTTGATGCTTGTTCCCTTTGCCATAATGGGGAAATTCTCTCCAATAATTCTCTCCAATATACCTTATGCTCCCCTCTCTGTTTCCTCTTCTTCTGGAATCCCAATTATTCTAATGTTGTTTCGTCTTATGGTGTCACTTATCTCTCGAATTCTCCCCTCGTGGTCCAGTAGCTGTTTGTCCCTCTTTTGCTCAGCTTCTTTATTCTCTGTCATTTGGTCTTCTATATCGCTAATTCTTTCTTCTGCCTCATTTATCCTAGCAGTGAGAGCCTCCATTTTTGATTGCACCTCATTAATAGCTTTTTTGATTTCAACTTGGTTAGATTTTAGTTCTTTTATTTCTCCAGAAAGGGCTTTTATATCTCCCGAGAGGGTTGCTTTAATATCTTCCATGCCTTTTTCAAGCCCGGCTAGAACCTTGAGAATCATCATTCTGAACTCTATATCTGACATATTACCAATGTCTGTATTGATTAGGTCCCTAGCCTTTGGTATTGCCTCTTGTTCTTTTTTTTTGTTGTGAATTTTTCCGCCTTGTCATTTTGTCCAGATAAGAGTTTATGAAGGAGCAAGTAAAATACTAAAAGGGTGGCAACAACCCCAGGAAAATATGCTTTAGCCAAATCAGAAGAGATCCTGAATTGTGAGGGGGGAGAAAGGGGATAAAAAGGGGTTCAGAAAGAAAGAAAAAAAAAACTATTAAAAAAAAAGAAAGCCAATAAAGAAAAAATATAAAAAGAGGAAAAAATATATATATATTAGATAAACTATTTAAAAAACGTTAAAAAAAAGAAAACGGTAAAAGTTAAAAAAAATTTAGCAGAAGAAGAGAAAAAGAAAAAAAAAATTGAAAAAGAAAAAAAAATTAACTGCAAGGCTAAAAAATCATGGGGAGAAAGCCATGAGTTCCGTGCTTTGCTTTCTTCTCCTTGGAATTCCGCTGCTCTCCTTGGTAGGTGAACTTGGTCCCGGCTGGGTTTCCCGTAGATCTTCTGGGGGAGGGGCCCGTTGTAGTGATTCTCAAGCGTCTTTGCCCCAGGCGGAGTTGCACCGCCCTTACCCGCGGCCGCGCTGAGTCATCCGCTCGGGTTCGCTTTCGGGAGCTTTTGTTCCCTGAGCGCTTTCCGTAGAGTCCGGAGGACGGGAATGAAGATGGCGGCCTCCCGGTCTCCGGCCCGGAGGAGCCGAGAGCCCGGGGCCCCACTCCTCAGTGCGCCCTCAGAGAACAGCGCCAAATGACTCCCGTCACCCTGGCCTCCGGCCGCGCTCCGAGCTGACCGAGCCTGCGACCGGTTCACGGCGACCCTGAGCTGAGAGTCACTCCTCGGCTCTGTCTCTGCAGCCGGCTTCCCCGTTCTAATACCGGTAAGCTCTGCGACACTCAGACACCCCCGATCCTTCTGCGACCCTGCGGGACCTGAGGCCGCGCTTACCCCGCCTGGGCTTCACCCCAGTTAAGCCTCTGGAGCGATGTCCCTCAGCGGAACAGACTTTTAAAAATCCTGATTTTGCTCCGTTGCTCCGGCGCTCGCCGGGAGCCGGCCCCTCCCCCCGCGGTCTATCTTCCCGTCGCTTTGGATTCACTTCTCCGCCAGTCCTACCTTGCAGAAAGTGGTTGATTTTCTGTTTCTGGAATTGCTGTTCTTCTTCTCTTCAATCTCCCGTTGGATTTGTAGGTGTTTGCAATCTTTAGATAAGCTATTTAGCTGATCTCCCGCTACCCAAAGTAGTCTCAGCCGCTACTTCTCCGCCATCTTGACTCCTCCGACTTTTTCTTAAGATTTTATTTATTTATTTGACAGACAGGAATCACAAGTAGGCAGAGAGGCAGGCAGAGAGAGAGGAGGAAGCAGGCTCCCTGCTGAGCAGAGAGCCCGATGCGGGGCTTGATCTCAGGACCCTGAGATCATGACCTGAGCCAAAGGCAGAGGCTTTAACCCACTGAGCCACCCAGGCGCCCCCCCTGTTTTTTTTTTTTTAAAGTAGGAGCCATACCTAGCATGGGGCCCAACATGGGGCTTTTGAACTCAGGACCCTGAGATCAAGACTTTAATCGAAATCAAGAGTCATAGGCTTAACCGACTGAGCCTCCCAGGCACCTGACATTTTTGTTTTTTAAACACAAGTTATATTTTTTCAAAGTGGTTTTTTTTTTTAATATTTTTTTAATTACAAAAACTAAAGTCATTTGGGGGGGGCAAAGATATCAATTAACTCAAAGCTCTCCAAGAGCTGTTTCATTCAGAAGTGAGCTTTGGATCATGATTTTGTAGATGCAGAAAAACCCAAATGCCTTATAGTGTGTAATTTATGCAGCTGTGTTCTTAGGATTAAAATTGAGAACTATCCATTCAGTTCATGACTTCACCACCAAAATAACGGAGTCTCATATGCCATTTCTACACAATTGTTTCGGTTTCAGTTTTTTCTTTGTTGGCCTAATATAGCCCAATATAGTCAATTTTGCTTGTTTTCTGTAGTTTTCTAAATTTGCTAGAGTCCTAATGGGCAATAATTGTCGCTTTTTTTAGTTTTATTACATTCCTGTTTCCATTTTCAGAAATAAAATCTCAGTTCCTACAGGCACATTTGCTCTGCATGAAATGCCTTTTATGTTTATAGAAATCAGTAAGTCTTAAATAAATCCAGCAGAGTTCAGAAATTGATTGTCTACTGGAATAGTCCCATGCAGTTTTGTCCACAGTCGGGTTAAAACGATCTATCCCCAGTTTGATCTGAACTGTCCTTGGATGGTTCTTTTTCATTTTATTTATGTTTAGGGAATCTGTCTACCAAAACCTTTCTTTAGAAAGTATACTCTTTTCAATCCTATTTTTTTTCTGTTTCTCAAAGATAAATGTCTATTTCTAATACTTCTTTTTTAATGTAATCAAAATAAAATTTTCTCATGGAGGCAAATTTGGAAAATACAGAAAAACATAGAAGTATGAAAAAACTCACTCATTAATGTCAAAGAAAAATTATACCAGAGACGTTAAAGGTGAAAGGAAGACTTTATTCAAGATTATTGCAATACCGAGAGAGAGTGAACTTGACTCTCAGAGAGCTTTCAAATGCTGGGATGAGCTTGTGGTAAAGCCCCAGGGCTGTTAGCAGGAAGGGGGGGGGGGGGTCCTTGTGAGTTGGTGTTTATGGAAGTGAGGCTCCTTCCCTCCCACAGAGACCAGGAGATTGGGGCTCCTGCTATATCAATCCAGATGGTTACATCCCAACAGAAAGTCTCTGGGGTCCTTGAGAAAGACACTGTGGGATTGTGGAATATGTGCATCTCAGAAGGACAAAGGAAGAATTTACAATGGTAGTTCTCTAAAGTAAGTGCTCGAAGAAAAGAGAGGGCGGCCATCTCAAGCTGGGGAGAAGACTGTCCAGAGTTTAGCTAAGATGAGGGGATTGTGACGTCCATTTATAGCAGTAGTCTATGTTTTTGATGAAACTACTATTAATTTGGTCTATTTCTTCTTATCCTTTATGGGTTTCTTTTTCTTTATTGAGTTCTTTATCTTGCGATATATCTTATTTTTCTTTTTAAATCTCATATCAAATATTTTGTCATGGTTGGTAAACGTTTAATGAGTGTTGAAATAAATAGCAATGATTACTTAAAAATTATTGTTTTTTCTAGAAAAATGACATTTTAATACATGTTCATATTGTACAAATGGATAATTGGTGAAAATTTAAATACATAGAAGTTATCTTGGGTGAATGCTGTTGATCACAATGATTATGAATAAAATGTATTTCATTTTGAAAGTGGGAAGAAACGTAAAGAAGAGCTTTCCATAAACCTTTAAAACAGTATCACATGCCATCAGCCAAACTGTTTTGTATTTTCTTACAGAAAATACGTGTATGACAAATAAGTAGTCGTTCGATCCAACTGTATTATTTAGAGTCATTTTTTCTTATATGATTGAGAGTATTTTTAACTAGTTACTTGCAGTTATTTTTAGTAAAAGATCTATCATATTACATATGATATTATTGAATGTGTAAGTGATCTTCAAAGATGTGGGTGAGATAACGCATAACGAGGTATTAGGTAGTAACAGCATAGATCTGTAGGGCTTGGCATACACTAAGATACTGCCTCATCTAACCCCCACATTTGCAAAACCAAAATGTGGCCCAAAGATTTTGAAGGCTTATAGGGTCAGGTGATTTCCATCTTGAGGTAAAAACTGACTTAGGGGCACCTGAGTGGCTCAGTGGGGTAAGTGTCTAACTCATGATTTTGGCTCAGATTATGATCTCAGAGTCCTGAGATCAAGCCTGGCATTGGGCTCCATGCTGGGCATAGAGCCTGCCCAAGATTCTCTCTGCCTCTCCCTCTGCCCTTCCTCACCCTCTCTCTCTCCCTCTCTTAAAACAAAACAAAGCAAAGCAAAGCAAAACCTGACTTAGTGTGAGGTCCCTGTATTCCTGGATCAATCTTCTTTCCAAGTGCACCTCTCAGTTGGAAATAGAATTGATCCTGCTGTTAATGCCGTGATTAGGTTTGAGATAGGAAAGGAGCATTTTAGCTATTTTCATAAACTCACTGTTTCTTCCTTTTGGAAATCCTTTTTAATTGGTGACATTATGCAGTTTCTACCTGACTGGTCAAACCACTGCTTTCTTCATTGCTTTATACTCAAAACACCGGGATGGTATATGCCAAACCTCTCTAGTTTTTCTTTGAAGACTTTCTGACAAAGCAGAAAAAAAGAGGTGATTGACGTTCAGGGGGATAAGTAAGAAGATAATTTGGTGGGTGTGAGGGTGGATTTTGGATGCAGGCAGCGTGACTGGTGGTTAAGAATACAAACTCTGGGGGCTCCCGGGTGACTCAGATCATGATCCCAGGGTCCTAGGATCGAGCCCCACATAGGGCTCCCTGCTCCCACCCCCTGCTTGTGTTCCTTCTGTGTCTGTCTCTCTTTCTCTGTCAAAAAAAAAAAAAAAGTACAAGCTTTGTATCTCAAGTCCCACCTCCACTCCTGCCGTGCTGTGTCCCCAACCCATTCTTCTCTTTCTTTCCCAGTGTACTCACCTAAAAAACAAGCAGAAAAGTAGATATTCCTTATACTGCTGTTAATATGAGTTAATATGTCTGAGTACTTAGAATGGAGATTATCATGCATTAAATTCCATCTAATTATTACAATGTGTTAATGGTGGTCTGCTCACAGTCTGGAAAATAGAAAGTGCAGTGGTCTTCAGATATTTGAAGGGTTCTCATGTCAGCGAAGCAGGGGACACACCCTGGGAGCTCCGGGAATGGTGACTGCAAGTTAGGACAGCAGGCACTGTTTCCGTTGTTCGTGGAAGAAATACGGCGTCTCTGAAGTTGTGAATACCTTATCACTAGTGGGATTCCCGCAGATCTGGATGTGAAATTTTTATAAGCATTTAAAGCATTCTCATTTTATAGTGAATTTTTTAAAATTAATAATCACACTATTGGGAGGGATAGTCCGCCAGGTCCCTCTCCATTGTCGCGTCAGGCCGCAAAGCACGTACGCTTAGTCGCACAGGCCGTCAGGAAGCTCAGAGGGACCACGGAGCAAACACCCGGGGAAGAGCACTGGCTTTTCTGCTGCTTGGGGCAGCATTTGCTTCTTGCTAGAAAGAACACTGGACTCCTGGCCAGGTTTCTCTCCTGCAACACAACCCATGGCACGTGTAAGCATCCACGTAGTTTCCCCCGAGCTGGCTCTTCTGACCTACCACCGTGGGACACTGTCAAACATGAACCTCTGGGTACCATGTGTGCCATGAGTCACAAACTCTTTGATCTCAGATCCAGGCATCTCTTGTCTTCCGCGCCTCTCCATGAAATGGTGACTCCTAACCTGTTAGTCTGTAAACACAGCAAAATCCTTGAAGCTTCACAGTGCTAAGCCCTTCATGTGTCTCACGCTAGAAATCCCTCAGTAGAGCCTTTCTCACGGATTGGTTTCAGAGAATGCATCTATAATGCACTCTGTCTCTCATCAGCAGGCCTCTTCTCACCTACTTCAAAATCTCCCATTGGGTAAAACTTCATCATCCAGACCTCAAGACTTCATATTTCTGTAAATATGTCCTTTAGCTATTCCTCAGGCCTTTCCCTCAACCCCAGCACTCACATAGCCCATTCATTGGTCTGATTTTATCCACGCATTTCTAGACTCAGTGGTACGGCTGGAAGATAAGGCCCAGAGATGGCCACTAACAGTGAGACCTTGTGGTTACTGGAAGAAGCCCTTCATTCCTCTCTTCCTCCCCTATGAATGTTAGTCTACCCAATCATTTGCCTTTCTATAGACAGCAACAGGAGGTTGAAATAAAAAATTCATTTGTCATGACATAAAAACATCAAAATAAATCTAACAAATTATTTGCAGGACTTTAATGCCAAAAGTTACAAAATACTGAGAGAAATTAATGATCAAAATAAATGGAGAGAGGTGCTGTGCTTCTGGATGACAGAATTCAACATTGTTCATGTGTAAATTCTCCCCACATTGATTTATCAGCTGAGCAGAACGCTAATCAAAGCCCCAGTAGGCATGTTTATAAACACTGACAAGTGGATTTTAAAATCTATATGAAAATGCTAATGATCCTGAATAGCTAAAAAAAAAAGAAAACCAAGCTGGAGGCGTCAGAGTACTTGGTTTCAAGCCTTAACTGTGCAGGTACGTTAATCAAGACTATGTGATATTGGTGTAGACTAGACCGTTGTATCAACGGAACACAATGGAACATCCCCAAATAGACCCACACTTATATCACTGGTTGAATCTTAACAAAGATTTATCCTAGATAAATGGCTGGGGAAAGATGTTCTTTTCAAAAATGATGCTGAAGCATTGGGATGGCCATATGAAAACAGAACAGACCCCAACTTGTACATAGCACCATATGCAAAACCCACTCACAGTGTATCGTAGACCCAAATGTAAAGCACACAACTATAAAATTTCTGGAGTAAAACCTAGGAGAAAACCTTTTTGACCTTGGGTTAGGAAAAGAATTTTTAGATAAGATACAAGAAGCCTAAGGCATAGGCGCAAAAAAAAAAAAAAAAAAAGTCTTTGAAACACACTGTAAAGAAGATAAAAAGGTGAGACACAGACTGGGAGAAGGTATTTACCACATATGTCCCTGACAGAGGACTTGAAACCAGAATATATGACGTCCGTATTCTGGCAGTGAAGGTTTGAGCTCACATTTTACCAGAGAGGAGATGCTCATGTCGGATAAGCACATTAAAATGCAAGTTTGAAACCATAGTGAGAAGCCACTAACATCCCTACTAGAACGGCTGTAAGAAGAGAGAGAGAGGTGTTGGCAAGAACGGGAAGCCGGGGGAATGCCCACGCGCTGCTGGTGGGAACGCCACTTTGGAGACAGCTTGGAGTTTCTTCTGGGTTTCTAACCAGGGTGAAGGCAAGCACGTGTCTGCTCAAACACCTGCATGCAAATGTGGACAGACGCTTCACTCATGCTTGACGACAACTGGACGAGCCCAAACGTTCCTTGAATGGAGAGCCCAAGTGTAGTGTGCCCCCAGGAGACCACCACTCAATGCTGAAAACCAAACCATTGTGTATAAAGCAGCGTGAATGCGCTTGAAAGCACGTATTAAGTCAGCGAAGGCAGATGCAAACAGCGGCTCGCTCTATCATCCCCTAAACGACAGTTTGGAAAAGGCAAAACTACAGTGAACGAAGTAATAATCAGTGTTTGCAAGGAACAGGAGGCAGGGGGAGATGGTGGGTTCCCCAGAGCAGGCAAGAGGAGATGGTCGGGAGTGATAGAAATCCTGTATATTCCTGGTGACGTGGGTTACACGCGCCCATATTTAACCGCGTGTAACTCTATGTGTATCTGACATAGACATGTACAGCATGGCCATCCCCACACGGTGGATAATACCTTAATACACCTGAATTTTTTTAAACCAAAAAGTACATTTAAGCATTAATTAGAATCACAAGTGCTATTATAGAATACATGAAATAATTACGTTTATGCATATTTCGCTTGATTAAATATGTATGTATTTCTGCTCGTAGGATAACATTTAGGGAAATGCTTTTTTAAATCTTACTATTATAAACTGTTACAATGCAAATTAAACTTTTAGATTGTGCCTATTTTTTTATGGATGTTACATAATAGTGGCTTTCTTTTGGCAATGATGTCCACGGAACAACAACAAAAAATGAAGTAGCTTTTATTTTTTTTTTTGCCCAGTTTGAGCTGTAATGAATGAAGTAATGAGTTATCATTTGCAATATTGGAATCCTTGAGCACAGCATTCCTCTCTAATGCCCCTGTTATTATTTTGTTACAAACTCTAAATATGGCCCATGATTCCATAACATATTTTAAGTTGTATATGAGCAATATTTTAATTAATTGTATAATTTGTGCCTTCTCTCGTTTGCACTCACTTTCACATCTGAATGTCCTGCTTAGCTCAGTCATGTGTTCAAGCTTAGCTCATAAATTGCTTGTTGATTTGTTTCCTACAGTCCTCTCTACATTTGTAAACATTTTCTTTTCAAGCTGAAGTGAATATATTTTTCTTTTAAAGTTGAGATTGAATGGAAGCTAGAACGAATGGAAAAGTTGACAGATTCCCCATTGATTGTTTATTCCCTCTCTGTGTGGAGAAATGGTTCTTATCTGAGTAAGACAACATTCCATAACCAAACTGTCCTGTTGTGGTCCTTCTTGATTAATATGGCAATGTTAGCGGAAGACTAATTATAGTATTGATTATTTTCTGTAGCAGTCCCCTGGTGTTGCCGATTGCCAAGCAAGACAGTATGTTGGAGAAAGACATTATGTTCAAAGATGCCACGAAAGGTCTATGCAAGCGACAGTCTCAAGACAGCATCCCTGAAAATGCTACTGTGAATGGCCCCACAAAACCTGAGCCAGTAAGTATACCTTTACTCCATGCCTGTTTATTACATCATGCTTTAAAATCCAACATTTCGAAACCAAACACCCCACAATTTCCATTCAAAGAAAGATTCATGAATGCAAAGGTTAATAGCTTTTTAAATTCCCATATATAAGCTGTTATATTTTACCGACCATGAGCAAACGTAGCTGCTGTTGCGCTGTACAAGGGTTTGAATTGTACATTTATCTTGACTTAACATATCAGGAACGTAAGCTTGGCCGGTACGCTAATTCCCCAGTATTTCCGATTATGTCTTTAGTCCTCCTTTTGATTATTATGTAGAGTATGGTTTTTGGAAGTATCTCTCGATGTGTACTGTGTGTGTGTGTTGGGGAGGGGGTAATGTGTGTGCCACAGTGCCCAGGTTATGGGAGATCAGTCTAATGAGCTTGGGGCTATAGAAAATAGTACATTTCCCTAGAGAAATAAATGATCTTTAAATGCTTCATGTTTTATAAATGGCAGAGTAATTTTATAAATGGCAGAGTAATCCTTGAAACTGGTTTGTTTCACGGTATCTAATTTTGAATATATTAAAGACATTTTAGCTAGGTTTTTCTAAGACCATCTTTTCAAGATTTAGTTTCATTAATTTTGTTATTTCAACATAACGAATAAACATGTTTTGTAATTTTGAGATACTTTAAAGTTTCAGCGGGTGTATTTGTCATCTTAGGCGACTATAGCAAACGCCACGCACTGGGTAGCTTAGGCGGCAGATGCTTATTCTTCACAGTTCTGGAGACTTGAAGTACAAGGTCAAGGTGCCAGCTGGTGAGGTTTCTGATGAACGTCCCCTTCCTGCCTGCTTTCTCCCTGTGTCCTCGCATGGGGGTTGAGCGGGGGAGGAAACAGAGAGAGGAAGGAGCTGTCTCTTAGAAGTGTGCCAATCTGATGGGACCAGGGCCCCACCCCTGTGACCTCCTCTAACCTGCATTGCCCCCTTAAGACCCCATCTCCGAAGAGTCACATTGAGAGCCTCCACACATGAATTTGGAGGAAAGCAGCTTAGTCTGCTGCAGTAGGCAAATTAAATGTTAGGTAAGATGGAAAGCAAAGTTCTTTCTTAACTTTCTCAAGGGTCCTACGAACTTCCTGTAACCTTGAACGCATATTACTGAGGGAAAGAAGCTGGTCTGAAAAGGGTGTACAGCGCATGATCTAGTGACTGACCTTCTGGAAAAGGCCAGACCATGGAGGCCGTACAAGGATCACAGGTTGCCTGGGCTGGTGTGGGGAGGGGTGGAGAGGTGGAGTCCAGGGGGGTTAGGGCATTGAAACTGCTCTGTATGATTTTACAGAGATGGGTCTGTGTCATTCCACATGTGTCTAAAACCCCAGAGTGTACAACACCCAGAGTGAGCCCCGATGTGCCCCATGGACTTGGGGTGATGGTGACATGTCCAGGAGGTTCAGCTGTAACAAATGTCGTCATTCTGGTGGGGAGTGTTGATGCTGGAGAAGGCTGTGCACGTGTGGGGACAGGGGTGCGTGGGAAATCTCTGTCCCTTCCTCTCAGCTGTGCTGTGAATCTAAAACGGCTCTGAAAACTCAAGATCTTAGGGGCGCCTGCGTGGCTCAGTCGGTTAAGCGTTCAACTCTTGGTTTCAGTTCAGGTCATGACCCCCGGGTCCTGAGACGGAGCCCTTCATGGGGCTCTGTGCTCAGTGGGGAGTTTGCTTGAGATTCTCTCTCCCTCTGTCCCTCCCCCCAATCACACCACATGTTCTCTCTCTCTCCTTCCCAAATAAATAAAATCTTGAATTAATTAATTAATTAAAATCTTTAAAACAGAGAGGACACTCACTACATGATACAGGTTTAACCCTTATAGAATGGCCTTTCTGATTTTAATGTAAGCTCTTTGTAATTATACAATTTATAGCTGCGTCCTAGACCTTAAAGGCAGTTGCGGTCATGTTCGGTTTGGTTGGCACTAAAGAGGGAGTGGCTGTTTTTCAGGTTTTGTGTTCGTACGTTATCGATGGAACATTCATTGGTTCTCATTGCCCTCTGTGGGCACCGCGGGCCTCTCTCCTTGGCCATGAGGTGCGTGGGTGATTCTCTCCCAAGGAAGACCAACATTATCCACTAACTGAGTTATACTTTAAAAGTGTTTTAGAAAAGTCTCCTCAAAACAAGAACATTCTGGAAAAAAAAAAAAAAAAAACAAGAACATTCTGATGAACATCTTAGGGAGATGTACGTAATGGAGACATTTTTTAAAAAAATTGAAACAAAACCCACAGAATCTCTCCTTCCAGATTTTTATAAAATGTAGGTTTTATCAAATGGTTACTGTGTGAGTGAATATTTCAAGGCTTGATTTAAACTTTTTTGGGTTTTGATAGTCACCAAAATGAACACATAATATCTCTGAGAAGACAGAATTTTTCTTCAGTTGTCAAAAAGTGTGCAAGACATTCTTCCTTTGATTTCCTTTCCACTCTCCCTTTCCCTCCTTTTCTCCTCCCCCTGCATTCTTCCTTCATTCTAATTGTCTGACTTCCTTCCCCCCTCCCTTCCTTCACTTCCTTCCTTTGTGAATATATTTCTTTAAATTTTGTTCACGCTTGAAATTCCAATTTTTATGCCACTGAGTGAAGGCACATTAGCCTGGGAGTTCAGAGAAAGGCAGATGCTTTGGTTATGTCTGCTGCTGAAAGTCTATGACTCAGAAGTTCATTGACCTCATCAGCTCCATCTATGAAATGGGTACATGGTATAGGTCTCACAGAGTTGCTAGGAAGCTGACAGAAATGAGGGCTTGAGGTTATCACACATTTACCAAGAACAGAGTAAAAATGCAGTAAGATGTATTTATATTTTCATTGTTATTGATATAGACTGACTGTACGGTAGCTTTTGCCAGAACGGCTGAATTTATCTGCTCTTGATGTAATTTCAGTCAACGCATCCACAGAGTTTATTTTTATCAATGCAAGTGTAGGTGACTTCAAACACTAATAATACAGACTTATACTTTATGTGAACACTGCAATGCTTAAATGTGCATTCACCTGCATTGTCTTAATCCTCAAAATACCACTGTGGGCAAGTTATTATCCCTCTTCATCACTTAACTTATATTCAATTTACAGATTAATTTTTTTAAAGATTTATTTATTCATCTGGGAGAGAGGGTGCATATGCATGTGTGCAAGCAGGGGAGGGGCAGAAGAGCGGGGAGAGCAGCTCCCCGCTGAGTGCAGAGTCCCCGGTACAGGGCTCTGTCCCACGACCCTGAAATCAT
This sequence comes from Lutra lutra, assembly GCF_902655055.1. Lineage (NCBI taxonomy): Eukaryota > Metazoa > Chordata > Mammalia > Carnivora > Mustelidae > Lutra > Lutra lutra. The sequence continues at coordinate 197,642,217 of NC_062280.1, forward strand.
GACCTGAGCCGAAACCAAGAGTGGGATGCCTAGCAGACTGAGCCACCTAGAGTCCCCACAAATTACAAAATGACCAAACTTCAGAACTCTAAGCAAATGGCTGAGAATCACAAGTGTTTCTTTTACTCTGAATCCTGTTCCGTGTTGGGGGCATGGCAGGAGAGCCCATGGACCTGTGATGGTTGTATGAACAGGAGAGGGAGTTCCCGGCTGCATGTGTGGTACAGGGGTTTGGAAGATTGGCGAGAATTCTCTTTCTGTGGTCCACAGACACACCCATCTCCATGCACACGAAAGTATAAATCCTTGGCCGGTCAAAGCACTAGTAAGTGAAAGGACCTGGTAGGTTTTACTGTGGTCTTAGAAACATCTAACAGGATAACAAGAGCAGGAGGAAATAGCCAAAATGCTGTCTGGCCATGGTGATGAGCTTAAGTTTGGGAAAACTTAGTATTTGTCAGATTATTACCCTATTCTCTGCTAGGACCACCCAGGTCAGCTAGTTTTTTCCCTGACTTCCTCTTTCCTCTTAATTCATGAATATTAGGTTCTTTCCTCTCTCCTCAAGATACTCTTGCTTTTCTCCCATTTGTCAGACCACTGCTTTTATCTGCCAGACGTGTCGTCTCTGCGCACAGACTGCTCATCTCCCAGAGGGCAAAGCCCCAAACAAACAAAACAGTAAGGGGGACGGCTCTCCGTGCGGTGTGGGCAAGGGGAGACCAGGAATTGGGGAAGTCAGAATATTCCCAAACGTTAAGCTCCCTTTGGATCTCGAAACATTTCTCCAAGTGTTTCTCTGAAGTTTGTCCCGACCTTCTGTCCTGAACTATATCTAGTTTATGTTCTAGATATCTCCTCTTACAGAGATAGACAGAGATATGTATCTCCATAGAAGTCATAGTGGTCAGTCCTAGAGGGGGGATGTTAATCCTTTTTACATATTTATCCCATCTCTGTTTTGCCTTATGTTGTCTTTGTTAGGTGGACGTGGGCAGTAGACATTACGGAGTCTACAACTGGAACATAGAGACACTCATAAGTGTCTTTTTCTTTTCCTCTCCACTTGCTAGCAGGTGTCCCCGGGCTTCTGAATCTTTATATGCGGATGGTTTTTGCGGATGGTGCTATGTACGAGTTGGGGTGTGCACGAGTCGGGGTCTGTTCTGTTTTCACATGGCTCTCACACTACATGCCACATTTCCTTAGTGCACACAGACTAGGGTGTCTTCGCATGTTGGCTGTCAGCTTCACAGTTTCCCTAACCCAGGGAACAGCTGTGACCCTGTGGTGGAGATCCTTAAGAACCCCGACGAGACGTCTGCAAGCACTCTTTCGGGCTTGTCGGAACGACTGCCAGACTTCTGTTAGTACTCTTCATGCTTTTGCTAAACAGAACCCCAGAAATTTGCACTGAGCTTGTTAGAACTATGGTTATAAAAGGAAGTTTATTATCGAAGAAATGTAAACCATTTCTAGAGAAAAAAATCTTGCTCATGATTTGTCTCCTTTTCATGATGCTTTGGGAGGTGAATATGGATGCTATCTTGATGAAGCCTCTTGTCTTATTTTTGCATTGTTCAAAGCTATTGCAATCCACTTGCCTTGTACCGTATCATGAACATGCATGAACGTGTATATATATGTGTACTAACGTGTGTGTATAATATGCATTGATATACATATGCACATCCGTATCTGTTTTCTGGGGTGCATATCTGTGTGCAAGGAGATGTATACATTTTTGTATGTTTAGGAAATGCTTGCAAAGACACTGGAAAAAAAGACATTTACATCCGTCTCTAAATTGATAATGAAAATTTCCTTTTATGTCTCTCTCTCTATAAAGACTTCTGCCAGTAGATTTTTTATTTCTTAGAAATACATCCTTACCCATTGGTACTTATTTTCTGAATTCCTTTCCTGTCTAAGGACACACACTTGCATCTGTGATCCCAGGTACGGTGCAGTCGCATCAATATAAGTAAAGCTTCGACCTCCTCTGCCGGTCTGAGTCGTAAACGCAGCGTAGTCCCCGTCCACGCGAGCCTGGCAGCTCCTCCTCTTGCTGCTCCAGCAGCTGCCCTGTCTGTCTTCCCTCATGTCTCTCTCCCCATCCGCCGCCACTTGCCCTATTTCCTCCAGCTCTGCAGCTCACAGGACCTCATGGCCCTTAACGCTTTCTCCCCTCTCCCTGCGCGCCTTCTCCTAGAGCCCGCAGGCTGGCCTCGCAGCATTAGGCCCAGGTGCAGCTTTGCTGTGATCTCATGGGAGACGACTTCTCAGACCCCCGCAGCGAGAGGGCACTCTCACTTTTCAGAGCGCCCTCCTGTTTTCCCTCCCTACACTTTTCATGACTGTAGTTTCTTACGTCCTTACTTCTCCCCCAGCAGACTGTAAACGGGTGTAAGACCTCAGCCCTTTGCTCCCTCTCTGGTCTCAACTCTAGCACGTGCCTGGCAAAGAGCCCATGAGTGAGAAGCGGACATTCGAAGGACAGAATATGTTGTTGGATTATCCGTTATCTGCTAGACTTTCTCCACTGTTCCCTGACGGGGATTGTCCCAGCTTCTCCTTCTGACCTAGCCTCTGTGTGACCCTAGGGAAACTGTCCAGCCTCTCTGGGCTTTAAATTCTGCATCTCCTGGTTAAGGAGGTTGGAACTATATCCATGAATTTCAAAATTTTTAAAATTACTACTTCACAGCAGATCCTTTCCCAAAAAAGGGATCTGTGAACGTGAATTCTGGGTTTTAGAGCAGAAGGGAGCTGAGGGTGTCCGCTGAGAGCTGCAGACCCTGGCCGGGGTCGTCGGCAGATGCCCACCTCCTCCTTTCTCCAAAGGCAGTTCTCAGGGAAGTTGGCAGCAAGTTTCCCTCTGGTGCTCACGACCCTCTGCATCTGTCTAGGTATCGACACACCCGTCACTGCACACTTATCTACAGAGCAGACACCTTGCCAGGCCTCCACGCAAACTTACCCTCGCAGCCTCCTGCGAGGGACACACCATCGTCTTTTATATCATAAGCGATGATGGAAAGTGACTTAGTAACATTAGGGAAGAGAAAGGCTCAGGGCCCCCCAGCCAGGGAGATACACCACTGAGATTTAAACACATTCACCCCTATTAGTACAAAAAGAATCGGTGCCTGAGATGCCCTTCTGTTTCCAGCATTTTTTAAGTGAGAAAGCTTGGTTTGGTATGTAAGTTTTTTTACCCAGATCAGCGTGACTGATAGAAAACGCAGCACGGAACGCTGCCTGGGTGGAGGGGACTGCTGGTCACTCCCCCCGAGGCGTCCTGGGCCTACCAGACTCTTTTTTTTTTTTTTTAATTTATTATTTTTAAAGATTTTATTTATTTATTTGATAGAGATCACAAGTAGGCAGAGAGGCAGGCAGAGAGAGAGGGGAAAGCAGGCTCCCTGCTAAGCAGAGAGCCCGATGATGCGAGGCTCGATCCCAGAACCCCGGGATCATGACCCGAGCCAAAGGCAGAGGCTTAACCCACTGAGCCACCCAGGTGCCCCTATGAGACTCTTAAGTAGAGCTACGTGTTTAGTGTGGAAAAAAGAACAACACATACCCACGATCCCAGGACTGATTCTGACCAGCCGGGAGAGTATCAGGAGAGGCGGGACATTCTGACTTCCATTTTTATCAGCCCCAAGTACCAACTTTCAGATTCTACTCTTGACTAGTTAAGTAAATATTTCTGACAGTATTGAAATCTTCCAGCTATGCCTGTGGCTAATTAAAATGCCCTAGTTAGCTAATGTTAATGAGACTATGTGCTATGCTCCATACAGGTTAATTCTGAACCATATTTTGAGGCCTATTTCTTTAAAATGTGCAAAAGCAAAGAAAATAGACTCAGGGTGTTGGCTGAGTGTGTGCATGGCATGGGGAGAAGAGAGGCTTTTTCTTGACCTTTATGCAGTCTGCAGTACTTTACAAATTGATTTTTTATATGTTTATTTTACTTCTGCCATAGTCTTTTATTATTTTTTATATTTAAATTTTATTTTATTTTTTCAGTGTTCCAAGATACATTGTTTATGCACCACACCCAGTACTCCATGAAATCTGTGCCCTCCTTAGTACCCACCACCAGGCTCACCCAACGCCCGGGCCCCCTCCCCTCCAAAACCCTCAGTTTGTTTTTCAGAGTCCAAAGTCTCTCATGGTTCATTTCCCCCTCCGATTTTCCCCAACTCACTTCTCCTCTCCATCTCCCCATGTCTTCTGTGTTATTCCTTGTGCTCCACAAATAAGTGAAACCACATGATAATTGACTCTCTCTGCTTGACTTATTTCACTCAGCATCATCTCTCCCAGTCCCATCCATATTGTTACAAAAGTTGGGTATTCATCCTTTCTGATGGAGGCATCATACTCCATTGCATATATGGACCACATCTTCCTTACCCATTCATCTGTTGAAGGACATCTTGGCTCTTTCTACAGTTTGGTAACTGTGGCCATTGCTCTATGAACATTGGGGTACAAACTGATTTTTAAGACACAAACAACTTTCTCTTGGAATATGGTGTTTGCCACTTACCCAAATGGTGATATTTCCCATACCAGAGCCGATTGGGTGATACCCTTCTAACTGGGAGACATGACAAACCACTCTTCTGACCACTTGAGATTCCCAGGAAAGAATCTGAGGTTCCATTTTGAGTACATTAGGATTAGAGGAAGCCTGGGAACACACTGACTTGAATTTATGAACTCCTGAGAAAGATTCCATTTTGCGAATCCATCACTCACAGCAGAGAGATCACCCTACACTTAGATTTTTTTAATGTGCCGTATCTGTCAATGCTATAAACGTTTAGCTGATAAACAGTAATATTTAAGTCCAAATTCTTTAACAGTGATACATACGAGGATAAGATATGTAGTGCAAATATAAGTACAAAAGGGGAATGTTGATACAGAATACAGACATGAACGTAAATGATACAAAATAAGCTTGCTGTTGCTAAAAATTCACCATGGGCACCGATGAACTAACTCAACTGAGGTGTGGATAAGAGTATTCTTCGACTTTGGCTCCTCTGTGTTTGACAAAAGAAAACCAAGGCTGTCCTCACAGATCAAGGGTCTGCTTTGCACAACCTACCTTGTGTAGGTAAAATTAAACATGGTCCATTCCAAACTTGCAAATGATAGGTTTTCACCCAATTTAATCATCCAAATTAATCTTTTTTAGTTGAAATATTTGGCAGTTTTCTAACTCTGTCACAGGGAATCATGTTTTTCTTTATGACAGAATTATCTGAATCTCACAGCTACTTTCATTGTAGGAGTCATGTAGAGAAGAATAAAAATCCCAAGCCAAAATTCTAGAGTCTTTCAAAATCTGGCCTCCTCCCCCATGTATGTGGAAGCTACATTCCAGGCACGCTGGCTCCTTCAGCATGCCAATGACAGTAATAGGAGAAGTTCTGCTTCAGCTTTGGAAACACTGCAGACATGTGAGCTCTTCAGCTGCCGGCCGTAGAGGACGCAGAGCAGCTCAGAGCTGTCTACGTTTTGAGTGGGGACTAGGAAAGTCAACGTGCCGGAATGATTCTGGCAGACTGGTGCCTTTGCAGGACGGAAGGTGGCACTGGGGGTTTTGGGGTTAGCGTGTGTGCGAGCGCCCGTGCACGGTCGTGGGCTCAGGACAGAAGTTGTCATCTGAAAACATTTCTCTGTGGCTTCGGAATTTTTTTGTTCCTTCTAAGTGAACCATCTCATTTTTTAATAATGGTTTCAAACTCACATGGTCTTTACGTGTTTGACATGTAATTGGAAATGGGACATCCAACTGTGAAGAGAGTTGATTGGAAAGCAATTAAATTGATCTTTTTGTTTGTCTTCCCCAGGTCAAGCTGATGCCTCCCGCTCCCAGCGATGACCTGGCGACGCTCAGTGAGCTGAACGACGGCACCCTGCTTTACGAGATTCAGAAGCGCTTTGGGAACAATCAGATATATGTAAGTGCCCTTGAGCCTGCCTCGTGTGTAGCTTTGTCTTGCTGCCGATGTCCGTCCTCCAAGCTGCAGATGTCACAAGGAGAGGGCTTACGGTTGTTTCTGGTCTTGCTGATAGCGTAAGGTCGATTTCTCAGCGTTCAGCTTCATTCTGATTCAGTTCTAAAGCAAGCTCAGCAAAGATCCAAATTTCAGAGCTGTTAAGTGAAAATTAATACCCTGCGGGCTGGCGGCTTTCCTGTTGTTGAGGTTGCTGTGGAAGACCTTGCTAGAAACCGGAGGATCTGCACGTCACTCCTAAAACTGCTGTTTGTTTCCTGTACTTGACTTAGCCTGCTAGATCTGGAAGAGGAAGCTGAAGGGGGAGACTTCCCTGGGCTTGGAGGGTGTCGTCTCTATCTGCACAAAAGGAGTCTGTCGTCCCTTTAAGTTATCAGGAAATGCTTTGTCAAGTAAATAATTTATACACTGATCTCTGATAGCAGGATACGAATGTATGACTCGGATGACAAATAACACAGAGAATCAATCTGCTGTGCTTCCGGCCCCGGTTTATATGTGTTATTTCATCCAACATGCAGAACGATTTAGACACCATGTCGCCTCAGTCCCCATCTCTATCGGTCGGTCTGTCTGTCTCCCTCTGCTTGATTTTGTGATATTCAGCTGAGAGCAATTCAATCAGAACGTCTGTAGAGAAATCCGATGATGCCCATATGTGCTATTTCTTTTTGATAACACTCTTTTCCCCCTAGTCTACTGAGAAATTGATTAAGTAATTTTCATGTAAATGCTAAGTCTGAGATTTGCTTATAAGTAATAAATCGTCAGGTGCTGATTAGCCTATGAAAATTCAGTGCAGCATCTTAATGCTTGGATAAATTGCCTGCCACCGTAAATACACTTAAAATTAAATGCTTCTATCAAAATGAATGGGATTGAGTCATTGGCATAAAGTGGTGAAAGCTGATGACTCCACTCTCTGGGACGGCCCCGTTATTTGTGTGTTAGTTTTATTCCGTCTTCTCACCTTTGCCAACATGGTGCTGATCCTTCTCCTCTACGTCCTTCTCCTCCTCCCTGCCTTCTTACCGAGTTACCAGAAGGCCATTGCTTGAATTGTGTTGCGTTTCTTTATTTCCTTCATGCTTCTCCAGTGCCTCTGTCTCCGCAACATCCACTTGACCTGCCCTCACCCAGGTGGTCGCCGTCCTCATCAAGGCCTTTGCCATCTCTTCTCAAAAGCCTCCTAACCCTGCCGAGGGGACCTTGTTCCCTTTCAGTCTGATCTCACCAGGAGCTAGAGTCATTCTTATCATGAACAAATGTGATCTTGACACTCCCAGTCTTAGAGCATCTCTGTGGCGTGTCACTTCTCATGGGATGATGGCCGCAATCTTCATACACGATCTGGGCCCCAGATACAAGCTGATGCTCTTAACCCCTGGGCGACAGCCCTTCTGCCTGTGTCAGGATTTTCCTTGGGCTGTTTTTCTTTCCCCTAAGCTTTTCTTTCTACCCATGGAATAAACACTTAGCTTTATAAACTCCCACTGGGAGTTCTTCAGTCTTTAAGTAAACCTCTCCAGCCCTTTCTGATGAAGTCACAATGGATCTTCTCATGGCTCGTGATGGTCTCTCTCACTGGTGATTTGATGGTGTCCGGTGCTGTGCTAGACTCTGGCTCAGTGATGATGGGATCCATCCATACTGGGTTTGCTCACTGGGAGGCCTGGTCAAGCACTTTCCAATCTCAAGGGACAAGTACTTCCTATCAGTTTATCAGAATCACAGCTCCAACTCCTCCCCACACTGGGCCATCTTCTTAGGTCGTTTCTGCCCACTGGGTTTCTCTTTCTTTCCAGATCATGCTTTGCTAAAGTTCACATCAAATGCACATTTGCCACTGCAGGAGACATGCTTTTCCTCTCTCCCACACCTGAAATATGGAAGAGCTTAATCGTCTCGGATCAATTTTGTGATGAGTGCTCTAAGCCAGGTTATTTGAACTCGCCTTTAATGGATAGACAAGTCACTTAAACATTATTGATTGAATAATAACAAGTGATTCTAAAAGTGTAACCTGTGGACCATTGGAAATATGAACTTTTTATTACCATTCTGCTGTGAGAGTAAGCATTTAGAACCTCTTAGGACAAGTTGACAGTTTCATTGCTGTCTGTTGAGTCTAATAAGAATCCAGGTTTGCATTTTGTAGGTCTTTGTCTTTTTCAATGCCATGTTTACAGGAATCCACTTTTATCACACTTTACAAAAGTATCAGTTCATGATGCATTGGAAACAGAAGTGTTCCTTCCCACAAATACGAAAGCACTGGTTTCAGTAGCTGTTGTGTTCAGAGATGGTCTGCTGACCTCCGCACCCACTCCCCTTACACGTCCATCCCTGACCCTCTTCCTCTTCTCCCAGGTTCAGGCTGAAGTGCCCCGTTCAAGTGTCGGGACTGATCCCTCTTTGGTGTCCCACATTTGACTCTCCTGCAAATCTTAGCAGCCCTCCTTTCAGGATGTACACAGAATGGCCCTCCACTGCTGCCATCAACCCATCAGGGCCAACATAACACTTGTCTGCTAAAGTAATGTCTAACCGGCATTTTCATCTCTTTTTGCTGTAATCTGACTAGTTAATAAGATGATCTTTCGAAAAAGTCTGTAAGTTGCCCTTTCCTTTCCTCCCCTTTCCCTTTTCTTTCCTTTCCTTCCCTTCCCTTCCCTTTCCCTTTCCTTGCCAAAACCCAGGAGCAAACATAACTTGCCCTTTTCTCTAAGTATATACATATTATTTCATTTGGATATCAGATTGTAAAGGTTCCACATAGCCCGTAGCAGAAGGATGAGCCCAAACCATCAAACAAAATGAATTGTAAGAATTGAGACGTTTGCTTGCTAAATAATGCAGAGAATAAAGGCATTTCTTTCTCTGAATAATCACTGTCACACAGGACAGCGGAAATAGAATATGCAATCAAATTTCTTTTGGATGGCAGATAAACGTGAAGGTAATATTCTCTTCATAACCACAACTGGTAGGACTCAACACTCGTAAAGAAAGAAACCTCCCCAAATAAACACAGGCTCCTGTTACGTCTGGTTCGCTAGGTAGGCATCTTGGCTCGGCTGAGCCACTTACTAACTGAACATTCCCCTCCAGGGGCCCCACTGGGGTATAGTAGGTCTTTTTTGTAGGGGCAGCTCAGGAGGCTAAAGTTGACCAGCTTGTGTCAGGAGCTGAAGTCTCTCTCACTTGGAGGCTATCTGAAATTAGGAGGACAGACGCATTTCCCCCCAGATGACGCTGCCCCCTAGCCTGGAATCCGAAGACACACCTGCCATATACAATACCTATCGCGCCATTCCCTGTCATTCCACTCAAGCTTATAGACCCTTGGGAGCTCTTAACATGTGTGAGCTATTAACAGTAAAACTGTGATAGTTTAGAAAGATGAGGAAAAGGAAATCTGTAGTTTCCTAAAGTAGAAAAAAAAATTCTTTCTCTGCAAAACATTTACAGCATTACCTTTCATCAAAGCAACCTCTTGAGAATATGGCATAAACCTGTATTAACTCATATGTTAGGAGTCCATTGTTAACACGCAGATCACATTTTTCTAGACTAATTTTTGTTGTTGTTCATCACAAAATACATTTGCAAAGACAGTCTCAGATTCCTTCAGTAATTAGATCAAAATAGAAATTATATCTCAATAGAAAAGTTCAATTTAGAAGCATATTTGGATGCGTATTTGGAAGCTCCTCATTTTTCCTTCCTTAGCAGATTTCTCCTTTCTCCCTAAGTCTACTTTTTTTTCTTCATTTTTCTGAGTAATTTTCAGATACTTCACTACAAAGGTTCCTATTTGGTTCAATCATTTTACTTTTCTTTTCTCCTTTCCTTGGCTACAGAATCCTGGCCAGTACTTCCATTGAAGTCAATGTTGTCTTGAATCACAACATGTAAAGAGAGTCACACACCACTCACGGGTGTGTGGTTTCATGAATTTTCATTTGGTGAACATGCGTAGGTAACCAGCAGCTTCATAAAGAAATGGAAGAGTAAGAAGCCCCTTCCTCAGTTTACCCTACCCATCACAAAAGATTTTGGCATATATAGGTACAGATTTGTTTTTTTTTTTTTTTTTCTGGACTTCATATAAAAGGACTCACCAGTGTGTTCTCTTTTGTGTCTGCCCACTTTCTTTCTTTCTTTTTTTTAAGATTTTATTCATTTATTTGAGAGAGAGCACAAGCGAGAGAGCAGGAGAGGGAGAAGCAGATTCCCCACTGAGCAGGGAACCCAATGCGGGGCTTGATCCCAGGACCCTGAGATTATGACCTGAGCCGAAGGCAGTCGTTTAACCAACTGAGCCACCCAGGCACCCTTGCCCGCTTTGATTCGTTGTTGTGTTTCTGATAACCATCTATCCTGTTCCTTGCAGCAACAGCTGATTTTTACTCCTCTAAATTTAGCTGCTGTGTGGATATATCCTCATTTATTTATTTACTCTATAGTGGAAGAACACTGGAGTTGTCTCCACTGTTCGGTGATTGAATTCTGCTGTTACAATTATGTGAATTATGTGGGTGATACTGTTATAAACCATCTTGGGCCCCTTTCCTCAACATGTGTACGCAAGTATTTCCATGAGACAGCGTACAGCTATTTCTGTGGGGCGTGAACTGAGTCTTGGAACGCCAGCGTTGCAGGTACCTCCAGCCTGAGTAAATACAATGAAACACTTTCCCATAGTGGATACACTCCCCCACAGACCTTGGTCTTAATGTTTTCCGTGTAGACTCCCACTGCTGCATTGCCATGGCGTCTCTGTGGTTGGAGACCAGATGACCCTGGCAAGTGTGTCTGTCACTAGAAACTGTCTTCTGTTGTATGGATTCGTTTGTGCCTAAACCAGTACTGAGATATCTTAATCACTAAAGCAGCATAATAAATCTTGATCTAGAGAAGTCCTCTATATATCATGGAGGGTTAATATCCCTCCTTTCTCTGGAACATTTTAAAATTTTCAGTGTAGAAGTCTTGACCATTTGTAATCTGTTTCTAGGCCTCTTTCAAACTCTGATGCTATAAGAAATGTTACCTTCTTACTGAAAATAACAAGCAAATTTCATTTTTTTTGGTGTATTGCAAATATAGGGATATAATGTCATTGGGAAATTCATGTTTTATCTGCCCAACTTACTAAGTTCATATGTAAATATTAATTTAAATGGGGATTCTTTTGGATGTTCTGCATATACTGCATATAGTATGTAATGACTTTTATTTTTCTCTTAAATCTTGATAGTTTCCTTACTCTTGTTTTATTTCACGGGATGGCCCTCTTAATAAAAAGATGATGGGAGGTAACAATAAGCTAAGATAGGCATCCCTATCTCATTTTGGATCTCAGGGAAGAGCTTTCGATGTTTTATCATTAAGCAAATTGTTTGCCGTAGCTGTGCCATAGGTATAGTTAAATTTCATTGGATTGAGGGAGTTCCTTATATTTATAGTTTTCAAAGTTATTATTTTTAATCAAAAGTATGCACTGAATTCTATGAAAAGTTTTTTGACTGTGGAGTATATTTTGAGATGATCATATGACTTTTTTTCTTCACTTTTTAGTATTATAAATTACAAGAGTTGACTTACTAATATGAAACCAACCTTATGTTACTAGAACAAATCCTAGCTGGTTGAAGCAGATTATCTGTTGAATGTATTACTGGATTTAATTTGCCAATAGTTTGTCAGGATTTTTGCATGTACTTTATGGAAGAGAAGTGCCTGTAATCTTCCTTTCTTTCGATATACTACTTAGGTGTTTTCTCTACTGTTATTTTCTGGAGCAATGTATATTTGCTCATTTTGTTCATGAATGTTGGGAAGAATTCACCAGTGAAGTTTAAATTTTCTTTGTGGAAAGGTTTTTAGACATAGATTCAAATTTCTTTTACAGAAAAAAAAAAATAACTAGTCAGATGTTCTGTATCTTATTGTGTTGGTTTGGTAAGATGATGGTTGTCGTCCACATTATCTAAATATCCATCGTAGCTAAAATGTGATTCCCAGTATCTCTTCAGCTGTTTTCATGTCTGTGTTGTCTGTAGCAATGTCATATTTAGGATACCAGTAGTTTGTGCATTTTGTCCTGTTTTCTCAATCTCGTTAGGGTACTAACCATTTTATTACACTGTTCAAAAGGCCACCTTTTGACTTTCATTTCTAGTCCATTAATTTCTGCTGTTATACTGATTTTATTTATTTATATTTTGATGTAATTTGATGAGCTCTTCAAAAAGTATACTCAGATCATAATTACCAGCCTTCCTTCTTTTTTAACATTATAAATAGCATATCAGATAATAATTTCTATAATAAGTATATCTTTGGTTGCATCTCACAAATTATGATATGTTATAATCAAAATATCTTATTTGCATTGCAGCTCCTTTTTTGGCTCATATGTTATTTGCCGATGCATTGTATAATTCCCAAACATTTGGTGATTTTCTAGATATCCATTATTATAATTCTGGCATGATCAGAGTACCTACCCTACGTGGTTCATGTCCTTGAAATGTAATGAAACTGACCTGTGTTCAATTTCAAAGAATGTATATTCTGCAATTGTTTGGTAACAGTGTTGTATATGAGTCAATGAGTCACTTGGTAATTATTTATCTCAAAATTTAATCTGCTTATTCCATGAGTTACTAAGAAAAAAATTGTTTAAAATCCCCACTGTCATTGTGAATTAATCTTTCTCTTTACAGCGTTTTTGCTTCATATATTTTGTGCTTGATTTTAGTCTCATAGAAATTTTAAATGCTATATCTTCCTGGTTGATTTAATATTTTATCATTGTGAAATGTCCATTTATATCCCTTTTATCTTGTGTGTGTGTGAATTGAGTGTTGCTAAACCACATTTTTCCTGTTCTTATTGTTTGCAGGTGTATCCTGCTTTATCTTTCACTTGCAAATTTTCTTAATCTATAGAGAGTACTTTAATCTAGTGCATAATCTTCATCCTTAAGAACATTTAGTAGCTTTACATTTGATGTAATTTCTGATTTGGGGGGATTTAAATCTATTATTTTATTACTTGATTTCTATTTATTCCATCTGTTTTTTGTGCTTTTATATCTCATTACTTGTCCTTTTTAAAATTAGAAAGTATTTTTATTTGCTTCCTGTGCTTTATTCATTTTTCAATTGTGCATTTTATTTTTATTCTGTAGCAGCATAGAACTCATTACCACATTTATTTCCTTCAGTATATTTTGCCACATGTTTTAATTTTATATTTTTTATTCAGTCTGATTCTCACAAAACCCCTTTAAGAAAAGCAATTTTTAGAATCCTGTCATTTCACTTGTTACATGTTTAATGGAACAAGCATATATGTCTTATTTTATTTGAATTTGACTTTTCTATTTCCTTATTTACAAACTTTATTCACAAACTTTTAAAATAGCTCACAAAATGTTAAAGTGTGGCCCTTATTTATTTTCTATATTATGTACAGTGATTTTAAAGTTATATCACTTTTAATTTTAAGTGTTCTCTTTACACAGTCCCCCAAGTATTTCTGTCCTTTTCTGTTAACAGACTTTTATTGGAGATATCCTCTTGCTTGTTAACCCGTTCAAAGAGCTTCCAATTTATTCCACGATGGTGAGTATGAAATTTAAAATATCATTTAAAAATGTGGAGTGATGCTCACCAGACATACCTATTCGCATCAAATGATCAGTTAAGAAGAAACCCCAAAACAATAAGTCAAACTTCTCAGAAAATTCTAAATTGATATTTGCATAATAATGACTTTTATTTGTTCTGAGACAAAAATGGAAAAGAATGTAATCTTATCAAAAATGCCTTTGCACTTATAATGTGTCATTTTACTCCAATTGTAGTTACTAGACAAACTTCTAAAATTAAATAAAACATTACTCTACTTTCCATACCTTCTTGACTAATTCAAGATTGGTTGGCTTACAGTCCTTATTTCAACATCATCACCTCTTTCAGAAAAGTTTTATGAAGTTAAAACAATGAAAATGAGAAAGGACAATATAGAATTTTATGCATTTTTCCAAATGACTTTCCACGTTCAATTATGAGACTCCCAAAATTAAAAGAGAAATTTCCTTTGGAAAATTATTCCAGATAACTGAAAACACAACATAATTTTCGAGTAGTAATAGATCAAGAACATCATTGTGTAGCTCTCTACTTGTGTGTGTGTGTGTGTGTGTGTGTGTGAGCACAAGCTGGTTCCAGTGAAAACAGAATCCGTAGTAGGGAGCAGGAGCATGACAAAGAGGCAAGGGGAGCAGACATGTGTTTCTGAAGCCAGGGACATGCTCTTAGGTGTTGGAGGGGAAGGTGGCAGGAGAGAGGTTGGAGGGGAAGGGAGAGAGAACACCTTCTTTAAGCTCCCAAAGAATCAATGAAGAATTCTTAAGAAACCTCCCCTGAGACAGAGTGCCCACTCACTGTCCTAGCCACAGTCCTTCTTACCAAAGTCCCTGCTGCACTTTGCCAGGTGTCCTCACTCCACTCAGGCTGATCCCAGTCTTAGTCTTGGGCCACCTGAGTCTGTGATCACCTGTCGGGGCAGCACAAGGGCAGTCACCGGCAGTCATCTCGGGAGTTCTATCAGAGGAGCTCAGCCTGAACTGTGATGATGAAATAGGCATACACTGTTTGTATGTTTATGTCAGTTCTTTTTTTTAATTTCTTTTTTTTTAAGATTTTATTTATTTATTTGACAGACAGAGATCACAAGTAGACAGAGAGTCAGGCAGAGAGAGGAAGGGAAGCAGGCTCCCCGCCGAGCAGAGAGCCCGATGCGGGGCTCGATCCCAGGACCCTGAGATCACGACCTGAGCCGAAGGCAGAGGCTTTAACCCACTGAGCCACCCAGGCGCCCCTTTATGTCAGTTCTTAATAGTTTTGTTTTACAAGGATTCTGTTCATTATATTTAATCTTCCAAAGTTTGGGGCATATAATTATTCATGAGTCCTATTTATTTTTTTAATGTTTGTAGAATTTTGAGTGATTTCTTTCCGTTCCCAATGTTGGTCATGTATGCCTTCTCTGACTTTTTAAAATCAACGTGCTAGGAATTTCTTGATTGTATTAATCTTTTCCAAGAAAACATTTCCTTACTTAATTTTTTTCTACTATATATTTATTCTCTATGTGTTTGATCTCTGCTTTTTCTTTTTATTGTCTCCTTCTTTCTAAGTTCTTCGAGTTTCATTTGATAATCATGTAAGTTATATAGTTATATTGCCAATTTTCTGCCTTGTATAAATAAGTATTTGGGACTTTTAATTTTGCTTTAACCACAGTTTTCTGCATTTTTTTTAAGATTTTATTTATTTATTTGAGAGAGAGAGCGATAGCAAGAGAAAGCATGAGCAGAGGGGAGAGGCAGAGGGAGAGGGAGAAGCAGGGTCCTTGATGAGCAGGGACCCTGATGCAGGACTCCATCCCAGGACCCTGAGATCGTGACCTGAGCTGAAGGCAGACACTTAACTGACTGAGCCACCCAGGTGACTGAGCTTTCTGCATCTTTGATGCTTTCCAAGTTCATTATTTTTCAGTTTAAGAGAGACAGCTATAGAAAGAGAGAGAACCCCTGCTATTTCAAACTGCCTATTAATGTGTTGTTTTTGGCTTCTATCTATGGTATTACATTGGGTCATAGAGTCAAAAAGAATCTTATGTTGAGACAAAAGCCAATTTTAGATATTGCATAAAATATGTACATATATAGCTATTATATAAATGCTTCTATAGATCTAGTGGTCAAATTCTGAGGATTAAGGAAAATGTAACATAATGAATTCTTTTAGTACAATATTATTTGTCATGTTATATTCTATTTCAAATGGAAAAGACTGATTTTCTGGTTTCTTCATTTTTAGGGTATCAATAGTGTAACAGTTTTCTGGCTTCAAGTAGCATGTTTGCAGGTCTTTCAGGAATACTTGTTAATAGAGAAAAGGAGAGACATTAAGAGACATATTTCTTTATTAATGTAGGAATAAAACATGACGCAATGAGATTTTTGCATGAACGGTTCATTAAAACTTAAAATAGTGAATGCGACATATAACGTACATGTATAATCCTTATATCCATCAATTCCAGTGGACTCTGGCATAGAATGTAGGAGGAAGATGAATATATTTGAGTAAAATAATGCACTGATAAAAAGCTTACAACAAAACTGCCCACTTTTAATATGTCATAATGAGATTTTACTGTGTTTGGTGCTTTTGGAATTCACTTCCATTTTGCAGAATCAAATAGTTTGCACTTTCCTGGTCTACAAGTAGTAACTCGTAATATAATCATAGATATTGGGCCACTACACGGACTTCATTCTTAGGCCGAATTGTGAGCATCCTGTGTAGCATCCTTAGTACCTTGTGATTTTATGTCAGTTCCTCACATACTGAACCACATCAAGTTGTCTCGCTGTCCTGTGGACATGCAAGAGAAATTTTCGCTTATTTTTATGCTCAGAAATTATGTAGTCAAGTGTATGCTTATTATCTTAAATAACAAATTCTGTTCAGATAGTTTATTTTCTTCCCTCATTAGTTAAGTAAAAGAAGAAACTAAAACACTGAATATGATTATATCTGTAAAGATTACGTAGACCAGGAGAATGACTTCTGTGTTTCATGTTGAAAAACAAATCCATGAGCATCATCTGTAGCTCACTTTAATTTTGTTACCATTAACTGTGTTATGTTAAGCTTTGCATAACATTCATTCCATAGGAGGCCATTAATCATGGATGCAGAGCCTCTGCGTTGAACTGCATTTTGAGACTAATACAAACACATGACAGGAAGCAGTCCTCTCCCAGAGGTGGTTTATAGCCGTAAGCAATGTTGATGTGATGCGAACAGTCACTGAGGGGAGTGGCACCCAGGGGGCCAGGAGGCAGACAGTTGTAAATGAAGTATAACCAGCAGGGAGGGGTTCACTGTTGTGCTCCCCACTTATGTTGAAGGTGAGTGACTTTGCTTATTTTAAACATGTAAGGGGTAGGGGAGAAGGAGAAAAGAGAAAAGTAGCCAGATCTTTCTGAATAGGCTTTGCAAAAGAAGCAGTGTTATGATCAGGAACAAGAATGCTTCAACAAACCAAGAAACATTTATTGAGTCCATTAAACACAGTATGTTATGTTAGATATTTGGGGATGCTAAGTAAGCTTCTCCTCATCCTTAAAAACTGCACTGATATTCTAGATATCATGCATAATCAGATTTCCCTTGTAGATGAGGACAGTAAGATAGCTGTATTGAGAATGTACACTATTAATTGACAAGTCAGAATGTTGGAGGGAAGGAGGTCTTCCCAAGTTGAGACAAGCATTACTTGGAAAAGCAATGGGATTGTTGCAAATCCTAAGGAATGAGTAAGATTATGGTAAGGGGAGAGGAAGTATACTTTGAAGAATTGTCTAGAGTCACATTATGGGGACCAAAAATATAGGATCATTAGAAGATGGCACAGACTAATCTTATAAGAACAAGAAGTTGAAAAAAGTTGAAGAATTGAAAATCTGGTTTGGATCTAAACTATAAAGCTAAGTTAGAGAGTTTGAGTTTGAATTTTAGAAAATAAAGACTCACTGGAACAAACAAGTTCAATACAAATAGTGTTTATAAGTCTTTTGCCGTCAGTTTGAGAACAAGAGGCATTTAGGCAGGAAGAAGAATTAGTAGGCACTGAGATAATTCAAGAGCAAGCCTAGTATGGGGACTCTGGTGGTAGTGGGCAGAAGTTGAGGGAGTTTCTGAAAAGACACTAAGAACCTGCAGAGAATTTCATTTGAGGAACAAATAAGAGAAAAGGCATCCCTTGAAGATACAGATTTTGAATCTGTGAGTCTAGGAGAATCTATAACAAAAAAAAGAAAAGAAAAGAAAAGAAAAATTGATGAGGAAAAACCAGGTTCAGGTGAATGTACAGTGTTTGGAGGTTAAATTGAAATGTAGAAGTTCTCCCTTAGATGCAAGATTAGGAGTAATTCACATAGATATTTCATTTTAGGAGACTTCTAGGAGTCACAGCAAGTTTAAGAATGAGGTAGAAAAATAATAGAAAGCAATGAAGGAGGAGGAGGAAGAGGATAGGGAAAGAGGCAGGGGGAGAGGAAGGGAAGAGAGATGGGGAGACCACAATGACAGGGTAGATGGCTGCCATTAAAGAACCAGGTCTGGGGCGCCTGGGTGGCTCAGCTGGTTGAGTGGACGTCGGCACAGGTCTTGATCCCAGGATCCCGGAATGGAGCCTCGCACTCTGGGTCCCTTTCCTCCCCCTTACCCCCCAGGTGAAGGTGCACACTCTCTCTCTGTCAAATAGGTAAAATCCTTAAAAAACAAACAAACAAACAAAAAAACAAACAAACAAAAACAGGTCTAATGCATTGTTGAGGTAGTAATTAAAAAGGACAAACATCTTGGTGTTTGTGCCATTGTGGAAACCAGTGAACATGTGAATGTCTTGAGAGTGGACACATCAGCCATAGGTATGCATGGGCCCTCAAACATCCATGTCAGACTGGTCTCAGATATTTCTCACTGTTTCCTTTACTATGGATTTCCCTGGTTACCAGAGAGTTTCTGCTTCTTTTCTCTTATTTATTGGTTATCCTTTTCTGTTTGTATTCTTCGAATTTTCTATTTTCTTTCCAGTCTTATTTATTTGTAGAAGTTGTTTATAAGACACAGCTTAATCTCCTCTCTGTCTTTGGTTTTTATTGTATTACTGTGTGTATGATGTTTGTGGTCGAACAGCAATTGTCAAATATACGATTTTGATATAGCTTCATCCTTCCCATTAGAATTCACGTTTGAGATCCCTAGTTCCGTATTCCAAAATCATGAAAGTATTATTCTGTTTCCTTGTGTAAATGTTTTATGCTTTGCTCTTCATAGTGAGACTTAAGTTCATCTGGAATTCATTTTCACACCTGGCATGAGATAGAGATCAGCGTTTGTTTCCTTTACTAATCAGCCCATTCTTAATGCCTAATGCACACAACAGCCCCCTTACGTACCCCAAATCCACACCCATGTGTGGGCGTGGGTTGAGTTCTCTAGTCTGTCCAGGTGATACCTTCTTCTGGCGTCTGTGCCAGAACCACGGTATTTGTGGATTTGGGCTTTCTGGAGTTTTTACTGAGCTACAGTGAACATGGGTTTCTAAGTGCCCTGATGGGTAGATTTTCACGAGCCCTCAGATCCAGAGCATTTCCCGCACTCCAGAAGCCCTACTCTTGCCCCTCTGTGATCACCGGCACCTTGGCCAAGACACCACCGACCCGACTTCTATGGTGTAGCTTCATTTTACCTGGTTTTGTACTTTATCTTACAGAATGTTCCTCATGTCCCGACAGACGCCACCCAATATTATGTTTGTGAGATTCACCTAATCATTTTTTATAGCTGCAGGTCATTTATTCTATTTTTAAAAAACTATTTCCCCTGTGATTATAAATGACTTCAAACATATGAACAATTTGCAGATAAATAGCACAAACAAATTTTTTTCCAACCATTTCCAAATGATTTGCTGGCATGCTGTCCCATCAACCTTGAATACATGGGTTGTGCATTTCCTGCAAACAAAGGCTTTCATTCCCTGTGAAACCTCTGTACCACCCCTGGAATCAGGAAATTCCTCCTGGTGCACTGTGGCCATCCAGTCAAAACATCCCATTCAAGTCTTTCCCGTTTTCCTGGTAATGCCCACAGAGCCAAAGACCCAGGCCGCCATGACAGGGTGGGCGGACTTTGATCTTGTCTGGACACTTCCCTCCATCTTCTGATGAGATTCCCACTCTCAACAGCCTTGAAGCAACAGGCCAGTTACTATGTAAAAGAAAAATTAAGTTTGTCTGATACTTCTTCATGACTCAGACACCTCCGTATCATTCTGTGTTTCTTCTAAAATAACAGAATTTAGTGGTACTCAAAAGCACTAAACATACTGGCGCCATGGCAATCCTCATAAGTCACTGTGTCCCTGAAATTAAGTTCTTTTTTGTTTTTCTGAGAAGTTTGTAAGTTCTTCCATGTTTTGGTGGCAAGTGCTTTCTACTCGGGTTAAAAACCCTTTCTAGCTCACGTTACTGAGATGAAATGTTGCTGAGAGACGTTGCGTGTGATGCCAGTCCCCGCAGGTTCAGCTTACTACACAGGTTCCCATCAAACTGGATGTGTGTGAGTTGGTCTGCTTAAGAACAGCAAAAGAATTTCAAGCCCGCGAACCAAGTCATGAAGGATCAGACACCCGCCTCTCTTTTATCTTTGTGAATGCTTAAAACTTGCTGAAAAGGGCATAATTTCCCAGACTTTTGTAGTTATAGATGAGTTTCAGATATAGAGCTTCCCTGGAGTTTGAATCTTGGGAGTGAGTCAGCTGTGTCCTGAGGTCGAGAAGCCGGCACCTTCTTATGATGTCTGTTTCCCACTCTGCCCGGCAGGTGTCTCAGCTCTACCTCAGCAGCACGGGGCAGCCCTGCTCCTCCTTGCCTCCCCACATCTTCTCCTGCGCCGAGAGAGCCTTTCACCAGCTTTTCCAGGAGCAGCGGCCCCAGTGCTTCATTCTCAGGTGAGCCCGCCCCTCACCCACCCTCCCATGGTGCACTGATGCGCTGGGAGCTTGGCTGTGAGTTTCTCCTCCTTTCCTCTGGTTCACATTCATTGACTTCCTCAGCACCTGGTGGCCCCACGTGTCTTTCCAATAAATAATTTGACTCGTTACCAAGGAGAAACATCTCTGTTCTTAGAAATAGCCCCAAGTGTGGTAGAATCAATATCAACACACTTAACCTGAAACTCAATTCATTTTGAAGATTTACTACTTGGGACCAGAGCGGTTTGGCTTTCAAACATCAGGAATCATGGGGAAAGAAAGACCCGCGATCAGCTGCCACGATGTGGTACGGACCCAAATACAAATGATTACCCTGCAATTGTGGGTTTTCTCACTTACTTCTCGCTATTTACCTATGCTCATCTTTTACCAAGTATACTCGAAGTGTTTTATACTGAAATATCATGGTAACATTAGTTCCTTAATAGCAAGATGCCCAGGATGATGATTTACATGGAAGTGAAAATAAACACACGCACAAGAACCACAGGACATGGAGGTGACATGAGATTATGTATTGATAAAGGATTAAAGTACTATTTAGGTATTAAAATAAGATGTGCATTGAGAATTACATTTCATATTAGGAGCAGCCTCTACCAGAGGGGACTTCTGTAAGTCCTCAGGTTTTGCCCAAGTTACAATAAGTAGTGTTGGCTGGCGGCTGAATGTGTCAATAAACCTTTGCCCAACTCATCAAAGTGAAATGAGAGATAGGAAATGTGGACACCTGGATAGAACCCAAAAGACATTTAAATACTTAAGTTAGCACTTATTTATACACTTTTAAGTTACTAACTTGATCAGAAGTTCTAGAGAGGGTCAGATGGATGGCTTGCAAACACCCGTGCTCTGGTTTTCAAAATAGCACACAAGTGGTTGTGTTCACTCTTGTTCGAAGTGCCCCCAGCCCCACAGGAGAGGCCCTGGGGGCATGGTGGCCCCAGCCATTCTTGAATCAAGCAACTGTGTTCTCATCTGCTTTATCTGTCTGATTGTCTAGTCTAACTTTGACCAAAACAGGGAGCATTTTTTAAAAATCATGAGATTGTGGGTGTATATATATACTAGTGTGGTCATTAATAACAACTGATGTTTATCGAGAACTTAGTAAGTGCCAGACCCTTCAAGAGGAGCTTCCATGTGTTCCCTTATCCATTGCTTTAGCAGTCTTCCAAGATATGTATTATGTGTGTGTGTGTGTGTCTGTGTTCCAAGATTCACTGTTTATGCACCACACCCAGGGCTCCATGCAATACGTGCCCTCCTTAGTACCCACCACGAGGCTCACCCAATCCCCCCCCCAAAACCCTCAGTTTGTCTCTCAGAGTCCATAGTCTCTCATGGTTCATCTCCCCTTCCAATTTCCCTCAACTCCCTTCTCCTCTCCATCTCCCCTTGTCCTCCATGCTATTTGTTATGCTCCACAAATAAGTGAAACCATATGATCATTGACTCTCTCTGCTTGACTTATTTGACTCAGCCTGATCTCTTCCAGTCCCGTCCATGTTAATACAAAAGTTGGGTATTCATCCTTTCTGATGGAGGCATAATACTCCATAGTGTATATGGAACACATCTTCCTTATCCATTCGTCGGTTGAAGGGCATCTTGGTTCTTTCCACAGTTTGGTGACTGTGACCATTGCTGCTATAAACATTGGGGTAAAGATGGCCCTTCTTTTCACTACATCTGTATCTTTGGGGTAAATACCCAGTAGTGCAATGGCAGGGTCATAGGGAAGCTCTATTTTTAATTTCTTGAGGAATCTCCACATGTTCTCCAAAGTGGCTGCAACAACTTGCATTCCCACCAACAGTGTAAGAGGGTTCCCCTTTCTCCACATCCCCTCCAACACATGTTGTTTCCTGTCTTGTAAATTTTGGCCATTCTAACTGGTGTAAGGTGGTATCTCAATGTGGTTTTGATTTGAATATCCCTGATGGCTAATGATGATGAACATTTTTTCATGTGTCTGTTAGTGATTTGTATGTCTTCTTTGGAGAAGTATCTGTTCATGTCTTCTGCGTACTTTTTGACATGATTATCTGTTTTGTGTGTGTTGAGTTTAAGGAGTTCTTTATAGATCCTGGATATCAGCCCTTTGTAGTGTTATTTACGCATATCTTCTCCCATTCCATCGGTTGCCTCTTTGTTTTGTTGACTGTTTCCTTTGCTGTGCAGAACCAAGATATGAATTATTATTAACATCATGATTTTAACTGTCAGGTAACTGTGTATTAGGAGGAGTAACTCATTAGTCTAGGGTGTCCAATTAGTAAATAGTGAATCTGGGATGTGAGCCCAATAGTGTAAATTGTGAATGGTGATTAGTGTAGGTCATAGTGGATGCCGTATGTGGGATGGGAGCCCCATCGTCTGGCTTCTGCGCCTGAGTGAAGCTTACCCACTAGTGCGTGGCCAGACCCTTGCAGTCACCCCAACAAGGTTTCCAGCAGCCCACCCTGTGCTTCCCTAAAATGAGGGCCACATATCTGTGGATTTTCCTAAATTCTAACTGAATCCACTGAATTCTTTTGAAAGACATTGGTCCATAGCAAAGTTCTGAGTTGCCAATGAATTTTATCCTTTGGGAATCTTCCTGTTAGAGATTTCACAGTATCTAGCAAGTGCTTTCAGTAAATAAAGCTGTTGATCTCTAACCCAGTGCTTTCTACATGAATTTACTCATGGAATTGTTTTTCCAGTAGGACCTGTTAGTATTCTACAGAAGCATTATTTCTTTGGGACATTTTTAAAGGCTAATAATGCCATGTATCAACCAGTTTCACTTAAAAAAAAAAAAAGTTTTCTTCATTCAGGTTTCAAGAAATTAAGAACCAACCTGTGATCACAAGGACTTGCTATTTTAGTCATTCTCTGTCTTCTTTCAGGATTGATGTTTTTATGTGGCTTCTCTATCTCCTTGATTGTCTTGCCTAAGATAAAGGTTTTCTGTACTTATTATACTAATTCATTAAAATTAGTAAATTTAGAAGTCAGCTAAATACATGATTTAAAGATCATTTTTGAGAGTCTATTGTGTCTTTAAAAGATTCATTTATTTGAGAGAGAGAGTGGGAGGGAGAGACTTGGGGAGAGGGAAAGACAGTCTTTCTTGAGCAGACTACTCAGGGAGCACAGAGACCTACGTGAGGCTTGATCTCACGACCCTGAGATCATAACCTGAGCCAGAACCAAGAGCTGGACGCTTAACTGACTGAGCCACCCAGGTGGCCCAAGAGAGTCTGATTACATCTTACAAAAAGCATTTACAAAGGAGAATTTCAGACTTGGGGTTCAAAACACAAATATTCCTGGAATAGCCATCCTATAACTTAGGACTAGGGTGGGACTTTTTAAGTCTTATTTTCAAAAATTCAGTTTGATTTTTCAATCAATTTGTTGATAATTGTAGGTACCAACTAGCACACTCGGCTTCATCTTGAGGAATAGTTTTTCATGATGTTCAGATCTTGATCCTGGGTTATAACTGAGAGTTTGGTGTTCACCATCATCTATCTTATCTTTAATTTTCTGAAGGCCCTGATGGATGGTTTTAATTAATTGTCAGAGCACATGTGACAAAAATCCATTATCCAAAGAGTGTGTGGAGCAAATCTAAATTAATGTTATATGCTGTACATACAAGTGACTTGTGAAATACATGGTAGAGGGTCTGCCTCTATCATGTGCAGATTTAGCAAACAAGCCTATTCAAGTAAGCTTTAAAATTCTTATGGGCTCCTGATTGGCACCACCCACAATCTCTGGTCAATTCTAATGGAATCACAGACTGGATTTGCAGATCAAGGAATGTTTCTTGAACACATAAGGATAGGACTTTTAGTTTTAATTTGATCACCTATAGAGTCAACCCTATCCTATCCCATATTATTTTTTTTCTTTTATTTCCTTGTATTTTACTCAGTTTAAATGGAATATGGCCATTTTGGGGATTTTATGAGATGGTTAAAATCCATGGGATTTTAGCCGGCTAAGAGAACTGATGATCATTTTCTCTACTCCTACTTGTTGTGATAGAGTAAGCCCAGCGGTGGCGGGAGGGGAGGCAGCTCAGCCACATTCCCTCATAGGTGTCTGCAGTCTTCATGTCTGCAGACTCTGCAGTACTGGTTGAGAATCTCTTGTTGAATAATGGCTGCCTTCCACACTACCCCTTCTCCGAGAATCAGTCCACTCCCCACCTCATGAGGAAGTCTTCCCTGGTTTCTTCCACTTCTGGGCACACAGCTCCTTCTTCACCTGTGGGAACCTTGTTCCCTGTGAACAGAATCTCTACAACAACAAGATTTATGAAACAGCCAATTATTTTGCTAAGTAGGAGAATATTTATAACAGTGAATACAAATGTAGAAGTTAAATTTCCATCATGAAAGAGCTAAATTGTTTCATCTCTGAAATGAGAAGGTTAAAAGCAAATGTCTTTGAACCCAGAAAAGGAGCTCCTTCTCCTGTGCAGGTCTCTGTCACCTGTGCCCTGAGGTGGTTGTTCCAAAATGTCGTTCAACTATGTGGATGAGGGGAATAGAAGTGTTTGTTAACAAAGGGGAGGCTGTAATAAAAGAAGTAAATTTCAGCTTCTTCTTTTCCAGCAAACATCCTTTAAGCAAATTCGTTAGTATGAAAGACGCAGGGAGAAGCTTGAGAAATCAGCACTAGTAAAGAGCTTTATACAGATTTTTAATTTTTAAGCTCTCAGTTGAATAAAGACTCTTTTCCTGAATAAAGACTGTTTTCATGAGCATTCTATCTGGAAACAGTAAGTACTTCATTTTAAATCAATAATTACTGTATTGGATTTTTATGTTAATCTTCTATTGCCTCGTGTCCAAAATGTAATATAGTTCATTTATAGAAATTAGATGAGTTATGGGGGCCTGGGGGCCTCAGTGGGTTAAGCATCTGACTCTTGGTTTTGGCTTAGGTCATGATCTCCAGCTTCTGAGGTTGATCCCCAGGTCAGGCTCCACACTCAGCAAGGAGCCTGCTTGAGATCCTCTCTCTCCCTCTGCCCTGCCCCAGCTTGCACACGCATGCACATTCTCCCTCTCTCTCAAATAGATAAATGAAAATCTTTTAAAAAAGAAATTCGAGGGGCGCCTGGGTGGCTCAGTGGGTTAAGCCGCTGCCTTTGGCTCGGGTCATGATCCCAGAGTCCTGGGATCGAGTCCCGCATCGGGCTCGCTGCTCAGCAGGAAGCCTGCTTCCCTTCCTCTCTCTCTGCCTGCCTCTGCCTACTTGTGATCTCTCTCTGTCAAATAAATAAATAAAATCTTAAAAAAAAAAAAAAAAGAAATTCAATGAGTTATGAAGCATGCCTGAGAAATAGGAAAAGTATTGTCTTATTAATAACAAGTTTGGCAAGGGTCCGTTTGTTCCGGACATGCAGAACATCAGGCTGACAGCAGCCTCAAGGGGCAGCTGGCCATCTGAGGATCCACCTTACTCGCCTGGTCACATCTGACCATCTTAACAACTTAGTTTCAGGAGCTGCTTGCTTTATGTTCATTTTGGAGAGAAGACAAGGGAAGCGTAGAAAGATCCCATGGGTCTCCGGAGGAAGATGGAATGTCTTTCCTGGAAGGCTCAGAAAGATTCAGCAAGGTCATGTGGTGGAGCTCTAGGACATGCATCCCCACTGTAAAGACTGTCCCCTGGGGCCACCTCACTTACCTTCATTTACAAAGCTGAGGACAAGTCATCATTGTCTTTCTTTTCAGCTTGACCTCTGTCTGCTGTAATTCACCTACACGTGTGGTTCTACCCTGTGAGAATTTAGATGGCAGACTTGCCTCCCACTGATATGAGGCTCCAGCATCTAGAGACGTTGGGGTTAAATTCATATGGCGTCCCAGCATCTAGAACACCACAGGGCATGTGACGTAGCTCATGTGTACTAACTATTTTGGATGAACAAATCAAAGGGAAGAGTTAGATGATACCATACACGCATCAAAGGGACAGTCATTCCCTCACCATCTTTGTATCTGAGGATCCTGTCTGCCCATTGGATCGTTTACTACATTCTCCAAAACAGTAAACTTGGGTTTTCTCTCTCTGCTTTCTTTTAGTGGAGAAAGAGGATCGGGCAAGTCCGAAGCCAGCAAGCAAATAACGAGACACCTCACCTGCAGATCTGGCTCCCGCAGGCCCGTGTTGGACTCCAAATTTAAACATGTAAGTTTCTTGTTTGAGTTGGAGAATACATTGAGCCAAAAAATCTGCAGTTTACCAATAAATGGGAACATCATGATAAGACCATAATTTGGCCATAAATTGGCCCAAGTTTGCAGAAATAAAGGAAAAAAGAAAATTGCTGCAAATTAATGCTGCTCAAGTGAAGGTTCATTTTCTTGTACCTGTTTTCAAATATTTTGAACATACTCTTCTTATATTTGCTCAGAACAGTTGGATTGAAAATGTGTAATAGACTTAGAGACTGTTGCTGCTTGCCTGGAAAGTGCCACTTTGGTGTGTCACTACCTCTGAGGGGTTTGGCCCGATAAACACCTTTTTGGGGGGGAAATCACGGAGAGCTGATAATAAAGTGTCAGTGTATATAAAAGAATTGATAACAGGAAATGTTAATGACATTGATGGGCAGGTAATACACCTTCACCCCCAATATTGATTTTTTGGATGTACAATGTTGTGTTAGTCTTAGGTGTGCAACACAGTGATTGGATGTGTGTGTGGATTGCAAAATGATCACCATAGTAAGTTTAATTAACATACATCACTATACATCATTAAATTCTTGTGTGTGTGTGTGTGTGTGTGTGTCTGTGTGTGTGTGTTGAGAACTTTCAAGTTTTGCTAGCTCAGCAGCTTCCAAACATCTGGAGCGGTGCTGCTCGCCATGGCCGACACGTGTGCGTGAGATCTGCAGGACTTTCCTGTCTTGTAACTGGGACTTTGTGTCTTTTGACTCCCATCACCCCATTTAGAACTGATTTTAAGTTATATTCAGTAACACCTGCTTTTATATGAAGACCCCTCATCGACCTCCTTCATCCAGTAAAGTATTAGCAAGATTCAAGGAGGAACCAGAAAGGCCTCCGAGCAGCTCTGGTAAAGGTCAGAGAAACTCAGAGATTTTACCCAAGGACACATCTGCATGTGCTTGGCTCTTGTTCTCACGCAGTTCTGGTTGGTTCTGTTAGCAATAGACTGGAGGAACGAACACGGGAGCTGCTAGAAGGATCCTGCAATGAGCATGCGTGGGAGTGGGAGCCCCTAGGGAGTGGGAGCACAGAGACGATCAATAACCGATCAGGAAAATGATCAGAACTCAAAAGTGTGTTGCTCCGGGAGTCTCCATCTGCAGGGCTAAACCTCCATTTTCATCCTTTTCTAGGAAATAACTCTAGTATAACCTGTGATGATTATTCTCTTACATGTCCCCCATTACTTAAGGGGCTGTGGTGTCCTACAGTCTACCCTCCCGTGTGCTCAGTGGTCGCAGGACTTGGTCCCTTCTGTGTGTTGACACCCTGTCCTAACCTCCTGATCAGCTTCTTACCGTGTAGACACCTGCCCAGCAGCCTTCCTGGACATCCCATAGTGTGCCTCTAAGCCATGACCAGAGTGGAATGCACAGACTCCCACATTTCTCCTGCCTTTCCTCCCAGGTCACCCATCAAATAAATTGCACAATCACTTTCTCATTTCCACACTGGAAACTGGCTGTCGCTTTGATGCCAGCCCCTCCCTGCTTCCCCCACGATCACAGTATCCCATCCGTCATACCTACTAGTGTTTTCTTCTCCAGCCTCCTGGAGGTTCCCTGTTCCCTTACTCTTGCTGAAGCCCCCTTTGAACACACATTCCCCCCAGACCGGGCCATGGTGCCTCTGTCACTTAGTCATTTATCCAGCAACCCAAGAGGCTGCCATGTGCATTTCCCTTGAATTCAGAGATGCCTGCCGCATAGTAGGGGCTCAGTTTCTATGTAGCATATGAATGAGAGCAGGCAGAAGATATCTGTAAGTATTTCTGGCACACCTAAGGTACAGTTAATTATTCAGAGTTATATTAATCAATTTCCTTTAACAATATCAAATGAATTTAATGTGGATACACCATTTGTAGGTCATCAGGACCCTGTAAATTTCACTGTGTGTGTGTGAGGTTACACACCACAGGCCGTATTGCACCGGCCCCTCTCTCTCGGTGTGTGTATCACTGGGAGGCTGGGCAGGTGCACGCCTTGCCCCCCTAGAATCTCTCCTACATAAAACTTGCTGTGCACACATCTGCAGAAAGACACCTGCATTTCATTCACCAATTTGATACTTGAAAGTGTCTGATGACATTGGAGTAGAAACAGTTGCTGTTAGCTCAGATTATTCCCTCAAATGGTGCTCCCTGAACGTTCAGACGTTGAGGATCTAGAAACCCATCACCCTGAGAGAATTGTGCTATTTGTGTTTGGTTTTCTGTCCCTGCCCTTTGGACCCGCAGCTGCAGGCCAGAGTTATTTCTGCCACAGTGATGTTCATAAGGGACGCTTCCGGACATTTTAGTGTGTGATTCCTCATTTAGGAATGAGAGGGAGTTCTATTTAATCGACAGATCAATCTAATGTCCTCGTATTTTCTACTTTTGAAAAAGAAGTCCTTAAAAATTTTAATCTGCTCTTCTAGATTCCCAAACTTACACCTGATTCTAGAGATTCTTCTCTTTGTGAAGAATGTTCCATAAATCAGTTCTGCAGCGCATCTCGGGTGACATATGTGATCATTAATGACTCTAATTCATAACCATTTATTAAGTTCAAACTATATACTGAGAATCCACATGATTCTACCACCACACAGCTTAAAATAATTTAACATTTTCATCGAGTTGGGTGGAATGGCATAAATTATCTTTGTTCAGATATTGTCAGCTACTGACTACTGACACATAAGAATTAGGGAATTTATAGAACAACATGGCTATAAAATAGACTTAGGTTAACTAATAGAATGAGGGGATCTGTTGGCCTAATCATATTGACAAGGCACCGTGGGCTCCAATGTAAATTATAGACTAAAGCAATCATTTATTAACATCATCCTTTGTGAAAGAGCAGGCTGTGTAATTTCTAAGCTGCATTCTAGATGACTTTATGTAAATTGGCTTTGCAGTTCAGCATAAGTGAGCACAGACTAAGTGGCGTTTCCTTAGACAGCTATAACTCTTCCAGATCAGTTAGCACCTGGGAATCAATACTATGATATCCATGCAAATTTCATGTACAACTATTTCCAATTCATGTGTTTGTTTTATTCATAGATCATACAATAACTGATTTTCTGGTCTTGTGAAATAATATTGCCCAGGGCTGACTACGGCTTCAATTCACGTCAGTTATGCTTTTTTTTTTTTTTTCATCTGTTTCTCTCTCATTTACAATCCACATGAATATCATTTGGTGTCCAAAGTGTTCCTGAAAATTACCCAGTCCCGTGCTCACTTCAGCAGCACATATACTGAAAATTACCCAGTCCATCTCTGTGCAACGTCCATGTGTATGTGGGGGAATTAAATACGAATGTTGGCCAAACTTCTGAATTGCCTGGAGATCTTTGTAACATCATAGGGGTTTAGTGAAATTCTGCACATTCTGGAGATGCACCTGTACTTCCTGCATGAAAGAAAAGTCTAATTAAGGAGATGAGTGTGTAAGAGCATCCTTGATGGTGAAGTTCAGTGCCCAGGGGCGGGAGGAAGCTTTGTCAGGTGACCCCCAAAAGGAGAGAAGTGGGTGAGCTGACTAGGAAAGCTGTTCAGCCAGACCCGATGGTGCAACATCGCTGAGACTCCACGCCAGCAGCCACGGTGTGCGATGCTGCCCTGTGGGGCCACGTGCGTGACAGACACGCACAGGACATTTCCACTGGGGATGCTGGCTGTGTCTAGCCCACGCAGTTTTGCCCTGGGTCTTAGGATACCGGTAGCAAGAGAAAAGCAGTCATTGGAGGTTATTCTGATCAGCAGTTTCTGAAGAAGAGTGAAGGAAAGGTGGGGCGTCTTGGTGTGGCTGTCAGCAGACAATCATGCGTGTTGAGGAGCAGAGAGAATTTCCCTTGTGGTTTCCTCCAGTGACTTAATTAAAGATTATTACCTGGAGTGTGGGGAGCATGAGAACAAGGTGAAGGGACTTGGGGTAACGTTGGCCATTGCTAATCCCTGCTGAACCAAAAGAGGCACTCTCCACGAGGGCAGCAGGGGAAGAGCCAGATCTGGGTGGGGTCTAGACGGCCAGAGGGAGCCAGGCTTCAGGCCCCAGACATGACCTGTGGTACTTTCATGCAGGCCACACACGTGTTATCAAGAGACACTCAGCCGTCACGTGCCTGAATCATGATCTTGTACTTCAGTTGTCTTGCCCTAAAAGTCTACAGAGGTTCATACTCTGCCCTTGCAGTGGGCTTCCACGTTGAGTGCTTTTGAACTCCATCACCCTGGAGATGGCTTTTGCTCCTCTGTACAGTTTCCAAACAGCTAAGATCAGTGAAGAAGGCTGTTGTTTTCAATCCCCAAATTTGAGTTTCAAGGTGGAGAAGCAAGGGGCTTTGCGTGGTGATAGGTTTATTGGGACATAAAACCAGGCGTTGGGGGAGAGACAACTGCCTGGGACTTTTCACTCATTCCGGCCCAGATGACTTTCAGCCTTCAGGACCATTCAGATCCATTTAAATTGCTTA
The DNA here is from genome assembly GCF_902655055.1 of Lutra lutra. NCBI lineage: Eukaryota > Metazoa > Chordata > Mammalia > Carnivora > Mustelidae > Lutra > Lutra lutra. The sequence goes on from NC_062280.1 coordinate 197,673,640, forward strand.
ACTAAACATTTATTGAGTAACTGCTTTTATAGAGTGGAGTGATGGGTCCTCTTGGTTAAGCCACGGTTTTTTATTGAGGAAGCCACAGATTTTTGCTCTTAGAAAATACCGTACGTTAACCACCACCAAAATAGGAGTGCATAACTTTTAGAGGCACAGCTATGAAAATTTTAGAGGAAAAAACCATGCACTTGCAAATAGAAAAAAAGCTTACCCCCCCCCAAAAAAAAAGAAAAGAAAAGAAAAAAAGCTTACCAATAAAATTTGAATACTTAGGAAATATTTACTTACTTCCCCTTGCTACATTTTTGTTAAAAGTTTTGCTCTTGTACAACATTCTCATTATTTTCTTTCGAAGTTAAGGTGGGCAATGGACCAATACCAGTTTTGCATCTTCTTCCTCTTTTTTCTCCCCCGTATTTCTCTTAACACATTTGTTTCGCGCCACCTATTGGCCAAGCAGATAATTAAAGATGAAAAACTTGTTACTTCGGTGTAACCCGGATCTGAAGCTTGGATTCTTCAATCATGGAACAGAGCCCAGGGGAAGACTGCCCTGTGAGCTCTTGCATTTTGCTCAATAGGTTTAGCTTCCTACAGCTGGAAGCCCTCTATGTCCTTATGGTGGTTCTAGCAGTCCCCGCCCGTGACACAGTAAGGACACACACCCTATTTCACAGAGAGATGGCCTGGGTTCAAACCCCAGCTCCACTATTAACAAGCTCTGAACCTTGGGGGAGTTACGTAATCTCTCAATTTCCTTTTCTACAAAATGGAGATACTAGAAAGAAAAGAAATATGTAATTAAGAAATATATACTTAATATAATGAAAGAAATAAAACAAATATATGTATAAATGTACTCACCCATGTATATCTACATGTGTGTAGAGTATACATAATTTTATATGCAACTTCATTTATATTATGTGTTATATATATATAGAAAAACTTTAGAGTAATGCTTGACACAAAATACATTTTGCTACTATTCTTTTCAAAAATACAATGAATCCTTGTTATTTGTTGGGTGCTTACCATGGGCCGCGCACCAGGCTGAGAGCTTTGCACAGCTGACACTGAGGAAGGAGCTATTCCTGTGTTAACCTAAAAGAGAAGGTGGTTCGGGGACTCATGAACCTGGCTTAGTGTCATATAATTTGTTACTAGCACAGCTGGAATGTGGGGGAAGCTGCTTCTCCCTCCACAGCACACGCTTTGAAATATTGCCCTATATTTCCTGTTTGGGCATGTTATTCATTTTCTTTTATGTCTCTTTTCTATAATAACAAGTCAGTTTATTTTCAGATGCAGCACCAAAATAGCTAGAAGCCAGAATATTTTTAAAAATCCATTCTAATCCTTGTTATGAATTTTTAAATGATTATTAAATGTAATATACATGTTGGAAATGTGATTTACTTACACTGTTAATTCCACAATATACTTATGTAATATTGAAGTATTGGAGAAGAAGCAAAAATCACAACCTTTAAAAATACTATTTCAAATTATTTTTCAGTATATATTTCTGCTATCACTACCATCAGTTCACTGTTATGATCTTTAAAACTAGGTTATTACAAAGAGATCTAAATTCTGGGCTTTCTGTAAAAATTCAACATGTTTCCTCCAAAATTTTAAAAGTTCAAAAACCAGTCTTTTGGTATATTTTGCAAATACCACAAGTTTTAGCACTTGGGATTGTGCTTAGAATCGAAATATCATTTTGTCATCTTTCAAGATACAAAATACTTCCAGGTGAACCAAATGCTTTCATAGATCAGTATCCAGAAGGTTAAAAAGAAGCAGCAAAGTCTTTTTTTTCTTTTAACTTAGAATAAAATTCTCAAAATCTACTATCACCAGAAATTAAAAAGAACCCCTTGTATCAAGAAGGTAATGGGTTAGCGCCCTCTCCCTTGTGGCGGATGCTGGAACTGCATTTCGCTGCGGTGACTTGAAAAAGACCGAAAAATACCTTTGAACCTTCCAGGTTTTCATACTTTCTGGAGAGCTGCTTGGTCATCATCATCATCACGGACACGATCGATTGTGATAAGAAATGGTGTGTTCTCTGTAGTCAGCGTTTAAGGAAACATGTCAGGAAAGAATTTCAGATGCCAGGGTTGATATGAAGATCTTCGTTAACGACATTTTGAAGCCCTAGTTCCCCGGCTCTGGAAGAGAACACTGGTGATGAGACACACCAAGTAAAACAGCCTCAACTAGAACTCTCATTCCTGTTTCTGTGGGAGAGAACATCGGGGTTGAAAGTGTATGTGTCTGTCCCGGTTCAAAGGAAGGTTAGAAGTCAATGTTTAAGTTCATTTGTTTGTTTCAAAAGAAATTCTCACTGTTGCCTCTATGAAATCCAATTCCTTCCCTCCAAAACCACAAAAGCATTTCTTCTGTCCTATTAAGTTTAAAAGCCTAAATAACATGTGTTGAGTTGTTTATGTTTGTGTAAAGACATAGCAAAGCCAAGTGAAGCCCTCTGTGTGTCACTGTCTTATTATGTTTGAGGCAGAGGCTGCTAGTAGTTTGCCGTTGAAGAAAGAGCGACCGTACAAATTCCATACGGAATCATACAAACAACAAGGACCTTCCTGCCTAAGGGGATAGTTCTGTATCTTTGCTATTATTCCCACTTTTGATTTTAAAAATGAGGAGCTCAGGGAATGTTTCCATCTTGCTACAGGTCATGTGCATCTTGGAAGCCTTTGGACATGCCAAGACAACGCTTAATGACCTGTCCAGTTGCTTCATAAAGTATTTCGAACTACAGTTCTGCGAGAGGAAGAAACACTTAACTGGAGGTAAGTATAAAATGAACAAAGGCAGATCTCAAGAGCTACCAGGAGAGGGCAGAAGAACCACAAACGTGGCGCCAACAGTGACCATGGGCCTGTGCTCGTGTGTGTGTGTGTGTGTGTGTGTGTGTGTGTGTGTGTGTGTGCCGCGTGTGTGTGTGTGTGTGTGTGTGTGTGTGTGTGTGTGTGTGTGTGAGAGAGAGAGAGAGAGAGAGAGAGAGAGAGGCAGAGAAATCGCATGTGCGCACCCCTGAGATGCCAGGTCAGGGCTTCTAAAATTATTGTGAATTGAAAAATACTCAGAAATGTGGGGTGAACCTTTTCAAGACGATTATTGTATGAACTATATGATATGGAACCAAACCAAACATAGCTGAAATGAATCCTAGTTATTGAACGAAGAAATGACTCACATACTCAGTTAAAATAAATGAGAACTTGAGTACCTAGTGCCTTCACGCAACAGACATTGAAATCTATTTTAAATAGAGCTGAATCTATGTTTTTAAAATGATTGAATTAAAAAAATAAAATAAAATAAAAATGATTGAATTAGAACAAATCGAAGCAACAAATAACCACCCAACTAAAGCCAAACAGAACTTTTTTGTTGTTGTTTAAGTAGTTAATGTGCACTTTATGAAAAGCCCTTATGTAAAATTCAACTAATTTAAGGGTTCCTGGGTGGCTCAGTTCGTTGAGCCTCCGACTCTTGATTCCGGCTCAGGTCGCGATCTCAAGAATCATGAGTTCAAGCCCCGCTTCAGGCTCTGCTCCGTGGGGAGTTTGCTGGAGATTCCTCCCTCCCTCTCCCTCTGCCTCTCCCCCTGCTCATGCTCTCTCCCTCCCTTTCTCCCTTTCTCTCTCTAAACTAAGGAAATACGTCTTTAAATTTTTTTTTTTTAAATTAAAACTCAGCTACTTTAGAATTCACTCGGGATTTTACATCTTTCTAATCAAAGCAGATTATCCAGGCGAATGAATCGTCTGGACAGCACTGCAGGTGGGTGCCTCCTACGCTTGGAAGAATCAAGTGTTGTAGAAATGGTAGTGACAGCTGTCAGCGCACCAACAACCGCTCAGTGCAGTGACTGTAGAAAGAGATCAATCTTAGATGGGGTTTTCGAGTGCTCTTCGGGAAACAGAAGTTAGCTCTGACCGTGATTGAGAAACAAAAAGCCTGTATTTTGCAGTAAGTGTTTGTCAAAATCCATTATTACGAGGTGAAACTGGGTAAGAAAACACAGGAAAGGAGTCAGAGGAGACAATTGTCGACCTTGGGGAAGCAGCTTGAATTCTGCAACAGGACAGTCGTGTTTTAAAGATCGCAACTGCAGCCCGGGCAGGGAGACTCGCGCTGTCAGGGAGACCCAGAACACAGAGGTCTTGACCCCCCAACTCTGGTTTCTGGGTCTCGGTTTTCTAACCTGCCCTGGGAATGTCCCCCGCGGGAGCACCACAGCCTGACCTCTCCAGCTCCGGCATGATTCCCCTTGCGCTTTCGGGGAGTGGCAGTCCGAGCCCCAAGGCCACTGCTCCCCTGCGTGACTCTGCGAAGAGCCCTCGCTGCACCCTGGGGAGCTTGTTGGAGATGCAGCCCTGAGGAGTGGGACTCTCTTCCCCAGGACTCCTGGTGCCTCCTGGGGCCACCAGGGCTGCGGGGGCACGGCCAGCCCACGCAGAGCCCGCCACCATGCTTTGCACACATGGCTCAGGGAAGAACCCCGTCCAGACTCTGCTCGTGAGACTTCGTGCGCTGGGGATTCCGTGTTCCCTTTTCCAAGATGAAGACACGATCACGGGCTTCTGCAGGCCTTGCCCATTACCGACTTTGTGGACTTTCCTCCTGGACAAAATTTAGCATGTTGGTCTCGAAAATCACGGTTGGCAAGTCAGCAGCAGAGCTGGAGCATATGGCCACGAGCTGCTCCTCCTGCTCCTGGGACGTCCTGGCGGGTGCGCGGCCGCCCACAGGCTTCTCCAGCTCGTCCCCGCCGGGTTAGCGCCCTTGATTCCCTTCCTAGCGCCCAGGCTCGCTGGTTTGGCGTCCTCCTGCTGCATTCTTTTAAAAATCCGGCAGTGATTCTGTGGTGGTTCTGTGCAACTTACCGCCCCCCCCCCCCGCACACACACACACACACACACACACACACACACAACTTTAAGAGCAAAACCCATATTACCAAGCCAGCCAGTGCTGGTTGAGACTCCCTTGCTGGGATCAGGAAAGCCGGAAGGGTCCAGGGGGCTCTGCTTTCCATGGGGAAGGGGACCGGTGAGCGTGTGTGCAGGGAAAGTGCACAAGAGCGGGAGCCTGCTGTGGATGCGCCTGCAAGGACACAGAATGAAGGATGCAGAATGAAGGACGCAGAATGAAGGACACAGAATGAAGGATGCGGAAAAGCAGCGTGTCGAGGGACACACTGCACGTGCCTTCACATACTCAGGACCGTGTGGAAAGGGCTTGAGAACAAAGATCTGTGTGTGAGCTCTGCCCAGATGTTCCAGAGAGAAACCGTCCTCCCTGATCTCGAGGCCTTCCCAGCAACTTCCTGGGGAGGCCCCCACCATGCCCTCTCCCCAGGCCCCGGCCACCCCAGCGGGGCCAAGGCGTGGACCCCTCATGCAGGACTTCTGCTGCACAGTTCTGGAGAAGCGACAGGGAGGCCCCAAGTTCCCCAAGTCCACCCAGGAAGCCCCTGGTAACTGGTGACCGGAGTTCCTATGCCCAGCAGAGGACCGGATGGCACGGATTGTCCCCTAGAAGAAAGACCCCACATGGGAATCCTGTAGAGTGTGGGAGCATGCGAGACCCACTCTGACAAAATGCTATAAGCTCGCTGGCCTGGAGCAGAAGTCCGGATCAGCAGGACGGTGCTGTCCTGGATGTCCCCAGGGGACCATCCTTGCTGGCCTCGTGCAGCCTCGAATGGGTGCTGCCATGTTTGGGGCTCGTTGGCTGGTGACTGTAATGCTCAGGTCTCAGCCTCACTTGTCACGGGGTCTGTCCCTGTGTCTCCCTCCGGACAAACACTGGTCACATCGGATCTGTCCGGCTCCAGCGTAACTACTTCTTTTCTGAAAAAGCCCACTTTGTGTTTCACTGGACACTTACACGCCCATCCTGTTGTGTGAAGGGTTAGCTCAACCGTGCATTGGACAGGGTCCTGCCCTTAAAGGCTTGCCAGATAGTCGGGGAGCTGGACCTCGCCTGTCTGCGTCCACTTGTCTCTCTGCATCTACTTGTCTGTCTGCATCTACTTGTCTGTCTGCATCCACTTGTCTGTCTGCATCTCTTCATCACCAAAGGGCAGATGAGGGTCTTGCACAAGGTCGGGCAGAGTCAACGTTCAGTGTCAAGTGAGTAAGTGAGTAAAGGGCCAGTTGAGCTTGCGGGAGTTGCTCTAACAGAGGGTAAGAAGTGGGCAGGACCATAGAGGAGCCTCAGATTCTGCACAGAGCTCAGATTCCAGAAGTCCTGGGTCCAAGGTCCAACCCATGCACCCATGACCTTGATCAAACCACGTGGACTAAGGTCGATTTGTAAAATGGAAAGGGGAAACCACAGAGAGCAGGCGGACTGGGTGAATGAGTGAAGTAGGATGTGTAGGGTGGGGGGACTGTGCTGATCTAGAAGCTCTTGCCCTATGGCATGGCCTCATCCTACTGTGAGTACATCTGCTGCTTCCCTGCTCCGTCAAGGTCACGTCCCTGGGCCCTCAGCTTGGCACTTAGGCATGTCATTTGTGGGACACAAATGTGGGATGCCACAGAGAATAAGGGGGATCTGTTGCATTACCCTGACCTCTCAAACTAATTTTCAGTTTGGAACTTCTTCGTTACCCCCCCAAAAGAGGTACCAAACACTAGAGGAGGCCTCATGTTGGTGGATACCTTTGATAATCTCCGCTGATCTCCAGGCTCCTTTTGTGAAGGAAAAACAAAAGAGATAATCATTTAAACTACTTCACACGAGTGTTCAGGAGAGCTGAGTTATCCGAATGGATCCCCTGGAAGAGGCTTCTGAATTTTAAGTGTTCCCTAAAATAGTAAACCAAACTTGAGTAAGATTTTTACACCTCAAACTAGGTCAAGTGAATGTAGGTTACAGGTTGATTTTGTACTTCGTGGTGGTCTAGAGTTTCCCTTAAATTATCCACTTTTCTAAAACAGTGGCGATGGGTGTCTTGGACAGAGTATTCTCTTACTAATTTTAAGGTTGAGAGAGGTTGCATGTTCCCTTTATAGATACTGTTGCTCCTACGGTTATAACTTAATGCCAGCTCCCTAATCAGGGATGTAGCCATGAATTATGATAGAAAATATGAGGCTCAGTTTTATGCAATAGCGGCTATAGAAAAGTGGGGACTGTTTATTTTGAAGAAAATTTAATTAATAAAGAACATTCTGGTCTGGCTTTTTCAGCCCAACATTTCCCCCATCTGATTACTTATTTAACAATGTCATTGTTCTGAGTTCCCCGGTGTCTGTGCCAGCACCATCAGGACGGACCGACATCTAGAACCTCTTACCACAACCCCATAGGTGAGTTTGTAGTAGGAAACCTCTGCCAACAGTGATGTGCTTGCATTCAGCCAGTACCTTTTGCTCGGGACTCTGAGGTTGAATCCCTAATGACTTATACTTTTCATCTAAGAGTGTAGAGGGGTTTTCAGGGCTTAGGTGCACTTATGAAATTAATGGTAGGGATCAAGATCATATCTGGTCTTTTTAAGGTCCTTTAATGTATTAAGGTTATGAGTATGTGCAATGTTTTGACATAAGATAGAGCAGTATCCTTTCAGTCTTTTCCCCAGGGGACCATTTTGTTGTTTCTAAATATTCAGATCTATGTGGTAGAGACCTCTGCAGTGTTTGGAGCCCCAGGTCCCCCATCACAAAGCATCCTTCCGCAAGGACACTTGGCGCAGCACAGAGGGGATCCCAGGCTGGATCTCTGCATGGACATTGGGCGAATGTCCCTTACTCTCTTCTCCCAACAAGAAAATTTGACACCAGACATATCTCGCATATTCCTTTCAGCCTTGTTTCACTTAATTGGGGAGAAACTACTTTTGAAGACCTACAGTGGAGGCTGCGAAGGGCTTCTCTCACCGTGGAGAGGGTGGGCAGAGCTGCGACGACGGTGTTTGGGAACCCCTGGTGTGTATGCCACCCCTCACCCCTGTGCTCAGCTCAGCGAGCAGGCTGGGCAGGTGGCCCTTTGCCGGTGGCGTGGCGAGGCACAGACCTCCTGTGGCAATGAGACATTCAAAACCAGAACATTCCCCCAATCCGGGATAAACCCAGCTCCCCACCAGATACTTTGTTGGGTCATAATGTTGTCTCCTCTTCTGGGACGTTAATGGAACTTTCCTAACAGCCTGACTGTGTGATTGTACGCTCATAACAATAACAAAATGAGCTGTGGTTTTGGAAGTATCGGCTGTCTGATGTGAGGACTATGAGCTAAAACTTCAAAACCTTGGAAGCTGCTGTCCTGAAGTCTTTGTAGACTGAGGCGACTTTTCTTTTTTTAAATTCTTTAATATTTATTATACGGGCATGAAGTAAAATTATTTTCCTGTTATGATTTCTTCGGAAATAAGCTTTTATGTATTTCTAATGCTTTCTTCTGCAGGGGCCGGCCCATTCCTGCCTCACCCCATTTCTTTTCTTTTCTCTCTTTTTTAAAAGGTTCAGTTAGCCAGCATGGAGTGCATCATAAGTTTTTGTTGTAATTGTGTGTAACACGCAGTGCTCAACCCAACACATGTCCTCCTTAATACCCATCACCAGGTCACCCTATCCTCCCACCCCCCTCCTTTTGTAACCCTCAGTTTTGTTCCCAAAGTCCAGAGTCTCTCATGGTTTGTCTCCCTTTCTGATTTCTTCCCGTTTAGTCTTGCTGCCTTTCCCTGTGGTCCTCCACACTATTCCATATGTTCCACGTATGAGAGAAACCACATGATACTTGTCTTTCTCTTCTTAACTTGCTGCTCTCAGCATCATCCCCTCCAGTGCCATCCACATCGATGCAAATGCTGGATACTCCTCCCTTCTGATGGCTGAGTCATCCTCCATTGTACGGATGCACCACATCTCCTTTATCCATTCATCTGTTGAAGGGCATCTCGGCTCCTTCCACAGTTGGGCAATTGTGGACATTGTGGACATTCACCCTATTTCTGACACCCCCCCTTGGGATTCCTGGCTGTGTCTCTGGACCCAGCACTACTGCCCAGTTTTCCTGCATTGGAGCCCTTGGCCGACTCACCAGTCAGAATGTCCTCTGGTTCAGTGAGCTGAGGAGAAGCCCTTCTGCTCTGGCTCCTGTGGCCTTGAAGGCCCTCCTGAGGTCCTGTGTTCCCATGTTTTGTGAATTTAGCCTTGTTTGGAACACCCTTCCCTCCAAACTGAGCCCATTTTGTGGTGTTCAGACCAGTTCTTTTTCCTAAGTCATTGCCTCATTTACATTCATGAATGTTAATTAAGAAGATAGCATGCTTTGTAGCTCTGTAGAAATGGAAATCAGCCACTGCTGTCAGGCTATGATTATGCCTCAACTATTCCCCCTCTCAATCCACAGAGCCCTTCGCCACCCTCATCAATATGTCAAACCCAGGACCAGTTCCCTGTTCTTTCACACTGCAGCCCTCACAGCCCCCTGTGCCTGTGTCCTCCCCGACCTCCCCTGTCCCCCCGCTCCACCTGGTCCACGTTCTCCAGCCTCACCAGACTTTTTAAGTTCCTTGCTTATATGAGGCCAAGGCTTGGTTTTCTCTCTCTGCTGCCTGGAGGAGGCTTATGTCTTCTCCTGGAAAGGACAGGCAACTCTCACTGTCCTGGGTTCGGTGCAGGTCACTTCTTCAGAGAAACCTCTCTTTCTTCCCCAAACTCATTCGAAGGTGACCCTGGATCCCCAGATCTGTCTCCTTACTTATTTCTTCTATAGCACTTGTCAAAATCCGGAAGTGTCCTTTTCATGATTTGTTGGGTCGGTTGCTGTCTGTGTCTCCTATTGGGGTATAAGCCCGTTGGTGGTGCGGATCCGGTCTGCCCCGTGCAGAGTAGAGCGAGGCCTCGCTAAGTATTTGTAGAATCAATAAGGCTAAGGAATGCATGTGAAGCGTCAGTATGATGAGGCCACCATTCTTCACGTCAGGGAGGAAATTGTGTAAAGCCATCATGGAATCACTCATGTCCATAAAGAACACAAATTATTGAGAGTGTAAATAGATCAGGAAAGCTATCAGTATTGAACTCTGGGCTTTGTTTTTTTTTAATTAGAGCCAATTCCTCTTCGTAATAACAGACTGTATATGGTAAGAATAGAACCGTATTATGCATCCTTAGTGCCACCTTGTTCCGTGGGGATTGGTAAAGTGGCCGTGTGTGGAAGGTCTGCGGAGGGAGGCGGGCGCAGAGCCCGCATGTGGGAAGGGAGGGTACTGGGCTTCTGACTCACCTGTGCCTGGGGATGCCCCGTCTGTTTAAGCGGAAACTGAAATTTACTAACAATCAGAAATGCCTCCCGGTGCATATGCCAGGGCTATGTTCTCTACTTAGGAAACTTAAGCTTACGGTTACAGCACATGGGATGGAAAATCTATTAGGGCTTTTGCTTGTGGGTATTTTTAGATAATCGTCTTCATCTCCATTATTAGCATCATCAGTTATCCTTAGTTTTGTACTCTCAATTGGACATTTTTTAGAAGTTCCACAGTGCTTTCATTCATCTCATCTCCTTTGAGGAGCAGCATCTTTTAGTGGCAATAAGCCAGTTGGGTTTCAACATGAAAAGGCTGACGACAGAATTTAAAGGAGGCCAACATCCGAACACCCCAGCTCAGGGCCTGGTCACGCGAGTGCATTGAATGGTGGTCCCTTCCTCTTGGAGGCCAGAGGAAGCCTGGGACCTTTCTGTCTCTCCATCCCCACATTAGTGTGGGGACATCGAAGTTCAGGGAAGGTGGAGATTGGCAGTGTCAGATTCAGGACCAGGAGTCACCGTTGGGATTCTCCTTGAGGCACCTTCCCTCATACGACCCCTTGTGTTAGTCTGGGATAATGAAGTCAAAAGAAATATATAAGAGTGAAAGAGAGAATATTTGGATATATTAATTAAGCAACAGTGTGCTTTTGGGTGACTTCTAATTGAAGACATGATGGGGCTCTGGGAAGAGATCCCAACTGGTCATGATTTATAAGTAGAAGAGTGAGGCAGTGACAGTGAGTGCTGGAAATTTCTGGAAGGCAAAGGGAAGGGCCATAAGGGTAGGTATTTGTCTTTCTTGAAGGAGAGGAGATTTATTTCTTCCATTTTCTTTTATAATTGAAGAAAAATTAATATGTCTGTAAGATACTTTTACTGCATATTATGTCCTATATAATCTGCAAACATGTACGTCTTTACAGTGCCAGAACTTTCTGAGCAGCATACTCATCTGTAGATTTCCAGAAAGATAGAGGATCACAGATCTATTTCTAGTCAGGAATATTCCTGAAATAAGACATCTTTTAAAGCATACAGGAGGTCTTGAGAAGTAAAAAAAAAAAAAAAACAGTTAGCCTTTTCCTTCTGTGTGGACATTTACATGAACGAATCAAACGTCCTTAACTCTGTACCTATCATTTTCCTTCCTTTATTTCAGTGTCATTTCAGACACAGCAGAAAGGCTGGCATTTTCATTTGGAAGAATATTAGAGTCTCACAGAAATTTGAATTTTTGGTTGTTTTGTGTTTTCTTTTAGCTAAAATCTCCTTTAAGATTTTTTTTTTTTTTTTTTCAAAATCCTACTGATCAGAATCCCGCTAACCCACAGCAATTTTATTCACTGCAGGAGATGAGCTGACTGGGATGATTACTAATTACACTGCTTTTGAATTTAGATTAAAGGTATTGAAGTCACTCTATGATGTGGAATTTGATTAGTTTTGAATGCTGTTCTAAAGGAAGCTTGGACTTTGGCTGGGACAAATGGGCGTGGGATCAGCCTTTTCTCTGAATACAGATCATGATGGTCAGGAGACAACTGTTCAGCTCTCCATTCCCTCTCAGTACTTCCGTGGATGATGGCTGAAAAATAGTGTGTAGGAACAACCATTGCAGTTTATTTCCAATGTGATTTTAGAAAACATTCCCTTGAACAGGGTTTATGTTATTAATGCTACATGGAAAATGTTTTCAGCAAATAATTTGCTTAAGAAAGAAAAAAAGAGAGGAAAAAAAGTGTAGTAATTAAGACCTCTCCTTGAAATTCTCACCTGATTTCATACTCAAGGAGAGATGGGAAAGAAACTATAATACCCCCTTCTAATTTTAGTATCACCTTTGGGCAACTAATTAAAGGGATTATTTTGAAAGAGACTTTGTTTATGCACTTACAACAACTTTTCTAAAAAGGTTTTTAGTAAGACAACTTTTCTTAATAGTATTAATTTTGAGGTTTTGGGTTTTTTGGGTTCTTTTGGCACTGATAATCATTATGACGGGCTGAACTGATCACTTAATGAATTTTACCAGAGGGAAGCACATCTTAGTGGTTCCATTTTTTCCAGTAGATTTGCTATATAAAACCAACACTGGGAGACCTCACATTTTTGCTTTTGAAGGCAGGACTCTAGAATAATTATTGGCAGACTCATTATACAAGGTGACGTTTCTAGTTCAAATGTAGGGTATAATTTTGTCCATTTGACTTCCAGGGAACTGCCACTTTTGATCAAAAATTATTTATTTATTGACCATGGATCCTTACTTCAGAGTGGGAAACTACAGTAATTCACAGTTGCATTTGAAATTGGAACGCTTAATCATTTACTGTTTTACAAGTAAAAAAATACTCCAGAAAAACTAGAATTTTCAGCCTCTCAAACATTTAACCATAAGTGTTGATTGACAGTAATTTCTGTCTTGCTAGTCTATCTTGGAAGCAAAATCAGGTTTGTGATTCCCATCCTTTATCCTTTTGTCATTGTTCAGCTTCTATGAAATAAAAGGTCAACAACATGTTATCATGACATGGGTTATTTTTGTTTGTATTTTTGTAATGTTTAAAGATGAAAACCTCAAATAATGAATTTAGGTGTTCTGCTACAGTGTATGTGAGTTCACAAAAACCACAAGATGGCTAGACAGTGTTCACCCTGAGCATGTGATAGTTTACAAACATGTCACCAGGCACCTGGGGGACTCAGTTGGTTAAGTGACAGCCTTTGGATCAGGTCATGATTCTGGAGTCCCAGGATTGAGTCATTCACTGGGCTCCCTGCTTACCAGGGAGTCTGCTTCTCCTTCTAACCCTCTCCCCCTTCTCATGCTCTCCTTCTCTCTCATTATCTCTCTCTTAAATAAATAAATAAAATCTTTTAAAAACTAAATAAACACATCATCTGTCTTATTCCTTAGTTGGGATACAAACCTTATTATCAAAGCATCTGTTTCATTATCTACCATCAGGCTAGAAGCCATAACTTGGCTCCTTTATATGATTTCAGTATAGGTCTTGAAATTTTCCTAATATACCTTCTATATATTAAATTGCGTCTGCATAGATTCAAGTCATGTTTGCCTTTCCTGCAGTGGGTTGCTTCCAGTGTTTGCAACAGTGAGAAACTATTGTCTATGTTTTTGGTCCTTCTATAATGTGGCCCTATACACTTCTGATCTGGTCAATAGTAATACTTGCTGGGGTCTACAGCAGAATATTTGTAAATATATATATATATATATATATATATATATATATATTCCATTATCTGTATGACTTGTGCTTTCAAATTACACAAAATGAAGAAAATTCTAAAACTTTTTTGGGTGCCTTTGTTGTTATACCCAAGGACATGTTTTGTGTCAGATTATGTTTGCACACAAAAGTTCCATGTTGGGTCAAGAACAAGGTAAGACTGTCCCTCTCACCACTTGTTTTCAGCATTGTACTAGAAGTCCTAGCTAATGCAGTAAGACAAGAAAAATATATGTATATATACAGATTGGGAAGAAAGAAAGAAAACTGTCTTTGTTCAAAGATGACATGATTATCTCTGTAGAAATTTGGAAAGAATCACAACAACAAAATGTCCTAGAACTAGTAAGCCAGCAATTCAGGATACATGATTAATATACAAAAGTCAATTTCTTTCCTATATATCAGCAATGAATGATTAGAATTTGACATTAAAAACGTATTATTTCCACCACCACCAAAAAATGAACTATTTAGGTACAAATCTAACAAAATATTTGTAAGATCTTTATAAGGAAAACTATAAAACTCTGGTTTAAAAAAATCAAAGAAGATCTAAACAGAGGGAGAAATATTCAATGTTCATGGATAGGAAGGCTCCATATTGTTAAGATATCCATTTTTCTCAATTTGATCTATAAGTTCAACAAGATCCTAATAGAAATCCCAGCAGATTACTTTGTGGATATTGACATAATGTTTATATGGAGAATTAAAAGATCCAAAATAGGCAACACAACTTCAATTTAAAGAGGAGAACAAAGTTGAAGGGCTGGTGCTACCCAGCTTCAAGATTTACTCTAAAACTGTTGGGATCAGGCCAGTGCAGAGCTGGTGATAGAACAGACGTTAGAACAATGGGACAGAACAGAGCGCCCAGAAACAGACCCACATAATGTAGTTAACTGGTCTTTAGCAAAGGAATAAAGGTAATTCAATGGAGAAATGATGATCATTTCAACAGTTTATGCGAGAACCACACAACATTCACATGAAAAAAAAAAGAAGATGACTCGAAATGGATCATAAATCTAACTGCAAAAACAAAACTGTAAAACTTCTTAAAAGATAATATAAGATAACTTTTTGTTAGGGGACCTTGTGTTTGGCAATCACTTTTCAATATACACTAAAAACACAACCCGTGAAAGGAATAATTGGTAAGCTGGACTTCATTAAAGTTAAAAACAACTGTGCTGTGCAGGACACTGTGAAGAGAATGAAATGATGAACCACAGGTAAGAAGAAAATATTGGCAAAAACACAACAGATAAGGGACTGTTAGCCCAAAGTTGCGATGAGCTCGTAGTACTCAGCAACAGGAAAACAAACAGCCCACTTTAAAAAAAATGGTCAAAATGTCTAGACGCCTCACCAAAGAAGATACACAAACGGAACATAAATAAGCGTGTGAAAAGATGGTCCCCATTATAGGCAATCTAGGAAATGAGAGTTAGAACAAAAAGGAAATACCACTGCAAAAATATTAGAATATTTGAAATATTTCATACGAATATTTGAAATATCACATACGACACTAATTACTGGCCAGAGGACGTGGAGCAACAGGAACCCTGGTTAATTGCTGGTGGGGATGCAAAATGGTGTGGCTACTTCGGAAGACAGTTGGGTGGTATTTACAAAGCTAAACATAGTCTTCCCATACGATCCAGGAATCACATGCCGTGGTATTTACCCAACTGAGTGGAAAACTTATGTCCACACATCATGTGGACACAAATGTTTATAGCAGCTTTATTCATAATTGCAAAAACTGTAAGCAACCAGGATGTCCTTTAATAGGTGAGGAGATAAATGAGCCGTAGTGTGCGCATATGATGGACTCTAGACGTAAACAATCAAGCTGTGAAAAGACAGAGAAGACCTTAAATACATATTCTTGAGTGAAAGAAACGGAAATGATGACAACCTGCACAGTTCACATGCTGCATGATTCTAAATGCACGACGTTCTGGGAAAGGTAAATTGACAGAGACATGGAAGAGGAGCAGTGGGCGTCCGGAGTTAGGGAAGGAGGGAGGGAGAATAGTGGAGCCTGGGATTTCTAGGGCAACGAAATAAGTCTGTATTGGACATGTGGTATTACGGATTTCTTAAAACCCATGGAGTGTACAACACAAAGAGGGAGCACCAACATAGTTTTACAGACTCTGGTTAATAATGACGTAACAGTGTTGGGTCCTCAGTTTTCACAAATCTACTGCACTCATGCAAGATTTCGCTAAAGGGGAAACCGTGCATTGGCGAGGAGAGACCGGGTACATTGGAGCTCTCAGGATTCTCTGCTAAATTTTTCTGCAACCCTAAAAACTGCTCTAAAAAATAGAGCCTAAAGATATTTTTCAAAAGTCCTGTGTTTGAAAATGGCTGTTTTATTATCTCTTGCAATTAATTAGTTTGTGTAAGTGTTTGGAAATGGAACTAGTAATGCCATTTAATGGGATCACTTTTTATTTTTTCTTTAACCAGCCAGAATTTATACATACATGCTCGAGAAATCCAGACTGGTTTCACAGCCGCTTGGCCAGAGCAATTTCCTCATTTTCTACTTGTTGATGGATGGGCTATCTGCTGAAGAAAAATACGGACTTCACCTGAGTAATTTACGTGCACACCGGTAAGTGACTGCGTGTTTTCTATGTAGTAATTCTGTCTTCAGGTTGTGATGGCATTTTAGCAGTCTTAAATTTTCTTCTTATTTTTTGGAGAAGAAGTGGTGAGTCAAAGGGAATAATTGGGTACTGTTAGGTTACAACCTTCGGTGTTACAAGATCGTAACAGTGTATTACGGAATGCTGGGGCTTGAGCATGTGTCTGTGTGGATGTATGAAGTGACATTTCTGTTTTCCTAGTTGTCAAATCAGATTTAAAGGATTAGTGCATTATGAACTTTTATATTCCTTCGGGTATTTTGGATAAATGTGAGTTATGCATTCCTAACCTTTGGTAGTCTTGAAATAATGGGAAGTATTATTTGGCAATCGTTATTCATTAGTAACCAATGGAATTGCATGAAGGATGAAGACACACCACACGCATAAACTGGAGAGCTCATTTTCTGCTCTGGAGGCAGAAAGCATTGGCTCGGATGCAGGTGCATTGGTCATGGGATGGGACTGGGGGG
Source organism: Lutra lutra (assembly GCF_902655055.1). Taxonomy (NCBI): domain Eukaryota; kingdom Metazoa; phylum Chordata; class Mammalia; order Carnivora; family Mustelidae; genus Lutra; species Lutra lutra. The sequence goes on from NC_062280.1 coordinate 197,690,347, forward strand.
AGGAAGTCGTGAAGGGGGTGAGCTGTGGAATGCCTTTGCGTCCTGTGTGTTTCTGCCACCTGCCCTATCCGATGCATCTCCCCAAGAAGATGGGTCCAGATTTGGATCAGAAGAAGAAGGACACAGTGAGGAGAGTCAGCCCCATTCAGGAGAGAAGTAGGTGGGAGACGGGAGCTAGAGGGCGCTGGGCGCACTGACCTGAGCTCCCTGGTAGATCCGTGGCTGGGTGGAGAATGGGTCTTGCTGGTTAAGACGTCAAGGTAGAGAAGTTTATGGGGCTGCAGAGTAGAGATGCCAATGTGAGAGGTGAGGGGTTTTGAGGGGTGATGGGATCTCAAGGGTGCTGAGCTCCTGGAACGGGGTGGAGGGGCAACGGGGAGGCCTCCACGGTGGCCACTGCTGTGATGTGGGACTGCCGGTGGGGCACAGGGCCAGGCAAAAGGATGAATTTGCTGTTTCCTAACTCACCATGACATTCTAAACTACTCCCATCCCATTTCTCTGAAGGTATTATATCCAGGAGTGTAGGTACAGTGTATCATGCTGAATAGGGAAGAGTAGTCAAGAGGTTAAGACCTTATCAAATTTGTGTCTTATTTAAAGCGAAGGACTTCGGGGATCTATTCTGCTCCCAAACAACAGAAATTCAGAAGAAAAAACACCAGTACTGGAGCATGGGAGCTCAGTTAAAAGTCATTTAAAAAAAAAAAGAAAACAAAAAAGAAATGAAAGTCATTAGAAAAAAAGAAAACAAAGAAAAAAAGAAATGGAAATTTGAAGTTCCTAGGGCACCAGAATTTTTTTTTTTTAAATCAAATCCTCTTGTCTCATAAAGGAGGAAATCAAACCCAGAACTGGAAAAGAAGCTTGTGCCAAAGGGAATATGGCCTCTAACAGCTGCGCTACAAACCCAGTCCCTGGAATTAGCCTTTGTTTCGCTACACAGGGCATCTCCAGTGGGAGACATTCTCCCTGGGAGGAAAAGCATCAGATCGGAACCCCTGAGTCAGGGGTTCAAGAGGAGGCTCGAGGGAGAAACATCTGGTGGATTTCTGTGTTCTGAATCTTGCTTCCAAGCAAGAACCCCACGTCGATAGCAGATAATTGGTTTAGGGAGTGTGTCTGTGTGTATTTGCACACGTGCACTTAGTATTTCGACGCAGACCCCTGAAGAGTAAAGGAACAGAGTCTAATCTTCCAGGCAAAGAAACAGTTGAACTTCTGGTTCTGAGGTTTGGACCCATCACTCCAAGTGTGTGAGCGTGGGGGAGAAAACAAGCTTTTCTTTCTTAAGGTCCAGTTCTAGCATTCATCTCTCTTTGCTAAAGAGAGTTTGGAATCACTCGGGCTATTTAGAAAGTCCAACAGTCAGGGGTTGCTTTGTGAGAAGCTCCAACAGGAAAGAACTCAGAAAATCATGAATCATTCAAGTCCCTTGAACAAAGAGGTTATTTTATTAAAATGTATTCTAAATATCCAATGGGAACAAAACAACATTCCTCAATAAAAAAATACACACCACAACCCCAGATTCATAAAGATATCAATTGGAACATTTGTACAATGAGAATTTCACAGGCATCATGTCCTTTCATAATAAAACAAGCTGTTTTGCAAGTTACAAGGCGTTATAAATCATGCTGGTTGTGCTGTGTGCGTCTTCTCACTCTTTACAGTGTGCTGACAAGTCTCGAGGAGTTTGTATTTGTCTGATAGATGAGTTGGGGTTGGGGTCTAATCTTTATTGGGTAAGGATGTGCCTTAAGGACCATAATTTTTGAAATCATTTGGCTTGTTTGCAGTCAGCAGTATGAATCTCAAGTTGCTACCTTTCTAACTCTTCACAAATCAGTGGCCCTTCTGAGTTTCCTCCTTAAAGTCAGCATTCAGTATATCTGGGAAAGATCACCGTCTGGACACATATTGTTGTGAAGAGGACTGTTGCTACCGTCACATCTACTGATCTGATTTTCTTTAAAAAGGTGTGGCTGTCTCTGTTAAATAGACCGTCGGAACATGCCTTTCTTTATCAATGCCCACGCCACAGGGCCACTCGTGTGGTGATGTCCATGAAGTATGTTGAGTCTTAAGGCAGATGCTGCAAAGACTTGTGGGCCTGCTTCCTCCAGATGCACCTTTTGTCCTCTCCATTAAGAGCCGCTCATCATCTGCAGGACACATGAAAAGCACATGTAGCAGTGACGGGGAGCTGGCGGCAGGCTCCGGGTCCATCTTCCGCGCTCACCTCGTTGAACTCCAAGGGGAAGGAAACATTGGAGATGATGCTTTAGCGTTAAAGCTACAAAAGTTTTTTTTTTTTTTTTTTAACTTTGACTCTGTTTTTGGAGCTAAAAGTTTTCAAAGTCTCACATGAAAATTTATGGAGGTTTATTTCAGTGAAAAATGCACCTAAAAATACTTTGCGGCTTGTGGAGTTGGAAGGGCACCTAGAACAAGCAGATAGCTCTCTTGCTTAACTGGGGGACGTACATGGTACAGACGTGAGGTGCTAGAGCTGAGCTGCACGGGAACAGTATTTATAACACTCTGCATAAGGATCCTCCCATACAGATTGTTAAAACAACAACAATGGTGACAAGGAAAATAAGTCTTCGCATGGGAAGCCGTGGAAATAAGATTGCGTTTATCAGGAATTCCCACTAGATGGCGCACTCTCCACAGGGAAAGAAGGTTTCTTTTTTATTTATGGTTCCTCCTATGATTTACTTCTTTTCCTGGCTGTTTGTTTTTCAAGTTCTATTTCTAATTCCTTTGTACAGAATAAATATAGTTGGTGTTCATGAGAATGGAGCTTTAATCAAAGTTAGAAAGAGTCATTAATTGCTGATCTTCAACCTCCTTGAAATAGCTTTTATGGGTTTAGTCCGAGATCAGCTGGGCTCTGAAATGCAGACCAGTTATTCCTAATCTTCCCTCCTACTGATGAGCGATGGAAGGGATTGTGATGCTTCGTAGTAGCATTTTCAGAAAAGGTCAGATTTTGAATTATAAGCTGAAACCAGCCGTTGACTCAGAGCCTGTGACCTGTTTCTAACCCTGTGTGTTAGTGAAAGGAAACTCTGACTCATCGAGTATTTGAACTTGTGATTACTGCCTGAGAGTACACCTGTCACAGGAGACGCTGTGGCAACGAACTCTCAGGGAGGGTTCATTTTTTTTTTTTTTTTTTTTTTTGGCTAAGGATTTATTATGCACATTTAACTTCCCCTGAGAAAGTCTCGCATGATTAAAACATAGGTGAGGGTCAACTTAAATATTCTTTGAGGATGACTCTTCTGGGTTTTGTGATACAGTAAAAGATTGATTTGGCCACATAGTTTGGGCAAGCAAATCTTGAAGGCACTCCCAACACAAAGTTTCAAGATAAGAGGAACCATAATTGAATTCTACTGTACTCTATTATTAGTTACTTTAAAAAAAAAAGATTTTATTTATTTATTTGAGAGAGAGAGTGTTAGTGGGAGAGGGAGACAGGAGAGATAACGAGCAGGGGGAGAGGGAGAAGCAGACTCTCCGCTTGAGCAGGGAGCCCGATGCGGGGCTTGATCCCAGGCTCCGGGGACCATGACCTGAACCAAGGGCAGACGATTAACCGACTGAGCCCCCCAGGTACCCCTATTATTAGTTATCTTAGTAGTAATCACCACTGTAGTACATACAGCTTAAGGAGCAGCACCAGTCATGTTCTAGACCTTGTCCTACTGTCATCTTCCTTGTGCCTTTGAATTCCCACCTGGAACTGAGCAGAGGGTACAGGACCACATCCACATGGGATAGACCCTGCCATGAAGACACACAGGTCAGCCAGGAGCCAGATTTGAGTCCAGGTCTTACTGACTCTAGACTTAACCCTGTATTGTGTTCAGGGCAGTGTTGCCTATAAATTGGCAAGCACTGCCTTTGCAACTTTGTGTCAAGGACATCGTTAAGGAAAATACAAGTGAAAGCACAAGGTCAGTGTTTGTGTACATGTTTTTTTAATTTAAAATAAGTTAAGCAAAACTAACTTAGGACATTGTAGACTTTGTTGCCTCTACCTTAGAAAGCAATTTGGGGTTACTTCTTTGTCAGGTAGCATAATGAAAATTTTAAGCCATAAGAGATTGCATTATCTTAGCAGAAGGTTATAATATGGGGAATGTAGAAAGGGTTAGGTCACCTCTGGGAATGGTCGGGTAAACTCCACTTGTGGAAAGCCAGTAGCACGGAGTCGAGGACAGGGGCTCCTTCCTTCTTTTTATTCTTGAGTGATAGGTACCCAGAAGGGGAGAGAGAGAGGAAGACAAATAAACACATAAACAAACCAAAAACCACACGGTTATCAGGCACCATGCTCTCCCTCTTTAGTGTTCAGAACCCTGTGGGAAAGTATTCTAAATTGTTTTAACAGTAAGTCTGAAGCATGGATATATGGCTGAATCAAAGACATTTAGCTCGTAAGTCTAGTGGACGAAGAGTTGGGTATGTGCGGCCTCAAACGTGCTGCTCACTAGAACTCCTCGCGAGCGTCACATCCCCAACACCGACACATTTAAGGAAGAAACAAGAAAAGAAAAGAAGAAGAGGAGATGGAAGGGTGGCCTAACTCACTGGAAAAGAAGAGACCGGTGTTCCCTCGGGCATAACTACCTCCTCTCTCAGCCTCTGCCCCCTTCTCTCTCCCACACCTGTTTATTTGCGTGTTTCCCAGCATGGAGAAGAAGGACACGCACGCAGCCCTCGCTTCCACGTTCCAGGAACCCTGGAGAGGAAGCTAAAGCTCTTCTTTTCTGTCTCCGAGAGGCCACCTTGGCAGGCCAACTCGGGCCCCGGCTTCAAGGGGAAAGGGTGGAGGACGGGAGCTGTTTAACGGCAGAGGCAGACGGGGGATCCGGGCACGGGAAGGAGCCGCGCGAAGCCTGTTCCCTTGACTCTGTGATGCTGCAGCTGCCCCGGAGGAGGGGCCGCCCCAGTGTCGGGCCCCAGGCGTCAGGAGCCCCAGTGGCGGGCAGAGCTCTGCCCCGCGGAGGAGCTGCGGGTTTTCCTAACTAGCTGTTCCAAATAGCTACCCCTATGCAAGACCATGAGTAGTGCAGACGTACCTCGGGGCCAGCAAGCGAAAACGGTAAGGCTTTGCCATATAATTTGTTTATGCACGTTCCCCCCCAGATAGTTTTGGGGGTTAAAAGTTAAAACAGTACTATGAAGGGCAGCCGGATGGCTCAGCTGTTTGAGCATCTGACTCTTGGTTTCCAGTCGGGTCGTGATCTCGGGGTCGTGGGATCAAGGCCTGCGCTGGGCTCAGGGCTCTGCTTGAGGCTTTCTCTCTCCCTCTCTCTTTACCCCTCCCCCACTTGTGCTCACTCTCTAAAATAAAATAAATTTTAAAAAATCTTTAAAAAACCCCAAACATTATGATTCACCAATCCGCAATATTATTAAGTAGCTTGTCTATGAGAATTTTGTTGTCTGAGTATACCTCAAAAATTCAGATTTTGCTTGAAGACATTGACGGGTGTTACATGGTGACATATATTTTTTTTAATGGATGGTACCCTTATGGTTGCCACTGTGATACTTCCAAAACTAACAAAAGCCATCACTGACTGAACACTTTCCACAGCTCTTTCTCTTTGTCTGCTCCTGATAATTCTGGAAGGTCGTAACCGATTTCCCCGTGTCGCGGATGGGGTGCCTGAGGGCTGTGGTTCCTTGGTCAACCAACGTGGGGCGCAGGTGATATTTGAACTCTGAGCTGTTCAGTTCTCCATTAGTTTATAAATAGTTTAGAAATTAATGGGCACCTGGGTGGCTCAGTGGGTTAAGCCTCTGCCTTCAGCTCAGGTCATCATCTCAGGGTCCTAGGATCAAGTCCCACATTGGGCTCTCGCTCAGCAGGGAGTCTGCTTCCTTCCCTCTCTCTCTGCCTGCCTCTCTGCATGCTTGTGATCTCTCTCTGTCAAATACACAAATAATATACAAATCTTTTTTTTTTAAAGATTTTATTTATTTATTTGACAGAGAGAAATCACAAGTAGGCAGAGAGGCAGGCAGAGAGAGAGGAGGAAGCAGGCTCCCTGCTGAGCAGAAAGCCCGATGTGGGGCTCAAACCCAGGACCCCGGGATCATGACCTGAGCCGAAGGCAGCGGCTTAACCCACTGAGCCACCCAGGCGCCCCTAATATACAAATCTTAAAAAAAACTACTGGAGGGGCGCCTGGGTGGCTCAGTGGGTTAAGCCACTGCCTTCGGCTCAGGTCATGATCTTGGGGTCCTGGGATCGAGTCCCGCATCGGGCTCTCTGCTCAGCAGGGAGCCTGCTTACTCCTCTCTCTCTCTCTGCCTGCCTCTCTGTCTACTTGTGATCTCTCTCTGTCAAATAAATAAATAAAATCTTTAAAAAAAAAAAACTACTGGATATGTAAACTTGCATCACAGACAACTTGTAGTGCTTCTACTAGAGCAAGAACATAATTTGCTAAATTCAACTTTATAGTTCTTTTCTCTTCAGATTTTTGACACTATTAGCATGGTCAGAATTTTAAGGGTGCACTCACACATGTGAATAAACATGCATACATTTATGAATAGGCATAAAAACCAACAAGAAGCTACTTGTAAAACTGTATTAAATGTTCCAAGGACAGCAAGTCCCAGACACAGTGCTCAGTAATTACTTATATTAGTTCATTTAATTCTTCTAGCAGTTCTGTGATGTAGATATTGATATTGTTCCTGTTTTATCGATGAGCACACTGAGCTTTACAGGATGTGCAACTGCCCAGGGCTGAGTGGGAAGGCATTGGGGACTTCAGACGCTCAGATGCGCCAGTCCATCTCCAGAACCCAAGTGATGAGCAGCTTACCACTGACCACTGTCTGTCCATTTGGGGAGAGTGAGAGCCAGCTGTAGCACTTAGGCATGGACGGTCTGTTCTGACACAGAAACATTAATTCCACCATCTGCACCCTCATCATGTGAAGAAAACGGATGAAAACCTACCTTTTCTCAGCATAATCAGCCTATCACTCTTTTCAGAGTTTTGTTTCTGTTCCTTGAAATGCCAGTTGGATTATGTTCACTCTCCCAGTCGTCAGTACAAAAAGAAGATACTAATATTCTCACATCTGTGTTCTTTATTTGATTTTATTTATTTACTTTTGAGAGAGAGAGAGAGAGAAAGAAAGGGTGCACTTGGGGGCTCAGGAAGAAGTGGGGCTGAGGGTGGGAGAGAGAGAATCCTCTGTGGGCTCCATGCCCAATGCAGAGCCTGATGCAGGGCTTAATCTCACGACCTTGAGATCACGACCTGAACTGAAATCAAGAGTTGGATGCTTGACCGACTGAGCCACTCAGGCGCCCCCCATCTTTGTTCTTTAAATGCAATACCATGTGCTGACCATTTTGATATTCTCTCTCTTCCCCGGCTGGGCCTGGCCTCCCCGCCATCCTGTCTGCACAGACTTATTTCCCTGCCCTTTCAATCTCATGCTTCACACTCATGTCCGATGAGTATTTGGTAAATACCATTTAACTACGAAACCTCCTAGCTCAGAAATATTTCATAGATATTGCTTTTCTGTCCTATCAAATAAAGTCTTCTCAGTGATCCAAGGAAACAGGGCTGGTGAGGCCATAAGGAATTTGAAGGAAGAGATTGTTAACCCGTTCTTTGAGATTCTCTCTACTCATGTCTCAGAGTGGAGTTGAGCATCAGTCAAAGAAAGATCTAGTTTTATACTAAAAGAAGAAATAAGCTTTGTCGACATTAGGTGGTTAGTCGCTGTGCTTATCTTTCAGTTAAGAAAAAGGAAATCTAGTCACCTGGGGGGCTCCATTGGCCGAACAGCTGCCTTCAGCTCAGGTCACGGTCTCAGGGTGCCAGGACAGAGTCCCTCATCAGGCTCCCTGCTCAGCGGGGCATCTGCTTCTCCCTCTGACCCTCACCCCTCTCATGCTTGCTCGATCTCATTTTCTCTCTCTCTCAAATAAATAAATAAAAAAGAAAGAAAGGAAAGGAAATCCACTTTCATAGTAGGAGAGTTAAATGCTCTGCCCCTTGCTTTCCTAGTCAGTGAATTAAATGTAAAAATGTGTAGTAGAGAGCTTTCATCGATTCTTCATGGTTCCCAAGTACAAACTGTCCTGAAAACCAGGACTGCATTTGTGACTCGTGTGCTGGTGAAAAGACTAGTCACCTGGGCTCGCTTGGAGCAGGATCCAAGCGTGAACTGACACGAGTGTGTTTATAATCTTCATGCATTTCTCGCCTGTTGGGATATCTGTACATTCCTCCCAGAGTTAAACTATCTGATGAAAGCGCACTGCCAACCTTATTGGGAATATAAACATTACATTAATTTATTTAAAAAATGTGACTAGTAGAACATATTTATCTCCAAAAGTTTGGGATAACGAGTTGTGGCTTGTGTCCTCTGGTGTGTGTGGGTGTGGGACCATGGCCGTGATGTTTACCAGGACTGCCGGCAAACCTTCACTGGAAGTGACCTCTGCACGTGCCTTAGTGTCTGAGACAGACTCCCACTCCCTAGAGCCTCCATCCCTCTCAGCCTCCCGTCATTTCTCTCATCTCTGTCTCTCTCCATTTAGAATTATTTCCGCCTCACAAATAAGAATTGTTTTATTGCCTTCTAAATTATGAAGAACTCTGTCAAGATGGAGGACGGGCATGGGTCTGGAGGGCCATCATTGCCCCCACGGGGGTGCTGTCTTCTGTAGGTGACTCTGGCCGGCTGAGGAAACTTGTGGAGAAGGGCCACAGAGGGCACTCAGGTGTTTGCTTGGTGACTCTCTGTTATTTTACAGGGACTTGGTCCCAGTCCTGTGTGTGTGTGAGAAAGAGAATCTGTTTCCTCTTTTCAAACCTACCCATGTGACTAGCAAACAGCCTCCCACACTCAGGTGTGACCTGCATCCCAACCACCATGTACGTCAGGCAAAGGTAGTAGGTGTCACGTCATCGCTCCCATCCTTGCTTGCCCGTTTCATCCTCTGTTGGCACCTGGCGATCCCATACTGGCCTGCTCTGGGTCAGAGGTGGAGTGACCATCTCCGTGGGACAGGTGATCCCGGGTGAGCTGTCTGTTCCATTCCAGCCACGTCTGCTCTGGGCTGGCATCCCCCCTTACTGAGTCCGTGACCACGCCACGTAAAATCTCTCTTATCGGTGCTTTCCACGTGCACTCTCCCCAGAGGTCTTTCAGGGGCCCTTTGTAGTTCGCAGGAAGCATGGTGGAAGTTCGCCACAGCCTGGTGGAAGGCAAGATGCTGTTCCTTGTCCGGCTGATGGAACCACATTGCCGAAATCAATACGCACAAGGAACGGTTAGCAAAATCCCACGCGGAGGTGGCCTCTGAAGTCCCATCCTGCCCTTGCTGACATTCAGGGGGATTGTGTGCTCACAGCAGGGTGCCCGTGTTTTGCACTTGGTAAATAGTCAGTGACAAAGTACTCTTATCAGACGCCCCTCTCCCTGCCTCGGCCATCTGGGGGAATCGTGCAGGCTGCTGTGCCTGCCCGTGCTCTCCTGTGAAGGGGGCTGGCCTCCGCGGGGCGGTGCACACGTGTGGCCTGTGGGGGCTGCCGCAGGAGCCTGCAGAGCAGGGCCAGCCCTCGCCGGTGTGCTGGGAGGACCCGTGACAGTGTCATGTGTGAGTACCTGAAGGAGTCATTGCTTTGCAAGAGTTTATGTGAGAGTTTCGGCTCCCTCAGAAGGGCTGGGACCTTGGGAAGTCTTCTCCCCCGGTCTGTGTGTGTGACCTGCATTCCTGGTGTGTGTCAAGTCTGCAGGTTGGTTGGCCCTCACTCGGACATATTTCAGTTGTGAAATTTTGGTGCATCTTTTGACAACAATCGGCACAGCCTTTGGAAGAAGAGAGGGTGATTGAGAGCAGGTGTGGAGGGGAAGGGGGCAGGGGGGCGGGCCCCGTGGGGCTGCCGTTCCCACCAGCGACCGAAGGGGCTGCTCCACTGTCCCCCTCTTACAGCAGGGAGAGCAGAGCGTGTCCTGTTACAACCTAAGACAGAACCTAAACTCTCTGGAAAACTTCCCTCTCACATTTTCCCTGGGGCAGAAAATCAATTTGAATGCTTCAAATGCTTTGTCATTCTGTATTGGCTAGAGTCAGAAAAAAGATTCCTTCAAGTCAAAAAGCCTGCATTTATTTAATCACTGGAGGTGACGACCTCGTAGAATTTGGGAACGCGTGCTCAGTCAGCGATCAGGGTCTCCTCCAGCGGATCGCGTGAGGATCCAAGCAGGCGTGCACTGGGCCTACAACGGGGTGGGATTTGAACGGGGACCGTGATGTGGATGCTTGCGTAGACCCCTGTGAAAACACGTGCACGTGTGTGTGAGTGCGCGCGCAAATTTAATGTTACATTCTGGGCGCAGACAGGAAGGGGCTCTTTGAAGCTGCTCGTTCTGCAAAGCCCCCGCCGAGCTGGCAGAACATGGGATGGATGATTAAAACCAGGACTGACCCCACACTTGCGTGTGCTGAGAACCTGACACGTGTCATCTCACGCGTCCCACGGCATAGCCGGACACAAGACAACATTGACGGGATCATCCCGTGTCCTGTGGCTTTGCCCAGGCCTCCCTTAAATACGTCACATTTCCGCCTTTCAAATGCTGATCTCCAAATAGCAGGTGAGCGGTTTCAGGCAAGAGCTGAAGAAGAGCCACACGAGGTTTGCAGCCCCCCGGAGAGACGCCGTCTGGCACATCAGCAGTGGCCGGAGCCCCCCAGGGCACCAACGACCGTTGTCCCTGTTCCTGGTATGATTGGGGATGGTGAGGGCGGACAGGCGTGGACAGGAGACAGAAGCTTAACCTCTGGCCGGTCCCTCTCCCTGGGCCCCCTGAAGGGTCCCCTCATCCCCACCCCTCCCCCTCCGCTCACCCTCTCCGCCTACCCCGGACCTTGCTGCGCTCCCCCACCATCCCCTTTCCTTCCCACTCCTCCGGTCCACCCACCCTCTCCTCCTCCACCCCCCCACCCCCCCCTCCCCACAGCCCACCCACTGGGCCTGCTTCCCGTCCCCCTCCACCCACTCTCCCCCCCTTCTCTGCACCCCCACCCCACCGCTGTCCCCCCACCATGACCCCAAGCCTCCCCACTTTCACTTCCTCTTCTGCTCACCCACTTCCCTGTCCCCTCTGCCCTCTCAGTCCCCACTCTCTTGCAGATTCAGAATTTTCAGGATTCAGGCCAAGCACATTGGGCCTTGTGTTTTGCTTGTTTGGGGAGTCCTCCGGGGCAGGACTTTCTGCGAACCGCACCACGAGTGGACACGCAGAGCCTTGAGCCCTGGTATGTTACAGGACTGACTCCCAAGCCAGTCCTTCCCGGCCTGCAGGTGGAGACTGAGCTCGAGCCGAGGTGTGGGCCTTGACCTACGAGCTGTTACGTGACATTTTGTTGGCTTTGTTCTGGCCGTGGTGTCTCTTCTGGGTGAGCTCTCCTCAGCAGGAGGCCTCCCCACACAGCGACTGCACCTTCTTCGGCCAGCGGTCAAGGCCTGGGTTGCCGTCCAGGAACCAGCGTGTTAAAACATGTGCGCCCTGGGACGAACACACGAAGCAAATGTTTGCAAGAAGGTGCATCTGCGAGGCTCCCTGAGCCCTGCGGATCTGCCAGCACTCTCCAACCGAGCATGACCTGGTCTGGGCTTCTGGGGAGTCCCCGCAAACTTCTGCACCCACTTTCCCCCGTAACCCCAGGCTTCTGAGCCCCTGCCCGAAGCTCCCTGAGCCTCCTGGGTGCCTTCCTTCCCTGATGCTGACGACCCCTCAGGCCGGTTCTGTTCCCCAGGCCCCACACGGCTGCTGCCTGGGGCAGTCACGCCACCAGCTCCCCACATCTCCGTTTCAAGGTACCTGACCCCCACGACACCCACAGTGTGATCCGTGGGTCCGGCTGGGAAGACGGAGGCAGCCAGCATCCTACCTGGACCAAGTTCTGTGTATATAAACCCAGAGGTTACGGGGTGTATTTCAACAAAGGCTTTGACTTGACGGCCCTAAATGACCAGTGGCAGGCAGCAGAAAGGCTTGCTTCCTCCAGGATTCCGTAAAAAGGCTGTCACTGATGGAGTTCAGGAACAAAGAGACCTCAGTGTCAGAACAGATAACAGCAGCCAACTCCGAAAATAAACACCCCGAGAGCTGCTCTGGAAAGCCCCCGGTTGTGGGAAATGAACCCAAACAAGGAGAGACATGACATCACTCTGGACATCTTTATGTGGAGCCCAAGCAGTGTTTCTGGGGACAAGAATACGTAGCCCAGAGTGGACATGTGTGTACTCAGACCCTCTTCTGTGCCGAGAGCTCTTCCAGTCTTTGTCAATTTACCAGCGACCGAGACAGGCATCCGCGCCCTCTTGGAGCTCAAGTTCCCACAGAGGGACCCTCGAGGAGCGGTGGGTGCCCCGATCCAGAGCGCGCCAGGTGCTCAGTGCTGCGGAAGGAAGCAGGCAGGGCGTGCGGACAGGGACTGGGAGTGCGGGGTCCGGGTTGCAGGGAGGTTCCGGAGGTTCCGGAGGAGCCAGCCGGTGTCAGCGAGCTCTCCAAGACGCCAGGAAGTTAGCCAAGGTGGAATCGGAGGAGGAATGACCCGGAAGGAAGAGGGGGCAGCTGGAGCAAACCGGGGATGGGATGGTGCGGAGCCTTCAATGAGCCGCAGGAGCCCTCCGTGGCCGAGGGGGGGCAGAGGACGGGAAGGGAGGGCAGCGCCCACAGGGACCAGAGCAGACAGGGCCGTGGGGCCGTCCGTGGGTTGCTGCCCCGAGGGAAGAATGGCTCTGACTGTTGCGCTGAGGCCTGGTCACTTACAAAGGGGCTCTGGGAGGATGGGTGTCCCCTCCTCGGCGAGACGCGGCGTGGGTGCGCATCGCTGGGCCGTCCTGGGCACGCAGCCCGCCGTGTGGCGCGCTCCCGATTTCACACCTTCTGCCCTGAGTGCAGGTTGCTGGGCCGTGGTCAGTGCCTGAGTCTGTTCCAATCCATGTGTCCCACCCCTCGGGGTTCAGCCTCACTTGTTCCTGTTCCCTCCTCTTAGCAAGTAGTGATGGCTCGGGTCTGGTGCTCTGAACATGACCTCTCTTTCCTTGACTCCCGGCGGCTAAGAAAGCTCATGTGTGTCCAGCAAGGGGGCTGGAGTCCTGGGGTCTCCAGGATGTGCTGAATGAAGAGCGCAGGTTGTCCCTCTGGAGGCTTAGCTGAGCGTCAGCCCCAGGGTCCCCCGAGGGCAGGGACGGGGAGCGCAGGACGAACGGGGGCCATGTTTCATTCTGGAATGCCAGTGCTCCCACGGCTTTTCTGGCCGCCTTCTCAGGGCTGCGACTCACCTTTAGACCCATCAAGTTCTTGCAGGGTGCTTGTTTTCAGGAATTACAACGCAGCAAAGGGAGAGTGGGCTGGAGAGATGCACCAGGGGTAAGCCATTCGCCAGCTGGGGCGCGCCACAGGTTGTCAGGGGGCTCTCAGAACCTGCGGTGTTGACCTTCGCTCTGCTCCCTCTCGCGCCTGTCTGTGGGCCAGTCCCCACCGTGCCCTCTACCTGCACAGCAGACCCGGCTCCCTCTCCCTATCTTCCCACTACAGTCGGGCTTGGTGCCCAGCCTCGCCTACCTGAAGCTCTTCAAGCCTTCCTTTCGGGCTTTCTCACGCCGACTGGCCCCACCATGCCCCGTCCCTGGCTCTGCGGTCAGGTGCTCTTTCTAAAGCAGAAGTCACATCCTCCTGCCCGCCCTGCTTCACGCCCCAGCAAGCAAAGTGGGCCTCCATCTCTTGGCCTCCCCTGCGGGACCTCTAGTGGGTCCCTGCTGCTGTGGGTGGGCTGTGGCAGCTGCCAATTTTGAAGCCTACACACAGCCACCCACCCAGATGGCTCAAGCCTCGGTCCTCCTTGTCACCCAGGCCTGCACTCCGACAGCGCCCGGTCGGGCTCTTCCACGCTGAAATGGGCAGAGGCGTCCTAGCGGCCTCCGGGGCAGAGGGCAGGGAGCCCAGAAGACCCACCACCCAGAGGCTGCAGGCAGCCGGTCCCAGGAGACTCAGGTCTCCCCTCGTCTTTCCCTCACTCATTTAAAAGGAAGCATCGTCTCCTGGGCTCCAGGCACAGTGCTCGTTTGTGAGGTGGCAGGAAAGGACACGGTCACTCCTCAGAGGCCGCTCAGAGCACTCAAAATCCAGGCCATCTGCAGGTGCCTTCTCAGTGCCAGTGTGAGGAGTGTCATGAGCATCTGACTGAGGGCTCCAGGGGCAGGTGAGGAGGCTGTGCCGGCTGCGGGGGGCAGGAAGCAGGAGCTGTGAGCCTGCAGATGGACGCAAGGAGCCCAGGAGTGCAAAGGCAGTGGGAGCAGAGAAACAGACATGCCAGCTGAGGGGGAAGGTTTGTGGGGACATGTGAGACCCGTGGGACAGGTGTCTGGAGACCAACAGCCATGCAGAAGAGAAACAAGAGTTGTGTTTTCTAATGCACTTTCTGGAGAGAAGTAGCAACTATTCCACAAATGAACGCTGATGGGGGCCCGCTTCAGACGGGTCCCTCCTGTCCCTGGAGAGCACAGGCTGCACGGTGACGCCTGACGCTTGGCGGAAATACCAGTGGCCTTCCTAAGTGAGGATGGAGGGATGATGAGTTATATTTGCATTTTAGCATCTTTCCCTCTTGTGCCTTCCTTTGGAGAGCGGGAGGAGAACTCTGTCTGATTTAGCAATGTCTCACGCCCCTTTGGGATTTGCCAGAGATTCTGGGATCATGGGACCGAGTATGGCCCGGGTGCTGGGACTCACTGCTGCGGGATTTGGACACGCTCTAATGAGAACCACCATCTCGGGGGTCAGGTGCTGCGTCAACCTTCCCAGGCTCCCCGAGAGCCCTAAATAAAGCCTGAGCTTGTTGAGTTCATTCTCAGATAAGACCTTCTGACCCGGAAATGTGTTTATATTTCACAAAATTCGTGATGGTTTGCAAATTTCCCTCTGAGACTAGGTAAAGTCAGGCAGGGCAAACACTTTGCTGTGTGGAAACAAACCCAAAGGACGGCAGGAACACTTCTTAGGGCCATGGTGGGAACGTGTTGTACACATCACAGAAATTAAACCCAACCTGGGTCCTTGGGGCTACCCCACAAGGCTACCTTTCCTGCCATTTCCACTGATAAGGAAGTACAGAGAAAGCAGAGAATGCTGAGTTCTGGAATGTCTGAAGGCAAGACCTCCGTCCAGCTCAGAACCCAGCGAGCTCTCAATGCTGTGCCGTCTTTCCCCATCAAGGTCTTTCCACCAGACACACTTGCGGGGCAGTGGCCAGGACTTGCCCAGGAGGGGCTGTCTCTGAAGCAGCTCTGCGAGATTTCCAGAACTTTCCATCCTCCCATGTCTGTCATTTTAGAAAGCCCCACTGTCGTCTGCCAGCCCATCTCTTCTCGGCTGTGTTCAGCGGCAGCTCTTCCAGACAAGCACGGCGAGCTCGCCTTCCAGCCTGCCTCCTCTCCCCGGTCTTGGAGGGGAGGACTGCCAAGAAGACAGGGACGAGAAGCTTGAGAAAGAGAGGGGATGAGGAAAGTGAGGACGGCATAGGACCAACCTGGAGGAGAGGGAAGAGAGGAGGGCAAAGGGCAAAGGGGCCCGTGCGAGTGCCGACCCTCCCTCATATGTCGCAACGGTGATGGCAGTGACCTAGTTACTGAGAGCAAACTGTGTTGTTATAAGATCATGCCATGTACTATATGACATGCCATTTTCTATACGAATGTTACATAAAGTGCTATATATATATTATTTCATATCCTATATTATTAAAATATCTAATCCCATGTCTTTTATGCCTGAGCAGCCGTGTGGCATTCGTCTAGAAGTAGGGAAAGTTTAGTATTTGGAAGGTCACCTTGAGTAGATGTTAACATGTGTGAGAAAAACTTGTGATACATAGAAAGTCTTGAATATATGAATAATTGAAAGGAAGAATGGAGTCGATTGTTGGGTAAAAGGAGGGTGTGAGGGGAGATCTGTAGATTTAAGTTAATGTGAGGGCCCACGCAAATAGCAGTGCCATAAAACAAAATTCATAGAAAGTGAATGGGCCTGAAGCTGCATTTGCTTTTGAGTTTAAATTGCCTGAAAGTAAAATTAAAAGCAAAGATATATCAGGCAAGCAAATGATAGCTTTTCACATCAATACTGTGTTTTAGACACTTACTAAAAAAATCAATCATATCTAAAAATAAACTCAAAATGGATTAAAGACCTAAATATGAGACCTGAAACCATAAAAATCCTAGAAGAGCGCACAGGCAGTCTTCTCTCTGACATCAGCTGTGGTAACATTTTTCTAGACATGTCTCCTGAGGCAAGGGACATAAAAGCAAAAAGAAGATATTGGGACTTCATCAAAATAAAAAGTTTCTGCAAAACGAAGGAAACAATCCACAAAACCAACAGGCAGCCTACTGAGCGGGGGGAGATACTTGCAAATGACATATCCGATAAAAGGTTAGTATCCAAAATATATAAAGAACTCATTCAACTCAACACCAAAAAACAAATAATTCAATTAAAAATGGGCAGACGACACAAACAGACATTTCTCCAAAGGAGACGGCCACCAGACACATGAAAAGACGCTGAACATCACTCATCATTGGGAAATGCAAATGAAAAGTACACGAGATACCACCTTACACCTGTCAGAATGGCTAGAATCAAAAACCCAAGAAAAATTAAGTGTTGAGAGAATGTGGAGAAAAAGGAACCCTCGTGCTCTCTCGCTGGGAATGCAAATTGGTCCAGCCACTGTGGAAAATAGTATGGAGTTTCCTAAAAAAATTAAAAATTGAACTACCCCACAATCCAAGAAGTACACTACTGGGTATTTACCCTAAAAATACAAAAACGCTAATTCAAAGGAATACATGTACCTCTGTCCATTGCAGCGTTATCTACAAAAGTCAAATTGAGGAAGCAGCCCAAGTGTCCATCAATAGATGAAGAGATAAAAAGTAGTGTGTGTGTGTGTGTGTGTGCACACGTGTGCGCACACACACACACACACACACAATGGAATATTACTCAGCCATAAAAAAGAATGAAATCTTTCCATTTGCAACAACACGGATAGAGCTAGAGAGTATAACGCTAAGTGAAATAAGTCAGTCAAATACTGTATGATTCTCATATGTGGAATTTAGGAAACAAATGAGTGAAGGGAACAAAAGAGAGAGAGAAACCAAAAAACAGACTCAACTATAGAGAACAAACCGCAGCTTACCAGAGGGGAGGTAGGTTGGTGGGGGGTGGGCAGAGGTTAAGGAGTACACTTACCATTATGAAATAAATAATAAATAAAATGATAAAGATTTTAATCATCTCTCAGGCCATAGAGTAAAGGGGAATAAGGTCCCAAATTGAGAAAATGTACAGGGCATATTTTTTGTATGCAATGGAATAAAATTAGAAACTAAATCCAGAAGTGAAGGCAAACAAAACCATCACTAGAAAACTACGTATTAATCCCTGGTGCTAGAAACCAGGGTATGAATAACCACAAAGGTGGTGACACTAAATGAATAAGAATCCTTCATGCAAATATGAAACTGACTCTAGAAGAAATGAAAAGTCAAGTGAGATGAATAACCACAAAAGAACCAGGACAATTCCCAAACACAGAAAGAGTCACATGCAGGAAATTCCTAAGCATGTACCTCCAAACCTTCAAAGCACAGAAAATCGTTTAAATCCTTGCAAAAATTAAAGAATGAAAGAACCCCCCTGTTCCTTTTTCAGAGCAGCATATGCAGAAGAGAAACCCCAGATTTGCAGTAAACCTACAGAAAGATGTGCATTCTCACAAGTAATTAAGGAAATGCAAATGGAAAGCATAGCTAGATACCATTTCAAAATGAGAACATTGGCAACAATAAGAAAAATCAGGTAACACAAAGAGCTAGCCACTCACACCCTCCTGATGAGAGTTTAAACTAGTAAAACCAATTTGATGAACCGTTTTGTAATAAATGGTAAAGTTGGACATGTACACATCCTACCATCGTAGGTTGATACAAATCACAGTATCTGGACATATTTTTAATTGTCACACTTGGGGACATTGCTACTGGCATCCTCTGAGGAAAGGCCCTATGTTCCACAGGATGGCCCTACAATGAAGAATGATGAGACCTGACCCGAAATGTCAGCAGTCCCAAAGCCAAGAAACTGTGGCTCAGAGAAACCCACATATATGTGCATTAAAGAAGAAGAAGTAGGAGAAGAAGGAGAAGAAGAAGAGGAGGAGGAGGAAAAAATACATGTACATGGTCTTCACCGACACATTTCCAAAACTGGCAAATGATTAGAAAAGAAAATAAATTACTGCATTTAGGAAATAAAGAAATTAGTCAGGTCTGGTTATGGTGCAGTAGCAGTCTAGGAAAAGGAACCCAAGTATATGTAGGAGTCGATCTTATGTATCTACAGTTGAGTCTACAAAACAATTTGCTGAATGGTGCAAGGTAAGTCACATTTATATAATGTTAAGTAATAACATTATATAGTTCATATATTTTATAGAGGTATACGTTTGTAATTCAAAAACTTAAGATAGGGTGAAAAGAGAGACACAAAATTGGTCATGTTTATTTCATTTGATAAGGAGATAAAATAATGTGTCCACGTGGGGAATGTTACAAATTTCTGTGAAATTGGTTGAAAACAATGATCTGAAGTAAATAAGTCACAAAGTTGCTTTTTTCACATTGGAGGGTGATGCATTTTCTGTCTCTGTATTCTTCTTTTAAAACTATTCTCATTGTCAAAAATTTATAGAAAAATTAAAAATCCAGCGTATCTATGCTGGTAACACATCAAAAGATATGCCCATACAAGAAAAGTGTAGACAGTTATCTGACTTGTAGATAGAGAGGCATAAATAAAACATTAGCAAATACAGTCCATTAAAAGAGACTCAGTAATCAGTATCAGGAACCTTAGTTATTGGTATATATCACATCAATAAGAAAAAAGAGAGAAATCAATTGGCTATTTTAGAAGGTGCCAAAAGACAATGACAGTCAACTCCAAATCTGTTTTTTTTGTTTGTTTTTGTTTTAAAAATTTTATTTCTTTATTTGAGAGAGAGCATGAGCCATGGGAGAGGGAGAGGGAGATGCAGACTTTCTGTCAAGCAGCGAGCTGGACATGGGGCTCGATCCCAGGACCCCGAGATCATGACCTGAGCCAAAGGCAGATGCTTAACCAACTGAGCCCCCCAGGTGCTCCTTTGTTTTTGTTTTGAAATGAATTACTAGGATATACACCTTGTTGGTATTAATCTGTGGAACATGAGGCCTTTTTGTTTGTTTGTTTGTTTGTTTAAGATTTTACTTATTCCAGAGGGGGAGAGAGAGAGAAAGCAGGGTAGGAGCAGAGGGAGAGGGACACTGAGCACAGAGCCCAACATAGGACTCGATCTCATGACCCCAAGTTCACGACCTGCACCGAAACGGAGAACTGGGTGCTCCACCAACTGAGCCACCCAAGCACCACCCCCCCAGAATCTGTTTTTTATAGTAGTGAAAGGAATCTTTCACATGAATATACACACACACAAAATTATCTTAAGTGGACATCACATTTCGTTGTGAAATAGATTCAGACATTTTTAAGCATTGTGTTAAAGGAAGGAAATAGAAATCAATAAACATTATCAAGAAGGACTAGACAAAATCACCATTATTTATACCTCAGATGACTGTCCACATGGAAAATCTAATCAATCAATGGTGAAGTATTTTTAATAGTATATTTCAGTAAAGTTTTGAATTACAAAACAAATTATGCAAAAATCAGATAACATGTACGCCAGCCATAACCACTTAGACAAATGGAGACACTACCATTCTTTGAACAGTGCTGCTCACGTAGGAAATGCCCATGCCCTGAGATGGACCTAACAAAGACATATGCAAGCGAAATGCAATTGTGAGAGCAGGGATTTCTGGCTCCCAGTGCCTCACTGCTTTACCTGTTTTACGTACTGGAATTACCGAGATTCAGAGTTTTCATGGTGGAAAAAATTATAAAGCCTAAAGCCATCGCTCTCAGGCATTAAGCCTGCCTATAGAAATGACGTATCCAAATGTCTGGCTTCTCCGGTCCAAGCCACCTGCGACCTGTTCCCACCTAGTCTTCTGTGCTCCAGTAAGAGCACGTGTCATGAATCTGCTCAAACACCTTCAATGAGTAGAAGAATGAATGAACGCCTTCACAGCCTTCCTTTGGCATGGATTCTCCTCCACCTGGAAGACCTTTCTGTTCCAGACATTCATTGCTCTGACAGTGCTTTGAAGCTTTCCCTGAGGTTTGCTTCTGTCCTTCGTGGTCGCCGGGAGGTAACCTTCCCATCTTCCCACCTGCAGGGGCTCCGTGTACACCTCTGCTGTGGGACCTCATGGCCCAGGTGCTGTTTCTGTGTAGGGCTGTCTTCATTCAGAGAGCCAGTACCCAAGGGCTGGAGACCATGACCTACTCAGCTTGATGCCCTAGACCTTGGCACCATCAGTAGCACATAGGAGTCACGGGATAAAATGGATAAATCAATAAGCACTGGTGTATGTGGGAGCCCATGTGCACGTGTGTGTCTAGATTTCTAGTTTTGCTACAGTGATTATGCATATGAATTTCATTTCACTTATTCTATTTGAGACTTTCACTTGTAAATCATCAGATGCATTTATTTTACCAAACTTGAAAAACTATTTGAAGTTTGAAAAATTATTGGCCATCATCCCTGTGAATGTTTCCTCTTCCTCTTTTTTTTTTGGTCCCTTTTTCTTTTTTTCTGGAACTCGTTTCAATGCCTGCTGTCCCTTCTCTGTTTCCTCTCCCAGCTTCTCTTTTATATTTTCTATCTCAGTCTCTCGGTGGTTCATTCTGGACCATTTCTCTATGGCTTTCTTATAGTTTACTAACCCGTTTTTGAACCATGATGAATGTGATGTTTAATGCATGCATTGCATTGTCATTTCAATGATCTTTTTTCCATTTCTAAGAGTTCTTTGTTCTTTTTCACATCTGCTTTTTCTTAAATATTATTCCTTGTTCTCATCTCATATCATATTTCCAGTTCTTTTCGTCATTTTAATCAGGCTCATTATACCGTACAGAACCAGTCATTGCATTATCTGAAGGATTCGAGATTCTACTAGTGCCATTTATTATGTCTGCCCAAAGGGGATTATTTCTCTGTGTCTTTGTCCTTTGGGGTGTGATTTGGTGTCCTGCAGTGGCCAAGCGGGGACAATCTTGAGTAGCCTGAATGGAGGGTTAGCCCTATGCAGACATTTGTCCTCCTTCTGCTTTGGCGAAATGTTCCAGGAGTCTGACCAGCCTCCTGGTCCATTTTTATGGGGCCATTTTTATGTTAATTCTTTAGTTAAAATATCCTAAGGGCCCCTGGAGTCTAAATTTAACCCTCTAAAACCAAAGGAAGGCTAGCTATGATTATGATTTCTCTGAGGGGAGACATTTGTCCACCCATAATCCTCCCAGATAAATTACCTTGTGGCCTGTCTATCTGTAGGCTGATGTCTGTGATCGTCTGGCTTTATGCAGTTTCTAGGGCCAGCAAGGTGTTCTCCTTCCCCCAGGCGGACCTTCGTCTTTTGGTTAATAGAATACATCAGAGTTCCCACTAACCGGGAGACTTAGATCATAGTCCCCCACTCTGGGTGGCCTGGGAACTGTTCCTTACACAGTGGGATTTAGCAATCCCTTTGAAAGGTGTGGTGCATGGGGTCCCATGAGTTTACGAAGCAAGGTTGTCATCTTCGCAAATGATACATTTCCTGATTAAAGAAACGAAGAGATTCTGTTTCTCTTCACTATAAATCCAGAGTCAGTAGTGGTCTTAGGCTATTTTGAGGTACATCAGCTGCCTATCTTTGTAGATGAGATCCCATTGGAGTGTGTGCACACGCGCATGTGTGTGCACGTGTGCCTAATTAAGCATCTCTACATCCACTCGGCACAAGGTGTTGATAAGTCTGGTTACAGCTAGATATTGTGACAAGTCCTAAACACTCCTGTATTTACTTGGGGAATATTACTGGAGAGTTAATCTAGAGCCTTAGCTTTTAGATAGATTAGCTTAATCTAACCCGCTTATCTGGAATAATACACCCAGGATGTCAACATCAATGGAAGTACTGGGTGATAATTACACATCGTAACACCATGCTATTGTTGATGACCTGTTGGGTAATGCATAGTATAGTGTGTGCGCAATGTATGTGCAATGTGTGTGCAATGTGTGTGTATGTGTGTGAGAGAGAAGGAGGGATAGCCAGGTACGAAACGGCTTGTCCTGAGCACACCCACAATA
Source organism: Lutra lutra (assembly GCF_902655055.1). Lineage (NCBI taxonomy): Eukaryota > Metazoa > Chordata > Mammalia > Carnivora > Mustelidae > Lutra > Lutra lutra. Next base: position 197,712,755 of record NC_062280.1, read on the forward strand.
TCTCAGCTGTTTGAATATTTCCTGGGACACAGAACATCAGGCAATGACGACTGATTTTAATTCTCAATTGTCTCTTACACCAAATGCATTAGCTTCTTAGAGCAGCCCACACATTGTACCTATAAACCCTCACCATGACTTTACTGCCAGCTGATAGCCTCTGCAACATAGATTAATAATAAAAAGAGATCTTAGGGGCGCCTGGGTGGCTCAGTGGGTTAAAGCCTCTGCCTTCAGCTCAGATCATGATCCCAGGATCCTGGGATTGAGCCCCGAGTTGGGCTCTCTGCTCAGCAGGGAACCTGGCTTCCCTTCCTCTCTCTCTGCCTGCCTTTCTGCCTACTTGTGATCTCTGTCAAATAAATAAATAAAACCTTAAAAAAAAAAAAAAAAAGATCTTAAACCCTGTGAGCAGCAGGGGACAGCTACAAGTGACCAGAGAGTTAAGGTGACAAGATTCTGATAGCACACTGAGTCGCTCTTCACAGGGAATCCTTTAAGAGTAAAATAAACCCAGGGGTTGGGCCTGGACAGCCCAGTAGACTGCTTCGACTTGATGTTCGGAAGAAAGTTTCCTCATCATATGTTTGGCTAAACTTGGGCCACCTGCCCGTCACATTTCTGGAATGAGGACAGTGGGCTGGAAGCACGTAACATCCCAGGAAAAGAAGCTCTGGCTGGACAAGCCTGCTGATGGTTCTCGGTGAATGGTTCCAGGGGGCTCTGAGGCAGGAAGCCCATTTCCAGAAAGAAGCAGCCAGGAAGGGGAGGTCCTGGGAGTAGGCACAGGGGGTCAGACCCAGGGATGGACTGAAACCATGCCCTCCACTTGAATCCCTGCTCCCTGTCCCTCCCTGTTCAGAAAGAGTCCAGGGAGAAGCGTCCTGCCAGGTGTGATAGAATGACCTTGAAAAGATGAACTACGAACATGCAGGAAAAGGCCAGGAGACAGACATCCGTGACCATTTGTTCTTTTGTCTTCTTAAAGAATGTTCTCCCAACATTGGTTCATGGAGAGAAATGCCCTTTCCTTCTGGTATCAGTAGGAAAAGCTCGCTGCAGCAAAGGAAGTTCAAATTAATTCGGATTTGACATTGTCACGTTTTACTACTTTGGGTGCTACAAGCACGTTCCCCTCCTGGTTGCAAAGAAAATTAATTTTGTTTAATTAACTATGAATATTTTGAAAGATCTAGAAGTCACTTTAATTATATATACTGACGACCATCTATTTTATGACTTAATTGGCCTGAATCCACCATGTTTTGAGTTTCTGCTTGGCCCAGTTCTGTACCTCCCCAAAACCCCAGAGAGCCTTTTGTGAAAGGCATTTTATTGATTAGAAGTTGGGTTTTTAATTCTAATTTATTGTTTCAAACAGTAACTCTGTTATTTGATTATCATTTCTCTGTCTTGCATGCCGTCATTATCATTACAGGCGCATTTCCTCTAGGTATCTGTATTACTTCTGAGTTCACCTCCCTTAGGGATTTGTGTGATGTTTGAAGAATCCCCCAGATTGCAAAGCCTCTTAGACAATATGCTGATGAGAGAGAGTGCACTTACAGAATTGTTAACACGTTTTTCTATGAGTCATTGAAATGCATGTCTAGGGTTCCTGACGAAGCCAGTTGGTTGAAACAGGCACCGGCATTTTAGTATTTAAAAAAAAAAAAAAAAAGACCTTTTAAAATATCAGTTTGCGGGGCGCCTGGGTGGCTCAGCGGGTTAAGCCGCTGCCTTCGGCTTAGGTCATGATCTCAGGGTCCTGGGATCGAGCCCGGCATCGGGATCTCTGCTCAGCGGAGAACCTGCTTCCTCCTCTCTCTCTGCCTGCCTCTCTGCCTGCTTGTGATCTCTCTCTGTCAATAAATAAATTAAAAAAAAAAAATCTTTAAAAAAAATAAAAATAAAAATAAAATAAAATATCAGTTTGCTTTCTCAGAATTAATAATTAGATATTCGGTGTTATGATATATATTAGTATTCTATGTAATATATAATAGAGTGAGTTCTCATATTATTATAATTTTGTCTTAACATGTCTGTCTCCTCTGGAATAAATACTGTGTCTCATTCGTCTTTGAACCCTCAGTGATCATAATTCTTGCCACATGTAGAAACTCAGTATTTCTGAGTGAAACCTCCCTAACTTATATTAGCAGTTGATTAAAAAAAAGAAAGAAACAAAAGCAAACAAACAAACAAAAACGTGACATGCCTTCTATCATGAACATAGTTTGTTCAAATCTGTCTTTATACAGCTTCTGTGAGTCACTCAGTGCGGACCTAGTGTGACATGGTCAGGTCTCTTGGAATCATTCTCAGAGTCTATATTTTTGTTTAAAAGCTTGCCTATTCATGAGTAACGAGAGGGTGGGTACCCTGCTTTATTGAGGCCTGGGGCCCTTGTGGGGAATCACGGTTGGCATTAAATTAAGCATTTTGAGATACAGTGAAGGAATTGATCAACGAAGGACACTTGTTTTATTTGCTATGAGGATAAGAACGCTCATCCAACGAAAGAAATGAATATTCCGGCCCCAAAGAAGAAAAATACGGAAACATGTTTGTGAGTCTGGGTGGTTCAAACATGAACACGGTATTCTTGGCCCCCTCACCTGTCAAATGCTGATTGCTACAGTGTTTCCTTTAGTATCTGCTTTACCAACTATTTACTAGGCTCATATTGTAACATGAGGCAGTTGCTGAAATGTGAAATAAGGAAGTAACGAACATAGGAAACCCTACAGCAACTTTCCAGATCTAGAACCTGATACAGATGTAGTACAGGTGTTTAAATGTAAGATTGGGCACCTTCTAAGTGCCCTACATTATCTGACATTTTAAAAGGGATCTTGTAAAAAGAAAAATTAATAAAATGGTTCTTGTTTTTTTCTTTGGCTAAGATGTATGATTGATTCCATTCAGTAGATATTTTCAGTTTCAGCAGGAAGAGATTTTCTATGTGAAAAGGGAAATCCGAGGCAATGGAAAAGGGCATTTGAGTGGCCAGTGTTAGGATTCCAGCAGCATGAACTCTGAGCCCAGGTAACCAACAGAAAGCCCAGCCCAGGATCCAGTGTAATCCTGGCTGCTTTTCTTTCTCTGGGCTAGGCCTGCTCTGGGTCTCTGTTCCCTCCCCCGTGACCCCACTGAGCTCCTGCCTGCACCAGTGCTCCCAGTGAAAACACCACGCCCAGGAGAGGACAGGCAAGGAGCCAGCCCTCACCCCTTCCGAAATAAAACTTACCCCAGTTTCCCGAGATCATCATAAGCCTGAGCCAGAAAGGAAGAGGAAATAAGGTGCAAGCATTACTTTTTTTTTTTTATAATGAGGACTGTGTTTTGTTTTGTTTTGTTTTTAAAGATTTTATTTATTTATTTATTTATCAGAGAGGAGAGAGAGCGAGCACGCACAAGCAGTCAGAGAGGCAGGCAGAGGCAGAGCGAGAAGCAGGCTCCCGTCCGAGCGAGGAGCCCGATGCGGGACTCCATGCCAGGACTCTGGGATCATGCATGACCTGAGCCAAAGGCTGCGGCTTAACCCACGGAGCCACCCAGGTATCCCACAACTGTAGTTTTTAACTTGATCATTTGTTTGTATTATTTAGTTCTGAGCTCGGGATTCCCTAACAAATCAGAAGGAAATACCTAATGGTTTTATTCTTTCTAATTTAAGGAAATTTTATTTTCACCCAAGTTTAGATTCAGGGTTAACTCTTTGAAGAGTTTCATGCCGTGAATGGAAATACCAGAGTCCCTAGATGCTGCAGCTTCGTGAAAGAAGCTACCAGAGGGGTTTCTGTAAAGTCCAGGGAACCCACACACCCTCCCCCCCAAAAAAAATCCACTTAAGTTCATTAAATTATTTATTTTTTTGACAGTGAAGATGCCTCTGAGCTTCACCGTATTTACCCTTATAATTTTATTTCATGAACATTTCTAGTAAGTGTAATTGGCTTAGGAAAGCGAGGAAGATATTTCTGTACAGAATAATGTGATAATGGTAGCAATGTTGGTGAAAGGGTGACCTGATCCTGCCAGGTCGGAATGCGCCTTCACTGTTTCTGGGTCGGAACGCTCACTCTCGGGATTGACAAGCGTATTAAGCCCAGAAGAGTGATGCCTGCTGGTCCTGAAGGTTTCAGAATCCCACCTTGGGAAAAACTAGTCTTTTATGGGTTTAGTACTTTCCTAGATAAGCAATTACTTTCTAATACCTTGGGTAACTTACTTGCATTTCTCATATGAACTTCTCACGGTTAGAATCGAATTTGGAGCAAAAGCACATCATTCAGATTTTAATCCGTTTTTCAGATTTTTTTGACTTTTGGTTAGTTTTTTAAGATGTCAAGCTGTCATGACTTTTAGGCGACATGCTTGGGTCTTTTCTGCAAATGTTCTTTTATGTGGAAGCGTTTTGACCTAAAAACACAATACGGTATGATCAGGGACTGCTTGTAGGATTAACCTATTATTTGCACAGCATACATTATTTCATGAGAAGCGTTTCCTTGTTACTATAAGTAGCTTGACTTAAGCATGGAGGTGTGGATCCTGGAGTAGTTCAAAGTTCAGAACCAAACCAAGAAGAAGCAGAGCTTGCTCTGAGTGGTAATGACTTCCATCATTTCTCTTTCAAATTACTGCTGCTCTATTTTTAAAAATTCTGCATTGTACTATCACCTATGGATGATATTTTTGTATAATATATTATTTTTTTTGATAGAGAGAGAGTGCATGCACACAGGTGGGTGGGGTGGGCGAGCAGGGAGGGTCAGAGAGGGAGGGACATAGAGAATCTCCAGCAGGTCTGCTCCCAGCACAGAGCCTGATGCAGGGCTTGATTTCATGACCCTGAGATCATGACCTGAGCTGAAATCAGAAGTTAGAGGTTAACTCAGGAGCCCAGTGTTTTGAGTTTTCTTAAAGATTTATATATTTATTTTAGAGAGAGGGAGAGCGTGTGAGCAAGCACAAGTTGGGGGAGGGGCAGAGGGAGAGAGAGCATCACAAGAAGACTCCTCGCTGAGTGTGCAGCCGATGGGAGGGCTTGACCCCATCCGAGATCATGACCCCAGTCAAATCAAGAGTTGGGGGGCACCTGGGTGGCTCAGTGGATTAGGCCTCTGCCCTCGGCTCAGGTCATGATCCCAGGGTTCTGGGATCAAGCCCCACATGGGGCTCTCTGCTCAGCGGGGAGCCTGCTTCCCTCTCTCTCTCTGCCTGCCTCTCTACCTACTTGTGATCTCTCTGTCAAATAAATAAATAAATAAAATCTTAAAAAATAAATAAATAAAAATAAAATAAAATTCCCATTTAAAAAAAAATCAAGAGTTGGCTGCTTGACTGACTGAACCTCGCAGGCAGCCCTGTATGACAGATAATTTTATTGAACATGGGTAGTGTATTCAGAATGACAGCAGCAAGTCCGTGGCCCTACTTATTAGAAATTATTAAGAAATGGGAGCGAAAAGAGGTGCAGTAGAGAGAAGGTCCTGGCGTAGAGCCCACATGTTCCATCTCTTTCTTCTTGATTTTATTCGGATCAATTATGGGCAAAGAAGTATTCTTGTATGTGCTAACATAATCATTTTATTCAGGTTTTAAATGAGAACTGATATTTAGCAAAAGGAGAAATAAGGTATTTACTCTAATTTATGAACATACCCTGAAATAACCAGTTCTTCGGCTCCATTTCTGACATCGTCTCGTTGGATATCTGGTCTTGGGCTAGATTACTTGGCGAGGGACAATCTACATTACTTGGGGTTGCAGGGAGTTTTTCCTTAAATTATTTTTAAAATCTTTTAAAAATCATATAATACATTTTTATTTTACTCATCTCAACTTCTCTATAAAAACCACCATTTGTTGAAATGGAGGTGCTGATGTTTCTTATGCACATGATGGACATGTTTTTGCATAATTTTGGGTGCTGTCAGGATGCTGGGCCTTGAACTTTTGTTCCCGGGGTGTGTGTCTTTGCAGAGGGTGTGGACACGCCGAGTTTTTGCTGAAGGTTCAGTTTACCATCTGACTCATTATCTCCATGAAACTAATTAAGTGAACTATTCATATTTATTTTTTAAAGCTGTTGTATTACGTCCTCACTCCCATCTCCCTTCCGTACTGTTCTGCTTCTTTCCTACGACTTCTGCAAAGACGTACGGCCGGTTTATACCTCTGATAAGTTACCGCATGTTTGTCCCTCATGCTAACATTTCCTCACTGAATTCCTCACTGTAGTATTTATGGGTTACGGTTTACTTTGCCAAAGGATGACTGATTTTTATGACATTGATCTCTGATTTACTTCCGCCAGTCTTTGAACGAGTAGAGCTTGTGCTCACTACTTCCAAACCAACCAGCCACACTTGACACCTTCCAGGTCTGTTGAGAACCTCCCAGCTCTCCATGGAACTGATCGGGTGCATACGGAAACTTTGAGATGCATGTGGAAGCTTTTTGGGTGTTTATAAAACCTACCGCATGCTCAGTAATGGCTTAGATTCTGTGGGAATCCATGAGAGACTGGAAGACATGCGCTCTTTCCAAGAACAATCACATGGGTTACATTGAATGTCTATATATTGAATAAGAACAGTAAATATTTTAATGTGTGAAAAGATGAAGTGGAGGAAGGAGAGTGTATTGTTTAGGATTCTCGAGAGAAAACCAAGAGGAGGGATAGAGATATACGGACACAGATATAAATGTATGTGAGCCTATACAGAATTGGCTCCCATGGTTATGGTGGCTGAGAAGTCCTCCGATCTCACTCCACAAGCTGGACAGAGACCTGCTTCTGGCCTGGTCCCTGGGTCTGGCTGGTCAGGAAGAGAATCCTGGTGAGAAAGTGGCAAAGAGCAGGGTGGGTCCATACTGAATCACATGGTGGCCAAGTGCAGTGGGGAGAGGGGAGGACAGTGTGTGCAAAATACAGCAAACTAAGAATGGTCTGATGGGGAAGAGACTTGCCCATATTGGGAAGAGTCTCAGAAAACAGGGAAGAGAATTTATGATGTAGGCGAATGTTATGAGTCGAACACAGACATGAGGGCGGTACGTCTCGGGAAGATTAATTTGATAGAGGCTTGTGCACACGCACTCATTTTCTTCACTCCAGAATGACACCTACCTGTCAAGGCTGGCCTTGCTTTTTCCTGGGGATCGTGGCCAGGCGATTTGCATCGAGTCAATAAAACACTGTTGCAGAGGAAATGCAGTGCTTGGGGGAGTTTGTGCAAAGGACATCCCAGAGAAAGTGGGCTGCAGGGAACAATGGAACTTATCCAGAATGTTCTGCGGGGCTTGCGTATGTGTGGGTTATGCCTCCCAGTGGAGAAAGCAAGGTGAGTGAGGGCCCAGAGGTGGACGAGAGTGAGTCTGTCTGGGAGACCAAGGGAAGTTCTGTGCGGCACGAGCTCAGAGGATACGGAGAGGCTAGAGGGGACAGAACACATGGCCCCTGGTTGTGCAGGGCTGTGATGAGCCACACCGGGCAGTTAGGATCAAAGGGTTAGGACCTGGAAGTGAGTTCACCAGATCCACATTCTGAAAAGAGAATGTTGCAGGGACTAGTTTGGAGGTGGGCAGGAACGGGTTTCCGGAGACCCGGCTCCTGCAGTGCTCTGGGGAGACTGAACAGGCCCTGGGTCTCCGCTGAGATGCTGAGTCCGCTGAGGCTGCGGGGAACCTGCAGGAAGGTCCCCTCTTGGGTTCACGGTGCGTGAAGAACGGAGCCGGCTCGGGGCCGCTCCACGCGGTGTCGGAGGAGAAGCAAGTGCGGCTGCTGGGAATGTTTCTCCTCCGTCAGACTGAGATAATGAAGTCGTGCGCGTCATAGAAATCCGTCGTTTGACATGAAAGTAGAAGTCCCTTTTAGGACGACTCGAGGTAAGCCCTGCCGATACACTTGAGGTGAGTTCCTGAGCCCATGGGAGGTCCCAGAGAAGAGCAGAATGAAGCCCGCTCCCCAGATGTCGACGGTGGTAGATGGTTCTGGGTCTACATCGCAATTCTGTTGTGTTTACCTACTACAAGGGTTCCAGTGCAGGTGCCTACCCAGGATTTAAACCTCAGGGGAGTGACATGACCTGCACAATGCTTTTTCATAACGATCTTCCCCAGGGAGGATTTCAGTACCTGTTCAACCTTGTCCCAGGCATATTTATGTATTTATCTCTATCTATGTACTGTCTCTCCCCGTGCACAGAGCTGGGGCCGGGCTCAGGGTGACTTGGGATGAACTACTGTGAGCTCTTCCTTCACCTCTACAAATACAGCCCCTCTGACCATGGCTTCTTAGACAGATGCATGATGGCCAGACCAAGCCACACATTCTGAGCAAAAACTTCTCTCCCTCCCCATTGCACTCATTGAAATATAGATTGTTCTCTGGGCATACCTCTGTGAAAAGAAAGGGAAGGGACCCCTTCTTCTGGGAGAAGGGGGGGTCCCCATGATGGACACAGGGCTCAGGGCCTGGATGCAGACTGGGGTTCAGGCCCCCCAGACACTGGCCCTAGGTCTTTGTGCTAAGACGCACCCACTGCGTTCTTGGACCTCCTCTCCCAGCTCTTGGAAACCAGTTAGCTGACCATAAGCACTCAATATTTGAAGGATGGTAAGAGTTTAGAATTTGTTTCACCAGATGTTTTGAAGAAATATTCTGACTGATGAAAAAATATGGACAAACTATTCTGGGAATGTCACAAGACCCAAAGTCTTTCTGAATGCATAATTTATTAAATGGATTCTGGTTTTTTCCTGAAGACCACTGGCAGGGTTTTCCTCTTTCCAAACAAATAGTTTGCAGCTAATATATTAATATTTTCATTGGTGGAGATTTATGTATCCAAACCTGTGGATAATAAAAACCTTATTCATATCCCGTTGAGGGGGGATTTAAAATGCGTTAATACTTTCCAGAGAGTTTAAAAACAATAAAGAAAAGAATTTCCTTTTTAGGGGCAAGGTGGGGGTGGCCGGGCCAGAAGGGGGCCAGTTAACCACCTTCCTCAGTAAACTAGTCAACAGTGCTCTCTGTGTTGATGCCAACTGTTTGCTTTTGCCTTATCTGGTTTCTGTTTACATATTAAACATCCCCAAGTAGAAGGCAGCTTTGCCCACAATAGAGAAGACATTGTTCTTCTGTATTTATAAGGGGCAGGCAGAACCCTGCGAGATGCGTCATGTTTATAGTCTGTGAGCGTCTGACTTGGTGAATGGGCTACGCACGAGGCTTTAATTAGTAATGTCTTTTCTTTGTGTTCGAGCCTTGGTTCCCAGTGTGCCCTGGGCACAGGGTTGGTTTGGGTCTGGTGAATGGTGTGCCCAGTGAGCACAGGCAGGGAAGCTGATTTTTGTTTGTTCTTTAATTAATTGTATGTCGCGATGTAATGGACATATAACAGTGGGCTGAGTTGAAGGTGTATGACGTGTTGGTTTGTTGTCATACTGCTCTCCTGTCGCATAATTATTATTTCTTTTTTATGGTGAGAACAATGAGCATCTAGTCTCTTAGCAACTGTGACGTTTTGAAGATATGTTGACCATATTCACTGTGCTGTCCCTCACATCTCCAGAATGTATTCATTTGCTAGTTGTCTGTCTGTTAGTTTAATGTTCCTGGGACCACTGGGAGACAGGCACCCCTGGCACCCGGAGGGGACACAGGCCCTTGAAATTCCACGGTGGAGCTTTTTTTGCAAACAGTCATTGTTTGTATTTGATAGTCAGATCATTTCACCACTACCTCGAATTCCCAGCCCTCACGTCAGGGGATGCCATCGACCATTTTCTATAGACACATAAAGGCAAAGCTGCCATAGGACTGAGCTCTTGCACTCCTCGGCATTTGTCCTAGAAAAACAAAGACTTCCGTTGACCCACAGACCTGTGTGCGAGTGCTCGTGGCGGCTTTATTCATACTAGTCCCAAAGTAGAAACAGCCTGGGTTCCTCCAGTGCCCACATGGTGGGACAAACTGTGGTACCTTCTGACTGGGGAACGCTGCTCAGCAATAAAATGAAACAAGTTGCTGAGACCCACAACACACTGACATTCCTAGTTGTGTAGACATTGTTTTCCTGGTGATACATAATAGTCATTGATTCTTGGAAAATTGGAGAAACATGGAACAAAAAGAAGAAGAAGAAGGAGGAAGAAAAAATGTACCTCCAGTCAGCCATCTATCTCTCTGTCTTTCCACATTGGTTTCCGGAAACTTTGAAATCACACGTGGAGAGAGAGAGAAAATAACACAGCTTCGTGATTCAAAGTTACCCAAGGGACAGTAAAACCACACATCAGTCATTAGAGTTACGGAACATGCATTGGTGCTGGGGTCTGGATGCTGAGCTCTGTGAAGATGAAGCCTGGGGTTGGTTGGTTTTCTATCCCAGCCTATGGATTTGCCCCTGTTTTTAAATACCAGTTTAGTGGAAACATTATAAGTGATGCATTCACATCAATTAGGACTTTGGAGTGATTCATCAATTTAGGAACCTAGAAATCTGTTACTTTTCCTAGAATTTGCCTCAAGAGGGATTGACCATGCTCAATATTTGGAGAGAAGAAATGAACAGGGACATTATGAACTGGTTGAGACAAGGTTGACTGAGAAATAATATTAGCAAATCTCCTTTTGGTGACCAATTCAGCCAACACTTGCCCATCGAGAATCTTCACTCTTTAAAAATATAACTTATATAGTTGATAGCAGTGTTATCAAAACTTCTACAAAATTGGACTCCTTAATTTCCAGTGTTTTTGTCCTTCTGTGTTAATGAAACCTAAGAGCTATTAGTCAAGACTCACCTTCTTGGAGGAAGAACAGCACAATCTCCAGTGCCTCTTCAGAATAATGTGGGGACTTGGATCTACTCCTGGAATATTTCTACTGTTTCCAGAAATCAGGATGGACATAACTTTCCCGCCATAGAACTTTATTTTTTACCTTCGGATAGAATTGACCTCCTAAATCAGCTTGTCCTTACCTGTTTCACAGACAATGATTTATAAATAATCCACATTTAAGCTCATGATAAACACAAGACTATACTCGTCTTCCTCATTGGATATCTCATGCACATTTTCCCTCTACCGTGACCAGAGGACTAGCATGTAGTTCACTCAGTCAAGATTCATATTGAAACAAATCTCTGACTTTGGCTCATTTAATTTACTTCAGTGCAGATTATTGCTTCTTGATAGGACTGTAAACAGCGTTATCCACGGTCCGATTGAGAGCGAATGTGTTGCTATGACTACGGAGATTTAATATGTACAAATGACGTTTCCTGAAGTCAAGTTAAATACGGCTTAGGCCAGGCACGTGTGTGCTGCACGGCGTTCCTGGAGTAGAAGCAGAAAGAGTTGAATCACACACTTGGGCATTTCTGGTGCGAAGTGACACAATGTCTTGCTACAGTGACGTAGCTTAGAGCATGAATATTGCCATGCAGCAACAATAAAAGTCGTCTAACACCAACCTAACTCCGATCCTGGAATTTCTTGTTCAGCAAACCCAGTGAGATGGGTACAGAGCCTCGACTGACTCCTAACAGCAGGGATCTTATGACCTCAGAAGCAGTGCAAGGCTGTCTCGGAAGTTTGTTTATGAGAAAATACTTTCTGACATTGCAGTGAAACATGCTTCCTTCTAGGTTCTCATCGCAAATTTGGATTTATGTAAGAACCTTATTATGTAGCAAATTTTAATTAAAAACTAATATTTATAGTGATGGGCTGATGACAATGGCAGTATCTGTAGATACTGTAGATACTGTAGATTTGCCATTAATGTAGCCTAAATTTACATATTGCCTTTGGTCAGATTACTGTTTGTAGCAATTGAATCCTTGGGATTTTACTCACTCATGCTAAGCCTGTCTTAGTAGTGTGGTGTGAATTTGGGGTTAAGATGTATGTTTGGGTCTCTTGGACCTGAACCGTCACAATTCCTTACCTTACCTCACCACCCAGTGCAATGGCTTTCCCTTTGGTTTTCACCGCCCCTGAATTCCATTATAACATCAAAGATGCTTCAGCCTGGCCGTTCCCTGGAGGCCTCCCCACAGGGGCAGAGACCCCTACACAGAGGCAGCATGAGCCCAGCAGCATTTCCCAGGTGCTCCCCTGAGCTGGGAGCTACTCCGTGTCTGGCCCACAGTGCACGCTTAGGGCTGGTCTTCCCTGCAGGAAACTTGTAACTGAGCCCGGGGAGCCCTGGGGGCTCTGGACCAGGTGCATGTTGGTCACCACTTACAGCTGGGAGGCATTCCAGAAACTTCAGCTCCCTTAGACCTTACATGGGTGCACTGATAGGTCCTTTCTTCAAGGTCAACGTGAAGATGAATGGAAGCAGTGCTTCTAAAAGATACAGTCGAGAATGATTAGTCCCACTTCCTTTCCCTTTGAGTAGAATTAGTGGAACAGGGGTAATCCATCTACAGTTTTTAACATTAGGTAACCCACATGTTCCTCCTCTGCTCCCTGGTAGAAGTTTTGTCTGGGACATTCCCTCGATTTGCCAAGCTCATCAAAACAAAATAGCAAGGATTCTTGGTTTAACAAATGATAATGTCAGAGCTTCTGACACAGGACTCTGTGATATGTGTGTGTTGCCAAACATTACTGTTCCAAGTTATGTACGAGTTAGAAAGAGAGGATTTTTAAAAAAAGATTATCTGAGTAGTCAGTGTATTCTTTTGAGTTATAAAAGAGGCTCTGTGAACACATTGAGTTCTGAGATTTTAGTACTGGGAATTGTGGGACCATTATATGTTAGGTGACAAGTAGGAAACAGTCAGATGAAACACTTGCACAAATTCATCTCTGATGGTTCTCAGCCACTGTGTTGAGATGATGGGAGGAGTTCAGTGGAGTACGGCTTCCCCCGGGGCGTTGGTCACCCCATAACCCACCATCATCGGAGCTCTTTCCAAGTGTTAGAAACATCTGGAAATACCATGATAATATTGCACATGCGGTCATTAACCTTGCATTCTGCTTAATTTATCACGAAAAAATCACCAAGAAGTGAGAACCACAATCTATTCCTTTCATCTATTTTATCTGTAGAAGAACAGGAAAACATATTTTATAGTGTAAAATTGTCTGTACTGCCAATAACATTTGTTACAATTTCTCAAAATGTTCCTTGATTTGAATTAGTTACTTATTTGATTAAGAGCTTCATAATGATAGAGCGCACTGACTAAAACTGCCCATATGTACGAGATACAGTATTTCCGGGAAACCTACTCTCCATGTTCCCTGCAGTGGGAGTGTAGAAACCATACCCCACACTGTATCTTACTTGATTCTCATAAAACCATTGTGAACTAGAAGTGGAGAATATTTTTAGTCAATTTTTAATCTACTTAAACTCCATTTTACAGATAAGAAAATAAAGACTTAAAATGTCATCAATAAGGCTCAAATCAGATCTAACTCCAAGTCTCTAGGTTCCTGGTTGTAATATTTTCTGGGCATATTTTTCAAGTATTTCCCTGTCCTTGTGTGTGGTTTCATTAATAAATAATGTCAAAAGGAAAGTGAATACTTTCAATCTCCAAAAAACAAACTTTCAATTTTTTTTTTCTGATACTACCTTTCCATTTTAGGATGAAATTTTGGCAGATAGCGAAGAACCATACTTCTAGTGATCATTTTTAAACACTATTGAGTAGTGGGGAGAAAGTTTAAATTTACATGGAAGACCAATATTGAGTTCTATTTGATGGGGGGGGGCGGGTAAGGGGGGGCATTTTCAGGCCAACAAGTTTTTCTGGCCACAGGAGGAAAATGCAGCCAATTTTCAGACATCATTCCTCCATCAGGCAAACTACCCTCTGAAAGTCTCGATTGTGCGTGGGTTTCTCCTGGACCATTGCATACTTAACAATCCCGCCTGCAACCACTAGGGTTAATGTCACATGGTTTCCTCCATCCGGAATGTAACGGAAGCCACAATGGCGGTCCTTGTGGCTGCATGCCACGGGTCTTAGCTGCTGGAAATTCTCTACCATAAGGACACAAGACATGGGGGATGGGGATGCTGAACTGTTGAAATGGCCAATCAGTAAGGGCTTCTTAATTGAGGACTTTTTATTATTGTAAAAGAAACTGGTATTTTGCCCCGTGTGACTCTGTGATGTTCACAGGAGCCCCTTGTCCTTTGCAAGGGGTTTGGTGATGTCTCTCTTGCTGGGATACTGACCAAGGCAATGGGCCGCAAGTCAGTGGGAAAGAAAGATGGCGTCAGGGAGTCGGGAAGACTCCTGTGGGAAGCAGGAGAATTGAGAGAGGTTGTGATATCCTATCTTTAAGACTTTGAGTCACTAAAATTGGTAAATTTTAGGCGAATGACCGCCATGACCCAGGTTCTCATTGCTATTGCTGCCCTTGACCTTTTCCTTTGGTTCACTGCCCATCCCCCAATCATAATCCAACTTCTAACCCCTAGAAGCACGTTAGCCTCAGAGCGCCTGCTTTGAGATGCTGGCCACCTCCAGACCGTATTTGTCACCTTCCCCAGCAGGTCCGAGAGGCCATGTCCCTCCTGCAGTGCAAGGTACACCCTCCACTGTACCCCTCTTCCCTCCTCATGACTTTCTGCTCCTCGGAAACCCCACAGCTCCCTTCCTGTCAGCCTTTTATCCCTGGCTCCGTGTGCTTCACACTCAGCACCTGACTGTTCCAGAGACCCTCCTGGTCCCCACCCCAGGGGCTGGCTTCGTCACTTGTAGGCTTGGGAGCTGGGACTGAGGGAGGAGACATCCACCTGCTCCACACCAACCCCATCCGTGTCCTCCCCACAACACCATGCATTTCCTTATTTCTGTTGTCTCTCTTCTGTCCCCATCCAACAGTCCTAAAAACTGTTAGCCTTTGTTTTTGATGACTCTGGCTTATTGTGATGTTCCTCCTCCCTTCCTGAACATTCAGTTCTTTCTTCAGCCTTAGAACCTGAGCGTCTGTTTTGGGGTGGAGCTCACCGGTCACATGGGTTTAGTCATCTGCACGTTGATGACTTCCAGATCTTGTTTTCTAGGGTTTTCTGAATTTCAGGTCCTTCCAGCCAATTATTTTTTGGAATTCTACCTCGAACTCCCTCGAGTAGTTCAAAGTCAACATGGCTAATACAAAGAGAAGATTTCTCTCTCAACCACACACCCCTCCTTCTGGAAAGGCTGTGGCTGAATGAGCCCACTCTGCAGTCTGTTTCCTGAGATGTCATTTTGAAAAGCATCATCGATCCTCTTCCTTCTCCTTCGTCTCCATCCAGTCTGTCCCCTCATCCTGCCAGGTCTGCCTCTATGACACCCTATCCCTCTTCTTTTCTTAACCACTGCTGGCCTCACTGGCTCCCTCAGCCCTTAGTAGCCCTGCCCATTCCAGGTAATCTTTCATTGGCCTCTCAGAATACTCTTTCACACCAGTCTGATCCTGCCCTTTCTTTTTTTCAAGACCCTTGGGATTACCCGTCGTTTCTAAGACATAACGGAAGCTCTTTTGCAAGAGAAATGAAACTCTGACTACATCTCCAGCCTCATCAAGCTTGGCTTCTCTCACTGTAGGCTCCAGTTCTGCTGAAATACCGGTGTCCCTGTGTACATCATGCGTGGTCAAGGTCGTGCGTCCTTGTGTATGTTGCTGAGTCTTCTGGGGCACCCTTACGTCCTGGATTTGCTTGGAAAATTCTTATTCAAGTGTCTACTCTTGGAAGGGAAGCTTTGTCCTGTCTCACAGGTTTTTCTCATCACCCACTCTGGCTTTGGTCCCCTCCCTGAGTATCAACAAACTCCTCTTGTCCATCTCTGCTCTCTGACTTCCCTGCTCTACATTCGTGCGATGAGCCTTTGTCTTTATAACCTCAGCTGCTAATACTCTATGTTTGGGAAGTGATTCCCATGTGATTGTTGCACGAGAGGAATAAATCAACAGATTAATCAACCATCGCATAATAAAGGGATATGGACAAGAAGAAATAATAAATTACTCTAAACTACAAATCTTTAATAAAAGTATTAATTACAAAGCATAGGACAGGGCCCAGCAGATTCCTACATGAACTACACAAAACTTCTGTGACCTTCTCCTTTAGGTAGGAAGGGTACAGCTCAGGTGAGAACCAAGTGAAACAGGGTCATTAGGTTCTGGTACAACAAGAACTTTTTTTTTTTCCTTCCTGAAACATCATATGCTATTATGTATCAAAGCCTTGTAAACACAGGGTACGCAGTGTCCAGGTGATTGCTATTATTCCAGAGACCAAAGATGGCGGAAGTGATTTTCAACCGCCAGAGCTTGACCACAAGCCAAGCCATAAGGCTGTCTGCTTTCTGTCCTCACAGGTATTTGAACCAGACCCGACCAGAAGATGTCTCAACAGCAGAGCTTTCTCTGAACAGGGAGAAATTTGCTCTTTTGAAACAAGCCCTGAATGTCATTGGCTTCAGTCACTTGGTGAGTCACACTGTAAATATTCCACTGAGAAAACCAACCTTCTACTAACGTACAGAAGTTATTCATTCAACAGCATTGACCGAGTCCCTATCATATTTCGGATATGGTTGGGAATACTCGTGATTTGGCCAAGAATAAGCCTCACAGTGTCTGCCTCCTAGAGTTTTCGTTCCCGTGGGAGAAGTTGACAACACGGTGCCCAGGGGCGTGGGTCCCATGAGGACAAACAGTGACCAGAGGAGGGGCATCTCTGTTCAAGGGGGCGATCCAGGAGACCTTTTCCCCAAATGAACCGTGTGAGCAAAGAGGTGAAAAACCGTGCAGTGACCAACTCCAGAGAAAACTGGCGAATCTAAGGGAATGGTTGGTGGCCAAGAATCACTTTGAAAAGGAAACTGATGACTTACTACAGTATCTTTCTGTGCAACATAACATGTGCTTTTTACTCTTAAAGAATTACCAAATACCAACAGGCATCATGAGGTAGAAAAATACGATTTAAAATGTTTAAACCACTCCTCTGCAGTAGAAGTTTCTGTAATCATGGGAATGTTCTGGATCTGGGTAGGTCCACGCTAGACCAAGCACTTAAAATGTGGCAAGTGCAAATACGGGCGTGGATTTTTAATTTTTCTTAGTTTTAATTAATTTAAATTTAGGTAGCCTCGTGAGGTCAGTGGTTAATGAATCAACATAGGTTTAGTGGGCCGGAGATCTGAAATGAGCTGAGCGCGGAGACCCCTCACCACCCCTCAGATTTCTCTTCCCCTCACACAGTGGCTTTTCCCGGTACCTTTGGAATGCCAGTAGCTTAGCAACCCAGAGGTAGCCATAGATTTATAGATCTTCTTTTTCTTATAGTCAGTTGGTGGATTTGGGTCTTTGTTTTTATTTTTTATTTTTCCCTAGCACACATAGATACCACTCACGGGGCAGCAAGGTATGGAAAGGCTGGGTAGATCGGGACTCACCCTAAATGAAACAGCTCTGGGCACGTCCCCTCACCCCATTCAGAGATGGGAGTTCTAGGGCCGTACAATCACATGGTATCTTATTTTTTCTTTCTCTCTCTCTAATGATCCGATCTCTACATTTCTGTCTTTTAGTGACTCCCGCCCATTTGCACTTTTCTGTCCTTGCATTTGCAACTGTTGTACTTTTTTAATTATTTTTCCCCCTTCTTCTGTGCCTAAAATTTCTGCTTCCTTCTAGGAAACTGGGATATAGAGACGGGTAAGGAATCATTCTACCAAAGTACCCGTTGCCTGGAAACAGGGCTTTAAAAATCCATGATTGGATTCTCAAAGGCAGGGCCACCAAAATATGCTTTCCCCCAAGGTAGCTAATAAGAGAATCGAACAACCCTTCTGGTAAAAGAAATATGTGCATTTTAACAAAAGACATGAAGGTAGTCCTTTCGCTGTGATGCTTGAGGTTGATGGCTATGGGGACATTTCAATGCACTTAGGAGGGATGGCTCCTGTCCAGGAAGACTAGAAGGAAGGCATTTCTGGGCTGGGGAGGCCCTCGAAGAAGGCTTGCTCATCAAGGAGCTTCCACCTGTGTCCAGGGATGGCGGTGACCATTACTCGGGTCTCCACAGACACAGGGCGGCAGCCCTCGTCTCACAGGGCACAATATTCAGCACACTGTGATTCGTACGTAGTGTGGCTGGTGGTCTTCCTCTGTCTCCACAGCTAAGCTCTCAGATCCTTGAGGTCCCAACAAGGCCTTCTTCGTGACCTTGTCCCTAGAATGCCTGCGTCACGGAGCACTGGAAACATCTACTGAGGAGTGACTGTATTTATTACAAAGGGGGAGAGCAGTGTCAGGGAGCATGAGGAGGAAAACGGTTATTTCAAAGCAGCATAACTGACTAAAATTTGAAACCATAACCTGAGATTGGTGGGGTACCAAAACCGTTTGCAAGCAATGCCACAGTCCTAGAGTATAGACCTAAACATTACTTAGAGACTGTCCTTGTCAGCATTCTCATTTTGAAGATAATAGAGTTATACTTTGTGGTGAAAACTAGAAGTTCTAGAGGAGAGTCAGAGCTACATCACCCACTTATATATTTATAAAGCAAGTACGAGTTGCTCTTAGTAAGTTGTCACAGGCAGCAGCTTTTATTTCAAAATTTAATGGTAGGGAAATGAGAATTTACAAGATTATGTCACTTGCCCAGCATGGAACTGAACCGGTGTCACTCTCAATGTCATGATACTAAAAGATTGTTCTAGAGAAATGTTTCTTGGTTCCAGCTTTTTCTTGATTTTTCATTGTCGCCTCAAAATGACTGTCCATAATCCAAATTTAAGGTCTGATTTCTTTCTTTATGCAGAGTTCCAGATTCTCAGATCTCCTCCTGCAGCAGACAGTGTCTTATTTCCTTCTCCCTTCTGCTCAAAGATAGCTCTTGCCAACACCCATTTCTTTCTCTTTTCCTTAAAATACCTTAAAAAACAATTAGCATTTTTTTAATCTAGGCATAGATGTTTGTATCGTGCCTTCCTAAATGTTCTGGCAGAAGTGAGAAGTCCTATAATCACACCATCAGTTTAGCTCAGATGGGACAGCACAGGGAGATGGACATCAGCGCCCAAGCCCTCTCGGGTCGCAGCCTCAGCGTGGGGTCCCGCACCAGCCCCAGGAAGACGCGTGCGACCCATCAGGGCGCGGTGATTCAGTCTCAGGACGAGATTTATCTAGAAACTGTCCGTTTATGTCAGAGAGTCACATCCTCTCCCTCTTTAAGGAGCAGAGACATTGATTAGAGGAAATGTGCACTCATGTGATTTTGTTTTCCAGCTGGAGATGGGCGGTCCTCTGACCAGACACTCCAGATCTGAAAAGTCACAGCCCCACCAACAGGGCCTGCATCAATTTTTTTAAAGCTATTAGGTTGTTAAAGGATTTGTCTTTTCATCTTTCGTCTAAGCAATTCTGCTTGTTTTCTGTCTTTGTAAAACACGTAGGAGGTAGAGAATCTGTTTGTGATTCTGGCTGCAATATTACACATTGGAGACATTCGATTCACGGCTCTGACCGAGGCCAACTCTGCATTTGTCTCTGACCTCCAGCTTCTGGAACAAGGTCAGTGGAACAGAGCTCCCATTAACCTCGCGGGTGCGCAGCTTTGCAGACTTGCCGGTAGATGGAGACAGAGTACAGAAAAGCCCTGGGGAAGGAGCCCTTTCTGCAGAGTAGAATTCAGAAGGGTAAAAAAATATATTATAATAACAAAAATAATAATGAAAGAGCTGTATCCACTTTGTTCTTCTCTCTTACAAATGGCTTGGGAGATGATCGCAGTGCGTACGTGATGTTCTCGTGCTTCCCACACTGACCGAGTCGGTTCTTAGACGCGTACTTGGGTTTATTTATGTGTGCCGGATGCCCTTGGCCCACCCTGCCCCCCCGTGTGTTGGGGGGGGCTGAGCTATTAGCCCAACAGTTTAAACAATATAATTACTTCCTTTCAAAGGTCTTGCCAAGAGCCTCTCTCTCCCCTTTGAAGTTGCCTTGTTAGTCACTCCCAGATTTTTTCAAAATACCGTCAAGCCACAGATTGTCAACGAGCATGCCATCTTCACCTCCTATCCAAGCAGTTCAGCGGGGGGCTGGGAGGAACATCAGGGCTGTCCTGCGAGGGCAAGGAGGGAAGCGACGTGCAGATTTCAGGCAGGAGCCCACGAGCTCGTTAGCGCTGTCCCTCCCAGAAGCGGTGTCTCCAGTTCACTTTGGTAATTAGAGCGCTCGTTCGGAGTCCCTCTAATCTACACAGTTCCTGATGGGTCTGTGCCATAAACTTGCAAGTAACAACCATAATGTGTAGTGCCCTCGCCATCCAAACATACATACTGACCTGTGCTTTCAATCCTGCTTCACCTTTAGTGGCTGGATGTTGCAAGTTTCAACCGACGAATTGCTGTCTGCTCTAAACCACTGACATCCAGTATTTGAAAGGTAAGTGTTACTCTGCTCTGATGTTGACCTTTGGGCAGTTTGTGGTCTCCTCCGAGATACGGAGAGCAAACGCAACCTTCCTTTCCCCATCCCGTGGAACTGTTTCTGTGAGCTGAATGCCGAGTGAGAGAAGCATCATGAGCCCATCGGGTCACTTGCTGGGACTCTGTGTTGGAACCCTCGGAGGTCTTGAGAGACCGTGTTGATGAACTCGTTGCCTTCTCTCACTCATCTGTCATTTGAGGCCAATCAGGCCTTCAGTCCGAGAGGATATACTCAGTTAAGTAATTGGAACCATTTGTGTGTGCCTGTGCCCCCGTCAGTGAGGTGCGTCCTCTCTCCTCTAGGTGTGATTTGGAAGAGAGCTGCCATTTCTTGGTCACTCTCGAGAGGACAGGCACTGTGCCAAGTGCGAGAAACGCTGGAATTTTAACATTCTCACAGATCGCTAGGAAGTGGGCATCACGTTTTCTTTTAACAGATGAGAGGATGAAGACTCCAAGAGACTAACTTTGCCATCAGGCCACTAGCAGGGGTGTGTTTGGAACTAGAATCTCGTGCTGTCCGCCTCCCGCCGTGACTCTCCACACGCCACGCGCATCTGTCTCCCTGCAGTGGACATGGAAAGTGGTTTTCCCACGTGTGCCTTGGCGGAAACCGTCTCTTGATGAGATATTGACCGAAACCACTGCCCTACCAACCTCCCTCTTAGTGAAAGTTTGAGAACTCAGCCTCTCTCTGATCTGTTTTCTCGAAATCACCACTGTCCGACCTGCTGCTTCTCTTCCCTCCCTGCAGACGCTTAGGGACGTGGCTGGTCATTCCTGCCCCCAGCTCCAGAAGTGTCCCCTCCATGTTCCAGATGTTACGAGTCTCCCCATCATCCAGGCGGTTGTGCAAAAGTCATTTTGATGCCGCTGCCTCCTCCTCCTCCGCGCGTAGACCAGACACACGTCAGCTCTCCTCCCCGGCTCTCTCTGAGTCTCACTGCCTTCTCTTCATTTCGCCGCCACTGTCTTAAGGCATCCTTCCTTCCCTCCATCATGGAACGACCTCCTCTTGAATCTTTTATCTGGCCTCATCTCGTACTGTCTCCCTTCTCCACTGCTTCGGGAATAGTCTTTCTGAATCACATTCTGCAAATGTGACTTTCATCTGTGGACCACAGCCTTTCAAAGATGCTCCCACCTCTTTCCGAATAAACCTCACCTTTAGGGTGGCCCTGTACGCCCTTCACATTCAGGCCAACCTCACTCTTATGCCTTATTCTGAACCGTTTTCCCACCAGCCCTCGCATCTAATTATTTCATTTCTTGAACTTCTCCAAAATCATCATGTCTCATGACTTTCTAAAGAAAAACTTGAACACACCATTAATATCTAGAATTCCTATATACCCATTTTTCTGCTTACACTGTCCTCGTGTCCTTACTCACCCGCCATGTTGGCGACCCAACACCCTCAGTCATGGGCACTCTGGAGACCTGAATTCTATAATATCATAAATGGCACACCTGTGTTCATGGTCACCTTGTCTGTTGATCTCCATGGCCTTGAACTTGTAGGTCTCTGAGTCTTCCTTATCTGCTGATTTTTTTTTTTTTAATCTGCCTATCTCAGAAGGAGCTCTCCTGCACTGGCCGACACTCACGCAACCGTTACTTCACACGGTCATTGTCAACTACTAAGCCCCCTGCTTGGCCGCGTGGCCCAGGTTCCCCGGCTGGCCACGTGACACAGTATGAGAGCTAGACTCCGCCCTCCTCTCCGTCTCTAGCAACAGAACGATCACAGGCTCAGCTCCAAATCGTCCACACTTGTTTCCCCCTCCCCTGGTTTCTTCTCTTGTCTTTTGTAAAAACCTTATCACTCAAAATTTTAGTCACCATCTCTTAGAGAATGATGTAAACATTTCTACCTGAAGGTCTCAACCTGTTCCAAACTCCACACTCCTGTTTGGGTTAGCTAGACCATGTCTCTGAAAATATTTAAAATACGACTAATTTTCTAGGTGGGCAGGTTTCGGAGGGCCTTGGGGACAATTCATATTCAAACCAGTGAGCGGCTACGGGAAAGCTGGATAAGAGGGCACCCCCGCCCACAGCTGATTCCCTAACGGAGAAGAAATTACACAGCTTGCCTCGAGATCCAAAGCTGGGCTCAGTGTCAGGAGCAAGTAGGACTCCCGCATATGTGGCCGTCACTTTGGGAAACATTTTAAGGAACAACTGGCAGAGACCTCATTTCTCAGCCTTGTCGCATCACTGTGACATCTTCTGGTGTAGGGGGGTGGGTAAGGGATAGAATGGCTGTGCGCGGTCTTGTCTGCTTCTACGTGACGGGAGCCATGACCTCCCTTCTCTCCTTTCTGTGGCTGCAGGGGACACCATCATACGGCGACATACTGTGGAGATGGCTGAATTTTACCGGGATCTCTTGGCCAAGTCCCTGTTCGGTCGTCTGTTTAGCTTCTTGGTGAATACCATGAACAGTTGCCTCCACAGTCAAGATGAGCACAGCAGGTAGGATTGGGGGACACTGGTCATCTGTGTTACTCCTGTGGGAGCCAACTTAAAGGGCTCCCCTCCTGCAATTACGCTGTCGTGCAAACATCTCATTTTAACGAGTGATTTTACCGAACGGGTTTGATTGACTTTTTCGTAGGGATTTAACCCCCTTCCCCCATGCTCACACGCTGATGAATTAATCAAATCCTATCACGTGCTTTCTCTCTGGGCTGCAGGTGTGTGTGGCTTCTGAGCACCAAGGAATGTAAAAAATATATATAAATCTGGGAAGAAGACTGTTTAAGAACAGCTAAAGTATGTAATGTTCATTGAGGAGTCCATGCCTCTCTTAGGACCAACTGGGTGATGTGTTTCTGGTTAGGATGTCTTCCTCTCTCCTTCCCTTACTTGTAGATTATTGGATGAAAGGTCTCCGTGGTTATCATTTAGATTCATAGCCTTCATCACCTTTAAAGCAGTAGCTTTTCAGGATTATTTGAACATCTAAAAATTACAGACCGCCATGGCATCTCGTCAGTGGAAAACTGTGTGGATATTCTTGGCACTGATAATGACCTTGAGTGGGTCGCTGAAAACAGAAGTGCATCCAGAAGTCTTCACATGTAGGCTTGTCTTTGAATGAAACCTTTTGAGAATTTCTTTTGGTGTCCACATAGAGTTCTTCACTAAATTCTTAAAACTCGCTGCCTTTGGAAGTTTCTTGGAAAACATTAGAAGTAACATGTATTAATGGACAGTTCTTAAAGAAATGTGGACATCTCAAAAGACATCAAGGACGAAGGGATAGTGAAGGCCTCACTGGAATGTGCACATAGGAATTGCACAGCAGGTGGATGAGTCACAGTGCGGCCTAGGGTTTGGGATCTGGGTGTGGTATTATCGATATTTCAGCAGCTGTGCCTTAGCGTTTGGTCTGGTGAGGATTCTTGGATTTAGAACTGTTTATTGTCTGTGAATTTGTCATTTTCCTTTAAATATGAAGATAACGTGCAGAATGATATTAATATGCTAAGTCTTGCAAATTAATCTTGTGTAAAATTATTGGCTGTGTTGCTGAAATTGACATTGAAAAAAATTAATGTTATAAATCCAGCTGCACATAGAAACTTCTAGAAAATTTCCATTTGACACATTTCTTTTTAAAGATTGATTGACTGATTTTAGAGACACAGAGAAAGACACAGAGAGAGAGAGAGAGCAGGAGTAGGGGGAAGGGCCAGGGGGAGAGAGAATTTTAAGCAGGCTCCATGCTGAGCACAGGGCCCAGAGCTGGGTGTGCCTGATCTCATGAGCCTGAGATAATGACCTGAGTTGAAATCAAGAGTCAGATGCTCAACTGACTGAGTCACCCAGACACCCCTCCATTTGGCATTTAAATTTTGCAGAACCCTAAATTACATACATACATAATACATAGCCTCGATGTTTGACTACACACACAGAGAAAAATATACGAATACAATCCTTGGAAAGCATAGTATTTCCCTCTCAGTGGGAATATTGCCACTGTGTCAATATGTAAATTGATGGTGTTAGTGCTGTCTTTTAAAAAAATTCTTTACCAAGCAAATGAATGAGGACAGAGATTAGCGGGAAATTAGCAATGTTTTAATGTATTAGAAGTTTAACTTAGAATACACACTATTCTTAGATGAGTCATAGTTCCCATGTTTTTCTCTCGTTTCTCCCCGGGGTCACCCAAACCTAAATTTAAGTCTCAAAATACTGCAAAGAAAGGTTATGTTTGTAGTATTTCTAACTCATTGAAATTCAGGGAAAGCTGAAGGATTTGTAGATTTACAGACCCATTTCTTAAGTCTGAGAGGTCTTGAAATTTGGATAAACTTAGGCTTTGGTTGTTTATGAATCCTTCATGTTTTTGAAATGAGTAATTGTGTCGAAACTGTTATATTAAAAATGTGCATCCCCAGGGTTCAAGTTGGCGAGCACTCTGGATGTTGATGGGGAGTATTTTTCACACTAGATTTGTTTTTTTGTTTGTTTGTTTTTGGTAAATTTTGCAAGAGAGAATAACTGTAAATAAGATGTACTCTAACAAGTTATTAAAAGAAAACAAGTGAAATTGAATCAGATGAAATGTTTCTTCTTGGAAAGCTGGACTCATTTCCTGGATTACGGTGAAATAGGTACAAAATCAATAACGTTATACATTTTGAAAGATGTTACTTTCTCTACCTAGATTCTAAATAGGGTCGCTTCTAAGTTAAAATCCTGAGGTATAATGTGGGAGATGGTGAGGAGTAATTAATTATGATGAATCAACGCATTTGCAGTATTTGCTTGGCCAGAATCGAGCCAGTAAGATTGCCGCGTGGATGTCCCCAGCCTGTCGCCTCCCGTGGGCTTAATGCCCGTCCAGGCTGCACACACGGGCTGAGACAGTGAGAGCTTGCTGGGACAGCTCTCATTCAGGGGACACGCTTTGTGGTCAGGACACTCCAGAAATCAAAACACGCCAGAACTTTACTTATTAGGCTCAGTTGACAATGATTTGATCCAAGTAGGCAAAAAGGAATATTAATGAAAATAGCAACAGATCCAACACATACAATGTGTTGTATATACAATGTGTTGTATCATGTGCACTACTATATATAATGTATTATATGTAACATATATTACTGTATCATATATCATAGCCCTATACATACTCTACTATACTATAATATACATACACGTTCTATATAATATATAGAATATCATGATACAGAGTATCCTAATATATAACATAATAATGGGATAATATATAACATGTAATATATACATATTATATGTATTATAGACATATACAATAATATATAATATACAATATAATTATGCACATATATAGTAATAGAAATTATTAACATATACATGTACGTCTATAATAATGTACATGTAATATATAATATACATACCATATAATAACATATGATACATATAATAATTTGACGCCTTTATTTGTCTAAAACTGTAGTGTTCACACTAGAAAGTGCGTGCATATAATCTAGCTTCAGAAGAAACCCTGTTAGCCAGCCAAGAACGACACAGGTATCGTGGGAGCAACGGTCGCCCTGGGAGATTGTGGCGCGGGCCGATGTGCTGCTCCTTTATGCCCTCCTGATGAATCTCCTTTTGAGAATCCCACACGAATCAGAGCTGTGGCTTGTGAACCACTTTCTGGGACATTTCTTTCTCCGAACTATCACTTCGGCCTCTGGAGTGAAGGCTACACAGGCCTAATTCGGAGTTCCGAGATGCCAGCCCGCTCCTCCTCCCAGCCCGGTCGTGACCTGGGGCGCTGCGACCGCGGCCAGGCCTTCGCGGCCCCTCCGGCGCGTCTGGCCAGCACCTGCTCACGGCTCGCTGCCGCTTGCAGTCCTCGCGCGCCCCGTGCGCCCCGTGCGTTCACCGCATTATCCGAGAAATGATTCAGCGGAGTGCGGCGCGCGGAGCCGGGACACGGGTTCTGTGGGTTCGGGGAGGGAGACAGCAGAGCCGGGGGGTGCCCCCGAGTGGGCAAGCGCTTCTGACCTCTGCAGTCCCGCAGGCGGGCTAGCCCGTGGGCCGGTCAGCAATTCGGGGGTGGCGCCCCCGCAGGAGAGCTCCCGGCCTCCCACCAGGGCCGCCCCCTGCTCACGCCAATGGGGAAGGACCTCCCGCAGGGGTGGGAGAGTTCCAGCCCACGGAGCTTCGAAACCCCAGGACCAGGGCAAGGATCTCCACTTAACAAGAAGGGAGCGCTAATGTAAGAGTTCATTGGCTTGAGGGGCGCCTTGGAGGGCTCAGTTGGTTGAGCAACTGCCTTCGGTTCAGGTCATGATCCAAGGATGAAGCCCCGCATCAGGCTCCTTGCTCAGCCTCTCCCTCTGCTGCTCCCCCTGCTTGTGCTCTCTCCTCTCTCTCTGTGGAATAAAAAAATAAAATCTTAAAGAGAGAAAAAAAAAAAGGGTTGATTGGCTTGAAAGAGCCAAAGCCTATCTGATGCGAGAAAGCAGGTAGGCCCTAGAACTCCTGTGCTACGTGGTTTGGGTCTTTTTCGTCCAATATTTTTGAAGGATACAGATGAACCCACCTGTCTTAGGGTGTGGCAGTCCTCCCATTTGACCGTTCTCAAGATGTGGTCACTAGACATGCAGGAGACCCCTGTGGTCTGGGAGTCCTTGGCCTCAACTCCCCTCTACATTGTCACTGACACCCCATGACCAGAGTCGGCGTAGAGATCCCATGTTTGAACCACACGGAGGTCCATGTGTAGAGTCTTGTAACCTCGCACGCAGGAAATTGGCAACTGTGAAGCCCACGGAGGACGCTGCCTTAATTCCGTTCTTCCCTGCCCATCTAAAGCTGGGTGGGAGCTCCCTCCCCAGAGACACAGCCCTTCTTCTCCTCGAGGAGAAGTCTTCCATCAGACGCTTCATTAATCACAGTCAGACCAAATCCTCCTGCTTACTCTTCTCAGGAGGCCTTGAGATGGTTCCCAGTGTCCCTTTCCCCCAGGGAGTTAGCTTCCCTGATCAGGAAACCGCAGTACCCTACAGTTTCCGGATCCGCCTGCTTCCTGAGCCCGCGACCCGGTGAGAGCAGCTGTGATGTGCGAACGCTTAGGGACGGTCCCCTCCCATGCTTCCGTCTGTGCGTCTTCCTGTAGCTCTATGTAGGTTCCTTTCCAGGTCCACCCGCTGTGTTCCAGAACATCACCTTAAGCATCCCCCCACCTGTGGGACATAGAAAGGAATCTGGATAAAGTTCCTCCATACCTCCTACCCCCATGAATTATTTTGCCTCATCATTGTAGAAAGCCTTCTCTGGTTCGTGATACGGTTTGGCTGTTTCTAGTGGAACATTTCAAAAGGAAAGGCTTGCTCTTAAGTAGCTCCTGTTCCTCTACTTAATAAAATCACAAACCTTTTGAAAAAGTTAGTAGGGAGACACATTAAATTTATCTTTCATCTGAAAAGGTCACAGTATGGACAGTGTTATGTTCGCCCACTAGGAAGTATTTCTTTTATTCTGTCAACATAAGTAAAATTGTCCCCAGCCTCTGTGGTATTATTACTTATCTTGGCGTAACAACCTTGTTACAATGTGTGATTTGTGGTGTCGGGAAAACACAGGTCCTTCTCTTGCCTCACCTTCCCTTAAAGAGTGTCGTGTCAGGAGAATACATCATTGCCCCAGGAAGAACAGTGGGAGGTCCCAAGATGTGTCTGCTCACAAGTCATGTTCCTGAGAATCCTCTAAGTTCCCAAACACCCAGCTGGGGCCGAAATTAAAAGCGTCTCAAGACGAGAGTGCTCTCTCCTGCCGGCGGGACCAGGGTGGTAGTGGGCTGCCTTCTAGGAGGGGTGTGAAGGGGCCTGGGAGATGGGGCCAGAGGCCAGGAAGTGAGGGATGTCTTGCCTTTTTGAAAGCTGGAGGATGTTTATCCCCGACCCTTTCTGGCTCCTCACACATTCCCACGCTGGACCTCTCCTTCCACAGAACTCGGGGTGAGGAAGGTGTTCGGGCTTTCATTCCCCACGTGTCACCCATGCTTGGGGCAGTCCCTTCAACACGCGCTCCACACACAGGGCCCTGGCCCCCCACAGCTTCCCAGGTGTGATTCTGGGGCAGGATTTCTCTGGGTTGAAGGCAGAGACGGACTCGAGGATGGGACAGTGACTTGAGGACTTGCAGACACTTTCATTACTCACTTTCTACAATTTTTAAACAAGACACGGGCTCTAAACAGCACCTCACTTTTGTACAGGAATCATCCTTGTGATTCCGAAATGAGCTAAATGCCGGCGATTCTAGCTGAAGTCGAATGAGTAATAAATACCTTGATTTAAAGGAAACGATAAAGTGATTTTTGCAGCTCCTAAACCTGGACCTGCTTCATGATGCGACACTTGAGATTGAACGGGCGACGTGAAATTTACTGGGACTGCTTGTTCCTAACATGGTTCCTTCACCAGAGTTCGGTGCGGACTCGGCTGCTTGCCGACGTTCTTGAACAGCGGAGGGGTTGGGGACCTTTGGGACGGTCCCCACGTGTCTCGGATGCTGAAACCTGCCATTGATTTCACTCGCTTCATCACGCCTTCTGAATCCTGGGGCCGACGGAGGAACAGAACCCGTGACGGTGTTCCTTTCCACCGTTCGACACGCCCTGAGAAAAAAACAGATGGAGAGTGAAAGGTTGGCAGGTAGAGGGGAAGAGGCTGGGCCACGTGGTGTGGATGGCACACTTGATTTATCTGCCCACTCACCGATTTGTTCATGCCTTCATTTGTTCGTTCGTTCATTCATTTGCGTCCGCTTGTTCTGAAATCCACACTTCTGGGCGGCACAATTTGGCATGCAAATGTATGCGGTAGATAAACGGAGTTTCGAGCATACATATGGAGATTTGGGGGGTTGTACTGAGCGTTCAGTTTCTTAAATATGCTTATGCTGTATTGCGTTCTTACAATATTTTAGTTGAGCTAAACATAAACATTTAAGGACTTTATGATTAGTTACTTTCGGCTTCAGGGACTTATAGAAACTTTGGAAGAGCTCCCCCCACATGTCTTCAGACGCCCAAACCAACATTTGCCTCATTTTCATCCCGAGTCCTTGAGTATCCAAGCTTGCTCCTCACGATTCCCCCAGGAGCTTTGGTTGGAGTCCAGGGTCGTCTGAGGATAACGAGAGGACCCCATGTTGTCCATGCAGGGCCTGACACAGCAGGAACGGCTGCTTGGCTAAATCCCCCAAACCCCGGTGGGTGCGGCTGGATGGAAGGCTTCCGGGCTGACGGTGATTTGTCTGTGGAGACGGACGGTTCGGAAGAGGTGTAGATAGACAGCATGTTGGGAAGCCGGGATACAGTCCAGTCTCTTTCGTCGAATTTTGGTTCGGTGACCTTGTGTGTTCTGAAGAGTGCCAAATAGAGGAAATATGTTGTTCTTTAGAAATAGAAACGTCGCTGTTCATGTACGCTTCCAGACCTGAGAGGGGTGTTCTCTTTGCTCAGAGGCTTTGCAGTAAGTGGTTGACCATGGATTCACATCATTTGGTCTCCATCCTCTGTCCCTTTCTGTGCTGATACGTCCGAGACTCACTTGCAGAGAGCCCAACTAGTTGAGAGTATCATGTGTGCTCCTTGGTGGTTGCAAAATGAGGTCCCCATGGCTTAGACACCATATTTCCCAGGAAGTAGGGGTTCCTTGAGGAAAAACTCACATGGAGGATGCCAGCTCTGTGGACAGGTGAGTGTGAGGTGGCTGGATGGGTTCTGGCTATGAGGAGGATTGCATTGGTGAGCGGAGAGCTGGTGCTCTCAGCGGGGAAAGGGGTAGACAAGGGGGACAGGTGGGAGAATGGGGTGAAATTGGGATGAAGGCTTTAGGCTTTAAAAATGAAAGCCATCTTATCTTTCACTGGAAGGTAAGGGCTCACCACCCTGGGAAATGCCCAGAGTCTGTCTTTCCATCCATAGATTGAGTATGGAGAGAGAAAAGAAGGTTGTTGAGAAGGAATCAGTTGGAAAATTTCTCACACTATTAAATGTCCCCTTGCCCACCCAGGACATGTGTAGTGTGGGTTTGAATTACACACAGAGGTGTTGCACAGATACACCAGTGAGAAAAGAAGCTAGACTATTTTAGAAAGAAGTTGAAATTTTCTTTAGCATTATTTTCTCTTTTTCTTTTCCTTTGAATTCACATATCAATTCGATGGTTTGGTTCCCAAAATCATCAGTAGTATATTTTCTGCATCTCACCCTGCTTCTAAATTCACACATTTTGATAGTAAGGAAAAAGCATTTTGTAAGGCAGCACGGAACATGCTAGATGTCCGGAAAGATTTCCGTCAGCACGGTCACCAAATGCCTGTGGCTTCCCAGCGGGCGGCGAAGGTCACTGCAGCGGATCCTGGTGTCGCTTGTGGGGGCGGCTTCCCCGAGTGTCACCGCTGACGACACACTCTCTGAAATGAGAAGAGAGGAGCAGGCCTAGTGGGGCATAAATTTGAGGTGCTGTCGTGATGCCTGGTGATCGCCGGTGAGTCCTTTCCGCTCCGGCCCAGGACCTGAGCGTCTCAACGAACATAGAAAATCTGCAGTAAGATCGTAACAAGTAGGTTAACGTTCATCGTCAGAAGCACCGAGCTCCTTCCCTAGATGAGATGAGCTATTCTTCCTTAATTAGAGAGAACAAATATTTCCTGTAGGGAAAATATAATTATAGCTTTGGAGAGTTCTGCAGGCTGGTTTAAAAAAGAAACCCATGTCAGCATTTTGGATAATCTGTAGTGGGTCTGAAGACTGCCTCAGAGAGTGGCAGAGGAGGCCCATCTCTACCTTCATGCTCTGAAATGAGAATCCGGTGGATTAATGGGGTGAACAGGATATACGGCTTACATTTATTGGGGGGATTCTCCTGAGTTTTGTTCTGCTAAGGATTCAGTTCATGTACTATTAATTCTGAGAATTTTTTGGTGCATATGCACATGTTTGTTGGATTTCCAAGGATTTTAAGTAGAAAGTAATATTTTTCCCGTTTATATAGAATTTGTAGACAAGTTTGCTGTGATTACCATTTATCTCTCTGATCCAATCAGGTAGCACTTAATGTACTTAAGAAATGTTATGTGACTTTTTGTAGGTCAGAGTCTCATTTGAGAATCCAGTGAATGGTGTAAACACACACACACACACACACACACCCAGAATCCCTCACGTAATTCCTGGTGATTGAAAGACCACACCCAGCAAAACAAAATCCATGTGCCTGGGCTGGAATAATTCCTTAATTTGTTGATTAAAGAAATGAAAAAATTCTGAATTAATACCTTCAGGGTGGTTCCCAGTCTACCAGGAGTTCTTGAGGATTTTTAAGTCCAATTTTTGGGGGTAATGATTTTGTTGAGATTTTTTTAAGTTAAAAATTATCTTTTAAAATTTTAGATGAAATGTATGATTTAAAAAAAAATACCCTGAGGTACCGTCTAATAGATGAGCAACAATTCTTAAAACACTTGTATGATAGTAAGCTTGTGACTGTTCTGGAAGTTTAGACGTCATAGAGTCGATGTTTCACCGTAACCGCATATTTGTCAAGAGTCTCTTGTCCTTCAGGGACAGAGAGTCAGAAAGTCGGTTTACAAGGAGCTAGGGGGCCTGAGTGTAGCGGAGGGCAGAGTGTCTTTCTGCTGCTCTGCAGACCAGCCGTTTGCATTACAGTTCATGCCTGCAGTGTTTGACCGAATATCTACTTTCCCTGCCATCCTTTGACCAGTTCCAGATCCCATCTCTACATCATTTGTTTGCCGCTGTGCGCGGGGTTTGTCATGAGTTCTGCACCTCCTCCTTCTGATCCGCCTGAGGCATAAACCTAAATTCCAATCAGGGGTGTGTGTAATAATATCATTCTACCTTGTTCTTAAATTATTTAACCAGAGAACTTTTTTATTTCCTTTAAATGTCAGGTGCAACCTATGACTTTTTAAAAAGACTTTTAAAAGGCTATGGAAGTAGCCATAATATTTATCAATGGTTCTTAGGGAAGTTAATTTGTTTTCTCTTTTGCAAGGAAACACGGTCAGTTTGGGGAGGGTGAGTCTTTGAGCTTAAAAGATAAAAGCTGGTAGAGTAGTCTTCTCCAGAGTGACAGCCATTGGGAGCACCCTGGGTGGTGAGAATTGTGCATCCCAGGGACCTGAAAATCTCCAAAGGCTCCAGCAGGATCATGACCAAGCCATGCTATCTACAGAAAGCTCTCCTCTGCTTTACCTGAGGGCTGGCCATCATTCCCTCCAACTGGAAGCTTACAGTAGGCTGTGCGTTCCTCCTTCCTGAGTCCAATGAGTAGGAAAGATTTTATTGAAAATAAGGGACAGATTTTTCAAAATATCTGCACCCCCCCCCCAAGTATGGAAGAGAACTTGTTCAATTATCACCTATCTCCAGATTTAAATGTTTTCTGCTCTTTGGGACTATCCATGTCACTGACTAGAGGATCTGTAGTGATTCTCAACAGTGTGGGGTGGGACAGGGCTCAGTGACAATTGCAGAGCAAAGGAGTATGAAAAATAATTTAAATCTCTTTGCCAAACTACATACATCTTCCCCATAATGCTCAAGGAATCATAGGGAAAGTTTGAAATGCCCCTCTGTTGTGGTGGTGGTGGTTGTGGTTTGGTTTGGTTTGGTGTTTTGTTTTGTTTTGTTTGTTGTTGTTGTTGTTTTTGGCTGAAATAAGTGAAGAAACAATCTACATGGTGATAGAAAAGTAGAATAAGAAGAAAATATCTAGAAAGTCAATGTTTTTTTACTGTTATTTTGACAAATTAGTAATTTCCCCAAGAAAACATCTGACCAAATGATCTACTGAAACTCACTTGAGAATCCTAAGTAAAATCTCATCCTCTCTCTCTTTCTCTCTCTCTCATTTGTTACGTATTTTATAAATCCCTGTTAAAAGTTCCAAAAAGGTCATGGAGATTAGCTGTCCTCCTTTATGGACACGAAACTGGGAACAAAGTGAAACTTGCTTCTGAAGTAAGGATTGAAAGTGTAAATGAATTGATTCAAAACCAAATGTTTACTTTTTAGTTTCAATTTTTTCCCTTAACAATTTATTGAAATGATTATAAAGATTTAAAGCCTTTGATGGATATGACAAATCAAAAAAGACGTCTGCAAGAAAGATAACCTAAATTTCTAGACCATCAGTTGATCGGTAATTAAGAGTTGGTACAATGATATTTTGTGCATTACTTTATCAACTATAATGTAAAGTACTTAATTCTTAAAAATGAACTTACATTATTAATTCCCAAATGTCTCACAGAAATACTCAAACACCTGCTGTACATTTGTGGGAAAGTGAAAATAGACTTACCCTGTTTTTTTTTCCCCACTTAACATATGATATCTTTCTTCATTAATGGTCTTTTATTGGAGACGGCAGATGTACTAATCAAGAAAAGTACAGAGGGGTATGGCCAAGTCCCTCACTTACCTACTATCTAGAATTAACACTGCTAACATTTGCCACTTCTGTTTCAGATTTTTATTAACATGGAAGAAAGAGGAAATTGCAGCTAAAAGCTGAAGTTCCTTATGTTTACCAACACAGATCTGTTCCTCCCCTTCTGCCCCAGAGATGACAATGTCATCAAGTTTGTGTAAATTTCCCACAATTTGTTTTTTTTTAATTTGTTTAGATGTTGGTTTTTTATTACAAATCTATAACACCGTGAGCCATTAAGAATTGAAGAAGTGCTATCATACAGTACGTTTATGCTGCAGTCCCCTTTTAAAATCCACACGGCTTGTGAGAGTTATCTGTATTGATACATAAAGAGCTAATTCAGTCTTTTTAAGGGCTGCATTCATTCCCTTCCATGAAGAAACCTCAATCTTCTCATCTACTTCTCTTCCGAGGGACACTGAAGTATCTTTTCATTTTTTTTCTCTCAGTGATACAGTGTTGTATCCTTGTGCACGTCTCCTGAGAGTCATGTTTAATACGTTCCTCCCGGTACATATTTAGTGGCAGGATTGCGGGGAGACCATTAATTTGCATTTCCCTGATGACACGTGAGGCTGACCGTGGCAGGTTCTGCACCGTCCCCTGGTGATGTACTAGGAGAGATATGCAGTGGGATTGGTTCAGGGACGCTCAGTTGTCTGACTCTAGGGCCCTATCAATGATGTCCTTCTCCTAATTCAAAGTCATCTTACATTTTTTTTCCTAAAACCCTTCGATTTCAATACATCAGGAACTTGTTTATAGGAAGCACTAATATAATGTTATATTTTTAGTCAAATATTCCATGGTTCCTACTCCCAGTTATCCCCAATTAGTTAGAAATGTTTTTTCACCCCTCCTGATTTTTAATCTATTTCACTGAAACTGTATCAATAATATATTGTTTTAATAAGTAAGTTTTCATAATAACTTTTATTTTCTTATGTGGTTTGGTTATCACTGGATCTTTATTTTTGCATATGAATTTTATAATCACTTTGACTCAGTCCCTATAAAAGTCCTTTCGGGATTTTGACTAGAAATACATGTGTAGATTAATATGAGGAGAATTGGTTTCTTTAGATTATTAATTCTTTCCTTCCATAAATATGATCTATATTTTTATTCATGTTTTTTTCTTAAATAGTGTTTGTATTTTTTACCAATTTCTTGAACATCTTTATTTGATTTTTTAATGTACTTTTTACTTTTTGTTGTTATTTTTCTATTACATTTTAATTTGTTTATTGGGACTCTCAATCTTGCATTTCATATGTTGATCTTCTATCTAGAAACCCTGCTGACTTTTCTTATTAGTTCTAATAATTTTCCTGTGGAATATCTTAGTATTTTATAAAGTAAATGATCATAATTACTTTTTTTTCCCTCTTGTCTCTCATGTCTCTTATTTCTTCTTCCTCTTTTATTGCTTTGGCTACCACTGCCATACAACATTGATAATTAGTGATGATAGCAGATATTCCTCTCTTATTTCCAAATTAATGTAATATCTCTAAACATTTGCCATCAGGTAATCTGCTTACTTTGGGTTCCAGGAGATAATCTTTCCTGATTGTTTTCAATCAAGGATGCTAAGTTTTATATGTTTTTTCCTCTATAGATTAAGATTACTATTACTCTCTCCTATTTTTTGCTTATGCAGCAGTTAAAGTGATGCGTATTTTTTTATGTTGAATAATTCATTTATAACATGAACTCTGTTTGGTCATGATGTCTTAGATTCAACTTTCTAGTCTTTATTAAGATTGTTTAGATTTACTTTCATTAGTAAGAAGAGATTCTATTTTTTCCTTCTTATACAGTCCTTTGCTGGCAGATTTATGTGAAAGAGTAAATTGGGTAGCTTCCTCTGGTTCCTCCCTCTACAGTGGTTTGTGCTAAATGAGGATGATAGGCGCCTTGAATGTCTGGGGCAAGTCTTTCTAAAATATTTTGGGGAGATGGAGGATGGATTGACTTTTGAATACTAATTACTTTAAAGTTTTTAGGTCTAACTGGATTGTTTTGTTTCTTTTTTGAGTCATTTATCTTTTCTAGAAAATTGTCCATTTTAATATTTTAAATGTATTCACCAACTAAATCATAACTTTGTTTTATAATCCTTCAGTCTCTCCTGTAGCTGTAGTTTGACAATACTGACATTCCTCATATTGATGTCTTTGCCCCAGTATCACTGATGAATCGTGTTTGAAGCTTGCCTGTAAGAATTATTTAACTTAAAAAATCAATTTCTTTTCATTTCTCAAATTAATGTTACTTCTTTTACTAGGTCCTGAAGTCTCTTTATATCCCTATTTCAACTTTCTTAGAATTTTGCTCTTTTTTTTTCCCTGACTTCCTGAGTGGAATGTATGTCTCTTATCTTTCGATGATTTTGCTGACCCTGAGTCTATAAAGATCCCGCAAGGACCTAGTACCTTCCAGACACTTACCATGTAATGCTCGCTTTGTTGTTTATTTCTAAATATTTTGTCTTTATGCTGTTTCACAGATAAAATAACAAACAGTTTGTCAGAAAAATAAATTTGACACACCATGTTTTTCCCTCCCTCATCCTAACTGGGAAGTTTTTTTTTTTTTTTTTCCCCATTAAATAATGAGATTTCTTTGATTCTTATGAATATAGTATGAGTGACTTCTATTTCTGTATAGACTTATTTAAATCATGGTGCTATTGCCATGACAACCGAAACTACACAATTTAGCAAAATATCTGAGACAAACCTGCTTTCTAAATAATTCTCCTTCTGCTCCATTTCCTTACCAAAACACCCATATGTATAATGATTTCCTGAAGAGCTACGAACCTTTTCTCTGTAATTGTACACTTGTTTTTCATTATTTTTTGAGATTTTTTTTTAAATAGAAGGATCAAGAGGAATGAAAAATATTCGAGTTTTACCAAGGCATCATGTATATTACAATGCTAGGAAAATAATTATAAATTACCACATAATAAATACAAAATAGTGGTTAAAATTTTACCACCCTTGTTATAAAAATTACCATATACTACAGACATAATAATGGTTGAATTTAAATATTAATCATGATAATATGATAAATTGTTTCAAGAACAGAGCCCCTTATTGAACCAGTAAATAACTATGTACTTTTCCCTTAAGTACATGTTTTCAGGAGATGGAAGAAAAAAGAGATTTGTCATAACTACAAGAATATGACATTTTTAGTATCAAACAGGATTTTCCTTTTTGATAATGACTGTCGTATGATTTGCAAATATTATTGGAGACCCAAATAGATTCCCCAAAATGTGTAAGAAATTCAGTGATTTATAAGGCTAATGAAAAAACGTCCCAGCATTCTACTTCTCGAGCTCTTTCTTGAGCCCGGATTGCAGAGGCTAAAGCTTGTATATTTTATACAAAGGATAAAATTCATTGCATCACTAGCCATGCCTGCTCCCTTGTTTCAATTCTAACTGGGGAGATGCACTTGGCCTCTTTTCAACCCTCTGGTAACCTGTCCTGCTGAATAGAGTTAACCAAATCTGTATTTATTATGTTCTTCCTCGCCTGCCGTCAGAGCATCGTGGCAGGTCTGCCAGAATGAATAATGCTGTAGTGTTCGGAAACGAGAGCAGAATGTCCCATTCTGGCTCCCAGCGACCCGGCCTCTCCCTGCGGGAAACACTGGGGAGGAAATGTCAGCACCACCATGTAAATATCGTTGGCCTTTTTCTGTAATAATTTTCGAGTTGAGGAGGATGTGCATTTTGCCATTTTTAGTTTTTTTCGGCTTCATGCTTTTAACTTTTCTCACTTCACACACCATCTTATTAAAAATACACTTCCAAGCCCGGCTTCTGTGTGAATGTGATATGTGATAAAGCTGCACTTATTTAAAAAAAAAAAAAAGACACGATTATTGAGGTTATCGCTTATGGGCTATTACCTATAATTGAGCCGGGCTTTAAGCTGAGGGTTGTTGAAGTTCATAGTGACATTAGCCATGAGGTAGGTAGAGTGGTCTCCTTGTGTTAGATAAAGAAATTGGAATTCAGAGAGGTTTAGTAAGTGTCCTTGGTCACACAGCTGGGAAACGATGGACTTGATGTATGAACTCCAGTATGTCAGGATCAAAACCTGAGTTTTTTCCAAAAGGTCTCCTACATTGAAGACTGTCAGAAGAGTGATAAGAAAGTACAATTTTAAAACTTAATTTTTAAATTAACCTTTTGAAATACAGATGACTTCTTTATTTCTAATAAAATTACGGAAGTTTAAAATAGCCATGTATGGATGTGTTCCCAAGCGCCACACTGTTCACTCCCTTTTTGTATCTGGGCTTCTAGAATCCCGCACAATGCTTTGCAAAAGGGGGTGTTGTGTATATATTCACTGAAAAGTGAATGAACTAGTAAATGAATTTGTTAGAAGTCACTCTTGAGAAAAGAGGCTTTGGTAGATAGCAAAGATGGCCCCACTTCTTTATTCTTCTCTGTGTCCCTGACTTTCAACACTTCTCTTATCCAGGGTCAAGTCCATTTCCCCTCCCTTTGAATTTGAGCTCTGCTTGTGACTTGCTCTAGCCCAAAGAACACAGTAAAAATGACAGTACACCGATTCTGAGCCCTGATGCGAGTCTATGTTCTCAGATCCTGGTCCCCGCCATGTGCCTGAGTCTGGGCTCACGTGTGATGTGGGATGCTCTGTCACCTAGCCAGGGGCTGGCCAAACCCCGGCCCTTGGGAGAGTTCATCCCACATCTGACAGAAGGCCTCGGCGACCAGAATAAGTACTTGCTGGTTTTAGTCACTGAATTTTGGGGCAGTCGGTTATCCAGCAACGTCTGCTTGCTACAAATCACTGTCCCATTAATTCAGTTGTTGGGAGTCCTCCTTTGAACCACAGACTTCGAGGATCCACATTGGAGGGCAGTTGTTGAAAAGGCCACTCTCCATCTCAGGGGTGACTGTAGAAATGCTGAGATGCCCCCCACTTCCCAGGGTTCCCAAACCCTCGATCCCCTCACCTTCTTGGTCCCCAAATCCCTAACCTTTGGGTAAGGAAGGCTTAGTTTCTCAGAACTTCCTATTGCATTGCAAAAACATCCCGAAGTGCTCTTAGCAACCCTAAGTAGCCAGAACCTCATAAGAAGGAAGGTAGGGGTGCCAAAATCTCACTAGGAAGGGAGAAAAGGACTATGTGAGAAAAATGTGAGGCTGTTGCCCACATGTGTCAAATCAGCACGTGGGCCCCATTGAGCCCACCATGTTGTGGGTCTGTTACATCTCAGTGCAACTGGGGGGAAAGGAAAAGCATGGTAAGGAGAAAACAGAGCAACACTTTGTCCTGTGGCCTCTAGCTAGTGGGTTGAAATGCTATGTT
Organism: Lutra lutra; assembly: GCF_902655055.1. NCBI lineage: Eukaryota > Metazoa > Chordata > Mammalia > Carnivora > Mustelidae > Lutra > Lutra lutra. The sequence continues at coordinate 197,752,112 of NC_062280.1, forward strand.
GATTATAGTAATTTTATTGTTTATCTGGGTTTTAACTTTTTAAAAAGTGTAATAGGTATTATTTCTTCTTTGAAGGTTTGGTAGAAGGTTTGTTTTTTGGGAGGTTTTCCATCACTGCTTCAATCTCCTTACTAGATTTTGGTCTATTCAGGTTGTCAATTTCTTCCTGATTCAGTTTTGGAAGTTTGTAATTTCCAGGAATGCATCCATTTCATCTAGGTTGCTTAACTTATTGGCATATAACTGTTGATAATAATTTCTGATGATTGTTTCTATTTCCTTGGTGTTAGTTGTGATCTCTCCCTTTCATTCATAATTTTATTAATTTGGGTCCTCTCTCTTTTCTTTTGGATTAGTTTGGCCAATGGTTTATCAATCTTATTGATTCTTTCAAAAAACCAGCTTCTAGTTTCATTGATGCATTTTACTGTATCTCTAGTTTCTATCTCATTGATCTCTGCTCTAATCTTGATTACTTCCCTTCTTGTGTGTTGGGTTGGCTTAGTTTGTTGTTGATTCTCCAGTTCTTTAAGGTGTAAAGACAGCTGGTGTATTCTGGATTTTTAAATTTTTTTGAGGGAGGCTGGATGGCTATGTATTTCCCCTTAGGACCGTCTTTGCTGTATCCATAGGTTTTGGACTAAAGTGTCTTCATTCTCATTGGTTTCCATGAATTGTTTAAGTTCTTTGATCTCCTGGTTGATCCAAGCATTCTTAAGCAAGGTGGTCTTTAGCTTCCAGGTGTTTAAGTTCCTTCCAAACTTTTCCTTGTGGCTGAGCTCCAGTTTCAAAGCATTGTGGTCTGAGAATACACAGGGAATAATCTCAATCTTTAGGTATTGGTTGAGCCCTGATTTGTGACCCAGTATGTGGTCTATTCTAGAGAAGGTTCCATGTGCACTCGAGAAGAATGAGTATTCTGTTGTTTTAGGGTGGAATGTTCTGTATATATCTATGAGGTCCATCTGGTCCAATGTGTCATTCAATGCTCTTGTTTCTTTATTGATTTTCTGTTTGGATGATCTGTCTATTACTGAGAGTGGCATTCTAAGATCCCTTACTATTAATGTATCCATATCAGCATGACTCTTTATCTTGATTAACAGTTTTCTTATGTAATGGGCTGCTCCCATATTGGGGGCATAAATATTTACAATTGTTAGATCTTCTTGGTGGATAGACCATTTAAGAATGATGTAGCATCTCTGAGTACAGTCTTTAGTTTAAAATCTAATTTATCTGATATGAGAATCACTATCCCAGCCTTCTTCTGAGGCCCACTGGCATGAAAGATGCTTCTCCATCCCTTCAATAAATGGTGCTGGGAAAATTGGACAGCTATGTGTAGAAGAATGAAACTCGACCATTCTTTTACACCATACACAAAGATAACCTCGAAATGGATAAAAGACCTCCACATGAGGCAGGAATCCATCAGAATCTTAGAGGAGAACATAGGCAGAAACCTCTTTGACATCGACCACAGCAACTTCTTTCAAGATATGTCTCCAAAGGCAAAGGAAACAAAAATGAAAATGAACTTTTGGGACTTCATCAAGATCAAAAGCTTCTGCACAGCAAAGGAAATAGTCAACAAAGCAAAGAGGCAACCTACAGAATGGGAGAAGATATTCACAAATGACAGTACAGACAAAAGGCTGATATCCAAGATCTATCAAGTACTCCTCAAACTCAACACACACAAAACAGATAACCATGTCAAAAAATGGACAAAAGACATGAACAGACACTTCTCCAATGAAGACATACAAATTGCTAACAGACACATGAAAAAATGTTCATCATCACTAGCCATCAGGGAGATTCAAATCAAAACCACATTGAGATACCACCTTACACCAGTCAGAATGGCCAAAATTAGCAAGACAGGAAACAACATGTGTTGGAGGGGATGTGGAGAAAGGGGAACCCTCTTACACGGTTGGTGGGAATGCAAGTTGGTGCAGCCACTTTGGAGAACAGTGTGGAGATTCCTTAAGAAATTAAAAATAGAGCTTCCCTATGACCCTGCAATTGCACTACTGGGTATTTACCCCAAACATACAGATATAGTGAAAAGAAGGGCCATCTGTACCCCAGTGTTTAGCAGCAATGGCCAAACCGTGGAAAGAACCAAGATGCCCTTCAATGGACGAATGGATAAGGAAGATGTGGTCCATATATACAATGGAGTATTATGCCTCCATCAAAAAGATGAATACCCAACTTTTGTATCAGCATGGATGGGACTGGAGGAGATTATGCTGAGTGAAATAAGTCAAGCAGAGAGAGTCAATTATCATATGGTTTTGCTTATTTGTGGAGCATAACAAATAACATGGAGGATATGGGGAAATGGAGAAGAGAAGGGAGTTGGGGGAAATTGGAAGGGTAGATGAACCATGAGAGACTGTTGACTTTGAAAAACAATCTGAGGGTTTTGGAGGGGTGGGGCGGGGTGGGAGGTTGGGTGAGCCTGGTGATGGGTATTATGGAGGGCACGTATTGCATGGAGCACTGGGTGTGGTGCATAAACAATGAATTCTGGAACACTGAAAAGAAATTTAAAAAATAAATAAATTTTTTTTTTTTAAAGTGCAACAGGAAGCAAGAGATCTGGATTCCTATTCTGAGCCTGACACTTAACACTGAAGAAATATTTAGTGAAAACTCATGACTTGTGAAACTGAATTTTATCAGTCCCTAAAATTGTAATGACTCTATTTCATGTGCCAGCAAATGGAGGTTTGGCCTCCATGAGTCTCTGGCTTGTTTCTGGTTTTAGGACCTAGGAGTCTCTGATTCCCAGTCAGGGTAAGTGGGGCAACAACAGTGATACCCAAATATTTGGTAGCTATTAGAATGTATTTTGCTGGACAGATTGGATCTGTTGGTAAGTTGTGGACCCCAGGACACGGTTTTCTGGTCAGGGTGGCTGATGTCGAAATGATTTTATGTTACATGTTTTTATTTTTGTTGGTCTTTTGTTTGTTTGTTTGTTCATTTGTTTTATTTTTTTTTTATTTTTTCAGTATTCCAAGATTCATTGTTTATGCACCACACCCCGTGCTCCATGCAATACATGCCCTCCATAATACCCACCACCAGGCTCACCCAACTCTCCTCCCCTCCCCTCCAAAACCCTCCAGTTTGTTTCTCAGAGTCCACAGTCTCTCATGCTTTGTCTCCCCCTCTGATTTCCCCCCAATTCACTTTTCCTTTCCTTCTAATGTCCTCCATACTATTCCTAATGCTCCACAAATAAGTGAAACCATATGATAATTGACTCTCTCTGCTTGACTTATTTCACTCAGCATAATCTCCTTCAGTCCTGTCCATGTTGATACAAAAGTTGGGTATCATACTTTCTGATGGCTGCATAATATTCCATTGTATATATGGACCACATGTTATTTGATTTTTGTTTTGACAAATTTAAAAAAAAAACAACAACAACCTGGGGCACCTGGGTGGCTCAGTGGGTTAAAGCCTCTACCTTCAGCTCAGGTCATGATCCCAGGGTCCTGGGATCGAGCCCCGCATCGGGCTCTCTGCGGGAAGCCTGCTTCCTCCTCCCTCTCTCTCTGCCTGTCTCTGCCTGTCTCTGCCGACTTGTGATCTCTGTCTGTCAAATAAATAAATAAAATCTTTAAAAAAACAAACAAACAAACAAAAAAAACCCTTTTCTATTGATATTCTACAGATCGCCAGTAATAGATGCATTTTTTAAAAATCAAAAATAAGTACATCTCAATGCCAAAGACTAAATCAGAACAATTATAATTACCAAAATTGTCATGACTTAGCCTGGTTTGAAGTATGGAAACAAACACAAAATATGCTGTTGACTCTTTTCTCCGTCCTCCCCGCTCTCCCCTCATCTCCTTTGTCACTCTATCTTCTGTCTCTTCCTGAGCCTTAAGTCAGAACCATAGAAGGAATCAGGAAATTCCCACTAGGATGGTATTTCCCAGAGAATGTTCTGTAGAATAGTAGTCCAAGAAGCTTGTAAAACAAATAAAAGGTTTTCCAGAAAGGGTTTTTATATGGTCGGGAAAGGGTTGTGTGTTCTCTTGGGACAGGCACAAAGCACAGTGTTCTGAGTAGCTTTGGGCAAGAGCAAAGAGCATCCTGGTTTAGTTGATCATGGGACTGATGACACACTTGAGAAACTCATGAGTAACCAATTTAAAAAACTGAAGTAGCTCAAGAGCAAAGCTACCTGTCTCCATACTCTCAGGTCTCCTTCAAGTGTTAGTATGCCAAGAACTCAGTGTTCCTAAAATAGAGGCTGACTTCTCCCAACCCCTTGCTTCCCAAGTGCACGCCAGGTATTTTCAGTATTCCATCCCTGATGGCTGGAAGGCTGATGCGCACGGTGAGATGTCACTCTGCGGTCCAGTTACAGATTGAAATCGGGAGGAGCTAGCCACAGACCTCTCTTCAACTCGCCAAGTGGTGTTGTGAGTCCTTCGTTACCTCTCATTGCCGAGAGTTGACACAACTGTCTAGAGCATTCTTACTGCGCTGATCCAACGTCAAGAGAAAGGAGAGTAGGGTTCATCAGCCAGGAGGGCTAGTTGCTCTAGGAATTCACCTAAATACCCACAAAGTTGAACAGCCAGTCCTTAAGACTTAGTCAGCAGCTCCACAGGGTCTCACGTGATGCTTAATCACAGAAGCTGTCCCTGCATTTGCACATTCACTGCTTGGCACCATGATGGGTGAGCTCAGAATCGGCCCTCCCCTACACAAATGAGGCTAAAATGTGTCAAATTCAGTGGATCCTTGAGTCTTACTAGAACTGGTAGTACCATCATCGAGAGCTGAATTTTAAAAGCTGCAGGTTCCTGGCACCTGTAAATACTCATGTTCCTGACCTCGGTGAGCTCACCTCCTCTAGTAGCTCTACTCTAACAAGTCCAAGCTCCAGAGAAGGGCTAGGTCCCCACTGACAGTCTAGACTTGCAGTGTGCACCTGCTAGCACTTGTCCATTCGTGTAGGACAGTCCACTCTCGGGAGGACCCCTTTCCCACAGTTAGTCATCATACCTCTTCTTTGAAGATCACGAATGCTGCAGGTGATGGAGTTGGTGGCATCTGGAACTACTCCCACCTGACCCCCCGGGATTACCCACCCCTACTGGGAATCCTGACTTGACTCTGCCTTCCAGAACAGACTCACCTCATGGGGTCACACGCCTCTTGGGTTTCCCTGCGTTTCATCCTGAGCACTCTCTGACTGATCTTGGGCGTGTATCAGACTCACAATCACCCCTGTGAACCTCATGCTTGTCAAAAGCCAACATGAATGCTGCAAACACACCTTCAGAGCTCACTCTTCTCCCAAGCCTGTCCTCTCTCTGATGGGCATGGTGTGCATCTCCCGAACCCACTGGGTCATAATCTCCAATCAACGGATGCGGACTGAAAGGGAAGGAGAGGTATTCGTCTTCTTGTTGTAAGACCGGAGGAAACATTTCCTTGAAAAGACAAATCAGCTACAGAATTTCTGCATCCTCAAGGGGGATTTTATTTTGCTATTTGCCAATTTACAAAAGATGGTCCAAATCCAATGATATGGGAGCCCAGTTTAGAGTCAAATGGCTATAACACTTCTCATTATTGTGTGACCTAGATGATGGTCCTTGTTCACTGACTCTGAGAGCGTAAACCCAAGGAACGTACAGCTGTGTTGATGTCATCTTTCATTGTTTCATTTTACTTCTTCAGAAAGCTTTTGGGCATAGTGTGCTTCCCTGGTTGAACTTGCACGCTGAAAGAAATCCATCAGCCCTCCTTATGTGAACGTGCATCAACAGTGAGGAGATTTCCCGAGATTGTCTGACTCAGTTGTTTAGATAATCGGTATTTTTGTTGGAGGGGCTAAAGTCACTGATCTGAAAGCATTCCCAAGAAATGCAGCTCAGCTTTCAAGGAGCAGTAGCTCATGGCCCAAAGAGTCAACAGTTAAGGGAGGGAGATATTAATCTCAAATATAAATGGAAACAATAATGGGAAAAATATGACTAATTATATTCAATGGCTTGAAGAGTATGTATTTCCATCTCTTCCTTAACCTGTGGGCCACCCAAGCCTTTGTAATTATCTTCCCACTGATGTCTTTATATTCATAAATGGGACCTGAGACTCCTTGGAGCAAGCAGAGTCTACCAGGAGAAGAGGCACTGTTCTAACTTCGCATTAGCCCTGGCAGGACCACACAAAATGTACATTTGAACACTACTTATCTGACAGACATTCACCAGGTAATCTCTCTGTCCTCACACATAGTCACAATCCTCGTGCACACACTTCTTTCCTGTCATGTTGAAGTAGAACTCAGCCAAAGTGTCCATATTCTAGATATAGCTCAGTAGATGGGACTCATGCGACGTGTCCATGCGACCTCTACACGGACGGGTGCATGGGTCTCTGCAGCACTCTGGCAAGTGTCCGTCATGCCCTCCTCCTGTTTTGTTGTGTTTTATTTTCTCCTCAGTGTCAGGTAGCAGAAGGACATCCACAATGTTGAGTACGCGGTGGTACCTCCTCCTTCTATCCCTGAGGTGTATTTCTCTGTAAACGTGTGTGGGCAGAGCACTCGTGACTGACTTGTTCTGAGGTTGGTGGGCACTTTGGGGTGTCTCTAGTTTTTGACTCTAGGAATAAAGCAGCCGCGAACATGTGCCAGTCGTTAAGTGGACACATGCCTTCGTCCCCCTGATAGGTACCCACGGGGGGAATTGTGGGTAGTCCATGAGGTCCTAGTTTCTCCACAGTCAGGACACATTGTTTCTATCTGGCTCCTTTCATTATGATAGCTCTCTATCCGTATTTCCATCTTTCCTAACCTTTTAAGAACCATTTACTCCGTGGAACAGCGATGCCATAATCTGCTGCTGTTCTGGTGCGAGGGTTGCTTCGGACTAGGAATATGCAAGTTCCTATGAGCTGGATATTACTCATGGTCTTAAGTAAATTATAGGGGCGTTGATTTGTGTTTCGAATGATGCTCCTGGTAACCAGTCATCTGTGTCACGGTGACAAGTGCAGCTTATAAAGAAGGACCTGGGTTCATTAATGGTAGCAAGAGTTGATGCTTTTCAGCTCCAAGTGGTAGGGGTTGCCGAGAAGGAGGGTTGTGTTATTTCTACTCTTATCACACCAGCGGAGGTTTCCTTTCCTGGCTCACGCAGGCTGGAATTAGACTTGCTTAGAGGACCAGCCACTCACTGGAGATTTAGGTGGTGATCCACGGGGCTTGCTGGCACGGGGCTGATGTTAGCCTGCCTTCCAGTTCTGGGTCCATCTAATGCCGTTCTGAGCCTTTGGGTGACTTAAACCTTCACTGTTCTGGCTCAGGGTTCCCCTCCGTAAAATGGAGCAGATCACTGCACGTACCTCATAGGGTGTTGTTAAGGCTGCGTGAAATAAGACATTTCAGATGTTCTAATGGTGCTCAGCACACAGTTCTCCATAAGATGGCAGCCCCGAGCTTTCCCCTCACCCCAAGACTTTGTTGTGTATCCAGTCTAATTAACTGCAATTTTCACCTCAAGGGTCTCGGCTTCTTACTTCCCAGCTTCTGTTTCCAGTGGGAAGGAGCCCCAAGAAGGGCTGCATTTCAGAGACACGGTGTGTGGTATGTGTGGCATCACTAGGTGAGAGGAGGCCGACAGTTGCTTTGATAACGTCACCGGGTGGGTGATGGGTGGGGTGATGTTACCTAGTTCAGCTTGTCAGCAACCACAAACTCTTTCCCTAATTTCTGACATGTTTGCAAGAAATAATAAGCCTTGAGTACTTTTCTTTGGTCAAAGACCAAAAGGGACAAACTCTGGAAACCATGCATCCTGGAGTCCCCCCTCTGCATCTTCTCAGACTCGAGAAAACTCTGCAAGATTCAGATTAGCTACACGCTGGCGGATTCAGCCCTTACGATGCAGCACCTTGCCGATTATGTTCAGTCAATTCTTCAGCATGTTGGTGCTGGACTTAGTGGAGGCCATCCCAGGGCTAACATCTCCGGGGACTTCGCACCAGCTCCCTCCGAGACAGCGCGTCTCAGCCCAAGGGCAGGGTGTCTGGACGGCGGGACCACTCGAGTGCGCTCTGCTTCCAGTCTTGCCCCATCTGGGCTCGGGCGGGTCCACTGTTAGCCAAAGAGGCTGATTTATGTCTGGCTCAGTCTAAGCCTGGGGTGCCCGGCAGGATTCGACCCTTTCCTAAACTGACTGAATATTTAGGCCGCTCTCTAGTTCATCTCCCTGCCTAGGAATGAGGGAGGCAGAAGCTGACACGCACATCCCCGTGGACTTCTCTGCCCCCATAAAATTAGCACATCCGTGTTTCAAGCTAGACATTCTCTTTCCCTGGGACCTTCCTCCCTTCTCATTCTAACACACATTGAGGGCAAAAACAAAACCAGACAATTGCCATGGCATTTAATGTTTTGTCTGATATAATGTGTTGCATTCTACTAATAAGTAAATGCAAGTGAGCCAGTTTTGTGAACCATCAGGAACGCCCTCGGTGGAATTCTAAGGCAGAATATGAACAGAATATGAACATCTCATTAATATGTTAATTTTGCCTGTGGGATTGATTCCCAGTGGATCTGATGACCCCTGTCTGCTCCTGGCTAGAAATTGGATGTTGGGTTAAACGCCTGTGTAATGCAAGTCAAGCTCTCACTGAGAGATGACAGCAACGCTGAGTGACACACAGAGCAGGCATTCTGCTGGCCACGCGTCCGTGTGACCGTCCGTGACAACCCGGTTGTCGTAATAACAGACACGAGCTTCATTCAATCCTAGATGATGAAAGATTGTTGAAAAAAATTATTAAAAAAAAAAGCTGTCTGCTGATAGCTGCAAAATTAATTCTTACAATGCGTTTGTTTTTCCCTGACATTGTTTTTTCCTTTCTTCCCCCCCTTCTTCTTTAATAATGTTTTTATTTTGTAACCATGTGTAGTTTGGAATCCAGCGTCTGGGAAATATGGGGAAAAAAATCACTAAAAAGGAGTGACTGCTCCACCATTTATGCTCTCCTGAATTGCCCATTAATCATCAACTTGCCCCAGTCTGAACCAGAATCTTGACATGTGCTGCTCGCCCAGACAGGCCTGGGGGGCCCAGCATCCTTCGTCCACTTGTGGCTCAGAAAGTCACCATCCTCATGAGAAGGGGAAGGACCGGGTAGTGTGACATTGTGTCCCCCTGTGCTCTTGGCCTTTTTCCTAACTCCCTGCCACGTGATGTGCCGAACATATGGGACCAGTGTTGCCCAGGCCAGGGGGGATCAGGCAAGGAGTCAAGGTCAGAGTGGGAGGTTCTGGTAGAAGTTGACAGGAGACATCCATGCGCGCCATCACCATGTGGCCCTCCTGCCACGCCCTGCTCTCTGCCCCCAGCCCTACGGTCCTGCTGCTCTGCCAGCTCCTGGAAAACCAGAGGCCCTTCTCTGCCCTCCTTGCTGTCCTCTCTTTGGTCTGAGGTCATTGTTGTCCCTTTTCCCACCAACTCAGAAAATGCCCAGAAGGTGTTCCCTTGTATATATATTTTTAAATAAATGTTAATAGTAAAGAGTAATACCCAGGATAGAACATTTTAAAATTAAGAAATAACCTCTAGATCTAAGATCCAAGACCTCTCCTGCCAACATGTGCTATACTTTTTCTGTGCCATGAATTTATTTTTTAACATGGGTGCAATTATACTATGTAACCGTAAGTATACAAATGGCATAAATGTTGTTTCCAGCTTTGTTTTTTGGGCTTGGTTGCTCAAGAACATTTCCCATGCCTTCATAGTTGTTTTATCAACATCAGTTAAATACTTACTGGTAATAAAAATACAGAAACCTTAGAAAAAGCAGACCAGTAAAAAGAAGTAAGCAAAAGCATTTCTATTTCCTTCTCTTGAGCTGACTATACTCCTTTTGAAGTCTTCTGAATATAAAATTGGGGTTATTCTTTATATAGAACTTACGTGTTGCATTCTATTAGCTTGATTCACTAAACTAACCCATTACAGGATGCATGCGATTTAATTAACCATGTCTTTGGTGTGGGGCATCGGCTGTTTCTTTCTGTTGTTCATCCTTAAGATAAGGTTGAACATCCTTCTTTGTAAGTCTTTAATGGCATTTCTCATCATCGTTTAGTATAGATTCCTGGATATGGAAATACTTGTTCCAATGATATGAACTTTTCAAAGCTTTATGCTGCATAACCAAATTATTTTTTAAGAAGACTCCAATTATATTATTTAGTTAGTTAGTTAGTTCCACTCCACCCACCCCCCAGCATGGGGCTCGAACTCATGACCTGAGATGAAGAGTCACACGCGTTCCTGACTGAGCCAGCCAGGCACGCCCAGACTCTTCCAGTTTAAACTCCCAACGAAAGGGCATAGGAATATCTTTCTCATCCTCGTTTTTAAAATTTTATTTCTTTAGTAACTGTAACCAGGTTGGCATTTATAATCTGCCCAAGCAACTTGCAGGAGTGCCTGGGGGCTCTGTGGTTCGAGTGTCTGACTCTTCCTTGCGGCTCAGCTCTGGATCTCAGGGTCGTGGGCTCAAGCCCCCCGTCGGGCTCCGTGTTCAGTGTGAGTGCGCTGGAGATTCTCTCCCCGCTCTACCCCCCCTTCTCTGAGATAAGTAATTAAATAAAAATCTTTAGGAGAAAGAGAAGCAACTGTGTACCAGCGATTGTCCCAGTCTTGTGTGTGCATCTCTTTTAACGCAGCAGCCAGCCAGGGGGACAGATATCACTTGCTGTCTCGCTTTATAGATGAGGAAACTGCAACACAGAAAATTAAAGTAACTTGCACAAAGTTGTCCACCTAAACATTGTCTGAACCAGGATTCTTACCCCGAGACTGTGCAGGTCCAAAACCTGACAAGCTTTGTCACCAAGCCCCTACAAGGGAAACAGTGCAGCTCACTATGTGGAAAACACGTCATGCGCGCGTGCGCACACACACACACACACACTGAACACCTCAGCCCTGTCACCACTGAGTGACTGCACCACCTTGGGCACCTTGTGAGGTCACCACGGAGGAAGAAGGCACAGGTGGGCCAATAGATTGGGAAAAAAATCTATGAAAATGAATGTGAAAACACATTTTAAATAATATTCACCTCTAATAGTGTTTAGTTTTATTTATACAACTTCGTCCTGCAAAGAATTGGTGTTGTATCATCAGACTTTGCAACATTTTCTTTTGATTTTTTTCAGACCTGAAAGCAGGAGAAAATGACCACATTTGTTTTCTTGTACATTTTAACAGTTTCTTGTGCCAACATTTTATCTCTGGGATCCGTGTCGGGTTCATGTGGGCACACAGGGGGAGGGGCAAAACTCACTACTTTTTTGTCGAGAAAATTAAATCAATTACCTCGATGCCTCCGCTGCTTTGTATTCCTTGCCGTGTGAATTGTATAAGAAGGACTTCTAAAATGCTCTCCTTCCTGCTAAGGAAGCTCGTATGTGTACCAACTACAAGAAGTAATCTTAGAGACAGGATATCATAGAATCGCTACCTTTTTTTAAAAAGAAACTGGTTATTTAAGTGACATAGTACAGGCCCTAAAATATTACGGTTTTGCACTGCGAGGGAATGCCCAATACAGGTACAAAAAGAGAGAGTTTGTTGTCAGTTACGCAGTTCGGACCAAACGAGTGGGGAGCAAACCATGGAAGTGTCTGTGTCACCCAGGCGGGCGGTACGGAAGCAGTCCGCAGTGACAGTGGGCTGTCACCCCCACCTGCAGAAAATCAGGACAGCCGTCAGGTCCTGCTGGGGCTCTAGAGCCATCATGTGAGAGGGCTGGGTGTGTGCCTTCCAGGGGACCGGCATTCCAGAATCATCTGGGGCTTTCTTTGTAAGAAGCCCCCTCATGCCCTCTCCCGTGCATGCTGCCCCCATTCCCTGCAGAATCTAGGCTGGTTTTCCACCCCCTTTCCTCACTTGCCCTGAGGGTCCTCGTCTGGCCAGACCTCCCAAGACGGCAGCACAGGGCAGGAGAGATCGTATACATGGAAAGCAGGAGTATCAGGAGTTACTCCCGTTGCTCACAAGTTGACACCCAAGTACTGTGTTCTTCATTCTCCTGTATTTGCAAGAATTTCCTTAGGAAGGTAGTAGCATAATTTTGCAGGTTGAAGTACACTTACTCATGGATTTTTTGCTTCCTTTCAGCCCACAGACTTTGGATATTGGAATACTGGACATCTTCGGTTTTGAGGAATTTCAAAAGAATGAATTTGAACAAGTGAGTGGGTTGGGTTTTTTTTTTTTTGAAACTTTATTATAAACTTAAATGTGGTTTTTTTTCCAACTAATAAGTCAACTCTTGAATTCAATAAACACTATTTGCATAATTACTTGCAAATGAAGAGTTAAATTAAGTATTTTGCTATCCTGTTTTAAAATATGTATCCCTGGTTCATGGATATATTCATCCTTATTATGACATCTGTAAACAATGGGCATAATCATTTAAAAAAAAACAGAAGCACTTGTTTTAAAATATAGCGGATGCTATTTCAACGAGGTCAGAGAGACAGAAGGCGTCACTGTGTGCAGTCAGGGCAAAGGTCCTTAGAACATTGGCCAAGAATCAGAATGGAAACACTGCATTATGCTAAAGACTGTTATCTGTGGGATCGTCTCTATGTGACATCTGTACATGCGATTATCAGAAACTCGTAAAAATAGATTCAAGAGGCACTGATTATTTTTAATCCATTTACAGTTTAGGGCACTCTGAAAAACGCTAGTTCTTTTTTTAAGGATCTCCATAGTAATGTATGAATCATTTAATCGAAGTAAGTATATCTAAAAATTAAGTGTGGAAGAAGAGAGTAGAAATAGAACTTGCCCCAGCCGGCAGAGAAGGAGAGGCGAGCCTGTGCAGAGGTGGGGTGGGGGGAGAGAAAACCAGACTGTGCTACAGCATGGGAACAGCCCCAACTGTGCCCTGGTTAGGGAGCACTCTTTATAATATCACTTGTTCGGCTTTGGTTTTTTAAGGGAGATAGCGTGGTGGTGAATGACAGCAGATGGGAGTTTGAAACCTCAGTCCTGTGACTTTCACAAGCAGGGCTGTCTCGGTCCAGAGCGAACATCCCTAATGATCCTGGGCTTCCTAGTCTATATAAAGTTGGGATCCTGAGAGGGCTGCAGCGCTGTGGGATTTAACAAGATGTCTGTCCTAAGGGTTCCGGTGTCATTTAGCTCCCATCCACATGTGAGAAATAGTGGTGAACCACTGCTGCTGTTATAAATGAGGACACTCGAAAACCTTCTAAAATTCACCTTTTTTTTTTTTTTTTTTACTTAAAAGTGGTGCAGCATCTTGTGAGTAAATCCTAAATCATGTTGACTCACCTAATCCAGGGTGAGTCATCATGAATCATGTTCTTTACAAAACTTTTGAAAAGTCTGCTATGAAATCAGACGAGGAGGACCACAGAGTTCTGCTCCTTTCAGATTTCTGTATCCGTGGGTGTGTGGGAGCAGGAGGACTGTGGCTTTATTTATTCATCACCTACTCTAAGGAAACTGGAGGGGAACAGAGGCAGAGGGTGGTTAGAGGACCGACTGGTGAAATGGTACCAAGAGACGTGGGTCTGCCAGGCTTGAGCGAGATGCAGCTCTCCCACAAGAACTTGAAGGTCGTCTGGCCAGCGGTATTGATCTCTGACATGTTTGCATAGAAACATACAGGCTCTCCTGTCCCTAATGAGACTCCATGGTTTGTCCATCCCCTGGCAAGAGACATGTAGAAACCACCGGTGCAGTGGGGCCCAGTCTCAGCCTCTCCAAAGCCAGGCTCCCAACACCTGCTCCACACCCCACTCCCTGATCTGTCCAGCCTGAGCTGATGATTGAGATGGACAAAACCTATGTGTTATTTCCTTATTAAAACCTACTTCTTTTACTATAATTACCTATAACCTTCCTTCTTTCTTTTGGCTAAATATTTGAATTATGTATTTTAGAATATATATTTATATACTCTCACAAATAATATATACTATACATAATATAGTATGTAATACATATACATAATGTATATAGTAATATATAATATGTATTATATATAATATATAGTATATATAATTATATACATAATAAAATATACTTTCCCAGGCTGAGAATTTCACAGAACAAGGAATGGCATGTTTTCAGATCTAAAGTATGAGTCTCTATTAAATACCAAAATGTAGTTTTAGACGCTTCCGAGTAAAATCTCAAGATCAATTCTTAGGTTTAAGTGATGAAAAAAAATATATTATAAAAAAAAAAAGTGTACCTTTTTCTTAGGTTGGTTTGGCTGCTGTATACAATGGTAACTAGGAGCCATTTAGAAGAATGAAATTATTTTCTCTGTGATGAGTCCAAATCTGAGCTTCCAGTGGGTTTAGCAAATTTCTAGATTTGCGTGTGAACTTGCACAGAGGTTTGGTTTGAATGTGGTATACTAGATTCTTGACTTGCTCATAGGATGTGAACGTCTTCATTTTATATTCCACTGCAAACTTTCAGCAAAACGTTTAACAAATCGATCCTGTGTTCTGAATCAAACCCAGGAGAATATTCGTGCCTTCATAAGTATTTATTTTATTCTGTTTTGAGCTTTTTGACCCATCTGTCAGCTCTTTGCTGGAATGGTAACTCCTGCAGTGTTGAGCTGTGTCTGGTATAGCATTTTGTATACAATAGAAGCTTAACAAGTACAGTTTCAGTTGAAAGCTCAAGAATAAGTTCATAAGAAAACGTCTTCATAGTGAATCTCCTAGTGATTGCCTTGCTCAGGAATAAATGCATGTATTTCAACTGTTCCTGCATAGGAAGCCTGACAAAATGTTTAGAACAGGGACGTGGGAAGAGATAAGAAGAAGGACTTCAAAATCTCAGCTTCTCCAACCTCAGTGTCCCCAGGTAGCTCTAAAAAGATTAGATGGGACTCTGTGGTTCTTTAGAGGAGAATTCATTTCAGCTAAGAGAGATGCTAATCCTGTTTTCATTGACTTTTAATGATTTGTTTCTATTTACAGCTATTTTACATATTATAATAAAGACCATATTTAGAGTAAAATATATAACTACATATATATATATATATATATATATATATATATATATATATAGTTTTATGAAACTATATATAGTTGAATGGTTCAGTGGGGGGAGGGGGTCATCCTAAGTCATTGGAGTCCCGAAGTCCAATATGGAAGGCTGTGACTCTACCACCCGCATTATTTAAATACCTACATCATTACCAGCTCACTCTCTGTTACGTAGTACCTGCATTGTACGAACCCTGTGTCCTTCACCATGTAGAGTTTATCTCTAGCTCTGTAAAAATATCTCCTAATGCGTCCAGGGAGAAGCTCTCCAGCCGACCCTCCAGCCAACCCTCAGGCATCAAGCCGGCAGTGAATTCCATGTTTGTAGTGTTCAGGAAGCAGAAAGATAGCGAACGAGATGGGGATATCCCTTACACAGCCCAGCACCAATGATGCCACAAAGGAGAGAGCAATCTGAGGCACCAGGAAATGGGAGAGAGGGGTAAACATATGTCTCACTCCAGATGCAATGGTGTATTTGGAAAAGCAAGAAGAGTGAATGAGACATCACGGCGGATAACGAGGGGACTTGAGAGGGAAGCTGGATGTGGCCTGAGCGTGCAAAACCAGTAACTCCTCTAGAGTTTAAAAATAGCGTGTCAGAGGCATGACGGGAGTGAAGACAGACTGACTTGGTCAAAACAAAGTAGATAGCCTTAGTGAGGGACTGTGCAGAGGCTCCCACAATTCACATGCTTAGACGGAAGGGCTCAGTGTGTGGAGTTGCCTGTCTTCCCTAAGCCACCACATGGGTCACTTGGGGCAGTCCCTTGACAAATAACTGAAGAATGGAGGGCAGACTTAGGGCTGCTCCGTCCTGCCGCTCTTGATAAGGACAGAGTCCAGGCGGGAGTATCAGTGACTGCTAACGTGGCTAACAGAGACATTCACAGGATGCTTGTGAAGTGTTCTTGCCAAGATAGAAAGAAGGGTGGAGAGGGAGAGAATGAAGAGAGAAAACCTGAATATAATGAAGTTTCTTGAGCTAACTACTACGCAATAGGGACTAAGGACAGAGGAACACAATGCAAGAAACCATGAGTATGCTCTCTGCAAATCCCAGTGCACAGGAAACCATTCAGGACAAATGGCCTATCTCTGCAAACGCAAGGGTAAAGACGTAGAAGAAGGTGGGTAGCCTATAGATTCAAAGACTCTAAGAGATCAAGGAGTCAGTTAAATATACGGACCTTGTGTAGATCCTTAATTGTTGAAGTACAAAATCTACGAGTGAATCAATGTAAGGTAAAAATCTAGATATTTGATGAAGTAAAGGAATTATTGTTGATAGAAATTATGGAGTCAAAGGTACTGTGGATGTGTTTTCTAAGTCCTCAAATCTTAGAGAACTATGCTAAAATACTTGCCAATATTTCAATGAGCGCCTGAGAATTACTTCAGCTGAGTCCAGTGTTGAGGGGAACAGGAAGGTGAGTAAAGCAGAATTGGCCATGAGCTGATAATTCTTGAGGTTTGTTGGTAGGTGAGGGTTCATTACGTTGTTTACTGTGGAATATGCTTAAAACTGCCCTTAATATACAATTTGAAGTAAATTGAGAATATTTTGAAGTTACATAAATACTATTTGAATAAATGCTGGAATACTACCATACCTAACCAATGGGTTGCAAAGCCCTATGTGCTACAACACATCTTGACCAAAGACACAAAGGATAAAGTCATGGAAACTAATGATTTAACATTCAGGAATTTTCCTAAATTTCCCACCATACACATAAAATGCAGCTATGTATAATGAAATACTTGGAGCTCAGAGTTTAGTAAAATTGCATATCAACAACCTTCTGTAAGAATAGAGTGAGTTTGAAGAGAGACTACATTTGTTCAAACTTAAAGCTTCTGTTGCAGAAGATAAACTTGTGATATATGATCTATCGTCAAACCAGGCTTCATCCTAAGCTGATTTTGGCAGGGTTGTCAAGGATTTGAGATGTTTCCCTGCTTACAAACTCTTTTCTAAAAAGTGAGATTTACTGGAGATGAACAGTAATTCAATGAGGCTTGAGCTAAGTGTTTGAACACTGAAAAAGCCAGATACCTTGACGTCTCAAATTTTATGAAATGAGGTCATATATTTTGGCAACTTTAACCTCAAAAAAAAAAAAAAATACCATAAAATTCTTAGTTGTGGAATTGCTCTCCTGGAAACGATACACAGATCAATCATCACCCTTCATGTGGAGTAGCCCATTTTATAGACGGGAAAATGGACGGCTACAGTCTCTGCTCTGGGACAGAGAGTCTTGTTAGCAGTACTGGAAGGACGTGCTTTTCTGGCTCATTTGCATCAGGGCAGTCTATGGTGCATTCATTCAACAAACACGATTTGCACATGTATGAAGTTCCAGGCCCCCATTCCAGACACTAAGAAATGCATAGGCATCGGGGTGTGTTCTGTAGGATACAAATGGAAGGAGGACCAATTCTAATCAGACACCGTGGGATAAAGGCGGGGAAGCCTTCAAGAGGAAAATGTTGCCATTTTAGCTCCAAGGCTGGTATGACCCCTTCTGTTTTCATCCTAATTAATGTTCTGACAACTATTAGGTTTCAGTATTTATCTGGGGTACCTGGGTGGCTCTGTGGGTTAAGCGTTCAACTGTTGCTCTCAGGGTCATGAGTTCAAGCCCCTCATTGGGCTCCACACCAGGCCTGGAACCTACTTAAAAAAAAAAAAATAGATTTCAGTATTGATCTGCTTACCACTCAATCAGTTGAGCTATGAAAACAAAAAATATTTTATTGTTAAGTCACCTCATGTTTAGATTCCAAAATTGTACATACATTAAATATCCAACTCAGTTTAAGAAAAATTTGAATGAGAAAATTTAGTTTCTTTATATAGCAGAACACTAGCTAGTGGGGTACTCAGGTGCTATAGAGAACCAGCAATTAAATAATGAGCTGCTATTTTAATGTACTTGAAATAATATTGGGTTCTGGTTTCAAAATACAGTATGCCTGGAAGTCTTCTCGGGTAGGGTGCCCGGCAGGCTCAGTTAGTATAGCGTGGAACTCGATCTCAAGGTCATGAGTTCAAGCCTCCCGTTGGCTGTAGACCCTATTAAAAAATACATACATACTTTTGTAGCAACATGGACGGGACTGGAAGAGATTATGCTGAGTGAAATAAGTCAAGCAGAGAGAGTCAAGTATCATATGGTTTCACTTATTTGTGGAGCATAACAAATAGCATGGAGGACAAGGGGAGATGGAGAGGAGAAGGGAGTTGAGGGAAATTGGAAGGGGAGGTGAACCATGAGAGACTATGGACTCTGAAAAACAATCTGAGGGTTTTGAAGGGGTGGGGGGTGGGAGGTTGGGGGAACCAAGTGGTGGGTATTGGAGAGGGCACGGATTGCATGGAGCACTGGGTGTGATGCAAAAACAATGAATACTGTTATGCTGAAAAGAAATTAAAAAAATACATACATACATATATATACATAAATATAAGATGAAAGTAAAAAAAAAGTCTTCAGGTAACAGTTTTTGAAAAGCTAATTTTGAGGAAACTTTAAAAAATGAGGCGGGTAAAGCAATTTTAACTGTACATTTAATGACATTTTCCCCTCCAAACTGTATAACTTAAAAAAAAAAAAAAGTCACCATTTTGGTGTTAAGGAAAGCAAGGCCCAGATAATTTAAGTAAGTCACAGAAGGACCTAGCACGAGGCTCAGAATTCAGGATGATACGGGTCTCTCCCCAGTTCTGCAGGTGCTTTGAAACTACACGTAAATGTGGATTATTACTATACGTTTTCCAAACTGCTGTCTACCTGTGGTGGTATTTGTTTGTATTTCTCTTAGGACACAACATTATTTATTCTATTAAATGTAGAAATAAATAACAATAAATTTTATTTGACATCATTTTTTTCCCCATCATGGAGTTTTTCAGCAAATCTTTTTACTAAGTATAAATAAAGTTAGAGAAAGCCAGTTTATCTTCTTTATTATAGGATACCAGAATGATTAAAAGGAAATGTGACAGGACATCAAAAGAAGAAAGAATGGATCCCAAAATATACATCGGGTCACTTCAGACAGGAACGGATTGAAATCTTGTAGTGATGACTAACCTAGGAAAAGCCTACACTTACAGTAGTGACTGCACAGATCGAAAGCTCAAATGTGCTGACCAGAAATAGAATTCCTGTAGTTTTCTGCTAATAATCAATAATGGTTATAAGCGCTCGAGCCCCCACTATGGCCCAGATGCGTTTTCTGGGTGATCTCCGATTCCCACGGCAACCCTCTGGGGAAGGCACGGCCGGCCAAGCAGGGAACATGGATGCATGTCTGTCGGCCCCGAGGCCAGCCCTCCGCGTGCGTGCTGTGTCCCTCTCTTTGCCACCTCGAGACCATCATCCTGAAGAGCCTAGTTAGTCAGTCCTCTCAGCTTCGCATCTAATCCCGGGTAATGACAACTATTTTACAAAGAGCAGATATTTCAGTAGAAATTATATATTAATTATTGTTTTTAGGCCTACATTAACAAGTGAATGTGAGAAGAGAAGGCATATTGATTAAGCTGAGAGGTTGCTCAATGTGCGCACGTGCGCACACACACACACACACACACACACACATGCACACACACACTTATTTTTTGTTGAAAAGTGATGAAAAGTAGAGTGTCTGAAGCTTTAAAATACAAGAATTTTGACCAGAAATTATGTTTCCAACAACTGGTCATGGCTTCTCTATAAATGGAAGGATATGTTTTATAGACAACATATCATACAAAATAGCTAAAAATACTTTCTTTTACATTTGTAGTTTCCAATTCTGATATTAGTAGATTATTATGCAGAATATGGCAATCAACTTAGCCAGTGGGGTTTCTTGTTGGCTGATCCCTTCAGTCAATCCCTTAAATCCCAGAGTAGTGATTACTCCTTATTAAAGGAGAACACAAGTATGAATCAGGCCCATTGGAATGTTGAATTTATTTAATGAGCCTGCATTGCTCTAAATAAGAGACTCAGTAAGGAAATGTTGAGAAAGTGTTTTTTTTATTTTTTATTTTTTTTATTTTCAGCATAACAGTATTCCCTCTTTCTGACCACACCCAGTGCTCCATGCAATACACGCCCCCCCAATGCCCACCACCTGGCTCCCCCAACCTCCCACCCCCCACTGCCCCAAACCCCCCAGATTGTCCCTCAGAGTCCACAGTCTCCCATGGTTCACCTCCCCTTCCAATTTCCCCCAACTCCCTTCTTCTCTCTAACTCCCCTTGTTCTCCGTGTTATTTGTTACTCTCCACAAATAAGTGAAACCGTATGATAATTGACTCTCTCTGCTTGACTTATTTCACTCAGCATAATCTCTTCCAGTCCCGTCCATGTTGCTACAAAGTTGGGTATTCATCCTTTCTGATGGAGGCATAATACTCCATAGTGTATATGGACCACATCTTCCTTATCCATTCATCCGTTGAAGGGCATCTTGGTTCTTTCCACAGTTTGGCGACTGTGGCCATTGCTGCTATAAACATTGGGGTACAGATGGCCCTTCTTTTCACTATATCTGTATCCTTGGGGTAAATACCCAGTAGTGTAATTGCAGGGTCATAGGGAAGCTCTATTTTTAATTTCTTGAGGAATCTCCACACTGTTCTCCAAAGTGGCTGCACCAACTTGCATTCCCACCAACAGTGTAAGAGGGTTCCCCTTTCTCCACATACCCTCCAACACATGTTGTTTCCTGTCTTGCTAATTTTGGCCATTCTAACTGGTGTAAGGTGATATCTCAATGTGGTTTTAATTTGAATCTCCCTGATGGCTAGTGATGATGAACATTTTTTCATGTGTCTGTTAGTGATTTGTATGTCTTCTTTGGAGAAGTGTCTGTTCATATCTTCTGCCCATTTTTTGATATGATTATCTGTTTTGGGTGTGTTGAGTTTGAGGAGTTCTTTATAGATCCTGGATATCAACCTTTTGTCTGTACTGTCATTTGCAAATATCTTCTCCCATTCCGTGGGTTGCCTCTTTGTTTTGTTGACTGTTTCCTTTGCTGTGCAGAAGCTTTTGATTTTGATGAAGTCCCAAAAGTTTATTTTTGCTTTTGTTTCCTTTGCCTTTGGAGACATATCTTGAAAGAAGTTGCTGTGGCTGATATCGAAGAGATTACTGCCTATGTTCTCCTCTAGGATTCTGAGGGATTCCTATCTCACTTTGAGGTCTTTTATCCATTTTGAGTTTATCTTTGTGTACAGTGTAAGAGAATGGTCGAGTTTCATTCTTCTACATAGAGCTGTCCAGTTTTCCCAGCACCATTTATTGAAGAGACTGTCTTTTTTCCACTATATATTTTTTCCTGTTTTGTCGAAGAATATTTGACCGTAGAGTTGAGGGTCCATATCTGGGCTCTCTACTCTGTTCCACTGGTCTATGTGTCCGTTTTTATGCCAGTACCATGCTGTCTTGGTGATCACAGCTTTGTAGTAAAGCTTGAAATCAGGTAATGTGATGCCCCCAGTTTTATTTTTGTTTTTCAACATTTCCTTAGCGATTCGGGGTCTCTTCTGGTTCCATATAAATTTCTGGATTATTTGCTCCAGCTCTTTGAAAAATACAGAATGGCATTAAAAGTATAGATTGCTTTAGGCAGTATACACATTTTAACAATGTTTATTCTTCTGATCCAAGAGCATGGAATGGTCTTCCATCTTTTTGTGTCTTCTTCAATTTCTTTCATGAGTGTTCTGTAGTTCCTCGAGTACAGATCCTTTACCTCTTTGGTTAGGTTTATTCCCAGGTATCTTATGGTTCTTGGTGCTATAGTAAATGGAATTGATTCTCTAATTTCCCTTTCTGTATTTTCATTGTTAGTGTATAAGAAAGCCACTGATTTCTGTACATTGACTTTGTATCCTGCCACGTTACTGAATTGCTATATGAGTTCTAGTAGTTTGGGGGTCGAGATTGAAGCAGTGATCAAAAACCTCCCAAAAAACAAGAGCCCAGGTCCTGATGGGTTCCCTGGGGAATTCTACCAAACTTTCAAAGAAGAAATAACATCTATTCTCCTGAAGCTGTTTCAAAAAATTGAAGCAGAAGGAAAACTTCCAGACTCTTTCTGTGAAGCCAGCATTACCCTGATCCCCAAACCAGGCAAAGACCCTACCAAAAAGGAGAATTTCAGACCAATATCACTGATAAATATGGATGCTAAGATTCTCAACAAGATCCTAGCAAACAGGATCCAACAGCACATTAAAAAGATTATCCACCATGACCAGGTGGGATTCATTCCTGGGCTACAAGGATGGTTCAACATTTGCAAATCAATCAATGTGATAGAACAAATTAATAAGAGAAGAGAGAAGAACCACATGGTCCTCTCAATTGATGCAGAAAAAGCATTTGACAAAATCCAGCATCCATTCCTGATTAAAACGCTTCAAAGTATAGGGATAGAGGGAACATTCCTGAACTTCATAAAATCTATCTATGAAAGACCTACAGCAAATATCCTTAATGGGAAAAAGCTTTCAGCCTTCCCATTGAGATCAGGAACACGACAAGGATGCCCACTCTCACCACTCTTGTTCAACATAGTATTAGAAGTCCTAGCAACAGCAATCAGACAACAAAGAGAAATAAAAGGGATCCAAATTGGCAACGAAGAAGTCAAACTCTCTCTCTTCGCAGATGAGAAAGTGGTTTTTGCCTGAATAAAAACAATTCTTTTTTAAAGATTTATTTATTTATTGTGAGTGTTAGCAGGAGGATGAGCAGAGGGAGGGAAACAATCTTAAACAGACTCCTTGCGGGCAGCGGAGGGCCGAGCCCAACTGGGGGACGATCCCACGCCCCTGAGCTCATGACCTGAAACCAAGGGCCGGCCGCTTCGCTGGAGGACCCACCCAGGTGCCCCTGAACAGAAACAATGTTGTTATGCCTGTGATAGAACTATTATTTGCTTAAAACCTGTTCTGCAGTTTGATTTTGAAATTTCGAAGGGAACCCAGAGGATGTTTGTAAGGAAGTTTACAAGGACATGCGGTTTGTTTAGGAAAAAGTCCACCAAAGAGAAGGGGAAGGTCAGAGAGACGAGAAAGGGTGGAAACCAAACAAATCCGGGGAAGACACCAAAGCAGCAGCAGGGGGGCTGGCGTGGGTGGGCGCTCGGTGGCTACCTGCTGACCGAGGCTCCTGGGGCGGGGGAAGAGGCCTGGCGCAGGGTCTACGTGGTGCCCTAAGCCTCTACTTGTACATGACATCGGAGTGCTGGCAGAGGAACCCTGGTCCCTCTATCAGGTCGAGACAGACGGTGCTAAGAGAAAGTAAATAAGCCTCCCCAAACAAGGATGGGGAGAAGAAACGCCTCTGCCATAACAGGACATTCAAAGAAGGCAAAATAAATTAGAGGATTTAAAAGCTGAAACAAATCAGAGAGGTGCCATTCCCTCACCAGCCCCTGCACCTGCTGTTTTATAGATAATGTGTCAAAATTGGGAATGATTGATTTGTTGGGGAAAGAACATAGAGCAATCTGGCGAGCCCCGAGGCATGCTTTGAAAAAGTAAGGTGGAGATTCACAGGATTGTCAGCACAGGAAAGGCCCTGAGAAGTCCTGCAGAGAAGTCCATTAACTTACCTCACTTCAGTGTTTCTCCAGTGGGTTTCTGATTTAGTATGGGTTTTTTGTTTGTTTGTTTGTTTATTCGTTTTTTTAGGCAGTATCAACTGAGATCTCATTGAATTAATGTTCTGCTAAACACATGCAGAAAATACAGACTGTCTGAAATCTGACATCATTCCTGCACAATCTAACAATATTCCATTAGTGCGTTAAATATACATATCAGTGTTCATTGAGAAACGAATCAGCTAATGGATTGTGTATGCTCTGTGCTATGCTTTGGTGTGCTCACCATGTCTACATATTAAAATCACTTGGAAAGCTTTTAAACTGTATCAGTGTCTGGGCCTCACTCTGGCTTGATTGGTTTGGGGTCAGGCTGAGACATCAGCATTCTGTAAGAGCTCCAAGGCAATCGCTGTCTAACGCCTGGGGTTCTGCCTTCACCTGGAGTCGGCTTTCATTAACCTCCTACTTTAATTCTGTGATGTAAATGTCATGCTCTATTATATTTTTGCTTCAGAGATATTTCACTGAGTAATAAAATAAAGGGAGAACAGTTGGTGAAAATTTACTCAAGAAATTAAGTTTGTCATTAATACAAATGATAGACCATCTGGATAAGCAATAATGTTCTGTTACTAAAGAGGGTTTCCAAGGGGTGCATCATTTTTATTATTAAACCAGTTAGCAACGGCACTTAATGTACGAGGCATGTATTTGCATCAGAGAAGGGTGCGTGCTAATTAAGCAGTACTTAGTACTGTCTCATTTTCATCTGTGAATCCTCACCTTCTCTTGCATCCAGGCTGCTCGGAGGAATACCCAGAGATTCAGTGCCACCTGGTTAGGATTCTGATGGACGATGTCAAAAAGTAAAAATGGTTGCTTTGCAGTGAAGTCAATCATATTCTCAGTTTTCAATGCAGATCGATGCTTCTAGATATGTAAACTAATTTGCCTGGAAACATGTCTCCCTGTATCATTTTCTCGTTGCGTTTAATACACACCCACATATGCACCTGCAACACAGCAGTGAAGCCGTATCAGGAATAAGTAGGTTCTGGCCAGGAGTGGGGCCATCGTTTTCTTGATGGGATCCATTTTTTCCCCCATTGTCAGCTAGGTATCTGACATACCCTGATGTTTTCATATTAGCCACGTTTACTGGCAGTTTCAAAGTTCATGCTGCAGTGCCCTTTGTAGATTTTGACTTAGGGTCAAACAGTGGGTGCTGTAAACAATATAGAATAGGGAAAGGCAAACTGTTTTCATAGAAAATTGTAATGTACACGTTACTTCAACATGAATTTGGAAACCGTTCTACTTTGAACTGTATATGCTCCCATTGATTTCCTTTCCCACCCAGCATTGGTCTTCTCTGTTAGAAACATTTCAGTCTCAGACAGCACCAGTGTAACAAAGGCTGCGAGTCAAAAACCACTCCCCAGCCTACTCAGTTTTACCCACCAAGCTGGAATTTTCCCTGGGATTTTAATAAATGACTTCTTTCCTCCCCCTCTCCAAATACAAAGAACATGATGTACAATACACGGTTCTGATCACCTGATGTCACAAAATGCCATCCAGTGTTGCAGTGTAAAATGTCAAGGCTTAGTAGAGAAGCTGGATGTTTTACAAATCATCTTGACCAGGAGAGTAAGAAATCGAATTGTATCCAGAAGCACAGGCCAGATCCATTTCCTGTTAGCCAAAGTTTGGCAGATTACTTTAGGCCTTCCTAGGGGAAAAAAGGACAGGGTGGAGAAAAGATGTACTCTGACACACTCCAGCTCTTTCTTTCTTTTTTTTTTTTTTTTAAAGATTTTATTTATTTATTTGACAGAGAGAAATCACAAGTAGGCAGAGAGGCAGGCAGAGAGAGGAGGAAGCAGGCTCCCTGCTGAGCAGAAAGCCCGATGTGGGGCTCGAACCCAGGACCCGAGATCATGACCCGAGCCGAAGGCAGCGGCTTAACCCACTGAGCCACCCAGGCGCCCCTCTCCAGCTCTTTCTAATTTTGCTGTGGCTTTGACCACATTCCCACTTGGTGCCTCCATTTCCCCTGAAACAGTGGATCCGTTCAGCAAAGCCAAGACTCAGTTCAATAAAATATTAAACAGTAACAATTGAATTGTCTGTCTGTATTATAAAAAAGCCTAAATTGCTCAGACCAGCCACGGGTATAGGGAGATTCTCAGCTATGAGATGCTCAAGGGCGAGGGGATGCGGACAGGTTGTCATGGAAAGTAATTTTTGCAACAACAGACCTGCCATCTATCGTGAACACGAAATGGTAAGAAAATTCTGTTGGGTGTGTTTGGGACATCCACATCTAAGTGCCTTCAATGAGAGACTCTCAAACTGAGGGGAGAGATCTATGCTCTGTGATTCGGGTATTTCTTGTATACTAGAGAATCAGCCACGGATATTCTCATTTTGGAATGCTTCATTAGACTGTAACATAGTAACCGACAGCAACATATCAGACATTACAGAGTATCAGACATCTCCTTATTTTTCATGGCTCCCACCTTTATCTCCTGCGCAATCCATTTCCTAAAATACATTCCATTTAGGTGCACTCTCCATAACCACTTTAAAACCTATTTCTTCTGTAGAAGCTCGGACTGCTGACATATAGAACGTATTTATGTTTTCTTAAATGATTTAATGTATTTTTAACATCAAAATTTTTGAAAAATGACAGTTGTGTATATCATATAATTAAAGAGAGTATTTTCCAGCAGTTTCATTCCATAATGGAGTAATTCATTTTCTGTTCATTTACCATAAATATTTCACCCCAAATTTTAACAGTCTTTTGTAGCATTAATTCTTCTTTGGTAACAAAATTACTTAGGTATTAAAGGAGTGTAACAATTGGGTAGATTGGGGGACCATCTCAAAATACGATTTTTTTAAACAAAGTGAAATAATTTTTAACATTTCCATTTTTCTTCCCCAACAACAATTTTCAGACATTTCTGTTTTTTGTTTATGATTAAATGAGAGCCACAAGTAAATGTGTTACTTTCCTGGTGGGGCTGCTCCTATGAACAGAGTTGACACTGTTTTGGGGAAAGGGTTTGTCTTTCCAGAATCACTTCTGGAAATTTATACTCTGGAGAGTAAGAAAAGCAGGGATCTTGGTCAGCCAGTCTCACTTAGTTTTGACAGAACAAAGCAAGCGGATGAATGTGAAGCTAGGCTGTAACAGTTGCGAGAAAGGAAATAGCTTTTTGTATGATATTTAAATAGTGAGTTCCATCTCTTTGTTTGCCGGCCGTCATGTGCCGACCTTACCGGTCTGTGTCCATATTCAGGTTGCTTTGCCATAACAACCAGCAGGCAAGATAAATGTCCCACAAATGTATTGTCACCTGAAGTGACTGGGGTCGTAATATTTTTATATTCAGAGAATTCACGAGTGAAAGTGAAGGTTTATCTAAGAAACTTTTAGTTTAAATACACAGAACTTCCAATTTCGCCTCTATCTCATGAATTCTGGTTGTCAAGAGGCAGAGAGGAGACATTCTATCAACTGCTGGCCGAATTGGATAGAAGAAGGAAAATTCAAGAAATCCCAGCGACTGTGGCTGGGGTAGCAGGAGGATGGAGATGAGGTGAAGAATGATTATAAGTTTAAATGAATTGTCTCTAGTTCTTTAGGTTTTAGAGTTAATTTCCAAGACAGCAGCAATGTGGCAGAGTTCTTATTTTAGGGTTAACTTAGATCTTATTTTGCAATGGAATGCAATAGGAAAGCTTTTTCAGTCTTAAGACATTTGTTTTATCACCAGATTTACAAAAACTTTTTTTTTTTTTAAACTGTGAAGTCAGAAATACAAAACCAACTATGGGAGATAGGGCAATAGTCCCAGACCATCATTTTCTGATCTGGAGCTAATAAGAATTGCTTTTGTATTTCTTTGTCCAGATAGGGTATTCAGATCTTATTTTGAATATGGTTATTATTTAAGCATGTCATTCGGCATACTTCTCTATCAAGTATTCTCCATCTATTGCATTAATAACAAAGTATCTATGTACATGCATCATTGAAATAACTTGACTGGATTGGGTCATCTGAGCCTCTACCTTTTCAGCTCTCCAGTCATGCTTTGATCAAGGTAGCCACATGCCCACAGTCCTGTCACTATGTCACCTTTTCTGAAGACATTTGAGATGTGTCTACTCACACAACTCTGGTCCTGGTAAGAAGTAAAGAATGGAAACTGACATTACACCATCGATCTCAGGACAAACTCTGTGTGCTGGCCAGTGCCCTGCACTGATAAGTTTCTTTCTTCCCTGAAACATCTCCCTCTGAGACTTCCTTTCTGTAGAATCCCATCAACTCCCATCCCCCCACATAGCTGGATCTATGAGAAAATGGCTCTTTCTTTCATTGCACACGTTCTTCAATCATGAACAGCCCCACCCTTAATGTGCAGGCAGCAGCACCTCTATGGAGAACTGAGGCATTCCTGGTGTTGGTCATTTACAAAAGTGGCTTGGCCTGCTGATTGGAAGCTGGAACATAAGGGGTGCTCTTATATGCCCAAGAGAGAAACCACGAGCCCCCAGTAGAAGGACAGGAATATCTAGGAAGAGCTCCCACTTAACAGGTGTTTTAAGGACACCAGACGTGGAGAAGAATTTGGATACATGCAGAAGAGAAACCTAGGGTGGTCCCTCTTTTCTTCAGTGACTATTTCAGTCCATGTGATTTACAAAATCTTTGGCATTTTCATTGTCTAACTATAACACTTTCATATTACACATAATCCTAGATATTATTTCCTTTGCAGGTGTGATCTGGATTTCTTTGAAAAGCTTTTTATCCGTTATTTTGATTTATATAAATGGTTCATCTTTAACTATTTTCAGTAAGTTACTGAATTCTAAATAGTTCTAAGCGATTTGTCAGTTTTCACCTTTGGAGGTTTTACCATGGATTTTACCTGGTGTAATATAGTGACTCGCTTACACATGGTCTGGGAGACAGAATGAGCTCATGAAGGATGTGGGTGTAGGTGGAGAGGCCTGTGAGGCAGGAGGCCACAAGCACATGGTGTCCTGGAAGACAGTGGAGGCAGCTTTCCAGGAAAGCAGAGGAATCACCATGAGATAGTGCAGGGAGGTCAGGGAAAATGAACACCAAGAGTTGAACACTGGGTTTAGGAACGCATATGTCATTGGTGACTCCCACCAAAGTGATTCTTGTGGAAACACTGGAGGAGGGAGCAAAAGCTTATTGGAGCGGCTTCAACAGTGGAGAGGAGAATAATTTGAGATGGTAGGGAAAGACAACTCCTTTGAGGTTTTCTTGTTGGAAAAAAGAGCAACAAAGCAAGAGGGTAGCCTACAGAGGAAGTAAGACTTCATTTTTGTTAGATTTGGGGTATTTTATTGATTTTTAGTATTTAAAGATAATTTTTAAGATTAAGAAATAACATATTTGTTTCCGGATGGGAAGAAAAAAGTTGACAGTTGGAGGAATATAAAAAATTTTCTGATAAAAAAATTTCTATAACAGAATTCTTACAGCAGTTATTGTTTCTGAAAGAAACCCACATTTTCTTGCCATCATGGATATATAACACAAGTGAGGTGGCAGTACACGTTTCTTTTGTCCCTGGGCTTTCATGGTAAACCCACCCTTTATCCTCAGTTGTTGACAAAGCCCAGATATAATTTCCTTTTGGAAATGTTTTTTACTCAACTATATTTTAAACCCCAACTTTGTGAGTTAATGTTGTAATTATACTTCTTGTTTTTAACATACTCACTTTAAGTTGAATAATCAGACCAAATGAAGTCAACAGTATCAGGTGAAACTCTTCTCTTTGACTTCTCAAGCAATACTGTAGTGCTGTATCTCAATAGACTAATTGGTGTGGAACATTCTTGAGTCAATATGTCGCCCATCTGAAATGGTCATAGAACGAGTGGATCTGCATGGCCATAATTACCTTGTGAATTGTTTTTCTTTCTCCCCTGCAATAGCTTTGTGTCAACATGACCAATGAGAAGATGCACCACTACATCAATGAAGTGCTTTTTCTGCACGAGCAAACAGAATGTGTACAAGAGGGAGTTACCATGGAAACAGCTTATTCTCCTGGGAACCAGACTGGAGTTTTGGATTTTTTTTTCCAGGTATTCATATAATATAATTAGATACTTTACAGGATTTAAATATACTGGAGACAAAGAATTTTCTTTCAAGGGGCCTTCATTGTGAGATGGCTTTATATCTGAGACTTCACTGTATTAATTTTTTCAGAAATTTATTTTTTTCAGAATCAATTTGGGAGCACAAATTACCCTTTTCCTACAGGGGCATTTGAAGAATCATCAATTCATTGGAAGGGACTAGAAATATCAGATCATTTTGTTATAAAAACATTCAACATTGGTTATGTCAATAAAACTCCCCCTTCAGCACAGTTACAAATGCTCAGTGTACAAAATTAATATTTTATAAAACAATACTAAGACTAACAAGCTCATAGAACAAATTCAACAAGATCTTTTTAATTTATCTCTGAAGTTTGTAAATTGAAATATGGAAAAACATTGGCAGAAAAATATGTTTGTGTATGTACAATATTAGGACCTCTGCCAGTGTCAATCCTTACCTTTTTTTTATTTCTACCTTATAATGCAAAAAACTTTGCCTCATATCTCTATCATAAAAACAAAAATCTGCCACACAAACAGCAATCCCTCTGTACTAATGTAGAAAGACATGATATACATATATCGATACTATCTCTAAAACACTTGAACATTGTTTAAAACTGATGCCTTTCAGCCACTGGAGAACATAGGCTGTAATTTTCTACCCTTTATTTCTATAAATGTAGATTTGTAAATTTACTTTATACCTTTACCAAGTACGTGAAATAATCTTGTTCTTTTTACAAACTTGTCAACCTTCTTTATTTTAATGACAGAAGAAGCCATATTCCTCCAGAAAACCATCCCTCATCATGACACACATGGTATATAACTTCTTTATACAAGGTTTGAAAATGTCTTCAAACCAATAGCAGTATGTAGTGAACTGTGTATGGGAAACCTCAGAAACCTGCTGCCCTCATTCTCACTGGCTGCTGTATCTTTGACTGCTAGCCACTGGCCAGCCAAATGATGTTCTTTTTATGTCTTTGATGGCTGATGTTCTATGTATTCAATGGCCATGATGTTCTTTCTATGTCTTTGATGGTCATGATGTTCTATGTCTTTGATGGCCATGAAGTTCTTTCTCTGTCTTTGATGGCCATGACATTCTTTCTATCTCTTCGATGCCCATGATGTTCTTCCTCTCTCTTCCATGGCCATCCTTGAGATTTCAGCATGGAGTCATGATTATCTCAATAGGAGGACCCTCATCAGAATGAGTTGGAAATAAGAGTGGGTGTTTCTCACTGCTGCTTCTCTTTGATACCCATAAAAATGAAAAGATGTACCAAGTATAGGGTGAAGCTTGAGTATTTATGTACAAATCTGCAAGTCTGTATACCAGACAGGCATACCCTATAATACAAAGGAAGCATACCGTTTCCTTCCTCATACCCATAATCCACTATTGCTCACAAACATCTGTGATTTTTGCTAAAGCCATTAATTCATATTTCAACAAATATGTATTAGTCTTATGTCCATGAATGGAGGGCGTGGATCTAGATTCTTACCTGACTCTCCATGTGTCTAGTGAACTTTGTTACCCTGTTGGTCCTCAGTGCTTTCTGCTGTCAAGGTGAAATGGCATACATTTTGTAGAACAGTCTCTCCTAAACCCTCACTTCTGAAGGAATTGGACGCCATTTTTTATGACTTCTCCATGTTCTATTTTCTTCTTCAGACAGGTCAGCAAGTTTCCAAGTCTTTAAGTTTCATTACTACCATTCTTCTGTGTTTTTATATCAAACATCCAGAAAACATAATACATACAAATTTAAAAACTTTTGGAGACAATACAAATTACAGTGTTTTTAAAAAAAAATATCTTGTTGGTTTCTGACCATCTTATCCTTGGAAAACATCATCTTGCTTTTGGAGTAGAACAGGTTGGCTATTTTGGAAGTGATCCCTTCCTTTATACTACTTAGGGTCTTGACTTTGAGTTACTGAAACACCCATTAAAGCTCTAAATTTGAGCCTCCAAAGAGGTCTATCAGCCCCCAAAACATGGATGTATTTGCAATGTCCTTAACCAGCCCATTCATCCTTCCACTGCATGTCTGTGTGTGCCCGTGTGTGTGTGTGTGTGTGTGTGTGTGTGAAGGGAGTAAGTGTAACAGTATCTGGAGGAGTGTCATGGCCTGATGCTCAAAGGCATGGGTAAAGGAGCTACTGCTGATCTTACCTATCAACAGCTTACTCTTCAGCAAATAGGTTGCTACACACTGAAATGAAAAATCTGTTCTTTCAACACTTCCCAGGCAAGACCAGCCCTCTTCCAGCTCCTCACTGAATTTTCTTTTAGGGCCTCTCTCCATCCACTGTGGGTACCTACGCTTTGGTTTTTTACGTCTGGCTCTTTATAGTGTCCTTTGTTATCTGAGAATATACCATCCAGTGGACTTCCTTCTCCACATCCCCTTATCAGATACATTTCTGTGATGGTAACACAAGTCTCTGGAGTTGTTAGGGACCGAGGTCATTTGCTGAGGTGGGTCAACTTGATTCTTACCGGCCTACCCAGTTCCTTCCTCATGCTCCTTCCCCCTTTATCCACCCATCTTCTCCTTCCTTCCCAGGAAGGCTGCCTGCTCACTCCAAAGATGCTCCTTCAGATGCCAAATGTCTCCCAAAGGGCTCCCCCTGGTACGTGAGCCCCCACCAGGCATAAGTCCTTCCCCTGGCCACCATTTTCAACCTTTCTTCTCTACGGGTGGCATTGGAAGGATCTCAACATTTACAGCCCTGAGACAACTGTATCTAGTCTTTGCATTTTCTTTACCATGAGCAGGAAACCCCGAAAGGCCTAAAACAACTGAAGTATTTTAGTCACAAACAGACAACTTTCTACTGGCCAAATGAATAAGATGAAAGGCCTGTGGTGGTGGGTTTGGTGACCTTGGGTCAAAATGCAAACTGAGTCGCTAGAGGGGTCAATATGTCTCTTCACTTCCTGAGAAGAATTATTTTATGGTATTCACACTTCCAAAAGCACACTGGGTTGATGCAAAGAATTCAGCTATATGACAGAATGAGGTAAATAA
Organism: Lutra lutra; assembly: GCF_902655055.1. Lineage (NCBI taxonomy): Eukaryota > Metazoa > Chordata > Mammalia > Carnivora > Mustelidae > Lutra > Lutra lutra. The sequence goes on from NC_062280.1 coordinate 197,785,121, forward strand.
ATAACATAAATTACCTGATTTTTAAAGGTGGATTTGACATGTCAACAGAAGAACTTTCCTAGGGAAGAAAAGATAAATAGCAGTGGGTCAACGTTATTCACCTGGCGTGTAAACCGAGTGGGTGCCGTGGTGTTCTGTGTGCGGGGAGTAAACTGTCAGGGCAATCTGAGAAGTTCTTTCAAGCCGTGTTTTCCTTCACGTGAGATTAATTTTAAGTGGTTGCTTATATATGACTTTAGCTTCTGTGCTTGACAGCTATAAACTATCCGACTTCCAATTTGGATTTTATAAGTGATAGGTTCCAACTGTATTTCTTCTATTTCCTAATATTGGAATATTATAGTCACTTCTACTTCCTGCTCAGTAGGGTCTTTCTGCAATTCTTATGACTCAACATGATTGTAAGTTCTGTTTTCGGAGAAGTTACTTGACCCGTCATATAAAGAGTTTGATATGGGTTAGAGGTCAAGAAAAATTACACTTCTCCTTTAGTTGGAAATTCCATTTTTCTTTTTGAGATGAGAATATACTTTTTAATAACTCCAGCGTTTGAATGACATTAAAACACACTCTTTAATTTATTTACTCATTATCAATTATTAATCAACTGATATTTTTGGGCCTACATTACATCAGAGTTTTGGTAGGTGTTCGGGATACAGTAGTGAGCAAACATAGATGTGTATTAAAAGTAGACTAATTCATTTTTTGAGGGCTTATATGAAGATAGTGAAAATATAAATGAACATACATGTACAATAATAACAAAACCATCAAACTGAGTAATGGAAGAAAAAATACTATCTCTTCTTGATTTTCAGAAACCATCTGGATTTCTCTCTTTATTGGATGAAGAAAGTCAGATGATTTGGTCAATGGAACCAAATCTTCCCAAAAAGCTACAAAGTCTCCTTGAATCGTCAAACACAAATGCAGTCTATTCACCCATGAAGGATGGGAATGGGAACATGGCGCTCAAAGACCAGGGCACAGCCTTCACCACCATGCACTACGCAGGAAGGGTAAGTTGAACAAGCAACGTGGTGTAGCATGTACGCTGAGCGACCACACCTCTTCAGGATAAGCTTTCAAGTTTTAGATATTTTAGAGTTGATTATTTCAATGAATAGAAGTTGGGTGAAGAACCCACACCATTTTACTTTCCTGAGCTCTTTTATTTCAACCTGAGAAGGACTTTGCATCTTCAGAATATGGGTGATGAAGCAGGTGGTCAGATCCTTCCATAACGTTCCCCAGATTATAACATCATGTGAGCAAGAGGGCCTTGGCTTTAACAGAGACAGCTCTGCTCTGAACTTTGGGATCCCTTCATTAGCCAAAGAGGTATTGGTCTTCTGACTTGACTTGTCTTCAGTGTAGTTTTTAGTATTAAATTATTTTTCTTAGAGCATGGCAACCTGAGTAAAGAGAGCTACTCTTCACCCTCAGTTCCCTAAACAGCTTAATAAAATGTGCCTCTTCCTTAAACACCTTCAAGGACATCCTCTTAACTGTCTATAAAAACCTCACACCCCTTAGGCCCAGCTAATATCCCAGGTTTGCAGAGCTGATGCCAGTCATTTTAACCATGACTTCTGTGCCACAACCCCACCCCCGGGGCAAAACCCACACCCTCTGGGCTTCCACTCCTCCTAATCAAGCTTGAAATACCCTCCTCTTCTTCACAAGGTCCCATTGTCGCCATCTTTTGATGCTGGAATCCACATTCCACTTACCTTCCATCCAGGCCCATCTGTGGTTACCACCTTCCACCTTTGAATTTGTGGCCCCTTGGTTCCCCCCCTTGGCCCTTAGCAGCAGTTACCTATCAGAGGGCAAAGCCTCCAGTCCACGTATTCCAGATCATTTTAGTCCATGTTCACTGAGACTCTACTAGATGCCAAAGTCTGAGCATTAGAGAAGCAAAGATGAAGAAGCCATATTCCTTGTCCTTAAGTACCTCACTGTCGACAAATAAGGAAAAGGCAAATTAACAAATAGTTATGATATAATTTGCTTATAGTAACATAGGTAATATTAACAAAGTTCTGCATTGCCTGGAGAACGAAGTAATCATCTTTGGCTCCCAAAGAAAGTGTAGAAACATTTTCTGAAAGAGGTCGGGTGTGGCCGAGGCCTCTGGAGATGAGCTAGAGCTCAGGAAGGATGAAATGAAGGTGCATTCTGGTGGAAATGTGGACGTCTGAATGGCATCGCCAACCCCCAGGGCTCCATTGCTTGGGACAGAATCCACTTTAGTTGTTCAGGTGGAAAATAATTTGGTATAGGGAAATACTTTCCAGGAGACCCTATGTTGAACATTGAGGAATGACTCAAAAGCACACCACATGATGGGGCTTCCAACATACCTGTGGCCTTGTCTTTGATCCGGAAGCTTCCAGTCAGATGGAGAAGCTGCTGCTCCAGGCAGTGACTCTCAGTTCCTGTCACCCACCGCTGACACCAGGAATGTGCCCCTCCCCGGTCGTCAGCATGGAGAGGTCAGTGAGCCAGTGACCAGGCCGGGAGGTCTCCATTGCCAGAGAAGTCAAGGCGTCTTCATGACATGCTTATGAGACATGCAGGAGACGCAGCAGAAGCTCCCCCACGCCTACCTTCAGGATCCTGAGCAGGAGTGCCAGACGGGTGGAAGCTGAAGAGCCATCAGACGCTAGCTGCAAGGAGTCCTGGGAATGTTCCCACCTTCTGATGTGTGCGGTGCAAGAAGGCGGCTGTTCCTGAGAGCGCCGTGGGCCCTTCTGCCATGTCCACCCACCCTGTATTTGGGAAATGGTACAAGAAGTACAGTTAAGTCTCTAGAGATTGGCTGGAGATAAGTCTTAAAAAAAGCTTTTTGGACCAAAGCATGAATAAATATACATGGACTAGTCAGGACTTTGTCCTCTTAACGGAGTGAACTCCCCACGTATTTTCAGGCAGTGCGGGGGATGAAGTAAGGAAAACAGAGGACACAGTAGAGGATGGATTGGGGGAAAGTGGAAGGGGGCTCTGGGAACACGCAAAAGAGAACCCTTTGGACCATAGCAAAAGATGGCAGAGGTGGTGTTCTCGAGACGAGGCTGCCGTGCTGACAGACTGCATGTCCCAAGGAGAGAAGGAGCCGCAGCTTGAAATGACAGGAGTCTGTCTCCCTACCATGGATGGATGGTGCCAGCGCCAACCACAAGAGGAATCCTGGAGAAGAGGCAGTTTGGAAGGAAAGATACTCAGTGTAGATGTTTTGATTTTGAGATTTTTAATAGAAACTTCAATAGGACATGACAAATAAAAGGGGTTGGTTGTTTTTAGAAACAGGCATATTTGCAGAAATGTGTGTCTTGATTATTCCCTCACGAAGAGTGTGGAGAGGATGGAGAAACGGAGTAGGAGAGAGAATCATGAAAACCAAGAGAAAAGAAGGAGGAAGGGGGTCCGCAGGAGATACACCTGAATGGAACAGGTGGGCCAGGAGCATCCTGGGGAGATGCTGTGGTATCATGGCGCCGTGGGATGGGCTGAGCCGTGAATCGCTGTGGAGAGGGCCTCAGTGTGAGATTTTACACACACACACACACATACACACACACACATACACACACTCCTCACGTTTTATTAACTTACTCACTACCTTTTATATAGGAGAGATTTAACCTTTAAAATTTTTTATAATGTAGCCAACCTTCTAGTCCTATATTCACATTTTAATCTATATTTTCCTTATATTGAGCAGTTATGAATTCATGGGATTTAGTTGAAATATTACAGTAAGACATAAGTAGTGATTTTAGAAAACTACTTCCCTATTTTCCTTTAAGTTTCGTGGAAGCTGTCTTCAGACCATCTCTACCTGACCCACCTCACAAGTCCGTTTTTTATCAAATCTCGAAGACGTGTCAGGTTGTTCAATAAATGCTAATTGCATTAAATAGAATGGGACCAAGCTTTGGAATAATGTTTTGTTTGTTAATTATTTTCTGTTTGCTTCTAAAAATTATTCCACAGCCACTTAATAGAATTTCCATTTCAGTTTTTGTTGTTTTTCTGTTGTTGTTGTTGTTGTTGTTTAATTTGGGGAAGAACAGTGAACAGTGTGAATAAATACAATTATTTCCTGCAGCTCTGGTAGCAGGAAAGCAGAGTAGAGCCCATCCATTGATTAGCTGCCACAGAGCCAAGTCCCATGGAATTAGGAATTTTTCTCTAAAAGTGCCTTTATGTTTTAAGCAGGATTTTCCATAATTGGAGTCAATTTTGTGGTTTTAGAAAAATCTTTCATTTTCCTGAGATCTGCTAATGAGTCTTAGCCCAAGGACTCCCGAAGGGCTCATTCACATGTTACAGTATAGATTATATGTAATTTGTGGCAATATGTCAAGCCATATGCCTTTCTAATCATGAGATGTAGCTACATATATTTAATCTTGAGCTACTACTGCATTTTCAAGGAGAGCAGCATATTCTGCATTTTATAAACCAAGACACATAGCAGAGAGCCAGTTGGTTTAGCAACAGCACGCACAATCTCCTGGACCGTCGTATGAGCGTTCCTGCGGGGCTCTTTGGTGATAAAGCTGGTCCCAGGGAAGAAGCTCAGTGGCTCTTGGGTTCCTGGGTTGCTTTGCATCCCCTTCTCTGGCCAGACGGATGGGCTGGAGTGTTGCTCAGGTCACCCCGGCTCTTCTGTGATGGGGTTACCTGGTTTTGTGAGGGAAAACTCCCCTCTCCTGGGAAGGCTGACCACGGTGGCCGGTGATGATACTGATCTCCAGCCCCCCCAGGAGGGACTGTTCTTCTCTGACTACGAGACCCCGCCGTGCTTCTAAATCTGGTTTGGAGCAGAGGCTCCTAGGTCCTTTTAGAAATGTTTAAGCAACATTATTTGAATTATAGCTGAAGATCTTTCCTAAACACATTTGAATTTTTCATTACTCATAGGAGCCTGGTGTATTTTCCAATCTCCATTACAGAAATATTTTAAAGTAAATGGGGAGAGACTGTGCATGAAATATTAACAGGGTCTCATTAATGAGCATGGACGTGAACTAAAGAAGGCTGAGGGGGTTTTGGTTGTTGTTATTTGTTTTAGCAAATTTTTTTTTTTTTTTAGATTTTTTTTTTTTTTTATTTGACAGAGAGAGAGATCACAAGTAGGCAGAGAGGCAGTCAGAGAGAGAGGAGGAAGCAGGCTCCCTGCCAAGCAGAGAGCCCGATGCGGGCCTCGATCCCAGGACCCTGGGACCATGACCTGAGCCGAAGGCAGAGGCTTTAACCCACTGAGCCACCCAGGCGCCCTGTTTTAGCAAATTTTAAATCATATATGGATTAGCTGTTTTAGGAATTGCTCTCAAACTTCCAGGGGTGATTTAAGTGATGGATACGCATTAAATCCAGAAGTATGTCTAATTTTATTGGCTTTTAAAATTAAGAATCTTGAAAGAAAGAAGAATTATGATTTGGAAAAAGACATTGGCTCCCAGGAAATCTGAATTTCCATCAAGGTGGTTCTGAGCTGACTCTAATAGGAAACAGTACTTTGAAGGTCCTATATTTTAATGTGAGCAAAGGGAATAGATTAGGAGACACGAAAGCGATCAGAAGTAATGAAAATGAAATTAATGAAAATACAGGTCACAGTAATGGTTACAAAATATATGATGCTTGCCTATCTGACCTCATTGTCTGCTCATAAGGTCTGTGTTTGAAAATTGTTTATTGCAATCGTTTGTTTTGACATAAAGTGATGCTTTTTGGATCCGATGAGTGTCCTGGAAGACTGGCCTGGTTTATACAAATCGAGTTGGTGATACTGTTCTTGCCTGAGATCATGTGTCTATATTTCAGCCTCGTTCTCTCCCCAAACCCTTAAATGTTGCAGTGGGCTGAATGGTGGCCCCCAAAAAAGGTGTGGCCACGTGCTCACCCCTAGGCCCTCAGAATGGAACCTTCTGTGGAAAGGGGTCTTTGCTTACGTAATGAAGCCCAGGATCTCGAGATGAGGAGATCACCCTGGATGATCAGGGAGTACTCTAAATCCAAGGGCAAGTACCCTTCTGAGAAGGATGCAGAGGGAGATTTGCGAGAGAAAGGGAGACCACACAAGCAAGGAGGCAGGGACAGGAGAGATGCAGCCACGGGGCAGGGTGCTCCAGGGCCCCCAGGAGCTAGAAAAGGCAGGAAGGAATGTCCCCTAGAGCCTCCGGGTGTGTAAAGATATGCCCAATGTCTGAGTTCTGGCCTCCAGAACTGTGAAAGAACAAATTTCTCTTGTTCTGGGCCAGCTGTTTGTAGTCACAACCCTCCAGAAGTAATACACGTGTCCATTGGGTCAGCATTCGCAGATCAGAAGAGATGAGAGTGGATTTAACTCATAACATTATGGAATTTCGTTACCACTTTTGATTCGTTCGAAAGGGACCCCGACATTTCTCCACCTCTATTGGTTTTCTTCACCTGAAATACCATTTTCCTGTCTTTCCAGACCTTGGCCATCTTAGGAGTAGCTTCTTGGCCTAATCCACACCTCACTGATCTCTCCCTTCCCTCATCGGTAGGGGTGTCTGACGCTGGCGTGGCCTTTTCCGGTTCACAAAGTGCTTTCTGAGGCCTCGTATATAAATGCTGCAGTGTCAGTGTTGCAGTCCAGTCAGCCTTCAGGAAGTTCAGTGGTTTGTCAAAGACGGCACAGCTAGCACGAGTCTCCTGGGGGTGACTTAATGAGGTTCCAAATGCCGTGCGGCTGGAAACAGCAGAAATTTATCCCCGCATTTCCAGAGGCCAGAATCCCAAATCAGGTGTCAGCAGGGTTGGCTCGTTGAGCGGAGTCTGAGAAAACTCTGTCCCAAGCTTCTCCCCCAGCTTTCGGTGGTTGCCAGCCGTCCGCGTAGCTTGGCTTGTAGTCACGGCTCCCGAACTCTGCTTCTGTCTTCACAGCTCTCTGTCCCCTCCTCTTCTTGGAAGACATCCCATTGAATTTCAGACCCTCCCTCTCCCCTACAACCTCATCTTACTCATATCATGACATCCTTGAAAGATCTTATTTCCAAATTAGGTCACATTCTGTGGTTCTGGGTGGACATGGAATTTGAGGGTACACTACTGAACCCACCACAGGGTAATAGGTCACAATACCGTATTTCACTTTCCCTTCCGAGGACCACATATTTCCCCATCTCTACCGTGTTGTGTGTGAAATTCTTCAAGCGTTTGTTGTCTACAGTCATAGACTCCTCAGGGTACGGCAGGGAAGCTCTACAGGGGACTCTCTCACCAGGACGTTGAGGGGGACACTGACCTTCAGTGACCACATGCATAAAGTTTGCAATTCAGGAGAATATATTGTGAACCTCATGAACTTGTTCTGAAGGTCACGTGTTGGGCAAGAAATCATGTGACGTCTGATTCTCTTGAGATGTTCCATCAAATATGAGTCATCTGTCCCCCAACAATAGCTGAAGGTCTGTCTGTGCAGAAGTACCACTCTCCTTGGCAGGATTTTGAACTCACTGATAACAAATATTGACGACCGGAAAATATTTCAGGGATCATCTACCAACTGGCCATATTTTTAGGCGAGCATATTAAGGGCCCAATTGACTCACTCAAATTGTTAGTGGTAAAATGCCCTTCATTAGTTAAAAAATAGGTTTGTTAATCTTTGTATCTTATTAATGTGCCCAGTGCCTGAAGCAAAGCTTTGTAAGTCACATTAGAATGTTTATTTTTATTTCTCATAATTAATGTCACTTCAGCAGGTGATAGGGGAAATGTAACCACCGAAGTTATATTATAGTATTTTCTTGCTATCATGCTTGGAACACTTGAGTGGAAGGTGCAGAAATAGAGATATTTTTCTATCTGTGAAAATTGTAATAATAGAATAAAAAACATTTACATAATGTTTTAACTTATGTTAATGTTTATCACTGAATATACAGGTTGTTTTCATGTTAAGTAGCTCTACCTTGATCTAAGAGAATTTTTGTGAAAAATTATGTTCTTTGCCATTTAGTTTTATGACTACTATTTTAATGGTGCAAAGAGGTGTGTGGAATTTTACTGCAGAATTTAGACGATCCTTTCCATTACGGTTTGCCTCAAGGAAATGAAAGCATTCTCTGCAATTTCCATACTACATATTCTGAAATGTAATTTTATGACAGTTTGAAAATGTAGAGCCCCTTTATATAATGTGCTTTAGATATGTCTTTCTGTGGGTGGATTTTGATCATTTTCACCAGGATTCCTTTCTCCGTCCCCTAAACCGCATCCCCGCGGAGCACTCTGTAATCCCAGACACGTAGGCCTTGGTCATTAGTGTCCCTGTCCCTGATGTCCTCACACATTTATGAGGACCGTATTACTAAAACGTCGCTGATAGAAGCCATGTGGGGGAAGAATGATGTTACTGATTTGTGGCCAGTCTATAAAAACATCTGATTTTCCCCCCTCCTCCTTGAATAAGATCTACCCCTGTTGCTGGAGGAACTAAGTTGGAAATACATTGATTGAGATTGGTGCTGTTACTCAGATCTGAGAGGCAGGGACGTTGCCATGGATTCTGGGTGATGCCCTGGTGACAGCAAGCCTCTTTGCCCCTCGGACGTATTTACATTTCGCGTGTGCAGGGGAGATGGTGGCCTGTTCAATTTCCCAGTTCTACCTGCCCCAGAAACGCCTTCTGGAGCTTGCTGACTGGCCTTCACCCCAGAGACCTGTGGGAGACACGATGTGCCCAAGAAGCTTGGAAAGTGAACCTTTAAATCAAAAGAAAAAGGAGATGAACTAATCAATAAGGAGCCTTTCATTTATTTCTCTTTCTTTTCTCCAGGCAGAATCCCCAGACATAACAATGAAATCTGTCTGGTCTAAGCCAAATGGATACCATTAAAGGTTATTTGACAAAGATATCTTGACCCACACAGAATGAGTTTAATTTACATCTGTATTTGCAGACTTCTTGGGCAGACTCCTGGAAAAATAAAAATTAACTCTACCAGGCCCCTGGTGCTCTGTTGTTCTATCAATTTTGCCTCTGGTGTAAATTTCTGTGGGAGACCTGATAAATGTTTCCTCATTCAGGGTTGTGCTTGGAAGAGAAAATGCAGTCTCTTCTTCAGGGAATCTCAGTGTTTCTTCAGGGATTTAATAGGTTTTGTTATCTTCGTGGACTGACAGAAAGTTGTAAATAAGGAACTTTGGGTTTCCTAGAATATTGATATCTTGTTGTTAGTTGATTGTTTTTTTTTCCCCCTTTAAAAGGAGCCAATGAGGCATATTCATAAATTTCAGATGTGGCAATTTCAAGGAAATGTTTATATTCAGATGCTAGGTAAGGACACTTACAATAATGCTGCGTGTGCTCCTAACTTTCTTTGTTGATCAGTATTTGGAACGTAAAGTGAATGAGAATGAAAGCAAGCAATACCGTTAGATACAATCGCTTAATAGAAAAGTAAAAAGTAGGAGCTTCTACCTATAAACATTGATGGTGCAGAGGGATCAGTTTACAACGACTCTTGAAATTGAGACTCTTTTTAGCAAACCTCAGACAGAAAGCTGAAACCATGCATGAAAAATTACCAGACTCATTTGTACTTGCTTGAAAACGATCTTTCATTTCTTCTCCTAAAATCCAATCTTTATACCTTCCGATGTGATGTGTTGTAGTCAAGAGGAGATTCCAAAGTTTAGAGTTTTTATCACCTGGTGATCCCAGTCACCTCTTTTCTAGAGATCATATGTTACCCCACATGAAAGGGATGATAAATTTGACTGATAAGTGAATTCACTTTCATTCCACAAATACCGATGTTTCCCAAGAGAGTATTTTATGTCTCCTGCTGGGACGTTATATGCCCTCAAGATTCGCTCTCCAGCATGACAGAGCCCCAAAACCCCTCTCCCTGTCTGTGGGCTCCACGCCTGCACATGTGCTTGTTAAGACCTCTCCTTGGCCAGCGTCTCTGGCTCTCAGCAGATCTAGAAGCGAACCACCTTCAATTCCCAAACCACCTCCCACGCTCTCTCTCTCTCCCCCTCAACTCCCTTCAAAAAAGTAAAGCAGTGAAACTGATTTCCCGTATTTGTCCCACTTTTCAACTCAGGGTAAAATGGAAACCCAGTTAATTGCCAAATACCAGTCCCTCTCCCCTCCTTACTCCTGAATCTGAATGCTCCCTTCCTGCCCCAGGACCCTAATTCCTGGCCCCTTGCTCATGGCTCTTGATGCCGACTAGCTCTAGTTACCAATTAAGGAATGAATGAACAGTTTTACTTAAAAGGGTAGGAACTACCTCTGCTCCATTGGTCTTTCTGTTTCTCCAGTGACACTGTTCAAAGTTAAAGGTAATTATCCCATCCCACTTGTTAATCACGGACATGCTCTTGGCCATCCAGGCTGCTGTCAGTGGGCTCATCAACGCTCTTTTAAGTAATTTCGCCACCGACCTCTGTCTCCCCGGTAGAAGAATGAAATTCCCTCTCCCTTCTGAAGACCAGATCTTCTGGCCCATCCCCGCACTCTCGTTCTTCATGTACCTGAGAGTTGAACAAGCAACTTGGGGGTTGTAATCAGATTCAATTTTATTTTTGGCTCACGCTGCTTTTTAAAATGTGTTCAGCAGAGACAATCCTTTCCTTGGAACCAGCTGAAAACCCAGGCAGCTCCAGTGATATTTCTGGTCTCTGTCCAGTAATAGGACGTCCTTCACTGGTGCTCACAGACTCAATTCCGTAATGAGGAACTCTTCTAGACCTCGTTATTTATCGTCATTACAAACGTACCTGGAAGGTGAGGCCCCTTCTGCCTTCTCCACAGAGGATGCTCTCCGTGCAGTGACTTCGGGAATCCTGTTTTCTCTCTTTTATTGAGCTGCGTGGTCTCACTGTATCTCAGTGGTTTCCTACAAACGATGCCTTTCAGTGTCCAGGGCTCGGTCTAAGGGCTCCCGTGTGTTGCTGACACATCCCACCCCTGCCTGAGTGGTGCTGACCCTTTGGGCTGGCTGCCCCCATGGCCCTGGTGGCCGGGTTCATTCCCACAGACTCTGCACTGGGCTCCTTCCCTGCCAGCCCCGGCTCCCGCCTTGTTGGCCAGGATGTCACAGAACTCGGACTTAGGGACCACATAAGGGAACCTCCCCATGGCCTTTGTAGTCATGGGACACCTGAGCTCTTCTGTGCTCTGCTCAGGAGCTGACAGGGGCATCAGCATGGGCTGTGCCTGTCCCCAGTCCCCCCGTTGCCTGCCCGCATCTGAGTTTGTGCTTCTTGGTGGAGTTAAACACCAGCTTGCCGTGTCTCCCTGAGTGGTGCGGCAATGTCAGCGTACGAGAGGGGCCCCATGAAGCCCCCTTCCCACTGGCTTAGGGGATGGGGGAGAGAGGCTGTGGAAAAGCATTTATGGCCACATTTGCATATCGTGTACCCAAACTAGGCACGGGAGCAGTAGACCTATAGAGGTGGACATTGACAGAGAAATCAGTTTCAGTAGATAGAGAAACACGCACACCCCGTGCTGCCAGAAGCTCCATGTTAGCATCTGGGAGATCCTACAATGCCTGAACTGTCATTGAAGGGGGGGGTCCTTTTTTTTTTTTAAGGATTTTATTTATTTGACACAGAGAGAGAGAGCGTGCGCGTGCACAAGCAGGGGGAGCAGCAGTCAGAGGAGAGGGAGAAGCAGGCTTCCCGCCAAGCAGGGAACCCGACTTGGGGCTCGATCCCAGGACCCCGGGATCATGACCTGAGCTGAAGGTGGACGCCTCACTGACGGAGCCCCCCAGACGCCCCCCAAGGTGGCTCCCTTGTAGAAACGTTGACTTTGAGCACTTCACCTGTGGAAATACAGATTTCCATATTAAAAACACGCTGTATATGTGATAATATAATTAACAGTTCGGTTTGTCTGTAAGTCACTGCCGAGTGAGGTAGAGCATGCGTTCTGTTGGAAACCCCATCGTCCTAACGCGTTTGTAGTGTGGAAAGTCTCTGGATAAGCTCGACCAGCATGAGAACAGAGGGGAGTGATGGCATTTGCCATCTAACGAGTGAAACTGTGAGTGAGGCCGTTAAAAGCCCCTGGAGAATATTGCGTCTTGGTTTGGCACTTGGGTCCCTCTCCACTGGCTTCCAGGTTCTGCCTGGAGGGGGACAGAGCTCTGTCCTCAGGGCGTTCCCAGCCCACACGGCAGGGCTGCACCGTCCTCATGTCTTCTCCCTCCAGCCGTGAGGCTGGGCATCGCCCCTGTGTGCTGAGGCCAATTCCACATGTTCCATGTGGCTCATTTCATGGGCACAGATAAGCTCTCCCAGCACACTCACTGCTTCTAGAACGAATGGCTTCTTGCTGCCTCATCTGCTGTCCTCCATCAGCCCCTTCTGGCCCCGCGTCATGCTCTGTGCCTTCTTTCCCCCTTTCCTTCAAGAGTTTCCTTCTCTTTCTCTCGGTGTTTTGAGCAGTGATGAGCACATGCTGTCCCTCCCTGTCGTCTGCTGAGCCGCAGGGACGCGGGAGCATCTGAGCTGTCAGGACGAGACAGGAAGAGACAAAGCAGGCAGCTGGGAACGGTGGAGGTCAGTCAGGATGCAGACTGGAGAGGAGGCCAGGTTTTCAAGGAGGAGGAAAGGTGTACAGGGAACGGGTTCCACAGGAGAAGTTGAGGAGATAGACGGGGACATTGAGGTGACCCAGAGAGGCATCCCAGTGGAAGCACCCACCTCCTCTGAGGCAGGAGAAAGGAAGGGAAGAGGAGGTAGTTCTGGGTGAGAATGGACACCTGTGTTGGAGAGGCAAAGACTTTGCAAGGGTCCTCCCCTCCAAGATCCTCTGGTCTTCTGCCCGTGGCCCCCACCACAGCCCCACTAGAGGGCTAGGTCCGAGCACTGCTGGGCATTCCACGGGAGGGACCCTCCAGCCAGCAGACAGAGCATGTAACTAGGACAAGACATTGCTAAGCACAAAGTGCGGCCAGTCCTTTTTAAAAAATTTTAAAGGGCATATTTAGACAAAGATAGATTTGACAGATGATGGATTATTGTTGGCTATCTCTGAGAAAAGGAATTACCAGTAATTTTTACTTTATTACTTTTATTGTTTTCCCAATTGTATAAATACACACACATTATATTTTAAGAGGTATCTGTAAAGTGTAAAAGGTTATAAAAAGACTTGCCCTGGCCATTTTCCTTGATTTTTTTTTCTGGATATAGTTTTTGAACCCCAATGACACCCTCAGTCTGATGCAGATGATATTTAGTGACCTTGGCCATGAGCCACACCAGAGGAAGCCCGAAGGTCTAAGCAGATGACACCCACCCGTGCCCATTTCCCAAGTTCATAGGTAGCGTGTTCCTTTTCCCTTGAAATAACCTTGTGTCTTGTGGGCTGTGCTGGCAAAGTCACCAGACTTTAGGGGGAACTGACCTCGGTGAACTTCACCTTGTAAAAACAAGAAACAGACTTCCAGAGAAGACGCTGCTGTCATGCCCTCAGCTAATGGTCACCGTCCGTGTCCCGTAAGTGTGTTTCCAGTTGGCAGGTGGAAACTACAAGAGGAAGGCTTCTTCACAGCTCTGGGTGCATTTCCCTCCTACCACAGCACACGTTTATTCATTTTCTGTCTCCCAACTGCCAGCACGGTTCATGGCTTACACAGGGGACCCCAGCAATCATGGTTGTTTGAAAAATATGGGGTTCTCTTGCTGCTGTCTCAGGTAAAAATATTTGAAAATGCCTTCTGGACAGCTTTTTAGAAATGCCAACTCTCCAAAGGAAAAAGGTTGGTAGTGAGTATAATTATAGCGTTGTCTCATCTTAAACTTACCAGCGATTTTTAACTAAGCTGTTGTCTCCTCTCATCATTCTACTGTATCTCGAATGCCCAGGAGACATTTTTCTGCAAACCCCAGGCCTGGGCTCTCTTGCTCCCTGCCAGCATCCCCGGGGGAGAACGGAGTTCCTGGGGCAGCCTACACCGCTGGTACCTGGAGCCGCCATTCTCATCCTTGGGTGTGGGCCAGGATCAACTGGGGAGCCAGTTAGAAATGCAGAGTCCTTCGTTGCACTCCTGGCAATGATGATTAAAGAGGGCCAGGGGAGGGCTAAGCTGTGCGCGTGTGTGCCAAGCCCCAGAGGACGCGCTCCTGTAAGTAAACTTCGAAGCCTGTTTTTAGGAATGCTGGAGGTATTTGCACACAGTAGGTGCTCAGGTGAGCACACCTTCCACAACGTCGCAGGGCCGGCCCCTGCAGGGGGCCGCACTGAGGGGTAAAGGGCCCAGGAGCCCAGCTCTGCGACCAGGCACCTTCCTTATCAAAGGGCAGTAACACACCTGCCCTTGCTCTCAGCGCAGAGCGAAAGCCCCGACTGCAGAGGAAGCTCTCTCCCCTCTGGCTTCCGTTTCCTTGGTGATCGACCCAGCCCGAGCCTGACAGCCCCCAGTGAGGAGGAGAAGGCGTGCAGCTGGCATTTGGTAACTTTTCTTCGTGGACCCAGGAAACGAGGCAGCTTGATAAAGTGTGATTCATACCCACGGGGAAAGCTCCAGTCTCCCTTTTACATAGACAGCTGAGCTGATCTATCTTGTGATTGTGTGTCCTGCGGTCCTGGGGTGTTAGTGCAAGGACTCGGGAGAACAGCACCCCTCACTCCCTGGGTCGCCCACACACCTCCACGGACCCTGAGGCCGAAGCCCTGGTGTGAGTCCTGCTAACTGCTGAAACTCAGGCAAAACGCTAAGTTTTCTTTGGAGTCTTTCATTGAACAGACTCATTCCAGAGGACCCTGGCTACGGAGACAGCCTCCTGAAGCACTGGCATCGGGCTCCATGCACGTAAACGTCTCCATTACATGCTTGAGGGACCCTGCCACTTCGCACGTGAACCCTACCTTCCAGTCCTTAAGAGGGAAAAACAACTGAAGTCTGAAGTCCAGTTATGTGAAGGCAGAGGGAAAAGAGGAAAAAGGTAGTTGAAAGCAGAAACGGGGCCTCTATCTTTTGCTACTTTTGTGTTTTTCTCCTTTCATCCCCGAATAACAAACCAGCAAGGACAAGCAAGGCAGAGCAGCGAGACAGCTGACCCGAGTGACCAAGAAAGGCCTCCGCCTGCCCCTGTTCCTGCTGCTCCCCCCGCACCGTCCACCAGTCCCTCCTCCTCGGGGGGCACGGCTGAGAGGACAGTCCGGCTCTGTTCTCCTGATGACACAGACTCACAAAACCTGGTGCTATTTCTGGGGTGCACGGAGCCTCTCCCGTAGAAGGTTCTCTGTCCTTTCCCCTAGGCTGTGAGTCTCACCTCCCTTGGGATACCCGGGAACCAGGGACGTTCGTCCCATGGAGTTTTGTGGCTTCTGTGGTTTCGTTTCTATACGGTTGTTGCCTCCTCTGCCTCCCAGAGGCCGTTGCTGTCGGCGAGGTCCCGATGATACCAAGGGGGCGAGGGCAGCGGGCGTCAGGTGGCCCTACCCCTCTTGGGGGACCCGCTCTGTTCGGGGGCCGTTCCTTCGGAGAGTGACACAGGACTCCGACCGACGTAGTCACACGGCAAGAGGGGCAGCCTTCCTGCCCGCCTCAGCACAGAGGGCCTAGAGGATGTCACGTGTCCTTCTCAGGTCAGTGCTGTAAGAAAGTTCTGGAACAGGTCAGAGAAGATGGTAGAGGCAAGTGCTAGAAGCAGGTGTGGGGCGTTGCCTAGAAAACCAGGTACTGTGCGGACTGAGGGCTAACAGCCTTGTTCACTGATGTTCAAAATCCGCTGGAGAGAGGCTGGCAGGCAGACAGACGGGGGAGAGACAGAGAGAGGCTGACGTGCCTTCCCTGTCCTGGAGACGAGAAGGCACAGTATCTTGACGTGTTTACCACCAGGGTCCGTGACTGGTCGAAGCTGGAGCCCAGAAGGTGTCTCCCCCAGCCCGCACCCCCGCCCACTGCTGCTGCTTCTCCCATGCAGCTTCGGGCCCCCGGAGCACGGGGTCTGCAGAGCAGACTCGGCCCTGGCGGCTGGAGAAGCTGGGGCTAAAAGCCAAGGCAGGGTGGCCGTCAAGGGACAGATTGGGCCACAGAGTGGCAGGGAGTGAGGAGGAAGGTAGTGTGCAAAACGTGCCTGGTGTGGAAGGATCCTGTGGACATCGTTCTGTAGGTGGAGACTTACTGGGGATGCGATGGGAGTGCTCCTTGACTTAATGCTCTTCCATTCCATCCTCTTCTCGAAATTAACTTCAAGATCTTGCATTCTTTTTGGATAAAAAAGTAAAGTGTGTTATTTTAGTCTAGATTATATTAATTATATTAATAATTAATAATAATTATTTATTATTAATTATTATTAATATAGTTATATATTATATAATAATATAAACATTAATAATTATTAATATAGATTAATAACTAGATTACTATTAAACTGTGGTCACTTTGTTTTCTGTCCTTTTGTTTAAAGCAAAAACAAACACAACCCTTTAGACACACTCATTAAAATATAGTTTTCCTCCTAGGGCATGCAATTTTGAATTGGATAGGCCTATTTTAGATTTTCGTGCTAAGTTTCTGAATTTGCATTGTACCCCCACATCCCCACTTCAGCAGAGAATGTTAGAGGAGGCCTAGTGGGGGGCTGGGACGTTGGGCACACCCCAGAGATAACGCAGCCACAGCTCCCCTCTCCCCATACCCCCTCAGTGGTGGCTTCATAGGAAGCCATGGAGACGCATGCCAGCCCCTTCCTCCTGCTCACCCCACAGCCAGGGGCATATGTTGGAGGGGAGGCGTGGGAGACCAGAACGCCTCACTGCCCAGCAGAGATGAGAGAGCCCTCTTCTACATCAGTGGTGGTTGAGTGGGGAGCTGGCTTCTCCCAAGTGGCAGTGACGAGGTTGGGCCTCTCTCGTCCTGCTGAGTGGCATCAGAGGAAGAAGCCAGCTGAAACAGAAGTTTATGCTGGAGACATTGACACCCTGCTCTGGAAACGTGATGGGACATCTGTAAGGATCTCCACAAGGAAACAGTAAAACTCTACACCACCGCTAACCAACAGGACCGACTCACTTACGGGACGCTCGAACCAGTGAAAACAGAATACACCTGCTTCGAGTCCCAGCACAATATGTATCAAGAAAGACCACCTGCTGAGCAAAAATCGAAACTAAAGAATTTCAGAAAGATTAGAATTCTATGGAGTGGGCTTACCTCCCACAAAGCAACCAAACCAAAAATCAATACCGGAAAGATGGCAGGCAGATTTCCAAATAGTTGGAAACTAAACGATGCCTTTCTGTATATTCCATGGATCAAAAAGGAAGTCTCGAAGTAATTAGATGTGTTGAACTACATGAAAATGGAAAGAGTACGTACTGAATTTGTGAGACACAGGGAAAACAGTGCAGACAGGAAAATGTCTATCGTTGAACGCGTATGTTAGAAGAGAGGAAGGGCTCAGTTGATGGTCTAAGTTCCTACCACAAGAACCTGGAAAAAAGTGAGCAAAATAAAACCAAAGCAAGCAAACAGAAATCAAATTAAGTTGAAAAAAAGTAAAGGAAATCCATGAAACAGAGGGCTGGCTGATTGCCAATAACCCAAGATGACACATCTGTAGAAAGAAGGACAAAAAAGAGAACAACACCAACCGCTGTCTATCAGGAGTAAAACGGGATTTCGCCAGAGACCGTGCTGTCACCAGAAAGATCGAGAGGAAAACTGTAACTGTTGCAAACACCAGCTTAGGTGAAATGGACCAATTCCTCAAAAAGCACAAACTGCCTCAATTTACCCAATGAAATACATAACTGAATCGAGGAAATGAACTTAGAATTTAAATCTCCCCAAAAAGAAAGTTCCCATTCCCAGTGGTTTCACTGGAGAATTCTATCAAACGTTTAAAAGAAAATTAATGCTAAACTTACAAACTCTTACCTGGAAAATAGAGGTGAGAACACTTCCCACTTCATTTTATGAAGCTAGTATTACCCAGTGTGAAAACCAGACACAGAACACACACACACACACACACACACGGAACTGAAGATCAGTATCCCTCATGAACGAAAACGCAAAAAGACTTTTAATATTAACAACTGTAATTACACAGTATGTAAAAAGAATTATGTACCATGAATAATTTGTTGTTTTTTTTTCTGGAGATGCAAAGCTGGTACAATAATTTGAAAATCAGTCAAGATTAATCCACCATGTTAACAGGCTAAAGAAGAAAAAAAATCACACGATCGTACCAACTGATGCGAAAAAAGCATTTGATAATTCAACATTCATTCATAATGAAAACACCCTGAAAAATATTGTTAGAGGAGACATCCTCAATTTGATAAAGAGCATTGACAAAAATCCTACAGTTAATATAATATTTAATGGTGAAAAAATGAGTGTTTGCTCACGAGGTCAGAAAGAAGGCAAGGATGTCTGTTCTCACCATTCTTATTAAACATAATGCTGGAAGTTCTAGCAAGTGCACTAAGAAGAGAAATGAAATTAAAGCCAGATATATTGGAAAGGAAGAAACAAAATTGATCCTTTTGTAGATGATGTGGTTGACTACATGTAAAATCCCAAGGAATCTACTAAAAAAAAAAAAGGGAAAAGGAAAAAAGTCTTGTAGAACTAATAAATGAGTTCATCAGGGTCACAGGATACAAGATAAATGTAAAAACAATCAACTGCATTTCTATATACTAGTAAAGTGCACCGAAATTAAAAATACAATAACATTTACAACTGCTCATAAAAAATGCTGATAGGTAAAAGTCTAACAGAAACGGGGAGAATCTGTATGCTGAAACCTGCAAGACCATGAAGAAAGCACACAGAGAGCTGCCTGGGAGACACATCACATTTGTGGGTAAGAACACGGCATGGTCAGTAGTCTCATTGACAAGCAGCATCGCAATACTTCTCCCCAAATCGCTATGCAGGTGTAATGCAATTCCTATCGAAATCATAGCAAAAATTTGTTTAGATACAGAGCTATCAATAGACAACATTGCTCTAAAATTTATTTGAAATAGTGAATAAATTAGAAGGTCAAAAACAATTTTTAAAGAGAGTTATTTATTTATTTTAGAGGGGGGGAGTGCAGAGGGAAACACAATCTCAAGCAGACTCCCTACTGAGCTCAGAGCCCCACACCAGGCTCCATCTCATGACCCTGAGATCACGACGTGAGCCAAAACCAAGAGTCGGACACTTAAAAGACTGAGGCACCTAGGCATCCAAAACAATGTTTATAAAGAAGAATAAGGTGGGAAGAATTCATCCGTTTAACTTAATGTCTTATTGTAAAGCTTCAGTAATCAAGACAGAGGTGAGTGGATAGATACGTAGATCATGGAACAGAGTAAAGAGCCCAGAAGCAGACTCTTACCAACAGGGTTGACGTCTATGGTCGTTCTGCAGGATGTTACCATTTAAGGGGACTGGGTAAAGGGCCCATGGGACCTGTCTGTAGCATCCCTTACAATTGCCCATGAACCTGCAGTGATCTTAAAATCAAAAGCTTAATTCAGAAATATTTTAAGGCAATGGTAGCAGATTATATACAGACGTAATAAACAGACACGAGTGGATATCATTTATTTAGATTTTCAAATTGCCTCAGACAAGGCCAATATTAAACTTCATTGACTTGAAGAAATTTCATGGTTGAAAGACCAAATTTGAACTAGAAGGTATCATGCTTAGCAAAATAAGTCAATCGGAGAAAGACAACTATCATATGATCTCCCTGATATGAGGGAGAGGAGATGCAACATGGGGGGTTAAAGGGGTAGGAGAATAATAAATGTAACAAGATGGGATTGGGAGGGAGACAAACCATAAGTGACTCTTAATCTCACAAAACAAACTGAGGGTTGATGGGGGGAGGGGGATTGGGAGAGGGGGGGTGGGGTTATGGATACTGGGGAGGGTATGTGCTATGGTGAGTGCTGTGAAGTGTGTAAACCTGGCGATTCACAGACCTGTACCCCTGGGGATAAAAATATATGTTTATAAAAAATAAAATTTAAAAAAAAAAAGAAAGACCAAATTTGGAATCAGATTGTATTTTATTTTTAAAATAAAAAAAAAGTTAAAAATTTAAAAAATTAAAATTAAATTTTAAAATTTATTTTTAAAATTACAATTTAAAAAAATTAAAATTAAAAAATTAAAAATTAAAACCCCTCACATAGGTGTTTGGTATGTGTTGTATATTTCTCGGCTCCATTCACTGAAAACTGTAAATATTGACTAGCCCACCAGCAATGTGCTGTGTGCACATTTTAGGGTCTGGGGGTGGGGGTTGGTCTCTCATTTTGATTTTCCCCTCAAGTATGCAAGGACTTCTTGAGGAAAGACTTCATTCCAGGTTCAGGGCCAGGAAAAAAAAAAATTCTTTGGAACCCTGTGTTAACATTCCACTAATGCCAATTTCATGTAACACATTCTCAGTCATTTGCATTATTATATTGTGATGATACAATAACCAACTGTTATGGGCAGTGTCTAAAACCTGCGTTGAGCTGTGAACGCAAATCCTGTCAATACTGGGGTCATCCATATCTTATGAGTAAGGTCAGAAGCTCTCAGGCTTGGAGCGCCCTTCAGACTATTAGTTAACACGTGAAAGAGAGTATCGTAGTTTGCCCATTACAAAAACAATTATGCTCGCATGCTTCAAGATTTGTTAATTTGATACAAAGTAGAAACGTGTGCTGAGCTCCATGCTTCCTGCCAGCATCCAACTGCCCTGTGAGCGTTTGCCCTTGGACATGTGTGGGAGATGCAGTTTCCTAGGTATGTGACTGGAGTCTCCCGCTGGGAAGGTCTGGACTTGAGTTTCAGTGGGAGAACTTTAGATTTTCTCCACATTGCCTGGTACAGGTGCCATTCAGGAGAACTTTCCAACGCACGATCCAAAAAGCATAAGCTCCAAAATATGATCTTGTGATAATGGAAGACTCATAAGCACAATCTTTAATGAAATGGACAGCACAGTGTTTTGCTGTATTTGGTCATAATATACCAAAACCTTTAAGTTCATTTCAGCAGATATTGATTGAATGTGGCCAATGGACAGGCGTTCTGTTGGTTGCAGCAGGGAGACGGAGTTGGACAATTTGTAGTCACTGTGCTCAAGGTACGGCAGGAATTTTACTGTGGGATCAGGTAGGAATGGCCATACAAAATGAGACCATAACAAGAGCAAAGACAAGAAATGTTTTTAGAGAGAATCAGGTAGTCCAGTCTGTGTGTGTGTGTCTGTCTGTCTGTCTGTGCTCAGCATCTATGTGTTTAATTCACTATCATCTTTTCTTCATTTTTTTTCAAGATCTTATTTTTAAGTACTGTCTGTACCCAACATGGGGCTCAAACTCATAACCGTGAGGTCAGGAGTCTCATGCTCTACCGACTGAGCCAGGACCCCCATCATGTTTTCTTCATTTTAAACATTAACTGTTTAAATGATCCAAAAGGAATCTCTGAATAAAGAGACCACTGAATTTCTCCAACTGGAATCACGCCCTCTTCCCCAGGCATGGCAGCAACCCCCTGCCTGGTTTAGTGAGTTTTCTGGGAAGACGAAGGTCTTCGAGAATGAAGGGGGGCTGCACGGATGTGAGTCACCACCATTTCCTCTTAAACTCACAGTTAGAGGAGGACTTGGAAAATTAGTACAGGAGAGGTGTCCCTTGTTTGATGTGCAGAAAGGAGCTTCAACCTGGGGTGTAAGGTGAACTTTGAAGACCGGAAACACCTCTCTGGTGAATAATTGGAAACTTTCTCTGAGTCAGATTATTCTGCAAAGGAGATTATTTTTGTGGCCATATTTAAACATTAGTAACCATGCCGTTTTCTTTTATTACAGGTAATGTATGAAATTGTTGGAGCAATTGAAAAAAATAAAGACACCCTTTCACAGAATCTTCTATTTGTAATGAAAAGTAAGTTTTTCCCCCTATGGTTAAAATGCCACACGCTCTTTCCCCATTTCTGAACATTCTCCTCTGCGATATGCCACCAGCGACAGGGGAATTGAAATATCTTTTACATTCTAAAGCCCGGAATAATAAAGAATGGATCTTGCCACAGTGTCCTTTGGCTACAATCTAATTTGGAGTCTAGTAGGAACCATACTTTAACTAAGCTTTTAGCAGATAGAAATATAAAATACCTTTACCACTCTACTGGTATGAATATAAAAAAGCTCTTTTGTGAAGACTAATGAAGATTAATACAGCTTCCAAAATTATTTAGGCCACAGCAGGGTGAATTTCATTACTGAAGTTGAAGTCTGGAGCATACCTCAGGGTGGTATTATTCTCGTACTTTCTGTTATAAAGAATTAATACCCACGAAGTAGAGGAGGGGCACAAATTCATATGTGCACACACACATGCTTATCTGTATGTATCAACTGACAGCCTCTATCTAGTTAGTGAATCTCAGCCCTTTATGTACTTGTATCTATTTCTATACAACAGGGGACTAAGTATATACTACACTTCTATACAGTGCCCTTATATGTATCAATATGTATACTTCTGCCGACTCTAGTCATTCTTTCTCCATAGCAATACTGTAGCCCTTGGTTCTCGTTTCCCTAACAACCTTTTCAGTGAATTAAAATGTATCATCTTTGATGCTTTAAGTTGCTAGCCATGAGCTGAGTCATTTATCTTTCCTGGAAAAAAGAAGCCTGTGATTGCCCTTCATGAGACAAATTGAGGGCTTTGAGCTGGAAATAATCACCGCTGGCTTGAGGATCATATTTACCTTAAATCATGTGGTACGGATGCCATAGATCGTTTTTCAGGGGGACTTACTGAGCTCGTCTCTCAGAACTTAAAGCGATTGAGTTCTCTTAAAACTGAGACTAGCGGAAGGAGCGTGGGATTGGAATGATAGCATGTAGAAGAAAAGAATGGAAATAACTGACCCTGTTGATTATCACTGGAAATATCTTCTTTCTAGTTTCCAATTATTTGAGTTTCCATTGATAGTGTACTGCCATCTAAGTCATACCGTGTTTGAAGATCTAATATATAGCGTGGTTTTGAAGTTAGCACAATACCTTTTTCTTTATTTTTGTATTTCAGGTGATGGAATATGTATTTAGAGAGAGAATGTGATAGTGATATTGTCATTCTCCTTACCTTAACAGAGTCCCTTTAAAGTCATTCTTTTGTGTATACTTGCTATTAAGTTCCAAGAGAACACAAGTGAGTCTTGTTTTGTTCTAAATTCTTTTGGCATCTGAGCAAGCAGACAAAATTTACAATAGATTCTTAGATGTTTATACAGGAAGTGGCAGGTGTTTTCTATAAAGGTCCAGAGAATAAACACTTCAGGCTTTGCAAGCCATAAGGTCTCTGTTGCAACTTTTCAACTCTACTGTTACAATGACAGAGCAGGTCTAGACAATACAAATGGACATGCCTTTGTTCCAACGAAACTTAATTTACAGAAACGGGCAGTGGGCAGATTTGGCACACAGGCCATAGTTCCTCACCCATTCTATCATATAAGAAAAAGATGTATGGTTGTGATAGTATTTTATGAATTTGTGAAATTGTTTGATGCGGTAAATCGTTAAAAGCGAGTGTAATTTATAGTTTTTTTTTTTTTTTAATTTTTGAGTACCTTGCTAGGTACTTTGTTTATAGTATCTGATTAAATCTTCCTATTATCAAAAAGCTCCCAGCTGAGAAAGGTTGTAGGATCTGTTATGGGATCGTGAGCCAGCTGGCCAAAGGGAGGCAGGTAGCTTAGAGACATAGCTCATGCAGAAATGCAGTGAGTGCTCTCACCTGTGCCTGAGATGTGAAATAAAGTCTCAAGTCTATTGTCTCAGAGTGCCTCTGCACACTTGCTCATAAACTATTCATCTAAGTTCCCGTATCCTGGTGGACTGGCAGGAAAACACTGGATACAATGTTTACAGACCTCCTTCGGGGGACACTTCCCATTTCAACATCAATCTGAACTATTGATGTTGAAATGATTTCAAGTTGAAGTTACAAAATTCGTACCAAAAACTCCCATAAACCCTTTTCCCAATTCATTTTCCTCATTTCCCTTCTTTTATTCTGTCTTCTCCATCCCATTCACCCTTCCACTCCCCACCATCCTTCCCTGTGTGTGCAAGTGTGTGCATGCACGTGCGTACATACATGTGTGCATGTGTATGCGTGTGTGTGTGTGTGTGTGTGTGTGTGTGTGTGAGCATGACATGTGTGTTCTGAATCATTTGAGACCTAGCAAAGGCGTCTTCGGTATACATCCTGAGCTAAAGGACATTATCTTACAAAACAACGGTCTGAATATTGAACATTGACGCAGTGCCAACATCTAGACCCGAGTCCTATCCCTTGGCCGCTCACTTCAGCGATGGCTTCCATGATGATTTCCCCCCAATTCAGGGCCAGTTGCTGCATTAACTGTCATTTCTCTTCAGTCTTCTTTAATTTGGGACATTCTCTCTGCTTATCTTTCTTTTTTTTTTCTTCTTTTTTCTTTTTTTTATGATACTTATGTATTTATTTTTTTTATTGAAGTATAGTTGATATAAAAGGTTACATTATGTTCAGGTGTACACATTGATTTAACAATTCTATCCATTATTCAGTACCATGTTAAGCACAGTCCACCATCTGTCATCATAGAGGATTATTTCAGTATTGTGGACTATATTCCTTATGCTGTATTTTTCATCTGTGTAAATTATTTTATAGCTGGAAGTTTGTACCTCTTAATTCCCTTCACCTCTTTCATTCCTCCAATTCACCTCCTGTCTCGCAATTACCAGTTTTTTCTCTTTATTTAAGAATGTTTTTTTATATTTTTGTTTGCTTTTATATTCCACATAAAGGTAAAATCATACGGTATTCTTTGCCTGCCTATTTCACTTAGCAAAATACCCTGAAGGTCTATCCATGTTGTCCTGAATGGCAAGGTTTCATGCTTTGTTGTGGCTGAATAATATTCCACATCTTATTTATCCATTCATCTCTTGAGGGACACTTACGTTGTTTCCATATCTTGGCTGTTATAGATAATGTTGTAATAAACATAGAGGCACATACATCTTCAAGTCATTAATGTTTTAATTTTCTTTGGGTAAATACACAGCAGTGGAATTCTGATACTTCTCTTTTAACTTTTGAAGGATCGTCCCTACTGTTTTCCACAGTGGCTTCACAAATTTACACTCTCGTCAGAAGAGTACAAGTTCCTTTTTCTTCATATCCTCACCAACGCTTACTATTTCTTGTCTTTTTGGTACTAGGCATCTGATTGCTGTGAGGTACTACCTCACGGTGGTTTTGATTTCCACTTCCCTGATGATTAGGGGTGCTAAAAATCTTTTCATGTGTCTCTTGGCCATTAATATGTCCTCTTTTGGAAAAAATGTCTTCTTAGGTCCTCTGCCCATTTGTTTATTTTTATTGTAATCCCAGTTTGTTCACATACAGTGTTATTAGTTTACAATGTACTGATTCGACAATTCCATATATCACCCAGTGCTCAACAAGTGCACTCCCTCACCCCTATATAACCTATTTAATTTATTTAACCCGACCGCCATCTCCCTCCACTCTGAAAACCATCGGTTTGTTCTCTATAATGAAGAGCCTGTTTGTTGGTTTTTCTTTTTCCCCTTTGCTCATTTGTTTCTTTCTTTTCTTTTAATTTAATTTTATTTTTTCAGTGTTCCAAGATTCATTGTTTATGCTCATTTGTTTCTTAAATTCCACATATGAGTGAAATCATATGATATTTGTTTTTCTCTGACTGACTGATTTCACTTTCTTTCATGACTGACATTTTAAAACCTAAAGGCCAGTTACTTTGAAGACTGTCCCTCAATCTGGGCTTATTTGCTGTTGGCTCCCATTGGCGTCTGCGCACCCCTTCTGGGCAGAAACCCCACAGAGGAGCTCAAGGGTCTTCCACCCAACCCGGTCATAGGACGCACCAACTATTTGAAACACCATTGGTGACACAGTCATGTTAAGGTGACACCGTTTAGGTTTCTGTAATTGAAAGCTGCTGTTTTACTCTGTCACTTCATAAGGAAGATGAGGCAATCAATGTTCTCCTCCACATCAGACTTTCACCTGCTGGCTCACATACATGATAGATGCTTGCCCAAACCAGCAATTTCTCTGATGGTTGCAAAAATCACGATTTTCTACCCCCCATTTTCCCATCAATTGTGACATTCAAATGCAAGAACTACCCTTTCTCATTAATTAACTAATTAAATTATTAGTAGTATGGGTGCGTAGATTCTTATTTTATTAAATGACTCACAATCCATTACTTATCGTTATTTTGATACTAACGTTGTTCAAGATACGGCCAGTGAGCAGCCCTTCAAGCCAGCTCCTAGGTTTTTCTTCAGGTTCTCGTGATCTTGTTTAGCACCTCCTGATATTCCAGCCTTCCAGAATGTTCCGCGATTATCAGCTCTGCCTCCAAATCAGCCCTGTGCCCAAGAGGCCTAGATTTATTTTAGAGAAGAATGGTATTAAGAAACACTGAGGTCTGGGGGCTTGACGAGCTCATTTCTAACTGGGTTGTCTTTGCTTTGAGGCCCCTTCAGAATGAGACAACTGAAGATACATAGATAAAATATGGGTGTGTAGCTCTATATGAAAAATCATGAATTTATCCTGCTAGCCCTAAGTTGTATCCAACACCACAGGGCTCCATTTTGCCTTCCTGCGTTCCCCAATTGTTCTTCCCTTTTCTGACACTTCTGCCTAGTTTGTTTATCATGTAGTGACTTTCCTTTACATGCCTTGTCACTAAATATGTTAGTCTGCGCAAGCAAAGTAATCTGGGTGTGGGAAAGGTAGAAAAATGGCTTTGCTGCTCAACAGAGCTAACTCGCTGATGGGTCCAGAAGATCCTAAATGATGTGCACACGACTTTACATTCTAACCCTGTATCATCCTCAAACTAGATATGTCATGGTCATTAGGTAGGAAAGGAAACTCAACTGTGAGGATTATGTAAATACAAATGTAGGTAACATGAGAAAGGTGTCTTATAGAGCTCTCACCACTGTATGTGGTTTTCACTATATGATTCCAAATTTAATATAATTTGTATAACCTCACATGTAAAAGACATTTGTATAACGTCACATGTAAAAGACATTCGCTTTTTATCTTTGTAGCTGAACTGTTTCCCCTAACAACTGGTACAAGCAGATGAAACAGGTTCCTACAAATGTTTACATACACCAGGAGCTGGGTTAGACCCTGGGACATGTGTTTCTGGGGTGGGAAGCTGCTGGCAGAAACCACAGGTCTTCATGATTTGGCCAAGAGAATTGAAGCCCTGTAGACCCAAACAGGCAAGACTGGGTTCCCAAGGCTAGGAGAGTCACAGGTGCTACTCAGAAGGCCAAGGGCCAGTGCTGAGGTAGAGTACAGGGACACGGATTAGGACTCCTGGTCAGGACAGAGAAGGTCGGAATTCATTAAGTGGTAGGATTAATGGTGGGGAAAAGAGAATAGAGGCAAAAAGAAAGATGACCTCTCACTTACGTCTTGCACTGAGAATGTCTAGTGCTTACAGCCCTGGAATGAGGAGTGTGTTTAAAGCTCGGGGACATAACGATTTGAATGCCACTCACAATATCGCTTTATTTCTTTCCTAGCTAGTGAAAATGTCGTGATACATCATTTGTTCCAGTCGAAACTGTCACAGACAGGATCCCTCGTGTCCTCCTATCCTTCTTTTAAGTTCAGAGGACAGAAATCCACCCTGCTCAGTAAGAAAACGGCAGCTTCTTCAATTATTGGAGAAAACAGGAATTATCTAGAACTCAGTAAGGTAGGAGTTCCTCTGATTCTTGTTTGGTTGTTCTTAAGTCTGCTTAGTACCTTTACTTTTTTTTTTTTCTTTTTTTAAAGGCAATTCTGAAAACCGATGGGAACAAATTGATATTTTAATTTCAAAAAGTAATGAAAAGGATCCTGGCAGAAGTTTAACCTTAAGAGAGAGGGGACAGTAGAGGAGAGTGCAGGAGAGTAAAAATTCAATAGCAAATAGGACATTAGTGATTTTATTGGTTGTCTCTGCCACATCCTATTTGTGCCTTGTCTCGGTGACTGTCCTTTTGATGAATGGGAAGTAACTGCAGGGACAGTAGCTTTCCAGGGAATAAACTTTGCTACCTTATTCTGTCGACATTAATCACTTCAGAGGTTTTAGGTCTCTAAACAATAAATTGTAGTTTCTGTTATAGGCAGTGTGTATGTTTCTGGGGCTGGAAGTATTTTTTCTGGATAGCATGTGGATTTTAAGCTTACTTTTGTATTATACTAGTTTTAATGTGTACTTGTCCGACACAAGTGTGGTTATACTTAAAACATAAAGGTTCTATTTATAAAACAGAACTACAGATTCAGCGGAGTTGTCTCAAACCAATAGGAAATAGGTAGGAAATGTGTTAACGTTAAGGATTCAGTGCCTGATGGTAGCCTGGTTTGCTCTGCCTGCTACCAAAACTACGGAGATGAGAAATATGTTTGGGAAGGTATCCAGGACAATCAATTTTAGAAATTCACTTGTTGTAGCTTGTTGGAATGCATTTGAGCTTACCAATTAAAATAAAAGCATCATTAAAATCAGCTCTATTTTGGAAGAGTGGCAGGATGTAGATAACATATTAGAAATGAGTGAGTATGTGTACTCGTGTGTGTGTGTGTGTGTGTGTGTGTGTGTGTGTGTGTAGCCAATGGACCCTACAATTAGGGATCCTTTGATGGAGTCATTCCTGGACTGTCTGATCACAGGAATTCAATTTCACTGAATACAGAGTGGCATTTTTTTTACATAAAAAAAAGATAAAGAGTTACCCTTCATAAGGAAGATCTCTACTCCTGAGGGTTTCACTGAACCTCCTGGCCCTTCCTTTCTCCATCATCCTGGAAATCAAGAGCACAGAATCACCACACACCTCTAAACTGTAATTTTTAACCTTAATTATTAAACATTACCAGGCATAGAGGCCATTAGTCTTTTCCCTAAAGGACTGCAAAAGGAAGATAATTCACAGTGGTTCCTCCGCCCAGAAAGGGAAATTGAGTGTTCCATTTCCAGGGATGGAGATTTATTTATTACAATTATTCCATAAGTGTTTAATCCCTCCCTTCTGTGCACGCTGCCTTCATCCTTGCACATCCATGCCCGTGGCCAGCAGGACGGGCGGGGTTTTCCCCACTCTAATCAAGCGTCGCACTTGGCTTGCGTCTGTAGAAAACCCGTTGATCTTGGACCAGTCGCCCCTTTCACGTTCCCTTGTCAGGATTGATCATTCCAGCTTGACGGTTCATGTCAGTGGAAGGAAATGAGCTGCTTCCACGCTAGCAACAATACCATATTGACAAGAAGGTTTCAGCCGATGTTTTTCTCCTATCAGGACCTCTTTATTGTAATATAAATGATTTTGGATCAATAGATATGTTGGTCTGAGTCTGTGTGATTTTGTGAAAGGCAATACAGTACATCTGTGGCTGGGGCTCCTTTTAACCCCTGGTGGGATTTAATTAATTACCTTCTGCCCTTTCTTTCTTTCCCCATTGGCTTCATTTCCACTGACTTCTTTTATCTCCATTATCCTTTAATCTCTACTATGTATGATTTTTTTTCCTTTTAAGAGCTGTATGCAATGACTTATGGAAGAAAACACAGAGTCTTGCCATTTTTCAGATAGGTAATCTACTACTCCTTTGAGCAGTTAAAAAAAAAAAAGAAGAGGAAGGGCAAGAAAAATAGAATGGGAAGAAATTGATTGTGGTTAACTTAAGGGAACAAACCAGTGATTGCTAGAACGTCAGGTTTTGTAACACACACGACTATCTGTTTGCCGGGCAGGAAGCTACCACTTCTGGACAAACACGTGTGATGGTAACACAAGGCACCAGCGTGCACTTGTTTCCTGCTGAACAAGAGTCAGCTCTTGGCCTCAGGACTCAGATGGGCCAGGACGCAGCTTCGGTGTACTTGAGAGGCTGGCAGCCGTGGTATTATTTAACAAGTAGCTGCCCATGTCCCCAGTTTAGAGTACCATCACCGGGAATCCTTTGGTACTGAATGTTACAGTCTTTTGTAGATTTGTGCCGTCCTGTGAGTGAATTCACGTGGGTGGGAGGCTGACTTTTTTTCTTCTACGTGGACTTTAGGAAAATACTACGAAAATCACTGTGTTGTATGCTTGAAACAAGTGTCAACGATATTTCAATTAAAAATAAAGGACTACATACCTCAATAAATAAATTGCTCTTTCTTTATTTCCTTTTATTTTCATGACAGTTATTAAAGAAGAAAGGAGCCTCTACATTTCTTCAGCGACTGGAACGGGGAGGTCCCGTCACCATTGCATCACAACTCAGGGTTAGTTGGTTTTGTGGTTTTCCAAAAGTGAGATTTTGATTTTATCAACTGTAGAGGGTATATGTGTATTTTCCCCATTTTTGACCCATTGAGTACCCTCAGATAAAAGTAAGCACTTAACGTGCGTGTGCGCGTGCGCACACACACACACACACACACACACACACACACAGACTCATGCCACAGAGACTTCATAATAAAAGAGTTATGGATCAAAGATAAACATTTTTATTGAACAGTGTGGAGATTCCTCAAGAAATTAAAAATAGAGCTTCCCTATGACCCTTCAATTGCACTACTGGGTGTTTACCCCAAAGATACAGATGTAGTGAAAAGAAGGGCCATCTGTACCCCAATGTTTATAGTAGCAATGGCCACGGTCGCCAAACTGTGGAAAGAACCAAGATGTCCTTCAACGGACGAATGGATAAGGAAGATGAGGTCCATATACACTATGGAGTATGATGCCTCTATCAGAAAGGATGAATACCCAACTTTTGTAGGAACATGGACGGGACTGAAAGAGATGATGCTGAGTGAAATAAGTCAAGCAGAGAGAGTCAATTATCATATGGTTTCACTTATTTGTGGAGCATAACAAATAGCATGGAGGACATGGGGAGATGGAGAGGAGAAAGGAGTTGAGAGAAACTGGAAGGGGAGGTGAACCATGAGAGACTATGGACTCTGAAAAACAATTTGAAGGGTTTGAAGAGGTGGGGGGGGGTGGGAGGTTGGGGGCACCAGGTGGTGGGTATTAGAGAGGGCACGGACTGCACGGAGCACTGGGTGTGGTGCAAAAACAATGAATACTGTTATGCTGAAAATAAATTTAAAAAATGATTAAAAAAAAAATTTTATTGAAAAGCCCTTTATATTTGCCGTCAGTGTGGTCTTCGGAGAATAAGCTGTGTTTTGCTTCTCTCCTTAGAAATCTCTAACTGATATTATCGGAAAACTTCAGAAGCGGACTCCACACTTTATTCATTGCATCAAGCCCAATAACTCAAGGCTGCCAGATACTTTTGATAATTTTTACGTGTCTGCTCAGCTACAATATATTGGGGTCCTGGACATGGTGAAGACCATCCGATATGGTTACCCTGTTCGCCTTTCCTTCTCGGATTTCCTGTCAAGGTAAATTCTGCTCTTGAAACATATGTATTTGCTCGGTGTGACATCCTGCTGACGTGCTAGCAAGGCTCTCCTGTTTTGTTCTTTGTTTCAGGCCTTGGTTTTATTGTGTATACAGTTGACTCTTTGAACCATGGGGGAGGTTGGGGCACCTGCCCCCACACGCACAGTGGGAAATCAGTGTGTAACTTCCAATCCCTACACAGCTTAACTACTAACAACCTACTGTTGACCAGAAACCCTACCAATAACACAAACAGTGGATTAACATACATTTTGTGTGTTATACATGTTATATACCATATTTTTACAATACAGTAAGCCAGAGGAAAGAAGATGTTATTATGAAAATCCTAAGGGAGAGAAAACATATCTACAGTGCTGTACTATATTTATATACAACAATCTCCGTATAAGTGGGCCCGCACACTTCAAACCTGTCTTGTTCAAGGTTCAGGTACATTCTTCTAAGCCCAGTAAACAAAATACTCTCGGAAACAATGAAACACACTGAGCAAGCTTTTTGTAAAAAAGTGACAGAACTTTGATACCTTGGAAACCGTTTTCATGTTACTTTATGTGAGTAGATTTTCTTGGATTTAAAGATTTCTAAGATTGTTGCATATAATGTTTACTTAAAATTTTTTATTTAAAAGAATATAGGGGCCCCTGGCTGCCTCAGTCGGTAGGATATCCGACTCCTGATTTCAGCTCAGGTCATGATCTCAGGGTTGTGAGATCAAGCACCATGTCAGACTCCACAGTAGGCATGGAGCCTGCTAAGGGTCCCTGTCTCTCCCTCCCTGCCCTAAAAAAAAAAGGAGATTCTCTCCCTCTGCCCCCCCAAAAAATAAAAATAAAAGAACGTATATATGTGATTATTTTCTCCCCTATGTCCGTGAACAAAATATTTTTCTAGATCAGGGAAACTACTCTCATTGGCCAAATCTAGCCCCCACCCCTATTTTTGTAAATAAAGTTTTATTGCAACATAGGCACTGGTGAAAATAATGACAATGTTTGTTCTTAGCCAATTACAAAATAATAGGGAAGTAAGCAAAAAAAAAAAAAAAAGAAAGAAAGAAAGAAAAGAAAAAAGTATTTAGTAATCCTATATAAAAGAAGGTAAAGTTTAAAAATAATATGGATATAAAATATTATCAATATTACAAGAATAAAATGTAGCATTTATGGTTCAAACTAACTGTACAACTAGTATGGAAAATCTATTAGACAAACATTTATTTAAGAAAAGAGATTTGGGGGCACCTGGGTGGCTCAGTGTGTTAGGCCTCTGTATTCGGCACAGGTCATGATCTCAGGGTCCTGGGATTGAGCCCCGCATGGGACTCTCTGCTCAGCAGGGAGCCTGCTTCCCCCTCTCTCTCTGCCTGCCTCTCTGCCCACTTGCGATCTCTATCTATCAAATAAATAAATAAAATCTTAAAAAAAAAAGAAAATAGATTTAATACTTGGTTGACCAGAAGTTCCACTTGAGCCACCAGCGTGAGGAAGCTGCTAACTGAAAATAAGTTATTTAAATTGCCCTATTCCCCCAGCAGAGGATGGTGAACGTGACTGTGTGTGCCCATGTGTGTATCTATATTACATATCAGAATGATTAGGAAATGCTTTCTGCCTTGTTGTTTTTTTTTTTCCCTAAGTCTACTTTGACGTATATACTCAACCAGGACCTCTAGGAAAAGAGTGTATGAGATGTCTTTTAAAACTAAGTACAGCATTTCACATATACACATCTCTTGTCTACCATGACCTCTAGGCAGGGACCATGTCTTACACAATAACAATTTGTGTGCATTGTGTTTAACCAGCGCTTTCAGAATGAACCTGGCCTTGCAGATTATTCTTTATTCAACTTAAAGAAATATTTCTATGTAACAGAGACTATAGCCATGGTTTGTTTAAAAGAGTAGCAGGGATGAGAAATAATATTTTTTGGTAAATCTTTGCATTGCTTTCACCAGCCCCTTATTTAAAAAAAGATATGATTTCTACTTATCCTTATTTTCAGTGGCATATCAATAGAGATGGAATTATTCATTTACATCAGTGGAAATTCGCCACCATATTTTTTTTTTTTAAGTAGGCTCCGTGCCCAGCATGGAGCCCAATGTGGGGCTTGAACTCCCCACCCTGAGATTAAGACCTGAGCTAAAATCAAGAGTTGGAGACTTAACCGACTGAGCCACCGGGCATCTTGCCACCATCTTCCTTAAATGAAGGATGACAGTGTGCGCTATTGTCACAAAAAACTCTGGTCCATACAGAGATGATCCATTTCTATAGAACTGGAATAAAATATAATTCACATACTGTCATGTCAGGAAATAATTTTTGTATTTGAGTATAGTTGACACGCAGTGTTACCTAAGTTTCAGGTGTATAGCATAGTGATTCCACTATAATTTAATATTTATTTAGAAAGCTCATCAGAGAGGCGCCTGGGTGGCTCAGTGGGTTAAGCCACTGCCTTCGGCTCAGGTCATGATCCCAGGTCCTGGGTTCGAGCCCCGCATCGGGCTTTCTGCTCAGCAGGGAGCCTGCTTCCTCCTCTCTCTCTGCCTGCCTCTCTGCTTACTTGTGATTTCTCTCTGTCAAATAAATAAATAAAATCTTTAAAAAAAAAAAAAAAAGAAAGCTCATCAGAACTTTGACATTGCCCCAGGCAATCAAGCATCATTATATAAACAAAGGTTAAAGGTGCAATTTAATAGGAAGTTTGCTTGCCAGAACTTCTTATTAAATTGATAACTGATAACAGATGTATTGTTCCTATGTAAAATACTTATTTTCTCTTCCTATCACCTTGTCTTAATCGTTGGAGAATAAAACCCTTTGAAAACAGATTACTTCATTTAGCACACAGAAAGGAATATGATCGCCACAAATGTATCAGACGGAGAGGCAAAAGATGTCCTGTGGTGAAGCACCTACTTATCTGAATGGCGTTTACTTTTCCTGAAATCCAACATGACACTAAGTGGGGATAATGACATTCTTGTGGAATCTGTAGGTGGATGTGATGATATTGCAAATTTGCTTTGTGGTATTTCGGCTTTAATAACTGTCAATCGTTCTGAGACTTCCTAACTGAGACTGGAGAATCGCATTAGTCTAACGGATCCAGTTTTGATTAAATGTAGAGGTATGCCTGCTGAGTGTTCGCCTCATAGCATCAGTAGCTTCCCAGAGGGATGATAAAGATGTAAGGTCCTGCCTCCCACAACAAAAGACTCTGCAAGTTTGGACATACGAGCAAAAGGAAAGGAGCGTCATGATCCACAACTGGTGTCCTGTTGCTCTGAGCTAAATCGTACATCGCTCAAAATTCATAGGCTGAAGCTCTCACCCCCAATGTAAGTGCACTTGGAGATGGGGCTTGTGGGAGGGAATCCGCGTGGAGTGAGCTCATGGGCTGGAGCCCTGATCCGACAGCATTAGTGTCCTTGTGACAAGAGTCATCAGAGAGCAGGTGCATGCTCTTTCTGTGTGTGCTATGTGAGGACACAGTGAGAAGGCGGCTCTCGGCAAGGCAGGAGGCAGGAAGAGACCTCCATGGAAACTAAATTGGCCGGCGCCTTGACCTTGGACTTCCCAGACTCCAGAACTGTGAGAAAATAAATTCCTGTTGTTAAGCAGCCCAGTCGGTGGTATTTTGTGACGTCAGTGGAGGCTGGCGAGGATACCTGCATTTGTAGGATGTGTTTCCATGGTGTCCATGGTAGCCAAGCTGGACGAATTACGTTGGGAAATTTTGGGTGCTTGTTCTTGCTATGAAATGCTCTAGTGTTAGTGGAAGGAAACAGAGTTTAGGTGCACATATCCTGTGGTTCCAAAAACTCTCTCATCCTTCTTGCCTTTGTGTCCATTTACTCATAGTATTTACTTGATATTCAAGATTCACTTGGGCATTCCCTCCTTTGGAAAATTTTTCATAGATTCCTAAATTGCTTGGTGTCTCTCCTCTGTCTTTTTCTGATGCTTCAGAAAATGCTTGAGCAAGACAGTTGTTGTACACTCCCTGGAAATAGCCCTTTATGGCCAACCTCAACCACTGGACCAGAGGTGAGCAGGCCACAGCCACTGGGTGAGATCTGGCCTGTCACCTACTTTCATATGGCCTGAGAGCTAAAAATGTTCCATGCGTCTTTAAATTGTTATATTTTAATTGGTTAGCGACATACTGCATAATGTCCTCAGTGTTGTCTCTTGGCATGCAAAAGGCTGAAATGTTGACTCTCTCACCCCTTCCAGAACATATTTGCTGCCCACAGGAGACCATAGGCTGCTTGCATGAGGGGCAGGTCCTACTGCATGCCTGGACTCTAGCAGAACTCCTGCCACCCTTCGTGCTTCTCGAGCCTGCTCAGTGACACTGAGCAGATGGCTCTCATATGCTCTTCTGTGTCAATGACTTTCCCTAATGTCGGTCTGGCTCGCGAAATTTTTCAGGTGACTTTGTAAATGACAACTCTCAGCAGTTGATTCTGCGGAAGATAAAATCCCATGTCCGTGGCCTGTAATAGCAAAATTTTCTCTCTTGTACTCATTTCTGTGATTTGGAAGTAGTACAGCAAAGCTCAGCCCAGCTCTGATATGGGAGTCTTTTCCATGATGGTCCCAGGAAGAACTGCGAGGTGGGACGTGCCCTTTCTGTGTCAGCGGGAGAGGAGAAATGGCCGGAATGCCTGTTACAACATTTCCCGAGCTGTGGCACTTGTCACTTGCTTATATTCCATTGCCTAAAGGCAATCTGTTGGCCAAGGCCAACATGAATAAGATGGGAAAATGTTTTACTCCTCAGAGAAACTATACAACACACAACCAACTTCTGGCTCCGTTCATCTGTCACTATGTAGCAAACACCACAAAACTTCATGATATAAAACAATGTGTTATTTCTCCTGGTTCTGTGGGTTACTGGGCTCAGGTGAGCAATTCTTGCTTGGGGTCTTCCAAAAGTTACAGCCAGATAGAAGAAGACACTCATGTTAGCTGGGCTGGATGCGTACGATGGCTTCCTCGCTCATGTGCCTTGGTGTTCCTCCAGCAGCACAGTCTGAAACTCTTCCCTGGCAGCTCCCAGTTCTTGGGGCAAGAAGGGAAACTTGCAGTCCTAGAAGCTGGGCCTGGAACTGGGCCATCATCACTGCCCTTGTGTTTTCTTGGTCAAACAGTTGCAGACCAATCCAGGTCTACCCCCTGGAAGAAGCAATGGATTGTGGCCAATGTCAGAACCAGCTACTGTATCCCCTTGAAGGGAGAACATGCAAATAATTGGGAACAATAAGATCTTCCACGGCTGTTCCTATGTGTAAGAATTCCTATTATTCCATCTCTTCCCAATAAGTATATGTGACTTCAGTGTGTTGAATAATATAACACCATCATGGTTTTGTATTTGTTTTTGTTTTCCAATTCTAGAATTGAGGGAAGTATAATATGAGGCAATGCTAAGGAAATTATTTAAAGTTTTATTTATTTGACACAGAGAGAGCATGAGCAGGGGAAGCAGCAAAGGGAGAGGGAGAAGCAGACCCCCTGTTGAGCAGGGAGGCCGATGCGGTGCTCGACCCCAGGACCCTGAGAACATGTCCTGAGCCAGGACTGACTGAGCCACCCAGGCACCCCTAGGGAAATTATTTTGAGAAGTCCTTCAAGGAATGGTACCATGCATTTTACCTTGTAAGGTGCGGTACCATCATTTTCCAGAACTTTCTTTCAGTTCTGGGCTTGTGACATTGTAACGAACGCCTCTTCCCAGTGGGAAGCCGGCCCATGGTAGCTCTTACTCCATAAGTCTCTGCTTTGCTCAGAGCATGAGCCTCTCACGTTTTATCTTCTTCCAGAAATGACAGGGAAATCTTTTGGAATCTACCTCTGGATGCTGGGGGACAAGCTTGGGGCTCATACCCGCTGTTACTCTATGGACTGACTTACGGTTGGCAGGGGAGAGCAGGACATCACTCCCGGCTTCACCCTTTGGGGCCACAACCTTATTTGAAAAAGACAGAAAGACGTGCCCTTGAGGAGCGCCCCCGGTAGTGGTATTATGCTTGGCGTGGTGAGGGAGAACGATCTGTGCTCTGAGACTGTCGCTGGACGAGATTCCTCTTAGAAACAGTCTGAATCGTTGAGCTTGTTTCAATGACACACTTGTTGTCCAAAGGTCAGGCTGTGCAAGCACACGGCCCTGATGGGAAATTGGGTGCCCGGAGACAGACGAAAGAAGCCACACTTCAGTTTCTTGGACTCAGCCCGCGGGGAAGGCAGCTGCCCAGTGAACCAGCATTGCCAGAGCCGCAGGTCTGAGCTGGAATCTTCTAGAAGTTCTCCTCGTGATATGGACAGGCTGCCAGGTGCTGTCAATGTGTCTTTAATAGAAACGTGTATTAGTAAGTTCAGGAGCTGTTAAATGTCCTAAAAGCTTTAATTGGCAAAAGATCTGTTTCCTTTGGGGTGGTCGTGCCAAGGCTGACCATGTTCGTCCTGCTACAACTCATCTCAGGGCTGGTTTCGTGAAGTTCGGGAGGAGAGGACTGGTGACTTTTCAGTAAAATGTGAAATTGGAAAGAGAAGGGTCAGGCATAGGTTCTAGAAGCCATTTCAGTTGAAGCATCGTTCTGTCTTTATTGGGAACCTGTTTGGGGGCTCAGTGGGTTGTGAATCATCATTTTCCACATAATCTACTCAGGGCATGTGTGAACTTTTTCTAGAAAAGGCCACATGGTCATGGTTGTCAGCTGCAGGCCACGAGGTCACTCCTGCCAGTACCCGGCTCCGCGTGGGGCCCCGCACAGCTGCCAACGGCATGTGGGAGAAAGACCCACAGGAACAGAGTGCAAGTGGTTTGGGCCCCAGGGCAGCTGACCCCTTATCTAGGTCCACCCCCCCTTTCCAGTGGAGCTGGGGAACCGTGTCTATAGAAAGGGGGCAGAGAGGGAAAGGTGACTGATGTTTGCTTCTACGTTTCCGTGACCTGGCTCGGGTTGTCTGTTCCCGGGGTCGGTATCCCTTGTCCATTTCTGCCTCCCATGCTCGTCCCCTCATCTCTTCGTGGAGCGTTCTGCTGACTCAGATGTCACTCAGGTAGGAAGTCCTCCTCGCGTGTGTGGAGGCCCACTCTGGGTCACGCCCCAGATCGCCGCTGCAGGCTCGTTACTCTGGTCCTTAGAATAGCTTTCCACACAACTACTCTCATTACCCAGATACGAGTTAGTTATGTCCTTACGATTTGCCAGCTTTGACTTAAACATGCCTCAAGCGCATTCATCAGCATGGCGGAGGCTGGGCACTGTGCTGCGCTGTCCCCAAGGGTCACTCATTTCGCCCTCACTTCCCCCCCTGGGCTGTCATTACTGCAGCATTCGTTTGCCCTCAGAGCAAACTCTGGTCCCCGGGGACTCGGGTACCAGCTCACACCTCTCACCCCTGAGGTGTCTTTAATCCATCCACGGTGCTGGTGCAGCGTTGACCTTGGCCCTGTTCCCATGTGCTCACATTCCCCATGCCCTCTTCCTGCTGGAAGAGCGGGAACCCCCGAGCAGCACCCTGACCTCCATGGGGAAAAAAAAATCCCTGGAGATGTCTCCAGATGCAGACCTGGGCCCTTCATTCTGCATTTCCTTTGCTCTGCTTCCTGAAAAACAACCCAGTTAGCTTCGTGGGGTTCACGGCCACCATTGTCCCTGTCCTTACCAGCGACTTTGCATGGTCATGCAGCGGCAACAGGGCAGCTGGCTGATGGAGAATGGGCTGATGAATCTTGACTCCTGGAAAGTGAGCTCCAAGTGAGTAAGAAATGTGATCCTTGCAGATGGAGAACTGCACGATTACATGTAAAATAACAAAAAAAGTGAACACAAAAGTGTTTTACAATTTTCTTTTTTTTATTATTATTATTTTTTTATTATGTTAGTCACCATATAGTACATCACTAGTTTTTGATGTGGGGTTCCAAAATATGGCTTATGCACCACGCCCAGTGCTCCATGCAATTCGTGCCCTCCACAATACCCACCCCCACCCCCTCCCCTCTAAAACCCTCAGTTTGTTTCTCCAAGTCCACAGTCTCTCATGGTTTGTCTCCCTCTCTGGTTCCCCCCCTTCATTTTTCCCTTCCTTCTCCTAATGTCCTCATGCTATTCCTTATGTTCCGCAAGTAAGTGAAACCATCTGATAATTGACTTTCTCTGCTTGAGAACTTTCTAACAGTTCCTTGGAAACATACTCCACTCGGACCAGTCTAGAATAATTTACTAAATAATTCCACTCCAGTAAGCATCCAATATGAAATGAATGAAATCAGGGTGACTGTGCTGTTCTAGGAAAATAGACAGGAAGCTACAGGAATTCAGTATTTTAACAATTAATTCTATTGTATTTCTAAAACAGTCTTATAAGAACATTAAAAATTCAGTCCCAGAATTCCGTATCTTATTATTCATTACTTGATTTATATGGGCTTCCCCATGCCCCCTCCACTGATATATTGCCATGTTTTTAATTATAAGTTATGTTTGGCAAAACATAATCACGAAATGATCTTCCTTTTAGGGCCAAACCAGCTTTAAATACTTACCCATAACTTATGTGTTTCATTACTTACAAATTATTTAATTCTGTTTATAGAACAACAGTGGTTTTTAATGGGACCCTTAGTTGGTAGTTTTCATTGATTCTATCTGAATGATCTCAGTGGTTCAAGAGTCTACAAAGAACCTCAGGTTGTCATTGGGATCTTTGAAGAGACCTAATCAATAGCATCTTTATCCTTATTCAATTTTGACCGAAGTGGGAAGACAAAATGATCAAAACATCACCTTTAAAGACAGCTCTTGGCATAAGAGCCAACAGTTCCTGCTAATAGAGCCAACCCTAAGACTGGCCAGCCTGACCCTCAGTTACATACAGCACAGACCCAGCCACACTTCCCCATGACGGGGGCTGTTCGGGGAAGGCTTGGAGCCTGGAGAAACTGAGGAAGACCACCGTGAACCAGGAGCAGTTGTCTATTATTAGCAGCTGAGAAGGCTCTGTATTTTTCTTACCAAAATTGCCAGTCACATTAGTCCCCTACCACACCCTCCCTTACGAAGTGGGCGGTATTAGAGGAGAGCGATGTCTGCCTACATCTCTAAGGAAACAGCTGAAAAGAAGAGGATGGTCCTTGGTGAATCTCTGCGGTGTTTTGTGTTCTGGGGCATTGGACTCCTCCAGTAAACCTGTCAACAACCTTGGGGTGTGGCCAGTCCCCTGAGGGGACATGCCGTCCTTCATGAACACCCCACTGCATCTTTGTGTACCTTCTGGGGCCACTGACAAGGAATATAGATTTTGCACCCAAAGACTCTGAAGTGGCCCAACAGTGCATTACTTTAATGGGTTTCAAGGACACTCTGTATTCATGGCTAAGTGCGTTTCATTTCCAGTTGCAAACCCTGTCTAGACAGTGTCCAGCTGAGTCTGTCAGAGATTCTGCAACCCCGAATAAATGGAAATATTCAAATAAAACAAAAGAGCAACTCAGATAATAAAATCCCAATAGTCTAGATATTCCCCAAATTTGACTATACATCTTCTTCCACTATTAAGATCCCCATGAGAAATGAAAGTTCAAAGATTAATACATCTTGTAAATGAAAGTCCAGAAATGTTCAGTTCCAAAGGAATTAAAGTCCCAAATCTGATTATCTTGCCTTGTTGAGTTAAATGTCCAGAATTCCATGCACATAAGTTAAATTTCTATTTCTGAATCACTCTTTCTGGCTTCTCCCTCGGCTCTGATGAGCTAGAGAAGTTCCAGGTATCCTGGCTGAGCTGGGGACCCTAGCATGACCGTGCAAGCCATCAGTCGCTGTGTTGGTCACAAAACACTACAGACTCATGGCTTAAACAACAGATAGTTATTTTCTCCCAGTCCTGGAGACTGGAAGTCCAAGATCAAGAGGCCAGCAGGGCTGGTGTCTGGTGAGGGCTCTCCCCTTAGATTGTAGACAGCTGCTTTCTTGCCATGAGCCCCCGCTGCCTTTTCAGGAAGCGTGAACACCAAGAGAACGAGAGAGTGAGGATCAGAGACCAAGAAGTGACAGAGAGACAGAGCAAGAATGCACGCAAAATCCTACTGAATTAGGACTCCATCCTTAGGACCTCCTGTAACCTAAATTTTCTCCTACAAGAAGACCTTATTGACAAATTCGGTCACCAAATACTGGGTGTCAGGGATTCAAAATATGAATTTGGGGAGGGGGGGATGGGACAACAAACACTCAGTCCATCGTAGTCATCCTTCCCGATGAGACTAATTTGGCATTGCATGTTGTGTTGACTCAGTGTCCCATCCCTGATCACCTCCATGTTGAGAGTCCCAGGACTAAATAGTGGAAGTGAGCTTATTCACACACTAACTTCGTCATACATACTAAATGTAGGAACCTGTCCCTAGTAGATTTCTCTCTAGAGAGAGCAGGATACCACAGGCAGAATGTTCTAGAATCTAACACTGTTTGTCGCCAGTGACCAGGGTGACTCTGTAGTATATTGACCAAACCAGGACAGGTTTTACAGTGAAATGGCAAACCCTTAATTAATTTTGACAGGAATGCAGGTATCAACTGGGACCACCCCTGGCAAACCAGGACATTGGTCACCCTACCCACCCTGCCCCCACCTGCTCATGAGTCTTGGCACATTG
This sequence comes from Lutra lutra, assembly GCF_902655055.1. Lineage (NCBI taxonomy): Eukaryota > Metazoa > Chordata > Mammalia > Carnivora > Mustelidae > Lutra > Lutra lutra. The sequence goes on from NC_062280.1 coordinate 197,827,370, forward strand.
CCAAGAATCTTTAATCTCCTCCATCCCTGGTAGACACAAGCTCTCTTAAGGAAACCTTCTTCTGTGTGCACGTAATGGGTGGCTAGCCAGTATTTGTTGGATGAACTAAGGCACGAATTAGGAATGTTTTATTTTCGGTACAGTTTTATAGCTGAGCTCTAAGTTTGGTGTCCAAGATGGAGTATTCATTGATATCCTCTTTAAGATTCATTAGTGGCCAGAGAATTGTCCATATCTAACCAGCTTAAAATGTTTGCTTGAATTATGCCAAGATATTTCCATTTCTGGACATCCCTGTAGACTTGAGCACGAGACAATGGTCCCAGGGTGCCTTTGCCACAGTTTAATAATATTCTCACTCTCCTCCAAAATACCATGAGTCGTTCCCTGAAATTTCTAGTCATATGATAACTATCCAACAGTCCTGGATGTGTACTTCCATGTTAGTTTAAGAAATACCTTCATTTTATGACTTTCTCCTCTGTTCTTTGAAATGCTCTATTAACGAAAGGCAGTTTCTGTGGTACCATAGGGATGGAGGACCAATTTATGCTGTAGAAATGTATTTAGGAAAAAAACATCAAATCACAGTAGACTCTACTGATGATCTATGTTTAGGGAGAGGCTATTTTTAACTGAGTAATTTACAGTTAGAGCTGACCCACTTTGTGCTCTTCCTACGATGTGCTCACTTGAACCCTCTACTCTAACTATATTGTTGTAAAACCCTATTACAAAGCCTGAAAACTTACTTTTGTGGCAGTTTAATAAGTAAATATTTATATTATATGAAATAAAGACTTCTATATTGAGCAGAATGTATTCAACTTCAGAATAAAGGCAAATTGTCTTGTTGTTAGGAAGCCCATCGTTTTTAGAAAATCGTAGTTTTAAAAATATGGTGATGATAACATAGTTCTAACTTTAATATTCTTTCAAATCTCTCCTAACGTATTTCTGTGTAGGGCCTCAGCTACTTTCTGTAGAGCTGGAGAAGTGGGATATCTGATATTAATCAGGAACTTATAAAATATTCAAAACAATGAAATCTGCAGAAAAATGAATCCTACAGAGTGACCTGAAAATTGTCAATGCACATAGTGAGGGACTCCAGGGGAAAGTACTTTAATAGGAATAATATGAACTATCTAAACTGACAGATGGTTAGAGATAGGGGCAGTGTGACTTTTTTCCAGCTCTGATCATCATGACACAGAACAATCAGAGTCCCATTCAGGAAGTCGAATACCAAATGTGGCATTCGTCATATTCATGTGCTCCATTTTTCGAAGAAAATTCTTTCAGGTCTCTGGAAAGCTAAGAAATGGAAGGCATCAGTTATACATTAAATTCAGTAAGTCAGTAATTATTTAACAAGACAGGAAAACAAGAAAGTTGTATCCATACATTTTGCATTAGAGATACACACATCATCTCAAGATTGACCTTTACAGAATTATCAGGGAAAACCTTTTTATTTATTGATTTGTTTAGAGAAAGATCATGCATGAGCCAGTGGGGGAGGGGGAGAGAGAGAAACAGAGAGAATCTTATGAGCACTCCACACCAGCATGGAGCCCGGTGCAGGGCCCAGTCTGATGACCCTGATGACCCTGAGATCTGGAACTTTCTACAAGGAAAGAGTGTCAGGCATCATGACCAGAGCTGAAACCAAGAGTCAGATGCTTACCCGACTGAGCCACCCAGGCACCCAGGAAAAAACTTTAAAAGGTATCATTAATCCCATGGGCTATTAAAAAATCGACAGGTCCTGTCCCAGTGAAGGGTATATTTGGAGAAAGTGCAGATACAGGGTAATCTGTTTTCTATGCCCAGTACACTCTCACGTTAAGACCAACATCAGTGCCATAACCATCTTCCCACGCCGGGGTTAAACAGTTCAACCCTGCTTAACTAGACACTTTTATACGTTGATTTCTAATTCTTTATTATGCTTTGACCATTGCTGTAGAGGAAGCATGTCCACGTTCTGATACAGGACACACATCGTCCCCAGCACCAGTCCAGTGCCCTTATGCGATGGTTGATTGAAGATCTGTGTTCCAGTCAGGTTTCCTGGGTCCCGGTCACTCTAGCCTCCCAGTACAGGGTGGACACTCTTAGTCAATACTGTCTTGATGCAAATCCACCGAGGATGTTTAATTTCCACATGCCATCCTCTAATGCACTTTAGAAATGGGTTGTTAATGGTAATTTTCCCAAGCTCTTTATTATTGGAATAGGAAGATTTGGAATAAAGAAAGTTTCCTCTTCCCATTATACCAAAATACCAACTCATGTCTTATTTAGACACAGCCTTAGTGTTCCACGCTGGTCTCTTATCTTAGATCGTGTCCCCAGTACCTGACGCAGGGCCCGATACAAGGTTGGTGGCTAATAACCGTGTCGCCATTCTTGAGTAATTAACAAAATATTTAGGCTGTCACTGGGAATTTTCCAGGGAATGCCCATGCTCCTCACATCTCTGTTAATGTTTGTAAAACCTGTTATTAAACACACAATGTGTGTGTGCGTGCAGGAGCACACACACACACTCATACACACGCACACCCCAAGCATTCTTAGGATCAAATTCTTTAAATCAGTGCCCCTCAACCATACTGGCTAAGTAAACTCACTAAGTTAAAAAACACATATATATGGATAGCTGGGTTGGGGCCTGGGCACAGGGAAGGTTACCAGGTATGATACAGGATGCCCAGTTAAATTATAATTTCAGATAAACAACAAATGTTGAAAATAGACAAAAATGATGACCTCTGAAGGACCCCATGGCATTGCTAGGGTCACAGTTTTAAATGCTGCCCTCTCCCTTTCCTCCCCTTTCCTTCTCTCTATGCTCTGACACTCTTTCCTTCTAGAAAGTTCCAGATCGTCTCCTATGTATAAGGGATTCTTAGCTGCATGAGCTCATTGAGGACTTTTGCAATTCTTGTAGACTAGGCTATTCAAATCCATTATTTGTATAAAATACGCCTCCATTTTCTATTTGTTTTACCATTAACAATTGCTAAATATTGAGTAAGAATATTGGGTAAAAGAATGTGACATTTTTATATCATACTATGGTGTCTAAATTTGGTGATCTCTACTCGACTTATTCAAAAATACTAGGAAAAATTAAATTATTTAATTCAGCATACATTTCAGCCTGTGTCCTATCATTCAAGGTACAGGGTCATCCACTTTACTCTAAAGAAAAATATGGAGATCCATATTTCCTTATATAGACGCATATTTCCATAGACTTTCAACACAACTTCAGGCATATACGGAAGTGTGGCCGTTGAGGATGTGAAAAGGTCATTAAGATTCTCAGTAGCTGGGGCGCCTGGGTGGCTCAGTGGGTTAAGCCGCTGCCTTCGGCTCAGGTCATGATCCCAGGTCCTGGGTTCGAGCCCCACATCGGGCTTTCTGCTCAGCAGGGAGCCTGCTTCCTCCTCTCTCTCTGCCTGCCTCTCTGCTTACTTGTGATTTCTCTCTGTCAAATAAATAAATAAAATCTTTAAAAAAAAAAAGATTCTCAGTAGCTGACTAAACTGTATTATAACCAAATTACCCTGAAAAAGCTACACATGTGAAAACAATAACATATTTTTTTCTACCCTTCAGTATATCCTATTGAGAATAATCCTGATCCATTAAATACACTCAGACATCAAAAATGCAACACCACCTACGGGCAACTGGCATTTGACAGTTTTGCTGTTGAGCAGACACATCAGAACATGTGTTATGTCCTTGTATCTCCCAGCAGTTCAACGAGCTGCATGTGCTTTTCACCGACATCCTAGACTAGTCACTTCCTGGGAACCCATTTTCCTTGCGTTTCTCCGTCCTGGTGAAACACTCCTCTGTGTTTACTTAACATGCAAACTAACATCAGAAGGAGCGGGGACTTTGGTTTCTATCATAGGCATCCAGAACAGATTTTTTTGCTAAGTTTCTCTGAATTCTTTTTATGAATGTTAATATAATTTATTTCTAAAAAATTTAACAGTTTTAATGAAATAGAATTGACATGCAATAAACTGCATCTGTTTTTAGGTGTTAATAAATGACAAGTTTTGGTAGAAACCTACATCCTAGAAACCATTCCACAAATCATGGTGGTGCACCTACCCGTCCTCCCTCTAAAGATTCCCGGTACCCCTTGGTATTCCCGCCTTCTCACACACCCCTGCTTCTCCCTCCCCAACCAAGCATCGGTACGCTTTTGCTCATGATAAATTAGTTTCATTTCCTGAAATACCATACAAACGAAATCATCAAGTGTGTACTTGTTTTGCCTGGCTTTTTTTCCACTCAGCACAGTAATGTTGACATTCACACATATGGCCGTGTGTTTCAGGAGCTCACTGAGTCGTACTCCTTTTCCATGTTACTCACATGTTACAGATCATTATTTGTCCCCAGCATTTGGCAATTACAAGTAGAGCCAGCATGACCGTTCATGTGCAAGGCTTCGGTGGACACGGTTACATCTTGGGGTGGAGTTAAGGGTAAAAATAGAGGCGTGGAGTGGCTGAGACATATAGCTGGTACACATTTAACCTTTTGAAAAAAACCAAACTGCTTTCCAAAATGCGCATACTGTTCTGTAGTCCTACCAGGAGGGTATGAGAGCTCCGCTGTTCACACCATCTTCAGTGCTCGGTGTGACCAGCCATCTTGTTTCTGCCATTCTGATAGGATGTGTGCAAGTATCTCACTGTGATTTCACTTTGCTTTTTTCTAATGACTAAGGATGTTGAGCGTCCCTCCATGGACTCTTCTGTATGTCTTTTTTTGGTGAGTTTCCTGTCTGTTGCCTAACTTTTCATCAGGTTTATTATTTTTCAGAGTTCTTTGTAGATTCTGGAGACACATATGAGTTAAATATTTAATTGGCAAACATTTTCCCCAAGATTGTGGCTTGTCCTCTATGCTGTGGAAAAGATTGTGTAGAATTGGTGTTAATTTTTCTTTCAATATTTGGTAGATTTGCTTAGGTGACAGCATTTGGGTGTGGAGAATTCTTATTTGGAGGGATGTTAAGTATAAATCCAATTTTTTTAAATAGTTCTAGGGATATTCATGTTATGTACTTTATCTTGGTTAGATTTTAGTAATTTGTGTTTTTTGAAAATTGCTCTGTTTCGTCCAAATTGGCACATCTATCTATATGGGGTTGTTTATACCCTTCCCTTATTATCCTTTAATATCTACAGGGTTAGTGACAACATCTTTTCTTTGCTTCTGCTACTGATAATTGCGTCTTCTGTTTCCTTTTTCACCAGTCGAGGGTTTTATCAATTTTGCTACAGTTTTATCAATTTTGTTTATTTATTCAAAGAATGAGTGTTTGATTTCGATTATCCTTATTGTTTTATGTTCAAATAATTTCATTGATTTCCATTCTTATTTTTATTATGTCTTTCTTTCTGCATGCTTTAGATTTACTTCGTTCTTTTTCCAACCTTATGTGGTTTGGGTTAACAATAAGAAGGCTTTATTTCTTCTTCTTTTCTTTTTTAAGATTATTTATTTATTTATTTGACAGAGCAAGCAAGAGAGCAGGCGTAGGGGGAGGGGCAGAGGGAAAGGGGGAAGCAGATTCCCCACTGAGCAGGGACCCTGATGTGGGGCTTGATTCCAGGACCCTGGGCTCATGACCTGAGCTACAGGCAGAGGCTTAACCCACTGAGCTACTCAGGCACTCCAGGAATCCTTTATTTCTGTTTTAATAAAGGCAATTAATAAAACTCACCTTTGTTTAGTTAAACAGTAGCTTTGAGTTGATCGTGAGTTTACCATTTTTCCCCAGGATCCCCCGGCCTGGAATCCAGGCATCTCTAAACCCAGAAGTCAGTACTGGTGCAAACAAACAGCTCCAGAAGAAGCCCCCTACTTCAGCCTCAAGGGACAGGATGTGAAACTCGTAAAGCTCCAAGTGTGTGGCAATACACTTTTTTTAATTTCCTCCCTTCTCTCACGTGCCAGCGGCTCACAGGCACCTCTCCTCCAAGGAAGGGGAGCCTACCTCCCCAGTCAGAAGAATAGCGGTCCCAAAAGTGTGGGGTGAGCCCTATCTTTCTTGGCAGCCCATGTTTTAGCCCCAGACGCAGACGTACTCAGTACACAGAGAAGAGGGTAAATAAAGCCAGAGACATCAGGCTAGAGGACAGGAAAGGGGATATCCAGGCAACAGGAAAGTGCTCATGAGCCTGGGCAGGAGGAGGAGCTCTGGAAAATGACACAATAAAGCTTTTCATGAACCCATGGCTCACCTCCAAGCTATATGTACATGGATCATATACAAATGTCATCTTCCTTTTCTTTCAGTTCAATTTTTTTTTAATTTTTTATACGTCATATTTTAGAGCACTTTTAATTTCACAGCAAAACTGATTGGAAGATAGAGAGATTGCCCCCCATGCCCCTGCCCCCACAAATGCACAGCCTCCCCTACATCAACACCCCTCAGCAGAATTTTGTTAAATCTCTCTGGATGTTTTTATGAGTGTGAAGATAAGTTATTTCCATGTTTATCGTCCCGTCAGTGAACCTGCACTGACCTTCATCCTCACACACTGTCCGTGGTTTACAATATGGGTCCTTCCTGGTGCGCATTCTCGCCTTCATTTATGAAAGACATTTAGATAAGGTGAAATATTGTAGGTTGACATGTTTTTTCTGCTGGTATTTTAAAGGTACTACTTCTCTGGGTTGTACTCTTTCCAAGAAGAAGTCGGCTGTCATTCTTTGCTCTTCAGTGTAAGATTTGTCTTTTTCCTTCCTGTGTGCTTTTACGATTTTCTCTTTTTTACTGCTTTTGAGTAATTTGAGAATGATGCGATTTGGTGTGATATTTTCCTTGTTGCTTGTGCTTTGGGCTCATCGGCTGCTTCGATCTGTGGGTTTCTAGGACCTGTGAGTTTACAGGTTTCATAAAATCTGGAAATTTTTTGTCCATAATTTCATCAAATATTTTTTCTATCTACCCTTTTATCTCCTCTAAGTTAGATGGTACAATTCCATGTGTATCAGATCTGTGGGTTTGTCCCACAGACTCTCATCACTGATTAGTGCAAATCACAGATGTTCATCAGTTTTTAGCCTTGATTTTGTTTCATTTTGGATAGTTTCTGTTATTATATCTTCAGGTTCACTAATCTTTTCTTCTGAGATGTCTAATCCACACTTTTGGTTCAGATACTGTAATTTTCATATTTAGTTCATTTTGGATTTTTCAAAAACCCTTCCTGTCTTTCACATTTTATCTTTTAGTATCTGTCTACTAATTCCGCTGTCTTCCATTTCTGGGTCAATGTTGATTGATTAATTTTTCTCTTTCTCATAGATAAGATTGTTCTGCTTCTTTGCATGCCTGGTAAGTTTTGATTCAGTACTAGATATTACATGAGTTTCACATATTTTTGTATTTCTATAAATATTTTTGAGTTTGGTCCAGAAAAAAATTAAGCCGCTTGGAAACAGTTTCTTGTTTTGAGGTTTTGCTCTTAGGTTTTGCTAGGTAGAACTAGAGCAGTATGTAGTCTGGGGTTCATTATGCCATACTAATTATGCAAAATAATTAACTTCTCTATTCAGTGCCCCATAAATTGTGGATTTTTTCACTCTGGCTGATGGGAACCTCCTTCCTTGTGTCTCATCTTTGCCTTGGGATGGTATTCTCTCCTCCATTTGGGTAGATCTTCTCTGGGACTTAGGTAGTTTATCCATATGTTGGAACAATATTCTACTAGAGACTTGAGTGGGGCTCTGAAGGTCTCTGGAACCTTCTCTTGGTGCGCTGTCTTTTCTCAGACTATCTTCTCTGTGAACTGAAGCTACCTTGGCATCCTTCATCTCCCAGGGCCATACCCTCAACTCAGGGAAAGCCCTGGGCTTCACTTGGAATCCCTCTTTGGGCCACAGTCTAGAATCTTCCCTCATGAAGTAAACTGGGAGGTCTTAGGACTTACCTTATTTGTGCTCTCTCAGGGATCACTACCTTCCCTGACTGGTGTTCAGAGCGTACCCTGAGAACCATTGCCTCACATAAGCTGTCTAGTTTTAAGTTGTTTGAGGATGGAGGGTAAGACCCGTCACTCTTGCCCCATCTTGACTTGAAAACAGAAGTCTGTGAATTCATTTTTAATATTGTTTCCTACTAGATGGGTACTTTATCTATTACATTGTTCCTGGGCTATCTTGTGAGCACCTATAATCTGTCCTTAAAAGAGAGAACTTCTGAAAATGAGAGTATTATTTGAAAACGTGTATTTAAGATAATTTTGATAGTTCAGATAATGGTACACTTTTCTCCTTTGATTATTCAGATTATGTATACTAATTTTTCCTAAACAGACTTGTATTTCTGTATAAAAATTAACATAGAGCAGCTGGTATTTTATGAAATGATGATGCTAGACAAGAGTTTGGGATAGGAAGTGGAGGCGAATACTATATTTGTTTGAATGTGCATGGGATTTTAATTAAGCTAAAATTAAGCATGTTAGAAATTGTCCAGGAAGCTGATGACTTTCATTCTTATTCTTAGGGAATTCATGGGTTGGACGTCTCTAGGACCAAAATGGTCAGAAATGCATATTTATGTACAGGATTCTAAACAGGCTTATGAGCATTCTGCCCCCCATCCCATGCCAAAAAAATGTTTTGGCTCAAGAAGAAAAAAGTGCCACCTGCTAGGTCAACAGTAGAATTTCAAGACTTAGCAGGAAATCTCCTATTCTCTTATTGGTTATCAACCGGTACTTTATGCAGGTAAACCCTGAGACATCAACAAATTCCTAAGACATTCCAAAAATTAATAAGTAATGAGATTAGGAGGATATGCCCTTTTAAAAAGTACCTTTATCTCAAAATCTTTACAGCAACCATTACCCTGCAAATACTGCTGTAACCATTTATCAGACATAGATAGGAAGAAGGCTCAGAAAATTAAGATTTAAGAACATACCTCTGGCCTTTACTATATTTCACTGTCATTCTTTTACAGTGGTCAGGGAAATTATAGATATAGATGTAGATACAGAGCTATGTTTCAATAATTTATCTGTTTCAAAGAAACAAATGTCCTGATGAAGACAGACCTTGAAAGATATGAACTATAAGTATGATTTTTATGCATTCTCTCAGAATTCTCTTACTTTATTTATTGAAGTATTTAAAATTAAGAAAATAATAAATAAGATCTAACAAAGTAAAATGTTATGTAACACAGGTACTTTATTTCCTTCAAAATGTTTTTTTTTTTAATTTCTTGCCCTAAATCTTACCCAAGAGCTCTCCAAAGACCCAGAAGCTTGAAAGCTCAAAGACGTTACTATGAAAGTTATTAATTCGATTTGATACTGAGTTCCTGCAGACTCCCTGTGGCCATTCTGAGTGTTGGCGATATAAAGATGGGAAAGTCTTGCTCAGGTCTAGAGTACCTCCCAGTTGAGTTGGAGATATAGACTCACCAGAGGATTGTAGTTCATCATCAGATCCTGGGAGTAAAGCCTGTTACCTCGCCAGATGGAATCAATCATAAGGAATTCCTAGAGGAGTCTTGAATAGTGATGAGAAATAAAGTTATTGAAGGAGAGGATAACAGAAACCTCAGACTTAGAATGAGACCCAGGCTGGATAAGATTAATATCATTAAAGGGAAGAGATGAGGAGCATCATAAGGTATAGGGAAAGACATTCTTACTGCAGTAACCTAAGAATGAGCATAGAAGGGAAAAAAGGAAGCAAAGAAAATGATAGCAGGGAGAAAGGCAAGGCCTATGTATTTTAGGATATAGGGAATTTATCCTGTTGCAATAAGCATTAAGTGTTTAGAAACAGGAAAATAATGTAGTTTTCTTTTCCTTTAAGTAAGATAAGGGGACAACATACTGTGGCTCACAGACCAAACTCTGTTAGTAACCTGCTGATTAAATACAGTTTCTCTGGCACCGAGCACATCTATTTGTTTCTGCATTGTCCTTGGTCACTTTGGTGTTACCAAGGCAGAGCAGAGTAATTGTGATGCAGAATATGGCCCACAAACCCTAAGCATTTACTACCTGCTCTTTATAGAGAAAGGTTGCTAACCCCTGAGCTGGATCTCCCTGGCATAGAGTTTTTCAACCTTGCCCCTTGACGTTTTGGGCCATATATTGTTGTAGTGAGTTGGCCTGTGCATTATAGAATGTGGGAGCATACCCAGACTATACCCACCAGCGTTCAGGAGCCCTCTCCCCAACCCCATCCCCATCATGACATCGAGAAATGTCCCTAGACCCTCCAAAGGTTCCTCAGGAGGGAAGATTCACCTCTGGTTAAGAACTACTTCTAGCAGCTAAGTGGAGTTTGGTTTTAAGTAAACATGATCGGAGCTAAAGTTAAAACACTGGAAAACTGAACAGACCTAAAAGACGCCAATGAAAACCAAAGTGTTTTGGACACGAAAGCAGTATCACTTAGTGACTATAAATGTGCACTTCGGACAGGTGAGGAACGAGGGTGGCTTTCTGAGGTCTAGCTTGCATTACAGCCTGGTCATGGTGCCCATAACCGAGAGGAGTAACAGCAGAGGGGAAGCAGGTGTGGAGGGTTGAGAAGGAGGCTGATTTGGATGCAGTGGGTTGGGGTAACGATGGCTAATGGCTACTGAATATGTATATTTGAAGTCAGTAGATGATAGCTAGTGTTGTAGATGAAAACCAGAGCACCGTGTCTGAAAAGCGACAGGGATATGAAGCCTCTCGAAACTGTGACCAGAAGGGTTTGTGTGGTGGAGAGAACCAGACATATGGAGTACAGATTGTCCACCACATCTTTAAATTGGGGAATGACTCACTGAGGGTACCAGGAAGAAGAAACACCGTGTGGATCAAGGCGTGCGTGATAGTGAAGAACTTTCAAAAGACAGAATGAGATGAGGGAAAAAGAAAGAGAAGAGATTGCGGTTAGGCATTCTATGCCATCAAGGGAACGCTGTAAAGAGAGTCACCACTTAAAGCTGGCCACAGCCATGTTTAAGAACAGTGCAGGCGAGCAAGATGATTAGCTCAAATGTTTCGCAAGGGCGGGTTTCCTAGGAACCTTGCCCATGTATGGATGTCGCACTTGGTAGGTGGTGATTATGGCAGCTGGAGAGGGTTTCCAAGACCACCAGCATTGCAGCAAATCCTTGCATCAATCTGTGGGAGAGGTAGGGGGTCTGGGATTGAATTCATGAGGCTGTAGCCTGTGTCTTTTCCTTCCGTGCTCACACGTGGGATACACCGTTCTGAGCAGCACATATCTTAGGCATTACATAGGGACGTAGGCTTCGAGTTGGTCTGTTCTGTCACTTTCACTGAAGTTCATCTACTCGGCAGTCCTGTTTTTAGACAGTTTAAAGTGGTTTTAAATAAATTGGCCACAGACTTCTTTTAATACCAGTCAGTCTGAACGTGTAGAAGCAGCAGCAGCATCTGAGGAAAAGGGGTACTTGAGAAACTTATAGCAGGGAAGAAGAGGATGAGAGCACCGGGAGGGCACATCCAGCAGGGACCGCAGCCTGGGGAAGGACCCTCTGCAGAGCAGACCCCTCCCCGTGACCACACCTGCTCCTTCACTCCCAGCGGCCACCACCAACCCAGCCCTGCCTCCTCCCTGCCTTTTCGGGGGTCAGCGAGAAACCCGCCAGTCACCCCCAGCTGGAGAGGGCGACCAGTAGACAAAAGCAGTCAAACCCCTTAATATGTTAGAAATAGAAATAGGGAGATGACTGGCTCTGGAATTCTGCACTTCACCTTGGTGACTATTAAAATACGCTACATAATAGCACAGTCACTGGTTTTTATACACTGGTGTGAGGGGGTGGTCACTGGAAAGGCAATATCCTTTCGTTATCATTAAAATAATACTAAATATTTTTTAAAATATTTAATGATATTTGGCTTGTAAATAAAGATGCTTACTTATACGAGACTATGATAGATTTTATTACATTAAAGTAATAGTTAAACAATCATTAAAATTTTATTTTCTCCCACTTCCTCATTTCTCTTTTCTTCTCCTCCTTCCTTTGCCTGCTCACTTAACAATAGTTTGTTGGCTGTTTTCAACATGTCAGATATTGTGAGCTACTTTAGGGATGAAAATATGGAACGTCTAGAACATTCCATCTCAGAAGCCAGGGAAATGACAAAGACCGTTTGGGGCAGTGTGTTGCCGACAGCATCTGCACCAGGCAGTGGAGGAATAAAGGGAGGGGGCCCCCAAGATTTCTTGGAGTCGTTGACATCGAGCTGAGGTTTGAAAAAGGTTTGCAGTCGTCTGTGCAGGCATGTAGGGGAGCACAACAATGAAGAGAATGGTAGGTTTAATACATTTTAGTGTGGCGGAAGTGGGGGACCCTCACGGCTGGGAGGTGTTTAACCAGGGAAAGGCAAGGTAAGGACGACACCACGAGGGACCCCACAGTGTGTGTGCCGACGATGGAGAGTCCCTGCAGAGTGTTGACGAAACAGTGGGCAAAACTGAGCGGACAGGGTAAGGCAGGGATATTCAGGTCCTGGTTGATGACAGAGCTGAGAAAGAGGCCTGTGAGGCTTTCTGGAGAGAATTTAAGCGAGATGAAGGGGAGGTCAATCATGTCAGAGCCGGACATGGAGGAGCAGGTCTCAGCGGACTCCAGGTTGCATGTGAGGAGGTGGACGCGTGGCGGGGCCCATGGAGCAGGATCAACGGGGAATGTGTGGCAGCAGTGGGGCGTGGGAACCCCTGGGCTTCCGGCATGGTCGGGACACCTGCCCTGTGCCATCCGGCAGGCCGTTCCCCCTGCTGGTGTGCAGTACAGGCAGGTGCTGATGGAGTTTTAGAGGCACATGAACTTCCCATCGTTAGTTCATAAATGCTAGCGGCAGCCTTAGTGCGTCTGAGGTGACTCGGGGAAGATGTCCCAGGACAGCCGGAAGCAAGTGCAAGAAAGCACACATGTGTGGTAGCAGGACGGAGGGGCTGGCCGGGAAGGGAGACCGGGATGCAGTGGTCCCGTGGGAGGGAAGCCTCGGGATGGCAGGACCCCGGGGGAAGCCATGTCAAGGAGGGAGAAATGGGTGGTATTGGGTGCTGCACAGTGATCAGGTTATATGGGAACAGAGAAATGCAGCGGGAGGAGAAAACCCTGAAATACAGTTACTGGATCTGATGTATAAAATGGTCGCTACCTTGACACACGGGGTCTCGACAAAGTGGTGCGTTTGGAAACAGGGCCCGAGTGCCGAGGTCGGAGACCATCCCCGGACAGAGAAGTGATTCAGCTTTGACTGTGGCTGGAACGCAAACCCGCCCCTGCTGAAATCCGCAACCCCGCACCGGATTGCAGAGAATTCCGCACTTAAGTGTCATTTTTCAAAAAGGTAAAATCGAGACTCTTGTACCAAGATAAGGCATCGCAAAGATTTTATTCAGCTTCTTAGGAAAAGAGGGAACTAATCAGGTGTTAAAGCCAGTTCAAGTGAAAATCTGATTTACGCGGATTTATCTCCTCTACTGACAAAATTTCTTTGCACTGCCAAGACAAATGTCATCTGTGTGGCTTTGGACAGGAATTACTGGTGTTCTCAGTTTCCCGCGGCTTATGTTCTAGCCCTCCAGAGCTGTAACATAGCTTAGTTGAAAGCAATGACTTATCACACCTCTATGAATCTAAGTAAATTCCAGGGGTCCCCTCGACAATGCCCAGCATTCAACGGAGAGGACTCCCAAGAACGAGACGGTGTCTTGTTCACCATTGCTTCGGGTACTGACCTATTGCACAATTGTGTTAATTTTAATTTATAGTCCTCAAAGGAAGTAATGTAAGAGGTGAACCCCAGGCAAACCAGCTTTCTAAGGGTGTGTACGTCAGAGCTGTGTGGTATGTTAGTGGACGTGAAGAGACTGCTCATTTGTTAATGCCTATTTTAATCATGTCTCTTTTTTTTAAAGATTTTATTTATTTGAGGGAGAGATGGAGAGTGCATGTGTATACACACACACAAATGTGGGAGTAGGGGGAGGGAGAGGGCCCGGGAGAATCTAAAACAGGCTCCACACCCAGCACAGAGCCCAACGTGGGGCTCAATCTCACGGATCTCATGACCCTGAGATCATGACCTGAGCTGAGATCAAGAGTTGGACCCTTAACCGACTTAAGCGACCTTAAATTAAAACTTTAATTAAATATATCAGTACCTATCAGTGATAGGTAAATTAAAATTTCTGTGCAGTATGTACTTACGATGGGATATTATTCAGCCTTAAAAGTGAAGGAATTACCATTTATAACAACACAGATGAACCTGGAGTTTCACAGAAACACAAAAAAGACAAATGCAGAAAGGCAAGTACTGTATGAGCTCACTTCCATGCGAAATCCAAAATAGTCCAGCTTGTCAAGGCAGAGAGTGGGCTGCTGGGGGCAGAGGGAATGGGGAGAAGACAAGGGGCACAAAGTTTCAGTTCTGCAAGGTGAGTATGTCCTAGAGACCTGTACATCATCATGCCTACAGCTGACAATACTATATTATATACTTAAATTTTTTTCTAAGAGGGTAGATCTTATATTGCATATTCCATTCACAAATAAATACACAAACAGAACTAAAGAGGGTGGGAGGAACTTTCAGAGCAGATGGGTATGTTTATGGCATAGATGGTGGTGATGACATCACAGATTTATCCTTATTTCCAAACTGATCCAGTTAAATACAGTAAAAATGTACAGCTTTTTGTCAGCCATACCTCAGCAAAGCGGTTCTAAAAAACATAACTATGGCTGACCCTTGAACATGTTCAGTGTGGGAGTTAGGGGCGCTGAACCCCATGCAGTCAAAAGTCTGAGTATAACTTTCAACTCCCCCAAACTACCAACAGCTTACTGTTGATTAGAAGCCTTACCAATACCATGACGGTCGATTCGCACATGTATTCTGTACGTATTATATAATGTATTCTTAGAAGGAAGCAAGCTAGAGAAAAGAAAATGTTAAGAAAATCAGAAGGCAGGGCTCCTGGGTGGCTCAGTGGGTTAAGCGTCTGCCTCCGTCTCAGGTCATGATCCCAGGGACCTGGGATCCAGCCCCACATTGGGCTCTCTGCTCCACAGGGAGCCTGCTTCCCGCTCTGCGTGCTTTCTGCCTACTTGTCATCTCACTCTCTCTGTTAAATAAAATCTTTTAAAAAAAAAGTGTCTTTAATAAAAAAAGAAAAAGAAAGAAAATCAGGAGGCAAAGAAAACACACAGCGGCACACTATGAAAAAAATCTGTGTGTCAGCGGAGCCACGCGGTTCAGACCCGTGTGGTTCAGACGTCACTGTGATCCTCTCTGAAATCAACCGACATAATTAGGTGCAGACACTGATCTCCAAGTCATCATTCAAGCCTGTCACAGACTCTCAAAGTGGATGTTCAAGAGACGGTTTCATTGTTACTGAAGCCGTGGAATCTCAGTGCAGGTCCAGACTGTTCTGGTGAGGAGCAGAGCCATTCTCCTTTGTGATCTGCTACCGAGTCATAATGACAGTGACATTCTGAACAGCAGGTTCATACGGCAGTAAGTAACTCACTCGATGTCTGAAATAGGCATAAATTTATTGGAATAATAAAACTGGTGTTAGCTACCAGTCTCCATAAAATGTTCTAGCCATGTCCACAGAAAGGATTGCCCTCTGTTTGATAGGGAGAGAAAACAACGGAATAACAAAACTTTCTAGCCAACAAATTGACCTGTCTCGGTTTCCTGTCCCTACTCAAAAAATAGATGGTCACGCTGACCCTGGTAGGTCTTTGAAAGGAGGAAATTGCTTTTAAAATAGGATAATTTTACCCGAACTGCATAGCTTAAAGAGGTCTCTCATTTAAAGGCTTGAACAACCAATGAACATCTGTCCTTTCAGTTTAACTCAGTGAGATGTTCTTGTACCTGATAAATACAGGCTGTGCCCGCACCAGTAATTCTGCAAAGCACAGAGGAGGAAGGACACAAGCCTGTCTGGTCCGTGCAGGCCGACCGTGCTCAGGGACCTCCCGGGCGCAGGTCACGAGCCCAGGAGCTGCAGCAGTGGGGTCTCTGACCATAACCGTTATCTCAGCCCCATCACAACTTCCGTGCCCCAAAAGGGCACGGTCTTCAGTGCCCTCCATGGTAGATGACTCTGGAGTGCCAGGCGTGCCCGGGTGGGGTTTCTGTGTAGGAAAACACTCAAGGGCTCTATCCAGAGCGAACTCAAACCTAGCTGAGGTCAGTGGTAGGCCTGCTCGGTGTACATTCCCCGCGGGGGCTTTCTCATTCAGTGTTTCCCTTTCATTCCTTTTTTGAATACATAGAACAGCAATTCAAATGAAAGGGAGGGACCGGACGTGAAGTAAGAGAACTTGAGAGCCTTGTCATGTAAATTCTTAGCAGACGTGCATGGCAGTACTGGCAGATCCCAGGAGCTAAGGTCTAGTCTAGCATTCCTTTTTTTTTTTTTTTTTTTTTTTTTTAATTCACCTCCTCCTGCGTTGTCTGGGGTGGGAACCCCTGGCTTGATGACACAGATGCGTGAGTGAGTCCCCTGGGATAAGGCTGCGTCTCCAGGCGGCCGGGCTGCTGGGCCACAGGCTCAGGGCCCAGTTGCTTCCCGGGAGGGAGGCTACTGAGGGAATGGGCGCATCTGGAATCCCAGCTGCACTCACACCCACCGCCCTCGCCCCATTGGCCAGCCCTGTGTCCCACCAGCCGGTACAGCAGCAGCTGAAGCACAAGCAAACCCCGCACCTTCCTCAGAGCTCACAGAGGGCCAGCGGCACGAAGCCGGGGAATTCGCAGTGACTGGGAAGGGCTCGGCTAAGCCTCTCGGGAACTGCAGGATACCTTCACCCCTCCGTGCCACCTCCTTCCTCCTCCTCGTGGGACTCTCTCCACAGTGGTGTGCGAGCCAGACTTTGAGTGTGAATGTTGGATGCTGTGTTTTAGTCTTAACTGATAAATGCCTAACAATGATGGCTGTGATGACATTGAAGTTATACCGTAATGTTATCAACATAATAGTAGCAGAAACAGCTCTCACCCCCACCGGATGAGGGAGAGAGTAGGAGGGAGGGACGGAAGGTGGGGAGAAAGGAGAGAGAGAGAAGAAGGGAGGGAAAGAGAGAGAGAAGAAGGAAGAGAGAAAAAGGGAGAGAGACAGGGAGGAAGAGAGAAAGGGACTAACCCCAAAGCTGAAGACGTGGAACGTGAGGGACGACCATGGAGTCAGGCTTTTCCAGGTTGTGTCTTAGCGGTATTCCTCATTTATATATTATTTCGCCCGATAGTCCCCTTTGTCCTCTCAAGCCCAAAAGCAAAAGGGGCAAGGGTCTCATTTTACCTCATCTCCCACATTCCTTAGTAGAAGCCAGATTAGCCGCTAGCCCTGCTATAAACTACCTGAAGGTGTCACACGGCTTTGACCAATGTCCTGGGATTTTGAGAATTCCGTGTCGATGTGCGGAAACCTGGCATCACACCCGGAATTTGTAGGCATTTTGTTACTCTCCCTCCCTCCATCTCTCCTGCTCCCCTGCTTCATTTCCAACCCTGGAGACCCGCCCATGGCAGGGTGGGAGGCCCCTCACTCTGCCAGCAGATGGCCCCGGTGTGGGCTGTGGGGTGACACGGCGGGGCAGGGGGGCGGGCGGCTCTTCCCAGCACCTCCCCACTCTTCCCGAGGACTGTCCTCCTGGGGCTCTTGAACCGGGAGGCACATGGGAATGTGAAATGCCACTGTGTCTTTGAATGGCGCGTCTGTGTTTCTAAAGATGACAGCAGCCTATTTGCCATAATTTGGAAAGAGCTGGGAAGTCAGTCTTGACCAGTGGCCTCAGGAGGAGGCCTGGGACTGTCCTAGTGCCTTTTTCCTTTAACCGAGTCATACACAGTTCCTGATGAGCACGGAGAGGCTTAATGTGGATCCCAGTAGATGTGAAAATAAACTCGTGTCCAGAGTCCAGGCCTGCACCGTCTAGGAGGCCCCAAAGCTGTAGCAGCAGACAGCTGTGTCCCCTTCCTGTCTTTCCAGTAAATAGCCAGGAGCAGTCGTGGGTAGGCGGACACAGGAGATGCCCCAGTTCATGGATCAGGCTGTTGAGCCCCAGGCAGAGGGCACAGCAGGTGCAAAGGAATGTGGGAAGGCCGGACGTGGAGCTGTGGGAAGCTGGGAGAGGACCAGGCCAGGCGACGGGGGGCGTGCACGAGGTGAAGGCTCCGCACGGGGAGCAGGCCCGGCCCTCCGCAGGACGGAGAGCTCAGGGGATGAATGCCGGACCAGCTGCCATGGGAGGTGGGGTCTTTAACCCCGAGTCACGGGAAGAAGAGAGAGAATGTGCACACTTAGGGAACACGATGCATTTTTGTGTGAATGATGATTTTTTAGCAATTTTTTCTCTTTGCTTTCGCATTGTCTTTTAAAAAAAAAAAGTGTCCCTCTTTAGTTGAAAGGCCCTTCTGCAAAGCCTGTCTCTCTCTGCCTCGTTTCTTTTCCTTCTCTGCTCCCCCAAGTCGAAGTAGATTTTATTTCTCCCCCAAGCCCTCTGTGCTCCTTTTCCTTCCTACTTCTCACTATTTTCATGATGCATGTCAGTCCCGTTGCTAGGCAGCTGTTCCACGCAACCCACCACTCAGCATTCTGAATGCTGGAAATTAGCCCCAAATAGCTAGAAAATCACCCCTCCGCACCTGCACTGTGTGTGCTGTGGGAGCTAGCATAGGAGCAGCAAAACGAGCGGTCCCGGCAAGTCCTCACAACAAGGCAGATGCATCCCCGTTCCAGGGCAGACAGACAGCCTCGTTTCTGGCAAGGTGGAAAGCCCCACGGTGCCCTATGGGGAAGTCTCAAGGAGATGGTTCTGGAAGAAACCCCATCGTTGTCCTATCAGAGCTAAACAGGAATGAACCCAATAATCGGGAGAAAAACAGCAATACTCCCAAATAAGCATGAGCAGAACGTAGGCTTTGCGTATTTCTATAAATGTTGCCTACGGGCTCTCTGGTTCTTCTCCGACCCTGAAGAAGAAAACCCCCCAAACACTTCGCTTGGTTGTACCTGCCCCTCGAGCCGTTGACCTTTTCCTTCATCCATGCTCGAGTCACCAGAGCCCTGAGCTTGTGCCCACACCCTCTGCTGCAGTCTCGGTGCCATCCCTGCCCTTCCCCTCCCCGCTCTGCCCTTCCTGGCTGCCTCCCCCTCCCAACCTCCCCTCTAGGGCTCCAGCAACACCCCCTCTCTCTTTCCGTGGATTACCCCGTCCCGTCCCTGAGGGATGAGGTTAATGGTGCTCCCTAAACCTCATTTTGTTGTTCCTGACTAAATAAAATAGGGCCCCTATAAGAAAATTTCATGAGGTCTTGAATTAAAACCACATCTTTTCTGAGATATAATTTTGGCCATAAAGGTCATCCATGATCATAGGCAGTCAAATGAGAGGGTTGCTTTGCCCATCCTGGTAAGCTGCACATGTCTTGGCAGGGTACCTTGCTCATAATTGGTGCTTAATAAATATTTGCTGACTAGAATTAAATTTTAAGGGGTTTAGAGACCAAAACTTTCACAACAAAATTGTGCTCGAGTGTGAAGAGATGAAGCCAATATTCAGCACACAAACCATGTCAGAGAAACTGCATCTGAGGTGGGGTTTGTTGTTGTTTTTAGTGGTTTTGTTGTGTTTTGTTTGTAAACATTAGCTCGATACACATACCTTGTATTTTTCTAAGGAAGTGACTCTACGGTTCCACGGTGGGCTTCTTACAGGAGTCAACTGAGTCTCTACTTTGTTTAGCCTGCCTCTGTGGTCACCCCGTAAGCTCTGTTTTGTCTCTAAGCTCATGAGAAATAGCACGTCCGAGTTCTGCTTGAAGCTAGAAGGATCACTTTGGAAAAGACAAATACTTACCCACGTCCCTTAGGTTCTCCTGCACACGTCTGTCATCGCTCTGCCCTCCCTCTTCCGCTTTCTGTCTGCCCCGCTCAGACCGCAGGGACCCCGAGCAAACACTACAGACGACGGGGTCCTTCCACCCACAATTTTTGCCAACGACCAGGATGTCTGTTATGATTCCCGAGTCACCCTGTACCCGGTGGTGCGTGTGGGTTGAGGAGAGTTTTCGTACTTGAACCCTTGGTGTCCAGAGGGTACTTAATGACTAGCCTGCAGGTGAGAGAGCTTTCCGGAACTGTGCTAGAACTCGCCACCCAACCCTAGGCCTCATCCAATATTGGCCATCGGGGCCGTGGGCTGTCTGGGGGGAGGGAAGTTGAAAGTCAGCAGACACGTTCACAAGGGAAGCCAGACACAGCGTTCGGTTTCGGCCTCAGGGACCCACAAGGACTCAGTATGAGGAGACGTCTTCTGGACGGTGGGCAACGTCCTGGCCACGAGGCAGTGGCTGGTGACAGGCGAAAGGGGCCCCAGCGGAGCGACTGGCAAGCAGGCAGGCAGAGACTATCTCGGGGCGTTGGCTGACTTCAGTGACCCCGTCCTTGGGGCTCCAGCGGAATTCTTCCTGCGCCCTCCTCCGTGGCGTTGACCGCCACCCCCCAGTCTGAAGCAGCCGCTGTCTCCGGGGCTCCATCTCCACGAATGTCACTTCTGTCCTCCAGCTTCACAGGCGCCGCTCCCCTCCCTCCCGCATCCGCATCCGTCCATCAGGAAACCCCACTGTTTGCCGCCGGCCTTGGACTGCACCCACCCAGCTCCTCCCGCTAACACTGCCTTCCTCCTGGGCTGCGGGAAGGGCCTCTAGAGAGACCCCCAGGCTGTCCGTCCGCTGTACATGACCACGCCCAGGCCGCCAGCTCCTGGGGACCCTTCTGGAGTCCCAGGGTAGGACCCATCTGCTCAAATCACTGTGTACTGGGGCTCCCAGGGTTAGAGCCGAGGGCTTAGAGTCACCTGCAAGGTCACCTTCTTCCTGTGAATCTGCCCCTGGACCTTTCCTCGGCCTTCTCTGCTCCAGCTGCAGCCACTGCCCTGGGGTTGCTCACACGGGCACACACGACCCCGCTCAGGGCTTGTGGGTTTTCTGTTCCCTCAGCCGGGGTTCCCATTCCCCGGAGGGCCCCACAGCTCCCTTCCCTGCCGGAAGATACCTGCTCTCAGTGAAAACTCTCCTGCCCCGTTTTTCTCCTTCTCTCTCGTTGTATCTGACATGGCTCCTCATCAGGCGAATGATTTCTGGTCTTCCCGTCTCCATCACAGGATGTAAGGATCCTCATCGGACGCATTCCATGTGCGTATCTTGTGCTCAGCCAGTACTGCTGTGCATGTTGGCTCATTGATTGAATGAGCCCAAAAGAATGAGCCCGGGACCCGGGCTCTGGACATGGAATTAGATCCCAGTGATTCCCTCCAACCCAAACCAGGACAAGGCAACAGTGAGCTGTTCAGGAGACTTGACGTTGACATCTTCGAGTCAGCTGATCTGTCTCAGACATGGGCAGGTACCAGCCTGAACACAGAGCTCTTCGGTGGGTCGAGGATGACAGAGGCTGAGAGGGTGGAGGGAATGGAAGCTTCAGAATCCCACGTCCATTCACACCTACACTCAGCAGCCACACACTGTCCCAGGCTCATTCTTAACCCCTTGTTCTTGGGTTGGAGTTTCTGTGAGATCCTGTTTTAGCTCAGTGATTGACCTGGGACACCACCCAGAGATGACACGCATGTTCCAAATAGCAAGATGTTTTTAATTACATTAAAATAGAGGCCCTCACTCGGGATGATGTGTTTGTCTTTTCAGTTGAAATGTCAGAATTATACCATTTTAGATGTCACAAGAACAATATAAAGCAAGGGGGAAAGCCCCTGGTGTAAGATCTTTGTTCTGACTTGTTCAAACTGTCTTCAGATACTTGAATTACGTCAGTTCAGTTCTCCGTGATAATGAGCGGAGCTCCAGAATGAGACAATTGTAAGAGAATAAAAAGATAATTTGAATGATTTCATTTCATTGTGTGACTCTGGCTAAATGGTAGGAACGTGCTGGCTTTCCTGAGCGCTTGAATGAGTCTGTATTTCATTCTGAGCTGAGTTTTCCGTCAGAGGCCCAGCCACCTGAAGGTCGGAGACCTGGAATTCTCTTCTCTGCAGGTCTGGTGTGCTGCTGATGCCGAGTGATAACCTCTTCTGTCTCTCACGCCCTAGCCCTTCCCTTTCCGCTCTAGAACCATCTGGGGCCAGGGGCTTGTTGGTTCCTGCCTAAACCGCGTCAGTGATGGCTGAGAGACCGAGATGGCCCGTTATACACCTAATCTGTATCTGCTCAGTGACGTGTGCCTGTCACATGACCACAATTCCGGGTGGGCCCACCCCACTGCCCTCTGCACACAAAACTCCCAGTCCTGGCCCTTCACACACACACACACGCACACGCGCACACACACGCACGTGCATGCACGCCCCATTCCACCCATTGTGTCTGTTCTCTTCTACCCTGGAGACACCCTTATCTCTCCTGCAATGACCATACACTAAGACCAGTAGACAAGATAGACACCAACTCCAGTGCCTATTGCATAGGAAATCCCATTCTTGCTGCGTATTTAAAAAAAAAAGAAAAAGAAAAAGAAAAAGAAAAGAAAAGAAAATCACTGAATACTTCCGTATTCCACAGATCACTTCAGTCCGTTTGGTGTGATCCAAATGTGAGCGAGATTTTTCCCGTCCTTGCCTCTGGCACGCTCCTGTTCGCGTCCAGGCTCTGCTCCCTGCTCTTTTCACGGCCTCCTGTGCCCTGAGTCCGATACAGGAGCAAAATTCCGCGTGTAAGAAGGAAGGGTTGTGGCTGACGTTGATGCATTTCATCTGACGTGTGGCTACCGAGATTAGATGGTTGTCGGCCCAGGTCGACTAACAGACTGAGGGCTCAGCGCTGACGCTAAGGATGGAAAAAGGAAATAAATGTCTGCTACTGACAAATTCACAATAGGTGTGTTTCTCGGAGTGCTTTCTACGACAGACCCACGGTGACTACGGCGGTGCCCACCCCGTGCTGGGCACTCCCTGCATGCGGACACTGACAGAACCCTAGAGGGGGAGCACTGTGGGGTGGCGGTCGGGGGGCACAGGTCCAGGGCTCTCCTGGCTGCTAAGAGGGAGCCCGGTGGATACTGGATACAAACGGGGAAGCGATGCACTTGCTTCCTTCCTTGCTCTAAGGAAGCAAATAACTCGTTTTAGAAATTGCCAAATTTGCTGCAACAAACCTCAGATGGAAATCAAAGACATTTTACAGAAAGTCACAGAGAACTTAAGCGATTTACCTTTGGGCATTAAATTCCCAAAGCAGCCCAACGTGGGAATCGTAAACACAGTCCAACTAAATGCAATTACACGAACCCTTGCCTGTTTCTTCTTCTCTGTCCCTCCCCCTCCTCCTCCACCTCCCCTCCCCTTCCTCCCCCCTTTCCCCATCTTCCTCTTCCTCCTTCTCTTCTTCCTCCATATTCTAACACAGTTTACCTCCACGCCAGGTTAAATAACATGCATACAAGGGAAATTTTACATCGATTTTTTAAGTGGCTGGTAGAATTTTGAAGGGCATTTAAAAAATCCATAAAAAACCATTATATTGCCATGGATTTCAGCTCAGGAATGTCAGTTATTCAGAGGAACTTTAAATAAATAAATAAACAAACAAACAAATGTCCTTCTAGAGGATTGATAATACCCAATAGGTAACATAATGGGCAGAGCCACTCTAGATCCCACTTGAATAAAACTTCCAGATGTTCTGATATCCACATTATAGATTCTTACTACCTCTAGGTTCATTTCAAATGGTCATAAGAAATTCTAAGATTTCTTAAAAGGCATATTTTTAAGAGCATTCTAAATATTTACATGAAAACTAGGAGTTTTCTTTCCTTCGGTTTCTTCCGTTAACTGGTTTCCGTCAGTGCCTCATAACAGTGTTAAACCTGTGCGAAAGGATTGAAACACGTATTTGGCTCATTTTAAAAACTCATCCTCACGTGGCAGAAGCGGGTTATTTCGCGGTTGGACGAGGCTCAGCGCATGGCGGATGGAGACTTGGGGCTCGGGGGATCAAGGGGTTTGGGGGACGTTTTAAGAAACAGTGTGACCGAGATGACCCTGCCGGACAGAAGAAGCATTTGCTTGACACACTCAGTCACGGCTTTCGTGTCCCTGCTGCTTTCCGCAGGTACAAGCCGCTGGCCCATACGCTCCCGGGGGAGAAGCAGCCGCTGTCTGCCGCAGAGAAGTGTCGCCTCGTTCTCCAGCGGTGCAAACTGCAAGGCTGGCAGGTGAGTGACCAGCGGGCGACCTGGCGTCGCGGCTCGGGATTCCAATGAACCAGCTGGGTCCCCGTGGGTGCCAGCAGCCTCCGTAGCAAAAACGGGAACACGTTTGCGACGAGCCACTGGCATGGTCCCTGGGAGCACATGGGTCTTTTGGATTTTCACGGTGTGTCGCGTGTGGTGGCGGACTTGCGAGGGGGCCCGCGGGCTCCCTCCACGGCGCGGACGAGAAGTTCATGCCGCATGTTGTTGGCCCGTGTGTCAGTCCCCTTGTCACTTGGGCTTTCTAAGGGAGTGAGCAGAGAGCAGACGAGGGCATTGGTTTCTTGGCCCCTCGCCTGGATTCTGCCTTCTTCAGACCCGCTCCCTGGCTCGTCCAGGGCTGGGAGGCCCCTGTTTGCAGCTTCTCAGCTGCCACACATGGGAAAGGTCACTGTCCCTTCTACCTCACTCCATGGCAAAAGGTCTGTGTCTGGAAATATTCAGTCTTTCGTGTGACCCCTTGGTTGGCAGAGTCCAGGGGCCCGTGGGAGCAAGAGCTCCTCCTTCCAGAAGGAAGAACTAACACGACACAGAAGAGCCTGAGGGGGCTCCCCAGAAACAGCGGGGGATAGTTCTGATTTTGTTCAGCACCTGAAACAACATCAGAATGTTGTCTGTGACGAGTGTGGAGAATGGGAGCTTCAAAACTTCTGAAAGCATTTGGGAATGTCCTAGCGATTCAGGAATGGGAAACAGAAGAAAGACGCAGACGTCAGGAGGCCCAGGACGTCTCCGGCCACAGAACAGCAGAACGCACCCGCGTGGCAGAGAGTGTGGTGGCCAATCGCTTTGGCAAAATTAACAATTACCAAAAAGCAGCCATAAATGTCATGTTGGAAAGCCATGGGGCATCTCCAAGAGACAACATAAGATAAGATAACAAACGAGGCCAGAGATGCGGGCTTCCCTTCTGATGGTTCCGAATCACTGGTTGTATGTGGCAGCGTCCACTCTAGGTTGACACGGGGGCGGGGACCGTGGGGCTGGCATTGGCCCTTCCTGCATCTGCGGCAAAGGACATGGAACCTGGAATGTCAGACCGATGACTGATGACTCCGCTGTCTGTGCCACCCAGTCTCTCTCTCTATTATCTTCTTTCCTTTTCCTTTGTTTTCAACTAATAATGGGACGAGCTTTAAATAGTCTGAAGGCGGAGGCGCATGCTGTCTGTAGGAGTCGTGTACTCAGAGGTTGGATTGGAAAGGGAGTGAGGGGGAGTCACTAACGTGGGACGGTGTCCGCTCACCGCTCTGGAGCCGGGGGCAGGAGAGGCAGGTTCACAAACAGAACGGTGACACGGGCTCCAGGAAGCAGACGTCATCGTGACTGAATCACTGCTGGGATTTTTAAGTCTTTGGGCAGTAGTGGTTCCTGAACACGTAACTCTGAGATTTTCTTGTATTTTTTTCCCTTTAAAGTATATTCCGAGGGACGCCTGGGTGGCACGGTCGGTCAAGGGTCTGACTCTTGGTTTCGGCTCAGGTTGTGATGTCAGGGTCCTGAGATGGAGCCCTGCATCAGGCTCTGCTGAGCTCGGCGTCTGCTTGAGATTCTCTCTCTCCCTCCACCCCTCCTGCTCGTCCTCTTCCCATTCTCTCTCTCTCAGAAAAGAAGAAGAAGAAGAAGAAGAAGAAGAAGAAGAAGAAGAAAGACTCACAGATAAGGATAATATGCTTTATTAATATTGAAAGGCGGCATGGGTTATGGAGAAAAGGCGAGGGCATCTGGAAGAGTTGTTCCCCCAGCAGGTGGTAAGCCCGGTGTGCAACACGTATCAGTCCTCTGATCAGGGTCCCACACAGGTGCCTCCTGACAGCCATTCCTTCTGCACCGCTGTATGGGCTGGGACACTCGAAATCGCAGCTGGGGGAGATATTATATTGCAATACGTTGGAACTTTGAAGAAGTGCATCAAAATAAAAAATGGGGATGGGTTCCCATTTCACTGCACTGGTCTGTTTTCCCCACTCCTTCACTCCCCAAAAGGAGACTAAAAATATGGGACAAAAGAAATACATGAACCCTTTTACTCTCTGCGTGTTGAGTTGTGTGTTCTGTAGTGAGTTGGTAGGAAAGACGACTTTCTTCAGCTTCTCCAAAACGTAACTTCTCGTGTACTTTCTAGGGTAAGACAGATCCTTGACTTCCTAGAAATAAAGCTTGTTCATGTTACACTTTTTTTTTAAGATTTTATTTATTTATCTGACAGAGATCACAAGTAGGAAGAGAGAGAGGAGGAAGCAGGCTCCCCGGGGAGCAGAGAGCCCGATGCGGGGCTCTTTCCCAGGACCCCGAGATCATGACCTGAGCCGAAGGCAGAGGCTTTAACCCACTGAGCCACCCAGGCGCCCCTCATGTTACATTTTTATGCTAGACAGAGAGCAAAAGAATTTGCAATGAAATAATTTATTTAATTAGAAAGAGAGAACGGGCAAGAAGGACAGAGGAGAGGGACAGGGAATCTCCCACAGACTCCATGTCCGGTGCGGAGCCCCAGGCCGGGCTCGATCTCATGACCTGCGCCGAAATCCAAAGCCACGTGTTTAACCCACTGAGCCACCCAGGTGACCCAGAAGAAGAATTTTTTAAAAACATCATTTATTCCTGATCTGGAAAGTCAGACTCGCCAGTTTCAAAAGCAAAGCGTGTGTCTGAAACGTGTCCTTCGCTGCTGGAGGAGTGGCTCTGAGTCTCCTCCCAGCGGTGAACCAGGACGCATGGACCGCGGAGCCGTGGAAGCCGCAGTGAGGTCCTAGCGGATGGCTGTCGTTTTGGAGCACGATTCCCAAATTACCGAGAATCACGATGTGTGTTTCTATTAAGCAGTCAGTGTTCATCCCTGGGTCTGAATGGTTAGCGGGAATTAATAGTCCCTCGTGCCCATATTTTTAAAAGCAGCGCTAGGAGCCAGCAGGGATCGGAGCCATCTTTACTGTGGGAAACTGCGCGGAGCGTCAGCTAGAAATTCAATTCTCTTCGCTGAAAATACGATGAGGCTCTTACTGCCGCTTTGATGGGTCTTGGAGGTGTTGGTAGTGGGCGCTTCCGCTCTCCTTTACGTAGATCAGACTCTGCGCAGG
Source organism: Lutra lutra (assembly GCF_902655055.1). Lineage (NCBI taxonomy): Eukaryota > Metazoa > Chordata > Mammalia > Carnivora > Mustelidae > Lutra > Lutra lutra. The sequence goes on from NC_062280.1 coordinate 197,854,804, forward strand.
GAAGCCTTGGAGGCGTCAGCAGGGGGTCCGAGCCCCATCTTCTCCCACTTTCGTACATTGTAGCAACGCGCCTCCTTCTGTTTCAGAGGCGGAGAGAGACCTGCCCCGTTCAGTGCTGTTGGGTTTGTTTACTGATTGACTCTCCGCGGCGTTGTGGGTCTGGAGTCAGTGTGGGAGGCCCTGGAAATGTTAATATTTTATGCATGATGATTCCTCTCATCTACAGAACGCGTTACAACTATTCACAGCTTTGCCCTTCTTTGATTCAAACCTAATAACAAGGGTGCGCGGAGAAAGGAAAGTCGGCTGGGTGAACGGTAATGACCTCGTTTGAGGTAGGAGGCGATGGAGCCCTGCAGATGGGCGTGCTGGTCAAGGGACCAGGTGTGGGTAATGCTTGGTGTCAGGGAAGGGCCGTTCTGCCGAGACCCGCATCTGCGTCTTGCTGGGCTGCGGTCTTTCCACGGCGTTTGACTGCATCTGTATCTTTTAATGTAACCATCTGAAGCGCTTCCATTCAGATGACGCAACTTGAAAGGCAAAGGTTCTGCTGCGCAGCGTGAGCTTTGATCAAAGGCGCGTACGGATCTCTTTACGACTCTGAGCAGATTGTGGTCCGTGTCTTCTTAGGCTGGTCATTCACCTGGCAGGTGAAGGAGAGTCACAGGGACAGCGGCCCGTGGCAGGTCGGTTCCGATCCCAGTCATTCTTACCCAGACCGTCAGCCAGTGACCCCCACGCAGCACAGTGCTTTTGGACTCCCCTTCCTAACTGCATCTTGGGGGGAAAAAGGAGGAGAAGCAGAGAAGGGAGGGCAAGAGGAGAAAGAGAAGATGGAGAGGGAGAGCTGGAATCAGTAAGGATTCTCCGGGCGGTTTCACTCCAGTCCGTCGCAGACCCAGCCGCCGCTCCGGCCGTCCCCAGGCAGCCCGGGGCGGGAAGGAGTTCTGGGTGACAGTCCTGGAGACGGAGTCAAGGTGACACTGGCTTCCAGCTCAGGACTTGAGCGACGGCAGTCTGAGAATAGTCGTCATAAGCCATTTGGGTAAACCCCCAGCCTGAGGCTGCCAGGCCCGCTCCCTCCTGTCTTCCGACTTCCCGGCACCCGCAGCTCTCCAGAACGCTCGCTCCCTCCTCTCTGCTCTCTTCTCACCCCTCAGGTCGCACACTTCTCTAAGGTTGCTGATGGTCTGTCTGTCTGTCCCCCGGGATTGGCGTGTGTCGAGTTTGCTCCTGCATCCCCAGGACAGGGGGCAAAGGGGAAGGAGGCGCGGTAGACGGTAGCAGATAAGTCTTGGTCCCTAAGAAGCGGCCAGATCATACTATACATTTTACATGGATACACAGGTGTTTAAGACTGTTTACGATCTGGAATAATTCACCACAAAAACCTGAGAGTGGTAATATCTAGGGCATTGTTTGGAGAAGACAGTCCGAAGTGCAGCCTATCTCTATGATTCGAAGATAAATGTGTTCATAAATTACTTTCTGTAATTGAGAATTATTTTTAAAATTTGCTACCGCCCCATAAATATAATTTAAATAGAATATTATATAGGGTCAAATTAATTATCTTGAGCATTTATGAAAAAGACATATTAGTCACACTGACTCTGTTTTGCTCCAAAGCATTTTTGCCTTCAAGTGCTAAGTAACATGTTGTATTTTCTGCCTCACTTCTTTTGTTTTTTTTAAGATTTTATTTATTTATTTCACAGAGAGAGATTACAAGTAGGCAGAGAGGCAGGCAGAGAGAAGAAGGGAAACAGGCTCCCTGCTGAGCAGAGAGCCCGATGCGGGGCTCAATCCCAGGACCCTGGGACCCTGGGATCATGACCTGAGCCAAAGGCAGAGGTTTTAACCCACTGAGCCACCCAGGTGCCCGCCAACTCACTTCTTAAAGGACCCTCCCACCTCCTGTCACAGGATTCCAACCGCTCAGCACAAGTGTTGGCAAACCCACTCGTGATGCTGTTCTCTTAACATTCTCAACATCGTGGCTTTCATATCAGGTGCTTTTGTTTTGAACAAAAGTGAAAAATAATCAGGATATAATGGTGGCTGCCAAGGAGTCCTTCTTGCTGGTGGTTTCTTGTTCAGGTAGACAATGAAATGACATATTTTTAAAAATATGGCGACCTCGTCAGCGCCTCAGCCTTATCTGATGGTGAATTTACACCAGTTGTTTGAGGAGGAGCGGAAGGTTCTGGAAGTAAGCTGAGTAGACTCAATATGACTGACTTACAGTACTTTTGTGAGAGCCCCATGTTATTTCTTGCAGGATCTCATTTTTCTCTGTTGCACCAGGTACAGTTTTCTTGATGAAACAGAGTCTTCAGATTACTTCATTTGTGGAAAAAATACAGAGAGCTTGAATTAAGTCACAGAGTGAAAACAAGTTGTGTGGATCTGAGAGTTATTAACTTTCCGTTGTTTGTTTTTAGCAATTATTCTGATACGTGCTCTATCTAAATACGTCCATTTTTAGTTCAGTTCTACTTTCAGGCGCCTTTGAAAATAATCCCTCCGAAGCTATGCACATGGAATCCACCGCTTTCGGCCCTGGTTTCCCCATGCCACGGAAAAGTGACTGGCAGGCACTTAGGCCCCTGTGGAACATGCTTGTTTTGCCTTGTTATGTCATTTATGTAAAGTGAAAACTTTTGAAACTACTAATTCTAAGTGGAAAAATAAATGGTATAATCTGATTTTCACACATTTTATATGAATCAACTGGTTATAGGATGATTTTTTCTGTGTAGTTATTTGAATGCTATATTCATTTTAAAGCCATCTGGTGGGATGACGAAGGGAGAAACAAATCTGTCGGAGTCCGTCCGAGCGCGGCTCGGGGCTCCATTTCCCAACACAGAGGCTCAGAGCGCAGGGCCAGTCAGTGGGGGGGAATGGCTGGCCCGCGTTGGGGAAAGCTTTCACGGGGAAGTTTCACTGTCCCTTCAGTCATGTTCTGTGGACTTTGGGAAGTTCTGTGGGAAGGCAGGGAGGAGAGTTCTGTGAGGGGAGGCTCCTCGAAACAGGGGCGCATGGTAACTGTTGCTGGAAACCCTGAAAGGAGAAGTTGAGAGAATGTGACATGGCATCAGGATGAGAAGGCAGACTCAGGAAGACTTCTGGTGACTTAGTCATGACTGGACAGGCAGGAAGTGAGAAACAGAATGGGAACTTCAGCTTCCTCCCAACTAGCCCACGATACAATGGCTACTTTCGTGTGTGTGGGCATGTGAGTGTGAGAGAGAAAGTGACAGAGAGGGGCAGAGGGACAGAGATCCTGAAAGAAACAACCAGGGGTTCTCCCAAAAGACAAACCCCAAATCCTAGTGAAATACACTAACAAAAAAATTGCAAGAATTATTTTCTTTACCGTCATCTTCTAGTGTGATTTTCACAGGGTGGCCTAGATTTCATGGCGCATCTCCATAATCTCCATAAAATATATGATCTTTGAAGGAGCCCCTCTTACAGTGCTGAGCATTGCAAGATTAACATTTTACCATAACATTAAATAAAATCAGTTGGACGAAGGATTTATTATTTCATTAATCTAAAATAGTACAGTAGAGAAAAGATAATAAAAGTAAGAGCAAGAAACTGTTGAAGTTTTAAGCACCTTCCACTTTTTTTACATCTTCTAAGACAAGACAATGGTATTAGAGCCCTTGGCTCTTATTAGCGCAATAAATTAATGGTTTATAACCTTTGTTTTATTACTCAAGGAGCACTTCATAAATCAGCTGTAAGTACAGGCTAGAAAATAGCCTATAAAATTATTCTTTCTCTCACATCCCTTCCCGTTCTCTAGAATTATTAATGTTGAAAATAATAAACATTAGGGATCTTAGAGTATCTCTTGGTACTATGTGCATTATAAACTGAGAATTACTATATCCATACACAATATTGACTTTCTTTTTTCTCTTGTACTAGACACACACACACACACACGAACACATTTGTGTTATAAAAGTAGTGTTTATTCTTGATAAGGAATTTGAAAAATAGTGAAAATTAAAGAAAAAATAGAGATCACCCATCATCGAACTACCCAGAGATATGTACTCCAAAGGTTGGGTGTGTATTCGCTGACTCAGCTTTTAAAAATAATATTACGAAGTCTGATTCCTGGGCAGTGTGTCTCTCTCCTCTTTCACTCTGAACTCCACTGAGGAAAACTCTCACGTCTTCTTCAGATATATCTTTCTAGATACATACAATAATTATTGTCCTGTGTGTGTGTGTGTGTGTTTCACTATTACATTCCCAACGGCGTCTGGCACACAGTAGATACTGAACATGTATTTGCTGAAGGAATGAATAAATGTACTGACTACCACATTTTTTCTTGGGAAATGAAGGAATCCACCATTAAGCCTTCCCGACATGGTATCTTATTCATAGCGTTCCTCTCAGCTTCCTTGCACAAAGGGCTCAGTATAGTACCTGCACTTAATAACTGGTCAGGGAAACATAGCCGTGCCTATTCCTAATCCAGCTCTCATCGCCTACAAGTCCAGTTCACTTCCTCCAGCTCCAGGATTATTGGCCGATTGAGTCAACAAGCATCTTTTGAGCACCCCTGATGTCCCTGAAGCTACACGAGGAGATACGGTGCATTGTAAAGGCAGAATGCCGTGGTCTTCTTCCACAGGCTTGCAGGCTATCAGGGCCGAGAGGGGGAGGGGGAACCACAGTCAACTAATGGAGAAGGACAGGTTGGGATCCATGCTGGGAAGGAACCCACAGGACACTGGTTTAGAGAGGTAGTTGTCATGAAGAGCATCTCTACAATGAACACATGTGGGCTGAGATGTGAAGGTTGAGGAGCAGGAGGCAGGGTCCAGGGTGGGAGCTGAGGGTGCCACCCCCTGAGATAAGTTCAGCTGAGGGCTGGGTGGGGAGGAGGCAGGCTGGCTGGAGAACCAGCACCTGGGAGACAGGGGAGAGAATGATGCCATGGGGCAGTGTTTCTCAACCTTATGCTTTCATTATCACTGCACTAGGGAGGAAAATTAATGAGAGAAATTACTAACAAATTGATTACTGGGAAGAGTAAAAAAAAATTCTTCACTCTGACAGTGACTCGTGGTCCTCCTGAGCTCAGTCCTCCCGGACGGTCATTAACAATTGCCTGACAGTTACTAAAAAGTGGTGGTTCTGTCCATGCCTTACCCAGTGCTCCATCTCGTGTGTATCGATCTGGGGTTATTTAGTCCTGCAGCAAGCCTTTATTAAGCACCTATTGGATGCCTCAAACCTTGTAATAGCCAAGGATTTTTTTTGCTGATCAGGAACCGGGTTCACCCTTTGGGGACACCAAGTCACCACCATGAGAATGAGGCTTAGCAGTGAGCAGAGACCAAGGCCGTGGGACCTTGGTTGCATCAAACGCCACGTTCTGTTTCAAGTTCACCATGAAGCCATCCATGAGCTTCAAAGAGGATAGTGAGGTGACCTGATTTATGCTTTAAGCATGAACCAGTGTGTTGCCGGATGCATGAGCAGGGCTGGGAAGCCAGTGCACACGGCCTGCAGCAGCAGAGGTAGGAGGGACAGGGGCAGCTGGTGCGGGGAAGGGACAGTGGCCTTTGGTAGATGGGCCTATTAAATCCCTTGAAGAGTGAAATCTCCTTTAAAACCGACATTATTAACAAGTGCGAGTTGGCCACACAAAATAGGGTGGATCTTGAGACGATGCGAAGCCCTGACTCTCTGGGAGTCGAAAGCAGAAGAAGGTTCACAAACATACATGCAGATGAGTCTCAGAGAAGATGTGAACACACCACGCTACTGATATTTGGAAAATTAGGAAATCGATGTAAGTATCTTTTATTAGTATCTAAAAATGCTCTTTAGGATGAACGATATAAGAGCCAGGGCGGCATGAGTAGTCCCAGTTTTAGAAGCAAAGCAAACCTCAGAAGACACAGGAGGCAGAGACTTGGCGGACACTGGTGGGGGAGGGCCCCCTGCACGTACGTGTGTGCGCACGCGTGTGTGTGTGCAGGCCTCGGGCAGGACAGCAGGCTGTGACTGTGTGTTCACTGCAGCTCATCATTTATAGCATATACATTCCACGAGGCACGTAGATTTTCATAGTATTGAGGCCATTTTGTTAAAAACAGAGACCAATGTTGCTCCTTCAACGAATGCATCCACCTCTCTGATGTCCTCTCCTCTGTGATTCTGAAGCCGGTCAGCTTTGTGAGGCTCTGGCTTTGGTTTGCTTTTCCCGATGGGTGACTTTGAGTGGAAGAGGGTTGCTTTCATCAGGCTCTTGACCACATAGATATGATTTCTGGAATGAAGCCATGTGTGGGGTTACATAGGGAGTTACTCACCGGTCAGCTCAGAATAGGAGTTTTTGTTCATCTCTGTGTGCTGTACAGGTCATACTGTTCTAGGTGAGAGTAATTCGTTTTCTTAACCTGTAATTATATGTAATTTGAGCCGAACCCCCTTCCTCAAATACCTGAAGATGTGGTACTCTGTTCGATGTGTGTGGCTGTAATTATCTTCTCTGTGTTGAAGTTAAACCTCAAGAATAGTCTATTTATAACAAAAAGAACTTGTATTTTAGTATAAATGTATCCTCTGAGGATGTTTAAAAATACATTTAGAGCCAGGCTGAACATTAGAATATTTCCATTTGGTAGTTTTTCAAAGCTGCTATGAAAATGTGAAGTATTGAAATAATAACAATGAAATGTACACACATAAAATAATGTCCATCCTTAGAAATGCAGTGAATCCAAGAAGCAAATGGGGAAATATGTTAATTCAGTCTGAGGAAGATGAATTTTAGTTAAATGGTTATTTCTCTGAGCTTCTTGAAAGGATAGGCCATATTCTATTCATCCTTGGGGTCCTAGAACCTGGCAAGGTGCTGAGTATCAGCCCCTGGCAAATGTTGGGATGGATGGATGGATAGATGGATGGATGGATGGATGGATAGATGGACTGTTGTATAGTTGGCTGGATAAATGGATGGATGGATATATTAGTGGATGTGGGGATGAATAGAGGGATGGATGGGGGAGTGATTAGATAGAGGGAGGGATAGCTGGAGGAGTGGATGGGTGGATGCAGGGATGAATGAATGATTAAACAGTTGGAGAGGACAGACCACTGACAGGATAGACGGGTGAATAAATATGAGACAGGAAAATCAGGAAAGCTCTAAGATCCAATCGCCTGAGAGTATGTGAAAATGACACAGAACCAGGAATAAGTGCAGGACTGTTCGTGGTGGGCATATGGAAGTGTTGGGGTTTGGAGCCGTTTCTGCTTGGGAAAGGTCAGCTAGTAGGCACAGGAAATGCTTTGCATGGTAAAAGTAGAAAGAGCGTGTTTTAAAGGAACACAGTGACATTCTCAGATCAGTAGGAAGGAAAACAAGGCTGATGGGAGAGTGATGCAGACATCAAAACACATAAAAGAAAGACTGTATTGTTCAGAATCTTGTCAAGAAAGCTGATTTAAAATTGGGAACAGACCTACTTTGGTAGGGCACTTGAAGAGATAGTGGGCATATTTTTGGAGTGCTTGTATTACAGTGAATGATGCAACTATGTATGCAACTTTTGATGCAGCTGTAACATGAGATACCTTGTCTTTAAATGAGAAGTATTTCTTAGAATAAAGCTAGTGTTTTTAAAGTAAGGGATATTAACATTTCCAAGGATTGATTCATCAATAATAAGGAAAATAGAGCATTTTTGCAGCAAAAAAAAAAATAAGCGTTCACCACAAGGTATTATTAAGTGTACGGTGATCATTAATAAAGATATTTCAATAATAATAGGCATAGAGAAGGGCAGTATCTAACATAACACTGACAGCAACTACAAATTCCATGCATAAGAATGCTGTCGTCTGTTTAATACAAATTCCATGCATAAGAATGCTGTCGTCCCTCAATCTTGTCTACAGAAGCTTTGCATCGGTTTTCTGCTCTCATAGAGTGTGTGGGACGTTGAAGTAACAGTAAAAAACACCTATTTTAGAAGAGTCAAAAATGTGAGCTCTTTAGAGATGAACAAAAATCATATTGTGGAGGGCTTTGAATGCCGAATCCAAAGTTACACATTTAAACTGCTAGGCTTCATGGAGTCATGAAGGCTTCTGGAAGATTAATAAACCAGAGGCAATGCGCAAGTCCGAGGCAGGTAAAGAATTGGAGGATGAAATTTGGGAAATCTGGGAAATTTGGTGACCCCAGAAATATGCCAGATTAACATTTTTGTTTCTTGCTCTTTTCATTAGATACATTTTTGCAAAATGACCAAGTTCAAAGAGTTTAAACAGATTTCTTTTTTAAAATGTATGTAAAGTGAATTATTTTTTAGTATCTGAGTTCATGTTATAACTCGTGTCCAGTAAAATCATTCTTGAAATTCTGCTTTCTTCATTTTGGCGTACCATCTACTTTCATCTTCTCCACCTTGATGGATGTAACTTAAGATCTTCGTATTTGCCCAACATCATCCTAGCCCACTGTATCTCACAGTCAAGTTGAATATTCAGATGGGTATAAAAATAATGACAAAAAACAGGAACTAGTGGTATTCTGGAGGTATATATAAGGTGTGTTAGCGACGTGGGTATGCTATGAAAATGAATTCATTATTTTGAGGTACACGCTAGACTCAGAGTTCACCAAGCCATCTGTGTTTTAAAGGATGGACAGGAGCTTCTCCAGTAGGTGATTAGGAGAAAGGTATATAGCACGTGTTCAGCCAGAGAAGAAAAGCAAGCTTCCCTTTTGGAATAGCAAACAACATGATATAGTTAGAGAACAGATATGTCTGAATGCACTGAATAACGTCATAGTATAAAAAGTCTAATAAACATTTCCAAAGAGCTTGAACGTTATCCTGAAAATGGCCCACTATTAAATCATGTTAGGCAAGAAAGTAATATGAGTTTGATGTTTAGAAAGATCACTCTGGGGCACCTGGGTGGCTCAGTGGGTTAAGCCGCTGCCTTTGGCTCAGGTCATGATCTCAGGGTCCTGGGATCGAGTCCCGCATCGGGCTCTCTGCTCAGCAGGGAGCCTGCTTTCTCCTCTCTCTCTCTCTCTCTCTGCCTGCCTCTCTGCCTACTTGTGATCTATCTCTGTCAAATAAATAAATAAATTCTTAAAAAAAAAAAAAAAAAAGAAAGATCACTCTGAAGATAGTTTTGCCCATGTCTCCCAGTCAGTGAATGGGGGACATACCTAAAAGGGCGAGGCCAGTAGTAGGCTCCTCCTGCGGGAATCCTTGGGTTGCCATGGAAACCTGGAGTGTCTGTCCCTCTACTGCTCCACAGGAGGGCCACCTCTGCCAGCAAGCTTGCCTCCCCCACGCTTTGTCTACACCTCTGTGATCGGAGGCAGCCTTCGGAGGCAGCCTTCAGTGACCGTGAGGAGGAAAAGGAGAGAAGAGAGAAGAGTGTCTTCACGGGTCCCTTTGATCTCTACCTAGGGCTGCCTCAGGTTTACCTACGTGCCATCCATGCGCTCTCCAGCAGCTGTCTGTGCTCCCTCAGCCCCCCCACCCCAGAAAGACCCCCAAAACTGTAGCAGGAATTGAAGCTTTTGAAGTCATCAATGACAAATTTTTTAATCCTTTAAAATCTGTCACTTCAAAAAAAAAAACCGCTAATGGTTTTCTAATAAAAATAGCAATGACTATAATTCACAGATGGTTTACTTTTACAGGAGTCGGAATGACATTAACATTTTAATCTCAGATCAGAACACTCTGCCTCTAGGGAGGGCACAAGGAGAGGGCTCAGGAGGGGAACGTTTTAACCCCTCCTTTTCCTTCTATCTGGTCGTGAGAAACATCATTTTATAAGATCACACAACCAAAATAAAAACTGTGGGTGACTGGAACATTTGGTTGCGTCCAAGTGAATCCTAATTTATTGGATTTGGTATAGCACACCAAGGCAGAGATGATGGGAGTAACTTGACGTGAATTCATTCTATAGAAAAAATTAAAATGGCCAATGTTGTTCTCCTGGTCAACATCATTAATAGACAATAAAAATATAGAATCCTTGTGATCTTGTCTGGGTTTCCTGGTTAAATAAGATTCCTAGATTTATGTCCCCGTAATCCTTAGCCTGAGGGATAACAGAGGACTTAAGACTACAGTGTGTTATTCAAAATAGTTTCTGACAAAGAAATCCAGAATACTACTAAATGATGAATTTCATTCTTCAAGGAAAGAAGAAGCATTTACTCTAAACATGACATCTCGAAAAGACCAGCAAAGTCAAACAAATGTTTACATTTCCAATGAATATCTCCGGATATTGCCAATCCACAAATAAATTATAGGGTAAAATGTATGTATGTGTAAAGAGTGAATGAAGGAATGAATGGGTAGGCCCACAGGGTAAGCACAAAGTACGCCCAAGTAGCCGAATGAAGAATTTGGGGCCGTCTGAAGCTAATGGTGGTACAATACCCAGCCATGCCCACGGAGTCTGAGGCTGTGCCTTAGCGGGACACCGGTGTAGATGTGGGCTTCTGTCCCCTTCCTCCCGCTGAAATGGAAGCCCAGAAGCCTCCCTCATTACAGAACCTTTGGTTTTACCTCTGGAGAATTTTCCTGGCCACAACCATACCAGAGCCTCAGAAGGAGCCTGGGGAGTAGGTCTAGCCCTCTGGCTCCCAGAGGAGCATCTGCCTGTCTAGCACCGCACCCTCCCCCGCCAATGCCCCATGTCTCACGTTCCCACCCAACTCTTCCCTTGCCATTGTCCCAATGCATGGATCTCAGGAAGGACTCCTTTTATCCCGCCTGCAAGACAAGCAGATCTGCTGTGTGAAGCACTCAGACGCGCCTTTGGGTCCTGTGAAATCTCTAAGACGCTGTGAAAAAACCCTACTGCCTCCATATTTACGCCCCTTCTAATTTAGCCTCCATATGCGAACTGGAAAGTGGACGTTCCTGAAAATACTGTCAGGAGGTTTCACTTTTTCTCACTTCCTTTGTCTCAGTGGGGGAGTGGGGCTAGCTGAGTCATTGCTCCCCAGCCTTCTGTCTTACGTCTTCACCCCACTTTTCTTTCCTCGCCCCCATTATTTGTCCTATCACCTACAGGCTGCCATGACTTCTCTCCAGTTTGCTGAATGACTTAGGGTCCGGCTCATGTTTTCAATGACCGTCATAACTTATTTTCATCCTTGAAGACATTATCATCCATCGCGATGACTCATCTTCTTATACGAGGACTTCACAATTCCTTATGTTCTGTTTCTAATCTGAATCCACCCTCCCCACATCCCCACCACTTGTGAAGCTCAAGAATATATCTTCATATTCTCCAGGAGAGATGTAAATGTATATGCATAATGGCAAATGTGCAATGCAATATAATAAATGAGGAATCATTCATAGGGTGTTCTGGGAACACAAGTGAAAGTCATCAAAGCCTACTAGAAGTGGATTAACGGCTCTCAAAAATCTAATAATGGGAGTGGGGCTTGAGCTCGGTAATGAAGGATGAATAAGAGTTGGCCAACACACAGGCAGCAGTGGTAGGTTCTTCCCGATCCAAATCGTTGATGACATGATATTGTCTCACTTCACCAAGTACCTCCCAGAGCCAAGTCCAACAACCCATTCTTCAGATGGTTTTAAGAAGGAACTTGATAAATTTCAAATACAATTTCAGGAGTCAGTTTTAGGAAATTTAGCTGGGATCCTCTTTCAATCTTCCAGGGAATCCACTTTGTCCAGGTTTCCCTGGAGTATTCTTCACGATGTGGCCACCGGTTACATGTGTGGACCCTTCCCTCGTCACTGGTCATGCAGCTAGCCCCCAACATGGTTTTCTGCCCCTTGCTGTTCACAGGCTGCTTTTTCTGCCCCACATTCATCTTCTCCCTTGAACCCTAGACATCCTGGAGAATTTCCTGCCCATCCTTCAAGACCGCATGGCTGAGATAACTTGCTTTTTCGTGAATCCTACCTAACCCCATCTCGATTCCCTGTCCTTAGATGTAACTCGTCATTTTTGCTCACTGCTGATCTTCTCCAGGAAGCTTGTCTTTGAGGACATTATCTTCCCTCAAATCCCCAGCATCTCAAGATCTACCCACTTCCATGTTTCGAATGGCTGTTGGAAATGTCACTCTGGGAGCTCTTTGTCGTCCTGTCCAACTCCCTTCACATCCAGCCAGGGTCCCCATTTAATTAAGAGAGTGGAACTGGAACCCAGTTGTCTTAATTCCATACCGTAGGTCTTTTCCCCATGTTGACCCCCCCTCCACATACCCCCGATGAGTTCCCCTAGCAATCATCATCGACTCCACCCATTAGGTCATATTGCTGGCTGTCACTCTTCTGGACTTGCATTTTGGGACACAGGTTTGCATGCATTTTGCCTTTGTGATTCGGTTTCCCACAATGAGTTGCCTACGACAGTCAGCGATGAACAGAAAGACTCCATGCTCCCTCCTTCCCAGTGCCCGTCTCACAGATTTGTTCCGCGGCGCTCACAGACAGTACCAACTGTTCTTCCTGTTGGCTGCCAAAATAAGTCAGCAGTCGGGAAGGGGGAAGAAAAAGACTATGAATTATGGAAAATAACTTGGGAGAGAGAATGGCAATACAGTGAGAAAAAGTAACAACTCTCTGTAGCCCCCCACCCAGGTGAGTGTCTCAGATCTCCGCAAACTACAAGAAAACTAAGCAAAGAGCAGCCTCCAGTCAAGCAGGAGCCTCTGAGACAGGACAGTCGTTGAGAACTTGCCCCATTGATCTGACTCAGCAGCCTGACCGCCATCACGGAAGACTCAGGCCGCAGTCTCTTGCACAACCGTGTGTTTCATTAAGACAGATGATCATGGTGAAGGGGGCAGCTAGATGGATGTGACAGCTAGTGACAGCTAGATGGGGCGTGACAACACAGGTCTGAAATAAACTCAGTTTCCAAATAAAAAGCTTCGTACACTGCCTCTGGCCAGGCATTCTGGAGACAAGTCGGACCTATAAATCCTCCCAGTGCCTGACAGTGTGGGCCTATGCACAAGCTGCGGGTGTCATTGGGATGTGGGCTGGAGCGGGGGGTGTTCGCATCTTAACGACCCAGCGCATGCTCGGGAGCACACGTGTGAGTCTTCTCGTCATGGTGGCGTTTGTCTCAAGTCCTAAGAAGATGATCATGAACATGCCACGAGGGGCGCCGGAGCAGTACGTTTTCTTAATCTGGCAGAACCTCACCTCTGAGCTCCCCCCCCCACCTCCTGTCAGTATTTACCAGGCTGTCCGGGATTATTTACGCCTGCTTCCCCCCAAAGCCTGCGAGAATTTACATAGCAAAGGGCATTCCTCACACCTACCTGCAGCTCTGGGAGTTCCTAGACAATACGCACAACACCCAAGAAAATTGTTTTGAAAACGCATGGGTGTGGTTCATCATTCTGTGGCTTGAAGACTTTCCTTTGGCCGCAGTCTCCCTCCGCAGCCGTGTGCCCGGGCTGGCTAGCACACCACCGTAGCTTTTGTGGACGCTGCTTCGGTAACACGCTTCTTAAAAATGCTGCAGAAAAAATAAATAAATAAATAAAACAGGATAAAATAAAATAATTAAAATCCTGCAGAGAAATGCTTATTGTGTTGTCATTTACAGAATCTACTAGATGGTTCTTGTTCATAGGTGACCTTGTCAAGACTTTTTACTTTGGGGCTGCAGCTTTGTAATGTTGGCATATGAACATTCGATGTATAATAACATACAATAACATGTAGTGGGAAAAAATTATGGAAATGACACAACTTTGTGTGTCCGCTTTATGGGGTCTGTGGGTCTTTTTGTTTTATCGTTTTCTTTCTCATAGACTCAACCTCCCTGCTTAGAGTTGAGGAAAGAAAAGAATCACAGAGGGAGGAGAAGGGGATGGTCTCAGCTCCCGGTGGGGTCAAGGCCTCTGTTTCTCCTTGGCCAGGTGTGGCACGGTCACCACAACTCTCATGTGTGGGCATTTGCAAACATTAATGACAGTGTGAGCACACAGCGAGCACACTTATTAGAATAAACCTTTGGGGTTGCAAGTAGATGTAGTAGCGTTTGGAAAAGAAATTAAGGAAAATGTAGTGGAATTAATATTGTTAGCTGCGTTTCTTCTAATCCTCTTCTGGAAAAATCTCTCGCCTGACTGTCCCCCCATCACCATTGTTGGTATCTTCAAGCAGTAACGTCTCCTGCTGTTTGTGTTTTAGATGGGAGTCCGAAAAGTGTTTCTAAAATACTGGCACGCCGACCAGCTCAATGACCTGTGCCTGCGGCTCCAGAGAAAAATTATCATCTGCCAAAAAGGTAAGAATCATGCCCTCACCTTTCTGGACCTGTCTGAGTTGTGAAACACAGCGTCTCGTAGGGCATCCCCGAGTTGAAGTGTCGGTGGGACCTACTCCGTGGTGGGCCCCTCCGTCCTTGCAATGACACCACATGCAGGCAGGGCCCAGGAGCTGAGACAGCCCTTCCTGTCAGTCAGCGGATGCCTGCTTGGCCCCTGCTGTATCTGGTAGTCATTCCACCGGAAATTTCATATCACAGTTGCACCTCCCTCACAGTTTGGAAGAGGGACCATTCGTCTTTTATAATTTACGCAGCCACCACCTTGCAAATATTCACACTTGTTGATCTGAGCAGAAAGCTCAGGCAGGAAGACGTAGCTTTGAATCTTCACTGGGAACTGCCGCCCCTCACCACCACAACGAGGCACTGAGATGCCCCTAAGAACCATATATAGGCCATTTCCATCAGTATCACTGGTATGCTGGGATTTTATGGAACCCTCCACGTGCCTTGGGAAAATCCTTGACTCTTCCCTTTCCTTTATAGAGACAATAATATTGGACTGTTATCTTTGATAGCAGACAGCAACAGCATTTTCGTGTTGGGAGATATCCTGTGCAGAATTTTTTCCCCTGGAAAAACCCAAGTGACCATTGCAAACGGGCACATTAAAAAAAAAAAAAAAATCTTAACTATGCCACCCATAAAATATATATACACTTACTAACATTAATTTTTAATTTGCTTAATGATTTGATTATATTAGATATCATAAATGATATCTAAGGAAAGGTAAAAGAAGGAGATATACAGGCTAGTTTTGGCGGAACCTGTTATAATGAGCTTAGCTCTCTGATCCCTCCGGACATGTTTTTTTGTTTTGTTTTGTTTTTTAAAGATTTTATTTATTTATTTGACAGAGAGAGGTCACAAGTAGGCAGAGAGGCAGACAGAGAGAGAGGAGGAAGCAGGCTCCCTGCTGAGCAGAGAGCCCGATGCGGGACTCGATCCCAGGACCCTGAGATCATGACCTGAGCCGAAGGCAGCGGCTTAAACCACTGAGCCACCCAGGCTCCCCTCTCCGGAAATGTTAAACACAGGCACAGCTCGTGGGATGCAGAAATCGGTTTGATTCTGTTCAAGCCTCTGTCCATGGAGCCCCTGCGTGAAATCTCCAAGGGGGGAATCCCATCGTTTCTGATCGTTAAAAACCCTGCTAGACGCTGTTGCTTCAAACAGTCTCCACAGAATTGTACAGGCCCAGTCTGAGAAATGCTCAGAAGTCAGAACTACCTTCCAAGTTAAACTATCCCTCTTAGCCGCCGCAGGCCCTGCAGGGGTGGGGGTGGGGGTCTGGGGGTGGGTCTCACCCTGTCTACACACCCCTGGGGCTGGTAACAGGAGGGGACAGGGCAGCCCCTTCTGTCTGACTGGCCTCCATGTGGGCTGGCCTTGGGGTTCTCTAACATGGCTGCAGGTGTTCAAGGGTGGCCCTTGGCTCTGCGGGAGCACACCTGCAGGAGCCTGGGAGCTGCTCACCTGAGAGGTGGCCTGACCTCTCCTGCAGACAGTCACCTGGACTTCTCCCCCAGCCTCTGGCCCTCTGCCCCCAGTGCTCTCAAATAAGCCCCTCTCAATGACTCCAAGCAGTCATCGCTTTCATAACATGGACATCTAGTGCCCGAGAAACACAGTAGAGGACCCCGGCACAGTCCACCATGTCCTCCAGACCCCAAGGTCACATGGCTGGTTCTCCTCTTGGACTGCCGAAGCCCCTTGCAGCAGCCTGGAGGTCAGCAGTGGTGCAGGGAGCTTTGGGGATGGAGGCAGTCCACCCCAACTCTAGGCAACCCCTGCTCCTCTCTGGCTTATGTGCGTCTGGCCCCTTTGTCCTTCATCCACGGAAGGAGAGGCGGAGGTCCCTGGTCAGTCTGCACTGCCACCATTGCAGTTCTGTGCATGGGCTCAGCCACTCCCCTGTTGTGCCCTGTGAGCACCACCTGGGAGCCAGTCAGAAATGCAGAGTCTCGGCCCCCCCGCCACATTCAGCATCTGCCCTTACAGCCTCAGCTGGAGCTGGGATGGGGGCCCCGTCGCCAAGACCAGTGCCCTCACCCCTGAGCTCTGGAGCCAATGGAGAATCCCATTAACTGTCATGGTGTCCACACATAAAACGGGATCCCGAGTTCTCCTGGAAATTTTCACTTCCATACAAGGAGAAGAACGTGTACCCCTTCTTCGCTCAGGGGTGCTTGCTAAGAACATCTCCCCGATTTAACGGCAAACATTCAGGTGATCCTACTGACCTTAAAGTCAAGAAATGAGCAGAACTCTAGGTATTCCTTCATGTTGAAAGATAAAAACTGAGACAGGTCTTAAAAAAGTGGCATCACAATAAAACCATAATTTCAGATTGCATAATTGAAATAATGGAGGTAAAAGTATCTTTAGAACTACAGGCTCTTAAATGCAAAGCATTAATTATTGATTTTTATTTTTGTATCTCTTGGAACAATCCCTTCAGTATTTTTCACTGGTGTGAAATTTACTCAACATTTATACAATCCGGAGTTATTTTCCGTTTTTCAAGGGTTGTCGTTTTTCCTTTGTACATGGTGGGGTTGGGGAGAAAGCCTAAACTTTAAGCATTTTAATACTCAGTGACTCCTAATGGAAGTTTCTTCCTGACCCTACATGTTCACTTGGTCCTGGCTGGAAGCGTCAGGAAAGCCAACTTTTAACTTGTCTGAAAGAGAACAAGTATTGGCGATCAGTTGTGACAAATTTATTTTTACTAGTTGCCTCTTACTGAGGGAAGCAAGTTTCAGCAGTTGGTATATCATGTTTAAAGAATCTTTAAAGGCTGCCAGTAGCGAGTGTGAGAAGACAGAGTCCCCAGATGTGGGACGAGGGGCCCCCAGTGAATGTCCATGCGGTGAATAGCTCTTCTCTCACGGCGTCACAAAACGTCCTCCGTGGCCACATTAATCTTCGCTTTATTCTGAAAGATTAAACATCTTGAATATACCCTCACCTTCACCCTTGCAAAAGTCAATGTCTCAGTTTTTTTTTTACTGTAACAGGAACGAGCGAGCAAATGGACCCATTTGAGCTCTTCTCTTTTCTCTCAGGCCCACTGCATGGTGGACACTTCTGCCTTTTATGATGCATTTTTCATTCCTGGAAGTCTGATCATACCTTTCACTGCGAATTCTTTTCCCCCTTTACATGGGTTCAGCATGACTGTTTCACAGCAAACTTAATAACAGCTGCCTTCCAAAGTAACTGAATATTTAGTATTGCCATTGGGGGGGGGGGGCTTAAGCATTTTAGATGTCTGCATATTATTTGCCTCTGGAGTCATAATTATGGAAAGTTGTGTTCAGCTTTCCACCTTCTAATCGAATAAAGGCATCAAAATGAATATTCTAGATAAGACGCACATTTTTTCTTCTACTCGTGAATAGTTTAAAGCACTTAATGTTTTACAGGACGCCTCCCTCCACACACAAAACAACATGTCTTTGCTACACACAGTTTTTTCCCCTGAGATTTTAGTTCTTCTTAGAGTTCTAGCAACTCTTTCTGACCTTAGAAACTTGGAATTGGAAGGGGCGGCGTCCTAAGGTCAGAAGGCGCGGCTAGAAATTTGCACCTGTTCACAGCACCCAGGAGAAGGAGCCGTTGACCCTCTCGGACATGCTGACTCCCTCTCGCAGGAGCTGGCCCGACCTGTGTGCGCACTCCGCTCATCGTTAAAAGTTCTTCTTCATGTTGACGACAATATGCTTCCCTGGGACGTCCCTGTTGGTGACCTGCTCTCTGGGGAGCTGAAGCAGCATCTGGGTGGTCCGAGGAAAGGGAATGAGTTTAGGTGCATAAGCACGGAGATTTGGAACCTGGCTCTACCCTCCATTGGTGGTGCTTCCGTGGAGGAAACTTTGTAGCTCCACTAAGCTTCTCTTTCTCTGGGTGCACAATGGAGACAATGGTTTATGAATCATCCTTCATATGAAGTGGGAATGAAATGATAGAGAGCCCGACACATGGAAATGCCTGTAAATGGTGGGCATTGTTACTTCTGTTTTCAAGTCTTACCATTTGTTACTGTCATATTAGCCATTTCAAAGTGTGTTCACTCATTTGTTTCTTCTAATTCTTACACATTTTTCTAGCTAGCACTCCTTCCCTGGAGAGCAGGAAGGATGTCCTCAATTCACACATAATCTCTTTCCAGAGTCTTAAATGCATTGCTCGTTTTTTTTTTTTTTTTTTTTTTAGGCGTTCAATCATAGTCCTATTAACAATACGTGCGTGTTATTGAAGACGACTTCCAGAAGCCTCAGCCGTCTCTGTTCTACTTGGATATAACAAGAGATGAGCAGTGCCCCCTAAAGTGGCCCAGTTGCTACCACACTGCAGAATTCTCTGTGGTTTAGACCAGGTTCCTCCCCACTGACCTTCTTTCTTTCGTCCGGACCATCATGTCCAGCCTATGTTTCAAAAACAAGTGTGGATGCCTCATTCCTTAGGTTACAGATTTCGCCTCTTAGGTGTTACCGTTGCTGAATGCAGATCCCTTTCCAGACACGAGATGAGAAGGTTTTGTAAATCCCAGTTCTGGGTGAGATGCATCTGCCGAGACATCTGTGTGTTGGGACTGTGTGTCTGGGTTTTGCTTCTGCTCCTCTCACTGACCCATGATTGTGTTTTTTTTATGGAAGTTGTACGAGGGTTTCTAGCACGCCAGCACTTGCTTCAGAAAAGGAGCATCAGACAGCAAGAGGTCACGTCCATCAACAGCTTCCTGCAGATTACGGAAGACATGGGGTTGAAGACCTACGATGCCCTGGTCATTCAGAACGCTTCTGACATTGCACGTGAAAATGACCGGCTGCGGAACGAAATGAATGCTACTTACCATAAAGCGAAGGTGGAGACCAGACACAAGCCAGAGGAAGGAACCAAAAGGTAAAGGCAGATCATATGCAACTTTAATTACCTTTATCATTGATCCAGTGGAGTCAAGAAAATCCCAGTAGTCCTTAATGTAGGGTTCCGTCGAATATGACGGTGGTTATGGGAACGAGCATGGATGTGCGTGTGTGTGACTTGTTCTTTGAAACCTCCGAGTAATCTAAAAGGGTCCCTTCTCATGCTTTCTTTTCACGCAATGGATGCCCTCTACTAGTTTCTCCGTATGAGACAGTTATCACTTCCCCTACGATGCTGCATCGCTTACCGTCTCAAGGCCACAGTTCTAAGGGAGCTCATATTTCTGTCTTAGCAAAAATATACAGCTCGGTTCTTGACATCTTTATATAAGAATTATATATATATATAAGGTGACTCATAGAAACTTCTGGAAATCTGAGCCAAACAACGGAGAAGCCACTCCCAACACAGAGAAGTGGAATCGGTGCTCTTTAGGTCTTATATTTCCCTTAGTAATTTGTCAGTTTCGTTGCCAACAGGAAAATTCAGGGGAAACACTTTTCATTGTCAAGTTCGCTTTGGACACTGAGCTTGGGATAGGAGTGTGGAGGCGACCTGGTGCTTCTCCGTCTTACCGGTCTTGCCTCTCCCTGAAGGACGGGGACAGCCCTGATTCTTGGCCCCCCTCTCGGGAGGGCGGGGACCGGGGTCCTCCCGCGAGACAGGCAGGTGTTTGTTTTTCCGTAGAAACTTGGCATTCCCTGGTCGTTTCTCACGGAAAATAACTCCCCTTCGCCTCGGCTTCCTGTGTCAAAGGATTTTTTACTAAAGATGAAATGGCGATGTGTCTCTCACTAATTAGCTTCAAATATCTCCATGATTAAATACTGAAAAACTTCCCTTTGTACGGAAAACTGTAATTAAACATTACAGAGAAAACAAATTATTCACTGAGCGCCCTGCTTTCATCTCCGGCTAGTTCATCTTCCACACGGGTGTCTGGCTCTGCCTCGTGGTGGCTCCCCCACCCCAGCGGGTGTGCTGTCGCACAAAGCTATCATTACAAACACCAACGCTCAGAGACTCCTTGTGCGATGAACGCACTAGCATCTCCCTGATACACGATTACATTGACGTGTGGAGCCAGAAGGGACTTTTTTTTAAACCAGATAACTATTAATTTTATCTGACTTCCCAAATAATATTTATTATTTTCGCTGCTGGAACTCAACAGCCACCCCAATTTCCCCATTTGATTATGTATTCAGTTTGCCTGATATAAAATTAAGTGAAGAAGTCTTTTCCCATTTATTTATTGACTGCCAGCGGTTCGCTTGGCATTGTGCACACCGATGGGGGAACCGAACAAAAATAATCATTCTGCCCATCGTTAAATAATTGCTTGTGGAGTTTCACTGGCAAGGAGAAAAGGGGAGCGAGCGAGCGAGAGAAGCGTAAACCATTGCTGGTGTTAAGTCAAGAGCATACTCTTTGGCAATGGGAGACGGTGATGAACTCCCCGCATTTGATGCATCGGTAACTCTCTATTAAGACGGATTTCCCAGAAATTATCATTCAGATTGAAATTCTGGTTTTTTGATTTGCTTAATAATCAGAGTGTGAAAAATTCATTCAGCGAGCGCCTGATAGAAAACGTGGCTGTCTGTAAGCAAGTGCTGTGTTGGCTGAGGTTCTCAGAGTCGCCGTGATGGTCTGCACCGTGCTCGTGCGGCGGCGAGCGGGCCAGGAGGGTGGGCAGCATTCCCTGGGTGCGGCCGGTCCTAGAGCATGAGACACGCATCCTCGGACCGCGGCAGGGGAAGGCTGTTCACCGTTCACCGAAAAGCCAGATTATGTCTGCTTGAGCGGGTTCATTGTGACCGTCTCAATAACGCATCTGGGTCCCCCGCTGGGGTGCTCTTTGTGTTCTGTTTCCCCCAGAGCCGAAGATAGGGCTGGACCCAGGCATTGCCACTACAGCTCCGTCCCGGTCCCCCTGGCAGTGGACGGCCTGATCCAGGCCCTGGCTGGCCCGTCCGCCCGGTCTCCTTCTCTGCACTCAGTGTCCAGCCTGGATGATGGCAGCGGCCTCCCCTCACCACGGAAACAGCCTCCGCCCAAGCCCAAGAGGGACCCCACCACGCGGCTGAGCGCCTCCTATGAGGCCGTGAGCGCCTGCCTGTGGGCGGCGGCCCGGGAGTCAGCAGGTGAAGGTCAGCAGGGGAAGGAGTGGGGCGCCTGGTCGGGGGCCCTGGTGCTCTGCCTTCCGGTGTCTGAATGCCCCAGCAGTATCGCTGCCCTAATCTATCTTTAATAGAAATAAGTCCTGCTGTCAGCCTGCCAGCAGCTCTTTAATCATTAAATATAAATCATATGTATTCAGCTCTCCCGGGGTGTTAGGGAAAAGCTACTTGTGTATCATTTCCTCACTATCCCTCCCCCATCAGCATTGTCAGTGTGGGCGAGGGGCCTCAGACCAGAGCACACCAGGGTGTCTGTCCTTGTCCGGGAAAATGTTCACTGATCACAAGCCTAAAATCTCACAATGACTAGTTCATGTGACTGTCACCGCCTAATTACTCATTTTTCAAAGAGTGAAAACAAAGGCAGGACATGTGGGCAGAGCAGGTACTGACCGCAGAGTTCTGTATCCCCTGCCCACAGGTAGGCCCTGTTGTAAGCCCAGGATACATCATATCTGGAACAAACGGGATCATCTTTCCTCATGGGGTTTGTGTTCTTGTGTGGGAAGACGGATGCTTGACACAGTGAACAAGTCAATACATAAAGTATTTCAGCGTGTCACGGCTTCAGAGAAACGTACAACGGGTAGGGGAGGAGGTGCAGGGCGGGGGGTGAAAGTCTACAAGGTGTGGTGTGCGGGTTCCGCTAGAGGAACTTCCACCTGGACATGGGATGGATCACAGCTCCTTCCATCAGCAGATGAGCCAAGAATACAAAATCATGGTGAAGCCACGCACCCATCCGGGGGAGGAGATGGGTGATACCAGGGGACAGTGGAAAGACTGTGGCTCCGACGCCATGAGCAGTGAAAGCCCCAGCTACCAGGAAAGATGCTTCTTCATCATCACTTTCAGAAAGAATGGATTTTTTAAAGCTTTTTTTTAGAATTTTTAAAAAGATTTTATTTATTTATCTGACAGAGAGATATCACAAGTAGGTGGAGAGGCAGGCAGAGGGAGAGGGAGCCCAATGCAGGGCTCAATCCCAAGACCCTGAGACCATGACCTGAGCTGAAGGCAGGCAAAAGAATGGGTTTTTAAGAGAATATTTAATTAAAAAAAAAAAAAAAAGGCCATCAGTATGGTAATGTATGAGTCATGTCATGATAATACAGGGATGTAGGAAATGTGGGAGAAATTCCTAAGTTTGGGGAGAGGCGTACAAGTGTGTTTCTGAGGTCACGGCACCAAAAACAGCTACGGACGTTGAAAGCGGCGTCAGGAAAATCTCGGGAGGACTGGCTCAGGGGAACATCAGTGCGAGCGCAGACCCAGCGTTAGAGCCGGATCAGCGGAGATGTGGGGCCTCCTCCGACACCCCCACAAACCACAAGAGGCTGTCATCTAAACAGACCGTAAACCCACTCCCGGGGTCAGGGGATACATCCCATTTCCAGCCCTACTTTCAAACCTCTGCCCAGGATTTGTGGTATAGAGCTGAAAAAATTGTGCCAAAGGAAGCTCCCTTGGGTTTATTGGAAGAGGAAGAATGGCCTCCTGCAGGCGAACACTGATGAGCTGAAGAAATGTGGACTAGACCCAGGATAGCATCAGAAGCTGGAAAACACAAAACGAGACTGACTATCACAGCCCGCCCAAGGCGGCTCCCTGTCCTGACTCCCAACGCCCGCACACAGGCGCTACCGAGTTGAGGAGGTCGGCCCCAAAATAGTCCGTCCCATCTGAAAACTCCCATGTGTGCCTGTTCCAAAGCCATCTGCCCTGGACTTGAGATTCTGCAGTATTCAGCTGGTGCCAACTAGTCACAGCATCGGGAAGGGAGAGAAAGTATTGGGGATGACATCAAAACACATCCATTAAGAAAAAGTGACCCGAGAATCATAGGAGAGAAAAAATACATATAAAAGCAGGTGACAGGACGTTGCCCTCCTGTAAGGACGCACCGGGCAATCTCGCGGTTCAAAATGCATGATGGGATGCCATGAGGGTTGCAAGACTTTCAGGAGAAAGTTAAGTTCTTGGAATCTAATTTCAGCTGGCTTGTGACCGAGGTCACCTGTCGGGGTCTCCCGCGCAGGTCAAACCCTGTGAACTAAGAATTTGGAGGTCAGCCCAGGAGGTGGTGTGTTGATGCTGTCTACATTTTGTGTCCTTTCTTACAAGATCCTCACGCGACTCTATGCCCACCACCGCCTCTCCTGCCGCTGGAGACAACTCCTCCCTCAAACCTGCTAATCCGATAGGGCAGGTGTGCCCGCTGGTTTCCCTACCATCAGGAGTCAGGCCCTGTGGGGGTCTGGTCGCCTGGGTTTCCAATCCATACGCCCTTCTGAGAGAAACCCACCATGCGCAGGGGCTCTGGCCCCATTTATGCTTTTGTGACAGGAGTGGAGGTGTCTAGGACAGAGGCCACTAGCCATGTCTGGCTATTCACATTTAACTTCAAATTAAGTGAAATTTTAGAACTCAGTTCCTCAGTCATTAGTGACACTGCGGGGTGTGGAACCTCCAAACATGGCAGAAAATCCTCTCAGACACCACTGATTCTCCATGCTTGTACCCTAAGGACAGTGCTGGGGTTTTTGTATATGTCACAAAACTGTCCATCTGGAGAAGACAGGAAGAAACTCGGATTGCTATTTAAAATGCTGTGTCAGCCTTGATTTCATAAGAACAAGGACCGCAACCCAGTCAGTTTCTTACTTGATCCATTCCTTTTGGCTTCTGAAAAGACCGAGTTCAGACACTCTTCTTTTGCAGGGAAAGCTGCTGATTCATCTCCAAAGGTTGCGTAGTGAAGGGAGGTCTGATGAGAGAAGGAGAGCCAAGAAGCTTAGGGAAACCAAAGATTAGGTCACATTAAGCCTTTCCCATAGGTTCTCATCCAGTAAACGCAGTCATAATAAAGACAGGCAATGGAGAGAGCTCTTTTATTTTTTTCTCACCATCTTTGTGCCTGAGAAGCATGAAGCAATTTTCTGAGCCAGTAAATTCCGACACTTGTGTGCAAACTATTAGCAAGTTCGGGCCGACTGCTTGCAAGTAGAGCTGACCCTTGAACAGCCCAGGCTGGAACTGCATGGGTCCGGTTATACGTAGATTGTTTCTCGATAGTGTATGACCCCGTAAACATATTTTCTCTGATTTTCTGGGTAACATTTTCTTTTCCCTCGCTTACTTTGTTGTAAAGATACAGTATATAATACACATGTAAATTACACGTACATGGACTGTTGCCTCTGCAATAGCATGCTATATCAGTAGGAGAATTGGGGGAGAGTCAAAAGTTACAGGTAGATTTTCAATGGCAGGAGTGGTGGGCACCCCAGCCCCTGCGCTGTTCAAGGGGCAACTGTGCTATTTTTTAAAAGTCTAGGGCTGCTCTTTGCCAAAGTGTCTAGGGCAGGAAGAACAGGGCTGCTGCTTCTCCTGTCTAGGGGGTTCCCAGCTCCCAGCTTGTGCACCCTTCTGGAGACTTGATTCTCTGAGCCCACGGTGCACACTTGTTCCCAGGCTTGGGGTAACTGGATGGGGGATTGCAAGAGATTTTGCTGGAGTAGCACCAGCCTTCACTGTTCACTCTCCTGTCACGTGATCTCCACACCCTCTAGCCCTTCAGACGGCAGCAGCCCATTCCTTAGAAATAATACCTTGTGGAATCCATAATTTTTAAAACTAAATGGCTGTATAACTCCATTCCCAACAAGACCATTTATATATTTATAAATGATACAAACATAAATTCATAAGTTTATATTTATACTAGAATAGTTCATCTGTGTAGCTTAATTTGGAAATAACATTCCATCTCTTTTCACTATCTGTGTTTATCTTTACTCAAGACTACCCCTTGGTACACAGCAGGCGCTCGGGAAGTATTTATGGAACAAATGCATGTTATAGGAATGCATTTCTTTGTATTACTTCCATTCACACAGAAGTCGATTCTTATTAGTAAATTAGAATGACCACAATTTGGCCTTGAGATTTGCTGGATTTGGCCTGTCAGTGCATTTTTCACAGAAGCCCCTTCACTTATATTTTCCTATTAGCTAAAATTTGACAGAAATTAGATATTTGGTGAACACCATCCTGAGAGTATGTTACTGAATAAAGAAGAGTAAGAGTGCGTGTTTCACAACTTAGGACACATCAGTCCGTTTGACACACAGTAATTAACTGTACTCCATGAGGCCACCTCCCCCAGAGGGCCACAGAGACCAGGGGGAGGTAAATGGGCAAACGAATTATAAGATAGGCAGACTAACGGCAAAGAGAGGAGGTGGTACAGAACACAGGACAAGGGTGCTCACCCTTGTTGGAACCTGAGAAGGGGCTGGGAAGGACATTTCAGTGACGTTACGCATACGGGGTGAAGTCCAGTGGGGGTAGATGGGGTAACAGCAAACGTTATGGACTTCTCCCACCCAAAAAAAAAAAAAAAAAATGTTATCAGGTCCCAATATGTCACAGCTCGGTGGAAGCCCTTTTTCCCCCCTTTTGTAGCTGGTTATAGGTTGATACTACGTTCACTCGTGTATGGGGCTGGTCCGGCGTCCAGCCAGCTGGTGTCTAGCTGAGCATCCTCTGTCCAGGGCCCTATGCCAAACATTAGGTTTCCTCTGAAACTAGGCAGAATCACTCTGAAGGGATTGGAATATGGTGGATACGTACATGCACAGACAGAACTATTTTCTTGATGAACAAGCTTCTCATTCATTTTCTCTTTCTTATAGATTAACTATGTAAGTACCTGTTTTTCAGGGAGAATAGGGCCAAATAACTTGTGTCCTACTCAAAATGGTGCCTTAAAAGCCACCTGACATGCCTCAGGGAACCTTCAAAGGGCATGTATTCTGTGTAAGAACATTTTATCTCCTAAGAGAACCTCAGCGTGACGTTAATTCCCTAGATCGTTGCGCGGTAGCTCAGATAAGAGACGAGGCTGAGAATGTTCGGTTTAACACTTAAGCTACTGTTACAACACCAGGCCTTGCCCTGAAGGTGTCCTGTGACTGTGGAAATGAATGCCTGACCCCATCCTGATGGAGTCACAGGTGTTTTAGCCATCAATATTAGGACTCAAAACATTGTTAAGAAAATTCCTTATTTTTGTAAAGAAAATCCTTAATATAAATTCATTGTTCATAGCCCTTCCATCCATGTTTAAAATGAATTATTAGTATTTGTGTGAACACACACATACAGAGAAACACCCATAAAAGCAATGAGACTTTAATATTCTGTGGTTTTGTAATTGTATTTTATGAAGACTGAAGCTTCTAGTTCTCACGCCCAAAGATTCAAATTCAGTCGTTATGGGTCCCTCCGGGTGGTCCTCAGTCAAGGTCTTTCAAGAGGCTGCATGTTGGTAGTTGGAATCATCTGAAGGTTGGCCCTGTGCATGCTGGCTTGTCGGCCACGTGAGGACTGGGACGATGTGGGCGTCTCTATCTCCAGATGTTTCCTCCACGTGGCTTATGCGGGGTGACAGCTTTGGTGGGGACCTGGACTTCATACACAAAGAAGCAGCGTGTCAAAGGCACATGCTCTGGGAGAGGGGACGCCAGGCAGCCTCACCTTCACCACATCCCTCCCATCTGTCAGGCGGTCCCAAGGGTGCACCCAGGCTTACGAAGGAGAAACAGACTCGACCTCTTAACAGGATCGGAAACACTATTGTGGCTGATTCCAGGAGAATACAATTCCAACCCACCCACTGGACAAAAACAACTCACACCCTTCCCACATATGAAATACAGTCACTCCTCTTCCAAACCCCCAAAGCCACCTCTCCTCAGCCCACCACGCCCAGACCCAAAGTCCCCATCTCGTTGCGTTGGTCAGACCCAGGCTTCCTGGCAGCTCAGGTGCACAGCTCTTCCAGGATGCCCCATTTGGTCCAAAGACAGGCTCTACTCCTTGCAGTGAGAAGACCCTGCAGGGATGGGTGCATATGCCCTTGACTGGAGATGGCGCACTTGGAAGGCACACAGCAGTTCTGAAGGACACCTGGGCACAGGTTGCCAGGGCCTTGACTAGGATTGAGTCCTGGTGCTTGGAAATGGTTTTCTGTGGCTCTCAGGCCCATGGTCTGCAATCTTGGCTCACCTTTGAGTTATAATTCCTAATGCACAAGAGGCAACTTGTTTGAGGCTGATATCTCTCAGCCTGCTTTCAGTTCATAACATCCTGAGGCACCAGAACTTGCCATTTGGTAATGACTCTGCCCTTTTTGGTAAACACTGATACAATTCCTTTAAAAGCTTAGTGAGTTTCTTGTGAGTCACTCTGTAATCCACTCCAGTGGTGAAAAGCCACAGACACTAACTTTTTGAGACAATGTCATCTCTACTCTGGGCTCTCTACAAGAGTTCTCTGGAACAATAATCCTGATATTCTTAGGAGTCCTACAGTGTTGCTGCTTGGGAAGTGTGCATGAGACACGGCTTCAAATCTTTTTGAGGTCTTGAGAAAGGGTTTTAAAGTCATGACCTTGGCTTCATCTTTAGCTAGGTTTTCAGGGAAATGCCCCAGACTTCATCTCTGCCTGGAAATCACATCTTCACTCCAGAATCATCTGCTGTCTGGACAACGTGGCAGTGAGGAGCTGTGTTATTTTCAAAAGGGGGAGAGAGAGAAATTCCTTTATGGTTTATAGTTATAAAGGAGTTCTAGCTCCTTCATAGTCACTAGCTCCTTGTTTAGCTTATGTCTTTACTCTCACATTTTACTAGCGGCAGCTAGAATAATCCGGAAGGCAGCGTTCCCACTATGCCTGCGGCCCTCCTTCACTAGATCATCCAGCTCCGTGGGCATCCCCACAGGGGACACTCTCACGAACCCTTCTGCGGTGGCATACAAAGGGTTGCGTTTCCTCCAGCTTCCAGCATTTCCCTCACTTTCCTTGAAGCCGCACCAAGAGCCTTCTTGAGCATCACCACGCTTCCGCTCACACTGTCATCAAGGCTCCTCCGATCTTCCAAAGCCACCACCGTACTTTTCAAGTCACTTTGCAGCAGCACCCGGCCAGTACCGATATCGGCATCAGTCCTCTGCCGCTGTGTAACAGTCCTCTCCAAACTCGTCTTAAAAGAACAGTGGTGATGATCCTCTCTCTCTCACAGTTCCAGCAGCTGGCTGGGCTGAGCCACAGCTATGGTCATACAGCGGCTAGTGCTGGAACCATCAAAGACTTGGTTCACTATGTGTTTCTGGTGTCTGGGCTGGAGACACCCGGACTGGTGAGGCCTGGAGCAGGTGGGGTCGCCTGGCATCTCTCACTTCTGTGGCCTTTCCACATGTTCTCCACAGCGGGGCTGCTGCAGGGTAGACAGACTTTGTGCATAGAGATCAGGGCCCCCAGGACGCGTCCCAGGGGAGCAGGAGCCAGACTAAAGCCATGCTGCCCACCACCGGCCTCAGAAGGCGGGTGGCTTCTCCTTTGTCACAGTTGATTCATCGGGGCTCAGTCATGGAGGCCCTGCCGGTTTCAAGGTTCTGGAAGAGCATGTGGGATTGAAAAATATTGTTGAAGCCAGTTTTGGAAAATACAGTCTGCCACAAATCCTTTAAATTATTCAAATCTTCAGAACAATTCGGTAATTCTAATGTTAAAAATTAGTGTGGTTCATTAACTTTCCAGAAGCTTATGAGCGGCTGTGTCTTAGCACGTTGAAAGCCTTTGGAATAATGCTTATGAGTTACAGAATTCTGCATTTTTGGTATTTTCCATTCTTAGAAGTTGGCTGCTTTGGCGAACCCTGTAGGACACTGGCTTACAAAGATGTCCAGTGGGCTAGAAAATTAGCTTTGTTCTTTTTCTTTCTCTCTTGGATATCTCCCATTTGACTCATGTTTACAATGTACCAGAGTAGGAGCTGAGCATTTCTCTCCCTTTTATTCCTCTGAGATAATGACCGATATCACCATTTTGCGTGTGACGGTACTGGAACTTAGATTTTCCCAAGACCTCTTTTCTTCACCACCCTGGAACCCCCTCCCTGTGGCCTGCTGTTCCTGGTCCTCGTGGCGTGTATCACATTCCAACACGCGAGAGAATTTACTCATCTGTTTTATTTACTTGTTGTTATTGTCTGATACCTCCCACTAGGGCAGAAGAAGGAAGGGAACATTCTGTCTGTTCACGAATGTGTCTCAGTTAAATACGGCTTGAATGCACGCCTAAGTGAACGACGGCACGAGGGAATGATCACTCTGGCATCTGAGTCCAGAGCTGACTCCAGAGTCCTTACTGTTAGCCATGAGACCCCGTAGGCACCCCACAACGAGAGGCAGAGATCGCTGTTGGACATGCACAGGGACCGAAAAACAACTCAGGAACTCCGCAAAATTAGCTGTGCTTATAAACCTTCCTTCAGATCAGTAAAATACCAAATTAATAAAACAGTTCAAGAGTTTCTAGAAGTTTTGCTGCTTCAGCAAAATTTGCGCAGTTTTCTGACATGAACATCTCAGTTTCCAGAGAACTTGTAGTTAATAAGAATCCTATGACAATTTATGGTAAAAATATATTAGAAAAAAGAAGTCTCTTGGAATGTGGTGGGGGGGGGTTAACGTAACCTTTAATAAGTGTCTTAGAGTCGCATTTAAGTGGTTCTTCTTTCTCTTTCATTGTTTTTCTGAGTATCTCCCCTGTTTCGGCCTAACAAGTTTCTGTCTTGGAAGTTTTTTGTTGGTTTGTTTTGTTTTGTTTTGTTTTAAATAATCTCTGCGCCCAAGGTGGGGCTCAAATTCTCCACCCTGAGATCAAGAGTCACACATCCTACCCCCTGAGCCAGCAGGGCGCCCCTCCCCTTAGAAGTTCTCCTTGAATCATTGATTTCCCTGTTAAATACATGTTTCTCTTAAGGATTCAAATATGTCGTAAAACTCACGGTGAGCGTCGTGTTTCATCAAGTTCTTTTCTAAGAAAATCTCTCCATGCACGTTGGTGTTTTTGTTGGTGTTTTTTTCACTGTGTACCCCTTACAGTGAGCCTAGGCATTTCCGTCTGGAAGCATCCACATGCCACTAACTAGCTCATGGGCTTGCTGGCCCCAGTCTTTATTTTCTGGCCTCCAAAGTCTTGAGGATCGGTTCAGCCAACACTTTCCTCACAGCGGCCTCAGGCCCCGAGCGCACAGGTGTGCTGGGTTCCCGCAGCAGAGCCGAGGCGGGTCCCAGGGCTTCCCCAGGCCTTCCCCTTCGCAGGTGGCTGGCAATGCCGGGCCCTCTCACGGCGCACAGGACGCCTTCCCCAATGGCTAGCTCTGGTCCCCAGCTCCAAGATCCGGATAGGTTTTCTCGTTGGCAGCCTGAGGCT
This sequence comes from Lutra lutra, assembly GCF_902655055.1. Classification (NCBI taxonomy): domain Eukaryota; kingdom Metazoa; phylum Chordata; class Mammalia; order Carnivora; family Mustelidae; genus Lutra; species Lutra lutra. Next base: position 197,885,584 of record NC_062280.1, read on the forward strand.
CTGGAAGGTGGAGGGAGGGAGGCAGGTAGGGGCTGGCGGTGGGGCTCGGGGGCCTAGTTAACCCCTGGCACCTCTCCTGTTCCCCCCGCCCCGCAGGGCTCACCCGACCCCGACCTCACAGCGACGACTACAGCACCATGAAGAAAATTCCTCCTCGCAAACCCAAGCGCAGCCCCAACACCAAGCTCAGCGGCTCCTCCGAGGAGATCGCGGGCGCGAGGCGCAGAGGGGTCCCGCAGCGCACGCCGGGGGTCCCCGCGCCCCCCGCGCCCCCCATGCGCGCCCCGCTGGAGCCGGAGCCTGAGCCCGTCTACATCGAGATGGTGGGCCGCGCCGGCAGCCCCGAGCAGGCGGAGGCCGTGTACGAGGAGATGAAGTACTTCGCACCCCCCGAGGCGTCTGCGTCGCCCCCTCTGCTGAGTGACACTCGGAACCCTGTCACCTGCGAGGATGGCGAAGGGGGTGGCCAGGCCGCCGCCGGGCCCTGCAAAGACGCGTGCGACATCCCGGCCCCCTTCCCCAACCTGCTCCCCCACCGTCCCCCACTCCTGGTGTTCCCCCCGACCCCGGTCACCTGCTCCCCGGCGTCCGACGAGTCGCCCTTGACGCCCCTGGAGGTGAAGAAGCTGCCCGTGCTGGAGACCAACCTCAAGTACCCGGTGCAGGCTGAAGGCTCGAGCCCCCTGTCTCCACAGCACGCCAAGAACCAAAAAGGCGACGGGGACAGGCCCGCGTCCCCCTGCCCGCTGGCAACGAGCGGATCCCCCCCTACGCCCCCTCCCCCTCCCGTGCCCCCGGCCCCCCGGCCGCCCACGCACTTCGCCTTCCCCCCGGAACCCCTGGGGAACGCAGGCCGGGTGGCGGGCCCCAGCCCCGAAGTGCCCAAAGCGCCCCAGCCGCCCAACTCCGCACCCGCGGGGGGCCCGTGCAGCTCCTTCTCCAAGGCCCCCTACTCCCCGGGGAGGGCAGCCAGGGCCGAGCACAGGAAGGCCAGCGCCAGCCCCTCCTCCCCGGTGCCCTACAGCCCCCCGAACTGCAGGGCGCTCGGCAGCCCCCTGGACGAGCTGACCAGCCTCTTCAGCTCTGGAAGGAGCGTGCTTCGGAGGTCCGCCGCGGGGAGGAGGATCAGGGAGCCCGAAGGTAGGGGAACCAGCGCCCAGCTCTGTGCCTTGAGACGGACGCCCATCTCCGCCTGCATGCGCGCGCGCACCACATGCACACGCTGCTGGGGGTCGGGGGTGGCCGTTCCGAGCAGACGGCAGCTTAAAACATCGAAGGCGGCCCATGTGGTCCAGTAGGTGAGAATGCCTGTGTCCATTTCGCACCGAAAGGCTCCTGATCTAAAAACGCGTAGTACCCGAGCTGGGTTCCGTACGTTTTCATGACGTGTAAGTATTAGAGCAAGATTAAATCTGAGCTCCTGTTCTCTCTTCTCGGATAATGCTCCCTTCCGACACGGAAGTGGTATTTTTGTGGCGATATCTGGCCGATTCCCATTTGATTCGGGGTTCACCGTGAATGCCTTAGTGTCCTTCTGTCTGGCTGTCCATCTCCTTTCCGGGCCGGGTGTCTGGGGTGAAGACCTGTCCATCACTACCTTGTACTTAACACAGTTCACCTTTACGTCGCTTTGGATGAATGATTGTCCTTCTGCCTGTGTACCACCCAAGGAGCATTTTAACCCCTTAAGGAAGTTCTAACCGGTCTCTTCAGTCATGATCCATTAATACCCACCCCTCCAGGTAAACAGTAACTATTAACAACCTCGCTTTATAGGCTGGGATGGGAAAATTCCAGGTGAAGAGGTTAAAGGCCTTCTGGAGGTCAGGTGGTAGGATTGGAAGTAAAATGTTGCCTAATGATGTAACTTTTTATATACACATTAACCTGCTGTCTCTCCAAAAGAAAATACATAAACATGTTTGCTTTCATCATCTGATTAGGAAAATAACTTTTCCATTCAGGAAAATTACAAAAACTCTAGAAAATCTAGAAAGCCATCTGAATAAGTGAAAAGTAGATCAAGGTAAGAACTCTTAGCAAATGAATAAATAAACTACTCTTTATTTATTCTTCAGACAAATACACTTATTGTTTATTTTGCTAATGATTTCTTAAATATAGATCCATTATTATATGAAGTTGTCTTTGTAAGTAGAAGAATGTTAGAATTTCACAAGTCATATCTTGTATTTTTTTTTAAGTTTTATTTATTTATTTGACAGAGAGAGAGATCACAAGTAGGCAGGGAGAGAGGAGGAAGCAGGCTCCCCACTGAGCAGAGAGCCCGATGTGGGGCTCGATCCCAGGACCCTGAGATCATGACCTGAGCTGAAGGCAGAGTCTTTAAACCACTGAGCCACCCAGGTGCCCCTATGTGTTGTATTTGAAGGAACAAAATGGAATCTATGAGAAAAGTATAAAATGAACAAATTAATATTTGCTTTTAGAATGAAAAGTTAATTAAAACCTCATAAAGCTCATTTTACCGTAGTTAGGAATTGGGTGAATTCTTCTTGACTGTGCTCAGAAAAGCGAAGTGAATGGATTTCTGGGCGCACCTCCTCATCTGGAAATCCCTTAGCTGAGGACTCAGTGTAGTGAGGAATATAGCGAGGCCTCCAGGGGTGGTGTGTGAATTTGCTAATTATATTTCCCTGTGGTGGCGTTAGCCAGTATTTGAGAACACATATCGAAACCTCGAGTACAACACTGTTAGTTCACATCTATGATTATAAACTACTTTTCTACTGTGGGCTTTTACCAAACACTCTTCATTTGAAAAAATTGTCTTGAACCACATATGACTTTCTCATAAATACATGAATTAGCAACTTCTGCCCCAGCACAGTAGCTGTCATAGCCACAAATGTAATAGGAGACCGGGTCGTCCCTGCACACGGATAACAGGAGTTACAACTCCACGTTTGAGAGCTGGGAGATTCTTGATGGTCTGCGATGGGGGAAATAGGTTTGCGCGTTCGCATGTCATGTTCTCGTGGGATCTTACAGGTCATTCCTTTAGAATAAAAGGGACGAAAGATAACACGTGGGGGAAGAGCAGGCTTCGTGCTGAAGCTAATCACCAGAGCTGCTCTCTGATGATTAAGGTTTACACAGTTGGATCCCAGAGTCAGTAATCCATTTTCTTCTGAATGAATTGAATGGCCCTTATTAACGATTTACTGTAGTCTTGGGATTTCTTCCCTTTAAGGTTTTAAATCGTCTACTTTACCCTCTTTATATTTAAAGATATTCTTATTTTCCACCTGAAATGGCTTTCTTACCAAGTAATTCAGTGGGTGGCAAACTCACCCTCCGGGCACCTGAATTAATTACAGCTCATTTCGTGCAGTTGTTGTCTGGGGAAATTGTTCTGCAAATTTTGCAGAAGTGTTCAGAATATCCCCCTTGCTTCTTTGGAAAGCAACCTTGAGGAGATGACACTGCTCACTATTACCCTACTGTGGGCATTTCCAGTTAAGTAGAAAGGACAATGAGTCGTGTGTAGCAATGAAGCCCTTGGGTATGTAATTCTGCTCCCTCACTTCCGCAGACTTGAAGGATTTCACAAATATTATCTTCCCCGAAATGGTTGATTTGCTGTTGACTTGAGGGCATGCCACCTGAGGCACATGAAGTCCCTCAGATTCTAAGAGTTCAGGATGCGTGGCATGCAGACAGAAGGCTGTGGATGGCGACCAGCCCGCAGCCCCAGAGGAATAGTGGTGGCAGACAATGGCCATAGTGCTTACAGTTACTGTTTTCATGACCCATCTAGTTCTCTCAAGATGAGAAGCTGTCTGCTACTATTATCCCCATCTCACAGACGGGAAAAATGAGGCCCAGAGAGGACCCCCGTGCCCTCAGTGCCATCCTAGCGTGCGAGCGCCATGACCTATCTCCCTGCATGGGGGGCCTCGGGCAGCAGGAGACAGAGGACAAGGGTTGAGTCGTTCGCACTGGAGTCCTAGAGTTGGGGTGGAGAAAAGGGTTTTACAAATTTAAAAATGCCAAACAGATACGTGACAGCTCCAGAGTGCGTATCCAGTTTTGGAATATTGTATGTGGGCCGCTTGGCCCTTAGCATCTACAGTGACTAAAAGTTTAATGATCTATGCAGCAGTTATCCCTTTCTTTCACAAAATGTGCTTCATCTGATATTATAACATGACTAATATTATTATGCCAAAGATTTCTGGTTGCTTAGTTTCAAAAATCACGAGACCGAACGTGAAGGGAAGGAGAGATCCATTGGCTCGTGTAGACCACTAGGGTGCTCCATTGCTCCAGACAGCGTCCCGCTGTCTGGCTGAGTTTATCCACAACAGAAACAGAATGAGCCCAGACCAGGATGATAGGACTTTGACAAAAATGTGGCATACCCTGGAGATCTGGAGAAGGAAGGAGGAGAGCCCCACTGAATTAAGGAAAAGTCTGGTGTGCAGAATATTTTTGCCAAAATTGTCTTATGACTTTTGATATTGTGCATCCATAGTTTATAAGATATAAGTAGGTGGTTAAAAATGATGTAAATGACAACAGAAAATGTACAGCATTTCTTTGCATAGAGTAGGTGTTTATTAAATACCTAGTTGACTAAAAACTACCTGGAAAAAAAAAGCAATTTGCCATATGACCGTATTTATTGGACCTAGCCCTTGAGTCATTTTTACTTAAAGAGACTCACCTAGCCCAGATGGAAATCACTGTTCATTTCATTTTATTCTTTTGCATTTACATTTACATTTGCATTTATTTTATTGCATAAACATTCTGAGTAAGAATATTTTGAGTTTTAAATCAGTGTTCTATCACTGAATTTTCACAGTTCAGTATTTTATCCCATTGGGACATTTGTTTAAAAGGGAGTTCTCTTTTTAAAGTTGGCCTTATGGAAAATATCAGACATTCACAGACGTCGAGGGACTGGATGAACGGACTCTCTCCGTGATGATCCTGCCTCATCCCCAGGCTTGTCCAGCCCTCTCCTTCCCCACTGGATTGATGTGCAGTGCATTCCAGTGTCAAATCATTTATTAATAAATATTTACAAATTATTTTAAAAGTCCTTTAGAAAACAATAGAAGATTTACTCTGACATCAATCTGTCCAGACCAGTGGATCCATTTCAGCCTTCCCTGACGTGAGAGAAACCTGTCTCTGGAAACCGGGATATCACTTTTCACAACAGAGACTAGATGACTCTCGGGTGAGCTTCTCCCGAAAGAGCACTGAAGCCAGTGAGGTGGGCGGTGGGCACCGGCAGCCCCTTGTACCACCATGAAAGAGAAAATAGAATTAGAAAGGGTGAGTCTCTAAATATGACACCCAAACAGAACCGAGAATAAAAGACCAACGTTCCAAAAAACATACAGTCACTTCTGAAATCAATATTTTATAAGGTTTAGATGCCTCCATGCCAAATTAAGTAGTTACTTATTCATTGTTTAGTAACAAGAAGAGTGCTTTAAAATCACCGAAATGTCATGAAATCACTGGCAGGAGTCTGACTTGCTGGAGGGCGATGTCTGGAAGCTGCCATTCTCTGCCTGCGTTGGAAGCCCAAGTTTGGACACCGTCTCTGTTCGGCATCTGACACATTCTAATGAGATCACAGCAGAAGAAACTGCTGTGCCTCATGCAAATCTCGGCCTCCCAGAACAGGACGCAGAGGCTGGCATCCCCACAGCTTCCTGCCTCTCCTCGGGTTCTCCTAGCACCTTGTCCCGTGCAGGGCCGGTGGTCCTCCTCCCTCCCTGCACCGTTTCTCTCTGTCATGATTTATTTCGGGGGGTGGAGGGCAAGAGGTAGAGGGGTGGCCTGAGGCGTCTTGAAAATCATGAAGGGCATGGACAGACAGACACATAGTTCCCTGATGTGCCGCTGTCCACCTTCCCGCCTCACCTGAGAGCCTGCCACGCATGAAAGCAAGGCGTTCCTCCGCATTCTGGAATGATCTGAAGTCAACACTCAATGCCCCTTATTTTCCAAATGAGTAAAGACGAGCTTAACATCCCAGACAGGCAGGTTCTCCATTTCTCACCAAGTGGCCAGGAGGTAAGGCTGTGCCGTGAGGGTTTCCCCAGGCCGGGGAGCCTGAGAAGGAGACGATGCCTCTCTGTGAGAAAAGCCTTTTGTTTGCCAAGCTCTTGGCCCCTCTGCAGGAACCAGGAGCCTCTGTGTTTGGGATGTGTTTTCAGTATTTCTAATTTCCCAAATCATACTTAGCCCATCTCCACTTAGATAAGCTTTGAATTCTAATTAACCGATCCGTAGCCCAACTAACCTATGTTAAGAGCACAAAGCCCTTTGTCTTTGATATGAATCAGACAGTTGTTTTTAAATGTCTAATATTTGTTGTGTTTGTGACATTCTTTTCCCAACTTCTAGCACTTTCTCTTTAGAAATGCCCAAGAATTCACACAGGGCCATTGTGCAACCGGGGGCGCATAAGGGACCTGCATGAACTTGCAGAGCTCATCCCCTAACATTTACTGAGTGGAAGCCCAGGGCTTGCTACTGGGAATCCAGAAATGGAGAAATCCATGTTGTCCCTGCCCTCTCACAGACTGTGGGAGGCAGATGGGTCCGTCCAGTTTCAATGAGTGAAATCCTAGTGGAGCAGGGAGGCTTTTTAGCCTGCAGGTCATAAACTACTTGTGGGTCCATAACTGAGCTCCAAGTGGCCCGTGAGTCCCAGTGCTAGGCTTGTTCCTGATCTGGTGGGGAGGCATCCCAGACTCCATCGGATAGTCACAAAGTGTCTATGGCCGGGGAGAAGCACAGGGCCACGGCGGTGAGGGTGCTGATCACAGTGTGCTTAGCATGGGGCTGCTGGAGGAGTGGGGGAGAGCCTCACGCCCGGGATGCCCAGTGAGCAGGGTGAGTGGCCATCGGTGTGGAGAGGATGGAGTTCCCCAGGTGCACAAGCAGGACGACAGGCACGGCAGCCAGAAGAAACCGTGTGCATGGGGACCTGTGGGCTCAGGGTACACGGTCCTGTTAGAGCACAGGTGTGAAGGCTGCAGAAAAGGCAGAGAGAGAACAGAGGGCACTGCTGGCCTTGCATGGGATCAGAGCAGGATGAGCTTTCTACCTGGAAGCTGCAGGACAGGGCTCTGAATGTTCTCCATTGTGTCCCCTCGTCACGTGGGAAGTCAGCAGGATCTTCGGATCTTCCCCACAAAGACTGCAAAGAGCCCGAGGAGGGGGATGACCCAGAGGGCTAGTGGCAATTCTGGGTATGCACATGTGACCTCCTGTAATGGAAGATACTCAGAAACGCGATGGAACATTTGTTAATGGTATTCTGTTAATAATATTAATAGCCGGCGTCTGCCAATGGTTCTTTCCTGTTGGCCAAGCAGGCAGATGTCTCTTCGGTCCCCACCTCCTTGGCCCTGTGTGAGACGAGTGAAGCAGGTGTTGGCCTCCCCATTTGCTAATGAGCGATCTGAGAGTTTAAGGGATTAAGTGACTCTCGCATAATGACGGGAATGAACTGGTCCCAGCATCAGGAAGGAGACACGATTCCTTTCTCCGAAACTCGGAAGAAATGTCTATTTCTGTTCTGTGAGGCCAGTCCCAGTCTCCACAAACAATTAAAAATTTTAACTGATACAAAGTCAGTGTCTGAGAGAATCATCCCTTTCTGAAGTTAAATGTAAACTCATGACCAGGAAAAAATGTGGGAAGAGGGCACGTTTTTGTTTTTTGCTTTGTTTTTTTTCTTTTCAGTGATTTTCAACAGCCCCCGTGATTGGGATAGGAGAAAGACATTCGAAAAAGCTTCCGTCATTCGCCTCTTGGTGACGTTCTAAATAAGAAGCAAACAATAACAATTTGTTAGTTTCTGAATCATGTCAGTCTGGAAGCAGAGACGCAGGTAACGGCGAAGATAGAAACGTGTCTGGACAGAAGACTCGTGGGGCCTCCAGTCCCTGCCCCGCAATCAGGACTTGTTGGGAAGATATTCAGCCCACAGGTCTCATGACCATGGACATCCACTGGACCGTGCTGCTCCATGATCCTTTGAAACCCAGAAGCAAAACCAAGCAGAGGACTCTGACAATTAACTATGTCGGTCAACCTGATCAAGAAGTAACTTTTGAGTCACTTGGGAAATTACCTGAACATATTGGCTGTGCCTCTGTAGCCACCACATGCCAGTCTTACCAGAGATACACGTCTTGCACAAACGGTTCATCCCTTCTGCACTGAGCCCAGCACAGCCGAGCGGCTGTCACAACCGGGATGTTCTGGGATGTGCCGTCGGCGGGAGTAACAGCTATTGTACCTGGGATTGGGAAGAAGAAGAAGAAAAAAAAAAGAGGCAGTCTTTTCAGAAGTGGATTATCTTTCATAACTAGTAGATATTTTTCATGCTATCAACCCGTTCAGGCAAGCAGCTGTTGTGTATTGTGGGTCTGTATACGGGATCGTGAACGAAACTCCCATGGGGGCCTCCAGAGAGAAGCCCAGTGCTCGTCTCGCGAGGCATCAGCAGCTCTCCTTAAGCAAGTTCATAAAGACCTTCCTGACAACTGCATCTCATTATTGCCACATAATACAACATCCTGGGGTTCTCTTCCTTTTGTAAAGAAATGCTTAAAAGTGACATGCCCAGTAAGAAAGGCAAGCTTCACTCATTTTGTTTGTTTGTTTGTTTGTTCGAAAAACACACCAAGGACTCTATTTTGTGCCAGGCATTGTACTAAGTGGTATGGATTTTTTTTTCCATGAAATGTGGGGTCTGTTCAGAAGCAGCTCACAGCGGGGAGACATGAAAACTCCAGCGTATCCAGGCGGTGTGAGACAGTTTGTGTGAAGACACGATTTGGGTGTCACGAAACACTACTTACCCTCAAAGCTCGTGAAATGCTGCGTTTTTATTCATTTGGTTCTATTCTCCTTCATCTTTAAATGCTTATCGTGACCCACTAAATTGATTTCCCAGCCTGCAGATATGTCCTTTGGAACACTGGTCTAGAAGGTGGGATTTATATGGAGGGACGGGAGGGATTTGAAACCAAATGGGGTAAAGGACACAATCCCAGGAGCCACCTAAAATACGGTCCGTGTGGCTCATCGAGTATTTTGACAAGAATTTTAATTTCTATAGATAATTTTATTTCTTATTTTATTCTTTTAAAAGTGTTTTTCTTTATTTTTTGGAGAGAGAGGGAGCATGAATGAGGGGAGAGAGACAACCAGACCCAGTACTGAGCAGGGACCCTGATGCGGGACTCGATCCCATGATCCTGAGATTGTGACCAGAGCTGAAACTGAGAGTCAGACGCTCAACCCACTGAGCCACCCAGGCGCCCCTGTATAGATATTTTTAATTCATTCCTGAAGGCCTCAGAGCTGTGGGCTCATCACCATCTCCTTGAGAGATGAGCGGGACCATCCTATTGTTGTTAAAATACTGAAATGTCTCTGTAGCCACTGGACATGATGGCCGACCGGGGCCTGCTGGGTTCCTGAGCACAGCCCCCCCAACCTGGGGGTCCTGGCCCCAGGCCTGTCCGGTTTCTCCCCAGTTAGATGTTGGCACGAAAGGCTTAAGATACATAGTTGGGCCTCTTCCATTGGCCCTGGCCTGTGCCCTTGTGGTTATTAGCATTTAGGTGGGTAATTTGTGATTCCTCCTGAAAAAGGACTTTGAGAAGACCCCGCATACATCACTGCATTTTTTTTTAAACTGTTGACGACTTTCCTTGTTCTCTCTAACCTGCTGTGACCACACCTGTGAAATCAGTGTTCACAGCTAGAGCTTTCCTGTCCCGTGGACCCGTCCGTGAATCCGAAAGCCTCCGGTTGTGCAAAGGTGTTTCTGTGGAGGAGATCGGGGCTGGCCAGCAGGGACTAGAACATCGTGGTTAAGGCGGAACGTAAGCTAATATCCCTGAAATGGGGCAACAGAGATTCAGTTTTTCTCAAGGACCAAAGTAGTTATTCTGGAAGCAGATCATCTGTTAAAAATGCAGGAGGGACTCAATGACTAGCTCTGCAGAGAAGTGACCAGGGTCCGGAGACAAAACGGACTCTGTACGATTCTCATTAAAAAAATAAATAAACGCTCATTCAGGTTCTGTAGATCTGGGGGGTGGGCAGCGACTCTCCGCGTAAGGAAGGATGCGGCCGCCAGTGGAGGTGCCCGGGGCTCGTCTGTGTTCCCTTGAAATGCCGGGCCCCACTAGCTCGCCGTCCGTGACGCCACGCAGGTGTCCCAGGCCCCACACCTTCCCGACCAAAGAGCGGAAGATCATCCTCTTTCCCTTGGCTCTCTGGAGAAAGCGAGGACGACCCCTTCACCCTAACGAGGGCTGCCCGGGCCGACGGAGCTGTCTTTGCAGGCGCCGCGTTCCCTGATCCTGGATGTACATTACCACCGGGCACTTGGGAGATGTAAAAATAACAGCTGTATAAATAACCCCATGACCTATGAAATTATACATGAGGAATGGGTCTCCGGGCCAGGCTAGCGTGGTGTTTAGATGTTCATGTTCAGCTAATTATAGGATGGGCAAGCTACCCGAGTATGCGGAGAGGCAAGGGATTGGCGTGATTTGTTTCCCATTCCGGCAGGGACAGAAGAGATGGGCACGAAAGGATCCAGTTAGTTAAATTTAAAAGAAAATTGGCACAACATAATTTTCTGTGCATTTTTGGGTTCTAAAAACCTTATTTATACTGACAGTCACTTTTTAGCTTTACTATCAATATATTCTTCCCCTGCTCAGCACATATGTTGTTGAAGATATCACTCTATTTCCTGATTCAGTTGGCGTTTCCAGCGCAAACCCTCTCCTTGCACTTGGCAGGGGAGTGGGTGGCAGGAGTTAGGAGTAGGGGACAAGGAAGCATTTCCATTCTACCCCGCTTAGCCCAGAGGATAAGTGTTGGTGGCACTGTCTGCCGCAGAAGAAATGCCTAAAACACGACTCCAGAGATATTTTGATCTACTCGAGAGTAGCGATTTCTGAAGGGTCATTAAAAAGTGGGAAGGTGTGCTGGGGGCTGGTGCTAGCCTTTGAAGGTCAGTAGCCTTGGACAGTTGTGTTTCCTCAACCTGTCCATCCTTTGCAATTGCTAGGGTGCTCTATTTTTTCTGTCTCGTAAGGTAACGGGTTCCTATAGGAATGCAAGTGAATTACGGCACATGGCTGTGTCCTAAAGGTGATTGCACGGAAGCCCCGTGTTCTGTCCCCAGGCTCCCTCCTTACTGTTAGAGATTGAAGCCTGCTCTTGACACATTTCTGCAACTATCAGCAAAGGGACAACGAGGTCCGATCCACATGGTTTGGGGTCAGTTAGAGCTGTACAAAACATACGGAGACGCAGCGCGCGCCCTCCGTGCCAGAGGACACACTGCGGGAAGACCGGCTCCGCTCTCATCTCGTGTCTTGTGGCACAAACCCACACGGGGGGTGGGGGTCTGTCTGCGTATTGAGGCTTGGATCTGACACTGTCTAGATGTGTCCTTACACGGGACGTTTGTCCTCCTCTGAGGCAGCAGGCCCTATGCTTGGGTTATGTTAGCGTGTATTTTTTTAAAAGTTTAATTTGCTTCCTAGAAGCTTGTTATAGCAGAATGCAGGGCAATGTGGGGGTCCTCAATCCTTATTTATAGTTCTTACCTGCGGTAATAGAGGATTTTACAAAAATCAGAGGCGTATTAGACATTATTCCTTGTAACTCACACACCAGATGCCAATCTGGGGTCTAAGTGATCCCATCCAAACTGAGTTAGTTATGCACCATCTATGTGTGTCCGTGAGCACAGTTGAGCTGGAACGCCCAGGTTTTAGGAATGAGAACTTGAGAAGTAGAAGGACTATGCCAGCCGCGACTCTGTGTTTGTACCTTTCCTTAATGCCAAAGAGGAAAAAACAAGCGCATTCCCTCCACACAGTAGCCTTTCTGGAGAGGAATTTTCCTATAGAGTTGCGGAATGAATTAGAGCCAGCGTGAGTAATGAGTTTAAAATGTATTTGCACATTTTTTTCTGCCTTGCATAGCACTCTCGGTATTAAATCAGTCAAACAGCAATAGTTTGTTTTTCTCCTGCGTTACTGAAACCTGGATCCTGTCTCCTGTGTTTCCAAAATATACTCTAAAATTATCTCAAGTTAAGGTAACCAAGAAAGAAATGATGTGTTTAAGCATTCTTCTTAAAGAAACACTCTGTTGCTCACTCCTGACTCATTCTCTGCGACCTTTCTGTGGCACGCATTGCTGTCAGCCTCTCCCTGCCCTCCACCCCCACCATCGCGCCCACACCTGCCTGCTCGTGTCCGCTCTCACCATGTCTCGCCTTCCGCTGCCCCCTCTACACGATCTCTGCAAGAGATTTCCCTACTAAGAGATGCTTGAGTCTTTCCTGCACGTTTTCTTTTCAGTCCTAATGAATGCTGTGACTCAAATAATTGCCACTCAGTTTCACCCTTGGGCGTGCCCCTGTCACTTGAAGGTCAACAGGCACAGCCCTAGACTGTTCTGTGTCCAGGCACTTCGCTGGTGCTGACTTACTCCGATCCCTAAGCTCCGAGAGACCTGTAAGGCGGACCGTCCTGACCACCCAGCCCTGCCTCTTCCCTGGTCTAAATGCTCCCAGCTCCTGTCTCTGATCTGTCCTCCAGCCCCATCCAGCTGGACACATTTTTTGCCAGAGTAGTAACATTTAAAAATGCAGTTTATGTTATGCCCTTACCTAAGTATTGGCTGGCGCCCTGCTCTGGTGATGGTGCATACGTGACAAATGTGCCCACAGAGTGTGCAGAACCAGACTCTCCTCTCCTCTCCCCTCCCCTCCTCTCCTCGTCTCTCACCTCCCCTTTTCTCCTCTCCCTTACCCCCCCGTCCTCTCCTCCCCTCTCTACCTTCTCCCCTCCCCTCCTCTCGTCCTCTCTCCCCTCCCTTCTCCTCCCCTTCCCTCCTCCTCTCTCCCCTCACCTCTTCTCTTCCTTCCCCTCCTTTCCTCTCTGTCCTCTCCTCCCCTTTCTTCTCTGAGCAAAAAGGCTTTCCAGACCATTGTGTTTTCCAAACCATGGGGCAGGTGTGGGGTGTCTTTAAGAAAGATAATTACGATGACAAACATTTAGGGAATGAATGGAGCATTTGTTTAAAACGGGGAATAAGCAAAGCGCACGTCGGCCAAAGCTGTCTTCTGCCACCATTAACTGCCACCAACTGACGGGTGCTTGGGCCTTGGACATGGCCTTGGCAGGTGAGGGTGGGGTCCACGACCATCACTCTGTAGACTCCTGTCTCCTGTCTCTAGGCGGCAAGATGCCAGAGCCAAGAGTTATCAAACTGATGGCAGTTTTCTGAGATTACAGGTCGCAAAGCCGTGTACAGTTAAGATTTTTAAACACTGAGCAGGCATGAACCTTCCATATCGGTGGGACACGGAGGACATACTCATCAGTGATAACTGGTAGTGAAACCCTGAATGCACACTGCGGGTCGGGAATAGATGTCAGATGTCCCAGAGTCCGTCCTTCCCCTCATGTTAACGCTCAGCTGGAAAGCAAACGGCTCTGGCCCTTTGAATACATACGAGATTTTCACCTCACTCGATGAGAAGTTTTCCTTACCTCATCATTTTAAATAAGCAGAGATTAGAAGCTCAAAGGTATGTTCACAGTGAAAGTCCTTTCATGTTGTCCGTAATCTCGTGTGAATGAGGACAAACGGTTACCAAGGTTTTCCCATAATCATTCCCACGGATTCCGTAGTAAGTAAATTGGTCAACTGTTTTCATTGCAAAACATGGAGTTTCCTTCTAGAAAACAAACATTTCTCCAGCAATTTACTGGTGATCATTCATTTATTATTTTTTCTGTTTTCCCTAAGTGAAACAGAAACCAGTGGAGGGAACTGAGTGGGCACGCGGCACGGTCTGGCTTAGGGCGCAGAAGAAGGGGGTCAGCCTCAGGCCAGCTGCCTCCTGGGCGGGACTCCTCTTCCCAGGGACTGGCTGCCCTTGGCTGGGGCTTCACGGCACCCCTGGCCTCTGCTCACTGGACACCAGTAACTGCCCCCTCCTCCGGGGTGGGGACTAGCAAGGTCTCCAGTCATGCCCAGATATTCTGGGGGACGATATCACCTTCTATGGAAAACCAGTTTTCAAAGGATAACACCCACCCAGAGTGATAGTTTAGTGTTCTATATATATATACATATATATATATTTTTAAAACAACCCACAACAACAAACAAACAAAAAACGAACACAGCAAAGCTGAAATTTTTCCTGCATCCGCACTTGCAGATCCACTAGAACTCTCCCACTCGATTAAGATTCGAGCTAACTGTGTCCACACTGCGTGCTCGTAATTAACCGTCGTATCCTGGGGTAAAGGCCGACGTTTTATCTTTGAGTCAGATCCCAGGGTGATTCACTTCTCTCGTACCTGTGCAAACAGCCCCGGGCAGGGGGCACAGAGAAGTCCTGTTTACAGGCTCAGAGGGAACAGCCCAGGTGTGCAGACGGAGCAGCATCCTGGGTGCCACCGAGCTCCACAAACCTCTGAGCACACAAGACGCAGGACACACAGTCACTCAGACTCGCCTTCAGTCTTTGTGTGGAATTTCACTGCACACGCTCCCTCCCTGTTGGCTTAGACCCACTCAGAGCCTCAAGTATTTTCTTTTGGTGTGACTGTGACCGACTTTTCTTCACCCTGAAAATCCCAGGGGCCGCTGCTTGGAGGCATGACAAGGCCTCACAACTTTGTTGGCTCTGGATCATTCCTTGCAGGGCCCTCCCTGAAGTACAGACCTTGTGTACGTGCCCTTGTAACTGGAACTGCTCCCTACTCAATCCCAGGGTCCTCGGGTTCCTCCCGTGCCTGAGTCCAGGGTCACGGGCATCTTCTTGATGAGGAACATGGCAGCTGCTCTCGAAACAGACCCTTTGGAGCAAAATCAAACCGTGGAGGGTTTCTGCCTTTGCTCTTCATTGTGGCTGAAACAAGGCATTAGCAAGTTGGGGCACAGGCGCTCGGACGTGTCTGGATTTCCCTCTGAGCCAGTGTGTTTATGAGCAGAGGCTGACACAGAATTTAGGAAGCCAAGAACCACCCCCACAATTAATATTCATGAGGAAGGATAACCCTAGAGGGGAGACGTTGGTATAGATGTCGCAAGTCCAGTTCGGTGGCTGGAGGACAGTGTTTAGCCTGCAGTGCCGGTTCATTACCACCGAGGCACGGGGGATCCAGGGAAGCCATGGAGAAGCAGCCGCCTTCCCCTTTAGATCGCAGATGCAAGGACGGGAGGCTTTCACAGAAGGGCCAAGCGTAAGAATGAGTGTGGGTGGATGGTGGAGTCCAAGTGCCTCTGTCTGAACCCGGCTGACTCTGAAATGTTTGCACGGAGGTTAACCTCCCCGAGCCTCTGGGACCTCATCTCGAAAATGGGTGTGAAAGGGACAGCTCTTCAGAAGCAGGAGAACCAGGGCAAAATCAGATGTCACGTCTGGTGGGGGGTTGGTACATCCTAAACCCTCAGGAGCTGGTGATTATCATCAGAACAAGGTGAATAATTATCGTTAGATTGGCCATCGATTCTTCTGCTTTACCGGAAGAAGGACTTCTTTCCTTATTCCAACCCAGAGCCAACCCCGAATAGACCTACGCTTTTAAGATAGAAATACAAAGAAAATTTTAGAGGTGATGGCACGTTGAAAACCAGTCCTTGGCTACAGTGTAAGCTGCTGATGAGAGAAATATTTTTAAAACCGTAATAGGAAAATTGGAGATTTTGACTATATAAACGTGAATTGTTTAGGAGCCGGAAGTTGGTGAAGAGGGACGCTAGCATCTTGTCTATAGCAAGGGTCTACGCAGTGCATCCGAGTACTGAGTTCTGTCCCGCCGGAGGTAAGAAGACTGTCCCTATTCACGCAGGGATAGACGCCCTGGTTCCCAGCCTTGGGTAAGCACCCACTGCGCCGGCACAGAACCTCAGCTCCTTGCGCGACGGCTGTCCGTTTGTCATGGTCGTTACGGCACGTGGAGTTCACGAAGAGCGCAAACACATCCTAGGAATTCAATAAACAACTGAATCAAAGAGCGAGAAAAGGAGCTCGAAGAGAGGCTGACCAGCATCTGTGTCTTGAGACAACTTTACAGCCAAGCCGTGTTGCTAAGTTGATTTCTCTGAAAGGCAAGCGAGAGTCGACCGAAAGGAATAGGTAGTCTTGCAGCGGCAACCCAAGAACTCCGGCGGTCCCTCCCGATCAGCTGCTCTCAGGCTCATCCCTGTTCTTCCGCTCACTGCTTGAGCCAACGCTTTTCTGCTTGTTTTCAAGGGCAGGGATCCAGGAGCTGCCATGGTTTTCAAAGGCCTGACCATTATTTCGTCTCCGTTCTATCCCTCCAGCGTCTCCTGCTCTGGACAGCAGCACGCTCTCCTGCGGGGCAGACCGGCTGCACCCTCCACTTCTAAGTGACAGGTCCCTGGGGCTCGTCCGACCACGAGCCCCACTGGTGAGGACAGGAGCCAGCCCAGCTGGTGGGAGTGCCTATGGCAAAGCAGGGAATGTGGGTCAGTGTGGAGCGTCTGGATACGTGACCGTTGCCTGTCGTGCTGTTGGAGTGTAAGGCTCGAGGGCAAGGGGAGATCAGCATAGAGGCAAGAGGTAGAAAGGATCCTGTCAAGACCAACCTGGAGAGACAAGCTCTGGAGGGCCAGGCTTCTCCCTTTTTTCCCTCCCTCTCTCCCTATATTCCTCCTTCCTCCTCTCCCCTCCATCCATCATTCCTTCCTTCTCCCTCCCTCCATCCTTTCTTCCTCCTTCCCTCTCTTCCTCCCTCCCTCCATCCTTTCTTCCTCCTTCCCTCTCTTCCTCCCTCCCTCCATCCTTTCCCCTACTTCCTCCCGCCTCCTCCCTCCCTCCTTCGGGATCACTGGAGATAAACCATTCTGCCGCATGTAAAGTATAATAAAGCAAATTAGGCTTTTTATCCCTTTTGAATAATCTGTTAGCCTTAAACTTCAGAAAGCCCTAACCGAAAGGCAGTCAGAATCCACTCTGTACCACCAAAGACCAGAAGCAACATCCACGTCCTCCATATTGAACAAGGATCCTCCAGACATCCCTCGGGAAGCAAGAGCCAGTCCCAGGCTCCCCCAACCAGCCCCAGAGAGGGACAGTGACTCCATGGGAGGGGGGTGGCAGGGGAGGGGGGGGCGTCCACCTGACGCCCTGGTGGACAACTGTGCTTCCTTTGCTCCCTCTGGTCATTCGTAGACCCTGCCTCAGGATAATGCGGTAGACTTTGCTCCAAACCCTGGCATTTGTCACATTTTACTTTATTATTTCTACATAGTTAAAAAAAAAAAATCTTAATTTGGCTCTTCAGCCTAATTTGGGGGATGGCTTCTTGTACTCATTGATCCCTGAGCACTCAACTTGGGACACGCAGTGAACAATTAGGTAATGTTAGTGTTCAGAATGCAAAGGCAGGGTTTTGAGGTTTAATAGTCCTCAGTGGATAGTAATAAAGTTGGTAAGATGCTGTAAGTGTATTTCTTATTTTTTCAAACCTGTAGGGATTGTCTCAGTTCTGCTTAATTTAGTAATTGAGAAAACTTGTGAAACATAAATTTATTTCCACGCTTCTTTTAGGAAATAGCATTCTCAAGACAGACGGCACTCTAGTGACAAGTTATTAGACTCTGACACCAAAAGTTCTGTACAGATATGTTTGAAAATAGTAAATTATGTAATTCATTAACACCACTAAATATTCCCCATTACGTTTGAGAGTGCTGTGACAAAATTTGGTGGACATTTTGTAGGCCAGAAATTTAATGAAGGATGATTATTGATTTACTATTTCAAATACAATTAGTGTTTCATTTGATGAGTTGTATTATTTTCTTCTACTATTTTATTAAATTAGTGGGTGCGTTTTATCCAAAAAGAGTAACCCTTTCTAAAATTTATTTTAGGTTTTGAGACTAACATGAACCTCACTGGCCGAGAGGATGCTGGTAGATCAGAAATTGCATCTGAGACTCAAGATAGAAATGCAAATAACCATGGAACTCAATTATCTAATTCACTCTCGAGTGCTATCACTGCTGAAAATGGGAATTCCGTCTCAAATGGTAAGTGCTTTTTAAACTCGGAAGTAAATAGATGAAAGTATTAAGTTCTGTCAACCTTCTAGGGAGAATGGATTTGAAACGTAAAAATGAAGTAGGTTTAAAAGCTGGAACATAGATCATAAACTTCGCTGGAGGGTATATTGTAGCATTTTATGGGTTGGGTTAAAGAATGATAGTTGTGTTCAGTGTTAGCTGACTTTTCAAAGATTGTTGTGGAGTATTCGCTACGTGGGAGCCAATATAAAATGAGATTATACAGAACAGAAGGAGGAGATGGGGTTGTTCTAATGGTACTTTTAATTTAAAAAAAAAACCTTTTTCTTCTCATACCTGAGTAGTGTGAGGGAAAATAATACTGAAGTTATGGTAAACACCAAACTGGCCTTAAGTATTTAACTGGTATATATAAAGGAATGTATCATCTAGAAATTGGCTAGACTGGTTTATCCAAAAATCATTCTGATAGTGGCTTAAACAAATAACTTACTTCTCTCACACATAAAAGCAGCCCATGGCTGTTGGGATGATTTTCCTGAGGACATCCGGAAAAGCTGGCCAAAATTTCCACTGTTGTTTAATCTGATTAAAGGCACTAGAAGGAGCGCCTGGGTGGCTCAGTGGGTTAAGCCGCTGCCTTCGGCTCAGGTCATGATCTCAGGGTCCTGGGATCGAGCCCCACATCGGGCTCTCTGCTCAGCAGGGAGCCTGCTTCTCTCTCTCTCTCTCTCTCTCTCTCTCTCTCTCTGCCTGCCTCTCCGTCTACTTGTGATCTCTCTCTGTCAAATAAATAAATAAAATCTTTAAAAAAAAAAAAAAAGGCACTAGAAAACCATTACGACCTTGAGATCCAGGGAAGAGATGGAGGAAGGGGGTTTAGAATGCAGAGAGGACCAAGCAAGGAATCCTACATTCTAGGCTCTTCTCCAAGGGACATCCACACACTCTCCCAGTCCACAGACGCCAGCTCAGAAGCCGGACTGGATTTCTGACAGCCTCCTGGACTGTGGGGACAGACTAAGTCCAGGGTCTGCCAAGGTCATGGGTTAGAGCCTCGAGGTGTCCCTCCTAAGGGCTGGGTGTTCCCAATCTAGAAACCACAGCTCAGCTCTGAATCGTCTCAACCCCGGCTGTTTGACAGACGTCCTTCAGGACTGACGGGGCCCACACGTACCTAGGAAGAAATGTGTGTGGATGTCTGTGTCTCAAAGGACATCGACAGCATCCGAGCCTTCCAAATGATGTAACAAACCATGTTTCAAATCTAGGGTTTAACACACAGTCAAAAAACCAGACACACGATGACACGAGACAAGATCACAAATTAACAAGCGGAAATAGCCATCCATTGCGGCGCGTCCCTGGGAGCCCAGAAGACGGGAGTTCAGAAGCACTTGCTTGAAGCTAAGTGTGTTTCTTATGCCCAAGGAGATGAAAGAATGAGAATCCGCAGAAACGGGAAACTATAAAAACGCGTCGAATGGAAATTCTGAAATTGAGAAATAGTCGTAAAATTAGGTACAATAGAGGATGAGTTTCGAGCTAATTAGACACAGTCATTGAAAAAAAAAAAAAAACCTGAGGAACTGGACGATCAATGAGAACATTACAGAAGGAGACACAAAGGAGCAGGAGAAGATCGGGGATTCCAGAACACGGTTTGGAGGCAGGAAGGGTGGGGTGAGAAATGGCTGGAGTTCTGGAGAAAGAAGAGGCTACACGCACAGCAGGAAGACCGTGCCCATGAGGAGACCCATGTGCGAGCGTTTATTGGGCCATCGCTGACCATCATCCAAAATGGACGCCCTTGGACCGCGACTGGATCACTTGGTTGTCTCCTGCTCTGTAAAGCACCCGCCCGCCGCCCCCGGAACTTAGAGGCTTAATTCAACAGAAGACGGTGAATTCATACGTTCTGTGGGTCAGGAGTCTGGCTGAGGCTGGTCTGAGTGCCCTGGTTTCAGGGTCCCTCATGAGGCAGCTCAACTCTTGGCCAAGATTCTAGTCCTCTTGGAGGTGTGAGTGCCCCATGGGGGGCTCCCTGGGGCCATTTTACAGGCTGACTAGCACATGGATAAATGGTGCAAAATACAAAGCGGGGGGCACTACCCTTCTGTGCAATGAAACGGTGACTGTCGAGCACGTCGCGCTAAGTGAGGGAAGAGTCAAAGCGGACAAGTACGATCCGTGCACGTGATGTTCCGGAAAAAGCAAAACTAGAGGCACAGAAAACCAATGCATGGTTGCCCGAGTCTGGGCTTGTGGTCCGGGATGGACCGCGGTCCTGCTCTGTTGGGGCCGCTGTAACAAAATGCCAGACTGGGTGGCTTCAGACGGGCGGAAGCACGCTGTGCGGGTTCTGGATGTCCGAGCAGCGCGTCCTCAAGCTCAGCTCCCAGGCCGCCCGCCTCCCGCCGCAGGCTGCCTGACTCCCACTGTGTCCTCCCAAGTTGGAAGGACGGAGCCAGATCTCCGGGGTGCCCCTCATAAGGGCACTAACCCCAATCCTGAGGGTTCCACCCTCGGAACCCAATATCCTCCCAGAGGCCCCAGCTCCTACAACCATCACCTTGGAGGTTAGGATTCTAACGTATGAATGGGGTGGGGGGGACGCGAACACTCAAACCATAGCAGACAGTGGAGGGGCCCGAATCACTACCCACAAGCAGGTGTGCATGGGTTCCTGGAAATGTATACACGTGTACGGTTTTCTGTCTGTAGATGTGACTTTTGTTCAAACCAAACCAAACCAAAGCCTGCTTAGCATAAATAAAAAGAAAATTGCCCTTAGGCATCTCATAGTGAAACGCTGATAACTAAGAGTGAATATTAAAAGCAGCCAGAAATTAAAAAAAAAAAAAGACAAATTCTAAGGAACGGCAATTCAAAGACAATTCAAAAACAATGAAATAACATATTTAACATGCTCAAAGAGCTGTCAGTCTAGGTTTTCATAAAGAGTAAAAAAAAAAAAAATTCTTAAAAGATGCAAAGGAGTTAAGGACGTTTTAGAAAAAAAAATAAAAACTGGAAGAATTCAGTGCAGGGCAGACCCAAAATGTTCGGAGATACAGCAGGAAAAACGAACAGTAAATAACGCCAGGGAAATCAGGAGAGCATGAAGCAGGGTTTACTGTCGCAGGCGGGTAACTCAGACTCACAGGCTGTAATTTCAAAGGCAACCACTGAAGGAGTATAGTGAGTATGTAATTTCCAAACCAATAGAGAGAGTAAAACAGAATAATAAAAGTCAGTTTATCCCAAAGGTGACAAAAAAGAGGTGAACTGGAGTGACCTGGAAAACAAGACAGGGTACCCCGGTGGCTCAGTGGTTGAGCATCTGCCTTCAGCTCAGATCATGATCCCAGAGTCCCGGGATCAAGTCCCACATTGGGCTCCCTGCACAGCGGGAAAGCCTGTTGCTCCCTCTGCCAGCTTCTCCCCTGCTTGTGCTTTCTCTCTCTCTGTCAAATAAATGAATAAAGTCTAAAAAAATGCACACACACAAGACCAATAGGAAGGTCGTAGATGTAGACATAAAATCACCTCTGAAAATAACTAAGCTTGAACTCAGTTCAAGTTTATGTTTCAAGCCATGAAAGTTTAAGAGACTCGTTTAGTGTGAATTCACATTAGAGATAAATCCATTAATAAAATGTTTTAAAGCCTCAGATTTCTGAAAAGCATGTAAAACATGAGGGTGCTAAAAATTTAAAAGTGAAGGAACGGAACCAGGAAAGGTATGCCATGCAAATATTAAAAACAACTTTCTCATCTTTCTGGGAGTTCTAAATTATGTCTCTAAGGGATCACTAGATTCGGGAAGAAATCACAAAAAAGCAGAACTTTGTAACAAATGACAATGAAAATATGACAGAACTTGTGGGACGCTGGTAATGTCTTCATAGGGGAAATTTATGTCTTAACGTCTGTTTTGCAAAAGAAGGAAGGCCAAAAATCGGTTTTTTAAATGTCAACAAGTTAAAGACAGAGCAACAGGAAGTGGAAGAAAAGATACAGTAAAGGTAAGAAATAAGTTATTGAAGTATATAACAAATAGCAAAACCAGAAGTTGGTTCTTTGAAAAAAAAAATCTTTGAAACATGAATAAAATGGAAAACTCTCTTGCAGGGATAGTACAGAAATAAAGAAGGTGGCACAGGTGACAAACTCTAGGGTGCAGAGGGGACCCACCCCAGACTTTCTAGAGTTTGGAAAATAGTAATATGTATATTATGAACACTTTATGCCAAAATAAGTTTGTGAATTTAGATGAACAGACACACTTCTCCAAAAAAAGAAAGAAAGAAAAAAAAAAAAAAAAGCCTGGTGGTGGCTATGAAGGAGGGCACGGATTGCATGGAGCCCTGGGTGTGGTGCATAAACAATGAATCTTGGAACACTGAAAAAATTAAATTAAATTAAAAATTAAAACAAACAGGGGCACCTGGGTGGCTCAGTGGTTAAAGCCTCTGCCTTCAGCTCTGGTCATGATCCCAGAGTCCTGGGATCAAGCCCCGCATCGGGCTCTCTGCTCCACGGGGAGCTGCTTCCTCCTCTCTCTCTGCCTGCCTCTCTGCCTACTTGTGATCTCTGTCTGTCAAATAAATAAATAAAATCTTTAAAAAAAAAGTTAAAACAAACAAAAAACTACAACTAACCAAAATGGACCCCCAAAATAGGAAAGCTAAATAGTAACATAAATATTAAATCAATTAGAGTTGAAATTGAGTACTTTTCTCTGAGGAAAACCCAAATGACTTTCCCAGCAAGTTGTCTCAAAATTTTCAGGATGAAGAATGCGAGTGTTACATAAGCTCTTCCAGAGACTAGGAATACAGAAAGGGAAAGAAAAAACCTTCCCAGCTTGCATAAGTAACCACTTAATTTATGACAAACTTGGCATTGCAGGGCACTGGGGAAAGGGTGATCAATTACTATCCGTGAGAGGAAAAAAAATGGACTTGACCCTTCCTTCGTGCTGCACACACAAGAGTCTTCTGATAGATTATAGATCTAAGTGTCAAATGTAAAATAATCAAATTGTTGAAGAAAACACAGGATTTTTTTAACCTCAGAGATAGGAAAAGAAAGGATGTCTTAAGCCACAAAAGAGTGTTAACTGTAAAGGAAAACAATTATATATATAAACGTACACATAGAGGAAGTATTTTCAACACATTTGACCAACAAAGGGTCATATTTGGAGTTTGCTTAAAAACAAAATGAAAGGCTATTGAATAGGAAATTGGACAGGGGACATGAATAAGCACGTAAGCATTTTTCAGAGCCCACCTTCACTGGGAATTAGAGAAAAACACAGGAAAGATACAGGAAATACTACTTTTCACACACCTGCAGGATGGCAGCACGGACCAACGAGGAGGGGCTCGGGCGAAGAGGGGCGCTGGGAGGGGACGGCTGCCCAGGATAGGACAGGATCTCCCTGGAGGAGGAGAAACCCATGGGGATTGGGAGAGAGGATGACGGCGGCTCCTGGGTAGCTGACACAGACCTGTCCTAGTTGCAATTCCACCATTTAAAAAGATAAAGACAAAAGACAGGAGGGAGAGAGAATGGGCGGGGAATGGAAGGGGCGTGGAGAGTCCGTGTCACGCATCAGGATGGTGGCGGGTCCCCACCCCGTCTCAGGCTTCCTTCAAGATCCGAGGGACCCCAGGGAGGCTGGCACCATAGCTTCTCAGCTCAGTTTGTTCCTCACCCACACGTGGTCACAGAGGAGAAGGGGGATGGAACGAAAACCATACAGGGGCCGAGGTTGGGGGATGGGGGCAGGGAGTTGGTCCGGGCAGCGTTTATTCAAGCTTAGCAGGAAGGTCTCCAGAGCAGATGGGAATTCTCTGTGGGCACTCAGAGAAAAGGTTGTTTGAATCGCACACATGGGGAAAAACTCAGATGTGTTTACAGATCTCGCCCCCCCATACTGAGCAAGGGTTACGAATAATGATCAGAAGGATCATCACAGGGGCGCCCAGGTGGCTCAGTCCGTCAAGCCTCTGACTCTTGATTTCAGCTCAGGTCGTGACCTCAGGGTCCTGAGATTGAGCCCCGAGTCAGGCTGCACACTCAGTGGGGAGTCTGCTTGGGGTTCTGAACTCCCTCTCCCTCTGCCCCTCTCCCCACACGTGCACACATACACTCTTCTCCAGATATATCAGTCTTAAAAAAAAAAAAAAAAAAAAAGAAGGCTGCAGGTCACAAAACAGAGGCTTTTTGGTGCAATGGTGGCAGGGGGGAGTGACATCAGTTAGAGACAGAAGGATTTTTCTGCCAGCAACAAAGACTTCTAGAAAAAGAAACTGCCCTTACCAAATTCTGTTACTGCTGCGAGCAGACAGAAGTTCGGCCAAGAATGATACAGGCTCCCCGGACCCCAAAGCGTCAGCTTTCCTTAACATTTTCTCCTGACTGAATTTTGCAGCTTCTAAAAACAATATCTTAATCAGATGACATTTATAATTTTATGCATTCTAAAAATTAATCATGTTTCAGAAAGCAGAGAGAAGAGTAAAGAAAAGAATAAAAACTGTCAATTCTGTTATCTAGAAATATTCAAAATACATCTCATATCCCACTGGGTCAAATTGTACATTTTCATATAGTTGTTACGTGCATGGTTACATCATGTTTGGCTTATTTTTATAAAGTTTGAGTTTTGCAATTCTGCTACTGTCCCCACCTTAGGAATATTGTGTGGTGTGTCTCTACGTCTGCAAGTTCAGATCTGCTTGGCTTAGAGCTAGACACTAAACATGCTCAGTGAATGGCACCCCATCTTATTGGACAATGACCGAGCCCTGTGTCTTGGAGAGCAAAATTACTCCTCAGTTTCCCACCCTGAAAACAACACTGTTGATGTGTTACTCCAACTCTATTTAAATAGGCATTTTGTAAAACTCTCTGTGTTAATGTTTGATGTTCAGTCTTATGTGACTCTGTTTAGCTAGAAATATAGATTCAGTCTTTCTCTTAAGATGGCTACTTTCTGAAAGCTCTGATGCTAACCTTTTGGGAGGAGGTAAAGGTCATGAAAACACTGTATACCCTTATGTTGAAATTAAGTATCCCTAAAATAATAAAAATGGAATTTAAGTGACAGCTGTAGCCAGCAGGTATGTGATAGAATTATATTTCACGGGCTAGGAAGAAAGTAACGGATTCCTGTTCTACTTGCAATTTTGGAGTATTCAAAGATGGCCACACAAAAAAAGGAATTTTAAATATGTTCAAATGATAAAAACTGAATACATGATTATTTGAGAAAGATGACCATATACTCATTCACTTTTGCTAAAATTTTAGCCCATGCTTCTCCCTAGCTCGCCTTGGATGACATTTAACCTTATCACAAAGAAAAAGAAAAGAGAAATTTCCTGTCACCAAATTATTTAATTTGTCTGTGTCTTGACTCAAAAACCAAAAGCTATGGGTTGGATAACGGTTCTGAAAAAGCCTAGTTAAAAAAAAAAAATACCTGTGAGTTTTACTCTAAAAATCAAAGTTAAAACCAAAAACCAATGGAGCAAAGAAAAAAAAAAAATCCTCTAAACCAAAATGGAAATTTTTGTGGACTACATTGCCTGAAATTAATAATATCAAATTAAATATTTAGGGCTCTCAGACTTCTAAACTTCAGCATGTAACAAATGACTGAGCCCTGGAAGACAGGTATATGTACATCTTAAATCTTATAGGGACCAGATTTTAAAATAAAGCAAGTTCTGTGTTGTCATTAATTGACAATCGCTCAGAAATCTCAGGAGTTACAGGCACAAAAGGAAAATTATTTCAACTGGGATTTCAGTCTTTCAAAGCTACTCAACATGTTGATGTTGGTCTGCTTTCGTAAGCACCATGAAAGTCTGGGTTCCTGCAACCTCCCCAGACGACTAGCATATCAGGCACAATGCCCTGGATACTTCCCCCTGGGTAAGCATTTAGTGATTGGAACAATGTTGCACGTTACCTAAGAACCAGTGAGTTTTGTGCAGGGTGCAGAGTTAGAAAATTTCTCCTTGTCGGTATGATACAAACTGAACAAATATTACCCATGTGCAGAATGTAATATGTAGGTGATCGTTGTAATTCTGAAAGCAGTTACTAGTCCTCACTCCTAATTCACAACCTATAGCCAACATGCTTTCTAAATAAAGGCACAAGATGGAAATAAATGTTTAGAATAAATTGAATTCTAATTGAATCAGAAATAGTGTTATTTTCTAGGAAATGATTTCTCTTGAATGCCAGTATCTGCACGCTACCTCTGCTTCCCAGAAATAATTATCTGTTTGTTCATTTGCTGAAATATAGTTATGTGTGGGTAATTATAGCTATCACTTACTTTAATTGCCAGGCTTTTTACTGATGTGAACACAGACTTAGATCTTTTTTTGGTATACTTAATTATTCCCCGGACTTGTGGTTATTTATCATTAGATTAAAGAACAGTTTTTCGTGTTAGGACGTTTTAGTCGCATCACACAAAATATTGTGTGTATAAAGATGTTCATTTTGTGGGGAAATAAAGATATAAAAAATTCCAGCTAGGCCCTTTTATGTCCAGTATGATTTTCTTCCTTGCTGCTCAGTGAATATACGGTATCTTGCTGGGCAAAAGGAAACAAGTGGCAGTTAAAGAACGCAGTCATTACATTTGGTCTGACGTTTATCATTCCGTGAAGATGGTCTCCCTTCCTCGTCTATTATGATTATCCTCGGTGCGCAGTGAGGGTTATCTGTGGCGTAAAGGGCTTTCCACAGGGGAGGACTAGGTGAGACCATCTGGAGGACAGAGGAACTCTGCGTTCTTTGCATGGCCTCCAGTACCATACTGAAGCCACTCCCATCGGAGCTCCAAATCACAGTGGTTCTGGAAACATCTAAAAATGGCTTTCGTCAGCCCTGCTCGAGAGAGATCCAGAATCCTGGCAGAGGATCCTCTCGTTTGAGGCCGTGAAAAACATTCAAGTATACGTTTTACAACATTACTTTGTTTATGGGGATTGTATAGATTCTTTGGAACTCATGCTGTTGTCTGATTCGAAGGCTAACTGCCAGAGGAAGCAAGCCTTCACTTGAAAATCTGGAATATTGTGCAATTATCTATTTTCAGCAGCAGAAGGTAGCTTTGCAAAGGAAGCCAGCTCCCCGGGCCTTTAGAAAGCCCTGCCCCGCTCCTTCTGGCTAAAAATATTTTCAAGTCATCTTAAATAATTGCTAATTTGGACTTCATTTAATTGAATTTCCTCCGCAGTAGTTGAAAAGTCAGGATTCAAGATGGCTGGGCTGAAATGCTGACTCTGTTTTTCCCCGGATCTGTCGCATTATTTCCATGTGTCCATGTTCAGACCCCAGCTTTGATGCTTACAAACTCCATGCCTGGGAGCAAATTACCTAACCTGTCCAGTTCTCAGTTTTCTCATCTTAAAAATGGGGACAGTTAAAGGACCTGCCTTATGGGATTGTTATGAGGGTTTTGCCGTGGGGCTAGCACAAGTCAGTGCTCAATAAACATTACCTATCCCCAGATACCATAAAAGCTTAGATATTTGGGGGCTAGAAGATCGCTGAAAATGTGTCCATTAAAAGCAAAAAGGCATGCTGTAGATGAGGTATGAGGCAGTGAATTAATTCATTCCAGACCATACAGGCTATAATGCTAAAATCAATGCCTAATGACTTATTTCCACATAGACCCCATTCCACACGCATGTATGGTCAAACATGCGTATCATTTGGTGGCCTGCGCTGGCAGTCAGTGTGCTGACAGACATCATAGTTGGGAGCATGTGGGATGAATGGAAATTGGGATAGATGGGTGGAGTTCTGGGGAAGCTCTGCTTTACCCCTTGGAGGGTTAGAGGTTTCAAAATAATAAAAAGGACAGATTGTCAGGAAGAAACCTAGAGAAGGGCAGGTACACATCAGTACATCAACGCATTTATTAAGCACCCATTGCATGCAGACCTTGTGCAACGTGTGCAGAGCCATAGGAAATCTAAGCAAGTCAGACCTGCTCTGTGTGAGAAGAGAGCACACACAGAACGTCCACAATACATTTCAAGAGAGATCATGAAGCAGGGCGGCCGGTGACAAGTGTCAGATCCGTCACATAAATAATGAGTGTCCTGTTGCCTCCACCTGGAAAAGGAGATTCCTTGTGGGCTGGGATTGTTCAGGATGCTCCTGGTGAGGACTGGGATTTTCAAAATGAATCAGACTCAGACTAGAAGGGCACACCTTCCAGTGAAGAAAATTTATTGCCCAAGAGCTGTGTAGCAGGGATGAGAATGGGGTACTTTGATGGAGGAGATAAGTAACTGAGGGACAGGAAGTGGCAAGAGTGCTCCAGGCATCAGATGCCAATTCAAAGAGTGTCTCTGGGAGAGCAGTCTTGGCTTGGAGGGGTGAGGTGCTACCTGCTATTGTGGAGAAACCTCCCCTATTGGGTTATTCAGAGTGAGCCGTGGAACGGAAACTTGCACTGGGAATAGTGGTTTTTAATTCCCCCACCCAAGCCTTCATGGGCTGTGCACCCCAACAAGAATGACCGAGAATGGGCTGGCATAGACGGCGAGAAGAGGGGAACGAGGGTGATCCGAGAGGTTGAGATTCTGGGCAAGAGAACAAGGCACTCTTTACCGGAGGTTAGAAATGAAGTTCAAAGAGGAGGTTTATTCTGGGGCTTGGACTTGAACTTCAAGTGCTAAGAGGGACTTCTGGCTGTAGACAGTTGTACCATAAACAATTCTTATAGTCTGGGAGTTTAAGGGTAGCTCAAGGATGGGAAGATAGAAGAGGTAGAGTTTTCAAGGAAACTGGAGAAGTGGGGATCCTTTATGGCATCAGAGGAAAAGATTTAAAGGGAAATGAGGGGAAAGTCTGATGGCAAAACCATATAGAGTGCCAAGCTTTGAGAACTATTGCTTGAGAAGGACAGATGTACAGATGCAGAATAAACGGTCAGAGACAGAGGTACACTGATGTCCAATTTCACAAACGCCGGGAGAAGCATCATGTAAAGAGTAGGGGGTACTTAGTAAGCTGGGAGGACATGAAAGGAGAACCAAACCCCATTGCTGTTGACTAAACAAACTTGGGTTTGGGCAGAATTCCAGGGATTATGACCAGCAGGCACCGACTGGTTCATTACATGATTTGCAGAGGGACACCACTGTCTACAGCCTGTGTCATGCTTCTTTCCTTGGAAGACTTTACATAAACCCTTAGTTCTATGTGCAAACATCACCAACAGAGGCTTTCTCTTTTCAACATCTCCTAACAAATCTCAAGGAAGTCCAAGGTCTGGGTCCACACACATGTGATGAGGAAAATGTCCTAAATGCTACACAACCCCCACCCCCAGCATCCTGGGGAAGGATTCATGACCAAGCACCTACCACCTAAGGAGAGAGGGAGCCCAGAGCCTCCTCCCCCTACTCACGCCCTCCATCGAGGCCGATGAGTCCCTGACTCTCCCACTGCCCAGCCCCAGTGCAGAGCAGCCTGTCTTCTAGAATGCCACTCTCTACTACGTAGAATGCCTCCCCCAAGCCTGCCAGCTTTCTTTGAACAGAAGAGTGCAGTCTTGGGGACAGGGGAGGTCAGGATAGGGACAGTTCCAGAAGACCTTAGCATCTGGACAAGCTAGACCTGCCGTCATCCGGACAAGCCTGGCTCCTGAGAACGACGGTCTCAGCAAGTGGACATGCTTCCATTGGACCCACAGTTGCTACCACGGAACACACGTGTGGAGGACACAGAACTGCATCCGGCAGGACGATCGCCTCAGAATACAATCTGGGGAGAAGGCTGTGGCCACAAGAAGACGCGAGCGTGTTCGTGAAAATGCGCAAGCCGTCTCCTGGGATCAAAGCCTTCCATGGAAGTCCACAGAGAAATGTTCCGATTCACCTCAGATGTTCTCCCCACCGCGGGTCAGGAACCTTCCACTCTGTAGGAACATGGTGGAATTTTCTACCCCAAGACTTGGGGGCTTTCCGGGGGGCCTTTGCACAGCCCACTGTCACTGCACGAGTGAGCCCCTGGCCTGCAAGAGGGACCGTGCTCAGGAACTGACAGGTGAGATGATGTGGTTTCCAGGTCTTTTTTTTTTTTTTCTTTCGAGATCATGAGAAGTGAATGAAACAAGACTGAAATAATGCACATCCAGCTTGGTGAGGGGCACACGGAGTTTCACTACATTTTCTCTTTTCTTTCATGTGTGTGAGATTTCTGTAATGAAAAGTTTTGTCACGCTGTTGTCTTGGTAAATAACATGGGTGAGTTGTTGTACGTCTATGTGCCTTTCTTCGAACATTTATCGATTGATGCTTATCTTTACGTTTGTTATCTGGTGCTTAGTTCCTCTCTCCCCTCTCTGGACAGAGTCTTTGCCCGTGTTTTACAATCGGAAAGCCGGTCCTTTATTTTACTGTGTAGGTTCTTTTAAGAATAATAGAGCCTTTTATTCAGTGCAGTTAAATTTTCTGTATTGTTGTTTCTTAGTTTGCATTTTATCTTTATGATGTTTTCATTTATATTTATTTTTAAACGTTCAGGTAGAGGTACTAGTCCATTTTTTCCTTCTTGGGCTTTCTCTTTTGCTTCTGGTGTCCTGTTTAGGTCATTTGCCTTTAAAATGTGCTGCTTCTGAAATGACCACAAGATAAAGTATTTTATTGGTCCAAAACAGAACAAAACAAAACTCTGCCTTCTAACGTTCCCGGGGCTTCCCGGCTGTCGCTCATCCCCTGGCTCCCACTCCCTCTGCTCGCCGGCCTGAGTGAGCTTCTCCCACCTGTTGGCTACAACCAGCAGGGGTTCTGCACCCCAGGCCGGTGTCCGTGGCTCCCCCCACCTGCTGCTTCATGATGGGGAGGAGGTGGCTCGCAGGCCAACGCTGCCATGAGCGCCCCTTCCTTCTCCCCCGCTGTACCTCTTTGTCCCCCCGCCTTCACCTGCCCCACACTGACACCATCTGCCCCCACCCTGCCGACCCTGCCGCAGGTTCTGGGATCTGTGATTTCTTTGGCCAACAGGTAAGAAAGGCCTCGTAATGCAGCGCTCAGGTAAAACGGCGTCTCAGCCCAGTCCCCTCTCAGAGATGGGCGGTGCTGTCCGTTGCCTGCGAAATGCTGTCTGACATCTGTGGGACGTCCTGTCAAGGGCTTTCTCCCTCGACCTCCTCTGCCTTCCAGCATGTCCCGCAGGGTCCCCGCCCGCCGCACCCTCCCAGAGGCCCTTCTGCTGGGCGTGGAGCATCTGGACGGTCATTGTCTCCCCTGGGGCTCTCCACGCACCCCCCTACACCTGCTTCACCCTTCAGAGCTTCTCCTCCTGGAAGGCTCAGATCCTGTGGCGTCTCCACCACCACAGCCCTCCAGTCCCCTCCCTTAGAGTCCATCCCTGCTCTCTCCAGGATCCCGCTCAAGGTCACCCGTCCCCTGCCTGACCCGTGACGTGACTCATTCACTCTGAGTCCTGGCTGAGGGCACTGATCTAGTCATCATGGCGTTCCCCAGTGCCCTGTTCAGAGGGGGACCGGGAGGGACTCTTAGCTTCATTTAAAGGCCACCGTCTACAGCACATTTGTGCTATTGACTCGGCTCCGAGTTTGTCTCCTCCATGAGCCAAATTTCTGTTTTTATTCAGGGAGTAACCTTCTGACTTATAATCCAGATTTTAAAAATGGACCCCCATGTTCTTCCCCTTTTGTTAGATTCCTGGTCTTCGTAAGATGTCCATCTAGCCATGGGCATTTGTCTTGCTTGCCGGTCAGCACTCTATTCCCCCCACAAACACCCACACTTCCATAGCCCTCTCCACGCGGACCCCGGTCTGTCCCCAGCACTCTGCAGCCGACCCTCTGCTGACCTGCTGGCCTGGAACTCCAGCTCGTGACCAGCTCGGAGTCTCACGTTCCCTTCCAGCGGGTTTAGAACCCAGACCTCTCTGCTCCTGTGGCACCGGCCCCCGCCCCGTACCTGTTACCCCGGTCCCCCCCACATCGCGCCCCAACCCGTTGGACTTGACTGCTGCTTCCGGCAACAGCCCGTCTTCCCCGTGACCCGCGCTGTCGGCCTGTCACGTTCCGGGTGGCGGCCCCCAGTCTGCCCAGTCTGGACGGAGCGAACCACTTCCGTGCCAAGGCATTTGCGTATGTAACAGGAAGACGGATCAGGCCTTGCGGTGTGTCGAGGGGTCGTGCGGACCCCCGTGAGGAGCTCACTCAGCCTGCTCGTGCAGAAGCGTGCAGTGACTCGCCAACGGTCTTCCGTGCAGGAGGCCTGCGGACGGTCAGTCGCTACACCATCCTGGTCAGTTACGGTTTTAGGTATGAGCAGCAACCGCCTCGGGACTTCGGGTCTCGGGCTTGAGCTCGTGCCATCAGGTGACTCTCCTCTCTTCAAGTGTTCATTTTTATTAGCAAATCACTTGTAACGCCGTTTGGCCCCTCTCTGCCCTGGGCTGCAGTCAGGGCTGGTCTTGCCTCCAGGGCTGTCACAGCTGCTGGGGGGCCACTAGCAGCTGAGATAGAGACCAGGGGCCCTACACAGGGCAGCCCCACGGCCTACAGGGAGGCGGCCCAGAGTGTCTGCCGTGCGGAGGTAGGGAAACCCGGCTTCCATCTTGAGCGATCGTCAGCAAAAGCCTTTGGCGTCTCGGAGGTGTTTCTGTATTATTTCGGTGGGGGACGGAAATGTCCCCACGCTGGCTGTTTCTCCTCTGGGCTCGGTTAGGAGCTGGTGTACTGGGAATGCGCGGCCGCCCGACCTCTCCCGCGTGGACCTCCACCCCGTCCCTTCCTCCCTCGGTGCATGCGGTGAGCGCGTGTGGATGGGCTCACGCAGCGTCCATGCATCCTGAATCCCCGCCCTGCCTCCCCGCGACCTCACAGAGGAGGCACTAGGTTCCCTCCATGGCCATTCAGGGACCCCGTTCACTCTGTCGTCCCCGTGCTTCTCCCTCCACCGTCGCTGCTTCCCCGAACCATCCTAGGCCTCTAGAAGCCCCCACCACCCCCTGGCCACGTGCCAGCTCGGAACAGTTCCTCGTTACCCCTTTATTGCTTTTTCCCGCGCGTTTCCTCTTTTATGACACAGAATCGCAGTGGTAGTTTGTGTTTCCTGCCCCCCTGGGAGATTTACTCCCCAGAGGCATTTACTGACCACCCCATCAGTCCACGAACGGTGACGACTGGTGCTTACCGCAGCCGGTACCCAGCTTATCTTGTTGGGGGCGGGACACGCTCACCTGCTTCTTGGTGTTGACCTCCGCAGGTTTACCTGAGGAAGATGGACTCTGCGGGTTGTCTGTGAGCAGCTCCACGACCTCCTCGTTTCAGAGACCGAGAGAGAGCCACACCACTCAGGTAATGACCCTGCGTCGGCCCGGTTACAACAGCGGCGGGACCGAAGCCAGGAGCAGGCCCTGGTGAAGGTGGGACCAAGGGCGTATGTCCCCCCGGTCTGGAGAACACGCTTGTTCTCACTCTGGCCCCAGGTGTCTTCGGCTCCACATCCTTCTCTCTCCTCCTCTGTCTCAGAGACGCCAGCTTCCTGCTGGTTAGAAAGAGAAGAAGGAGAAGAATGTCAAAAACAAACAAAATTAATACATACTTCTAAGTGGGATATTGTAGACGTAATTTATGTTGTGGCATTTTAAAGTCACCATCATGGGAAGACGACATTACATCCCAGGAGTGATGAACGCGTTCTCTGCACTTGACCCAGGACTCTGGGTGCCGGTGGCAGGGGAACACAATGCTTGAGGCACCTGTGGCTTTATGCCGCCAAATCTCAGTGACCAGCTCTGAATTCCACATAACCCAGACTGATTTATAATATAGTATACGGGGCACCCGGGAGAGCACGTGGCTCTTGATCCTGGGGTGGGGAGTTCAAGCCGCCCGCTGCTGGGCACGATGCTTACCTAAAAAAAGTAGGTAAAGAAAAGAAAAGAAAATACACCAAAGGATCAGAACGCTATAAAATCAAAATGAGATCACAGCTCGCAAAACTGTTTTTGGTGGGTTTCAGCAGTTTTTGTGTATGTGCTTAATGTGTCTGGCCCGAAAAGTTCACCAAATAAAGATGATCACTTTGAGGAAACAAAACACTAGGGTTTTTAGAAAGAGAAAGGATTTCTATCATATACTCTAGTGTTCTTTTTATGTTGAGTTTTTAAATATGCTTTTAATCATCATCTTCAAAAAGATGAGTTTGCAGTCAAGGCGGCACAACCAACGAAGTATCCAAAAGCTCGTTATCGGCATATTTAAGATGATTGCTTTGGCAACAGCGTTCTCACTTTGCATGAAGCTATGGTACAGCTTTCGTGATGTCAAATGTCTACATAGAAATCTTTAAAAAGGGGCACCTGGGTGGCTCAGTCCGTGAAGCATCTGCCTTCGGCTCAGATCATGATCCCCGGGTCTCAGGACCCAGCCCCAGGTCTGGCTCCCTGCTCAGCGGGGAGTCTGCTGCTCCCTCTGCCTCTGCCCCTCCTCCCTGCTTGTGTGTGCGCTCTCTCTCACTCTCTCTCTCAAATAAATAAATAAATAAGATCTTTTTTTAAAAAAAATCTTTTTTTTTTAAAGATTTTATTTATTTATTTGACAGACAGAGATCACAAGTAAGCAGAGAGGCAGGCAGAGAGAGAGGAGGAAGCAGGCTCCCTGCTGAGCAGAGAGCCCAATGTGGGGCTCGAACCCAGGACCTGGGATCATGACCTGAGCCGAAGGCAGCGGCTTAACCCACTGAGCCACCCAGGCGCCCCAGAAAAAAAAATCTTAAAAAATAAAGTCAGCCGCCTATCTGGCTGTTGCCGTAAAATCAGTAGTCCAGCCAGTGCCGTGTTTTCATCTGAATATTCGGCCTTCTACAGACGGGTCCCTTGTTATCAGCTGAGATTTTTTCTAAATAACACTGATGAGGGAGCGAGAAAAATCAATAACTTCAATCTTAAAACTAAATCTTGCGGTAGGGAGTCTGCTGAAATCATTTACAGTGACATACAGGTGCTGGAAAAGGAAGAAAACGTGGGCTGGGCGCGGTAACAGAGCGTCCTGATCTCCCCTCCGTTCCTCGAGATGCATTTGCTTCCCTCTGCAAGCCTCACAGACACTTTATCTCAGGCCGTTCCCACGGGGGCACTGACTTGTAATGAATTCGGGTTTGGTTTTTATTATCATAAGACTGATTCCTGCGCCTTAGAGCACAGCGGTCCGCCCTATCCAGGGCTCCCGCTGCCTTGGGGTTCGTAGAGAAAAGGGTGATTTTGCAAGAAAGTGCATAAGGTGGGCATCTCTTTTGTGGATTTGGCTAAGAAGCCAAGAGAGATGGGAAAGAGCCTCGGGAATAAGTTGCCATTCCTCCTTGTCAGTGGGGGCTCAGGTGGAAACTCTCTGCCTTCAGTTACCTCGTGGTGCCTTTTTTCAAGGAAGCAGGAAACCAGGCTCGTCGTCTTCCCTGCAAAAGTGCACGCGTCCTCATGGGAGGACACATTTGTCATTGCTGAGAAGCACTAAGACTTATGTCTCATGTGGCATTTCTACAGGAAACGTGGACACCTATAGACATATCACCTTTTAGATTTTCTACTGATGCAACTAGGTAAGAATTCTATAAAGTCAGTCCCGGACCGAGTGGGTATATAGCAGTAAAATTAAATGTTGACTACAAACGGAATTGCTCGTTGCAGACGTCTATAGTCTAATTAGCATCATCCATGATTTTAGTGAAATCTCTTTAAGAAAGACAAAATGCACGGGTGTTATCATACATAGAGAAAACAGGAAGTCGATTTGGTAACTTGCCAAAGATCATGGCGAAAATTCAGATTGTGTGCTTGGAATGGATGCCAAGACCCTATGTCCTATTTCTGAGAATGAATTTACCAAAACCCATTAATAAGAATGGAAGAGTCATCCAACTTTTTCATAAACTTTGAATTGTTGGCCAAGACAAAAATCAAAGTAGCTGTGCAGACATCTCGGACTTGGCTTTTTAGCCGTCAGTCACATGTTAAGTTTTCTCACAATGAAAATATAAGGGGAGAGACTCACCCTCCTTCCATCCCTTGAGAGTAAGACAAAAACCGGTGAGGTGGGCTCGGTCGGTCTGTTAGATTATGGAGTGAGAGACATATGATGGGAAGCACGAGAAGAGTAGATGTCGCAAGGGGGTGACATGTGGCTGAGGTGGCTCCCTTCTGTGACAGGTGTTAGGCGGCATAGGACCACAGCCAGCCCCTGAACCCACCTCGGTCCTGCCCCCTCGTTGCCACGCTGTTCCTTCCCAATCCATGCCTTTCTGTCACCTTCCAGTACTCCACCTGTTCAGGTGTCCGGAGTTTTTCTTGCTTGCAAATAAGAATTTTGACCGACACTAATAGAGATATAAACCTTTTCTGATGAAGGTCTCTCCTTGATAAATATTAGTTGTTGCTTTCCTCGAGGTGTGGCGTAGACACAATGCAGTTAATGTCCTATTCCGTTATACAGGTTTTACAAATCTGTAACACAGAACGACCTTACATAAAAGTAGTAAAAATAGGGGCGCCTGGGTGGCTCAGTGGGTTAAGCATCTGCCTTTGGCTCAGGTCATGATCCCAGGATGCTGGGATAGAGTCCTGCATCGCACTCCCTGCAGGGAGCCTGCTTCTCCCTCTGTCTGTTGCTCCCCTGCTTGTGCTCTTTCGCTCTCTCTGACAAATAAATAAATAAAATATATTTTTTAAAGAAATAAAAATAAATTTCACTTGAAATATTTGAAAAGCGTAAGAGCTGGGACGTGCACCCATCCTGAATGTGGCTGAGTTCCCGCGTGCTCCTCCCAGGGAGGGCTTGGCACGTCCCTGCTGTGAGCAGAACAGCACAGTCACAGCCTTGCAGGGCACTCGGCGGGGACACCAGCAGTGAGTGTGCCGGCCCTGCCATGGGGGCGGGGTACGGGGGACTTGAGGGCCCTTCCCACCACTCAGCTCTGGAATTTCATAGGCTGTAAAAGTCACTTCAGGTTGGGTTTGAAATTAGACAGTATTTATAAAAATCATATGCCATCTATCCACTTGCTATTTTGGGAGACGTAATCAGTTTTTTACAAAAAGTGCGTGCATTTAGCTCCATGAGACCCTTCTGAAGTAGCTGGGCGGGAGGGGACCCGGCAGGGAGTGAAACGCTGAGAACACCTTCCAGCCCGGGGTGACTCAGCATTTTTTGCTGTGCTTGTCGTCCGCAGACACAGGAACCCCACGGATTATAAATAGAGCAAACGTGTGACGCATGCGGCGGGCGGGGGGCTAAAGGCAGGAGAGTCCAAGGAGGGGATGGAGAAAATAAAATGCGGGTTCTTGCCCTCGGCCTGAAGTGGCAGATCTGCCTCTGCTCAGGGCTCTGTGCTGCACATGCACAAACCCTTTCCTCCTGTCGTTTGAACATACCTTATTGGTTTTTGTTTGTTTATTTGTTTATATGGAATATCTTGTGATTGCTGGGTGTCTATGGATTTTAGCACGTAGATTCTTTTTTATCATTACTAACGTACAGTGTATTATTTGTTTCAGGGGCACAGGGTGTGATTCTTCAGCCTTATACGATTCACAGCGCTCCCCCCAGCACACACCCATTATTCGTTTTTACGTCCGCCTTTTCGCTTTTCCAACTGGTACTTCACGTCGTTTTACTCCCCTCGGGTGTCTATTCTCTGCAGCGATACTGCGTCGTTTAGGATCTTTGATTTTCACTGGAGGCATTTATGGTATTCCTTATCGAACTTTGTGTTATAATTTTTTAAAGAGCATAAAAACTTATTATTAATATCTGTCATGTCCACATACTCCTTGTCAGAAAGCACAGAGGCTCGCCGATAAAACAGTGGCAGTCTAGCCCCCGAGAGCTGACCAAATAGGCAGCCCGCTCCCGGCACAGCCACCGAAGAAAGCCGTACCGTAATCAATGCACAAT
The DNA here is from genome assembly GCF_902655055.1 of Lutra lutra. Classification (NCBI taxonomy): domain Eukaryota; kingdom Metazoa; phylum Chordata; class Mammalia; order Carnivora; family Mustelidae; genus Lutra; species Lutra lutra. The sequence goes on from NC_062280.1 coordinate 197,923,697, forward strand.
TGATCCGCAATCAAGAGACAAATTGTTATGCGTTTTGTTTTACTGAACCATCCAAGAAACCCTTCGGTAACGTCACATATCAGCAAAATGAAGTGTTGCGGGGCTCTAAATCAAGCCAGCGCCTTCCTGGCGTATCCATTGTATCTGTCACGTGGACTGCCTGAAATGTGTCCTGGCAGGAAAAAGCAACAGTGTGCTAGGAAAAATAACGAAACGTAGACACATTTAGCTCAGTCATTAAGGGATCATTCTAAAGCACATGGTGGGAATTAGAAATTAGATAAGCCCTTCGAAAGGAAACATGTATGTATTTCATTTGTAAGCTACAAACAGAAGCCGGTCTCGCAGGGACAGACAGCCCTTCCAGGCAGCAGGGGTTTGGGGAAATCAGTATGCACCCCTCGTGACTTCCATATTTCACGCGAGAAATGAAGGCAGTAAATTAATTTGATAGTATGAATGGCAGCGTTTTCAACAGAGAAGAGAGCAATCCTACCTAGATTCATAGAAACTTGGAAAATAAAAAAACAAAACCAGGTCTTATATTTTGTATTTTTCCCTCATAAGATTGCACCATACGTAGATCCAAAATGTATTCAAGTGCACAGTATTTTTCTAAGGAACATGTTGACTACTGCCAATGAAGGGATCGTTCAATTTTAAGAAATATTAGAAGAATGAGAAATGGAAAGGTCTTGTGATACGTCGGCACACTCAGCTCCGGGTGGGGACGCTGCCGCGAGCCCATGCTAGTGTACCCGGGAGAGAGTGATGGAACGGAGAGGACGTGGTTAAGGGCAAACTCCATTTAACTCAAGAATTTCTGTGTTCATTTCATTAACTAAGTTTAATTTTGAAAATTAAAGAAAGGGAAAGAAAAACCAAGAACAGAGTGTGAGCCCCATAACTGTTACTGAACTTGGGGATAGAGAAAGTAGTGAGTCGTTTTCAGATTGATTCAAGAAAATCCATATAACCTGACAAGCCTGCCCTACAGTATAACAAATGCTTAAAAACCGTGTTTGCCATTTTATCTTGGTATTCTCCCCCCCCCCCCACTAAGTCAGTATTCTGAACCTCAATTCTGATTCTAACATAGTAGATGCTATCTAAAATATGCGGGAGATGAGACAGAGGGCAGCTCTCCCCAACCCCACACTCATCTGGGATTTGGTCAAAATGGGGCAAGTATGTGATTTTCAGAATATTTTGTGGCTGAATACTAAAAACTTTGGGGAAAGAAGCACAGTGAGAGTAAAACGCCCAACTTCAGTAAATCTGAATATCTCCCCATATTTGCTCTGGCGCCAGGTATTTTGGGGACCAAGAATTTTCGGGAAATCTATGACCCAGTTCCTAATCCCCCACCCCTGTCCTGAAGTTAGTGCACAGCCCTCCAAGCCTGTTTGCACCTTTACTGATAGGGATGTAGCCGTAAATTACATCGTGCCCATAGATCATAATGGATGCTTGGCCTGCTTTTAAAATGGTGTATCCCTCTGAGCAAATCACTCCACAGATTGTTTTGCTGTTGTACTTGTCAAGGTGTTTGTTCCCCACTTTGATACATGTTGCTTTCCTTTGCTGTTTCATTCTGGGTTAGCTCCGGGTTAAATGTAAGGGCCTGAAGGTGGGGAGTCCTGGGGAGGGAATAGGAAGGGAGATGACAGTGGACACACTCTCGTTGCCTTCAAGTTCCTTCAGCGGACTCAGGAGGGAGCAAGTCTATTGCAAGAGAAGAGGCCAAAGGAATGCACCACCGCCTGGGGAAGGGCAGGGCAGGGCAGGTCTCACCCTGCTACCACCCCTGGCCCCAAGGGATAACTGTGACCCTGGCAGCCCCCTCGTCTTCCTCCAGATTTTCACAAGGTGGTCAGAGGTGTCTCTCGGGGTCCTGAGAAACCCAGTCCAGCGAACTCCTTGGGAGATGCTGGGAAATGACACTGAGTGTCCAGGGACAATATGGCAGCACAGACTTTCCCACCCAAACGTTTACCACAGGAATCTAATCAGGGCATTAGCACGGATTCTCACTGGTGCCTCCAGAAGCTCTCTTGCAACACCTTCAAACAAAAGTTGTATTACTCACTTTTTAGGTGTAAACATGCCTCCTCCACTCTCAACTTTTCTCAGAATCAGGTTTCACATATATATATTCATGACATTTCTTAAGAAAAACAGATTTGCAGTTTGACCAAGGGGAGTGGAAACTTGATCAAAGCCAAGTTTCCAAATGATGACAGTTACAAACAATGCTACAGTGAAAATCATGGAGTACGCCCCTAACTCGTCAGTAGGGACAAATATCCAAAGTTTTCTGCTGCATTTCTGGAGATACACATTTTCAACATGGAAGTTGCTGCTAATTATTCTCCAAAACTGTAGTACTGAGTTATACAGCTCTAAAAGGGAATATTTCACATTTCTGTTTTGGTAATCTCTTGGTTTAATGAATCATATATTTTTTTTTACCAATGTGATTAACTGTAAAACAGATCTTATTATGGCTTTGTTTTGCATTTCCCTGGTTGCTGTGGAGTGTTTTCATATGTTCTGACCGTACCAGGTCAGACCTGGTAGTCCAAAGACATCCTTTTCTTATTTCTGAACTGGTTTGTGTGGGTTTCCTGATGATTTGCAGGAATTCTTTACATATCCTGGATAATATTCCTTGTCAGTTGCAGGTATGGCTAACACTTGGCTTATAGTGTTTTCTTCTTAGTCCAACCACAAGTTTGTCAACTCTATTGATCTTTTAAAAATAACTTTTGATTGTATTGATATAGTCATTATTTTTCTGTTTCATTGATTTCTGTGCTCTTTAGTATTTTCTTCCTTTTGCTTGCTTTGGGTTTATTTGTTCTATTTCTAAGTTTCTTAAATAGCAAGCTTAGATCATTGATTTGATGCCTTCTTTTTTGCCTAATAGTATAAATTTCCACCTCTCGCTGTATCACCTGCATTTGGAAAATTCTGATATGTTTTGCATTTATTTCCTATCAATTCAAAATGTTTTCTGCTTTCCTGTAGGACTTCCTCTTTGACTACTGTTTTTACCTTCCAAATATTTAGGGACATTCCAGATATCTTTTTGCTTTTTATTTCTGGTTTAATTGCATTATGATCTGATAATATCTTTGTATAATTTCAGTTCTCTCCAATTTATCAGGAATTACTTTATGGCTCAGGATATCTTTGTGGGATTTCCACGTGCACTTGAGAAGAAGGAGTAGTCTGCTATTGTCGGATAGTGATCTGGGAATGTCTGTTGGGTCAGGTTATGAGTGCTTCTCTATCTTGGCCGATTTTCTGTCCACTTCTTTTACTGAATTCTGAAAGAGCAGCATCCAAGTTTCCAGCTATAATTGAGATTTTGTCTCTTCCTTCCAGTTCCACAGTTTTTGCCTCACATCTTTGTAAGTTCTGTTGTTAGATGTGTGATCCATTAAGATTACTACATCTTCTTGATGACTATATTTATTTACCATTATGCCTTTTTTTCTCTTTTCTTTCTGATATTCCTTCTTCGGAGGTCTACTTTGTCTGAAGTTAACATAGCCACTTTCTCATTCTGTTGGTATGTTTTTTCCATCCCTTTAATTATTTTTAGACAACTTTATTAAGATGTAATTCACACAGCATACAATCCACACCTTTAAAATATACAATTCAGGATTCCTTAGTACGTCCTCAGGGTTGCACAGCTCTTACCACAATCTTATTTTAGAGTGTCTTCATTCCCTCCTCATCCCAAAGAAAATCTGTCTCTTTACTTTTAACCTAATTATGTCTCCGTGTTTAACTCATGATTTTTATAGAAAAAAAAAATGGATGAATCATGTTTATTTTTATCCAGTCTGATGGTCTTTGTATTTTAGTTGGTGTGTTCTGACCATTTACATTTAGTGTAATTATTAATGTGATTGGCTTTAGGTCTGTCTGTTTTCTCTCATGCTCTTTCTCTCCACCATTTTTGTTCATCTGTTTCCCAATGGTGCTTTCTTTGGGATTATTTGAGTATTTTTTTTTAGGACTCTGTTTTAATTTCTCTTTTGGTAGTTCAACTGTGTTTCTTCATATGTATTTTTTTCATAGCTGATTAGCAGTTGTAATGTATACACACCTAACTTTCGTCTATTTGCTGTCAACCATATATTGTTCCTTTTAACCTCCTTACTGACCTTTACTTTATAGTCACCACACACATTGCATCTACAGTTGCAAATGTGTTACATCTACATTCTTTATAGTTGTGCCATATGTTACATCTATTTTATAGTTGTCCCATACAGTACACCCACATACATTGAATATCTCCTCCCAGGCAATGCTGTAACTTTTGCCTTCAAATGTTATGCATGCATGAGACAACTTCAGGGGAGAAAAATCTCCTTTTTATTATCCCAGTACTTACCATTTCTTCAGCTCTCCTTCACTCCTGAAGTTCTGAGTTTCCTTCTACCGTTTCCTTGAGCAGGTCATTCACAGCTGATCGAAGAATGCTCCTAGTTTTCCTTAATCTGAGTGTGTTTTTCTTCTGCCTTTATTCTCCAAGTTCTGATTCCCCCCACAATTCACATGTTTTTGTTTACCTTTCTGGTCCTCAGATAGATGTGTATTTTGTCCAAAGTTTAGTTATAATTACTGAGAGAGATGGGCTGATGTCGAGTTAACTTCACTGTGGCCCAGCTGATGTATTTATCCCACAGAAATTTATAATGTTAATGTAGTCAAATTAACCCTCATCTTTATAGGTTATGCTTTTTTGTACTGTCTAAAAAGAAACTTTCTTTTAAAAAAGTCAGAGAAAAAAATCTCTCTTACCTTGCTGTCATAAAGATCTATCTCTCTATATTTCAAAGTTTAGGGTTTGGGGTTTTTTGTTTGGTGGTGGTTGTTTTTTGTTTTTGTTTTTTACATTTAGGAGTTCATGCTACCTGTACTTTATTTGTGAGAATAGTGTAAATTTACAATATAGTTTGACATTTCTCTGCTCCAATAACAATTGCCCCATGCCTTTTATAACATAGGACCATACTTCCAACTTCCTTCCAATGCTGAGAACATTGCCTGAAATGGACTGTTCTCTGCATTTATCTGTAACCTTCTAGATTTTTCTTTAATGTTACTTTCTTCTTGTTGGCCTTCCTTGAGCATCCCTTCTAATCAAAGTAGTTATTTGCCTCTATAAATTGGTTTCTGTAATTCTAGAATTCATATATCCTTTTATATAACCTATTTTTCTGTATTATAATTACGTGCATGTGTGTATACCCTGCAGACTTTTGAGCATACAGAGAATGCATTGAATGCATCATGATCAGTTTTGCATTCCAAACACAAGCACTCAATAAATTGCCAACTCAGTGTAATTGTCGTCTGGTAGTGGCTTCAGATGAATTAAGAGAAGCAAACTGGTAGGATATTTCATTCAAATATTTAAACTCCGTCTCATGTTAAAAATGTACCAATAAACTTGGTAAACAAAATCATAGGCAGTTGCATTACTGGTTGGAGGATATTAAAGTCACATTTTATTTGGTGATTATGTTCTAAAGTTGGTGTGATATGTGAAAGTCACATACAACAGGAGAGACTCTGAACATCCCTTATATTGTCTGTAAAAAAAAAAACAGTGGGCTTTTACATGTTTTATATATAAAACAGTATGCTTTTAATGTCTACAACTCCATACAATTACATAAAACAACTTAAAGCATTAATAGCATAATATTTTGAATTCCAAGAAACTGAATTGCACAGAATTGAATTTTCAGAGGTTCATTCATTCATTCATTCATTCAACAAATATTCCGTGTGGACCATGCCAGGCAAGATCTAGGCACCTTGGTCTACAAAACCAACATCCTTGCCCTCATGGGACTTAAATTCTAACTTTGAAAAGCAAACAATAAAAAATATTTAAATAAGTGCACAATATACTAAAAGGAAATAAAATACATTAAAAAAAGGAATCAGGATAAGCAGACCTGGGAGTGACAAGAGTGGGTATAGAGGGAGATTGGGTTGAGTAGCGACTTTAAGAAAGAGGGTCAGCAGAAGCTTCATTGAGCAAAGACAAAGGAAGGAGGTCAGGGCATGAGCCATGCTGATGTCAGGGAGAATGCTCCAGTGCAGGAACAGTGAAGACCCTGAGACAGCTGCACACCTGCATTGCAAGGTGGCCAGTGTGGCCAATGGAGCACCAACTCCATGAATTACTAGATGTTTAGATGAAGAGAAGTTGAAGTTCACATTCATTCTAAGTGTTAATCCTAGAAAAGGGAGGCTTTTGCATTATAAATGATAGCGGGAGGCTAAATGTAAAATACGAATTATGAATGTACCGTTCTGTCCTTTTTTGAAACCATTTACCAGGTTTGGAAAGTCTGATCTGCTCAGAATATAAGTGAAGGTAATTGTTTGCCTTTTCTGTGAGTGGAAAATATAGATGAACAGAGCTCTATTCTTGCTCCAGATAAGGGAACTGGGAGCGAGGCCCCCGGGAAGCCAGGCTGCATATTCCCTGCCTAGTTAGCTGTGGAGCTCTGGACACTGATGGGACATTTGTGAATGCACAGTTCTGGAAGGAGTGGATACTTTTGCCTTGTGCTGAAACTGTGAGCAGTTAATTAGGGTGAAAAGATCTATTTTATACAAAATAAAAGAAGGGTTTATTTTCTGACCTTAGTCAACCTCGAAGACAGGATTCTTTTCTGATCACTCTGATTACATTATTATTTGAAACTGTCATTTTGTATTCCTGACTCTGTCAGAAATAGGTTCTAGAACAGCTGAACGGTGATATTGGGAAGACGTGTCATGAGCTCAATGATATCAAAGCCTGGATTTCTTAATCCCAAGTGGATTTAAATTAATTTTATATATGTCCAGGTGACTTTTATTATCTATTTTTGGAAAGAGCCCTTGATTAAAAAGATATGCTCTCATGTGTTGCCTACTTTGGCAAAACCTTGTCTCTTCTCCTTCCCAACACTTCCTGCTATCTGTTTTCCCTTTGCCTATGTTGTCTAGCATTTGTACCTGCGGGATTTGCCATGACTATGTCTCAAAGACACTGTAATAGACCTCAGAGTCACAGTGACTGCCACTGTGCCCATCAGACCCATTTCTCCTTAGACACAGAGCTACCCAAATTTCCCAGATTCCCTCACGGTGCAGAGCAGACCTGTCATGGACACCAACTCAGGGGAACCATAGTGAGCTGATCCACTTCCAAGCTTGGCCCATACAAATCCCCCTTTGCCTAGTGCTCCATGTCCTTCCCCATCTAAAAGCTCGGTACAAGATCCCAGAAGGAGCAAAGCACACTCATGACAACAGGGAAGGCCAGCCACTGACCAGAAACACCTGTTTCATCCTTCATCCCAACAATATACTTCTCTCCTCCTGAGCCAGTGCTGTTTATGGTTTGCCTATTGTGACAGCTAACTAATAGCCCTCATCATTTACTTAGTTTAATGTTGTACGTGTGCAACTAAGCATGACTGTTCTTATTACTTAGTTATCTAAGTTTAACTTCCGTTTTGTAGTAAAAATTATTTAAGATATCAAAAATTGTACCTGCTAATGATACCATTGTTAGAATATTGGAATATCACTTATTAGACATTGTAATACAAAGTAATACAAAGTAGTGATCAGTGGTGTGTATCTATATATATAAATATATATAATTGTATATTTATATATATAAATATATATAATTGTATATATAATTGTATATTTATATATAATTGTATAATATATATATTTATAAGTTGTATATTTATATATAATTGTATATATAATATAAATATACAATTACATATATTTATAAAATATATAAATATATATGTAAATTATAATAAAATTATATAATTTATATAATACCTTTATATAATATCATATATAATATAAATATATATAGATACATTATGAATTTATTAATTATAAATAATTATAAATAATATAAATACAATAGTATTTGATTCTTTTTATTCTTTTCTGATATATACATATATCAGAAAAGAATCCCATCTTTGAGGTCTCCTAGGTCAGAAAATAAATCATTCTTCTTTTATTTTGTATAAAATAAATCTTTTCACCATAATTAACTGTTCACAATTTCAGCACAAGGGAAATTATATATAGAGAACCAAAGCTTATACGTCTTAACAAATGGTCTATCAGAAATTCCTCAAAACCAACAGATTTAATTTTCCTCAAGGACAGAATTAATCCCCTATAACGAGTTGGACACCCTGAGAAATGTTTTCACACTTTTAGGAACTTCTTGCTGCATTAATGATTGTAAAGGAACGCCTTGCTTCCCTCCAGTTCTCACTTGGATGCCTGCAACTGCTAACTAAATTTTGGAGGAAAAAGTCAAGGTTGAGGACAGAGAATATGCTCTCCCCAGTGCTGTAACTTCCACAGCCAAGGGAGTTGCTAAACTGTGTCCCTCTCCTAATTAGAGCTGTTTTTTAAAAATCTCCTTGGATTAGGTTATTTTATTAACATCTAGTTTCTTAAGGTGTTTTTTTTTTCTCTTTCTTATTTCATTATATCTAATGGCACAACATACAGATTGTGGTTGTTTCCAGAAAAAGAATATGATGAGACATTAATAAATTAACAGATAAACTGTGTCCTTCACAGCAGTGCAGGTCCCGGCCAGTTGAACGAGTGGGGGAAGGGCTCCTCTGCGACCTCTCTGTCCTCCAAAGCTGTGGAATACTTTACTACCATGAACACCATTCCCTTTAGAACTCAACCCAAATGTCCTTCCCTCTTTTTGTATCCCACGCACCATTTTGCTCCAAATCAAATGCCCCATCCCAGTATGAATTTCTTGGCCAATATATCACTTTGAAATGAGTCGTGTCTCCTCTGTATCCCAACAACAATAATTATGCAGACACTGTGTTAGTCCGTTAATGCTGCGTTCGCTCATGACATGCTTGTGGTTCTGTGACGTTTAAGCGTCTCTATTCATCTAACTCTTTCTGCTTTTACGTTTTGTTGCTCAATTTGCATGGCAGCCCTTTGAGGAAGCAGGTCATACTGTGTGATTTGCAGTCCTGTAGAATGCATCACAGGGCCTTCCACTCCACAGTCACGGAAAAAACACGCGTTCCCTGATCGGTGGCACAAGGAAGACTTCTTGGAGGCCAAGTCGTTGACTAGTCCCCCGGGAGGTTGACTGAACTTGGGGTACTTGAATTTGTGTTCTGACTATACCACTTACTAGCCAAGTGAGCTGGGGCTTTAAAGATGAATCTCAGCACCTGTGAAATGAGGCTAATACTCCAAAGCCTGCTTTTTACTTCCAATGATTATGAGAAAGTACTAGAATAGTAACGTGTGAAAATGCTTGAAGACTATAAAACAATATCATGAACATAAGGTTAGAAATAGGCCCTCAGAGACCTCAGAGGACTCTGTGTGTGAGCATACGAACTGGGACTGCCGCAGAGAGAAAGCGAATTCTAGAATTCTAGGTGTGGCTCTGTCTGGTGGGACGGACATAGAGACTGGAAGGACGTATGGTGATGAAACTGGACTAATCAGTGTGGCCAGAAAATACAGGACTTTCTGTAGCCTCCTGAAGTGTCTCGACTTGCTTGCTTAGACCAGGCAAAGGGGTCACATTGAAGATTTTCAAACACACAGATTATGTGAATAGATCTTTTCTTTGGAGACAGAAAATCTAGTAGATTAATTGTCCTCAATAATACCCTCCTGCTGTTTGCACTCAGTCCCCTATAAAATCCCGAGAAAAATGTTTTAGAAGAAATCATAATGCTATTACTTTCTTTATTTCCAATATAGGAGATTTATGTTTTTCTATATATTCCATGGATTTGACCCCCATTACTATAATACGTCATTATTATAAACATACCCTAAATATATGTTATCAATTTTTTTATAATCTAGTCATTTTTACTTATACTGTCATGTTTTCTTAAGTGAATTGAGGTAAAAGACCAGAACTCATACAAAATCCATAACCCGGAGTGTCACAAATTAATTACATTGCATGATGTATAATACGATCATAAATTTCTATTTTATAACTTTCCATTAATAGGAAAAAGTATACATTCACTCATCAGAGTCCATTTTTATTCAAAGCTATTAACCTAAAATGCCACAAAATGCAAATAAATGTCCCTTTAAATGATATTAAATGCATTCCAATATGATATTGCTTATGAAAGTTAAGAACGGTTACTATCTTTTTTAAGAAATCAAAGTGTACAGACAAGGTGAAAATCTAAAATCCTTCCTCCCCGTCTTCACTGCCTGGTATCCAGAGGTAGCTACGCTTGCTTACAAGAGGATTTGTAAAGTGCCTTTGAAGTGATATTTTTGCCTTTATCGAACCCTTTGGTAATGAAGGAAACAAAATGGCAACAAGAGAAACAGAGTAACAAGATGAACTTAATTGAATCTGTATAAATAGCTATTTCCGAATTAAAAAGGATCGGCTCTCTTTGCCTAAGCCAGAAATTCTGCTTTCACTTTCAGATCATTCTCTTAAGATTTTTTAGAAGTATGAAAATATACAACGCTTTAATCAAAGATTTTTTTGAATCACATGTTACTCTACGCCGCTTCTCTAGGATCTATTGAGGCAGACTTTGGCTTTACAAACTGTGATTTTCGAATTTCACTTTTTAACTTTTTTTTTCCTCCAACATCTTGTTAGCATCAAGTAGAAATGGGATTTGCATTTGAAACACTAATGTTCACCATTCAGTCAGCCAAGAAGGTTCCTTCTTTTAATTTCCATAAATGCCAGTAAATGCCTCTTTTCACCTTTGGGTGATTAGTCATAGAAAAATCAACTCTGTGACAAATGAACAACAACATGATTTTACATATGAATTATTTAGCAAAGTCTATTTTTATCCTAGAAAGGAAAGACTTAGGGTAAAAAATCAGCAGCAAATTATTAATTTACATGTATTAATATTATTCACAGAAATGGATATCCACGGGAAGTAAAGAAATTTATATCTCATTTTTAAATTAGTTCATCTCGTAGAACTCTATTAATGACACCATAGAAAACTACTGAAAATTAATAAGAAGACATATAATGACCTCATGAAGCCTTCACATCACATTGGGTTTCCCTCTGGGTTGTGAGAGATTCCGTGAATTTTGACCCGGAAAGTGATCAAACTAATGAGAAGTGTCCCCCTTGAGATGTAGAACTTTCAGGAACTCAGTTTTTACTTCCTTTGTCAGATTCTTGTCTTCATGTCCGCCTATACCTCTGGACATTAGAAGGCACAAAATAACTTTCCAAGTCCAGGTGGGGAAAGGGACACTAAGATTCATGTCTTGAACTTCTAAGTATCAAAGCAGCAAGATTTTCTCAAACAAAATCCTTAAAAAAAAAGAAAGAAAGAAAGAAAAAAAGAAAGAAAGAAAGAAAGGAAGGAAGAAAACCCTCAGTGAGTTGTCAAGGTGGTAATAGCCAGTGTTTGTAAGTGGCCCTATTTTCTCGGGATTACTGCATCGATGAAGTCTTCTTGTTAAGACCCCGCTGAGAGGAGGGGATGTTGTTGGGGGATGAGTACTCCAGCCCATGGGGACGTGTCTGGACCGTGGTCATTGACGTGTCTGCTCACACCTGCTGGGAGCTTGAATCAGAGGGATCGGAAGCACCTGTTTATTAAGTGTGGATGGCGTGGCTTCCCCTTCTGTGACCTTTGCTTGAGAGCAGAAGGGAGGACATGAGGCTGTGGGTTGGAGGGTCTGAGCTGACAGGAGGCTGTGGACAGCAGGCGCTCTCTGCCCCCCCGCCCCCCCGGTGCAGCACACGTGGGGTGCCTCCGGGGACACTGCCTGCCCTCGAGGGGCTGGGCAGGGCCTCCCACCTGTCAGTTCCTTTGAGGGGTCCGGTTGTCCCAGCTCCCAGGGGACTGTGACTTTCTGCTCTCCCATACCAAATCGCCAAGTGGCTCCTAAGCTTTGAAGCTTTCGTACTTGTTTCAAATGTCAAATTTAAAAATAAAAATCACAGAATAATTTCCAGGTATATTATTAGATTCTCCACTGATATTGGTTTCAAAGGCATTGAAGCTGACAGATGGTCTGCACCCTTTTCTAGAAGCCTGGGGTTTGTACCTGTGACACAATAGTATCATTTTCCCCCCATGCCATCCAAAAATAATAATTCTGGGCATGGGACGTCTTAGTCTGTTCGGGCTTCTGTAAGAAATGCCACAGACTGTGTGGCTTATCAACGACAGAAATGTCTTTCTCAGGGTTCTGGAGGCTACAAGTCCAAGATCGGGGTGCCAGCATGGTCGGGGGAGGAGCCCTTCGGGGCTGCAGATGTCTCTCCGCGTCCTCCCGGGTCGAAAGGGTGAGGCAGCTTTGCGAGAGCTTTACTAAAACCACTGATCCCATTCACGGGGTCCATCCTCGTGACCTAATCACCTCCCATAGGCCCGAACCACAAACACCACCACACCGGGGGTGAGGATTCCGACATGCGAATTTGGGGGGACACAGACATCCGGGCCACTGCATGGGATAAACTTGTTTGAGTGTCAGAGGCATCGCATGCGTCGGTCACCCAGAAGGCTGCGGTGACGGTCCCGCTGTCTTTCCGGGGCCCCGCTCACTGGCCACTCAAAGCCATCTAGACATGTGTGAACTCAGAGTAACTAATGGGCCTGGGACCACCCACACCTGATGTGATTTCAGGGCAACAGAGGGAGTGCCCAGGGTTTTATGGTGTTTGAAAGGACCGTATCTGAATCCGGACAGGAGAACTACCTCTCAAGTGTAAGAAGGTGCTCAGGGTCCGTATGGCATTTCTTGAAGGATCTCTCTCCCTTTCCTTCCCTGTCCTGGATGGCGGAGAGGTGCCCAGGGCCCCTAAATTTATTTTTTGAAAAATGAAAACAGAAATCTAATATACTGTGTAAGAGGAGATTTCAATACAGAGCAAGCAAACCCAGTTAAAAGAGTCTTTTTTAAAATAGCATCGGGAGGCCATAAGGGAGGAGGAATTTATGCACGTCCTCCTGGAGGAGCCTGGACTTGTTGCCTGCCCCTGAGTCCTTCCTCACCAGGACACCAGGGCAGGTCGTTTGCTTTCTTCACATCAAGAGAAACCAGCTTTCAAAAGTTTCTATAACCCTAACGTGTATACGAACCCAACCAACCCCAGTTAAGCCAGTCTTAATCCCTGTTGTAAATGGAGGACCTGAGAACAGCACTCGTGACCTTCACCTTCATGACTCTGTCCTGTCTTCTCAGAGCATGGGGAGTCAGGTTTCGGCCTGAATCCTTCTCCCGAGCTGCAATTCCAGCGGCCCAAATCAATGCCTGTTTGCTTAAATTTTCAGCCAGTTCTTTCTCACTGACGACTGTGATAAACTTTCTCCCTTCTCCCAAGCATGTCACTGGGCATTCGTACACGACCTCTGTTTCAGCTCTCCAAGTGCCCTGGGCACCCGGTGCTGGGCAGAGATTAATTTACTCACTTTGGACTCGAAAGGACACCCCTAGTCTGAGCAAGAAACGCATTCTACCTCCAGAGACTTCTACCCACATGGATCCACATTTTCCTACTTAACGTATCTTATGTAACCTCTTTTAAATTTTATTTTAAAGATACTATTTATTTAGTTGAGTGAGAGAGCAGAGGGTGAGGAGAAGCAGGCTCCCCGCTGAGCAGGGAGCCCCAACATGGGGGTCGTCCCCGGGGTCCTGGAATCATGAATCAGCAGAAGGCAGACGCTTAACTGACTGAGCCACCCAGGCACCCTCTATGACCCTTTTTAAATAGAAGCAAGATTCCCCTTAACCCTGAACATTTCTTAAGTTAATTTATTATAATAGTCAGACACACATTGTTACATAAGAGCTCTGTAGCCTTTCACCTCTCATTACAGCTGTAAAACCAAAGCAAACTTACAAATTCAACTTGACAAAACCTACAGAAGCAAAAAATTGAAGTTTACAACATTCGTGCTAGGTATGATTTTGTTCAGCTGAAATGAAATGACTGATGACAAAGTGAAGGTGGTCTGGACTCAGATTCCATGAACGTGGGTCCATGTCTACCACCCTGAGCCCTTGGTGACCTCAAGCTTCTACCGCTTCTCTGGGCTTGAACTGCGGGGCAACTGCCCACCTCACCGAGGCTGCGGTCTCACTTAGCTCTTTCTCAGGGGAGGATGCCTCATTGCATATTAAACCCATCCACTGTTTCCTCATTCATCTGCAGCGATATCGGTAATATTCCGTGTCGTCCGGCTTGTAAATAAAATACGAAGTCAGAGAATAAAGTCTTGCTGAGCACTAGCTTAATGATTATAGTGCTTTTGAAAAACTGTTTTGTAAAGAAAAATGCACTAAATACTAAATTATCCAAGAATGGGAGGACCCCAAAAATAACATATACAAATAGCTATTTCAGAAATATTAAACAGTTGTTTAATTTATTCACTAAAATCTGTTTATCTTACTCCTGAAATTCAGAGAAACTCTGGACCTTTCCTTTGTTCCCATCTAACTTTCTTTAGTTTTAAATTTATATATACATATAAATTTATATATAATATAAAATAATATATTGTTATATTATTATAATATATAATATAAAATAATATATTTATATTTAATGACATAAATATATTTTATTTTATGATTAATAAAATAATGTATATTATTTTATTAAATATATATTTAATAATATATAAATATATACTTATGTGTATAGAATAAATCCAATGGGTTGCTCAGTATGTGAGAGCTCCTTCTTGATAAGGAAGAGACTATGTTATGTTATATAGGGCCCCAAATTGTGAGAAGTGTTCTCACGTAATGTTATCTGTTCAAATCATCAGGATAATCATAATTCAGCAATGTTTGGGGTTTTTCTCAAGTCCAAGAGCAAACAATGACAAAACCATAGGACCCCGCATTTATAAGGCACTGGCTGCTTCTTTAAGGCGTGCTTTTAAGTGGCCCGCGCATGTTACTCCTGTAAACCATCCCGCGTTTTGTTGAGGTGGACTGTTACTGAGAGCCCACCCCACAGAGGAGGTAGCTGACGGGCTTGTTGGCAAATGCAGGATTCTGGCCCGCACCCCAGTTGCCAGGGACTGGGTTTTAGACCACACTGTGTCTCCTCGAGCTAGCCCTGGGGCGCTCGTGGGCCAGTGATGCTTTGGGAAAGGATGAAGTCCCCTGTCCCTCTTGGCTTGTCTACATCGAGTCCTAAGAAACACTTCTTCTCACCTCTTCCTTCCCCTTTTCCAATGGTGGCAGCCTCCTTTTTCAACATTCAGAGCATACCTCCTCTGCGGAGTTTCTCCAGACCCTCCTCTATAAGCCCTGTTTCCCAGGTAGATCGGGGGAGGGGAGATTTTTAAAAGACGTCCTCCCCGTCGCTATGCTGTGTGCGACAAGTGAAGACAGTTGTGTGTTTTGCATGCTTCAGAGTTCCTTTAAAGGCAAGATATTTGTCACATGCACGGAGCACAGGGATGGGACAGCGTGGACAGCCAAGGGATCATAGGTAGGGGGCAATTTTTACATCTCCAGTTGTTAACACTTGCTTTTTGGTTCTGAAAGATGAGGATTTTGTGTCCAAACACTGTAATATAAAACACACCCGAAAAGAAAATAAGTAAGTGGCAAGCTGTCTGCAGGGACACGGGGTGGAGATAGATCTTTGAAGCAAGGTAAGCAAGCTTACAAGTTACAAGATCCCAGTGGGACACCTGTAGCCAATGAAGAAATAAGGGTAAATGGGGGGGGGATGAGGGAGTACGAAGGCGCTCATACCCAGCTGTACCCTTGATCCCCAGCATCACTTCCTCTCTTTCTGAAAAGAAATGGCTCCCTTTCAATACCAAAACTTAATTAAAAAAAATTTTTTTTCATCCTGTTAAGTCCCCGTCCCCTATTTCCCCCATCCCCCACCCACCTCCCCTCTGGTGACCAGACGTGTGTTGTCAGTAGTCACGAGTCTACTTCCCAAACCAAAATTTTTGCTTCAAAGTCATTCTTGCCTTCTTAATGATCATACGTAATTTATCATGAAGCATGAAATAGTGGTAGAGGAAGCTGTGAGGGTTTCTGTTATCACCGACAGGACACGAAACTTACAGAATGCAGAAACACTGATTGTGATGTTTGCAGAGCACTGGGTAACAAAGTGAACACTTTGTAGTGCTTGTATATCACTTGACCGTCCTTTAAATAATGTCCGCGGTTGCCGGTGTTCGCAATTCTAAAATATTACAGCCTTTTACAGCTTTGGCCAGATGTGATTCTTGTACCTCACGATCTAATAAATTCAATAAATCTGAATAGAGCAGATTAAACATCGTTCGGGGCACACCGTTCTTGTCTTCTGATCTTCTAATCACCGTCTCACGGATCATAATTTTAAAATCCCCTCTGAACCATTTTATGTTGCAAGTAGTGACCTATGATGTATCCTTACACAGAATTTTAACTCTCATTTAAGGAATAACCTGTAAAAATTCTTTGTTTTTCTTTCTTTAAAGGAAAATCAATAATGTTAGTATGTTACCATCTCATTTAGACCATTCTGGCAACTACCCTTAGGTACCTATTAGATTTTACTCAACACCTATTAATCTCCATAATAGACAATGAAGTTCCTTGGGAACCTCTCAACGAAGGGTTTATTCTGAGCATTCGTTGATTATTGCAAACATCAGTCACGTTTCTGCTTATCAAGGAAGCATGGAAAGCGCCTGGTTGTTGGTTGGAAGATGGGGTTCTTCTGTACTTACTACATTATTCAAGACATCAATAGCCTCATTAAGAAAATGCTTTCTAGTGGATTGGGTATATAAGTCTCACCTTTTACAGTGTATTTGGGACGTTTTCCATCAAAAGCCTTCCCTCCAGCCACCATCAGATCAGCCGCTGCAGAGTGGCTCGATCTGGAAGTGTTAGGAAGGGCTTGGCGGAGGGTCCCACCTCATGCACGGTTTTGGTCATTATGAAGGGCTGCGGAAAAGAGTCTGGGATTGAGAAGAGACCCAGAATGGATGTGCTCTCTGCGTGGCGTGGGGACAGAGCCGTGTGGCTCTCCGGTGCCCCGGCATGAACAGAAACACAGTCCGTGCATCTGGCCATGGAAAAGCAAGGCCAGCTGCTGGATGGAGATGTGCATTCTGCTGGTCCAGTTTTTATGCTTTACTCTGTCTTGTTAGACCTGCCTCCATTTTCATATGACTTCTGTATCCTCCTTGTTCTCTTTTAGATTAATGGAGTATTTATTATTTCACATTTTCTGTATGTAATTTCACGTGTAATTACATGTTCTCTCCCTGCGTGTTCTATAGTTTGACTAGAGAAGAAAGCGTGCATTTTCTACTTACTGCCTCTTAAGGGACTTTTGTTACTTTGACCATTTTCCTACTGCTGCTAGAAGCCTACCACCTCTAAACACCCCGCAACCCCTCCTGGCTTTCGCAGGTCGTCATTGGTGTGCATTCCAGTTCTACAGATAATTTATGGCCCATAAGATATCCCAAGAGCTAACTTCTATTTACCCTTGGATTTAATTCTGGTGTGCATGAATTAAGAAACTTAATTAAGAATTAAGAAATTAAAAAACTTGATTCTCTATTAAGTTTCAATTTTTTCCACCTGGGATCATTTTCCTTCACCTTAAAAAAAAATGAGAGACTTCTGATGGCAAATTTTCCCCTTTTTATTGTCTAAAAGTATCTCTATTTTACCTTTTGAGGGTTATTTTTATTGAGAGTAGAGTTTAAGGCTGAATTAGTTTCTTCCAGTACTTTAACTCATTATTTTCTGTCTTCTGCTTAGAAGTCAGCTTTCCCTCTCATTGTCGTTCCTCTGAAGGGAATGTGTCTCTTTCCTGTAGATTTTAAAGCTTTTTCATTTGTCTTTGTTTTAAGAGGATCTACCTTGTGCTTTCTCACTGCCGGCAGGGGCCTGTGTGTGTTTGCCTTTTGTGTGGTTTCGCTGAGCCTCTTGGGTGTGTGGATTGATGCCCTTTGCAAGTTTGGGAAACTTATCTCTTTGAGGACTGCCCTGTCACATTCTTTGCGTATCTCTTCCCTCTGGAATTCCTTTTATGTGTGTCTGTTCCGCGTCTTCGGTTTGTCCACCATTTCCTCTCTCCTAAGCATGTCATCATCACAGGTATTTTAAAGTCTCTATCGATGAACCCTAAGTCAGGATCATCTGTGAATCTGTTTCACGCTCTGATTTTTAGTGAATTTCCTTCTCTCTCTGCATGTCATCTCTGATCTCGCCGTAAGCGTCATGGGTCAACAAACTGGAGATGCTGTCGAGGCTGGGCACTACTAGGGAGAGATGCCACCATCACATTAGGGGGCAGAAGCAAGGGCGGGAGGCCTCAGTCCAATCCTGGATGGAGCCGCTGTGCAGAAGCAGCCTCTGCTCTGCCTCTCACCCACCAGCAGCACCGCCTGAGCTTTGGCCTGTGGGTTTTTTGGTTCCTTCGCTCTGGAAGAGCCCAGATGCGCTTGGGCTGTGCATTTCAGAGGTCCTGGTCCCCTCTCCAGGCTGTGCAAAATTCTGCACGTCTTGGGCACCTGGGTGGCTCAGTGGGTTAAAGCCTCTGCCTTCAGCTCAGGTCATGATCTCAGGGTCCTGGGATCGAGTCCCACATCGGGCTCTCTGCTCTGCAGGGAGCCTGTTTCCTCCTCTCTCTCTCTCTGCTTGCCTCTCTGTCCACTTGTGATCTCTCTCTGTCAAATAAATAAAATCTTAAAAAAAAAAATTCTGCACATCTCGAAGATGAGACTAGTCGGCGCTTGAAGCTATCCTCCCCCATCCCACCCTCTTCTGAAGCACCTCAAACACCCCAGGGGATTTCACTCTGGTTTTTTGTAAGCTTTTGGCCTAAGGCACCACTCACGCATACAGCTGCAGAACTTAACAAATATCTCTTGGGGGAAATGGTCATCATCGGAGGGTCTGCAAATTCCCAATCTGTGTCTCTAGTCTCTTACAGCTGCAACATATTGTACAGTTTCTCTGTCTTCTAGAAAGGGCTCTCTAGACCTACAGAAGAGCTCAGAATTGGCAAATGTCCCAGGAGAGGGGAAAGAAAAGAAAACAGCTGGTCATTATCTGTTCAGAAAGATTCAGAATTTCAGTTTCTCTGGTTCTCAGTTTGCCAGAGCTATCTGATGCTCTAAATATATGATTTTGGTAATTTGTCTTTTTTTTTTTTTTTCATTTACAATGGGAGCAGTAACCTGACATGACCTTAAAAACCCTATGCAGGTGGGAAGTTTTCCTGTTTTGTTTCTAATTAGATCAGCGTAAAGTTAGGTTACTTAACAAAAACGATACCTCAAGGAAGTCGGGGGGGAAATCAGTTCAGATGGTAAAAATATTCTTCCATCAATTATATACTCTCTCATAAGAATAAATCCCGTGAGAGTATTTTCCGCAGATTGCTCTATGTGCTGAACGTGGGCCAAGGAGTATGGATACACAAGAGCTCGGTATCCATAGAGCAAACGAGATGGCAGCTGATAGCAACCGCCAGGTGTACACGAGGCAGTAGAGGCGCTAAAACACGATCGCGAAGGAGGCACACGGATTGCACGCAATCCCATGGAGGGAGAGGAGCGTGGCAAAGGGACCCTGGTCTTTAGCTCTAGCCCGCTTTCATTCACTCTCGTCCGTTTTGCTGGGGAGGCTGGGAGCGGCAGGACAACAAAGCAGGAGGGCCTTTGGAAGTGGGCTGGGACGTCTAGTTTCTTCTGAATTCTCCCCGGCATCCCCGCTGTGATGTCTGCACACTCACTTGAAGATGCCCAGAGAAACCGTGTCCTAGGGAAGCGACAGGAAGAAGCCCATGCAATCACATCGTGATGCTGTCCTGCAAAGGTCCCTCAGGTTTGGTCTGTCTGCGCCCAAGGACAGCGAGCAACGGCTGCTGGTTCAGATCCCGGCTCTGATTTGCCGCTGCAACCTAGAGTGTGTGCTGAGGCCCCGGTGAGGTTGCAAGTGTTTTCGAGGCCCTATAACTCGTTCCCTGCTGCAGGGTGGGCTGTCCTCGGCCTCTCTTTGCTCCTGGAGACCGTGTCTGTGTGGGCGCAGTTCCCTGTTAACACTGGCCTGTGGATGGGCTCTCTCGAGCGGCCCCATCTCTGGGCTGACGCCTCGGAGTCAGGAGTAGAGTCATGCTCCCTGAACAGATGTGGACTAGTACTGCCTAGAGGGGGGCGCCCTAGAATCGGGGAACCTCGAGAAACCCAGAAAGCTCTATGACACACAGCCTCTCAGTTGTGATAAATGAGGGGGAGGAATGGGATGTCCTAAGAAGGTGCATCGTCATAGAGGGCGAAGGGCCCGCTCCTGGAATCCCCTGGATGTTTCTCTCCTCAGCCCGTGTTCCTGTCCTCCCTGCTCTGTTCTGTTGGCCGCCTGCGCCCTTTCCAGCCCCGCGGTGGGGGCGGTTTCCCGAGGCAGCCGCGCCTGGAGGCTTGGAAGCCAGTGAGAGCAGAGAGCAGCCCGGGCTGGCCCTCCCGCTCCCTCTCGCGCTCGCAGCACCTGCTGCTCCAAGTCTCCCCTCTTCCCCGCCCCCCTGCAGGTCATCCAGCAGCTGCGGCTCTCCGAGAACGAAAGCGCGGCGCTGCAGGAGCTCCTGGACTGGAGGCGGAAGCTGTGCGAGGGGCGGGAAGACTGGCAGCGCCTCCTGCATCCCCCGGAGCCCAGGGCGCCTCCCCCTCCTCCCTGCAGGAAGCCCACGCTGGTGAAGAAGCCCGAGGGCGCGTCCTGCGGCCGGCTGCCCTCCGAGCTGTGGGACTCCGGGCTGTGAGCGGCCGCGCGCTCAAGTGCCCGCCGCATCCCGGCCGGCGCCTCCGGCCCGCGTCTACACGGAGTGGCCCGGACCCAGGACGGAGGCCGCGGGACTCGGCGCGTGTGCGTGTGCGTGTGCGCCCGTGTGCGTGTGCCTGTGCGTGTGCCTGTGCGTGTGCGCGAGTGCGTGTTCTTCTCGCCCGTGCGGGGCACGCGCTCCGCTTCTCGGCCCGCAACCCCATGGGGGAGCAGGCGCTGGACAAGCGCGGGACAGCGCCAGCGGGACCAGGCGGAGCCGTCGAGGGTCGCGCTCCGGCTCTGGGGTCGGGGTCCCCGATGCTCCTGGTCCCCCAGCCGCTCGGGCCCAGCACACCCTCCGCGACGGACGCCTGGTGTCTTCGTCCGTTGTGTTTTTGGCCGTTACGAACCTGATGGTGATGGACCGGCTTCTGACCCGTTTTCTAACTTTCTGCGGTTGGTGCTCCCTTCAAACACAAGTGTGAAAACTCCTGTCTACAATTTTCTCTCCTCCCGCACCTTTTTTAAACCTGAAGGACCTAACCCCCTCGAGACTGTCATTGTTTTAGCCCGTGTCAAGCTTGTGCGCGCGCAGACTGGGTCCCGGGGTTCCGCGGGGCCGCCTGGGGAGGCCCGTCCCCCCGGGGCCGCGACTCTGCGGACGCGCACAGCCAGCTCCTGCCGGACATCTCCCGTCCCCGCGTCACCATCAGCCGCGGGAAGCTCAGTGGAGCACGGGGGGCTCCCGGGTCGCAGCTGGCCGCGTGACAGGGTCACCCCGGAGGTCTGCCCAGTCCGAAGGAGCTCGTGGGGACCCGCTGCACCGGGCGGTGACGCCGCCTCCCAGGGTGGCCGTCCCCTCGGAGCTGTGCCGCTGGATCCCCTGCTCCAGTCCTCAGCCCTCCCGTAACAGAACCGCCCGTTTATCCGTGTGCTTCTGCGGCGGCCGGGATGCCTTCAGCGGCGCCCGCCGACCGAGGTTCTCGCTGCTTGGAACGCCGTGTTCGTACCACCGTCCCAATAAAAGGTGCAGCTACAGTCTTCGGTGGTGGCGTTTATTTGGGGTTGTTGCTGTGTCCCTGGTCGAAGAGCAGGGGCAGTGAAGCCATCCTGTCCCCGCGGCCTGCCTTCCTCTGCGCTCGCAGCCCCCTGCAGGCTTCGGGCACTAAGGGTCTATTTTAAAATAAAGGTTTTATGAATATTCAGGTATAACGGCCATGCAGGCAAATGTCAGCGTTGAGAATATGTTTGTCGTTTAGAAATAAGAGGCTGCCAGGTCCACAGACGATTTCCCTTAAAAAGGTAGTTTATTAAGGTGCCAGGGAAGAAGGCCTGGGTCAGCCAGAGGGCAACGGGCCAGGGAACCCAGGGAACCCAGGGAACCCAAGGAACCCAGGGGCCCAAGCCTAGATTGCCATGTGCCTGGGAAGGATGGGGGGAGGCAGGGTTTGCAGGCCGAGAATGGCCAGTTTGAATAATTTCAGGGGCTCCAGGCGGGAGGCTGTCCCTGGTTGTCTGGTACTTGGCCCTGGGCCTTGGGATGGGGGTAGGGTTACTGGCTGAAGAGGGACCCACCCATGAAGAGGGTGCTGGAGTGTGGGCTCTGGAGTGGTTGGCGATGTTTATTATATCTAGAAGGTGGGGAGGACTGTTAAAGCATGAAAATAGAGAAAATGGAAAGGCACAGTGAATACAAGGTCAACGACAACATCACTGATGCTGTCTAACAGGGAGGCCTTCTGGGTCACCTCCAGCTTCACGCCACACACTGCCACTCTCCGCCCTCTCTCCGACGCCTGACTTCCGCACCTCAGCCACCAGCAATGGAAGAAGCCAGCTTTCCTTGACCTACATGGCTTCCTACATGGCTGGCCTTGCACATTGTGGCCGCCTAACGATCGTGGACCATAAGTCTGAACTGATCTCCACCCGCCTCCAACACACACAGTGTATTTATTTGGACCAGGGTGAAAAGCAAACTGTTCCAGCATTGTACCTTTTGAGAATTTGTTTCCATTGCGCACTGAACACTGGCTATGACTGTGCGGGTGCTTTGCACATGTTATTCCTAACGCAGACCTCCCTGGGAATGACCATCTACATACTCATCCTGGAATTAAAGCCTTAAGTAGGCTATCAGATCATAAACCCTCATCTTTATGGTTCCAAAGCCCATGTCACATTAACTTGATATGCAGAAATGTTCTGCTCATTATATCAAAATATATCTTTAAAAATCTTCAAACTAAATGACTCTTGGGGGATACAGTGTTGTGTGAAAATGGGAGGTAAGACTTACCTGCAGAGCTTACGCGGAGTGGGCTGTCCCCAGCACGTGTGGGTCCAAACGGCATCATCCCCTGTTCTGTTAACCTGGTCACAGTTTTGGGCTTGTGTAGGTGTAGGCTGACCTGTCTGTCACCTGCTAGAGGTATCAAGGGCATCTGGGAGAGTTTATATGGGCTGAGTCTAGGAATCCCTTTGTCTCATCTAATGTTTGTTGACCCTGCAGAGGCAGATAACAAACCCTTTGAGGGCGTTCTAGCCCACATGCAGGTGTGTGGTAACTAGAACCATGTCGTCGTGCCTGTTCTGATGTGATGCGACAGGCAGCGGACTAGAAAGCATGAATAGCCACGACAATAGAAACAATATTAAGAGTCATAATAATAAGAGATAAAGTCCAATTCTGTGTGTATGTATTAAAGGTACTCCTGGAATGGTTCTCTAATGATTACGACACTGTCAACAAAATGAACTGAGGTACTAATCTGCTTAATAAAGCACGGAATGTTATTCCACATAAGCAAGATTTCAACAATTATGTATGTTTACAATATACTTAATGATGGTATTTTAATTGCTATCAGACCATAAGGTATGAATAGTGATATATTATTGGGCCTGAGACCTTCTGTTTAGCAATATAATTGGTATGAATTATTACCCCGTGTTCAAACACTGCCCAACCTTATTGCTTTTTTAAAAAATGCTTTATGAGTGGTCTCTAAAAACTACTATCAAAATGTTTATAGTGGGTTAAAATGATTTAAAGTGTATTTTCTAGAGTGGAAAAATATATTACTATTCTTAAATTGTGGTACCTAATTTAGTAGAATTATGCTTCCATAAATCTACCCCATAAATGCAACAACCAATTAAACTCTTAGATTTGTAAATGAACATCCCATATAAACATTACATAAGTTGGACAAAAAGTCTGTTATGAATTCCACAGTCTAGGAGGACAGATAAATTTCTATCAAAATTCTATTGCTGTCAATTTCCAGCGAGACATCAAACCCATCTCCTGTCACAATAAAGGACATCAGGTTATTATATAATAACATTCTGCAGTGGGACACATTTCACTCCTGGCTATCACTCTGCACTGCCAATTTTTTTTCAAACTTTTAAATGTATATCTTTAGCTAGAAGTTAATAGGGTTTATTTTTATGCTTATTCTCATCAGGAAATTTTCAAAAAAAAAGAAAAAAAAAACATTAAATTAGCTGGAAAAAAACAACAACTGTGTTCCGAGTAAAAGTTCAGTGTAATTTCATTACATTTTTCAAATTGTTTTTAGCTGCACATAAAAAAGCCATGTAATGCAGATGAAAGCAATTATATTTCTATTTATGGTGCAATGGTAAATTCTCTGCAATGCTCATGGTTTCCCAAAACAGTAGCACTGCTTTCAAAAAACTAAAAATATATTCTCTCCCCCCATTCCACTTCCTTTACATCTTATTCATAAGCAATGACTGTATCAAACAGACTCTACTACAATGTTCTAGCCGTGTGAGTTACAAAGACACGCATATAGCATGGGGTTGTAACATGGTGAGTTACAGATGGTAAAGAATTACCTTTGTAGTCCGTTCACTTTCCCTAAGTACTGGAGACCCCTGGGCAGCTCCATTATTGTGT
This sequence comes from Lutra lutra, assembly GCF_902655055.1. NCBI lineage: Eukaryota > Metazoa > Chordata > Mammalia > Carnivora > Mustelidae > Lutra > Lutra lutra. Next base: position 197,948,481 of record NC_062280.1, read on the forward strand.
TTCCAGTAAGTTTTCTAAAATCCAGCATGCTTTGTAAAACTTTAAAGATGAGTTTTTCAAAGGCTGTCTTATTAGCTGCCTATAATACATACCTATTACCTGTTCTAATTTGTCCCGTCACTTTTCAGATTTAAAAAAAAAAAAAAAACCTCTTTATACCTAAAATATTTTGTATGCTTTGACAGCAGCACAATGTAATCTGGATGTATGTAGTTTACCCGATCGTTACAATGGCTGAAGAAGACCTTGATGTCTTCTCATAGAAAATATTAAAGGTGAATAAATCTACGCATTCATTTCCATTGTTGCTTCACAAAAGGAATGCATCGAATGTGTCTCTGCTTCGCTTTGAATTAGTCATGGGCAGATAGCCAGCGTATCTGCTGGCTTGCCTGCCCGACAGCCCCGGGGAACACGTGCGGCTTCAAAGCAAGGTGCGTGAGCTTACCCACATGACATCTTCCTGATGTCACCACTTAGCTTCTAAAGTCTAAAGGGAATGAAAGAGAATGAAACCATGGATAAATCCCAAGGGAGGGATCAAAGCTCTACAGAAAAAGGAAATAAAACCAAATTCAATTTGAGGTTTTGATCTTTTAAGATTTCAGCAAACAAAGGGGCTTGAGGTCCATGATCTCAAACAATTGACTGAAAAGTGTATGAATTCTGCCACATTCTGAAGAAAGGTTTTCTTTACCGGACCTATTTTTGGGAATCTGTTCAACTGAATTTAATCAAACTGGGTCTTGAGTGGTAACAAGAGAAATAGTGCTACCCAACAGAGTCCCTATTATGGTTCATCAATATTACCGTTGAATAAAATCACCAATCTTCATATCACAAAAGGAACTTTTTGATACCTTTTTATGTAAGTCGGTTGTACATGTGTGTGGGTTGTGGGGGAAATAGTTCTCCAGAAAACTTTGCAATTGGTGAACTGCTGTCGTTCCCTTGGGTGTAGAAGCTGTTATAAAAAGATAACATTCTATATTTTAAAAAGCAAGAAAAATTCCCTGACAGAAGAGAAGAGACGCCACGGGAAATCCATGTAGAAATTGCTTCAGTGCCTGAAGGCTGTCAAGGGTCGGGAAGGAGGGAATTTGAGGTGACACTGTCTCATTACTGATATCCAGGAACATTTGCCTTTCAGCCCCATATGAAAACAAACCGTACAAAGACAGAAGACTTAGTGCCAAGAGCATTCACAAGCCAAAAGTTTATCCACAGTGACTCAAAGAAAAACTCATTAAAGGTACAAGTTGCTACGTCTCCCTGTTCTACTCCTGGTAGTTGGCGTTTGGCCCTGGTGAGTCTCCAACCCTACCTATGTTGCTCTCAAGTAGGCTAACTGTTTCAACCAACAACCACAGAAGCTAGTGGTTCCACAGTGTAGACTATTCTAGATTTCTCCGTTACCTCACAGTCTGACACATGTGGACCCCAAGAAGTCATACTGAGACCAAGGGTCCTTCTTCCCACTCAGGTCTCCAACCTCCTCATGGCCTGTGGAGGGCTCCTCGGTCAGCCAGCGGGTGGAGGGGAACACAGAGGGCTGGACATGGGGGAGTCGCAGCCTGCCCGAGAGAGGCTCATGTCACTTCTCCTCATATTCCATTGGCCACAACTCAGTTGTGTGATGACTCAACTGGAAGGCAAGATGGGAAATGGCCCTGCTTTCTAACCCAGAGGAAGGGAAAATCATTTGTTCAATTAGCTAAGATCTGTCGCGCTATGAGAGGTAGGGAACTCCCAGCACAAATACCTAAAATCTATTTTCTATTTCCTTGTGTGTTCAGACGTCGCCTAGGGCAATTGACCTTCCACCAACCATGAGTGCAGGACCTCCCTCCACCCAGCCACCAGCCACCCACCTTTCCCCATGTCCCCCAATAAACTGTCCTTGGCCAGCCTGGGAGCTCATGCAATGAGGATGGGTAGGAGATGAAAGGAGACATGGGAGCATTCTCACTTGCCTGCTGGCTCCTGCTCTGGGTCTGATGGTAGAACAGCTGCCTTCCTCTTGTGGGAGATTCCCTGCAGGTCTTTTCTCTCACATCTGGGCACACTGATGCCATTCTGTGTCCACTGCTGCCAGCAATACCTCCTGAGCCCTTGGGCATCAGGAGAAATGCCTCTCCTCCCTGAGGTGTCCCTAATCTCCATAGGAGACTCCATCAGGTGGTGCACTTGGCCTCTCCAAGTGTTCGTCTAAGGACCAGCAGAAATGACATCACCAGGAGCCCCACCCCCAGACCTGCTGAATCAGAGTCTGCATTTTAACGAGACCCGCAGGTGATCTGTGTGCTCAGGAAAGATTGAGCAACACGCCATGGACTCGTTCGTGCTGGCTCCCTGGTGGGACCATCTCCATCTCTCTCATCCTGAAGCTAAGGAAATCATGACTCATGCTTGTCAAACCATCTTCTATACTCATTGGCAGAATGATGTCACCAAAGGTTTCCTCCAGGTAAAACCAGGTGCTAAGAGTTGTAGTTTGCCCTAGACCAGGAACCTGGTCACTCACTCCCTCTGCTGTCCTAGAAAGCCCTCCGTTCTTAACACCAGATGTCTTCAGAGGTGCAAGTACCCACCAACACTCTCTACAAACATGCTCACTCAGGCTGGCTTCGGAGAGGGTCAGCAACGGGAAGACAGGTTCCAAATTGCTTGTTTGTTGTGGGAGCTTTTCAAACCGTCCTTGTCTTCTGTCTCTTGTGCTCACACCTCTGCTCTGCTCTGGGGCACCATGATACCCTCACAGGTGACTTTTAAGTATGTCACTAGTTTTTGGTTTCAGCACAACCTCAGTATCTAAAGAGCACAGATGATGCTTGAACGAGGGGGTTAAGGGTACCCATCCCTGTACATAGTTGAAAACCCACGCATATTTTTGACTCCCCCAAAAACTTACCCACTAATGGCTTACTGCTGACTAGAAGCTTTACTGATAAGAGTCAATTAACATATTCGGTATGGTATATGTATCGTGAACTATATTCTTACAATAAAGTAAGTAAAGAAAATATTAAGAAAATCGTAAAAGAAGGTGTATTTATAGTACTGCACGCTCTTTATCAAAAAATATCTGGGGGCGTCTGGGTGGCTCAGTTGGTTAAGTTTCCAACTCTGGTCTTGATCTCAGGGTCGTGAGTTCAAGCCCTGCATTGGGCTCTCTGTTTGGGTGTGGATCGTACTTAAACAAACAAGCAAGAAAACATCCGCACACAAGGCGACCTGTGTTGTTCAAGGGACAACTATAGTTTGCCCTATGCTTTAAGTCACACTGATATTTTCATTTATGACTATTCCCGGTTCAAAATTTCAATCTTCCATTTGTTTACAGAATTTTACATTATACTTAACACTGAATTGGTTTGTATTTCCATCTCTTAAAACAAGGATAAACCTTACCATGGCTCCATTAATGCCAGGTGAAATGAAGCGAAAACCAATTTGCTCTCGATGAATTGACGTGTGGTCTGTGCTTTTCAGTATCATCTCTTAGTAGGAAGACATAATGGGATCTTTTACCCCAAGAATCACGCCACTGGAAAACAAGTCAGTGTGAGAAATGCTTCAAAATTTTACAAGTGCCCTTCTAAAGAGCAGACCCTTCCAACTTATACTCCTTGAATGCTTTCTCATAGCCTAGGTTGTCCTTCTTTACCTCCTTCTATGACCCCTTTGTAGTCTCCCCACTTTACTGTCTTTATGAGAGTACAAGTCACATGTCCAAACTGTGGACTGGGTAATTCATTTGACAACAGTGGCAGCAGTGGGTGGCGATGGTGTCCCCATCCCCTGCCATGGGACTGTGTCAGACCTGCCTGGGACCCACTTGACAATGTGCAACTGGACAATAGTCAAGGCTCCAGGTTCCCCTCTTCAGCAGGTGAGCTGGGGGGCAGCGAGCTATGGAAAGGGAGTGTCATCGCACTCTTGTCCTGGGTTAGTTGTGAGCATGAGAACGACACGGAGTAGTTAATGCGCTCCATCGACATTTTCAACTGTGAAGCAGAACTTATATTTTGGTACCAAAATCATAGAGAAGCTCATTGAGATGAAGATGCTTTGATTTTATATGGTTTCCCTGAAGCAAGTTCATTTACTGAAAATTAAACATTTTTCTGAAGCTCCTCCTCTGCATATCTGGCCCTGAGTATGTGATCCTGCTCACACAGGTACAGTTCCTGCTCCTACGAGGTTACAGTTGGGGAGAAAATCCCTTAGACAAATAATTCCATGTGTAACTATTTAAAATCAGTGTCATCAAGTGTTGTGAAGGCCAAGTGCAGGGTATTGCAGAACTGTAAAGGAAAATCCAATTTACCTAAAGGAGTGATGGAAGTATTTCCTAAAATGGTATTTATATTGGAACATGAATAGGCAGCCATGGGATGAGAAGACGAGTCTGTCACTTAGAGGCCATGCAGAAAGTAGAAAACCTCGGGAGTGGGAGAGAAAGCAGATGTAGGCATTCTGTGAAATGACCCCTCCCATCCAAGTGCTCACAGTCCTCCGCCTCTCCCTCCACTATGGCACCTGCCGGTTGGTATCATAATCTCCAATCTTCCCACTAAATCACCTGGATTTAAAAGACCCTGGTATTCCTCAGACTCCAGTGTTTGGTACAGCAGATGCAGCAACCCATGACTGATGGATGAACAAATGATACATAAATGAATGAACACCAGTGAAACTGTTTTCACGGTAGAAGACCGTAGACCCTGATATCCTTCTGCTCCTTCCCAAGTCCCTAAAAATAATATAAATCTTAAATCATGATATAGGGCTTTTGATGAACTAGAAAATGGGAGAAATTCTTAAAACGTAGAATGGAATTTGGGAAGGAAACCACAACCTCAAGTGGGTGAGATAGGATGTGGTGTCAGAATATGTTGCCTCCCTGTGGTTAAGTCCTGGAACGGGAACACTGCCGTCACCTGTCATGAGCTCAATATGCTCCACAATAAAGGACGAGGGATGTTTTCCTCTACCACATACGTCGGTATCAAGTGCAATGGTACTTGTGGATGTAGTGTGCAAACCGTGCAGACCTTGGTTATCTGGAGTTATTGCTTTATTACTTAACCCTCCATGGATCTTTAAATAACAAAAGAATACTTAACTTCTGCTTTTCTTAGATCTCAGACAGTCCTGAGGTAAAGGAAGAAAAAGAAGAAATACATGTCCTGTTTGTTACTCTATTTTACCTCAGGAAAGACAGAACTAATGGCCAGTCCCTCTGATGTGCAGAGAGTAGGAGTCTGGTATTCACTCATTCACACAGGGCCCTAGATGGGGCTAGAGGGATCCAGGCTCTGTGTTGGCTGAGTGGGTTAGCCTGCCTTTTTCTTTTTTTTTTTTTTTTTTTTCCTCTCTAATGTGAGATGTGTTTGAGCATGTGCATGCACCTGTGTGTGTGTGTGTGTGTGTGTGTGTGTGTGTGTGTGTGTTGGGGACAGGGAAGGGAGAGGAGAGGATGTCTAGTAAATTCCTAAGTGATTATTTTAAAATGCTATGAGTCTTATCATAGGATAATTGACATTAAAAAAAAAAGAGAGAGAGAGAGAGATGGAAGAGCTAAGATTGTTTTGTCTGGAACAGGAAGTATAAAAGTGATGGTAGACCCCAAAGGAGGAGAAGTGTCAGACAGAAGAATGAACCGCATTCGAGGCAACAAAATCAATGTTAAGAATATATACCTAAGTTAAAAACAAACAAACAAACAAACAAGAACGTGTCTTCAAGGATTAACTATGCTAGAAACGTGAGCCCACCATCTTCAGAGTGGCCGTTGACACTTATCCCCCAGACGTGATGTTTCCTTTTGAGTGATGAATATACAAATCATTTGGAATTGGTAATCAAGCCCCTCCTTACTGATGTGACAGTGTTAGACCTTGCCTCGGGTGAGCCCAAGGAAAAAAGACAAAGAAACACAAGGAATTCAGCGTGCCAAAGCTTATCAAAGTCAAAATGGTATCTTTCTAAAATGGCAAGGAAGGTTGAAAAGATGATTTAATGGGAAAGAACATCTAACCTGACCAAGCGGGATTCAGAAGGGAAGGGCAGGCTCCAAAGCACGCCCTGCTTTCGCGCCTGCGGGGGTGCCAGCGGGCCCTTGGAATCTAAAACCGAGGCCAGAGCTGTAAAGTGGGGATTTTAAGAATTGGAGTGTGAGTGAGCGTAAAATCTGGGCAGATCCCGAGCTTGAAGCAGTTGAGAAGGCCCAGAGCCGCTGTCCCATTGCACATGTCAAATACAGAGAGTATTATTAAAACTGACACCAAACCAGACAGACAGTACACTTGTGGGTTTTTTTGTAAGTAATTTATGATGTTTGTTTCGTCTATAGTAATCTTGCCCCCTGACTATCCTGAGCGGGTAGAAAACCAGAGTGAAGGAGATCTTAAGTAAGATTTCCAAAGGGAATACATTAGCTCATTGAAACAACCCATCAGTACTTTTGAGCACTTGCCTTGTGGGACGCTTATAGTGGTCCCAGGTTTACAGAAGCAATACAAGAAGTCCAGAGCCCCAGGTCTCGAGTGTCTAAGAGTCCGGACCATGGAAAAAAAGAAACAGCGGCCGTCATGCCGAAAGTGTGAAAAGCCACCTGTTCTGAGAACAGGAGAGGAGAGGATGGAAAATTAATTATAAAACACGGGGGAGAGGAAGGTGCCTCCCCACTTGGCCTTACACCGTCAAAACAGGGAAAGAGCAGGAATAAGTGAAGGCTGATGAGACGGGTCCGTGTAGAAAGCCTCACAGGAGACCTGCAAATACTCTTAGATTTTGTGCGGCGGATGTAAAATACTGTCCCTGGGCATCAGCAACTGGGGAAATGCACCAACATGGAACAAAGGAGCCAATGATTTGATGTCACCTCGGGGTTTTTTTGTGTTTTACCGCGACCTGCAGTAGTTCCCTTCACTCCTTCATTTTACCCCACCAGGGCACCCACTGGGCTTCTCTGGGTTCCCAGGCAGCCACAAAAACGCTCTTTCTGACCAGATGGGAGTCCGAGGCCAGCGGAGAATGGGACAGGCATTACAGCCGCCATGGATCAGCCCAGCACGAGGGGAGCCGGGTCACCCCGCGCCTCGCTGCAGGCACCAGACGGTGGTCCTCGGGTGTACACCTTACTTTGAATCAGCTCTGGGTCCCCACCAGCCTGTTTCCATGAGGTCATTTCTTCTTCATCATCCACGAAGATGTCTGCCCACAAGCTGTGGTCAAAGCACCAAGGACAGAAAGCCTCAAAAGGAGAAAATAAAACACATCAGAGCCAGCCCGCATAGTTTCCATGTCACAATCCCCACAGCCTGACATTCCGTTCTCGTCGATGAGGAAACAATATAATGTACATTCCTGTCACCATGGCTATTAATAACTTGGATGACTTCCAGAAGCACACGGGTACAAGGGAATATTCCGTCCTCAGTAATCACATCACTGTTTGGATATTTTCTTTCTGAGACTGTGCCTCTGTCTCCTGCCTGCCACGTGTGAAGGTTCTAATTTTCCAGTCACACATAAGCCCTGATTAGTGGTGATAAGGCAGTAAGTGGGACCAAATTATTTTTAAGCGACTTAGAAAACCACAAAGGACTCTGAGTCCCAAAACACTCTATTAGCACTTTCCAGTCCTATTTTAGAAAAACCAATGGGGAAAATGTAAGATGGGGTGGGTTGGGAAGGCTTTTCATCAAAGTGTAGCATAATTTTAAGTAGGAGTTTTGTATTTAAACCCCCTAACAGCAAGCATGATTAAGGGAAGCTTGGCTCTACTGTTTACAGCAGACTTTGATTAAATACAAACAAGCTAATGGAACAAAAGAGAGAGAGAGAGAGAGAGAGAGCTTCTAGAACCTCCTATGGTCTTTCCTCAGAAGAACCATCCCAGAGGGAAAACAGAAGGAAGCATGGAGCTGGCCATCTGTCTCTCCCCTTCCCTCCAATTTTCCTCCATCCTAGGTCCGTCTGTACAATTTGCCTGCTCTAACCTATCTTTTGAGTTTCAGCTTTTCAAAAAGCAGGTACACACCAACCTCCTATATATTCAACATCGATCACTGTGGGCCTTCTTAACGTCAAGGAATAATAAGATCCATGATTGCACTGTGACCCCCTGAGAGGGTTTTTTGTTTGTTTGTTTGTTTGTTTGTTTGTTTTTTGTTTTGTTGTGTTTTTTTGAAGTGAGGAAGCCTGGGTCTGCATTTTCCTCTGGACCGTTGACACCAGGCGGCCAGGAGCATGGGGGTGGGATGGCAGGGAGAGGGGTCAGGTGGCCACGTACTCTTAGGGGCTCCTTTCCCACACTCTTCCTCCCGCTCCCTCCTGTCCCTGCTTCTATAAAAAGAGTGAGCCCGCAGCATGCATCACATAAACCAGCAGCAGAAAAACAAGAAGAATTCATCTGTTGAGAGGAAAAAAGAGTATACATTATGGCTACGGGATAGCTCCAGCCAAGTGAGGAAGGAGAGGGAGATGGGCAGTCATGGGACCTTGTTTCAGATGGTCTGATTCTGAGCCCAGGGAAGAGGTGCAGAGGGTTTGAGAGGCAGAGTGTGATGGGGAGCAAAAATGACACCCCTGTCGGCAGCCCCTGACAGGTGGCACTTGGGGATAAGCCCAGGTAAGCAGACAAGTAAGGCTAAGGGAGGCGAAGTTGGTGTCTTTTCACAACTTTTCACAACTCGGAGAAGAATTGTGGGAAAGCTGGTTCTGACAGAAAATAGTTCTTATATTTAAGAAGGAGGTTCATGAGTGTGTCCTAGTTTGGCTGCAGATTTACCTCCTCTCCTCCTCGTCCTTCTCCTTCGTCTTCCTCCTACTCTCCACCTTTTCCTCCTTCTTCAGACGGCATGAGGTAAGAGTTAAGTGTCATCACCTACTGCGTAACATTTATTCAAAATGAACTTTCTGGGGCCCCTGGATGGCTCAGCTGCTTTCAGCTCAGGTCATGATCTCAGGGTTGTGGGATCGAGCTCCACATCGAACCCTATGTTGATCCCCACACTGGGGCTCTGCCCTCAGCACAGAGTCTGCTTGGGATTCTTTCCCTCTCCCTTTGCCCCTCCCCCTGCTTGTGCTCTCTCTCTCTCTCTCTCTGTGTCCTTCAAATAAATAAATAAAACCTTAAAAAATAATGAACTTTCTAATTTCAAGAATTTGAATGAAATGAATGAATTAAATGAAAAGTAATAACATATACTACAATGAGATGTTCATAGGTTTACCAGTATAATTAACATATCATATATAATGTGTAAGAATAAAATAATTGATAAAATAATTAATTATTAATTACTTGAATTAATTCATATTGAATTAAAGTGAAATGTCTCCTCTGCCCTTTCTTTTTGCCTGACAAAGATGCCAGGCCATACATGACCGTTTATTTGCAGGTGTGCCACTGTGAGATCTTGTAGCACGCGTGAGGTGGCCTTACGCCACGGACATTTTGCTCGAAGGTTAAAATGTATGCCTTACACCCTAAAGAAACCAGTAAAATAACAAATTAGTCATAAATGTTACAGCCAATAAGCCACCATAAGAGATGAAATGGAATCACAAAAAAAAAAAACTCAGATTACAAGAAGGCAGGCAAAAAGGAAAAATGGAAAAAAAGAACAGATGAGACAAAGAACACGTTGAGGGATGATCAACTTAAACCTTATCATATCAGTAATCATAGTTCATGGAAATGCTCTAAACACCTCAATTAAAAGATAGAGATTACCAGGGTAGACAATAAAAATGTTGAGATCCAACCCCATACTGCATTTTAAAAATCCACTTTAAAAACAGACACAAGGGGTGCTGGGCTGGTTGGCTGAGCACCAACTCCTGAGCCTGGCCCAGGTCTTGATCTCCAGGCTGTGAAGTCAGGCCCCACACTGAGCTCTGCACCGGGCGGGAAGCCTACTTAAAAAAAAATAAAAAATAGACACATAAAAAAGTTAAAAGTAACACTATGGAAGTATATCATGCTAAAACTCACAGAAGTAAAACTAAAGTAACCACATTAATACCACACAAAATAGATTTCAGAGCAAAGAATACCAAAGGTAAAGTCATTTTGTGAAAGACCCTATTCATTAAGAGTATATGATAATTCTTGGGGTGTCTGGCTGGTTCACTGGGATATAATTAACCATCATATATAACAGAGGATTTATTTTAGATATTTAACCTCAGGCTACTGTAGGCGCTGGGAAAACACTCAGTGGAAGCCATTTCCCTGCGTTCGGGGGCTGCAGCTTGAAGTCAGCAGAGCAGACGGGAAAGGAAATGAAGTGGGGACAACAGGACCTCCTGAACCAGCTGGGCGGGAGGCCTCACAAGGATAGACTAGAAACTTTCCCTTTCTCACGGCCCCCAATTCTCCACCTTTAATGGCGGAGATGTCCTTCAAGAGAAATTCATCCCTTTGTCATGTAAAAAAAAAAAATGTGGCGCCCGGTTGGCTCAGCTGGTTCAGTGTCTATCTCTTGGTGTGATCTCAGGGCCATGAGCTTGAGCCTCACATCTGGCTCTGCACTGAGTGTGGAGTCTCCCTGACATTCTCTCCCTCTCCCTCCACCCTCCCACTCGCGCTCTCTCTCTCAAATGAATAAATAAATAGTGATAGAGATAGTCTTAATCACACATTCACCTTGGTTTCACTTGCAAAGTTATAAAAAAAAAGAACACCCTCAGCAGTCAAGAGGCCTGTCTCATTACTGCCCAGCATGTACCTTACACTCCTTTACTCATCACTGATTTTTCTCAACTCTTCCAAAGGCCGACTCTAATGCTCCCTGAGCATACAAGGAGCCAAGTGCAGTATAATGATTTTGTAATTTTTTATATGCTGTGTAGTAATGTTTATGGTCCTGTGGGGCTAGAACTACGTGTTTTACTTCCAGTATTTATTTAGAAGGTGAAAACTCAGTAGACACTTTCCGTATGACTGATTGGCTAAAGGTTCTGAAAATTCTAGTTGGTTTTACACAGCAATCTTCTTTCCTACTGTCATTTGAGCAATTGCCAAATTTAGTTTGACTTCCGCATCTATGGAACCAATGGGATTTATTTAAAGTAATATGGGGAGTTTTCTAGATCAATATTGCTAAGTGTTCATTATCAAGAATTCCCTGGACACCACCTGCAAGTCTGAATTGTCGAGCTGGGGAAGCTAATTGGTTTCTTCCAAGTTCCTTGAATCCATACTGACATTTTCCAAGTGAAACTCCAACCTTAACAGTTCACAAAGGCATTTTATGAGCTCATTACACAACATCGAATAAATGCACCACATCAGAGGTCATTTAGATGTAAGGGTGTGACAAGAAAAGCCAGGACCTTCGAATGACTGGGTCATGGAGGATTTTCTACTCTGACAACAGGTTTACAAAAAAAGTCCTATTGAAGTTAGAGTGGAAAATCAACTGGAAAGGACTGAAGACCGAGAGACATATTCTCTATTCTGAAGTGTCGTCACAATAGTTCTCATCATTTTAAAAGTATAATTTGCATTTCAGTTAAAGGGCCTGAAATAGGATACATGGTCAGGTTCTCTTTAGCAGGACCCTAACCAGATTTAAGAGGAATCCAGTTCTTCAGCTTGGAAAGGAAAACCGTGGCGTTTGGTCTGATTTAAACTATGAATTGTTACTTTATAAATATTTTCCCTCATTCACTACGAGTGCTACAAAGGAAGCTTTATTTATTTGATAAAGAATGCTGAAGATGAAAGAGAGAAAGAAAGAAAGAAAGAGGAAAGAAAGAAGGAAGGAAGGAAGGAAGAAAGGAAGGAAGGAAGGAAGGAAGGAAGGAAGGAAGGAAGGAAGGAAGGGGGAGGGAGGGAGGAAGAAGGAAGGAAGGAAGGAAGGAAGGAAGGAAGGAAGGAAGGGAGGGAGGGAGGGAGGGGGAGGGAGGGAGGGAGAAGGAAGGAAGGAAATAGGAAAGAAAAGAAAAAAGGAAGGAAAGGCAGGCAATGTTGTTTCTCTAAAAAGTTGATAGTTGGTCTTAACTGCGACCACAGAGCTTACTCTCGAGATCCTTGAATCCTGGACTGAGAATGTTGCAGGTAATAGTCAGTAGCTAAGTCTCAAGGGCTTCAGGACTAGAAGCAAGATCCAAAATACCTGGGGAGACTATTTCTCTTTATGACCGAGTTGGCACAGCTAGTTAGGTCTGGAATAAACGGGGTTTTGTTTGCTTCATGTTTGGTACAGAGATTCTGTCAAATTGGCTAAGCTGAAATGTTGAGTACTCTTTCCGGAAAAGGACCCTTCGTTCTTAAGGGACTTAATCTTTCTCAGGTGATCATGACCGTTCAAGGGGAACGCTCGGGGCTCTTTCAGCAGCCGCTCATCTGAACGCATCAGGACATCGACTCACACAGACCTTCACGCTCCGAGGCGCCCGGACAACATCCACCCCACCCCCGGGCCGATGCGGTGGGCACCACATCTAGTTCTCTACCCAGATTATGAAAGAGGACTCTGAGGGGACCACAGTCGATGTGAAATGAGTGAACATTTTTTTTTAAACCAGAAAAGTAAGCAGGAAGGGAAATCTAGATATATATATATATATATAAAAAGAAGCAATGAATCAACAAGTGAAAAATCAATCCCTTAGATAAAATATTAGGTAATGGGAAGTTGTTTTATAATTCTTATTGTGAGAAATGATATACATAAACAGAGTAGACAGAATGATAAAACAAACCCTCAGGTACCCAGAACCCAGCTTCAAAAATCACCAACCCAACGTTAGCTTGGTGTTTTATCCCTACCCCATTCACTCTCCTGCCTTATCATTTTGAGAAAAGCCCTAGGTGTCACATCATTTAAGTTTTAAATATTTCAGTACGTATATTTCAGTATGTATCTCCTAAATATATGAAGCCATATTTAAATGAAAGAGTCACTGTGTCATTGTGACCCCTAGAAATGAATAATTTCTAATGGGCTCAAATCCGTAGTTAGTATACAAACTACTGAATATCTCATAAATGTCCCATTTTTAATAGTCTGTTTGAATCACAATCCAAATAAGGGTCACAACAGCAACTGCTGATATATTGTTTAAGTATTTTATGTGTCACTTCCCCTCCATCTGTGTCATGCGTCTCTGAAGTCGTCTCTAGTCTGAAACATAACCTCTTTCTGGAGTCGCACACCCGAAGAAAAATCAATCTCAGCGTCCTCTATTGAATTATAGGATTCAAATCTCTTTATTTGAGTTCACACACAGTAAATATCTAGGAACAATTTTCTTTGTCATTGAAAAAAATTTTTCCGGAATATTCTTGTCATCCTATTAGACAATTTCAATCATTTGCTTTCCTCTGGTTTTGAGGTGTGAGGAGAAGATGTGTTCATCTGTTTTCTCAAGAGAAGGAGGTATCATTCCAAAATCAAATAAGGAATTGTGGCAGACGCAATGTTGTGTCTTCACCGAAGCCCATCTCATGACCATAAAGACTTGTGCACATTGTTCTGTGCTCTCTTTACCACGTATTATAATGGCAGAATCCTGACACGTCTGGGGGGCCCGGTTGGCTAAGTGTGTGCTTCTGGCTCACGTCATATCTCGGGTCCTGGGATTGAGCCCCGGGTGGGGCTCCCTGCTCAGTTGGGAGCCTGTCTCTCCCTCTGCTCATGTGTTCTCTCTCTCTCTCTCTAATAAATAAATAAAATATTGAAAAAGGAAAAATTTAAAGATAAATTTAAAAAAATAATAAAATGGCAGAATCCTGGGTCCCTCACACACACTTGGAAGACGGTTGCCTGACCCACATCAGGCAGGGACAGAAATGTCACACCAACTGAGATTTAAGGGGTTTGTCACTGCAGCATAGTCTAGCTTCATCTGTCCTAACAGAATTTGGGGACCCAAACGTAAATGCAAGCATACCTTGTTTTAGTGTATGTCACTTGATTGTGTTCGCAGATACTATGTGGGGTTTTTTGGTTTTGTTTTTGTTTTTTTACAAATGGAAGGTTTGTGGCAACTCTGAGCTGAGCAAGTACACCAATGCCATTTTTCCAACAGTCTCTGCTCATTTTGTGTCTCTGTGTCCCATTGTGGTAATTCTCACAATATTTAAAACTTCTTCATCGTGACGATGTTTGCTATGCTGCTCTCTGATCAGTGATTATGACCCTCTGAAACCTCAAGGTGTAGTTAGCATTTTTAGCAGTCAAGTATTTTCTAGTTAAGGAACATACATTGCTTTTGTAGACATAAGGCTAGCACGTGCTTACTAGACTACAGTTTAGTGGAAACACAACTTTTCTATGCACGGGAAACCAAATAAAGAATTTGACTTGCTTTATTATGATATTCACTTCACTGCCACGGTCTGGTACGAACCCTGCAATGTGTCTCAGGCATGCCTATACACCGTTTGCTGTCTAGATGAGAAAGTTATGAAACCCCTGTTGAAACAAGACTCCCACTTTCATAATAAATTTACTTATTGATTCATATATTTACCAAATAAATTAAATGAAGCAGATTTTGAAATTGAACAGTAGATATAAGCTATAGGGCTACATATTTTTAATTTTTATTTATTTAATTTATTTTTTTAAGATTTTATTTATTTATTTGACACATAGAGAAAGAAATCACAAGTAGGCGGTAGCGCGGAGGGGAAGCAGGCTCTCTGCTCAGGCTCTCTGCTCTGCTCTGCTCACCAATGCGGGACTCAGTCCCACGACCCTGAGATCATGACCCAAGCTGAAGGCAGAGGCTTAACCCACTGAGCCACCCAGGTGCCCAGGGCTACATATTTTTTTAAAGAAAACAGTAAAATACTTAAACATTTCCAATCGTATTTACTTTAAAATCTACATGTGCATTAGCCATCAATAGATTGAAAGGAAATAAAATGGCTACAGGGAAGAGGGGCCACCATTCCTTTAGCGGATACCGAATCAGCATAGAAGAAAACAGCATAGCTAAATGTTTGATTTGAAAGCAATTATTTTTCAGCATTGAGAGGAGTTTTCAGCCCAATGATCTATTATTACTCTGACACAGATAGCTAAAACCAACTTTCTGTTACACAAGTTCTTCCCCAAATCCGAGAGAACTTATTTAATCCATGCCGGTGGAGTTGCAGAGGCGATGGGCAATACTGCGGGACCCCGGGGCCGTCTGTCATCTCTGAACGGGTTCTCTGGGACAAGTGGTGGTCTCTTTGGGCCACCGGTAGAAGTCAGCCCTCATGCCTGCCAGGGACCAACCCCCATAAACCTTTCTATATCATTTAATCAAAATCTGTTTTTATTCTCTCACAAGCCATAGTGATTGAAAGACAACATGCATTTTAGCCAAATGATACAGTATAAAATCACAGAAATGGAGCGGTGGGAGAGCACGAAGATTTTTAGCTAAGTCCTTTATCGCACTGAAGAAGTTGCTGAGCCACAGAACCCCCCAAGAGGCTTACACAAGCCCAGAACACAGGCAGCTGTGCCCACGACAGCTCTAGACCCAATTTTCTGACTCCTGGCCGAGAGCCCCTTTTGTCTGCCTTTGAATAGAACATCATCTTAATACAATTTGCATATTCTAAAGAAACTGACTTATTACAAATCTGATTTAAATATGTATGGGACTTAGAATAAGCACTCTTGTCACTAATGAACATGGGGAACCATCTTTTTTTTTTAATGTAGAATAACCTAATAAGAGGCAGATTATTAAAATATAGAATGGATTTTAAAGGTTTTGTTCAAATCTCATCTCTTCGGCTTCAGCTTTCTCCCTTTCTGACTTTAGATAAGTTACTGACATTCTATGAACCTCAGTTTCCTTACTTATCAAATGGGGTCCTAACAAAGTCTTACTGAGTTCCTGGGGCGGCTACAGGTCCTTAGTGCTGAGCAGGCTCTAAGGTCCTTACTGTGTGGCAGAACCAAGTTTCCGTGCATGCTGGTGCTGCTGGAGGTCTTACAAAACCTTCATTTAAGATCTCGGGGCTCATGTAGTGCTATTTTATTACAGCTCAACTTCAAATTTTGTGCATCCTGGCAAACAGTCCCACAATACTCTACTGATTAAACCACTGATGGGAAGACATTTTCCAGTGAAATCGACACCGTATGTTTTCTAGAAACACAAGTCAACCAAACCCTATCTTGCTTTCATGCCAATTTAATTGCCACAGCTAGCTCGACGATTCCATTTTAAACCTAATTGCTTCAAGGTGGCAAGAAACGTATAGAACTTTATTTGTTTAGGCTATTTGAGAGAGGAAATACAGCCTGTCACCAAGCACATTCTATTGATGTGGTAAGTGGCTGCACATTGGGAAAACAGAAACACTTAAAATTGTGTAGCATTAAGCATAGCCCTGGCACGGTGAAGTAGGAGGCAAATGTGACACAGAACTTGAAAACCAGGAGAAACCTACAGTTCCAGTGCAGTGAGACGTCTGTAGGATGTGGCCCATGGGTCAAAGAGCTTCCGAAAAGACACTTGAAACACTCTCTCTCCAACCCTTCCTTAATCCTCACTTTCACTTTCTAGTTGCAAACTTGTATTTTTCATATAGAAAGAAAGATACAAAGTTACAAAATACTCTTTCATTCCCCCACTCAAATAAGCACCATATGCCCCGGGGAACTAACGCATAGACTGTGTAGCATTTTAAGATGCTAATACCTATAAATAGGAAATCTGTTTCCTCTTTGAAAACAACACAAATTGGACTTTGTTATGATGCAGAGTTTAGGTAGACGATCATAGGCGTAACGCTGAAGCGTATCAAAGACAAATGTTAGGGGCGCCTGGGTGGCTCAGTGGATTAAGCCTCTGCCTTCGGTTCAGGTCATGATCTCAGGGTCCCGGGATCGAGCCCCGCATCGGGCTCTCTGCTCGGCAGGGAGCCTGCTTCTCCCTCTCTCTCTCTGCCTGCCTCTCTGCCTACTTGTGATCTCTCTCTGTCAAATAAATAAATAAAATCTTTAAAAAAAAAAAAAAGACAAATGTTAGAGTTTGACGTGTAATGGAGGTACTGGTTTAAGATACTGCTCTGGGATCACTCTAGAATAAGTTTTGCTTTCATACTTCCACATTTTGAATGGTAAAACCGTTCCGGACTGAAAAGAGCTTCAGTGGAAATTTAGTTTTCTCAGAATGTCTTTTTTTTTTTTTTTAATTTGTGTGCTGTGTTTCAGTTTTTGTTGCTGAGTGTGTGTGTGTGTGTGTGTGTGTGTGTGTACATGCATGGAAGGTGAGGGACGGGATGCTTGTTCCCTGAGGACCACTGAGTTTGACCCCTCCTTGGCTGCGCTAAGGCAAACTGAGAAAAGTCCAAATGTGTCCAACCACTTGACTTTCCAGGTCAGCTATCGAACCAGATACTACGGGATTCCATCAAAGAGCATATTAGAGATGCCTGGGTTAGGGAAGAAATGTGTGTGGCATTCCTGAAAGCCACGATGGGGCTTGAAGTACAGAAGGAAGCTATCATCACCATTGACAGATGCTTGTTGTGTAAGTAACCAGACTCCCTATAAAGAAACGGACTGCCGATTTAAATAAAAATGGAAGCAACCCAAGCAAGACCTAGGAGAGCAGTTACTCTGGTCTTCCCTGCCTGTTTCCACTCAGATAAGAATCCTCGTCTCTAATGAAACCGACAGCTCCACTGGCACATAACTCCATGACAGGACATGTGAGCACAAATAGTTGAAATTGCTCAGAGGGAGAAAGTCAAAAGTGCATTGTGCAATCTGACTCTTCGGAATGTCAGTGTGATGCATGAATCACCTGAGAGGCTTTGCCTCAGTCCATTTAAAGACATTATTCAAAGGAAATCTGTCTACACATCACTGCCCAAAAAGGAGACTTTTCTCTTTCAAAATTCAATGAAATCCTCAGCTAATTTCTCAGCAGCAGGTGTCCTGACTACTGAATATGAGCTCATCTACCATGTGTTTAGCCTTCGTGGCATCTGAAACTTAGACTCTAGGAAACTCAGATTTGTAAAGAGCATGGTCAAAGAGCAGGAATCTTAGATCCTAGATTGTGCCAAACCACTTCCCAGACAGGTGACCTTGAGCAAGTGCCTTAACCTCACTGAGCTTTCATTTCCTTCTTTGTTAAGGATTGCCCAAGCCTCTCATCACGCTGGAGTTGTGTGACAGTCACAAGACAATAGTGACTGTAAGGTTTGATGAAGTCTACCTCATAGGGACACTATAATGATTACTATAAGATTTTAGTATCGTATAAGCAGAAGCTTTTGAAATTTACTGAGTAAAGTTTTAGTTGAAGATATTGGAGTAAATGAATCTGTCCTAGAAAGCTCACAGGGCCTGTCAGAAAGAGGCAAAGGGAATAAAAGCCAAGAGGAAGACTAATATGAGGAAGAAGGCCTGTCCACGAGTAGGAGGAGAGCATGTAGGGTTACTGAAAGTGGTGCTAACAGACACGTCTCATTTGTAGAAGAAACAGACCCAGAGATGTGGTCACAGGCATCACACAACCCGAGAGCAAGTAGGAAGATCATCACTGCATTGACATCTTTAGGTTTGATCATCAGGAAGGCACAGCCTTATTTCTATGAAGGGAGTTTTCTCCTGGTCAAGGACCACCTGTCTAGTGATTTTAACCGGACACTTGACATCATCCATGTTGGTCAGTGTCTGGATTCCTGCCTTTCTGGATTCCTGGATTCCTGCCCAGGGCTTTCTTCTGAAAGGTTGTGAATTTACGTGAGCATCAGCTTGACCCTTATAATTCTTTGATCGGATGTTTTTATGCTTCATTAGAATGCATTTACAGAAAGGCTAGTTTAGCCTTACTCTTGTGGTATGGCCTTTCTAGAGGCTCTACTGAATGCCCTGGTTATTCAACAAGGTCCCTCCACGCAAGCTAAATGGAGGGCAAATATCTCCCAGCTCTATGGGAAGCTCAGTAGTTTTTTTTTTTTTTAGCTTGTACTCCCCTGATAGTTATCTTCCCTTACTAGTTGTTCTTTATCCTACTATTAGTTCAGAAGAATGTTCTAACAGAGACCCAAGGGAAACTCACAGTAGACTCTAGATTTCTTTCTCTGTGTGGCCCCTTGCTCTCCAGTACTCTGCCCCACAAATTCCAGATATGCATTCCCTGTGAATTTACCTTTGAACCAGAAATCTCAGCCTCCCTGAATTCTGATCTCTATCACCTAATCTCAGTGAGGTCACATGCTCTGCTTGGGCTCCCCCTTCCTGGGCCATAATGCAGAAGAATCATCCAGGCAGAAAGCCAAGACATCAAGCGATCACCTCATTCGTGGCTTTCCTGTCATGGATTATGTTCCCATACTTTCTTTGCCTGATATCCACAAAACACATTTTGTACCATTTTTCTAGCTGTTTATGGCTTGAGGGTTAGTATAGTACCAGCTACTACATTTTGGGCTGAGTCAGAAGTCCCATGAGGGCTCCTAGAAAAAGGACCTTCAGTAACAGCAGAGGAAGCAGAACTGAGTTTTCAGAGGATTGGGGCATAAATGGAAGAAAGAAATGACTCAGTACATATAAGAGACTAGCAAAGAAGAAGAAAATGGAATCATGACCTGAGAAGACATATTAATCTTCCTTACTACTGTTCAGTTACCTATAATTTAATTTGGACAGTATTTCTAAGAGTTAATATTTATAAGTCCTTAAAAGAGTACCAGACTCATCTGCTAATATAAGTGCTGAGTACAGAGCCCTAGAAGATTCAAGGTCAGCACCACTTATCACAATTGTAAAAAAAATTACTGTGTATTTTCTCTGTAATGAAATTCTTCCCCCTCAGATCATAAGCCCTATGTGGGTAGGAACTGTGTTTACTTTTTTAACTCAGTCTCTCTACCCATTAACAAAATACCCACATGGGCCCATAACAGTGCCTGGATAAATGAGGCATTAGTAAACCTTGTAGGATTGAACCCCTTCCCTGTGGGATCAGAGTCTTTCTCCTGGTAGTGTCAGAATTGAGCATATGTCAGAAAGACACCCGGTCAATGTCTGCTGCCGTTGGAGAACTGACTGGTATGGGGAAAAACTTATTCACATCTGGTCACAGATGTGTTCACGATGAGCAGGGGAGAAGAGAGAGAGAAAAAAAAAAAGTAGTATTTTCCACACAATGACCGTCAAAAGCAGTACCTGTAGAGGCATAGAAGTAATATGTAGGAGAGACAACCATAGAAGCTAGTCTTCCCTTAAAATGCTTATTTTGTAAATTTGACAAAAAGCCCATGTAAATAGCTAATATAATCTTAAACAAAATTAACATTATATTCTTTTAAAAAGCAAAAGCAAAATAAATATAATGAATCTAACTGTTTAACACGTTAGTGGCATATCCACATGGAGAGGAAAACTTCCATGTAACTTTAAGAAATATTAATAAGCTATACTTTCCTAGTGGCTTGATGCTAAAACAAAACTGAAGAACAATATTATGCTCTTTTCAATAATCATATTGTTAGTGATAGTATTAAGATAGCTATCCTGAGACAATACTACTACCCTCTGTGTGTAATGAGTAATTGGTGTGAGATAAATCAAGTGAGCAATTATGGTGTTGTCATTGAAAACAGGAATTTCAACATGGGAAAGATACAGATGTAAGGTGGTGGAGATGAATAATAATCTGTAGTCCTGAATTTAATTTGCAATTATCAGTCACTATGAACTCACTGTATCATTGTATCTTATTGATACTGAACTCATTGTATCTTCTCAGGGATTTGTGTGTGTCTTTGTGTGTTTAGCTCTGTCCTCTGAAAACATCTAGAAACAGTGACTAACCCAATAGAAATTAGCACCCCTAGCGCCAAGACTGTGGTCTTTAAATACTGTTTCCCACTAAAGCAGACCAGGACTCCTTGCTGATATGACACTTCCAGTTTGAGGAAGAACATTTTCAAGATAAGTCTGTAATATTTAGTCATTCCAGAAAGCAAGAAGCTAGCAAATACCACTAGCCTCATGGCCAAAGACTTTAGGAGCCACTTTCAAGAGACTTTCACAAGCCAATGGATAACTTTGCGATTAATAAATTGAAGTACATCAAAGATGTTAATTCGTGTGTTTATAATAATATTCAAACCACATAAGACATATGTAGAATGTACTAGGAAAACAACTTGTTATTTGGAAAACTAGTAAATAAAAAGACATAATCAAGCAAATATAATATTTCCTGTAACTTTTCTGGTAGTATTCTACCTCAGGATAACTGAATCATATGTGAGGGGAAAATATCCTTTAAGACACATTTTAGGCAGTAAATTTAAAAGAAATGATCACATTAATATATCACCATTTTACAACCCCTAAATTATTTAGATTATTAATAGAAGTTACCTTCATAAAAAGGATGGCCAGACATCGAAATCCTTCTACTGTCTGTAAGGAATTTTTGCATAAAAAGGAAAATAAAATTATAACTCAAATCTCATCAAATCTCTAGGTCTAACTTCCAATTTGCAGAAAACACAGGATGCAAAGGAATTACACAACAGGTACATAGCAAAACGTGGAAAAAATCAACAAAGTTCCTTCAACAAAGAAACTACAATGAGATATCTGGTGGGCTCGGTGGGTAGAGTGTGGGATCTTGATCTCAGGGTTATGACTTTGAGGCCCACATTGGGTACAGAGATTACTTTAAAATATAAGATCTTTAAAAAAAAAAGCTGTAAGGAAAACATCAGAAGCCACATATTTATTAAGAATGATTTAAGAGACAAGTCATGAATTACAGTATATGGACCTTTATGAAATTCCTGAATTAAGCAAACCATAGGAAAGGAAAAGATTAGAAAAATGTAACACTGGATGGATATTTAGAAACAGAAAAAATTACTGATAATTTTTTTGAGTGTGATAACACTGTTGAGGTTATCTTTCTAAAGAATCCTTACCTTTCAGAGATGCATTGAAATATTTATGGAAGAAATGAAATTGTGGCAGACCACACTCTGTGCTTCAGAGCCAAAATGTGTACCAGGAAGACAGAGCCTCCGACAAAGAGGAACACTTGGCTTTATGGCCTTGCCAGCAAGGCTGTGGTCTTCAGAAACCAGAAGCCCATGCGGAGGAAGGGGCTGTGGGGTTTTACAGGGAAATACAGGATCTCACTGGTTTTGGCAGGAATTATGTCCGTGCTGACAGCCTGGTTCATCACCTTTCCAGGGCGGAACCGGGTTCCTGAGAGAAAAGGCCAACAAGGTAGGAAGAGAGGTTTGCAGAAGAGAGGGAAAAGGTTACTTTAAAATGCAGCTTCATGGAAGCATTTGTGCTGCCATTTTGATTCTCGTTCAACTTCCAGCTTTTAAAGGGTTTCAGCGTGACGGATGGGGTTTGCTTCAACGCTACCAGGTAGGGTGCGCAAGGTAGGAGTACAGATGGAGCAAGACTGTCTTCGGGTGAACTTTTGAAGCTGGGCGATCAGCACATGAGCTTATGTCATCCTCTTTCTCTAATTCTTACAGGTTTGAAATTTCCACAATACAAAATGTAAAGTATTGTCTTTAAAAGTGCCATGCTGTGGATATTAGTTTAAATAAAAGAACTTCTGAGATCTGTAGGAATATAATAGATCTCGTGATAATAAAAAGAGAGTCGAAAGTTAATATTCTTTAAATTCCAGAGGGAAGGAGAAGGAAGGAAGGAAGGAAGGAAGGAAGGAAGGAAGGAAGGAAAAACCATGGCTGATACACAAACTTTTCTAGTATTTGTACAGAGTTTTAAAAAGGTGAAAGTAGTAAATCTTGGCCACCCAAAATTACTCTGAGGTAATGTCAATTTTAAGGCATTTTTACTTAGAGCTCTGGGGAGATGTCCCAAGAGGCGTAAGCAAGAAATCCCATGCGGCAGAGTGGATGATCCACTGAACAGGCCACAGGATCCTCGCCGCCGCACAGCCACCATCAGCAACGGCCGGACGCTGGTCTTTGGGGTGTGGCCTGGGAGGTGGGAAGCTCCGGCCTGACAGCCTTGAGCTGGGAGCAGGTGCAGGGCTGAGGCCCCCAGGGGTGAGTGCAGACAGCTGCCCCGGCCACATCCCCGTGGGACAAGGTACATGGACACAGTAGATGGGCAGCGTACTTCTTACAACATTTCCCAGGATAGGGCCATAGTCTCATTTCCTAGCAAAATCCTTCAATGCTGTCATATTCTAATAGAATCCAGAACCCCTCTGATGCAGCGGGGCCACGGGGGACCACCTCCCCCCACTGAGCATCCCCAGCACCCTGGAGCACAACTGAAGTCCTGTCCGGGACCCCTGTCGCTCCTTCTACTTGTCACATCCTGTCACCCCTGGCCTTGGCTTTGCTAGGACACAAGAGTGGGTCGTCCTTGAACTTCTTGAACTTCTCAGAATTCTCCATCTCTGCATCTCTTCACTGAAAATGTCATGGATCTTCTTTTCTCCCTCTCTTTCTACTTTCCTGTTTTTCTCTTAAATCTCAAAAAAATTGGAAAACTTAAACCTGGAGGCTCATTCTTGGGTTTGACACACTAAACAAATGAACGGTTTCCCACTGATGAATCACCTTTCAGGCCCCTTGGAAATACAGGTTAGTTATGCGAGAGAAGGTCTGCCCGTTGGGACACAAGGCCATCGTTCAGGTACCGGGGAGCCCCAGATGATGAAGCCATCCACTGCAGGGATCCCGCTGCATAAAATCAGGGGCCCGTGTGAGCTGTCACAGGCCGATCTCCTGAACGCAATTCGGGAGAAGCGACACGCCGCCATCACTCATGTTAGCGCCTCTTCTGGCAACGATGTTGTTTGAAATAATCGACCGATTAATTCATCAAAAGCAACATGGGACTTGGGGTGGGGTGGGGTGGGGGGACAAAGGTGCTTTTTCAGGACTAGTGAAAGCAATGACATTTCTGTTCACCATTTGTCAGCTTTAAATAGTCAATACGTGTTTGCAATGACTTCCAAATTTTGAGGTGCGATTTCACTTATAAGGATATGCAATTTTTAAGATTTATGGAGAGGGTGTTTTTTCCGCAAACACTCAGCTTTGATAATTATCAGGAGAATGATTCATTCTGTCTCAGAAGTTAAGTGCATGATAAATGGAATGCCTCTTCGGGCTTGCAATTTCCGAAATGTGAAGAATGCCCATTTCTTTAATAATCACCTCAAACCCATTAATAATAACTGTAAGCATTTTAGGACAGCAAGTTGGTAATAACTGTGCATCTAGAGTAGTATGATATCTATATTAATCTCTTTTTCTTCATTCTCAAAGCAGACGTCACAAAACCCAGAATCATTTCCGTGTTTCCTGCGACCCTCCCCAGACACTCCAGGCAGGTAACAGCTCCTGGGGTCAGCAAGCTCTCCTCTCTGCCATCCTGAAACCCAGGGGGAACCTGGAATCCAAAGAATGTGTTTGCATTATCCAAGATCTCTGGCTTTACCACGAGGTCCACGCTGGGATTCCATTCTAGTGACTTGACTGAAGGCATCTCTCGTGACTCATTACTCAGTTCCCACAATCCGTTTGAGAACTTGTTTATGTTACCGAGAGCACGGGGAGCCCACTTAGGAGTCTCTGACAATTGACCATCAAAACTAAGATAAACACGTCTGGCGTGATCCCACTGTCCCCGGACACTTGAGCTGCAGGGAATCAAGAGATCAGCAAGGCCTTTCTGATTTTCCAAATGAGCCCATGGGAAAGGTCACCCCCAAGCCACTTTGGGAAATGTGCCTGCCTGTGATCCCATTCACAGCTCGTGGAACTGGCCCGTCCTGCCCCGGCGCTTCATGAGGCCTGGTTCCGTTGAAAGAACACGGCTTAGGTGGACATCCTTTCCCGTGACAACATCTCGTTCCAGAAATCACAGACCTGTACTTCAGCCCTTCTGTGTGTTTGCTCCTCCAGCAGAGCACAACTGTGACCACTGGGAGAGCCATCAAAGCAGACCACGCACCTGTCCTGGGCCCCCAGACACCTGTTCGCCGGGACCCATTGGCTCCTGTGAGTGACTCTTCTTTCGTGGAGACTTATTTGAAAACAGGGTCTAAAAGCCCCCCTGTAAGACATCTCCGCCAAACAAACCACCTTTTGGTCCCTTTCCCAACTGTGTGACGGCCACCAGCCCGTGTGTCTGGGGTAGTCATTCATTCTGACGCACGGAGGCCTGGCTGTGTCTACTCATTTTCTAGCAAGAGGATGAAACCATGTTGTCTAGGGAATGGGATAGGAGTAGAGGGGTTTGGGAAGTGGGAATTTTATTCTTGCTCCGACGCTAATTCTCCCGCGACCTCAGCCAAGCCCTCTGAATTGTTTCTATCTGCAGAGTGAAGATAATGGACAGGCCCTCCCCTCCCCCAGGAGAGTCCTGGGGATTAATTAGGCAGCTCATTTGAGATTCAAAGTGCTGGGAGCCCACAGGAAAAGTGACTGGAGAACAAAGGGGGCTCACACTCATGCTAGCAGCCAGGGACCACACCAAAGACACTCTCAGGAATCCAATTGGTGGCACACCCGTATTTGTTAATTAACTGGGATGAGGAAGTCATTATGGCCAGGAGGGGTTAATGGAAAGCTTGAACTTGCTCAAATTGCCCCATAGAGGTGTAAATTAAGGGCTCCTTTGTTCTGAAAGAGGGCCGGGCCCTCCAGCCTCCAGCTAACCAGCACCTTCTAGGAACCCCAAGGAAGTCCTTGGGAGCTTGAACAGTTTTTCAATGAAAGGTGAATCCAGTTCTCCCTGTCAGAAGGAAAAACTCTTCTTCAAAAAAATAAAAAGGAAGAGCAGAAGCTAACCAGTACTCCTCCCGTCATCCTTTCACATTCACAGAAACGTTCCCTCTGGCACTCACTGCGGCACAGTGTGAGCCCTCGCTCACACGCACACACTCAAGCTTGCACAATCGTGTGCACACCCACACGTATGCACACTCACACACCCCTGCTCACATTCATGCACACGCACGCTCACGCACTCACATGTACATGCACTCACACATACAGCCCATGCTCACACTCATGCACGTGCTCGCAAGGGCACAATCACATGCACACATGCTCGCTCACACTTATGAACGGTGAAACACACTTGCACACTCATGCTTGTACTCATACATGCCAACGCACACACCTGCTCACGTGTTCACACACGTGCACACTTATACACTCACACGTACACGCGCTCACATGCCCACGGTCACGACTCACACGCACATGCTCACATGCTCACACTCACACACCTGTTTACACTCATGCTCACACACGCATACACAAACTCACACAGATATGCTCACGCACACAGACATGCTCACACATTCACACACACTCAAATAAGGAGTCTAGCAAGAAACCAGAAGAACACACTGGGAGGATCCCTAAAAGTCCTCAGCCAGCCTGGGGCAGGGGGCAAATGTGAAGGATGAAGGCCACCGCGGAAGAATGAATCAGATCTGGAATTTGTGGAGCGCGGTCAGCTTTGCAAGAGAAGCCTGGAGGAATCCAAACCAGTTGGGAGAGTTACGGACTTTGCTGTTTGCCTTTTTGTTGAAGGCAGGTATCTTTGCAGGGCCGATTTCAGGAGGATTACTGGGGGAGGGAGGGGTACTGATAAAGACCCAGAGGACAGCATTCCTGGGCTGGCTCCCACCCACCCCCAGGGGAGCCCAGAGCCCAGGGTGGGTCAGATGCACTCACAACTCAGACTCCTCTAACCAACTCCTACCGACCGAGAAGCCTGTCTGAGTGGCGCTCAGTATAGACAGCCAGGGTGAAAACCATGTTCACGGACCCTTCAGAGCCCTGCACTCCGGCTTGCCCCCTCCCAGGAGCCTGGAAGAGGTGTGGGAGAGCGGCAAGGACAACTGACTCTGACGCAGGACGGAAATATATAGGGAGAAGCCCATTCCAGGAGAAGGAAAAGCGTGTCCTTCTCCATCGTTCCTCTGGCTTCTCCGGTCCCGGAAGGCAGCACCAGCATCCTCACAAGGAAGACGCACGCACCCCGGCTAATCACGCAGACGGCTCTGGTCCAGAGGCCGCTTTCACCCAGAGGACGTTTTCTGTCTGCACCAGAGAGCTCAGCTCTCCAGAGAGGAAAGACTGTTTTCAGAATCACTGCCCCCGCAGAAGAACACAGAGCTGGGGCATTGTTCACTCTCTTTGGTCTTGGAATTTCTGAGTCCGGAGCAGCCAGACGGGTCAGGTGTTGGGGGTGTAGAGGGGGTGCACCTGCCTGTTTAGGGTAAATGAGGTATTGCTGGACCAGCCTCCATGTCTCAGGATGGGAAGGGCTGGGCAGAGATCCTTGGGGGAGGCTGACTTTCCCAGAGAGGATCACGGGAAGCCACATTTCAGGGCTCCCTTCCTCCTTCCAGCTCAGCAAGACCAGAGAATGCAAATTTAAAGACTTAGAAAAAACAAATCTCTAGAGGAAGGGATACCCCGTGGGACAGCATGACTTGTCCAAACGTAAACACGGAAGTTGTCTAACTTTAGAAAGTGGTTAGGCCCTCCCAGGGTCTCAGGATCGCATCCCTGCCACCAACCGTCCTGGCTCACTTACCATCTATCTCTTCTGTTTTGTCCTTGGCCCTTGGATCAGCAGCCATGGGAAAGGGGTGCAGAATCCAAACCCAAATACAGACCCAAGGGGTACTGAAGGAGGTTGAGAAAAGGGCAGAAGCAGGCGGGCCCGTTGGACCTCCCCTCACCCAGCCCAGGGCAGGTGCAGACCCTCCCCGTTCCCGAGGAACCACACATCCTTACTGTTCTTAACTCAGAAGACACGGGGGCCCCAGAGAATGGGAACCAGCTAAGTCTAGTCCTGCCCCTCTCACCCTGGACCTGTCCTGTTCGTCCACCACTGCCCCACACCTTGTCCAGCCATGGTCAACGCTCACTGCCTCCCTTCTCCCGCTTACGTAATATAGAACTCGTATTACTCATATTCAGTGAATGTGTGTGCTTTTCCCTGTGAGCCTGTCTCTGTTAGCCAGGGCCCCCGAGAGGGGTGAGAACAACATTTCCCTGTCCTGCCCCTGCCGCGGGTGCGAGCCGCTCCCTCTCAGACCTCCCGGGCTCCTTATGTTCCTCAACATGGGAAGCTCAGGGCTCCGCAGGCCCTGGCCTTCCGGGTGCTGCCTGCCCTCAAGAGAGAGTCCCGGGGGGCTCACCGGGTCTGAGTCAGCCTCAGTGGGACCCGGGAGCAGACTCAGAACCCTTGGCTGCCCGACTCTGGAGGCCGTGCCGGAGGACCCTCCCCGCTCCACTTCCTTCGCCAGCTCTTCCCGCGCCGCTCTGTAAGTCAAGGAAGGACTGAGAGCCACTTTTCCGGAAGAACATTAAAAACAACGCCGTAGCCCTCTCATGAAGTTTTCTCACCTCAGAAGTGTTCAGGCAGGTGACTTGGAGGCCCGATGGCTGGGCCCAGTGCCCAAGCCTCGCTACGGACCCCAGGAAGTTCTGAGTCCTGTGCGGGTCAGCGTGTTCACCTGGTGACCTGCGGGGGTATGAGTACCTCCTTCTTACGGCTGCTGTGCCTACAAAAGCGGGAAGTACCCACAGACCCGAACTCCTGCCCTTCACCCCCACCCAGGTAACAGGGGAGTGCAAGGGCAGAACGTCAGACAAGCAGTCACGGACCATGTCCCAGGACTTTGATCTCTGACATCTTAGGATTATTTTTACCTCCAGCAAGAAGAATAGCATCAGATTTTCATTCTGCAAACACGGGCGACTGTAGTACTGGATCTTAGTCCCTTTTCCTCTTATGTTAGTATTTTGACATGGAGCTGTCAGCCTTGCGAGGTGGGACTGAGACAGGAGGTCAGGTAGAGAAGGCACAGTGACTCAGCAGACGGCTGTGTCCCCCAGATTTGGTAATACAGGGACAGCCTGTCCTCAGCCACATCAGACGGAACGAGGTCCTGATCTCTCAAAGGAATTTACGAAGGGTCTGAGCTTCGTTCTGTTGCTATGACCAGAGTGGAGGGGATGGGCATTGAGGGGTGACAAGGGACAGGTGGCTTTGCCAGGCGGGGATGCAGCTGAGAGCCAGGGCCCCACCAATGGAGGAGAGAGCAGGGCTTAGCTAACCCGTGGAGGGAACGGGCTGGCCCCTCCTATCATTGCTGCTGGATAAAACGCGGGCGTCCAGGTAAGTGTGAGTGTCGATGCACAGCCAGCAGGAGTTTAGTTAAGCACGTCCAAGGGTTACATGTTGTGTATCTACCCCATCCAATCAGTTCTGTTTCCCCTGAGAATCATTAACCCCTAGAGACTGTGAGACTGTGGGGCTCTCATGTCCAACGTCTGCTGTTGTCTAGGGGCTGGAGACCCACCGAACTGTGGATGTTGCTGTTTGAGTCCAAATGCTGTCTGCCGGCAGAATTCCCGCCTCCTGGTTTTTAATCTCAGAACCTTCAACTGATTAGATGAGGCCCACCCACATGGAGGAAGATCAACTGTTTTATTCAAAATCTACTGATTTAAATGCTAATCTCATCTTAAAAATACATTCACAGAGACATCTAGAATAATGCCGGACCAGAGGTCTGGGCACTGTAGCACAGCTAAGTTGACACATGGAATTAATTATCACATTAGGAAAGACAGCTCGCCGAGCCCTGTGTTTGAAAATCTAGTGACTTTGCAGCGATTTGCAGCACATTCGTGGGAATCTAATCCCAGACATGTTGAGTCATAAAGAAAAACAGCAAACATACGGTGCAGCTATCAGAAGTGCTCCGGGCATATGCCTCGTGGATGAGGAAATCTGTTTTTTTAAAGAATTGGTCACCTAGAGATGTTTTGTTCTGCTTTGCTTTTTCCTTCTTCTTCTTTGTTTGAAAGGGCAGAGCTTTCTGGAGCCAGCTGAAATTTGAAGTCTCTGGATCACTACAGACAAAACAAGTCACTGTAGCCAACTCGCTTGGCCACGGAGGCACTTGGGGCCTCCCATTCGAAGGCTAAGTTGAGCTCAGCCATCTCCCCTGTGCGAAGGTGACAGCTCGGTCCAGGTGGACCTCTGGGGACTGTTCACGACAAGAGCTGTCCTGCTGGAGGTACCAAAGTATTGGGATGTTGACGATCTGGAGCCACGGGAAGCTCTCTGTGTGCAGAGGGGAAGCCTCCTGCACATTTAACAGAGGGACTGGGCTTGCTGGGGGCAGGGCGGGCCATGAAGTCCCCGCACTCACCTCCACTCCTCTCCTGTACCCACGTAGCTCTCAGCCGCTGTGAGGTGTCTTCGGAATCGGCCTATCGCACAGTAAATCCATTCAGGAGAAGACAGTGAAAACCCCAAAGCAAGGCTGTTTCCTCTAAAAAAATCCTCAGCGAGAAAGGGGAAGTTTGAACAGTTAGCGCGGAGAGCATCTGCTCTGCCCCAGGCTTTGTTTTTTTTCTGCCTTCTTTGGAGACTGAGAAAAACTTTGTCCTTAGCTTCCAGAGGGAGACAATGAGGCCTTATTTCCCAGAGCCGCGGGTGGGAAACGGGAGTGTTTGAATCCAGCCAGCGCTGGCTCTAAGAAACCTTCCCAGTGGACAACGCGTGCTCCATCCCAAATAACCCACGTGAGGAAATTTCCCGGACCATCTCCGTTCCGGTCTTGTGCGACCAGAAAAGGCTTCTGTCTAAAAGGCTTTAGACAAACGACCCTCCCGCTGGGTTCTCACCGTCTTCCCAGGCACACCCGCAAATAACAGTGAACCGGGCAGGAAGCCTTTTATTCTTACTTCTCCAGGATTCACCGTGGGCCGGACACTGCTGGAGAAACCGGCACATACCAACTTCTTTAATCCTCACGAGAACCCCCACGATGTAGGCCCCCACGTGGCATCTGGCCCCAGAGCTCACTCTATTTCCCACGGGAATGCATTGTTTGGGGACATTTCAAAACGACAACTGACACACAAAACAAAATGTCCTAGGATGCTTTAAAAAGAGTGTCCTCACAGAACTCATCGCATTTTCCTCCCATTACTGCCTGGGAGCTAAAGCTTCCCTTTCCTTCGTCCCATCCGGGGGAGGGAGGAGGTAGAGCAGCCTGGGAGAGGTGGGGGGTCAGAAACCTGGTCCCCCGCTTAGCGTCAAAGTCTTCCCAGAGTCACATAAGCCAAACAGCAATCCCTCACCTTCCTCCGGAAACCCACCTCGTCAGTGATGACCATTCGCCTTCTGCTCTCCCGGTCTCAAAACCTACCCATCAGCTTCGGTCACCTCTCTCCTCCTCCCACTTGCCTCCAAACCGGGCTCCCGGCGTGTCCTCTGGAAGGCACGTGTACAACGGGGAAATGGCGGTCCCCCCGCAGGACCGCACAGTGATGGGAAGAGCACCATGGTCCAGAGGTCATGGTTTTGTCATCTCATGGAGGGGATGCAGCCAGGACACGGATCGGGATAGGTCAGGGTAAGAGATGACAGGGACACGAGAGAGGGAAGGCGTCTGAGACCCTCACTGGATGTGCTGAGGCATCTCAGAGCAGGACACGCTCACCTCCGTGCGGCCAAGACAGAGAAGCCGGCAGACTGGGAGCTGCAACTGAGCCCCTCAGAAGGCACAAAAAGGGGGCAGGGCTGGGGCTCGGAGGGGATGGGGCAGGGGACAGCAATGAAGGGTCCCTTCCAGCAGATGTTTAGGGGGTGATGATGAGATCAGAAGAAGGAAGTCTTAAAGCTAAAACTTCTTAAAATCCCATACTTCCTCTCTGGCTGCAGTGGGATCCCGCCGGCCGAGACTCTTGTCACCTGCAGCTTACCGGACCGCCCTGGCTGCCCCACCAACCACGAAACCCACGGCCTCCCCTCTGCAGAGGGCTGCGGGCAGCCTCACGCATCCCTTCCCGTGGGGGCACTCATCATTTACCCACGGCTGTATGCCTTGCTCCCACTCCCTCCTTCCCTGTTCCCAGAAGAGCCTTTCTACCGAAGTTAAAGCCACCTCCTCCCTGTGCTTTGGCACCCATCTTGTCCCACTGACTTAGAACCCGCCGCCCCACTATTTCCCTGTGACCATCGTGCCCCGAACATGTACTCTTCATGGACCTGCTTTCCAGGCAGACCCCGGGCCGCTGCAAAGCAGAGCTCACTCGGGAGATGGCATCACCAGTGGTGGTAGAGCTGGGCTGGGAGGAGCAGAAAACCCGAGGAAGTGAATTACAGTTTATTTGGAATTGGTTTGATGTCACAGGAAACCCAGGGTTGACTTGGTGGCTATGAGATGCTGAGATGGCCCCGGCAGTTCCATCTTGCTGTGATGCCCTTCTTAGCAGGTCACTTTATCTTCGGACGGTCGCACGATGGTTGCTCGTCTGTCAGATAGTCTTCTGACAGCACAAAAGGGACAAAGGCCAAGTGTGGTCTTTCAAATCCCCAAAAGAGTCTGGAGGCCAGGGAGCCCCTTCTACCAGGCCTCATGGCATGGTGGCCACTGCAGTCGGGCGACTTGACGCCCACCCGGATGAAAGTGGGTTCTCTTGGGAAGGAACCAGAAGATGGCCCTCGACAGTGTATTTCTGCTCTTACCACGATCTCTGTTCTCCCAGCACTTCAGATGCCATCTAACGGGGCTTCTCGGAAGCCTTTTCTCTTCTTAAATTACCTTCTGGTGGCTTC
This sequence comes from Lutra lutra, assembly GCF_902655055.1. NCBI lineage: Eukaryota > Metazoa > Chordata > Mammalia > Carnivora > Mustelidae > Lutra > Lutra lutra. The sequence continues at coordinate 197,981,102 of NC_062280.1, forward strand.
CGGGACAGCACACACTGCTGCGATTGCTTCCTCTTCTGTTCCTCCTCCGTCTCTTCCGCAGGCTTGTCCTCCACTGCCTCACCCTGTGGTCGCCTTTCTGGTGTTCCAGCACCTGGGGCAGGGCGCTGGCTCCCCTCTGCTCCTGCAAGGCCGACCCCAGGCTTCAAGCAACAGCACCACAAGTCACCAGCTGCCCCAGAAAGGGAAAAGATGGGAGACGGGTAGTTATGGACCCTCGTGTGGAGGCTTAGAGGGCTGCGGCAGAGAGGTCTCCAGCGTCCTTGGCCTTCCCTTCCCAGCGTCAAGATGACTCTTGCCACTGCGGAGAGAGTGACCAATGTCTGTACGCCTCAGCTTGGATCTCAACGTCCTCCCTACTTGCCTTCATTCTTCTGAGTTGATCCTACCTGCACACACGGCTTGTGCCCTCCCGGGTCCTGAGCTCAGGGTCACCGAGCCGCGCCTGGCTGATGCTTCGTCCTCGCCGTGCAAGGGGGACGTGAGGGCATTGCTGCCCTCCCATGTCCACTCCAGCCCCCGGAGTGCTTCCTGCACCACGTTGTGGAAACGACCCTTCTCCTGAAGCACAAATCTGCTCCTGCCATCCCTGAGGGTATGAACGCCTTTCCTTTACACCAGGGGAGGACGAAAACGGCGACCTTGTTCCGCAGACCCTACCTTCCTCTCCAAAGACTTCTCCCAGAACCCCCTTGGCATCTCCACCCCCCAGCCCCCCCCTGGCATCTCCACCCCCGCACCCCCACTTGGCAGCTGTCTCCTCTCTGGAGCACACGTCTCTTCTGAAGCACAAGGCCCCATCCCTGAGAACACTGTTTATTTCTCTTCTCCGTGTCTTTTATTCAATCCGCTGGTTTTAGGGGGATGCTGAGCCCCGGCAGGAAGAAGTCTGTCCCGTCTGCCCCCGCCTGAGGTGGGCTTCTTTGCGGTCGCCCGCGGCTGCTCCGGCTGCTCCGGCTGCTCCGGCTGCGGCGGGCGCGGCAGCAGCCGGGGAGCGTCGGTGCAGTTCCAGCCGCGCGGCCTCGGCAGCCTGCGTGTTGCGGGGTGAGGCCCGGGGCTCCCGCCGCGGCTCCAGCCCTGCGTTCCCTCCCAGAGTTCGTGCGCAAAGGATGCGTATTTTTTCAGACGTCGACTTGTCTAAGGTCGGCCTTTCAGTCCACTTCCTAGCGGCCTTTCACCGGCGTCTTGTGTTGTCCCCAGGCCCAGCCTCGTTTCCAGCCCGGGGAATCAGGGCGCGCCTCGCACTTGGTAAAAGTTCGTCCGACTGGCCCAACCGGATCGCGTGCGCTTGGGCGAATCCCTTGACCCTGTGGCCCACGCTCTTGGTCCGCGCCGCGAGCGACTCCCCAGGCTGCCGCGCTCGGGGTAAACCGGGAAAGACGACCGCGCGGGGCTCGTCTGCCTCCGGCTCAGGTCCTGGTCCCGGGGTCCTGGGATGGAGCCCTGCGTCGGGCTCCCTGCTCCGCGGGACCCTTCTTTCTCCCTCTGCCCTCCCCCCACTTGTCCTCTCTCTCTCTCTCTCTGTCAAATAAATAAAATTTAAAGAGGGAGGAGGAGGAGATGGAGGAGGAGGAGGAGGAGGAGGAGGAGGAGGAGGAGGAGGAGAACATTCCCTGCTCCCGTTCATCTTCCCATGAAATCCGTGCCCTCTGCCCTGCAGACTCACTGGCAGAAATTGATGTAAGGGGATAAAGAGCTACACGGTTACATGTGACAGTGCTCTCAGCTTGGCTTTCCAACAGGGTATGTAAGAAGCACGATTACCACGCAGACAGGTGTGTCCATCAGGGAGGATAAAACCTCATCATGCATCCTTTCAAAAACCGCACAAATACGCAAACATGGAGAAAATTCTGGGAATAAAATATAGATAAATATATAAAAAATAAAATAAATATAAAAAATTAGTAGTGGTTTTCCCCCAAGGATTACTAGGATTTTTCCTTCTTTGTCATTATAATATCGTATGTTTCTGTTCCCACCACGGTCATGTTATCACTTGTATAACGAAATAAGCTCTTAGTTTTGGAAAGCTCATGGTCTACCTTTCATGGTGCCTCCCCCGTCCTGCAGTTATCACCCAGTTGGGCGAGGTCCAGAGAGACCCTGGTAGCCCCAGGTCCCAGAGCCAATGTCCTACTAACGATGTGTCCTAAAGGAAGGCATCGGTGTCATCATTCGAAAAAGAAGGAGCGGAGACAAGAGGAAGAGCGAGTGGGTAAGCAAGGGAGGGACCCTGTCTGCTGGGGAGGTTCAGCCTGTTTGTCTCTTAAATTGAATTTGAATCATTCCTATATGTAACACCAATAGCACCGATAGTCTAAATTCACACAGGGAAGCATACAGTGAGAAAGCCCCCTCACACCCCCTGGGAAGCTGAGGTTTTCCTGGGACTAGAGGTGACAGATGCGTGGCTGCCCCACCCCTGCCCCTTAAGACCTGGCTCCTTCTGAATGCCACTTGGGGTCACGTTCGACATTGCGGTCCCAACAGGCCCCAGTGTATGCCCAGTTCTTTCCGACATGAGTGGAAGTGGATTGATTTCTGGCCAGCTTTCTCACACTCTTTGCAAGATCTATTCCGGATCAGGTTCTGGATGTGCCTGGTTTCTGGGGCAAAGGCTCAGAGAAAAACCAAGGATCCTTTCTCAGATTCTGCCTGTTTCCATCTCCTGCTGCTGATGGGAGGCCGAGGGCCCCCAATGTCCCAGAGGAAAGTTGCTCTGCCCCCAGAGCTGTGACGGCGGGAAGAGAAGGACCCGCCGGTGACAATGGCGACCCCACTCTGAGAGGGACGGCTGTGTGTCCAGCGCAGCCAGAAAGCCTAGTATCTCGAGCTATTCGCAAGCCTGCCTCTCGGACACATCTGGCTGGCTGTTTGTCTTTGTTAGAAGGACCGCCTCGTCATTTTGCCAGGGGACTCTCTACCACCCTCTGTCACCAGCATCTGCACAGAACAGAAGGCTTTGGAGGCTCAGATGACAAAAACAGTCCCTCCGAAGGGGCCGAGAAAGATAGTAGTGTTTCTGTGCGAAGCAACAGAATGTGTAAGAGAAAGTGCCAACCGAGCCACACCAATGAGCCATTGTGAGGTCCGTGCTTGAGCATAAGAGGGATCTGAGGCCACTAACAAAGGTGGAGGGGACGCGACGCGACTTTGAGCCCCGGTGCCACCCGCATCTGCCCCACAGAACACAGCGCCATTCTGCGGCCTCTGTCGCCTCTTGTGTGCCAGGCTCTGAAAGGGGACTTCACAGTGTTGTTTACCTTGTTTACGATTTGTCTCTTTTCTCCTGTGGGAAGCCGTGAAGCACAGGCGTACGTCTAATGTACCCACCCCTGTATACACTGGGTTTGCTGCCAGGCAGACGCTAAACCAAGAGCTGAAGGAAGGAGGACAGAGAGGAGAAAGGTAGGGGAGAGGGACGCAGGGGAGAGGGAGGGAGGAATGTGCACCCTTATCCAGTGATACTGCCCGCACCTCCCACAGCTGACTGGTTGCCAGGTGAAGGACCGTGTCTTGCGACTGTGCCCCAGCGCCGCTCCTCAAGGCCTGCCTGGCAGCGAGCGGTGCCATCAGTAAACATCCATTGAATGGGGTCTGGTCTTCAGCGCTTATTGGATTAGCAGGAGACTAAATCTGATACTATAACAACAAAAAAAAAAGGATGTTAGTGTAACCATGCTCATAAATAAGTACTTTAAATGAATGGGTTTTATAAAAAGGGCGTTTTCCTAGCCATTCTGGTAGCTAATTATTTTTGTCACTAAATATGCTAAACTCCAGGCACATTTAGGAGATGGAAGCAAGGGATTGGTGGCTCCTGGGACAGTCAGCTCCTTGCAGGAGGTGGGCAGCCTTGATGTGTTGTGAGGCAGGTCAGTTCTGGGGCCATTTGCAGGGCTAGCTCCTGGAGCTTAGCCGAGATGATGCCACCACTCAGTTTTCTTGGACATGAAGATGAGCATGTGGTCAGAGAGGCAGTGGCCTGTTCACACCACACCCGCCCAGGATGACAGGCACATGTTGCAATGCTCTGGAGAAAGGAAGACAGGACACCAGTGTGAGATCCTGCCCTTTCCTCAACGCTAGATTCGACCATTCAGTTCGATCCCTGGGCTGTTTATGATTGAAAGCACTACAGGTTTGTGTCCCGGCTTTGGCCCTTAGGTGGCTGATTTGGGTGAGCCTAGGGACGTTTCTCAGTTTTCTAATCTGTAGAATGGGAGTAAATAATGTCTGTCTTGACAGTACTTATTGCCAAGATCGAATAAAGGCGGTCGTTGACATGATTTTGTAAAGGGTGAAGTACTGCGCGATGTATCACTACTGATAAAAATACCTGCTGGTTAGTTAGCCCTGATGGTGTGTGAGTGTCTTGCTGAGCACCACACTGCCATGGCAGTTAAAACTCAGAATAATCCCATACAGAAGCTGGTAGTAGGAGTGGTGCTGTGGTCATTTGTCCACCAGGAAACTTACACAGACGTGGGAGACAGCGTGTACCAGACAATGAAGAAGTCAAGTTCGTCCAGGCTATGGTGATAGGGAGGACTGCCGCTGCTCAGTGACACCTCAGAGAAAAGGGAGGGGCTTAGGGTTTCATAGAAGCAGGGGGACAAGGACAAGTGGACCACAGGGTTGCCCGTGGATCTGTGGGAGCAGGAGAAGGTCTTATCAGGTCCCTGAGGAAGTGTAAAGGGGAGTCTTATCCTAGAATGGTAAGAACGAGAGGTCTCTCCTGGTTAGCTGGTTTCTGGAACAAAAAAATGGATGGTGGGTGTGGCTGACCATCGCTGTTTACTAGGAACACAGGATGGGGTGAAATTCCACAGTGTCACAGGTTCAAACACATGCCCAAGAACACACAGAAAGTAGTACCAGTAAGACTAGTAGTGCTAGCAGCAACACTAGTGAACGTTTAGTGACAGTTTACTAAGGGCCCAGTTGCACACGCACTCAAAACTTTGTGTGCATTCCAGCACAATAATTCCAAACGAAAATTCTATTCCTCTTTCCTAGTTTACAGGAAGGCCCACAATGCTTCTGCTTCAGAGACCGGAGAACCCATGCAAGCTCCGAATGGCACTGGAGGAAGGAAGTGTGGCTTTGCCGCTGGGCTCTGGCCCCCCCACACGTGCCACCCACCACAGCATGGAAGCACTTCCCCATCTGAGAAGGCTTCGTAACACCAAACACCCTCATCTGGCGACTACAATAGAAAATTGGTCCGTTGCTGTAAGCCTGCGTTCTCTCTTTGCTATACAGCTTTTAAACCAGGTCCAACCATCACCTTAGATTCTGCAGTCATAAGGGATGACCTGTCCCGTACTGATGGTTTCTAAGTTTAAGATAATTGGGGTATGAACTCAAAAAGTGGGCTAGGAAAAGAGAGCTGGGAAGAGCAGCATGAAAGACATCTCTACATCAAGTCCCCGACGCTTGCCTGTCACTGTGTGTACTGACTGACGCCCACAGGACGCGTGAAAGCTCGCTTGGAGGTATCATCTCCGAGAGGTAAAACCAATGAATGAGGCTGAGATTGTCCGTGAAGGCGGCATTATGAACCGACCAGATGGCTCCGGCTGGATGACTGTCGGGTACTCTAAGAACATGGAGGGGCTCACAAGTTAACTTTACACTCCACTGACTTCATGGAAAGAGTTAGATTATCCGGGGGTGCTGGGTGGCTCAGTCGGTCGAGTGCCCAGCTCGATTTCAGTTCAGGTCATGATCTCAGTGTTGTGACACCGAGCTCCGTGCTGGGCTTCACGCTCAGTGTGGAGTCTGCTTGGGATTCTCCCTCTCCCTCTCCTTCTGCTCCTCCCCCCTCCCCCCAAAAAGGAACTAAAAGACTTCCTTTTTTGTAAAGAGAAAGAAAAAGAAAAAGAAGCGAAGGGTTCTTTTTCTAATTATGTGCTCACCGAGCCAGTCTAAGATACTCAAACGGAATCCTACTGTCCTCTGCGTTTGGGACCAGTAGCTGCCTAACAGAAAAAAGAAGATTAAGGCACAGAATTATACACATGACTCCTGCACCCCTTAAATGTTTGCTTGAAGGTCTTAAAACATGTCAACGCTCCTTCACTCACGGTGATGTCTCTGCCGATAGCTCCACTAACTGGCTGGTCGAGGCATTCCTTGCATTAGCACGCACAGATAATAATTAATGCATCGCCGCGGATTCCTGCTTCTGCTTCCTGATGGCAGAGCGAGAACTTACTGGCCCCCGGGCAGCAAGTTCATCCAGAAAACTTGGCTCTAGAGACTTCTCCTCAGCACCGACAGCGCCTCATCTACGGCAATGTGGGAAAGTGATCGAAAGCACAATGAAACAGGTTGCTTTTATCAAGTTCTTCCCGGTAAGTTGGCTTTGGTTTTCATACAAAGGATGAACTATGGGCACTCCCATTCCACTGGGTTGGATCTCACAAGAGTCCATGAAGGTACACGGTTCCCCTGAAAGCACACAGACGCAGGGCGCTGGCGGAAACACCTCATTCCTGGCCGGGACACCCAGGAGCACTCACGTGTCCACTGCAAGGCGGACCGCCAGCACCCCATCGACCCCAGCTTACACCAGGCAGCGTGTCTGAGAGGGAGGAGGATGTGTGAGGGGATGTGGCTCAGGAGGTATGTCCCATCCCCTGGCCCTCTGCGGACACACATGGGGTGTCCTGACCGTGGCCGGTTCCTGGTCTTAGCACTGTTTCTCCTGCTGAGGCATTAGCTAGATTTCGTGCCACACCCCGGTCTCTTTGCTGGGCTCGCTTTCCTTGACTCGCGTAGTCATCCCATTAGTTATTTGTAAAACAGGTAATTAACTCATAAAGTACCAAAATCGGAAAAGCGAGCAATTTTCTCTTTGCACGTCTTCCAACCGACAAGGGCCACCTCCCCACAGTGCGTGGCCTTCCGTTCTCTGAAAACAGCAGGCGTCCTCGGCGGGCAGGAACCCCCAGAGGGGAACGTCTCACTGCGACACTGCCGTGGGGGCAAGGACGCCCACCCCAGGACACCCCAACCTCACACCACGCCCGCCATGTCTCCCATTCATGCTCGTCTTATCCTTTTCGAGCGTAGCATGTAGGAGACAACGCATTACACATCACATTACACTATTCTGTGTGAGACTATCGGCTGCTGTATTTGGAATTTTGTTGGAAAACTCACTCCAGCAGGCCAGTGTTAACGATGTGACGGAGGACATTGTCGTGCCAGCATGGCCCATTGTTAGGACAACATTCCACTCCTAAAGCAACCTGCGTTGATCACCGCGGAGAAGGGAACCAAGACAGGCCACCCGAAAGGTGCCTCCTGGGCTTATGGATTACTTTGAGCTAAAGACAGAGGCACGAAAATCTCTTTATGTCCTGCTAACTGCCTGAAAATAGAGAATAAGATTCCCCTTTCATAAAGGAAATTCCCATTGGCAAAGATGTCTCCGTAGGAGGAAGAAAGTCACTCTGGGAAACAAGAGGATGCTTTGTTACCACGCCTCGCCTCCCCCAGCGGTCCAGAACTCGCTTTCCCTCCTAGAAGCTCAGAACTCCTTTCCCTTCGTGCGGCTTAACCTGCCCATGGGCCCGATCACCCGGTACGGCACCGAGTTGAAGTCTTTGTGAAAATGTTTGCGTTTGCTTCCCTGACTTGGTTTTTCCTCCATTCAGTCTTTTCAGCAGTTTGATTCGTGGGCCCCGGCCACTGTCCAAATCCTACTGGTCAGGTCACACTTGTAGTAAAGCAACTGTCCTCTGCTTCCTAGAGTTTACGTGAGGTCAGCCTACAACTATACGCCAAGACGAGAGGCAGGATGGTGGGCTCAGCGTTCTTACCACTCCTGGGACGAGCGTGCTGAGTCGGGAAGTACCTGAGAATCCCCGCGAGTGAGCAGCACCACCACTGGGGTCAGGCAGCTGCACTTCTGCCTCGGGCCCCACACTTCAGAGCATCTCATGGATCCCTTCCCCCCGCAACACACACGTGCACATGCACACACGTGCACACACGCGTGCATGCACACATGCAGGAAAGGGAATTATTTAAGAGCACGTGGTCCCTCCGTCACACGAGACCCCACACCCTGTGCGGGGGTACACTTCCCATGACCTTAAGCATCGTTCTCGGGACGAAGGTCCACAGACCAAAGCCACATGTCCCACAGCTCTTTCCCTGACGTCTTTAAAACAAGAAGCTACTACATCCGAATGCAAAGATCTGGCGTTGAGCCGTTGTGGTACAAGTGACAGGCTCCGCGGAATGGCAGGACAGTTTACGTGGCCCCTAGGTAAAAGAAAAGACAAGTTAGCACCCACCTGGCCCTCTCTTGGAGTGAGGATGGGATTGCCTGGGGGTGGCCCTCTGCCCTTTTCCCGGAGGGCAGGCCCCCAGTTCTCTTGCCCCTTCCCTATGCACTTGGAGGGTCTGAAATCCTTGCCAGGCAGCTCAGCACGTCACAACAGGTGCAGAAGACTAGTGTGCGATGTGAAAGACTTAGCATCCCGCTCAATTGTTACATCACGTGTTTGTGTGTGTTACTCACCTGAATATTGCTGTCTGTGAAGAGAACACCCCATGCCCAATGTTAGTTACCTCCTCTTTCGTCACATACGGATGTTCTGTATTTAAACGCCAAATTTGCACAGGCCATCTATTTCGTCATTACACAGGTACCTTTGGGAGGGTAGCAGGGATGGGACATTTTTTAATCAGATGGAATTCTGGCTCATGACTTGACGATATTGAGACGTGGGAAACATGGGTCCCGCTGGTATGTTTGCCCTGGACCAGCAAGGCCCGTCTATGCGGACAGTGGTGTTTATGAATGGGGCCTTCCCACCTCGCAGCCTCCAGGATGGGCCGCCAGAAGCTCTCAGCTTGCTCTTACCATGAAGACAGCTGTTGATGACGACCTTGTTACCCGTCAAGATTATTCTCTTTGTTAGTGAGGGAAGATCCTTCAGAGTGCTGAGGCAGACGTCCTAAGTAGACGACCATCTGACCAAACGCAGCTGGCCCACAGGGGAAGCCTGGCCCTCTCCTCCTGCAGAGAAAACCAAGAAGGTATTGATCTTTCCAAATTAGGCATTTGCACACTAGTTCCCCCAAATGAGATCTAAAACGCCGGGGCCTGCATTTCTTCAAGTCACCATGAACAGGGGCTGCATTCCAGTAGCCTCTATCAGCCACTGAGTCTGCTGTTCCTCAAGGACCCCACTGTTCCTTTCTCCCGGAGCCCAAGGCAGCTGCCCTCCACAGCCTTTCTTTTTCCATTGCTCTTCAAAGTGGGGTTAGTCACCTCTGCCTGCCCAGGACACTCACATTTGTCCACGCAGACTGTAGACAAGGAGCGACCTGGTGTGAGAGTGGCCCCTGGGCAGCCTGGCCTCGGAGCCTGGGGTCATCCAGCTGGAGGTAGACAGCCTGTGTGTAAGTTCTCAGACATGTGGACGGATCCCAGCAGAGTTCATCAGGCTGAACCACAAGCACACCGATGACTGAATGTATTTTCGAAACCTGAACTCAGGTCCCATCAAGCACAGGGTCGACTCCAACAACACTAATAAAATAACTCAGAACGGACGGCTCTGGGGTGTTGCGGGGAGACCTAGCTGCTACAGTCTTGGCGTTGAACCACCCTTAGAAACGGGCCCCTGGGTCTCTCCCATATCTGGTGTAGACATTGCATTTTATTCATTTTCCAATTAACCGTACAGCCATCCTCGGGTTCTCTATTTGTAAAGGCCAGATATCATTTATTCTTCTCACTGGAGAAATGCGTTCCCACTGTTGAGGGCATGTGTCTGAGGTCTGGAGGAGGCAGGAATTCTGTTTGTGTGCCGGTGTCTGGAGAGTGAATCAGAGCTGCTGTTAGACATGATGACCCTCATTAGCGGATGGGACTTTCAGCCCAGCCTCTGGGGTATTTGTCATGAACGGGATTGCGAGGGGATTGGGAGGGAGAATAACGGATCCTTATTCTAGTTATCAGGATAAAGAAGAAACAATGCAGGGTACTTTACCGACAAGGGGATGATAAATGGGTGAGAAATTCAAGCTGAAGCCACCGTGTGAGATTATCGGTTGTGACTTTGCAGAGCGTGTAATCAGCTCTGCGTTAAACAACGGACACAGACCAGGTGCTGATAGTCCGTGAAAGTCCGCAACCTTCCGTCTGTGGGTCTAATCCTGCCACCGTGGGCTTTTGTGAGTGAAGTCCCATGGCGATGCCTCGGCTGTGGCCAAGACTTTGCCCACTGCAAAGGCGACAGTGTCTGGCCCTTTCCAGACATGTTTTACTGACCCCTGCTCTCTGAGCCTCAAAATCCCAAAGATTTGAAATAATTGATTGTCGGGCAGCGTAGCTGTGGTCAGGAACACATGTATACATCAGAGGTAGATGAACCCAGATTTAAAATCTGAGTTGAGTATTCATTCAACAAACATCAGAAGGGTATTCACTCTGTCAAGTTCTGTGTGAGGATGAGAGAGTGGACAAGGAAGGGCCTCCTCTCTCTAGGACCTAAGATCCTAGTGGGCCCATCGATTAAAGGCAGAAACTCAAGGAACGTTGTTTTTCTGAGGTGGGTCAGTTTTCTGAGCAGCAAGAGAGAGGCAGGGGTCTGTAACTTGTAGAGTTACTATAGAGATTACAGGAGAGACTAGAGCGAAGTACTTATCACAGTACCCGACACAAAGAGCTCAGTAAATGCTCAGCATTATGACCTTACTGTCAATGAACAGGTGGATGAAACATTACTTTTACCATCTCAGGGTCAATGCACTCAACAACAAATTTAATTTGTGGTCCTTTTGAGGCCCTAGCCAATGATGTCGTGTAGACCAATCTTGGGAAGTGAGGTGGGCATGATGGGGCCGAGGCTGCCCACGGAGGTGGCGATGGGTCTACCAAGAAGCTTGGATGTCCCAGATGAGGGCCTGTTGTGGGATCTGAGGGAAACTCTAATGACGGTCTGATGATAACTGGACCCAGGGTTTAGAGAAAGAGTTCTAGCACTTGGATGCTTGGATGATGAGTGTGACTGGATAGTCCTTATTTTATAAAAGACAAATGACACACCTATAAAATGGCGCCCACTGAATAATGAGACCTGAGCTATTAGTGTAGTAGCCACTAGCCGCGAGAGGATATTTAAATTTAAATAAATTAAAATTAAGTTAAATATAAATGGTTCCTTGGCCATCTCGCCATGTTTGAGGCAGTCAACATCCACCTGTGGTCAGTTGTTGCCAGGCCGAATGATGCAGACTCAGGGTAACCCCTTATCACCGAACCTTCTACTAGATGATGTTGATTGTACTTTGGGAAACATACAATTTAAGAATATTCTGTACTTGGTGCCAAAGCATCTTACTCAATAGGTCTAAATATTGGACAGTTTCTGAGGAGGGAATGAAGACAGCTGTTGGATTAGAAAGGATGGAAATCCATCATCTCCATGAGACCTGACACTTTGGGCTGGACGGTACCGCCCAGAGTGGTCTGGAGTGGATCCTGCTGAGGGGTATTGGGGCTGACCTGTGCGCTCAAGACTGGGGGTGAGGGCTCCCCCCAGCTCACACAGCTGCTGTGGGCACCAGCTGGCCCCTCTAGAGGCAGCTGCGCGAGCTGGGCGTTGTCAAAGACATGGCATCCAGGACAACAGAGATGGAGATGCCGGGCCTTGGTTTGGCTCACCGGAGCTGGGAATGAATTCATGTGATCAACATGGTAATAAGGACAAGTGTTGATCCCCTACCACAGTGGGACACAGTGGCTCCCGGCCCTGTGGCTACGCATAGCAGAATAGCAGTCCCCAAGTCATTGATCCCCAGGGCAAGCCACAGGTGACAGAGACGAAGCTGGAGGGGAAGACCAGGGCACTGCTTCTGGACAGCGAGTCTCAAAACCTTGCAAAGATAGCTGGGAAGCGCTTTGAAGTGAGCTAACGTCTACCAAGTGGGTGGGTGACGTTGTATGCTACAAACACTGGGATACGAAAGTCTGTTATTTTATAGCCAAAGCCTGGTGAGGTCTGGCATATGTCAGTTGTCATTTACTGTTTTCCAGCAAAAACAGTCCATTTGAAGGCCTTTTTACACTACTGAAGTTAACAATTCATAATTCTCTTTACAATATAATAAAAGTTGCTCAGTTGAAATGGATCACCCTTGGCAGAACAGCTTTAAATGACCCAACCATCATTAGTAGCTCTGTCTGTCTCTGTCTGTCTGTCTCTGTCTGTCTGCCTCTGCTGTCTGTTTCTGTCTGTCTCTGTTTCTCCAACCATCTCTGTTCACCTCTCCCTCTTTCTTTTTCTTTCTCTTTCTTCCTTTCTTCTCTTTTCTTATCTTTTTAAAAATTTCTTGAATCAGGAAAAGAAACTTGGTCATTCTGCCCACTTCTTCATCATTTCTCTGGTGGACAATTACAGATTTTTTAAAAAGTTGTATTTATTAAGTGGGCCTTTCTGAATAGATCCTGGGGCTCCATGCTGGACAGAAGGAAAGCTGTCCTGTCCTTATGTATGCAAGAATGCATGTGCAACCAGGGCCCTAGTTTGTAGAGGTTCATCAGAGGATGTAGGGTAAAGCCAGGGCTGGGAATTGCCATTGAGTAGCCCGGGGATGGGCTGGAGAATTGTGGGGGATCAGGTCGCCTCTAAGATGCACTGTTGAACTTTTATTCTCTCAGGAGTATGGAGGAAAGAGCAGAGCAGGTGGATTCCTCTGACCTGCCTGTACTTGTCGAAAGAGCATGAAGCACATTCACCAGAAACTGCATCAATCCTGGGCAGAGCATGTGGTCCATGGGGCAAGACGGGAGCTGTGGCCTTTCCCAGGAGCTGGAACTTGCTGGGCTTAGCCCAGGTGAGAACAGAGTGAGTGCTGGTGAGTGCTGGCTTCCTTCCTCCTGGGGAAGGGCTAGCTCCAGGGACCCGTAGGTGAGTTGCTGGGGGGTGACCACACAGCTCTGAGCTCCTCCATTTTATGAAAACAGCGTCTGTGCTTGCCTTTAAGTGGGAAGGAGAAGTCCCCTCACAGAACACACATTTTTGGTGCCTAGGCCTTGCCTTCGTAGAAGAAAGTGTGTGTGTCTACCCAGGAGACACACAAAAGCACCCCCAAATCCAAACAAGATGGAGACAGGACCCTGGAAACCTGGGACTGGAGAGCTTGTCCTGAGAGGCCCCTCCCTGCTTGGGGGGTAACAGAGGGTGTGTGCCCCCAAGGGGGCACCTTGCAGCTGTCCACAGTTTGCTTGGGGAGTCAAGAAGGGCATGTTTGTGATCTGAGCCTTGTAGCTGGATATGACAGAACCATCAGTTGCTTGAGTCGGAAATGACCATGTGGGCCGCCATCTTGCAGCCATCTGGGGCTGAAAGAGATAATCCCAACCAGACATGAGATCCAGACATGAAGTGAGCACTTCAGTTTTGAACCAATGAATCCTCCAGACCACCAACAGGAAGTTAGCTGACCACCTGTGTTCCTCACATGGCCACTTTGAGCCAAAGATGGCATAGGTGTGCTCTGAGACTTTAGCCAAGTACGTGGGTCCCCAAGCCCCAGGAAGAGATGTGCCCGAAACTTGGGTCCTCCTGAGAGTCCCAGGCCTCCACACCTGCACAGGTGTATTTTCTGTGCATGTCTGCTTTGGCTTGGATCTGACAACACTCCCGTTGGGCTTTGTCATGGGGGATGTAAGGTGAGTCAGAGTCCCTAGGAAAGAGATATCGGTGGTACAGAAATTCCGCTGTAGAAAGACATCCACAAATCTGATGGCCGTATTTCTACATTAGCATGTCTCAAAAATAATGGAGACCCATACGTTCTTTGTAGGAACAGCATCTTTGGCCGATGAAGACCCACAGAAATTCAGATTATCTTCTGCACTTTGCCTTCTTTCTTTCCATCACAGTTCTTTCCAAAAGCATACATATATGCATTTTATTATTTTCATATAGACTGTTAAACTCTCATGATATATTAAACTGTTGCTGAGTCCTAAAATTTTTTAAATGCAATTTTTTCAGCTAAGATAAAAGCAAGGTTAGATGCACTAAGGTGATGAATATTTATGAGATATAATTTTTTGATAATAAAGTTTTAAAAATATCTTGAATATGTCTTCCTCTTCTTTTTGGTCTAGTTAGGTGGGGAAAATTACTGTCCTTAGCATCTTAATTAAAATAACATTATAATGTTAGCAAAAAGGAAAAATGATTTGACATATTCATGTGGTAATTGCATTAAAAAAAGATTACTCTCCATTAGTCTTCCTGATTGTACTAAGCCATCTGTGCTTGTAAAAATAATAATAAACAATGAAATGAATTTCATATGCCATATGTACTTTGCTGCTTAGTAGTAATTAAGCAGTAATCCCAAAGCAATCACTTGTTAACTGTGATAATTGCTCAAAGGTAATTATTTTGTAATAAATGATAATCAATTATTTATAGTATTAACAATAGTTTTCTTATTTTTTTTACCTTTAGAAATTGCTGGTGGCCATAGCTTATCTTAGCAGCTGTGCTCAAAAATCACTAATCTGTTGTGTTAAGAACAGATTTTCCACAAGTCAAAATTCTGGTTATGGTCTATTAGATTTGTAATATATGTTTGTAGTATTTTTTAAATGAAACAGCTATAAATATCTCACCTATCTTATTATTACAAGTAAATGACTTTAATAAAATTTCTAGTACCATGTAAACTACAGAATGATGGAATGATCGATATTACAAAGCCCAGCATGAATGTGAAAATAATAGAATGTATGGCCTAAGTCAGAACAGGTGGACAGAAAACAAAGTTTGATTTAAGGGGGGAAATCATAAAATATAACCACTTATCCCCAATTGTATCCTTTTCCCAATCTACCACACCTAGTTTTAGCTTTAGACAGCCTACTGCCTCTTCAAGAAATGGTACATAATATTGAATTATGGCATTCCTTGTAGCAGAGAGGTGACATAATCATACATATTTAAGCAATAAAACAATTTAGAATATTTATGATTCACAACAAGTGTTTCATCTTATTTTTTAATATAGCAATGAGGAAGGTATTAGATTGAAACTATTCTTTCTGAATTTCACATCCAAGGAATAAAATCCATGGTTCTGTCTCTGGATTCCTACCATGACATGGAAATACACAGAAGAATGTGTCCCCTGCCTCTGAATCAGTGGCTCTCTTGCCCTATGGGGACTTGTGACTGCCTGGGGATGTGCTGGTCCTCACATGCGGGGCTGGGGGGCTGCTGGCCCCTGTGGGTAGAAGGCGGGGATGCTGACAGTAGGTTCCACAATACATAACAATACCCGGTAGAGAATGACTCAGCCCAACATGTCTATGGTGTCAAGGTTGAGAAACCCTGGCCTGGATGACTCTTTGCAACCAAATCATTTATAAAGGACATCAAGCATTTCGACTTTAAAAGTTCCAAGTGGTAATTAAGAGACCAAGTGACCAGGAACTCAAGTCCCCTCCTCTTCCAGCCGCACAAACAGGGAGTATCGCAGAAACCAAAGCTCCTCCCTCCAGATGTGGTCCTAGCCTGCCAAAGCCAACTCCCACACTGACTATGTGAAACCTAAAAGAAAGAATAATATGAAAGAAAATTAGGTAGCTCAAAAAATCATTGTGAGGACAGCCCTGAGCTTCCCATATCTAATGAGACCCACATCACAGGGGGCCCTGGTGCAGAAAGTCAGCTAGTGTAGGCTGCAATGCCATGGTGTCTGTGGCCAGGGAGGCGGCCTCTGTCACCACCATGAGTCCCTGTGCAGGCTTTAAGAGCAGGTCTCCGACAGCTCCATCTCATGGATGACAAGGCACACACAGGCACACACAGGCACTCTGTGACAACGGTGGCTCAGAAGAGATACAAGTCCTTTTAGAAGACAGGACTGGGGACATGGGGAACCAGCAATACCTAGGGAACTGTGCAGACATGATTTGTGGCATAAACGGTGCTTGTGCTTCACGTCTAATCTTGGGATTACAACTGCCCCTTGTTCTTAGAAATAATAGGGCTTGAATCATGGAAGCCCCATATTTGGGGGCTGGAGGAGGCTGGAGGTGTTATGTGCTCTGACCACACCCCTTCTCATCCTGACCCCCCACCTTCATCTGTTTTCAGTCCACGTCTCTTGCTTTGTGTCTTCCTCCCTTCTTTCTCTCTTATCAAATGTCTTTCTTCTCTTATCAAATGTCTGCTTTATGCCAGGGGCCATTCGAGAACACCCTGCCATGAGTAGAACAAGCAAATTCCATGCATTTATGTCCAGATTTGGGGAGAGAAATCAACAAAATGAATATGTAACCTTAATAAGTATCTTTGGCTATCCAAACCTGGAGCTGCACACATAGAAGTAAATATTTGGACAAATATCTTGTTATCCAAATTCTCATTTACTGGCTATCTGAAATTCAGGCACCAAATAAATTCAGATAAAGCATTAACTCTTGCTATTAAAACTCAGCACCCCAATTCAAGAATGAAGGCAAATTTATACATTTGTCAGATGGTGATAAAGGCCAGGGAGAAAAGCAACAGAGGGAGAGTGACAGCAACAACTTCGCTGGTGAGGGACTGTAACGCTGATGGGCATAGAGAGCCTCACTGGAGAGGTGCTATTTGGAGGAAGCTCCAGACAGATACTAGTACAGAAGCTTCCAGAGGGAGCTTTCTGCTGAGTCTGAGAACCTGCAAGGACCCTGGTGAGGTTGGACATGCTTGAGGGAGACACAGATGATTGGACCAATGGAGAGGCCATTGGTGATGAGATGTGATGAGATGTGATGAGATGAGAAGGTGATGAGATGTGATACCCAGAAAAGAAGAATGAGAAGTAGGAGAGAAGCTGGAAGGTCTTCCTCCAGTGTGGAGTCACGAAGTGTGTCAGGCATGGCTGAAAACGGGACCACAGAGTCGGTGGTGAGCAGCAGCAGGGAAGCCACGGGTGGGTGGTGGACAAGAGCCCCACTGCACAGGGCTCAAGGGAGAACTAAGGGACCATGGGACAGACAGCATAGAACGTGCAGGAAGAAGAAGGAGCCAGGAGGCTGGAGAGAAGACTTGCGTGTCTGGTGGTAGTGAGGCTGATCCCGTGGAGAACATGAAATGATGTAGGAACACAAGCTTCCAATGAATGATGGGAAGGTCCGAGGGAGCAGGCCCACATCTTGAAAAGTCCCAAAGTCCCCACCCCGTGATACTAGCATCTTTTCAGCTCTGGTCCTGACCTTCTGTGGTGAACCCACAAGCTCTGACATGGAAGCTCAGTTTTATTTTCTATATTCTCGAATTGCATTTCTGTGCTATGTCTTCACTGCCAAAAACATGACCAAAACTGCTCTGATTCAGGATTATCTAAAATTAATTCATATGCTCTCTTTACCCAACATCTGCTTTCATGGCTTCTACTCACATTATTTCTCTTGACCCTTCCCTCTTTCTGGGCCATTCACAGCCCATCATTATGAAGAACTTTCTGGAAGCTCTGTAGCATAGGGTGCAGGGGAGGGAGCTGCAGGTGTTGGGAAGTTTCATCAGGAGAACGTGGCATATGGCTTTTGCGGAAACACATGCATATCATCGCTCCTGGACCATCTTGCCGAAGGCTGATGCTAACCCTTTGATTTTCTGAATACGCCTGACTTTCCAGGCAAATTCAGACATAGTTTCTTCCACTCTCTGTTATGATCAACCCGCCATGCCCTTACACTCAATAAGAGGACAAGAACCTTTCCTGGGGCTCCAGCACTTAGATATATGGCCAGTCTGAGAAGGAGCTAGCTTGGGCCTCCGCAGGGCTGGGGTCAAGGTAGTGCTGGTTGAAACTGTATGGTAAGAGGCAGGCGAGAAGTGCCTTAATGAGACTTCTTTGTCTGTTTCCAGCTCTACACGGTCCTATGGCAAGGGTCTGAAGCATGACTCGAGGTTGGGAAATACTTGCGTTCCTCTGGGGGTTCCCAGAGCACAACCAAGTTCTAGACTTCCTGGACGCTAAATTAGTATTATTTGATATTCCTGAGGACCAGTGTGGATGGCCAAAGGTTAGAAGCTGAAGCCCAGGGAAGTGAATGGACATGCAGAAGAGGGAGGGAACCAGGCAAATAGAATCTGTGAAGGAAATGAGATAAGCTTGGAAGAATGGAAGAGTTTAGGAATTTGATGTTGACCATGATTTTTATTGAAAAGAGGAAAAGGTATGTTAGGAAAATTGGGGGAAACCCAGGTCAGATGTGCTTTCCTTATTCATTTATTCGTGGCTAAGCAGCCATAACAATAACCAGTGTTGTACCAATACGTGTTTAGCAAATGGTTCTCCAGAGAAATGATTTTAGTAGCGGTTGACCAGCAACCGCAGCTGGTCTCAGACTACCAACATGACTTCCTTAGATGAAGAACTGAGACAATGGGTACACAGTAGCTCTTGCAAGCTCAGAAAGGCCAGCTCCAGCATACCCCTGGAGCAAGGAATACTTCTTATGAGTATAGGTCTCAGGTCAAGTTCTTGCAGAATCAACCCTGAGCCCAGGATTTGGACTCACGGAATTTATGAGGGGCACGCTCCCATGAGAGCGGGACAGGGCTGGAGAAAGAGTAAGCAGGGCTGTGAGAGTAGAAAGGCCCTTACTGCGCTGTTGTGCCGGGTCCCAGGAGGGAGTCTGGAGTACAAGACACCGCCCCATGTTCTTATGGCTCTCAGAAACCAGTGCTTGTCATGGGGCGGGGGGAGCTTTTTCCTTTCATGGTGGTGATTTATGCACCTGTTGCCTCTTCGAGTTCAAGATTCAGAGGAAAGGGCAACTCTTTAAAAAAAAAAAAAGATTTTATTTATTTATTTATTTATTTATTTGAGAGAGAGAGCACAAAATCAGAGTGAGAGGGAGAAGGAGAAGCAGGCTCCCCACTGAGCAGGGAACCCAATGCAGGGCTCAATCCCAGGACCCTGAGATCATGACCTGAGCCGAAGGCAGACGCTGAACCAACTGAGCCACCCAGGCATCCCAAGAGTGACTCTTTTTACTATCAGTTTGGATGATGGAAAGAGCAGAGACTTTACTGCAAAGATTAACCCAGTGAAGAGTTTTGAAGGGTCAGCAGGAGTTCGCCTCCAAGACAAAACTATGATAGAGGGAATTTGACACAAAGAGCACAGCTTGTCTGAACAATGTGGTCCAACGGTGGCTGCCCAATAGAATCATCCAGAAGTTCTGAGAAGATGCAAGTCCGGGACCCCACCACCCAAATCTGGGGTTTGATTATTTTAGACAGTGGTAATTGTTTAGCTCCTTGGTGATTTATCGGTGGTCAAAGTTATGGATCAGTACAATAAAACTTCAAAGCAACCTTCCAGGGGTTTTTTTGAGGATGCACAGTTTAGTGTTGTTGGAGCACACAGGGCTGGTGTGTGTGTGTAACAACAATGTAGCCCCCTGGAACAGTTGTATGTGTTACATTCTGTTGCATTTTGTTTATAAGTAACTTTGGGATAAGCGACACGCACATATATGTTAGATGTTTAAGATAGATGTCGCTTTGCCAAAAATTAATATATATGGAATAAAAGCATTTTAAATCCAACTCAGCTTTGCCATCTTTTACAAAGGCTGTTCTCTTATTCAGCTCTCGTTACTACACCTCTTCTCATAAATCTGGTTGTCTTCATAGCCGGTTAACTGCATGAGTATCTGCTAAATTGTATTATTCTCTAATTATATCTTGCCCATAAATCTCATCTAGGTTTAAGGTCCTTCCAGAGAAGTACAAGGTGGCCTTACTTTCTTGTATCCTCCGTAGCTCGTCCCCCACTGACAGAGGGAGAGTTTTGTTCTTCTGGGGGCTCAGGGAATGGGCTAACAGGGCAGATCCCTGTGAGATTTCACAGTCCCCATCGAAGTCTGTAATTTAGGGTATCACAGCCAATAAGGTATCTCAACATTTTAGAAAAAGAGGACAGCAGTTTGATAGTTGGGCTCTTCTGCCTGACAATAATTCAGAGGTTAGGTGAAAAGCTGGAGGTCTTGGTGGTTTTTCTGTAATGAACAGAAAACCCTGCTTGTAGGGTCATGGACAGTAAAGACAAAGCTGTCGCCGTGGTTGTCAAGCGTGCTCTCCAGAAGCTTCACACTGAGCTGGGTTATGATCGGCTGTGTGCCCCGCACTCTGGGACCATGTTTACGTGGCTCTGAGGTAAGGGAAGGTTGGGCAAACACTTGGATCATATAATCAATAAAAATAGTCAATGCCGTCATGTGTGGGTAGCATTTTCAGAAAATTTCACTTGTTTTTAGCAGAAGAAAATAATCGAGGCTTTAGCACAGTGCCGGGCACAATTGGGAGAAAAGCGTAGAGGTGCGGAACAGCACTCTGGAAACAATCATGCAGACACATGAGGTGTGAGACGATGTCCCCATAAACCTCCACATACCACGCGAGAAGGCGTGGATCCCCACCATCTCCTCGTGTGCTCGACCTGCTCTCGGAAGAGCTAACATTTATCTTGCCTGTTTTGAGTTTGGCTCAGTAGGAGATCTCGCTGAAGGAACAGGCAAACAGCACAACTCCCCCTGATAAGGTAAATATTGTGTTGAGATAATTGTTAACTTTGGAATGAGCCCCACTGTTGGGCATGTTTAACCACTAGCCAAAATCGCACACATCTCTTTAATTAAGCAAACCTCCCTTTCCCTGCAGCACGGGCCTGTTGAGAACAAAATAAGTAGGAATGAGCCCAGAGACGATAGGAGAGAGAGAGCTCTGGACCATCTTTAGAATGAAATATGGGAGATTCGCTTATGTTAGCACCACGCCTCTTCCCAGTATTTTGAAGAATATTTAATTAGTGGCTGCAACCATTAATTGAAGACTTGGGCTGTGCCAGGGCTGTGGTTTATGAATGTCTTACATCTCCCTTGTGTCTCACAACCATCACCCACCAGGAGGGGCTGCTCCTCCAAGAAGCGCCCCCCGTCCCCATTGCAGAATGGAAGTAGGTCGTCCCTTCCGGCTTCTCTGACTCCAACCCTTCGCTCTTCCCTGCCCCGAGAACGTGTCTGTCACGTTACCTCCCTCCTGTGCCGCGACAATTCACAATTTTGTAATTGAAACTCCAGGCAACAAGTGACTGTGCCTTTTCGGGGCCACTCACTACATCTTAAGCCTGCCTAGAGACTGTCAGGAATTGCCCTGTATACATCTAATAGATCCATATGCCACCCAGCCCATTATTGTGAGAATCAGACCATAAGATCAAAAATTTGGAATCGTGGCTTTTGTTGTTTGCTTATGTGGCAGGAAGAAAGGAGCTGACCCGAGCCACATCGAGGGAGTTCTCACACCTCAGCTCCTCAAGTCTGAGCACACTGGGTTTGCCAGGTCTCTTGATAACTTGGGTAGGACCCAAGACCTCAACCTACCCTTATCTTTCCAGGAATTACCGTAGGATTACAGGGGAGGAAGGCCCTCCCACACACAGGTAGGCAAAGATGGATAAAATTCATTGAATAAATGATTGGACTATACATTTTGAAACATGGAGAAAAAACTATAAGCAAAATAAAATATATATTTGAAAAGAAGTTCAGATATACATTTTGGAAAATAAGCTTAGCATGATAAACCAGTCTATGTCTGAAAGGAGAAATAGAAGTGCATTTTCAAAGAAAGCATATTTGCTTAGAAAAACAAAGAGGAATATGTGACTGAGGGAGTAAAATAATGAGGCTTTCTCATTGGTACCTGTTAGCATGTCACCAAGTTCTATTTCTTGTGGGAGGGCTGGTTTCCCCCTCAGCACTTTCTCTAAGCAAGACAACTGAGCATTGCACACTCCTGACCACAGTGATTACTAGGGGATAAGACATGTCTCCCTGTGCAATAAATCTATATAACTCTGGAAGTCCTAGGACATTTCCCTTGCTATACCGAGAAAAATCAAACATGGAAGAGTAAAGCCAACATACAAAAGGGAGGACCAGTGA
Source organism: Lutra lutra (assembly GCF_902655055.1). Lineage (NCBI taxonomy): Eukaryota > Metazoa > Chordata > Mammalia > Carnivora > Mustelidae > Lutra > Lutra lutra. The sequence goes on from NC_062280.1 coordinate 198,003,123, forward strand.
CCTGGATCAAGCTTCTTGATCCAGCCATTCCTGAAGAATTTACAATGAGAGAAACAGAATACTTCTTTTGCTTGAGACAGTTTGAGTTGTACTAATTGATTAAAATTTGTTTAGTTTTTCTTACCCAAGAAATAAGTGGCTGGCACATTATGGGTGCTGAAAAACATGCCCTTAAATCAGCTGATTGACTTCAATTTGCCCCTTAGAGTCAGCCACATACAGAACTCACTTTAGTTGGTTCAGTATTTCCTTGATTCAAAATAAATGAAAACTGGGTGGGAAGTGACACTTGGGAGACCATTTTCCCAGTGCCTCTCCAAATAATAACACATGAAGTACACAATCCTATAAATCTCTACTCCAAAACAACAGTAAACACCCACAGGTCAGAAACGGACAGCAGGGGCGCCTGGGTGGCCTGGTAAGGTAAGTGTCTGACTCTCAGCTTTGGCTCAGGTAATGATCTCTGGGTCATGGGATTGAGCCCCACATCAGGGTCCCCGCTCAGTGGAGAGTCTGCTTGAAGACCCTCTCCCTCTGCCCCTCCTGTCCCTCCACTTGCATGCACTTTCTCTCTCTCTCTCAAAAAAAAAAAAAAAAAAAGAAACAGATATAAAAAAAAAAAAAGAAATGCACAGTGGTAAGGAGGAAACCAAGGCTATGCTGCCCATAGAAGCAAGGCCTAGAACTGAACTCTGGGGGCTGGAGTTTCAATGCCATGCGAGAATGGGTGACAAGCATTGCTGAAGAGCAGAAACAAGCCCCTTGTGTGAAGTCAGAGGGTGTGAAATAAGTTCAATCAGAGTGAATTGGGATGAAACAGCTCTGCCTGTCTGTCTGATAGTATATATAGAAACTTGATATTGCCTATGTCTCATGAAAAAAATGAGACAACTGCACAAGAAAGGGAACTAAGTAGCCTTGCACATGGGTGTGGAAACGTGCAATTGGCTGAGAATCCCTAAACGAAGAAATGATTATGTACAATAAGAAGGAGGTACGTGAGGAGGAGAAAAGGACACGAACAGGAAAAATCTGCTGTGCAAAAGATCTCAAACAAAATTTGCAAAGAGCACAAAGAAACCCATTGTCATGAAAGTCATCATCAGACTTGATAAATGGGAGAGTTCACCCCAAAGAAAACAGAATAATGGATCAATTTAAGAAATTCTAAATCAGGGGGCACCTGGGTGGCTCAGTGGGTTAAAGCCTCTGCCTTCGGCTCAGGTCATGATCCCAGGGTCCTGGGATCGAGCCCCACATCGGGCTCTCTGCTCAGCAGGGAGCCTGCTTCCTCCTCTCTCTCGCTTTCTCTCGCTCTCTCTGCCTGCCTCTCTGCCTACTTGTGATCTCTGTCTGTCAAGTTAAAAAAAAAATTAAAAAAAAATTCTAAATCAGTGTGTAAAATGCTATAAAAGATAGGGGAGGGGGGGCGCCTGGGTGGCTCAGTGGGTTGAGCCGCTGCCTTCGGCTCAGGTCATGATCTCGGGGTCCTGGGATCGAGTCCCGCATCGGGCTCTCTGCTCAGCAGGGAGCCTGCTTCTCTCTCTCTCTCTCTCTCTCTCTCTCTCTCTGCCTGCCTCTCTGTCTACTTGTGATCTCTCTCTGTCAAATAAACAAATAAAATCTTAAAAAAAAAAAAAACTATTTAAAAAAAAAAGATAGGGGAGGGAATAATACTGTTAGGACAAGAACCAGAAGTTGTTAAATAAAAATAGGTACATTAAAAATAATAAAGAAGATGTGGTCCATATATACAATGGAATATTACTCAGCCATCAGAAATGATGAATACCCAACTTTTGCATCAACATGGATGGGACTGGAGGAGATTATGCTGAGTGAAATAAGTCAAGCAGAAAAACTCAATTATCATAAGGTTTCACTTACTTGTGGAGCATAAGAAATAGCACGGAGGACGTTAGGAGAAGGAAGAGAAAAATGAAGCAAGAGGCGGGGAATCAGAGGAGGAGAAGAACCATGAGAGACTGTGGACTCTGAGAAACAAACTGAGGGTTTTGGAAGGGAGTGGGGTAGGGGGATGGGTGAGCCTGGTGGTATTAAGGAGGGCACGTATTGCATGAAGCCCTGGGTTTTATACGTAAACAATGAATCTTGGAACCCTACATCAAAAACTAATCATGTACTGTATGGTGACTAACATAACATAATAAAAATAATAATAATAAAAAATAACTGAAGGGAAATACAGTCATCATATGAAAAGTCCAGTAGAGGAAAGGAGTAGTAGGAGTAGACACTGGTGAAAAGAGAATTGGTAAAATGGATAGTAGAACTGGAAAAAAATATACCCAGAACACAGAACAACAAAAAATGCTGAAATTGTGGAGAGTATATTAAAAATTCCAGCACAAAGTACAATAAAACAGTATTCCAGCTTGAAGAAAAATAAATCTTCATATTTAAAGGCTAAAAAGTGGCAAGAAAAATATATTTTATGAAGAAAAATTTTAGGGGCGCCTGGGTGGCTCAGTGGGTTAAGCCACTGCCTTCGGCTCAGGTCATGATCTCAGGGTCCTGGGATCGAGTCCCGCATCGGGCTCCCTGCTGAGCAGAGAGCCTGCTTCCCTCTCTCTCTCTCTGCCTGCCTCTCTGCCTACTTGTGATCTCTCTCTGTCAAATAAATAAATAAAATCTTTAAAAAAAAAAAAAAAAGAAAAAAAAGAAAAATTTTAGAAATGCACATATCCAAATAGTCATAATTTAAACACTAGAAGACTAATTTCCATATGACAATTAGGGTCTCTTTCTTTACTACTTAAAACAGGAAAACAATGCTGTCTTGCATTTCTGGTGCAGTTGCAGAGGTTAGTTCCATGATCAAGGATTTGAAAGAGGTATGAGTGGTAATTCCTTCCAGATCTTTATTCAACTCACTTCTTGGGCCTGTGCCTATCTTGGAAAATGACAGCAGAATATCACATTCTAAGTCAAATGTGACTGCACCACAACTGCTGCTCCCAGTATGGTTTCATTGTTGGGTCAAATCACCACATCCAGGACACTTAGTATGTAGCTATTGATAACACTGATGCATTTTCTCCTCTGTAAAACTGTAGGTAAAAGATCACTGAAGGTTTACTCTTAGGAAGTAGGGTGGCAATCTGCTTCTCTTTCATACTTGAAAACTACATTCATATTCTGGTCAGAGCCCTTGGCCACCTTTGCACCCTATAGGACGTCATGTTGGGCACTGATGGTACTGTCTTATTGGTCTGGTCAGCAGGAATAGCTAACTCCCCCAAACCCCTTAGGAAGACACATCTCATAAAATTCAGAAGCCTGACATCATGGAATTTCTAGGGCACCAGTGGTCTGGGGAACGTTGAAGTATCCCTTTCGTAGTGAAGGACAGGTTACTGCATCTGATCCCTTTCCATCTAAGACAGCAAGAAAATGCCTACTGATCCTCTTTGGATTTTTGAGGCAACACATAACTCATTTGGACATGATACTCCAACCCATTTATTAATCATCCAAAATGCAACCAACTTTTAGTAGGGCTCAGAAAATGGCTCTCCAAATGATCATAGAGTATGAAGATATTTGTATCCATGTGAATGCTGAACAAAGAGCAATTTAGAAGAAGAAGAGGTCTTTAGTAAGCAGGTGGAGAGACAATATGAACCATCCAAGTATATCAGTCAATCTCTCTCCCCAGCTACCCTCTCTCTTACTCAATAGACTCATGAACAAAGTGACCATGACAGCAGGGATAAAGATTATACATGGGCTCAGCTATGACTTTCATTCACTGGGATTAATCTGACTTTAGCCACTGCTGAGTGCCCACTCTGCCAACAGACCAATTCTGAGTCCCTAGTTCCTGGCGGAACCATTTCCTAAGGAATCAGACTTGCATTTTCTGGAAAGTTGATTAAATAAGACTCTTCCTTCATGGAAGGGAAGCCACTTTGTCATCATGGCCTATAATGCTCTGCCAAAAATATTGCCTATGGTTTTACAAAAATGCATTCGCCGTTCTCATGGTGTGTCATTCAACATTGCTTCTGATTAAGAAGTTCATTTTATCACAAAGTGCAGGGGTTTTCTCTTATTTATGGAATTCATTTTTCTTATCATGTACCTCATCATCTTGAAGTAGTTGACCTGATAAGACAGATTAATAGCTTGTGGTGCAACTAGGTGGCCATTCAGGGTGAGGCTGGGTTCATGTCTCACAGAATGTGGACTATGATCTCTGAGTCAGCAAATAAGACATCATGGTATTTCTCTTTAGCCAGGACTCGGGTCTGGGAATCAAGGTGGAGTTGATCCCCTGATTTTCTTTCTCTCACTAATACCTAACTGATAAAATTTTACCATTTTGTCTTTGCAAGTTTGGACTCTGATGGTTTATAGGTCTTAGTTTCCAAAGAGAAATGCCTTCACTGGGGACCAGTGGTTCCATAAACAGATGGTGAGACTACCGCTGGCTGCTCACTTCTCATGCCAGTGAACCAATAGTCAAAGGAGGGGTTTACCGGACTGGCTAGAGGGATAATTCTTGATGATTAAGGGGAATTGGGTTGTATTTACCAAGGTGGGGGTACAAGGAAGAGCCTATCTGAGATACTTCTGACTTCTCTCATATCCTGTGGTAAAAAAAATCAATGAAAAACACGTCTACTTCAGGTAGGACTTCTAGTGTCCTGGACCCTTCAGGAAAGTGTGTCCAGTACTTCCCACCAGGAGATGATAAGCTGAGGTTCTTGCTGAGAACTAGACACTGGGTGTCAGGCTTTGGATCCTAGCACAGCTGGGTCCTGGGGACATGAGAGTTCCTCTTGTGCAGCCCCTTCCCATGTGGTGGTGGGACACCGGATGTGTGACCCCCAGGGGAAACTCAGCATCTATTCAGAATCTGCCTGAGGAGTCATGGAAGTTGTATTGGGATGATCTTCCTCTCAGGAGACGACAAGACTGACGTATCTGGAATCGGAAATAACCACATAGGCATCTCTTCCCTGGGTCTTCAGCCTGTCAGCCTACCCTGTGGATTCTGAACTTGAACTTCCACAATCATATGAGCCAATCCCTTCAAATAAATCCCTCCTGCATGAATAAGAACTTTCTCAGTACATCAAGTGGCTATTTTGTTGTTCTTAAAGTTCATAATGAATAATAACAGTTGAGATGCTTTTTGAGCAGCAAGAGAACAGAGTGATAAATATTAATTCTTGGTAGTTATGGTGAACAGGTGGTCTCTGTAGAATGTGAAAACTTTTGGCTAATTCAGGACAAAATTCAGTAAATTTGAGAAAATAGTGGATCAGATCAACTATTTAGAGTCACGTAGAATCAAGAGGTTATCCCGATAAAGAAATTTTTCATTTGGTGCTTCTTTCTGCTACCTGGTGTGTCAGACACAACCAGCGTCCTTGGCTGTTCTTCATACCCACCCCTGAGGACAACACTTCACATGAAGAGACAGAGCAACAAAGATGGTCAAAATAAGCTACCCTGAGACTATTCCACTAATGGCTAATAAAAGGGAATAAAACACGAAAACTCCTCTATCTGGTAGATCCCAATGTTCTGAGAGCAAGATGGAAAATCAAAGGTACAGGTTATTCCATGTCAGAACACTATGGTTTGTCTGGTGAGATTTGCTGAAAATTCATTTGCTGTGGTGGAGATTTATTCTAGTGGACTGTCATGTACCCAGAAGCCCTTCATTCCTTACCCAAAAGAAGACGTTTGTTTGGGGTGGGGGTGGGAAAGTGTCCATCCATTCATCGGGTTCTATTTCAACGTACTGGGGGCTACTCACCAAGAACATTCTTATCAAACGAGGTGCCAGCTACGGCTGAGGAGGGAGGAATAGCAGAACTGCTTAACAGACGAACTACCCCGACACCTCTCCCAGACTGGTATTACCACTGGAAGTAGTGCGTGTGAGTTCGAGGGGGAGGTAAGGCAAGGAGCTGTTAAGGGTGTCTCATCCTTTGGTCATGTTCAAATAGGAAAAAAAATTCTATAGAGAACAAAGTGAGGGTGGCTGGAGGGGAGGTGGGTGGGGGTGGGCTAGGTGGGGGGTGGGCATTAAGGAGGCACTTGTAGCGAGGAGCACTGGGTGACGTATGTAAGTGATGAATCACTCAGTTCTACTCCAGAAAACCATCATCAACCTACATGGTAACTAACCAGAATTTGAACAAAAACTTGGGGGTGGGAGAAGAAAAAAAAAATTAACTAAACTGGAAAAACTTAAAAACGAAAGGAAATTGTGACGTACTCAGCCATCTGTGATTTGTCAGTTTGTGTGTGTGTGTAGACAGTGTGTGTATGTGTACAGTGTGTATACAGTGTGACACAGAAGGAGAAGGAGGAAGAGAGAGGTTAAAATTGGGAAACAGCTGTGCTGCATATGCTGTTAGTAAAAGGCAGAGAAGTCCAGTTTCTATACATTTGAAAACCATTATCTCTTTAAATAATAATTTAAATAATAGAGTCAAAAGTGGTTGTCAGGTAGAGGCTCGTTCCAGTCTGTACAGATAGCAGAGGGGACTTAAATTATCAGCCCTGAGATGACAACCCCCCCGCTGAGCTTGGTGTGAGCCGCGCTCTGTGGCTGCCCAACTGCTTGCACAGAGAAGTCGGACTTCAAGCGGCGTCCAGCATTTAGCAGAGGGCCGCCTGCACAGCCGCCTCTGGAGATGCAGGCCGTCATGTATCTTCCCAGCATCTGCCTGGCTCGCCCTCCCTGGGATTGCACTTCGCATCACTAAATGTGATTTTAAATCCTAACGTATTTGAATGAGAAAAGGCATGTCGTCTCAACCTTGCCTCCAGTTAGCCCCCTGGAGATTCAGGGAAGAGGGCCTGGGTGGCCAGTTGCGGACGTGCACACAAATGAAAGTCGCTCTCTCTCTGATGGTTGTGTCTTCGCTTCCAAAATGTAGCAGAAACTTGAGGAGTGAGTCCCTTCCCCAAATACACCGAAACTGTCACATAAAATTAAACTATTCAGAGAGCAAAATTCAAAACAATTTTTATTATCCACTTTGGGTCTGTGCAAAGAATTTGATTTCTTATCCTTTCCCCAAACCCCAACAACCAATCATTGTTTGGGGTTTTTTGGAAGGTCTTCAGTCACTCTGAATTTATTTGTGTTTCGTAGGCATTAAGTGTTGACCAGCAAGCTCTCTCGGTGCGTAACAAACCTGCCTTCAAATTTCAGAAGAATTCATTTTGTTTCTCTAGTGAGTTGGTCAAATCAGAACTGATCATTAACCGGATGTCTCCCCTTTGAGTGGGAACAACTAAAGGGTACTTGGGCTCATGACATCTTTTGTGGGATTTGGGGGTTTAGGATAACAGAGCCCCACAGAGTCCCACAGAACGTGTCCCCCATGTGTGACTCCTCAGCGCCGGGCTCCCCACACTCGCCTCTGGAAACTTCTTCCGGTGTACAGGCTTTGTCTTACAGGATTATTTCAGGAGAAAATGAAAATAGACTCATGTCCCCACATATGGGACCAGGATCCAGAGTGCATTAAGATAATGGTACTTTCCCCGGGCAGGTCTGAGTGGTTCCCACTATGGTGTGGCGGAGCCGACCATCATTTCCATTGGAAATGTTTGAAAGTGCCCATTACGGAGAGCTAAAGTGAGTTAGACGCAATGACTTCGGAGAAAATAATATGCCACTGATGGTCACTAACAAGAAGAGTCACACAGGCTATTATTTTTGAGAACTGCTTGGGGTGAGTCTCAGTCATTCCAGTCTTTGGAAAGGACATTAACTTTCCGCGCCCAGGCCTGTATTTCGCACTTCAGAACCCTGGCAGCAATCGGCTGGTACCGTTTATTAAGAATTCCCCATTTATTTGTAAGTTGATGAGAAGTGCCCAGCACCCCCGGGGAAAGAAAATACGGTAAAAATGTGGCTTGAGAATATTAGCTCTCTGTGTGCACCTGCAAATTCAGGTACAGAGTAAGACGGTGTGGGTTTTGGTTCAATATCTGTGTGTTTAAAGGGAGCCTCTCTGTCTGGCTCACAGCAGAGGGTTTTGGTCTGTCCCTCTCCCCCATCAGCTCTAATAAACCATTTGTTTGTAAAAGGAATCAGATAAGCCTGTCTTCTCCCCACCCAGTTACGCCCTCCCCGCATTAGTGTCTCTGAAGGACAGTGCCTGGTCCTGGCCGGCAGTATCAGGGCTGGACACCCACAGAAACCTTCCGAAAGGTGAGGTCTGCAAGGGGGGTGGCTTTCTCATGCCCATGAAGGGTCAGGTCACCGTACAGGTCCTAGGAAAGCCACCGATTGTGTTCCAGGGGGCCCAGATCCCAGACCTGCTCCTGCTGTGCTGCCTAGGGCAGACACTAGCGCTTTCTGAGGCTCGGCGGTTGCCTGGTCTGTAAAATGAGGATTAATGCTCCTGTCTCAGCACGTTGTGAGAGTTCAGTGACCCCGTGAAGCTCTTAATTTGGTGCGGAGCCCATAGGAGCCACTCAGGAAATGCTTCCATCCATCTGGACACTTGGAGGAACCCCACAGAAAATGTCTAAGTTTTATCCTTGATGCGTAGCAAGAAAAGCCCTGAATTCTTCCTTCCAAACAAGTTCATCAGAGAACCAGCTGCAGGAAGGGAGCCGCCTTACACAAAGGAGCTGCAGGGGAACCGTCGCCAGCATGAGAAGGATTTTTTAGCACATACTGAAAAACATGAAAAGCACTGGGTCGGGGCCCAGGCCAATTTGGAATCCAACATTCCAGCAGAACTCTTACAGACCTTTGAAATCGAGGTCAACCATCGTCCTAAGGTCTCATGTGTGCTTCTCATGTGACATGGTCTTGAAGAAAAATTCACTGTGAAAACGAAGAAACCAGAACTTGAGCTATATGCTCTCTTGTAGACATTAAATCGTTTTAAAACCAAAAAGCTCTGGCTTGTAATCAGCTTTCCAGAGGAGCAGATATCAAAGGTCTTGCCAAAAAGGCAGAAGTTCATGCCCAGAGAGGAGATGAGAGCGGAGATATTGACCATGTGGGAGACTTTCCTGGGACACGGCATCGCCGGGACACTCTTGGCTCTGTGGCAAGCAGCAGCTCGGGACTGTGAGGCTGGGTTCTGCCTTTGTTTGTCCATCACAGGCTGGGCAGGGTGAGGGGTTGGGGGGGCGTCTCTGCTCCTGCCAGTCCCATCTGCAGCTGAGGCTGAGAGCGGAGGGACGCTGGTGTTTGTGACCCAGGGAAGGGAGCTCCCTCTGGGTGTTTCATCACAGCTACTGGATGCTTGACCTGATGAGGACATGGACCCATCGCTCAAAAGTCACTGCCCACAGCTGCCATGTGGCTCTGACTGTACCTCAGGCATCCTTCCAGGTGCCCAGAGGTGGGGGACAGGGGAGATTGGGTAAACAGCTCAAACGATTTTTCAGCCCCTTACTTGAGCACGTTTATGTGGGCCTAGAAGCCAGCACTGCAAGCAGGTGGGTGAACAGGGTGAGAGTGAGGCGAGTGCAGGGCCCTTGGCAGGAACACCAAGTGTCTCCACTAGCTTTTGATTGAGACTTGAGAAATCATGAAGCAAAGTCCCCATGCACGGGCAGGTCCTGGGCGTCATAGGAAAGACCTGCAGGTTCTACAGTTGTGGCTGGGGTACATCTCCTTTCTGGAGGCCAGGCCCGCCGAGCGGCAAGGAGGAGACCAAAATGACCCTGGGGCCTTGGACTCATCACAGACACACTGGGCCCAGACAAACGCCCTAACAAACTCAGAGCATGGAAATCGCCGTGGTATGCACATCACTCTAAACCGTTTATGTGTCATACGTTAAGATGTGTATTTTTGTGCAGAGATCCTGAGAGTCTGGTCCTCAGACAGCAGCAACCGGACTGCTCAGACCCTTGGACAGAGGGCAGACTGCCAGGCCCGCACCCCAGCCTGCCAAGCCCGAATGCCGAGGGGGCGGCCGGAGCATCCCCCGTCTGGGCTGTGGATGATTCTGAACACGCACACCGCGTGAGAACCACTGCCCCAGAACACATTATTCCAGGATTCACAGAGTGTTTAAGAGTTGATCTTGTAGAGTTCTAAATTCTGGGTGAAATTAGAAATGTCCGGAGAGCTTATTAAAGAAACGCATGTACCCTTGTCCTACTCCGAAAGACTCTGGGAGACTCCAGTGCAGGGGGCCTGGACAGGATGGCAGCATCGTGTTCTTAACGATGCTCCCCAGCTGCTCGCGTTGTGCCACGGAGGCCGAAAATCACTGAAGCCTGCCCCCTCCTTCTCCTGATGCGCTGGAGGTGGCAGGAGAGGCGGAGGGGTGCCACCCACGCCTGTCATCCCCACGCAAGCATGGAGAGCCCCACGGCGTGGAGGAAAACGTGGGTCGTGTTATCGTTTAAAACCAAATCGTCAGTGCATAGTTTCAAGATTCATAATCTGTTTTTGGCCCAGATGAGTCATAAGCACGAATCTCTGTTATTGCTCCAACCAGTAGTTAATAATCCCTTTGCTTTCACAACCATCCCAGATCTTCTTTAATATCCAAAATTGTTCGTTTTGGACGATGACAAGCTGTTGATGTAATGATGATGTCAGCAGCAGACAAAGAGGTCACCATTTGCACATTCAATTGGATCAAGGTCCTTCCTGGCCGTGACGCACACGTCGGCAGTCACAGAGTCAATATTATGTTTCAAGGACAGTGTTCGCGGTCTTTGTAAATCGAAGAATGGATCTCTTTCAGAACCAGATGATTCAACTGTCAAGTGTGATGTTCCTACATTTTCTGAGTCAATCTGATTTTGCAAGAAGTACTGTATCCCTTTTCGGTGATGGTAGGGACATGCTCGCTGGGGACCAGGACACCCCTAGGGCCCACACCTGTCCCCTTTCCTTCCCGCTCCCCGGGATTCCCAGCCGAGTCCCCTATCCCAGCTGCTGGACCAGCTGCTGCTGGTGTGGCTATTTCCCTGCACACGCAGGACAGGGCCACGCCGAAAGCCAATGGGAGGCGAAGGCTGTGTTTTCCAGCCACTGCCGATTTCCACACCTAGACACAAAAGAAGGATTTCCCAGACTCTTTCTTCTTCCTGACGTTCACAGGGTAGGGTACTAGCTGTGAAGAATACAGAAATGACTCGGGGCCTCAGGGAGACAGAGCGTATCTGGAACAGGATTGTCTGATGACGTCGGCAAACCCTGGCCATGCTGTGCTGTGCTTCTCCCCACGGCCCCTCCGTGCTGGGGCATCGGGCGTTCCTTTTGGGAGACGGGAAATTGGACGGTGGCGGCTGGCCCTGCAACCTGACCCCTTCTCCATTGTCATTCTCTGAGAACCTGCAGCCTGTCAGCAAGCCGCCTGGAGGTTACCATAGCAACACTACCCAAACCCCCGCCAAAGGAGGCTTGTGGGCTTGGGAACCGCTGTCATTTCCGCGCCGACTTTCAGGGTTTGGAACAGGACTCTAAACCCACGTATCAGAACACAAGGCTCGGCATTTCAGAAGGACGTCGAGCTCGGTGTGAGGTTTCCAGATGCTGCTTGGAGGCCACAGTGTCCATCAGCTCTGGTCAGAGGGCGCACTGGCCTGTTTCTATGGCCGTTAAAATCTGTAGGACGGGTGTCTGGCTTCAGCTTCCCCAGCCTCTTGGAAGCACAGGCCGAAGGAGGTCAGGAGGCACTGCCCAGGACCGGTCTGGTCGAGGGGTCCTGCGCCATGCCAGGCCCCCGAGGACAGCCAGCAGGGCGACAGTCCTGCTCACCTCTCCACTCTGGTCCCAAAGCCTCACTGTTCTCGGGGAATGTCTGCAGCCAGTCTGTCATTCTTCTGTCTTCGTTGGCTCCTCCATCTGTTACTTTCCTTCTGAGACGCTTACCAGAATCTTCGACAGCGGCCTTTTAAGTGTGCACGGTCCATCTTTATGCCGTGCTTACCAAAGCCCTGGGGCACTGGGGGAGGGGGAGCAGTGGGGAGAGTGGGCCCCTCCCAGGCGCGGCTGGGCCGAGGCCTTGCTCTGCACAGACCGGCATCTGAGCTAGTTCCCCAGGGTCCCTTTCCTTGGCTGGAACGACATCCACCTTGCCAGACTTGTAAGGATTAAGTCAGATAGGGACTTGGGGCAGAGCTGTTCCTACAGTCAAGCTCATTAAAGCCCAACCAGGATGACTGGCCACTTGGTTGTCCCTTTTAGGCCTGGGCAAGGGAGGTCCCCGTCATGGGCCTGTTGTCTTACATGCTCCCTCCTGGTTACCCCCTTAGCCTTGCCCTCCTAAAGGAACAAGATACTTCATGGCCAAGGTGACCTGGCCCCCTGGAGCCATGCTTCCTTGGCTAGTCCCAGGAGATGGTATAGCCCAAGGAAGCTGTCCATCTTGAGTTCACTTCCAAGGACTGTGAGCACACTCCCGTCTGTCCTCCTGGAGGGTTCCACAGTCCAGGTAGCCGACAGGTGGCTGTTTGTGGGGAGTGGGTGGAAACTGGACATGTGGGCTGGACCCTCCCCTCCCTCCCTGCCCCCTCCAAGGGGGTGAGCAGCTTTGCCTGGTCCCTGTCCTCCGGGCTCTGGTGCTGAAATGGGAATCAGAATTCCCAGCGCAAATCTGGGCTTCCCAGACGGTAGCTCAATGTGTGTGTCCAAGTAGGCAGACAGACTATGTCTTAATTCACTGCTCGCTGGCTCAGTCTGTGACTTCTTAATATTTACACAAATGGTGTGACGTCTCCACTTGCGTGTTGAGTGGGATCCCAGGGACGTCCGTGGCAGACCCCACATGCACAGGGAACGCATCACAGACCCACAGCCTGTACGTTAACACCGAGACACAGTTCTCTGCAGCAGCTGCTTCGTGGCTTTTTTTCCTAAGGTTTTTCTAAAAACGGTGCTGCGATTGGTCAGGCTACGCTGGGGCGGCTGTATTCAACACACAACAATAACACTGGGAAATGGGTCAGAAAGGAGGGAGGAAGAGTGAAAATTCGGTTCTGATAAGAACCTGATTCCGTTTCCTTCTCCTCTTCTCTCTAGCCAGCTTTTCTAGAATTTGTAATCCCGGAGAAAATAGGAGAGCAAAACCCGGAACTAAATATCCACCGTTCAACAAGAACCGGAAGACAGGCTAGTGTGGGGGTAGATGTTTTCTTTTATATTGCAGTGCATTTGAACTGTTTTCCCATCCTGACCTTAGATTGTCTATGTGTGATAGGGATCCTCACCTTAGATTGTCTATGTGTGATAGGGATCCTCACCTTAGATTGTCTATGTGTGATAGGGATCCTCCGGGCAGAGATGAATTAAGGCAGGGCGTGCCGGGGCGGATTTGACAGGAAGAGCAGGTGGTTGCCTAGGGCAGCGCAATATTTCCTGGAGTCTAGGATGGGAGGGTCTGTAAACTGTGAGGGGGTGGGTGCCTCCGTGGTTCTTTTCCTCCATCTTGCCTAGGGCAGCAAATTCCCAGCACCACCCTAGGGCCTATGAGGCAGAGCATTTGAATATATTTACATCCCTAATTGTAACAGGGGAGGGAGGAGGAGAGGAGAGCATTTGTTTACCCCCACTCCCCCCCGCACTTCTGATGAGTGTTTAACTTTTGGTCTCTATCCCCATGGTGGCTCCTGTGACATCTCATGGCTGGGAGAGATGGCGGCAGAGCCAGGCTTTTATGTAGGTGACGTGAAGGTCACATCAGGGGTGTGCCAAGGCAGGCAGACCAGAGGGAAAGCTGGCTCTCCCGCCCGCACCCCTTTTCTTCTGTGCCCCTCTCCGGAGAATGTGCACGTGTCCTAACAATACGGCTGAGCTCCTGAAGCAGGACCAAATCTGCACCTGGTTCCCGCAGCTGCCAACACCATCTGTGCAGGTTATCACACTGGTTCAGGTCGCCAATCTCGAGGGAGCCTCGGGGAGATGGAGCGCGCTCTCCCAGCAGACTAGCCTCCTCCTCGGCGCTCATTCACTTTGCGATGGAAATGACTCCCGCATTGTAGTCCACGGAACTAAACTGCAGTGCGTCCAACATGCCTGCCATACCTGGGACGGAATGGTCCAGAACGGACTCCGCTGCAGAGCTGATTTTGTGTTGTGTCTGTACGATGCAGAACGATCCCCTGCAAGTCCGAGTCACTGTAACCACCCTGAGCCTGCAGGGGACAGGCGGACGAGCTGCTCCGAGAAGTCCCGAGGCTTGGGCATTTGCCAAGTAACACATCGTAGGAAGTGCCAGGGACAAGTATCCTAAATTAGCCATGATCCTTGGGACGGTTGCTGGAGCCAGTGGAAGGCCACAAGAGAAAGCTTCTGAGTGGAGGCGCTGCGGCGGTACATTCACAGCTAGTGCCCTTCGTGTCCGCAAAGGGATGTCCTGTGGCCAATGAAAGGGACCCCCTTTGTCCATCACAGGAAGCGCATCTATTAAAAGAGTGACTTTCACCCAAGGAGATTACGGCAAGAAGGAATGGGGGGAAAAGAAGGAAGGTGGAACGAACACTCGTGCGATTCTTCTTAGATGCCCTGAATGGGGAAAAGCGTTCTGTAACGCTTGGGAATTCGAGCTTGCCATCCTCTCAAACCAAGCCCTTCCCAAGTCAGCAAAAGATTTTTCCTCTTTCTTTCTAAAGTAATTTTCATCTTTTTCTGAGGTGTGGGATATTTGTCTAACAAAGGTGTTCTGCACCTAGAGCCCAGGGGACCTGTTCTCCTGTCCGTATGTCACATAATGCACCATTAGCGGGAACTCAACGTGCGCATCAGTGGGAGAAAAGAAACCGACCTAACCCAGGTGAATAAGCTTTTCTAATGCAACATCAGGGCTGACTTTTCCTGAGAAAATGCACTTAAGCCTAAAGGTTCGGGGAAAACCTGTCAGCAGTGAAAAAGCCCGAAGGGATCTGAGAGATGATCAGGCCAGGACTGCAAGACTTCATTGGAGCCTGAGTTCTGAGGCTTCAGGGGATGCTCTGGGGCCTTGAGTCAACAGCAAAGGTACTATGACTGCAGACCAGTCTCCACGTCACGCAGAGGAGAGATGAGCAAACCGTAGAGACCAACAGCAGAGCTTTAAAAAAAAAATGTTTCATTTTGCTGCAGTAAAAAAGGTAAAGAGCAAACCGTAGAGACCAACAGCAGAGCTTTAAAAAAAAATGCTTCATTTTGCTGCAATAAAAAAGGTAAAGAGCCCACAATATAAAGTGATAATTTATGTGCCATCACAAGATAAATACAGCATCTTTAAACCTCTGTGAAATACGCCCTTTGTGCGTGGTGGCTCAGAGTCAGCGCTCAAGACCAAGAGCTCTTGCAGATAGAGGAAGCTCAGGCTAGCTTTCATTTATTTCTGTGAACAAGAAAATGTGGGGTCCAGCGACCCAGGGCGAAGAGCTACCTGTCCTATCTCAAGTGGCTTTGCCTTCACCCGAGGCTGGTCACGACTACGCGCCTTGTCTGGCACTTTTTAGTGGCCGTCCCTAAGGCAACCAATCAAAGGTGGGGGATATTACCAAGTGAGAAGGAAAACCAGGTTTTCAGTTTTGACTGTAAAAATGTCTATGGCGACCTGGAGAGTGAAGGATGACGTAATCAAACCCTCCCCAGGAAAAAGCAAATCATGGCACTTGTTGCTTGAATACACCTGTTGAATTTCAGGCATGCAAAGTTGGCCTTGAAGGTGAGCCAGTTTATGGGCTGGAAGCCCAGACCACATTCTAGCCATTAGGTTCACATGCGTGCCTTCTCGGTCTGTTTCTCCTCGTTTCCAACTCCAGTCGCAGCGCGTCTGTTCTTAGAATTCATATTCATAAAACGTTACACTCTTGACCACAGGATTTTTATCCTCCGTTTTGCTTATCACTGGAAAGAGGAAAAATAAAGAAGCTAAACAATTCAGGCTCTCATATTTCCTACCTGTGTAAGCCTTGGGAATTCACGAGCAGTAAAGAAAACACATACAAAATAATTTGCCAAGGTGTCGGGAGACTTTATTGCCAAAAGTCTTTCTTTCATGTGAACCCTCACTCACGCTCAGCATCTCCATAGTGACATGCTGCCTTCTCAGATCATTGGATTCTGAAGAGAGGCATGCCAATTGGCTAGGCTTGTTGGGTAAGAGGTCTGTTGAGACGATCCCATAATAAAGGTCTTGAAAACGGCCGTGAGAGGTGGCCCACCACTAGCAGAAGGGTCCTGGGATACCAGCTTCCGTTCTGACTTGAACGCTGTCTACTTACTATCTGTGCTAACCTCTGCGGGATCACCTTTATCTTTATACATAATGGAGGAGGGAAGATGGGGACCAACAAGGTCATTGCTCTCCAAAGTGTGCCCACGGGCACACAAGTTCTGGAAGCCCACTTTTGAAAAAAGGTTTCACATTTCTTAAATTGAGAAATGCTATTCATTGTATTTTCTTAATGATTTTCAGTGACTCTTTCCCAATGAAGAGATTTGAGATGTTTTCAGTTAAAAATTAGTTTAAGTCTGGGGTGCCTGGGTGGTTCAGTGGTTAAGCGTCTGCCTCCAGTTCAGGTCATGATGCCAGGGTTCTGGGCTCGAGTCCCACATCGGGCTCCCTGCTCAGCGGGAAGCCTGCTTCTCCCTCTCCCACTTCCCCTGCTTGTGTTTCCTCTCTCTCTGTGTCTCTCTCTGTCAAATATATAGATAAAATATTTTTAAAAAATTATTTTAAGTCATATTTCTTCTCAATCTTTATAGATATGGAAAAGCCTTTAGCAAAATTCAACACCTGCTCATGATAAAAAATACTCAAGAAAATAGAATGTTTTCTTAATAAGAATATGCATACCATATGCACCCACAATCCAGACACAGATAAATAGATGGATATAGTCTCCAATCCACCATAATTTATTTTATTCTGTTTTATTCTATTCCAGGGTAGTTGACACACAGTGTTATATTAGCTTCAGGTGTCCAGTAGAGTGACCCAATAGTTCCATACATTAGCCAGCGCTCATCATGACAAGTGATCTCCATTATCGCCCACCATGTTAGTTAATGGGGAAAATGCTAGAGGTACTAGAGACATATCCCCGAGGATCAGGAGCAAAGCAAGGGTGCCAACTGTGTCCGTGGCTGCTCAACATTTAGTAGAGGCATTAGCCGTTTCAATCATGTAAGATAAATCAATTAGGCACGAGTAAAAAAATAGGATTTTCTCTATTTACAGATGGCACGATAATCTATTGTAAAGCCTCAACAACAAAAGAATTTGTGATGTCATAGAATATAAAATTAACAAAAACATCAGTAGCTTTCATATGCACAGATGACAGAGAAAGCTCCACTTGTTCAGCAATAAGAATTTAATCCTTTGACATACACGTCACAAGAACTGCAGAAAAACCATAGGAGGAAAATTTGAAAGTTAGTGCAAGTTGCAAAAGTCACTTTGACTAAATGGAAAATCAGTTCTGTTTTTTGTATACGAAGACACAGCATCATAGAGATGTGTGTTCATTCTAGGTTGATCTACAAAATCAATGTCACCTCAATAAATACACCAATAAACCATGCTGTAGTGTTAGAAAGCTTGATGAAATTCATAGGAAAAAGTAACGTGGAAATGTACTCAGGAGAAGTCTGGAAGACAAAAACTAAGGAGGGGACTCACTGGACCACATATGAAGACACACAGTACAACTTCTAGAATGCAAACTGTGGGACTGACATAGGCATAAACAAATGGACCGGTGGGGAAAAATACAGGAGGTATAGAAATAGGCCCAGGTACACATGGAAATTCACACATTTACAATGACAGTTTCTTGAGCCCCTGGAGGAAAAAAATGGCGTTCTTAATAAATAGCGCTGGAACAGATGAGTGACCATTTGGAAAAAGACAAACTTAGATTCTTATCTCATTCTATACTTAATAATACACTCCACCTTGATTAGGGAACTAAACGTAACGAAATTGTACAACTACTAGACGAAAAATGGTCAAATTCTCTTTAAACTTGGGATAGAGGAAAGCTTTTTAACTATGGCTCAAAATTCAAATGCAATAAAAGAAAGGACTGACAAACAAAAGAAAGGACAACACGAAGTATATAAAAACTGTCTGTCAAAAAGTCAGAAGCAAAAGGTGCCTGAAACTGGGAGAAAATATATAAAATATCTCAAAGAGCTGATACCCCTCACATATAAACGTCTCTTAAAACTGAGAGACAAAAGGAAAAATATCACAGATGAATGTAAAGAAGGTACAAACAGACCCCTCTCTCTCTCTGTGTTAATCTATATGGAAGACTGGCAATGATCTTTACCTTTACAAAAAGCCAGCTTTTATTACAATGACCATTTTTTAAAATCTCTTATTGACTTGCATTCTTTCTTTTCCCTTCTTCTATTTTGGTTTTTTATTTGATCTTCTTTCTGTGCTCTTTTTTTTTTTTTTTAAGATTTTATTTATTTGTCAGAGAGAGAGGAGAGCGAGCGAGCACAGGCAGACAGAATGGCAGGCAGAGGCAGAGGGAGAAGCAGGCTCCCCGCCAAGCAAGGAGCCCGATGCGGGACTCGATCCCAGGACGCTGGGATCATGACCTGAGCCGAAGGCAGCTGCTTAACCAACTGAGCCACCCAGGCGTCCCTCTTTCTGTGCTCTTAATGTGGAAGTTTGGATCACTGATTCTGAAACTTTCTTCCCCTCTTATGTATCCTTTTAAAGCTAAGAATTCCCTCCGAGCATTGTTTTAGCTGCATCTCATAGGCTGTGGAGGTCGTGATTTCCATTCTTCCCCATCCCCCTAATTTTAATCAATGTTATATATGTAACAGCTTTAGAAACACATACTTGAGAAGATACTGGAAAGAGCCCCGTAGAGCGGCATGCCCAGCTTCCTTGGTAACAACCCCCGTGACGGTAGGGACTTAACTAACTATAACTGATGGACCATGGTGATTCTTTCTCATTAGACTGTGCCCGTCGCTTATTCAGATCTCCTTACTTTCACTTAATGCCTTTTTCCATTCGGGGATCCCACTCCGGATCCCACGTCACATCTCCCTGCCGTATCTCCTTAGGCTCCTCTTGGTTGTTTTGGTTTCTAGGACTTTCCTTGCATTTGACAATTATGAGGACTGGCCAGGTATTCTGCAGAAAGCCTCAGCATGGAATTTGTCTGATGATTTTCTCATGATTAGGCCTGAGTTATGGGTTTTTAGGAGGACCACTCCAGAGAAAAAGTGCCATTTTCATCAGCCTGTATCAGGGGTACTTATTATCCACAGGACGTATCGTAACACTGTCCATGCTGACCTTGGTTGTCAGGTTCCGGTTGTGTTGGGTCCCCCCACTGGAAAGTGGGGAGCAATGTTCCTCCAAGGTGAAGAATCCTCATAACTTATTTGGAATTCTTCTGCATGGAAGGTTCTGTTTCCCCTTATTTATTTATTTAATCATTTTATTTATATCAGTTTGGACGAATGGGTATTTTTATAATAGATATTTATATAATAATACTTTTACATTATGGTTTTCACATCCTCTTGTCAACATGTAGATATATTAGAATATATATCTAGAAGTGGAAATGCTAGATCAAAGCTTATGTACATTCAAATTTTGATAAATGGCCAAACTGCTCTCCATATATATATGTTGTTCTCATTTTTACTCCCCCCAGTCAGGTATGAAAGCAATTATTTCAGGACACTCTTGCTGGCACAGTGCATTACAAAATGTATTGAACTTTGCCCAAAACAGAATCTTTTGATGGTTTTAATGTGTTTGCTATTTATCCATTCATTCTAATAATGTGTCTTTTGTGGTCCTTCTCTCAGGGATGCTTTTTGGGGAAGCACTTCATTCCCATCTTGAGACTGTGAGGTTAGATCTGGTCCTCTGGGTTGCCGTTGACTTTCAAAAACTGGACTCTGTTGACCTTTTCTAGGATCAAAGACCTCAGGCATCCACATTCCCCATCTTCCATGTTTGACACTCAATGCTTTTAACAGATTCTTCTCCTCTTCTTTTTCCTTCCTTCCTTCCTTCATTCTTCCCTCCTTCTCTCCCTCCTCCTTTCCTCCTTTCTGTCCTCCTTTCCTCCCTTCCTCCCTCCCTTCCCCACTTCATTCCTTCCCTCCTCCCTTCCTTCCCTCCTTCCTTCCCTTTCTTCCTTCCTCCTTTCCTTCTCCCCCCCCCCTTTGTTGTTTGTTTCATCAGAGCTGAGATCTATTTTTTTCCATTTTGTTCACTTTGGAGTAATCTTTAGTAGAGGGATGTCAGTCTTATTTCACCACGGTCAAAGCGGAAATCCTTACCCACTTTTTGCTGATGGCTGTCTACCTCATTTTGAAGGATTTCTGTGACGATCTTTCTGCATTTTGTTTTAGCTTCACAGGGGCATGTCTGGATTATCTGAATCTTAATGTACTCACCTGCTGTAGTAGATTTATCCCCCGTCTCCATCGTTAGATTTTTGCTAATTTGAGAAGCATGTTTTATCTGTCTTCAAGTAAGTGAATGGTAAAAGCATTTGACTGGATTTAATCATATCAGAACCTTTTGGCTGGCTGCTAATAACTTCCTTTCAGGTTGATATCAGTACATTAATCGCCACTTTTATTTTTTTTACGGTCATTTGCTACTTTACATTGCATTCAATTTTACGATCAGTCAGCTCATGTCATCCTGTTGTTTCCACCAACACTTTAAAAAAGGTTTTGTCACGAGCTTTGATGAGACCCAGATCCACCATGTCCTGTCATCCCGTCTGCCAGTCTTATAACAGCATCAGAGAGCAAACGAAGTATGACTTGTTAGCAGTGAACCCTGCTGACTCCTCAAAATTATTACTTCTTTTTCTAAAGGGCTTGTAAATCTATTGCCTAATCACTCTGCCATCCGCTCCCCAGCCGTACCAGGAACTGCTATATCATCGAGTAAGGGCATCCGAAGTTTCTGGCACTCGTGTCTTTACCTTCTCACTTTCTTTGTGATTCTCCAAAGAGCTGAAATTGGTTTTGCAATCACACATTTACGCTCCACACGCCTTGGGATGAAATGCAGGGGGACGTGGGCACTCAGTCAGTCAAGGAGCTGCCACCCTCTTATATGCTCGGCTGTGCGGGACTCCACGTCCCACAGCTCCGGTGGGCTCTCCGGGCTTCGTCAGGACGACTGATCTCGATAGCAGAGCAGGCTGGAGGAAAGCAGGCAGGGGGCAGTTCCGCCTTCTGTCTCCTATTGACCTTGAACTGAGACCGTGAGCTCGCCCAGTGCCTGAGAGCACGTCTTGTTCTGAGCTTTCTCACAAAGCTCCTCTGACCATTGGCCCTTTGGCGAATCATTTTTCCTTCTAAAATGGGAACAAGCACAGCACTGCCTGAGAGTCCTCGTGCAGGACAGGGATTATCCATTCTGCGTGCCTAGAACCGTGATGGTCCGCGGCACGGCGTCAGGGTCAGTGGCCTCACTGCCGTCGTCATCATCCATGTTCTAATGGGCAAAGTCACTCTGACATCAGCTTTCTTCTCCTTGCAGAAGAGCTGTTGGCTGCATTTCTAGACGTTCCTGATTGTGTGTTGTTGTTATGCCCGACTTTAAAAATCTGACTCTTTAGAAAGAGGTTTTTACGATCAGCCTTCCCAATTTTCTTTCTCACTAAGCTCACCGGTGATACAATAAGGATTTTTTACATTATTTATTTGTCTCAAATAGTCGCTTCTTTTAGTGTCTCTGACAACGTGGTTCCTTTTCTCCGTGTATCACATAGAACTACCAGTTCCTGCCCCGATCTGACCTTCATAAAGCTGCTGGTTCCTCCTCCTCCTCTTCATCTCTCTTCTACTACCTTTCACTATTTCTTGGCATTTCTCCTTATAACAAGTTCAACATGTTTTCTGCCAGTTCCCCTGATCTTAGATCTGCCCTCTGCCGCCAGATGGATATTTCTAAGACATTAATTTAATAATGACACCAGCTTGCTAAAGACTTTTTTTAACATAATGAAACCTCTTCCAAATCAATGATCCAGAGACGGGAACACCAATAAAAAAACCAGCCAAGATCGTGTCGACATGTCGCATTCAGATTTGTCTCACATGTCAGTACTAAGTACACAAAAACGAAAAATTTGGCAAGACCATTCCTCCAAAAGCTTTACCTATTTGTTCTCAACTTATTGAAGAGCTGTGGAGGATAATGAGCCTAATCACTAATTATTACAAACCTGAAGAAAGGGAACAGATCCGTTACCTCTTAACGTTTCTTGGAGTTGCCTTAATCTCTGATGTTGATCTATGTGATCATCTGCAGATGGGATTTCTTCTTGATGCCAAACCTTGAAAATGTCTGATGGAGTTATGCTGATTCACCCTTGGGAGCAGCAAAGACAGTACCTCACACGGGCAACGAAATACGCAGGAGAAGAAAAATGCTAAATAGAACTATCAGGTACTGGCATTTACTCATTCTACCAACAAAGTTTTTTGTTTGTTTGTTTAAGATTGCATTTATTTATCTGACAGAGAGAGACACAGCGAGAGAGGGAACGCAAGCAAGGGGAGTGGGACAGGGAGAAGCAGGCTTCCGCCGAGCAGGGAGCCTGATGCAGGGCTGGATCCCAGGACCCTAGGATCACCACCAGAGCCGAAGGCAGACACTTAACGACCAACCCACCCAGATGTCCCCAACAAAGTCTTTAAGAGTGTTTACTTTCATTGGAATCAAATCGGCTATATGAAAAAAAAAAAAAAGATGCATCTTTTTCCAAAGAAGTTTGTTAAAATTGAGAAAAATTACCACTTGTGACATAGTGAAAGCTCTGAATGATTCAAAGGATCACAACTGGTTTTTTGTTCGAAGCAAATGGGTGGAGAGTTCCATAGAGATGTAAGTACTGGTAGATACATAGACAGACAGATAAAACATGTCATCTCCAAGGAACAATAGAAATGCATGACAAAGCTACTGAATCATATTCTAACTCCCAAAGATGTTATTTACAGCACATTTGAGGGACACTGTTCTCAATGCTGTTACCTTTTCATTGCTGTTGTATTTTCATTCACTTAGAAAATACTTTACAATCATTAGGAACACGATTTTAATTCTCTACAAAGTATAGAGACACAGTGCTTATAGAGACACAGAGGACAATAGATCCTCAGATGAATTCTGGCTAAAGTATTAATTTCTGTGAATGGAAGAAGCCAAGTACCTCCTAGAATTAACGTTTTCCAGAACTGTTTAGAAGCTGATGTCACACTTTCCCTGACAGCATCCCCGTTGTACACATTGGTCTCAGAACTCTTAAAAATTAAACTTCTGATGTGAAAACAAACCAGGAAAAAGTCAAGGAAGAAAAGAGAAATACCCAGAAACTACACGAAAATGTCCAACTATAGAAATGCATGTGACAAAAGTGACTCTGGAATTTACCCAGGAAATGGTAGGTGTGTGCCCCTGACTCCTGGCCCAACGTGTTTAGTGGTCCCTCATTTGCCACATGGGTTTGTGTGTATCCTGATGAGTTTTTAAACAAAGCTTCTGCCTCAGTCAGAAACACTAAGAAACAGACACAGAATTCAAGGGATGTTATAACAACAGAAAGATCCCATATGTTGGTGTAGCACAAAATAAGGCAGGTAACAGCCACTGGAAGAGGGGCGGGGCTTCCAGAGAAAGGAGATAGGGAAAGTGCTGAGCTCCGTCTGGAGGGATGAGCAGAACATTCTACAAGCACAAAGGGTCTGGACAGGGTCTCGGACACCGAGAAGAGCAGGTGCAAAGGCCAGAAGCAGCAAGAGTACAGGCTGCTCAGCAAACTGCAACCATTTGGAAGTGATGGATGGCAGCAACTAGAAGGGAGGATTAAAGCTAGCTGTCCCTCAGGAAAAATAAGAATGCATCACGTTTGGCAGGGAAGGTTATTTCAGTCAAGCCTATGGGACACATTAGGGCTCTCCTCAAAAAGGGGCAGAAATTCTAAGGTTAAAAAAATCACCCTAAGCCAGTAAATACATATTAGTATGTACAAATACACACTAAACCCTGAATGGGTAAATATTGCATCCAGAATGGGAAGGGATTGTGCAGAAAAAAAAAAGGGGGGGATTGAAAGCACAAAAAATATTGTGCTCTCTCTCTCTCTCTCTCTCTCTTCTCCTGGGCTGTGACCTGAATTCTGTCTCTGCCACCGAGACCTGCACCCGACCAGACAGAAGCCATACTTCTCGTGTTTTCGTATCTCGTATTCATCATTCTCGTATTTTCTGTAGGTCATGGAACCCTCTGCAGAAACAAAGAGTAATGATGGTAAACTTGGAAATGTTAAGCGTTAAGCACATAATTATCATTTTTCTAAAGACCTTTGCAGACAGGAGTAACTCCCCAAATATTGGCAAATCTGGATGGTTCTGCAACTTCTAATGATGAGGTGTCCTCGACATCACACTTGGGACGTTGAAGGGCCAGCAAGGGAATAGTCAAGACAAAGTTTAAAACACAACCCCATGATGAGCCGTCAACGCCAGTCTTCCATTCAGCTACTATCGGATCACGGCTGGAGAATATGCTGGTATAGAAAGGCTTGTGACCCAAAGTTACAAGATGTGGGAATAAATCTTGGCTGGTTGTCTTCTAGAGAGTAACCATTAAGGGACCAGTGCTGGTTCTTGATGTCCCCAAATCAAGGTGGCTATAAGAAACCTTGCCATCGCCAGGTACAACTAGGGACTTTGAATCATGTCCAACATGCCTGAAAAATCCCAAGAAATAGCCGATTGTCCCTGGGACCCCCATAATTCAAGCCTATGAGGGCAGAGAGGAGAAATTTTAATACATTTCTACAAGATACTTGATTCGGAAAAACAGTAGGCAAGAATGTAGTAGGCTCAGCCCTAGCAGTGGGAGAGTAGGCACAGTCCTTGGATTATAGGACCTGGGATATCTGCATTGAATTCAAGAAGAGTGGCCCAGGATCCAGAGCTGGGATATGTGGAGTCACTGATTACAATGAATGTCACACGCTTTCAGAGTGGCGGGGGGGCTGGGGATGGGGGAGGGAGTGGCATGTCAGGATGTGGCCAGGGGAATATGAGAACTTTCTGTTTACTGTTGTTGTGAACCTGAACCTTCCCTCAAAAAAAAAAAAAAATATATATATAAAGTCTATTTGAAAAAGCCCTGAGGTAGGTACTATGATCATCCCTACTTTACAGATGAGAAAAAGAGTCACAAAAAACCAAAAAACTATATTGCATTTAGATGGAAATTAAATTGGTACAATTTTTTATACTTTTTATGAACATATTTTCAGAAAGTTGACTAATTAAAAGTACTATAAAGAGGCACCTGGATAGCTCAGTCCATTGAGTGTCTGCCTTCAGTTCTCGTCATGATCCCTGGGGTCCTGGGATCGAGTCCTGCATTGGGCTCGACAGGGAGTCCGCTTCTCCCTCTCCTGCTGCTGCTCCCCCCACTTGTGCTTTCTCTCTGTCTCTCTCCTCTCTCTTTCTGTCAAATAAATAAATAAAATGTTTAAAAAAAGAGAACCGCTACAGTTTTTGAAATACAATACAAACAAAAATACTATAAAACTTCATTTTCCTATTTTAAATAGTTTAATTTCCACATGCAATTTAAATAAACAGAAATGATTTGTCTCCACATGTGGAAATTTTCTTTTATTTTCCACCCGCTCCAGCCTTCAGCCCATGCAGTATTTCTAATGAACTGAGGCCATTTTGACTAGTGAAGTTCCAACCTCCCGCATTCAGCTAAGTCTTACCTTTAACTCACAAAAGTTTGCATTTGAGCAATGAAACACATCCATCTTTTAGCAAAGTAAGATTTAATAGCTGTAAGGTATATAACCTAGAGAAAACATAGTTGCAAATAATATTTTCTCTAAAGAAGTTAAAGTTAAATTACAAACAGCTTTTTAAATCATCCTTCAGTTTCTCAGGTAAGAATCAGAGAAAACTATTTTCTCAGGAGGAATAATATTGCCCCGTGTGGACGACACCAGCCGCATCAGTCTGTCCGCACCATGGGTACGGAATATGAAAAGAGACAGAAAAACTGGTTATTTACAATTTTTATGTTGATTATGTGCTGGCAATAATATCTTAGGTCTATTGCCTTAAATTAAGCATTGAAACTAATTTCACACATTTCTTTTTATTTTTTAACATGTAGCTACTAGACCATTCAAAATCGCCTATGTGGCTCACATTTTATTTCTATTGGGCATCGTTTTCAAGACAGTCACTTCTAGGAAGATAGTACTTAGCCTCCAATAAAGAGTTGGAATCACGTTTTTCACACACACACACAAAAAAAACCTTGGTTTTTCTGACATATGTTAGCATAGGAGTTCCCGCCATCCGATAACAAGAAACAACAGAGTAATTTGTAGTATCCCAAACAGGGAGGGAAAAATCCCAAAAACAGAAAAAAGGAGAAAAACACAATTAGAGTTTAATTCTTCTCAATTATTTTTAATATGGGGTTTTAAAAACATGTCACACAAATGCCTCAGCTTTTCACTTTTGGTGCAAAAATTGATTTGAGGGAAGGATTGATCCCTCCCCGCCGACATGACAAGTCCAAAAATAAACAGATTATCCGTATCAGCTAATAAGAATGCAGGGACATGGCACTCTGGGGCAGGTGCTCTCTTCTGTGCCATGTTGGTAGAAAAACTGACAAGGGACATTTAAAATTCATTGCTGGGAGACTCCATATTATAATGAATCTCATTAATAGTAATTAGGGTTTTTTCCTCCCGGCTTCCGCGGCTGATACCCTTGAGTTTATGGGTCAAAAAAGCTTAAATACTGGCCAGCCCCCCTAACAACAGATGACATCGTTTGGTTCCTTAAGAATATGTCATAGGCTTCAATTGACTTCGAAGTAGGAAATGTTCATGTCCTTGCCTGAGTGTCACAGGCTTGTCACAAAATGACCAATGACTTAATCACAATTACAGGCGGGCAATAGGTCAAAGCAACCACTTTGCTTCCCTAGTCTAAAGAGTTCTCTTGGAATTCATTATGGAAAATCAGGACCCTCGCCCTGGGGACCTCGTGTGGGAATAGCAGGGTGTGTCTCGATGTCAATGGCCAGAGGGACTGTGCTCTTGCACTGAGATCGGCCTGAAAGAGTGTAATCTAATTACTCTGCGTTTCACTGACACGTGCAGACAGGGAAGGCTGCTTCTCTCTCATGGCGGGAGCTGCAAAGTGCACCCCTCCTGTCTGCGCGGGGTGGTAACAGGACTGCCGGACTGTGTGGGGGCGGGGAGGGGGGCCAACGGGGGCCAAGCCATTAGTAAGTGTTTCTGCCACATTACCCCGGCAGCCTGCCCTTCACACGCGTCCGGCCGTTGTGGCACCGAGCAGCACAGCTATCAAACGTTGATGCCAACCTAATTATATATTTTGGCTTCCGTTTTTGCAATAGACTGTACTTAAGCAAAATTTAGTACCGTCTTCTGTGTTCCTACAGCTGGATAATTACAAGGCCCTTCAGTTTTCGGAGCAGGAAATTAATGATACAAAGATCAGGAGCTATTTAAAGACAGGAGGCTCTGTGCTCCCAGGGACCCACTCCTGGAAAGCGTGTGGAACTCTGCGAAGGTAGTCCCGAGGCGGGAGGCAAGGAGGTTGCGGGTTTCATTCAGCTTCAGAGTCAAACGGGTTTTGATGCTTTGGGTCAATGTATTGTCAAAGGCAGGATCTACAAAAACATGTCTTTCTTGTAATACTTCCACCTACTTCCCATCTAATAAATGCTCTTAGATGGGGGCTGGCTAGGGAAGGTGTTGGCAAAGCCAAAAGCTAGAAAAACAGGACTCCAGTTCTTCAAAGCCCCCTGATTAGTGGAACAGAAATATAAAGCATTAAGGCTGGAAGAAACCCTAGAAAGCATCCAGTCAAGGGGTACTGAAAAGCATTCTTTTGAACTACAGACACATGTAAGCAGAGGTGAGCTGCAAACCCGGTAAAGCGGGGGCTGGCTAGTCCCTGGACCCCCCCTCCCCGCTGCGGTAGGAAAGCTTCCAACCAGTAGACTCAGCTCTGCTGCAGGAGAGAGACTCGCTTTGCTGATACAGTTGTGTTTCCAATATTGCCTCGTACTAAAGCCTAATGTATTCGCTGAAGACCCTTAGCTAATGCCCACGCAGGAGGAAAAAGAGCTACTTGGAGTCCCAGACTACACTGTCCCCTACAATTCTCTCCCCAGGGCGGCCCCTGACAGAGGCTGCTTTGCCTTGGTGCTGGGTCTTCAGACAATGGGACCCCTTTGTCTTGTAAATGTTTTAAACTTCACAGGTGGGAGTCAGGATCATTAACTATTCCGCATGATGTTGGTGAAAATGTTCTGGAAGAAAGTATGTATTAGGCAAAGTCAAGTCAGTATTTTAATTAAAAAAAAGGGGGGGTCCTTGAAGAGACCAAAGGCAGGAAAAGGCATTGTCTTAGATGAGTTATTCTTTCTTCTTCCAGGTGAAGAGGTCTGTGGCCTTCTGTCGTTTGGCCTTTGGCCCTGACATATATAGGAGCAGAAATGCTGTCGGCAAACTCGTGAAGCAATAAAAGAAAGCCTGACCCCTGGCAGAGAACAGAAACCAGTGGCAGTCTCCTCGGTCTTTCTGTTGGAGACGAGAACAATAGCAGTCCTCCAAAGTTGTCCCTTCTTCTCTGTTTCCAAGAGCTTCCTTTCCTTCTCTCACTCTCTCTCTCTTTAGAGAATTGTGTGTTCAGATGTGTGTGTGTACGTGTGGTCACGGGTGTTTATGTGGGAGTTTCTGGCTGTGTGTGAGTCAGTCTGTGTGCACCCAGTCTGTCAGGTGGAACATGGGATGTTGGGCCCGAGTGATCTGAATTCGAATCTCCCGTCCATCCCTCCTGGGACGGTTAGATAGTCTGTGCTCACGCCGGATCACGTATCAGCGTCCACCAGAGATCCTGCTAACCTCAGAGCACTGGGTTCACCTGCAGACTTTCTGGTTCACTAGGTCGGGACGGGCCTGAGAAGTTGAACTCCCAGCAGCTTCCCTGGTGAGTCTAACTCAGTGCTCCCAGACAATCAGACATTCTGGTATCTCTGTGGTGGGAGACAAGAGACTCTCTACCAGGGCAGTTGTAAAGAATCAAGTTTGTAAATGGCCTAGCATCTGGCCTCAAATCGCAAGGAGTTGAGAGGAGAGAAGCCCCCACTGTGCGGCCGTCTGTCCTGAGACGGAATGCACGGCTCGCTCATCTGAAGGAATACGGCAACAGGGAAAATGAACACCGTTTTGAAGACTCCCAAATCATGCACCATGGGGAAGCCATACTCAGAAATTCTGAATTTTATTACAAACAAAGTTGTTTTAAAAACAATTTTGGGGGCTCCTGGCTGGAGCGGTCAGTCGAGCACGGGCTCCTGATCTTGGGGTTATGAATGTGAGCCCCATGTTGGGTCCAGAGGTTGTTTAAATACTCTTACAAATAAACAAATAAATAAGTAAATACATACATAACATCAGTTTTAGGTCTTCACTCTGGCTATGGTGGTGACATTATTTCAATATGTACACATACTTATACTTCAGATGGTAATAGTGTATCATTTGCTGGAAATTCACAGGATATTTCGTTTCCTTTTACAATCGGGTCCCATAATCTGTGTACCACTTCTGGGTCCAGGATGAAAAGAGGCCTCTAGATGTCTTTGGCCTTTTCAGGTGACGATTTGGTGGCCTGATTACAGTGATTCCATCTTTAATATCTCTTTGTTACAGGGATGACTAGTCTTTCCCTGGCGAGTGTTTATCTAGTGACTCTCTGAAAGGCAATGGAGACACGGGTTGTCGTGTTTCCCGGTCACCTGATCGTGTGTTCTCTCTCACCAAGACTGCGACTACAGGCCCTAACCTGGAAAGCCACCACGCAGTGAGCACGGCGCCGGGCGCTGGGCATGTCTATCGCGCCTCAGGGCCTTCCACTCAATCTAGCCTCACTCTGACATTTTGGCTTTGAAACAATTCAGAAACAAAGGTGATATTAAGGCCATCATTGTAATCAACATCTTTCTCTTTCTCTTGGCCAGTGCCAGCAGGAGGCATCGGTTCAAAGATGTAGAAGGAGGAAGTCAGGAAGTAAGCGATGGGCCCCTCTGCCCTTCATCCACCATTTGGAAAACTTCTTCACATTTAAGCTGAAGATTTCCAATCACGTGAGCTCAATATTCTAAGCGGCATCTAAGTTCTTTTAAATATTTCAATAGTATTGGTTTAAAACCCAATGTAAGTATGGGTCTTTTCTTGTACTTAAAAAAAAACAAACACAATATTTCAAAGTAATGGCCTCACAAGCATGAAATATTGTACCCCTTGATTAAATTTCGTAGCCCCTGAAGACAAAAGAGCTATGAACTACGACCGTCTCCCCGGCTGGTGGCAGAGAGGTTGTTAACACATCTGTCTCGTTTCTGTGTTTAGGGTGTCCACATCCCCCCGTCCACTCAGAGGCAGATAAATGAGGAACAGCGCCACGGCCGTATAACACAGAGGTGTCAAGAAAACTAGAAAGAGAAATTCAATTACTTCCATAATCCTTCTTACATTTCTACTTTACATAATTCCTCATCATTACAAGAGGCCCCTGGTTCTTTAATTCACTTTTCATTATAGACTGTCTTGTCATATACTCCAATCCAAACCGCTTACCTGGTCGCAACATTCTAATATACTTTCAGTTCACAGCTTTGGATCTTGCTGTCTCTGTAATTAATGTATCCCATACCTGCCCGAACTTTCCTCTGTATTTGTAGATCTAATCTGTTTTACCACAAGAAACTACTATCGCCATGCCCAGTAGGCAATCCTGCTAAAGGCACGGACGCCAAAGCATTCTCACACCTGCACGCCCACTGGGAATGGACTATTGACGCACAGGTGAGGAGTAAACAGGAGAGGGGATCCTCTGTCCTCCCAATCATTCAGGACGTGTTGACGTAGAGACACGTTCCCTCCAGGCTGCATGACAGACACAGTTGCAGAAGAAAGAGCAGCTTTGACATCCTGTAACGACGGATGAAACTGAAGCTTAGCATTAGTCACGAAATATCCCCCATCGTGTCAGATACTCATTAAGTGTGATTCTCCCGTGGCCTTGTCCCTGATCCCTGTTTGAGTTGTTAGCACACCTGGCCCGGGTCTCCTGTTTCTGCCGGGACCCACGAAGTCAGTATTTCACACAAAGTGGTCTAAGGACAAGACCGATATTACAAGGACAGTCTGGCATCCACAATCTGCCAAGCACACTAGACACAAGGCCTGTGGTTGCAAGATTGAATCAATCCACTCACAGCCTAAAATGGGAGACCATGTCTGGTGCTTCCAGCAGGAGACTAAAGACAGGTGTGCAGGAGACAATCCAGTAAGGGGAACACTGGGCGCAAAAGGGGTTCAGCACAGAAAAGCAGAAATCAAAGATGATGCGGCATGAAGGGAGATCACAGTCTCTCCACGCTTTTCCTATCTTGATCAGTGTATCCCACCGAGAAGGCCCAAATAAGAGTAAACAAGTTACAAAATCTGTCGACGCCGGAGAAAACAGAGGGAAGAATCAAATCACAACTTTGCAACCTTCCTCCAAGGGAAGAGCGTCGGCCACTTCCTGCCCTGTCTCGCTCCTCCTGTCCTCAGGGAAAGGTTTCCACAGCCCCTCTCCCACCCAAGTGCAAGTCCATCTTTCCCGTAACAGTCACACATATGGCTTCCTGGAGTCCTCTGTGCCGGCTCGCCTGGCTATGTACAAATTGTGTTGATGAAGAGATGGTTCATTGAGGTGAATTTTCAACTTCCTGGACACTCAACGAGGTTGTCTCTGGAGGCAAGGAGGACATGAGAGATCCCTGCTTGGCACGTTTGCTGCCAGACCAGTCCCCACCCTGATTGGCAAACGTGTGAGCTGTCCGCTGTGTGGCACAGGACAGTAGGTCCTAAAGACAATCCAGAGACATCGACCTGCGGCTCGTGGCGTCATGGAAAGAGCAGATGAAGTCCGGGATGGGCCATCCGGGTCGGCCTCTCCAGTTCCTGAAAGAGACACCTGGGAGAAGTCAGGTGGGTCAGGAGGTCTTGTTATTGAAATGACCAACCACACATAAGAAAGGAAGGAAGGAAGGAAGGAAGGAAGGAAGGAAGGAAGGAAGGAAGGAAGGGAGAGAAAGAGAGAAAGATGGGAAAGAAGAAAAAGAAAAAAAGATGGGAGGGTGGGTGGGAAGGAAGAAGGAAGGGGGGAGGGAGGGAGGGAGGAAGGAAGGAAAAGAAAAAAAGAAAAAGTGGAGAAAAGACAATTATTTTTAAATGAAGGTATATTTTAAACTATATGGTATCATACCAATACAAAGTAACATTTGATTAATTAGTTGAGCACTGAAGTAAAACATATATGAAAGAGTGACCACTGACTTGAACTTGAATTTGAAGGAATTAGTAGAAACAGTCCTGGAGCCAGAATTCTCAATGATGAGCCTTCCCTGGTGTTGCTTAACAGAGCGGTGCCGGAGCGCGGACCCACAGACGCAGAACTCTGCATGCAGCCTGCGTTCCCAAACAGAAACTGATGTGTGACCGGCAGCCAATCGATCAAACCGAATGTGGCCTGCAGACAGAGAAAACCAAGAGCGTCTTCAAAATGCACCCGCCCCGCCATCCGTTACCCCGTAAGTCACACACAAGGACTGCAAGATTCACCGTTTGTATTAAGCCACAATCAGTTTGTCATTCCCAGAAATCGCTAGGAAAACAAAAGAACAAAATTGATGAAATAAATAAATAAAATAACCCGAGTCCCATGGTATTAGAAAGATACATCTTCATACGTGAGTCCCGAAAATTTATCGTCCTTCCAGCACGGAGTCGTCGCATCACCATATATTATCTCCAGTTTAGTGTCGTGTCTGCGTGGGGCACCCTGTTCGGAATGCATAAAACTTGGGTCTGTGTGCTGACGGTAAGCTGCCTCCAGTGCATTCTGGAAGCAGAAGGGACATCAGTCAAAAACCAGGGACATATGGAGGAGCCATCGCGTCTTTGTGTGGCTAGCGGAGATGAGGGCGCTGGTGTCCCTGTGCCAGTTTTAAAGAGGAGAGAACGGAGTGCAGCTCTGGGGCTGAACAGTCGCCAGGGTCACCCTATCCCTGCTTAAGAGACAAAGTGCCTGGGCTTTAACAATGAAACATAGCGTCGTCTGCGCGTTAACTTAACGAAGTTAAAAATCTTCGTGATTTTTCTCCGTAAGTGTCCCAGATGTCATGCCCATTTTTGAGAGGTGGAGCTTGAGGCTTAGGGTCAGGAGACTTGCTGTCTGGGTGTGGCTTAGAACGGCAGAAATTTCTTCTCTGTTGGGTCTGGAGGCTGGAAGTCCCCAGTCAAGGCATCAGCAGGGCCAGGCTCCCACTGCCACCAGGAGTGGGGGGACCCTTTGCCTCCTGCTGCTCCCGGAGCCCCCGGCACTCCCTGGTCTGCGGCTGCCTCTCCCCGGACCTACCTTTGTCTTCACGTGGCTTCTGTGTCTGTCTCTGCACAGCCACTGTCAGATAACTTCTCGTCAGTCAGGCTGCGTTGGAGGTCACCCTACTCCAGGGTGACCTCGTCTTCCCTTGACTATTATATCTACAACAACCTCATGTCCAGCTATAGTTACCCTCGGAAGTGAGGAAGGTTAGCCCTTCAGCCTATCTTTTGGTGGGAAACAGAATTCAACCCACAGCACTTCCTCTAAAGCCATCAAGCAATTAATGGCCTTTTGGGATCAGAAGTGTGATCTCCCACCTTATTCTTCCTACACCCTTTCCCCAGAAAAGGTATTGGGGACTAGGAAGGTGGGAGAGGGACGGCGGGCATATCCACGCATTGCATAGCCCCTACCAACCACAGACACATGCAGGCAGCTCAGGCATTGTTCAGGTGAGGGAGCGACAACGTAAGCCAACTCGAGTGACAGTGGCTCCGGTATCCATAGAAGACATTTTCCTGGCCATGGTCACCAACAAAACAGACAGTTAACCCATCAGACAAGAAAAAGAAATACAGATTAATAGAGACATGTTGGTCCATGATAAGTACTATGTAGAGAAGTAACAGTGTCTGTGAATGCGGCACGTCTCCCAGCTCCTCGAGCGGGGAGTCCGGGCACAGAGAACGTGGATGGGCTTACTGAAGTCCCTTCAGCAGAGGGCTTACATTGTCACAGTTTAGAGGTAGAAGGTCTCATGACCACTCAGCTACAGAAGCCCCACCATGACCTCAGGATCACACTATGGTGGGCTCCGTGTCAAGAACCCTCTCTGTGCCAACAATACCCACCCAAGCTTGTGCAGCCTTTGGTCTATGGTCCAATCCCACCGTGCCACATTCCACTACAGAAACTGTGAATCTGCTTCAGGACCATTGCTGGATTATATGTTTGGAAAATTAACAACTGAACTTAACATCACCTAAATCTGTGTGTTTTTCATGGAAAGGAGATGAAGCAGGACCCCAGCTATGACCTGTAATTCACCCACCATCCCTCTGTTCATGATGTCTCTGGTATCCTGCTTCCTCCATTCAAGGCTGGTCATGCCTCCTGCTCTACACCTTAGCCTTCTTCAACTCTTCCAAGGTCTTGCTTTCCAGTAAATTGAGTTTGCCATGTGTGCGCATATGCGACCTTCTGGAAATCATTGCCCCTGATAAGCATGTCCCCCTGGGTTAGCCAGGTAAGGCAAATTAAAAACAAGGATCATGTCATCTTGAGGAATCTAGGAAACATTATTGCCTTCATAGGTATTCTCCATGATATGGGAATTAAGTAATATCCCAGGCCCAGACTGGCTCAGAGAGAGAGGCTCCCCAGGATTTTATAAAAATCAAAATTCTAAGAAATTCTAAAGTCTGTCTTTCCAATACAACCTCCTCTCTGGCATACGAGTTCCATGACCCCCACACTCACGGGTCTGGTGAGGCTCAGGGGGACTTGCTGAAGAGGGTTTGCCCTCCGAGGTCTCTTTTCTATGTGCAAATCCGATCTCTTCATGCCCCCTGTGGAACCCCAGTACTTTCTCCACTGTGGGCTCATTAGCAGTCAACATCTGATGGCATCCTTAACAGAGATATTCTAGATCAATTAAGAAGGAAGACAATGTTCAAAGAGAGCAGTATGCAGTTGTCTGGACATTGAAAATCCAACTAACTCGAAGAAATTTCTAGCATTAGATGAGGAAGGAGTCTAGTAAGAAAGGGTCCGCACACTGGACTTTACACAGGATGAGCTCACCATTGCCCTACTTTTCCCCTTCATTTCACATCAGACTTCTTGAGGAAGGGATCATGGCCATCACTTCCTCACCTCCCCCCACACTGGACAGGAACCTCATTTCTGTTCTCATTAAACCATTGACACTTGTCACTTCCTCAAAACCCATCATTGACAGGATTGTTCTACTGTCTCTGGCAGTAAACACTTTTCCAACCTCTAAAAACTCTTTGATTAGGGACAATGTTAATTTTCCTCCTGTCAGTTACACGGCTCTTTCTCAATTTCTCTCCCGATTTTTCCTTTCTCTGGCCTCTTAGACTCTGGTGTACTCCAAGGAGCTCTTCTCTTCTCACCTTGCAGACAGTGGTGTGAGACTTGGCTACTGTGGGGTGAGCTGTGCAGCCGTGGGCAACTGACTGTGGGGTGAGCTGTGCAGCCGTGGGCAGCTGACTTAACCTCTCTCAGCCAACACGTATCCCATTACAATGTGGAGATGATGTCAAAACCAACCTCAGTGGGCTGCCACGTGGGTCAAGGGCTGCCACTCGGGTCAAAGAGGCAAAGCCCATGGAGCGTGGGGCGAGCAGGGAAGATGTGTGATGTTCCCTCTGGTGTCCACACTGTCCTTCATAACTGTCTTCCCTCCCCACCCTCATCAGCTTGTGGGACTTCTCATCCTTCACGTGTCCCCTCAGCCACTGTTCCTCAGAGAGGTGGGGTGCCATTCCCCCTCTTCCTCCTCCATGGTAGAAGGAAGTGCCCCCACCCAAATCTCCACTTCTTGTTGCTGAGCTCTTTGCTTCACTCTCCTTGCTGGTCTCCCTTCGTAGACTGTGAGATTCTTAAGGCCCAGAGATTTGATCTCCTATCTTGCTCGCAGCCCAGAGTCATAGGCATCCCACAGGTGGGAGCACCTGGGTGGCTCAGTGGGTTAAGCCTCTGCCTTCGGCTAATAAAAATAAAATCTTAAAAAAAAAAATAAAAGGAATCCCACATGTGTCCAGGATTGTGTTATTTCTCTGTTGCTGAAGAACTAATGACCCCCACATTTAGCAACAGGTATCAGTCAGCTCAGGCTTCCATAACAAAGTCCCGAAGACTGGGTGGCTATGTCTTCCAGCTCCAGAGCCAGAAATCCCAGATCAAGGTGTGGGCAGGAGTGTTCTCACCGGAGGTCTCTCTCCTTGGCTTGGAGGTGGCCGCCTTCTTCCTGTGTCCTTGCATGGCCTTCCTCTGCACAACTGTAGCTCTGGTGTCCCTCTTTTCACAAGGACGCCAGTCCTCTGGGACCAGGCCTCTGCCTTATGACCTCACTTCACCTTGATCACCTCCTAAAAGGAACCATCTCCAAGTACAGTCACATCAGGGTCAAGGCCTCAAACTATGAACTTGGTATTCATAGTTTGGGGCGGCAGGGGAGACATAACTCAGTCTTGAACACACTTGAACGGCATTTATTACTCTCAGTTTCTGCGCCTCAGGAACCGGGGCCTGCCGGGCTGGTCCTCTGGCTCAGGCTCTCGGAGGCTGTGACCAAGGTGTCATCGTCCAGGGAAGCAGTCATCCCGAACTCCACTGAGAAGCTCTCGGCTGAGCTCACTCTCAGGGAGAGGGATCGAGGACCTCGGTTCCCTGCAGGCATGGGTTGGGGTGCCCTCAGGCTCTGTCCTCTGGACCCCTCTGGCTTTATCAGAGCAAGAACTTGAGGAGGGGGAGAGGGGAGATGGGCAGCACACAGTGTCACGGCACTGCCACCGGATCTCAAGGGTGGCCTGCTGCCCCCCTACTGCACCTGCTCTGCTCATTAGGAAGTATGACCAAGTCCAGCCAGGGTCAGGGTTGGGGTTTGGGGACCACAGAAGGCCGGAATCCAAGGGCGGGGCCGCCGGGGCCCATGAGCGAGAGCTGCACACATCTGTCCGCCCTCCAGCCGGGGGCGGGGGGCGGGCTACACCAGGACAGGAGCAGGTAAGGCTCATAGGGCTGGACAAGGTGATCCCAGGGATGACCATAATGAGGATAACGTCACTGTTTCCCCCATGGCTCTGTTTGAAGTGCACAGAGAACTTTCTGAAAGATCGTTTCTCAGAAATCAGACTTTTGGCAGAACATAGCGGGTCAATCACAAGAGCCCGGGGTAAAACGAACAATGTGAGAAGGCTTGGACGTGCAGCGCTGACGTCTGGTTGAGGTGGCACTAGGCCCGTCCTTCCTTGCTCCTTGCAGGTGGCCCATGATAGCAGCTCGAAGCAGCTCTCAGGAAGGCCAGGGACTCTGTGCTGAGCCTCAAAGGGCAGAGGTCAGTCTCTCCAGGTGAGATGAAAGTGACCGGCACGTCTGCTTCTGGAAGCCTCTGTATCACTGGCGCTCCGTGAACCCAGAATTGTACATTCTATGGGCCACTATGAGACGTAGTTATTTTAAGTTATTAAATATTTG
Source organism: Lutra lutra (assembly GCF_902655055.1). Taxonomy (NCBI): domain Eukaryota; kingdom Metazoa; phylum Chordata; class Mammalia; order Carnivora; family Mustelidae; genus Lutra; species Lutra lutra. The sequence goes on from NC_062280.1 coordinate 198,040,798, forward strand.
TTACTAAATATTTAATATTCACTAAGGTTGTTTTATCATGCAAACTAATTGTGTGCAGGGTCTTTGATTGCCAAGAACTACAGGCTGGTGAGGCCAATTAGCATGACGATTACTGCCCCTCGTCTAAGGAGGGTTATGAAAGATCAGAATAAATACTTAATTTTAATGCTGTTCGGAAGCTTCTCCTGATTATACAGGAAGCTCTATCCAGGGGCATTAGATGTTCCTGGACAGTAAGTAAGTGGCACAAAGCAGGACACCAAGGCCAAGGATGCGTTGGCTGAGTTTTTGTCAGCACCTGTTATGCGTTGAACTGTGTCCCCCACAAAAGAGACGCAAGGAAGTCCTTTAACTCCCAAAACTCAGAAAGTAATCTTAGTGGAAGGTAGTGGAGTTTAGATGAGGTCACTGGGGTGCGTCCTAATCCAACAGGACTGACATTTGAAAGGAGGACATGTGGACCCAGATGTCCACGCAGGAGAGCACCACAGAGACCGCCGGCCAGCCCCCACAGGCAGGAAGGTGGCACGAGGAGGGCCAGGTTCTCCTCACAGCCTTGGGAAGAACCGCACCTGCCCTCCCCCGGCCTCAGACTTCCATCTTCCAGAACTGGAAGAGAGCAAACTTCCGTTGTGTCAGGTCTGCTGTCTGGTCTGTGGTCCCCAGACCAGGGACGTGGCGCCTCCGCGGACCAGTCAAAGCCCGAGTCTCTAGAATCGAGGGCCAGACTCATTTTGATCAAAGCCTTTCCCCTCTGACTCCCTCTTAGTATTGGAACCGCCCAGACCCCGTCTGCAGACCCCGGTGTGAACTGCTGTCTCGTCGTGCTGTTTTGCTCCCGGAATTAAGGAGAGTAGCTCCCCCAGCATTTGGCCTCCAGCTGGGCCCTTTTCACCACCTGCCGGCTGCATAATTTTACCTTCAGCTTCTTACTTAGCCTTGGAACATATTAAATAAAATTGGAAGGGCTCGAGAGGAGAGATGGACAGCCACAGTAGGTCTTCACCGGCCGTGCCCGAGGTGACATAAGGATGCAGGGAAAGAAGAAAACCTCCAGAGATGTTGCGCGTATGTCACGGGAGACCAGGCGGACTGAAACAGGAGGACGAGCGCGTGCGAGGGCATTTGCACACTTCTTTACGGCCCCTGAGGAGCACGTTCTCGCACCTGTTTCTGGGAAGGTATCGTGCTCGGTTTCGGGGCAGGGAAAAAAGACAAATCCCCAGTTGAGTACTTCCGATCTGCGTCGTCTCCTCCGTCGGGATTCCCCAGCGGCTTCGGACGCAGAGCAGCTCCCCTGGGCCGGAACAGGTGCTGGGATCCCCTCCCTCCGGCCGGGCTGCTCGGACCAGGGAGGCCACCTGCCTGGGCTGAGGAAGAGAGCCTTCCCGGGGCGATGCTGGGCTGAGCCCGAAGCTGGTGCGCGTCCGACGGAACGATGACCTTGGCTCCTGCCCACTTGGTGAAATTCACCTTATGATGTCTCAGTTTTCCACCCGCTCGGCCTGTTCTAAGCTTTGCTGTGCAGTGTTTACATCCCACCTCTATACCCAGTGCATGTTAAAAGTCACCGCTACAGGGGAAAAGCCCCCCGTAAGTGTGTGTGTGTGTGTGCGTGTGTGTGTCCTTGCACACCCATCCTGTATGCAAAAGCTCCACAGTCAAAGTCAAACGGCAAGAGGCAGGCTAAGCTTTTAAAGATCACTAAAATAGTCATAAGCCTCCAGAATGCTAACGTGTAGTAAATCCTCTCCCCACCCACCCCGTGACGTCACCGAGCACCTGGCGGGCGGGAAAGGCAGCACACTGCAGACACAGGTGCTCCCTCCTTTGTTCAGGCCCCACGGCCGCCTGATCTGAGCAGCCTCGGCCTGTGTGCTATGTTCTCCTCTCCACCCAGGCAGCAGGGGATGTAAAAAGGTACAGAACATGCTAGAATCTGCCAGCGGCGGCAGAGGCAAAAATAGAAAAATCCATTCAAAGCATGTGGGTCACCAGGCTCAGCATCCCCAAACTGGAGTCGGCTGGAGGGAGAGAGGCAGGCAGAGCGCTGTGGCCTTCTCCTCACGGCGCCTTCGGTTCGATCTGTGGGCCCGGGGCCCTGAGCTGGCCTTGCCAGGCCGCCTCATCTGGGAGGGGGTCCCATCTCTTCCAGACACCCGAACCCCAGACGGGAGCCCCGGATGCACAGGACATGCCAGCCCAGAGAAGTTCTTCCCAGGGCTCCCTGCTCCTTTCCAGACCCTGAGGGAAAGGCTCACACTTTTCCTTGCTCCTCCTGCCACACTTGACGTCCTGGACAAGAACAGCACTTGGTCCTGCCCAGTCAGCTCTGCTGAAATGACACCTGAGCCTGTAAGTCAGAGGCTGCCTCAGGACGCCTCTGTCCTCTCTTACAGGAGGGACCACCTGGACAGGAGGGAACAGCAGCCACCTGTGCAGGGCACAGACGCCGTGGTCCCATGGACGCCCCAAGGGAAGGATGGCGACCCCTCACATACTTGGTACCCAGCTCATGGCTGTCCCGCCTGTCCCCCTTCCCTCTGCTGTGGGCAGCAGCCTCTCCCAGCTCCTGCGGCTGCGCTTAGAAGCCAGGGCCCTCACCCCACTGTGTCCTGATAATTATCGCCAACATACTGGGAGGCCAAGACAGAGAGCGGCTGCCCTCCCACCCCCACCACACTCAATCTCCCAGTTCACCAGAGACCACCGTACTCCCCATGACCTCCGCACGTCTGTGGAGAATGGAGGACACAGTACACCTGTGTGGAACCCGTGCCAGATGCCAGGTGCCTACCACACGCCAGCCGTGTTATTTCCCAGTCCTCACCCAGACCGAGTTCCCCCTGCCCTGCCGTGTCCCTCGCAGGCGGCCAGAGAGTAGTCCGTGCCAGGTCTGCAGCTGCTCTTCCTTCTTTCCCCAAGGCAGCAGGCGGTGCGGTCTCCACACCGCTGCTTCCTGATCTTCTCCACCTCATCATTCTGCTCCTGCTCTCAGCGGTCACAGCACCTGGGAGGAGACGGAGCAGCAGCTTCCCAGCATCCACCCCAGCCTCTGTGCGCCAGAGCCCAAGCGCCGGTCCAGGAAAGCAGGAACTTGGCTGCAAAGGCGGGGGTAGAAGAGACGAAAAGCGCCACCTGGGAAGGCTGTCCTCTGCCCTGTGCTGAGTACGTTACACACCCCCCTTTTACAGAAAGTTAGTTACCCAAGCTCCACGTCCAGAAGAGGCTGATCTATCTGACTTGAAAAGTCCTCTAGGAGTAGGGGTCAAATCACTCCATCTGTGGAATTCCTTTGTGATGCAAATAAATGCAGGGTTATCCCCTTGGTGGGCATCAGCCTGACCCCCTCCCTGTGTTCCTTCCCAGAGCTCCTGGGCTCATCTACTCCCTCCCCTGGGCAGGAGGAACTAGAATCAGATGCCGCCAACCCTTGGGCTGGATGTCAGAGGAAGGCAGGGCATATGACTGTAGAAACCATATATGTGACTAGTGGTAGTGGACTCGCTAATTTACACTCTGAGTTTATTACAAAAACTATTTTAGAAACGGTGTTTTATTGAATCAGTTGTGTGTAAGGTATATCGAACCACTGTTCACATAAAACCATCCCAACATTCCAGCATAACAAGAAAGTGTCTAATTTGATTCAAGTTTCCCATTTTTCAGCAAATATTTTGTATATATTTAACCACTGTTTCTGGGTGGTATTACCATTTACATTTGGTATTGCATTTCAAGCATTTGCCATATTATTTCAATATTATTCTACCTGTAGTTACGTATTATTGTGAGGTTTCCATTGCCATTAGACAGCACGGTATTGGACTGAATAGTTAAATAGTTGTGTTTATAACTGTTCCCCCACGTTTTTCCCCTTTTCGTCGTATAGATTGATCCATTAAACACGCTTCTTCATCATGCTTCTTTTTCCTAAGGATACATTCCCAGAAAAGTAATTTTTGGATCAAAAGACATCGTGACTTAATCACTATCTAGAAAATTGTGCCCATCCTACCCTACAAATGGGTGAGAAATCTATTTCACAAAACTATCATCTGTATTATTAGCATTCAAAAAATTTTGGCCATTTGATAAATGAAAAAAAATTACTGTGGTTTTGTTTTCACTTATTCACCACATGGGCCTGAATATCATCTGAGATGTTTTCCCACCTGTAGAATTTTCACTTTATGCCTCATCTGTGCCTTCATTCCTACTCCGGGTAGGAATCAAAATATTTGTTAAAAATCGGTGAAAAGCACTCATTTTGTCATTACTGGATGACTTCCCCGCCATCACTGTCTCATCCGTGTCAGCCCCTCCGGGACTGCTGAGCCCCAGGGCCAAGGAGCACCCACCCATCTCTGGTGTCCCCCATACCTGAGCCTGCTCTGGGGCCCCTTCACTGAATACCAGGGACATTGCCCCTGAGAGCACAGTGACCACCTTGCCCTTGCATCTTGGCACGGGAAGCTGGACAGATGAAAACTGAATGGGACCATCCTGGAGCAGAAACACTCCTTCTGAGGTCAAGGGTGTCCAGTCTTGTGGCGCTGAGCCACAAGCACAGAACACACAAGCTCCCCAGAGCTCAGTGGGATCACGGTAGGATGCCCGTCTCTCCCACTTCTAGCTCCCAGACAGCAGAGTTTCTTCTCTGAACTTTCTTCCCTTCTCCCTTCATCTGTCATGGGCATTCCAACATTTTGAGCTCACTCAGCACAAGCCACGACTTTCTGCGACAGTCCTAGAGCACTCATGGACTTTCCACCATGTCCCACAGCCCTGGCTGAAGCCTTAAGTCATATGTTATAGAGTCTCCTAGCAGCACGTTCGTTCCCTTCTCCCGTTCAGCATCTGCCCCACCGTGATGAGGACCTTTGGAATCCAGCCCCACACAGTCTCCTGGCTTCTGCTGGAAATGTTGCCGAGGTCGCAAGCAAAGTGCATTTCCTCCCTTGTCAGAGGCAGCCCTCACCGAGCTGAGCGATGCTTTGATGTGGAGAACAGCTGGGAAAAGATTCTGAGGATTTGCACAGGGCGTGTGTGCCATGTGGAGAACACCACCCAGTCTCCCACAAGGCAAGAGTGCTCCCCTTTATCAGGCGCGCATGGGCCCCTCTGCAGGTGTAGAAGGTAACAGGTGCCTAGGGATTCAAGATTTGCAAATTCATCGACTCAATGTTCGGGGCCCCACTATTTTGGAGTCAGAGTCCCGAGGACAGTAGAGCAAATTTACTGGAGTTGAGAGTGGCCCTCTCTGGGGCCCCCAACCCTACAATGAAGAGCTAGCTGATCCCTGATTCTCAACTGCTTCTGCCCTCCTGCTGAAGAAGAGGATGATCTCTCTGTGTCAGCTCAGGCTTGCTGTGCCGACAGACAGGGGAGGGCTTCAACAACGGGCATCTCGTTCTCAGCGTTCTGGGAGCAGGAAAGTCCACCCTCAAGGTGCTGGCAGAATCAGCTGCTGGTGAGAACCGCCGGCCGCCCTGCAGATGGCCGCTTCTCCCTGTGTCTGCGCTCCGCGTGTCTCCCTGCCGTTACAAGGCTGTGACTCCCACCATGGGCCCACACTCAGGCCTTATTCTAAGTCTAATCACCTCCCAAAGGCCCCCCCCGTCAACTCCCCCCCACTGGGAGTTCGGGCTTCCGTGAACCTGGGGAGACACAAACATTCAGCCCATAACAGAGGCCTCTGACTCCCACACGTGTCTCCAGCGCATCACTCTGGCCTTTCATTATTTCTCTCTAAAGCAGGGTGTCCCCATCTGGGCGCTGTTGACGTCTGAGACCGGATCGCTCTTTGTTTGGGGGCCTGCCTCTTGTACCACAGGACGGTTCGCCGCCCACCAGGACTCAAACCAGCAAACGTCAGGCAGAGCAACTCCTCCCCGCGGTAGGTAGGGAGAGCCCTCAACGAGAGACCTGGGGACGCCTGGTGGCTCAGTCAGTGAAGTGTCTGCTTTCGGCTCAGGTCGTGATCCCAGGGTCTTGGGATCGAGCCCCACATCGGGCTCCCTGCTCAGCAGGAAGCCTGCTTCCCCCTCTGCCTTTGCTCTCACTGCTTGTGCTCTCTCTCCCTGTCTCTGACAAATAAATAAATAAAATCTTAAAAAAAAAAAAAAAAAAAAAAAAAACAAGACACCTGAATTCCGCGTTACTCATCATTGCCTCTCCACCTGTGAGCTCCCTTCCGCCCTCGCTCCAGCCTGGCAGAGTGGCCTTCGGGGCAGGTTAGCCCCCACGACAGGATGGCCTCCCTGGCGGGACGGTCTTCACGGCGGGATGGCTTTCATGGCGGGCTGCCCTTGCCCTCTGCTCTTATAGGTCAAGTTCCCGGCAAGCCGACTCGGAGACAGGGTGTGTCCACAGGAAGTGTGGGGAAGGGCAGCCCCAGGGGGCCAAGAAACAGGCCGGTGAGGGCGCTGAACGGCGGCAGCGTGCCGGTGAGCCGTGTCACGGAGCTGACGCGGAGCTGTGGCTCAGGATGCTCCCCGACGGGTGCTGGGAATGAATGCCGGGGGAGCTGAGATTTTCTATGCCACTGTGTGTCCCCCCACATTCACATGCTGAAGCCCTAACCCTCAGTGAGATGGTGTGAGCCCTCCCTCAGCTCCCCCGGGGAGGGACTGGGTCCCGAGAGGAACCCCCGTTCTGGTGCCCCTCTCAAAGGCGACCCCAGAGAGCTGACTCATCCTCTTTCCTCCATGTGAGGACACAGTAAAAAGTCGCCCAGAAGAGGGTCCTCCCCAGAACCCCACCACACTGGCCTCCGGTCTTGGACTTACTTTCAGTACGTATGAGGAATAAAACATTAGTTCCTTAAGCCCCCAGTCGATGGCAGCTTTGTTATAGCAGCGAAAATGGACTAAGGCAGAGGCGGCCACAGGAAGAGCGACCAAGGGTCAGAGCAGCCCGCTCCGGCGGTGGTGATTCCCCGGCGAAGACTCCCCGTGGCCTCCAGGACCCAGACGTCTCCTGATATCGGGTCTGTTGCAGCAAAACACCCTCTTCAGACGCTCCCCGGCCGTCTTTCTCACTAGGCTCTGGCCGCGGCAGGCGGGCCGCGCTCCCTCACCTCGGGCTCCCCACTACGAGCAGGACCTCCGGCCCTCGTCCAATCCATTTATGTTTGTTTCATGGACGAGCGAATGAACCGATTAACAGCACGGTTGCTTTTTTTTCCCCCCCAAGCAAAATAAAACAGCTCCTTACATCTTTACCAAGGCTAATTATGAAAGATGAAAAACATGTTTTCTCCTTTTGTAAAGTCTCTCCCGAGCTCACAGGCGCACTTGGCGTCCATCCTTTCCAGACAGCGCTCCCTCTGTGCTCCTGCTACTGCCTGCAGGGACCGCGGCCACGTGGGCAGGTCTCCTCCACGCCGGCTCTGGGCTCTTCAGAGGCGTCTTGGGACAGACTCCTCTGGCACCATATGCCAGATGCAATCGTGAGTCTGACTGAAGTACAACAGAACACATTATCTAATTAATTAACATTTAACAGCTCTCAGAAGAAGAAATCACTGGGCAGACGATGGGATATGAGAATGTGTAAATGATTAAACTCCAGATTTGTGGAATTTAAGGTATTTTAATGGGCACCCAAATTTCTGTCCTGGCCGTGTCTGCTCACTGGGACCTTAGGCTTTCGGGACGTTATTAGCAGGTGCTGGATGGAAGCCCATTTTCCAGTTCAGGTCGGAAAGCATGAACTATTCAAAGTCAGTCCTTAAAAATGTGGTTTTATTACTTATTAAATAAATGGTTGGCCTGTTTTCTGGTACCAAATTCGTCTTATAGGAAAATGGAAACACGGTGATAATGAGCATTCCGCGCTCCGCTGATGAGCCTGGGAGAAAGGCACTCGGAGCCATTAACACAGCACACAGAGCACTGACGGGGCTCGCAATGTTTTCTGATGGTTTCGCCCTTCTGAGCTGGTTCTCACCCAAACAAGTCAGCAGTGTCCATAGGTAATGAGAGGACACCTACTAGGAACATAATGGAAGTGATGGAAGGGTTTGGTTGCACCAGGAAAGCCTGTGTATTTTGGGTTCTGGGGCTGGGCCACTCCGGGAGCCAGGTGTCCCCTCTCTGAGTCTAGTTGCGTTGTGACCTCAGCTTTTCGCTGAGTTGTATGTCCAGGAGAGCCAGTGGCGCCCCTGGGGACACAGCCATGTTCTCCACTGTTCCTGTCCTGGGACGAGCTCAGCGACGTCATGTAAACTCCAGGTCTTAAAATGCACGTGTATATGTAAAAGGACTTGCTACTTCCCGCTTCCCAGGCATGTGGTGATAAGAGCTCTTCCCAGCACCTGCAGAAATACCAGGAGGGACCAAGATAGTCCTGTACCGTCCTGCTCCTGCTCCTGCTGGTGGCCGCCAGGCACACACAGGGAAGCTGCATAAAACACTTCCTGTCGGAGCCTCGGGCCGTGCTCACTCCCAGGACCAGGGGGAACATGGCACCAAGTACCCTGTGAAGGTAAAGAGAAAAACAAAACCCATCTCTCTTGTGCTTGCAACGTAGAGCAGATGACTCCTCTGTGGGTGCCCAGGAGACTCCCCAAGCTGAGCCCCAGCCTTCAGTCCTCCTCCTGGACCTCAGAGGGCTCCCATTCCCTTGTGCACCTGCAGAAACTGCTCCCACACGCTTTCGGAGTGTGCCGTGCACGATGGCCCAGGGGTGCCCACACACTCACCAGCATGGGCAACATGGGGCTGATCCCTCTTCTCTAAAGTTGGGAACGGTCCGGAGGGGGATTCCTGCCATCAGCTCAACCGCAGACAACACTCAAACTACCCAGCAACTCAGGCCAACCTGATCTTAATGTCACTTAGCCAAAGGAGGTCGCCCCCCAGAAGGACCCGGATCGCCTGCTGAGCAGCATTGCGCATCTGCTCACCGGGAAGAGAGAAGAGACCCGGAGGCTCCTGCCGGCTCCAAGGCCGAGAAAGAGCTGTGTTGTTCCCCGCGGTTGAAAACGCCGGCTCGGATGACAGTGTGTCTTTGGTACGAGACGGTGAGGCTGGTCCGGCTGTATCTGTCTCTCTCTACAGGTGAAAACGACACCACATGCGACTTCCCGTCACTCAAGCCCCACAGACTTCGCCGGGGTCCGGCCCACGGGCCCAGCTCTGTTTCCCTCCGCACCTGCTGCCTCTCTGCGGGTGGCCCGCACGGTGAACACCCCAGGAGCCTCCCTCCAGGGGAGATTTGCTTTCATTTCCTTAGGGGCTGGAACAGAACAGAACATTCAAAAAAAAAAGAAAAGAAAGAAAGAAAAAGAAAAAAGAGAGAAAGAAAAGGAAAAAGAAAGAGAGAGAGAAAAATCTTACAAAACAAGCCATCAGGAACAAAACAACCTTTGAGGAGAGCCGTCCTTTTAAAGCTTTGCTCCTCGAGCTAAATGATATGATTTACATCGGTTGTTTTCATTTGCGGCGACAGTACGGGGCTGTGTAGAATACATCAGAGCTTGAAGAGACATGAAACGCGGCCGGCTCTGCTAATGCCGTGCCCTAGCAGGAGCGATCGGACGGCGCAGAAGAGACCCTGATGTTGGCAAACCCACGTCTGGTCCTGGGCTGACAGAATTCTGACATCCGTCTTGTTGTTGTTGTTCGATTGTACCTGAACAGCCGAAGTCCAGGAAGCGTGACCCTTGGTCCTTGAGAAAACCCAAGCCGCTGTCAACTGTGACCTGCACCCGTGCTTCCAGAATATTTCACAAGTGTTAAATGAGGATCTTAGGTTGAGTTAGAATGTTCGACGTTAAATGCTTGAGGTTGAGGATGTAATTATTTTAGGAGACATCAGTTTGATTTATGCTTCTCTTTCTCTGTATTTCAGGGCGCACAGCTGTGTATTTCTCTTGACAGGAACCGTTGCCGGATTTCTACTGTGGCAGTGACGGGAGGTTAGAGACTAAAGAGAGAAAGAACAGTGACGAGTACGGTAACTGTCACGGTTGTGGGTTGAGTTGTGCCCCCAGCGTGATATATCCGCGTCCCAACCCCCACGTGTGTAATCTTATGTGGATAAGGTCTTTGCAGATGGAATGCAGTTAAGATGGGATCATAGAGTGTGCCCTAAGCCAGTGATCTGTGTCCGTGTAAGAAGACAGAAACGGACATCGTGCCAGAGGCTGCCAGCCACACTGGGGACTGCGAGAAAGACCCCCCACCGATTGTCCCTTAGAGCCTTTGGGGACGTGGCTCTGCTGACACCTGGATTTCAGACTCCTGGCCTCCAGGATGCACTTCGGTCACTTCTGCTGTTTTAAGTGACCCGGTTTGCAGTCATCTGTCACAGCAGCCCTAGGAAACCAGCGCTGAGGAATCCGAGAGTGGCAGAGCGGGACCATGTCCGCAGGACCCCGCTCCAGGAGGCCGTGCTCTATCTTCAGGCCCGGAGCTCAAACAGTTCAGCAGAAATGCACACTGTCTTATCGAGGTTCCCAGAGAACATTGTTTCTACCTTAGTGTGAGTGACCGGTGAAACAGGACCTGAACCAAGGGTGCACAGAAGGGTGGTTAATAGGGGAAGCCGTCATAGGAGGGGCGCAGAGACGGGACGGTAGGATGGATGTCAGTGCAGGTGAGGTGCTGCGGCCACAGGGCACAGTCTGCTGGGAAGCTGCTGGGAATCCCCCCGCTGTGGGGGCCCCCGGGCGCTCTGCCTCACTTGCCGTCTGTCCTCTGTTCTAGGGTATTCCTCCACACACAATGTTCTCGGGCAGACAGACCGGGAGGCCTGGGGCATGGTGGCAGGTAGAGCTTGGGGACCGAGGGCGTGAGGCTGCAGGTGCTTCCCTTCCCATCAGCGACTCTACATGCTAACGCCACGCAGGCAGCAAGCACGATCCTTAGTGAATCAGAGGGTGGTGTGGACAGTAACAACCGGGGGCGGGGGCGGGGGGAGGGTGAGAATTTGTGTCATTCCAAAAGATTTTCTGAGAAGAGAAAGCTAAGCAGAGAGCGCTGGGAATGTTCAGAAGTGATGGAAACAGTATCGGCAAGAGGATCTGTTACAAAATACAGATGTTTCCAGTGATTCTTTCAGAAGTGAGCCGACCCGCGTTATTTACAGACCCCATATCTGCAAATTCATCTACTCATCAAAATGGATTTGTAACCCCCCAAATCAATACTCACAGAGCTTTCTCTGTCATGCATGGGGACACCCTGGTGGCCCCAAATTTTCGTTGCCCCCATGCATGCTCCCGCTCCCCGTCTCAGCGCCCAGACGGTGACAAGGGTCAGCTCTGTGGTACTTTGATCCATGCTTTATTAACTTCACTGTTGAAAACAGCCCCGCGTGCCGTGCTACAGAGCATGGAGCTGTTCCTAAGAGCAAGAAGGTGGGATGAGCCTCGGGGAGATGAGCTTTGCTCCTGCCAGACGTCTTCAAACACAGACACATATAGGACAAAAGTACGAATTAATGGGTTGGGGAAAATGTCATAACCAGAGCTTGGAGGTACCTGACCCTGTCTCTCCCCTAGGAACAATGGCTCAGCATCTGTGTATTCTGCAGTCACAGTGCCTTTAGGGAATATAATCCCTACTGGTTACCAGTGTCCCTGTGCTGTGACTAGTTTTCAGCACGATATTTTCAGAGAACTGCCTTTGCCCAAAAGACGACTGTAATCAACCAGTCAGGATAGAGAACGCTACCCAAAATATCATTACCCCGTGTCTATTTTGTCACACTATTGAATTTAGGTTCAGTAAAGGATGCTAACAATCTTTTCCCATTTTGCTTAGCCTGCACATTAACGAACCAGGTTTGAAAATAAACAAGTGCACAATATGTAAATACTGTTATATGCTTTTGTTTTGAGCACAAGGAAAAATAGGTTAAAGTCAAGTCATGTGTTCACATATTCCAATTAAGAAAACTGGAGGAGCTCCTGGGTGGCTCAGTGGGTTAAAGTCTCCGCTTTTGGCTCAGGTCATGGTCTCAGGGTCCTGGGATCAAGCCCCGCATCGGGCTCTCTGCCCAGCAGGGAACCTGCTTCCCTTGCTCTCTCTCTGTCTGCCTCTCTGCCTGCTTGTGATCTCTCTCTGTCAAATAAATAAATAAATCTTTAAAAAAAAAAAAAAAAGAACACTGGAAAAGCAGTCCAAAAGCACTTGATCGAGTAGTTGTTTCTGGAGATCATTACTTAGGAAAGCTAGACTGGCAAACAGAGGCAGAGTGATTCAGAAAGGAGTTACTTCAAAAACCAATGACAAAAAGAGCATTACGGACTTTTAAGACCAAGCCTGCATTTAATTACAGGTTTCAAATGTCTTATTTTAGCCTGAACCCCCATTTTCCCTCAAGGCAGAGTATTGGTGTTTAATGTTCTTAATTGCTGGTTTTAACAATTCTTCAGCGAATGAAGGAAAACCTGTCATCTCCCCCTCCATGGAGACTCCCATGTGCTCCTCCGTCCTGGTCAGGTCCACCCAAAGCCAACTCCGGTCGCACACGTTTTAGATTTCATCTAGTTAGAGAACTTACGAGCAGAGGTTTTGTTATCTCAGTTCCCCAAGTTGAGAGAAACGGAGGACTGTTGCTTCAAAGAGTGAGTTTTCTTACTGACTCACCAGGGAGAACATCCATGCTGTCTGGAAGGTCTGAAAACGCGCACGCGTTTTGAGATGCTTTAGATCGAGGCTCCAGCAGCCAGTTTTGTTTTTGTTGTTGTTTCTAAAATATTCATAAAGACTTCCTCTCCAGAAGGCACTGCACGTTTGTGCGGGATCCCAGATTGCTTGGGTGGCTGTGGTAAGAGATACGTGTGGGTTTTCAAGGACGCCCATGTGAGCAGAAGAATGTGGCCTTTGTTACGGCTTCCCTCTGTAAACTGAAACCTGTCCGGTCCCTGGAAGAGGAGCCTGATGGGCCACACAGGCCTGTCTTTTGCACCCAAATGCCCCCAGCACCTGACTGCAACCCCAGCCCCCTGCAGGGCCTTTCCCCGCTTTGAGCCAAAGTTACTCCAACACAGGCTTGCATTTTCCTGCTCAGGACAATGCAAGGCAGATGGACTGGGTTGGCAGAATGACTTCCGGATGCTGTGAAATGCTGGGGCGTCGCCGTGGCCTTCAGGGCAGAGCTGTGACAATGGAAATCGCTTAGTGCTTCTGTGGGCAAAGAAAGAGACAACAAGTGTCCAGCAAAAGCTGCCATGAGTGGAAATCTGATTAACACATGCATGAGAAAAGGGAAATCCAAGAGAGGACAGCAAGGAACAGGAGAGCTGGAAGAGATTTTGGTGTGTGGCCTGGACTCTGCCTCCATGGCTACTGTGGACTCAGATTTCATGGAAATGTTTTAAGGAGCAACTATGGGGACTCCAGTCACCTATAATAGGGTATTTTGTAAGATCCTTACAGAATAGGTGAAATTTTAAAGTAAAACCTTTTTTTAAAGATTTATTTATTTATTTATTTTAGGGGGAAGGGACAGAGGGACAGGAAAGAGAAAGAATAAAAAGCAGACTCCCCACTGAGCATGGAGCCCAAGGAAGGGCTCCTTCCCAGGACCTCGAGATCATGATTGGAGCAGAAATCAAGAGTCAGATGCTCAACAAACTGAGCCACTCACCCAGTCCCCTAAAATAAAACATTTTGGCAAACATCTTACCCAACCAATATTATTTGTAAAGCTGCCGCTGCCTTGCCTGACACTCTGCTTAGTGTGAGGGATACAAAGACGGGAAAACATGGCTCCTCCTGATGGGAACGAGGCTCTGGCTCAGAGAAGAGAGCAGGGACAGGTTCAACAGCCACAGCCAGAGATCCCTGATGAATAAACTGGTGTCACTATGGAGGGACGTGTGTGGTCTTCCGGCATCAGTATCAATGACTCAGTGCAAAATGGAAGACATTTCATTGAATCCACAAGTCCTAAAGCAATGGCAGTGACAAAGGATGGCAGGGTCAGAATCCAAACAAACTTCTAAATGTCCCCCAGGCTAAAGCTGCAGTTTAGTGAGAGTGGGTGTGATGCCCAGTCTTGAGCAGGAAGGCTTGGGAGGGTGCCTGGCAGCTACCAGTTGGGGACAAGTGCCATCGGCTCTCCTGGCTCTTTAGCTGTGGGTCTGCACTGCTTGGCTCTGCCTCTAATCAGACAGGATGTGCCACCCCCTGCTGCTGGGGCCCTGCTGGGGCACAGGATCTGGCCGTCTGAAAACAGGAAGAGGTGGACGGAGGACTGGTCCTGGGATGGGAAGTGACAGGCACACTCAGAAGGCTAATAGGAAGAAGGGAAGTTAGACTAGGCACACATTATGCAGCTCCGAGGTCTAAACTTAGATGGGGGGGAGCTCCAGGCATGGAGATAAAACAAAACAAATCAAACCAGCACAACTACAGGGAGAATCTCTGGGCCTCCTCAGCTCTCCAAATACAGAAATGTCTGTTCTCAGTGCTGGTGAACATGGGACTCAGTGGTTAAGATACGAAGTTTGGATAATTAGCAAGGAACTGCTGGCCGGGATCTGAGCCTCAGGTGTTGTTTCCAGTGTTGCTTCCTTAGAGCCAGTCCTTGCACAGAGAAGACCTGGGAGTTTTCCATGCACTCCCAAACCAAGGCCTCCCAGGTCCCCAGCTCCTGGACCATTTCTGCCATGCACCATCTTTGGGGACGCCATGCAACCATCCGTGATTGTGGCACTAACGCCGTGCGTGTTCTCAAAGGCAGACTGAAAGGTCACATTTTTGTTTCTGTCCTCATAAAATCAACTTTGCAAAGACCCTCTAAGTCCTAAACCTCCCGCGTTAGAGAGATCCTCCAAATCAATGACATTGGTCTGCATCCAAGAGTGTCTGATGACATAACACAGGAGGGATCAGATGCTTTGTGTAGCCCCTTCTCTCCTGAGCTATATTCTCTGGGCCAGATCTCTCCAAAACCGTTCCTCTATTTTCACTGTAATTGGACTCAGAGGTGTGTTCCAGGGGATTTCATAAAACTGAAACTTCTATCAGTCTCCCCGTTTTCTAGTTCACAGCTGGAAGTGTTGTGTCTCTAATATAGTCTCCTAGGTGCTTCCTGAGAGTCTGTGAACACCACCAGATGCCACCTTGATAAGGGAAAGAGCCACGGTGTGAAACCGGAGAGGCGTAGTATAGTTTGTGGGGAAATCCTGTGACAAAAAGCATGCCCCTGCACATCCACTCTATGGCACAGGGGCAGACCCAGAACATTTTGTAAAGGCCAGCTCTTAGCTCCCCACCACCTCCTGCCACCGGTGTGGCTCCATCCTTGAAGTGGCTGGCCCTGTGGGTGCTGCTCCCATAGCCAGAGGAATGCGCATCTCTAGACTGCGGTTATGCTGTGGGGACAGCTCACCTGTGCTGTGTCCACATTCCTCCCTGGCCGAGCGAGATGGGAAAGACAGAAAGGAAGATAAAAATGAGGAAGTGGGAGCCACATAGCCAGGAGCATCCCTGTCCTCCTTCAGGGGGACAAGGGCTTCTCCAACATCGCTGTTCTGTATTATGGAGAGCAATGCTGCTTATGAGAGGACTCACTGTACACTCAGTGGATGAATGTTTGTCTTTCCCAAATGTTCCAGCAAACAAAGAGACCCAGAATGCTGAGCTGTATTGCCCACAGCGGGGTCTAGGGGCAGCGTGGGGGGCCATGGCAGAGGAACACCAGGACACTTTGGGGGGATGGGTGTGTGCATCCCCTTTGCCCTGGTGGGTTTTGGGTGTGCACATATGCCAGACTTGGAAATTGTACCCGTTATATATGAGCCCTTTCTTATTGCTAATCACCCCTCAATAAAGCTGCTAAAATGAAATCTATAGATTTTCTTCTCCTAGAATGAGTTGAGTTTTGATATGCACTGTGTGAATACTTCACCAAATATGCAAAATATTTTCCCAAATCCAAAATCTTGCCAGCATTCTCCCATCGCTTCATTACCAGATTACAGTAAATTTCCCAATACTTAGCCTTGTACGCTATCAGGCTTTATAAATCATTTAACCATTTTCTTCTTCCTTGTCCCGGCACAAGCGTGATTCAGGATTCAGGAATATGTTCTCAGTTTTGCTTCACTAACTTAGGTGCTTTTTCATAAGCATAAAGTGGGATAAAATGATCCAAATGTTTTTGTTTTTATTTTAGTTTTCCTTATCAAGAACTATCTAATTTCCTGCTGTTTGACTTCCCACATGGAGGCTTATTTTGAGACGTTGTGTCTACACCAAGTTCAGCCATTCTTATATTAAGCCCAGCAGTCCTTACTTTCAAGGAAGAGAGGAAGAGAAGGAAGATGATGTTGTCCGCAATTTACTAAGCCAGGGACTCTATGTGTGGCCCCGAATTGGTTCTCTGCACAGAAGGTGCTCATGATGTTTCAAAGTATGAGTACGTCAGACGGGCACCTTGGACACTGACCAAAAGTGGGTAGTCAGGACAATGGACAGTCTCTGATCTTTCTTACTTTTCATGGGGAATTGGAATTAACCAGAACAGGATTAGAAGCAAATATCCAATTGATTAGGCACTCCAATCCCCCAGCTTGCTTATTTAAGGAGAAGTCCAAATAATTAACTGATTTTCAATCCTTCAAAAGGCAAATCTGGTCAAAGTAGAATATCTCCTGCTATAAAAATTCCCTTTTAAAAAATGCTACGTCTAGAAAATGTTCCAAGTCTTTGACCCAGCATTTCACTCCTGGGAGTCAGTCTTCATGCTGCAGTCAGAAACACATCTGAGGATTTATATCAAAGGTGTGACTGTTATAATTTTATTGTCATAATATCTGCAATAAATCATGGTAAGTGGAAGTATTGGCATAATTTACATTAATGAAAATTGGGAAGACCCAATTTTTGAGCTCTATAAACCTGTTTATTGATACATCCATCTTATAAAATGTGCAGATGTTAAAAACACATTTATCAAGAATTTTTAGTGATAAGGGAAAGAATCTATAGTAGAATATTTAAAAAGTTACAATAAAAATTATCACAATTTGTGCCGAATGAGAAGAACGAATCAGCCGACAGCAGTTCCCTCCACATGACGGCCCTCACGGTCAGTGTACGACAGTGCTCGGCGTTGCCTCATCAAACACACACCCGGACATGGGACAAAGAGCCAGGATGCGGTGCTCAGCCTCAGGAATCAGGTTCCGGGGAATACCATTCTTTACGTCCCTATGCATCCTCTAAATTGCATGCAGTGACTTTCTGACCTACTTAGAACAGAATTATTTATAGGAAGGAGGGAAACCGCAACCCCACAGTCATACCTTTTGTAAAAATCAGCAGATTGAATTCTGATATTCACAAAATTAGATGGAGGACTGAAGCCAGTGAGTGGTAAAAATAAAACCTGTAGTTTAACCTCCAAATCAACCTTTTCTCTCAGGAGTAGTTGTTATTGGTTTTATGGAATGGCTTAATCACTTTGATAATTTTTGAGTGATTTCCATCTGCTGATCAATAACTGGGAGTTTAATGGTTAAGAGAGCTTTGTCTTTCCAAAATGTATTTTTTGAGAGTGTGTGTGTGTGTGTGTGTGTGTGTGTGTGTGTGTGTGTAGAGAGAGAGAGAGAGAGAGCTGGCGAGCATAGGCACACCTGTACATTTTCTTTTCAAATCATGTATTTTGCCTTACCTAGGATTTTACGACCAACGGATTGGTGACAGTCTGTCAACAGTCCCATTTAAGTGGCAACTCAAGGGCCCTGCGGGGAAGACACAGTCCCCCCACCTCTCCAGAGACCGGCTGCTGTGATGTTCAGCCCTCCCACTCCCGAGATCTCCGTGTGAAGCTGGACAGCCCGTGCACACCCTCGGGCTGCCGCGTCCCTGCCGTGGGCTCACCAGCTCTTCCCACCCCTGGACGAAGGAGTCATTGAGAACAGCACCATTCAAACGGTCCGACAAGCTCTTACAATCAGGAATAACCTGCAGTCTTTGAAGCACCATTGTTTTCAACAGCCCCTGTAACTGTGACCTGGGTGCACTCCTGTTTTCACTTGTCACACAGTC
The DNA here is from genome assembly GCF_902655055.1 of Lutra lutra. NCBI lineage: Eukaryota > Metazoa > Chordata > Mammalia > Carnivora > Mustelidae > Lutra > Lutra lutra. Next base: position 198,058,815 of record NC_062280.1, read on the forward strand.
CCTGCTGACGTGGGCGCCTCCATGGCCTTCTGAGCATGGCCCTGTCTCGCCCCGGGCTTCTGAGCAGCCGTGGAATGCTTCCCGCTGAAATGAGGGCACGGCTGGGGAACGGCGTTGCTAAGCACAGAACATTTGCTGCTCTGCCTGGAACCGATTCCCAGAATGCATGTGGCGTTGCTTTTCTGTTTCTGGACTCACTTCCTGATACTTACAAAGATCATCAAAACAATTGATAAACCACCCGTAATAAGTAACCAGACATCGTGAGATCATTTGTTACTCAAACCTACGATATGACAAAGGAGAAAAAGCCACTGGCCTCCTACAGCTATTGCTACATGATTGCAAAAGAGCGGTGTGTTGAAGTTGTATTTTAGTTTTCTCCAGAAACTCTATTTGCCAGGGGACATAGGTTGCACCATCCCTGTTGCTCACGCTGATAATTCCATAATATGGGCTGTTTTCATAGGCAAATGAATTTGCAAAATCAGACCTAGTTTCCCAGATTATGCTGCCTTAGTTACAAATATCAACAAAGTCAGCAAATAAACAAGTCTCAAAGGAGATTTGTAGCAAGTTCTGCTAGCATCACTGGATTCCTTTGGGAAGGGTTATGCAACCATTGTTTATTCACTCATCTGTTACTAGATCAGTAAATACCTATTGCAAACCTACTGTGAGCAAGGCTCTTTTAAGGAACTGTGCTGGGTCAGGGAGAAGATACAGGGAGGCATAAATAAAATACAGCCAGGAGTGGAGTAGAGCGGGTAAATTACATACACAGAGAGCTAAAACATAAAATCCCCATCTCAGGGAAACCCAGGCAAAGCCAGAAACCCCATCCTCTCCCTGACCCTCCATATTCTGTCCCGTGCCTGACATTTGCTCCTTGCCCTCCTCCTCTAGGGAGCGAGCGTGTGGCACCATGCCAACCTCCTACGTGGCCACTTGGGACCGACCCTTTTCCCCTCCTCAAAATTGTTCCTCCTGCAATAAGTACCGATCTCATCATTAAAATATCTGTACAAAACCTTACATAACTTCCTGTCTCATTTTAGGAAAAAGGCTAAAATTTTCACCATGGCCCACACAGTCATGGGTGTTAACATGGACAGGTGGCCCGTCCACCTGTCCAGGCTCGTGCTGAGTCACAGTTCCTCTTGTGCTCTGCTACAGGCACGGTCTTTGGCTCCGTGAATGTGCTGCCTCATCCCCTGTTCTAGAATCTTCGTTAACACTGGGTCCCCCCCCGCCGGAATCCTGTCTTCCATGGTGAACCCCCAAATCTTCCTGCTGACCTCAACTGCAAGTCTAGCACCCCTTCCTCTAAAACACTAGGCTGGAATATATTGTATGTTCATAGAGCATCCTGCATTTTTTGGTTATTAGCCCTTATTTTAATTAGACACAATTGTGCGTGACAGAAGAGAGGAAACACCAATGACTTAAAACTTCTTACTTGACAAGTATGGTGCTAAATAGAGCCAAATGAAGCTCTGGATGTCTCAGGGGCCCAGGGTCCTTCTAGGCTCTTACCCTAATCAAGCGCAACATTTCGCTTCTGCCATATTGCCCATGTTGGCCAGTCAGGCTTCCGAATCAAAACTATAATGTTCCAAGCACTATAATGAGGAAATAGGAAAGGAAGAGCCATGCCCCCTTACCTCAAGAGTACATCCCATAAACTGTACTTCAATTTACCGACCGCTGCCTAGGACTTACTCGTATGCCACACCTCGCTGCAAGGAAGCCTAAAAATTCAGTCAAAAATGGATGGTCATTGCCCAGTTAATAATAAGGGTATAAAAGGAATAAGGCTGCTGACATTACCTTCTTGGTCATAGCCCATTTTCTAGATTGTAAACTCCACGAAGACAAGATCAGATCAGTTTACTCACTGCTGCGTTCCTGGAGCCTATGGGACGTACTGTCAGTACATTGTAGATTACCCATAAATACTGTTGAATGGGTGGCTGGGTAGATGGGTGGCTGGATGGTTGGAGAGATTGGAGGGATGGATGGATGGATGGATGGATGGATGGATGGATAGATGGATGGAGAGAGTGGAGGGAGAAAGTGGATGGGTGATGGATGGATGGATTGTTGGAGAGAATGGATAGGTAGATGGGTGGATGGGTGGTTGCAGAGATTGGAGGGATGGATGGATGAATGGATGGATGAAATTCTATGGTTGTCCAGAGATAGAACTCACACCTTTCAGATTGGAGGGGAGAAAGCGGGGTCATTGGGAATTGTCATCTTGAAGGTATGATTTCAATTAGGATAAAAGGCAGGCATAAAGTCATCTTAGAATGTACAGGTCACAGATCAAAACCATCCCTCTTGGACCTCCACCATGTGGCATCCTCCTAAACCCCGCACTGCTGATCTTGCTTCACACTTCATTAAGAAGACAGAGGGACAGGAGAGGTGCTCACTGACACCTGGTCTGGCAGCCACTCAGCCCAGCGTTCCCAGCTCTCTGCTTCTTCCTCACTTTCAAGTGATGAGGCATCATTTTCCCTGCTGACGGACCATCTCCTCCCCTTCTCACACCCCGCCCCAGCCGCACGGTCACTTTCTCCACACTGGCTCATTGCTCTCTGCATACACATGTGTTCTGACTTCTTTTATTAAAAGATTGTTTTTATTGAAAGATCGATTTCCACCCAATAAAATCCCAGGTCTTTTGCTCCCTTATTTGACGAAGCTTCCTAAAAGGACACGAGCCCTTGTCTTTACTTCTTGGCCTCTCACCCACCCAGACTCTCTTCCCTCCTTCTGGGTTTCCAGCTGCTTCCCAGAGGCAGTCCTTTCTTGGAGGACTGTTGGTGGCCATGCTACCAGCCCTGAGTTCTCACCCCTCATGATGCTCCAGGCTTCTGAGCACACAGAAATATACTTCATCTCTTGAAACACGTCTTCTTGTGGCTTCCAGGACCCAGCCCATGTTTGACCCACATCACAGGCCACTTAGCTGGGACTGTAAGTGCCCAGTCTGGGTGGGACTCCTTCACCATCCTTTTCTTTCCAGATTATCCCATTCTGCCCAACAACTTTGAATAATCTGTCTACCAGTTGCTCCTTGGCACTGTTCTGGGATTTTATTCATGACAAGAAAAGGTGGGTCTAAATTAAATGCCTCCTGAATCAGTCTTTCCCTGGGACAGAGATACCTAGAAGACAGATGTAATGTCTGAGCGAAGTAATGACTCTAGGAGTAAAGAGACTAGTAATTTTCATTTTGATGCTTTTGCTCTCCGGCGTGAAAGGAGGGGCTACTGATAATGACCACAGCACCGCAGGTAGAGAACCGGGACCGTGCTGGGCACCATGGAAGGTTCGGGCAGGGAGATTGAAAATGGTGTGAGTAAAGAAAAGAGAGAGGAGGATACGGGGAAACATCTTGAAACAATGTCACAGTGCAGGAACTTGTGGACAAAAATGAGTATGTTGCGGACTAAAACACACTGAAACAAAGATGCTCTAAAAACATACATGAAACCAAGAAGAAGGCGGCCAGCATCTTTGCAAAGAGACGGTGCTGTAAACACAGGACAGAGGAACAAACAGCCAATTGCATGGGTTCTCACAGAAACCAGAACAGGTGCCGAGGCATTCACTGAACGAACCCGAAGCATGGCTCTCAGCATGAGGGGCTCGCACACAGGTGAATGACAGGGTAGGGTGGGAGATAGCGCAGCCTCACCGTGGGAAATTCTCTCCAGTTCAACTGAATCCTCAGTTCATCTTGAGACAATATTCAGCAACAATTTGTTTTCTGATTATTCACTTAAGTCCACTCAGGTAGAACAAAATAGACCGCTTACAAAGATATGGATCACAGCCAACGGGAGGGGAAGTCTGATGAACAAGGAATCGATGATTGATGATAGGAAATTGCAAAGCAAATGTAGAGGCCATACAGCAGCCTGCATACAGCTAAGGGGGGTGGATGAGTTCTAATTCCGTCCTGCCGTCCTCTGCTCTATTGATTCTCCTTCTCCTGAAACATGAAAACTGAAGAAAGGCCAAGGGAAGGACTCTGACAGATTTTCCTTCTCATCTTTAGTTCGAGTGAAACCCATTAGGGCACATTCTTCTTGATACACCCATGAACACGTGGTCCTTCCGCGGGATCACAAAGGGAAGTTATGCCTGCGATGCTTCCTTTGTGCTCTGGAAAACCGCGCTCCTTTGACCTCCTCTGAAATGGGATTTCCAGAGAAAGCTCGGGGAGGGTGTGGCAGAGAAGGGCCCTCTCCCCACCGCCGCCCTGGGGCCGCACACTGCAGTGGGAGCCCAGCAAACCTCCGCCCTGGAGCCCTCAGCTGGCCCAGGTCAGCACCGGACAGGGCCCTTCCCATGTGTTCTTCAGGAAAATGGCAATTTTCTCCCACAAATAACATAACATTCAATTTCACCCAACACCCACACCTGGCCTTTGAAGGTCAAAGAAGTGGCTGTATGTCTTATCTTATCAATGGTGACGAGAGAACCATCAGGAATGTGGGAGAATACTATTATGCCTGCTCCGGGATGTGCACCGTGACCTAGAGGAGCAGAAGGAAAAATGTCAAACGGAAGGTATTTAAGGCAAGACAAAGCGGAGGTAATCTCTGTTGAGCGGAATTGTCTTAATCGTATTATACACCCTGGTCAACCAGCAATATTAGGGTTACTATTTTACTTCCAAATTTAAGCCTGAACTAAACTTCTTGGAAATATTCCTCTGAGATGATGGAAACATGAGACTGTTGGGCTACTTCATGTTTCTAAATGTATTTGATTATTTTCATCCTTATGGTGTCATTTCCTAAAGCCTTTCAAACTAATAAACATAATTCTGAGAAAATGAATGTCATCAAAACATGGGCAAATCATGGCTCAACATGAGGCATTAGGGATAACAGACCCTTTCCATGGTTTTTCTGCTGTTTCCTAAATTTCTGCACAGCGCCATGCTCTGGGAAGCCCCATCTCGCTTGACTCTGCTAGGCCTCCCAGCATTACTTAGCAAAGAGGGATAGAATGGCCTCGCTTCATCCCAAGCAGCCCTGCAGAGTCACGTGCTAATTCTAAGGGGGCCCTTGGAGCAGAGGCAAGCAGGAAATGACACTGTGGACCAAGACTTCAGCCACTGACTACCAAGCAAGTGCCCCAGACTCTGCATCCCGGTTTCCCTACTCATAAAGAGAGGGGTTGCTCTAGACCTTCAAGGTCCTTTGCAAAATGAAAACCCATCATTGCTTAGTGCCTTCCAGCGATTGCCTAGAAAGTACTTTTTCGAGAAAAGATTCACAAATGGACAATGCATGAACCTGATACTTCATATACTGAGACAAGATCAAGCCTAAGGCCATGACATAGGTAGAACAAATATATAGTCATTTTTGAGACCCGTAGAAAAGGGAATATACAACCTGCTTTTTCATGCTGACCTTCTCTAAACTGATTCCAAATTCTTGATGCCTCCAGAGATTCCACAATTACACAGAACAGGCGAGGAAAATTCTCACCAGTATTAAAGAAATAAGATGAAACTCGAGAGGGGTAATAAATAAAATAAAAGGTCTGTAATTAATATATTTAAACATAACTTTGTGGGCTTGAGCATACCTTCTTTTCCAATATTCACATCAGTTTTCTTCCACACAAATAATGAGCTATTTTGAATTTGTTCTCTTTACTTTGCTTCTCTAAATGAGTTATCCTTGGAAACATTATTAAGTACCTTTAAAAGTATAATTTCAGTAGCAGCAATATAATTCATTATAATTAAAAAATTCAAGTACTCATTATTTCTATATTTTTACTAAAATCACTAATACTGCAATAAATATCTTTATAATAACTCTTTGCTTCAAGATTAGGTATAAGATAAATTACTACTATTTTTTTTTAATTCCTATTTTTAGACCCTGATTGACTGCAAGTTCTTCAGGTTGGGAACTCTATCTTACATCACAACCATATCATATAATATTTGTATTATCCGATCAGCAATAAGTTGTAGTCTGTAATGAGTGCCTCTCAGGAAAGTGCCTGTCAGAACTGGGACATTAAAAATTGAGATTTATTTTGGCGAGTCCACCTATGAAATAAACACAGAGCAGGGACGGAAAATCAACTCAGAGAAACAGACCGACTCTCATGTCTATGAAACTTAACTTCAGCATAGTAGAAGAAATTTTCATGGCTGAAGAAAACCATCATCAAGGGGTTACAAGGGAAGGGTCAGGGTCATGTACACACTAATAAAATTATAGCAACTGACAGGAAGGTAGACATTGCTTATCCAATGTTTACAGAATCGAAGTCTTATTCAAATATTTCAAAGTGTTCTTTTTCCCCCCATGAGCAAAACCATCTCATTTAAAGAATTAACGCCAATCCTTCTCAAACTCCTCCAAAAAACTGAAGACGAAGGAATATATCCAAATCCATTTTAGGAGGCCTGCATCACCCTGATACCAAAGACAGATAAGGACACTAGCTAAAAGGAAAACTATAGACTCATATCCCTGATGAACAGAGATGCAAAGTTCTCATCAAAATACTAGGAAACCAAACTCAAAAACACATGAAAAGGATCGACACCATGACCCAGTGGGATTCACCGGTAGGATGCAAAGATAGCTCGGCAGGCACAAATCTGTCCTTGTGGTGCATCTCATTAATAGAATAAAAGATTCAAAAAGATCCTCTCAATAGATGGAGAAAAGACATTTGACAAAGTGCAACATCCTTTCCTAATAAAATCCTTCAGAAATTTGGGTAGAGAAAGGACATACCCCACCATAACAAAGGCCATACGTGGCAAGCCCACGGCTGGCATCATACTTGGTGGTGAGAGGTTGGAAGCTTTTCCTCCAAGACCAGGAACGAGACAGGGTGCCCATTGTCACCTCTCTGATTCAACATAATCTGGGACATCCCAGCCAGAGCCGTCAGGGAAGACAAAGAAACAAAATGCAACCAGATCGGGAAGGAAGAAGTACAATCGTCATTATTTGCAGATGATACGATCTTTTATATAGAAGATCCTAGAGACTCAACCAGAAGACTGTTGGCACTAGTGAATGAGCGTCAAGGAACTGAATATGAAACCACAGGCAGAGATCGGTTGCATTTCTGTATTCTAACCAGAAATACCAGAAAAAAAAGAAAAAAAAAAAAAAAGTCCCAACCGTGTCATCAGATGTCATCCCTCAGCCTGGATATCTAAATGTAAAGTTTTTCTAGCTTGTCTGTGTCTTCCAGGCTTCTGAGCTGATTTGATTTTCCATGTGGGTCCCGGGGAGAGAAAACTTGGCTGTTCCCCTCCTGGACCTTCAGAAGTTATTTCTCATTGAAAGTAAGATACAGGATTTCATCACCAATTATCAAGCACTTGGTGCCCAACAGGTCTGTGCCAGGCCTGGGGGACATAGGGACACACAAACCACGTGCATTACCCACAGGGAGCTTGCTGTTGGAGGGAGACCTGGCAGGGTAGGTAGGCCACCGCAGTCTGGCATGATGCTGTGATAATTCCTGTGATGTCCTTAGTCCACGGCCATGGGCGTCCATGGGAGGGGCCTCCCGCCGGGCCAGAGGACAGGTGAGCACCAGGGAGCATTTCTGTGAGGACAGCAAATCTGGATGGAAACGTGTGCAGGAGTAGAAGTTAGGAAGGCAACGGGGGAGCATCGGTGGCAAGGGGTGGGACATGAGGCAGGCGTGACTTCATGGTAGAGAAAAATGTGTAAGACGTTCTGTAGTCAGGAAGTCACGAGGCGCCCTGACTGGCAGAGTTCCCGCGCACGGAGAGGAGGCTGAGCTCAGGCATGAAGACCTCACTAAGTGTCTGCATTGCTCACTCCGTACCCCTGCGCGGCAGGATTACAAAGGTACACATCGTGCTGCAAGGTGGGTGCTATTACCCTCCTTTTCCTACTATCCTCGGGCCCTTGCCCAGAGTTCCCATGGGGCTGGCACCCCGACCGAGGTTCTCCTGAGTCCAGAATCTTCCCCTTGCACAAGCTGACTGCCCAGCTCGGACCCCGCGGCTGGACCAGGTGTGGACGGAACCTGCCTGTGACCTGAGCCGCTCCTTGCCGGAGACAACGGTCGGGGGCCTCCCAAGCCAGGTGGACAATGACAATATTAAGTGACGCTGGGTTCAAGGCCACCCACAGCCCATGATGTCGACGGTCGGTAAGATCCTGTTAGGTCTAAATTGATCTGTTTTTAATGATCCAGTGTCAGCTGCAGCCTCCAGCAGATGCGGAGATGAAAGTGCTTCTGGTCAAGGCCATGGGCAAACCACAGCCTCGGGCTTTGTCTGCAGAGGGGAGGCTTTGGAAGTGTCCTGAAGAGTATTTAATGGCAGAAGGCGGTGCTCTGGATACACTGTTGCGTGAAGAGAGCAGGCTGAAAATCTGATATGCTGTGTGTTTGTTATTATGTTCTACACACACGCACACACGCTGTAAGACTCAAAGGGAAAACACCGGAAGAGAATATGCCAAAACACAGCGAAGACAAACAGAGTAGCCGATCGAGAGAAAACTTCAATTTCTCTCTATATCCAAATTCTCAATAATGAACATGCATTGCATTTTACACTTAAGAACTGTTTCTGGGGCGCCTGGCTGGCTCAGTCTGGAGAGCGTGACACTCTTGATCCCAGGATCATGAGTTCAAATCCCACGTTGAGGGGGTATAGCTCAGTGGTAGAGCATTTGACTGCAAATCCCACATTGGGGATAGATTTTCCTTAAAAAAAAGAATTATTTTCTTTAAGACGTTATCACAAGAAGTCATCACTCTTGGGTCCATGGTCAAAGGAGTGAGAATGATAGAAAGCGAAGGTCAAGAAAAGCTTTATTTCGCGCCAAGCATCGAGAATCAAACTGACCGGCCAGGGCCGTCTCTTGCAAAGAGGCGACCCCTCCCAGCCTCACAGACTAACTTTTATAGAGCAAAGGTCTGTGGTTGAGCCTGGCCACACCACAGGCGGCCAACTGAATTACAATTCACTCTATAGTAGTTATTGAACTAGCCTATCACTCTGGTCAGAATTGGCGCCCAAAAGGCAGGGCCCACATTTTGGGGTGGTTAGGGAGGTGCTTTTCCTGATGGGACGTCTCCACCTGGCTTGGCTCATCCTTTGTGGGTAGGGAGGTAATACGTGCACTTTCACTGATTACTCGTTTCCACCTGGCCGGACACGTCCTTGAGTCTGGGCTCCGTTATCTCTGCCCAGCCTGACGTGTCCTGGTATCTGGGCTCCGTTATCGGGGGCTATTTGGCCGTATTTCACCAGTTCTGTTTCTAAGCGCTTTCCTCTTGGGGGAAGGGGCAGGTTCAATCTAAGTTTACTGCATGAACAATAAAATGGCTCTCTCTGGCTAAGTAGGCCCTTACAGTCACAAGATGGAGATGCCTTTTTTTAATTGAAGTCTAGACCAATAAAAGTGCACAAATCATAAATGTAAGCTCCTTGAGTTCCCTGCATAGACACCTCTAGGTAACCAGCACTCCGATCAAAAAAGAGACCATTAGCAGCTTCTCCAGAAGGTTCTCCCAGGCCCCTCTGATCATAACCTCCTTTCAAACATAAATTCTAACACCACAAAAGAGATGTTGCTTTTCCAATTTTATATACACGGAGTGGACTGTATTTGCTTATTTAGATCAACACTGTGCTGGTGAGACCCCGGCCATGCTCTCGTGCATGGCCATGGTTTCCCAGCCTCGTTGCCATGTTAGGTTTGGCGTGTGGACGTGCTGCCTGAGCGTGTTTCCACGCTGGAGCTGCGAGGGGTCGTGCTGCTCTGAACACCCTATACAGATCTTTGGTAAACAGGTGTGCACGTTTCTCTGGGTCCATCTTTGGAAATGGACTTGCTGGGCCATGCCCGTGCTCTACTTCACTGCATCTTCCAGAGTCTCTCCAGGTGATCGCGCCTCCTGCTCTCTCCCCACCTGAAGGCACCATGTCCTCGCGACGCTCAGTCATTCTGGGGGGGGGGGGGGGGTACCGCGATTGTACCTGCCTGCTTCCCCAGTGAATCATGAAGGTGTGTGCCTTCTCAGGTCTTCTCCCAGCCAGCTGGAGATCCCCTTTGGTGAGGTGACTTTTCCAGCTTTTGTAAACCACCTTCCTCTTGCCTTATTTGTCCGCGTCTTATTGATTTATGGGAGTTATTCGCCTCTCCCAGACACAAGTCTTTTGGGTAATAGATGTACCTGCAAATATCTTTCTCTACTTTGCAGCTTACGAGTTCACTCCCTTAATGATCTCTGTAGTGAACTGAATTTATTAATTTTAATGTGGTACAATTTATCATTTTTTTTAACGATGAGTGTTTTGGGGGTTCTATTTAAGATGTGTTTTTGTATTCAAAGTCATCAGGATATTCTCTTACTTTTTTCCTAAAAGGTGGGTTATTTTACCTTTCACATTTCGATGTGTTATGCAACAGGAATTGATTTTTATGTATAATGAGGGGTACAGGTCAAGATTTGCTTGGCTACTTTTTAAGATCCCCGAAAATTTACCAAAAAATAATTTTAAAATTCCATATTTCCACCCCTCTTCCCAAAAACGATGATTCTTTCTGAGAAAACAACAGGAAGCTGGACCGTGCCCTCACTTAGGGAAGAGGCACAGCGGCCATCAGGGTCGTGCGGGAATCGTATACACGATGCAAACTTGTTTCTCACAGCAACTCTGCAAGCTAAGTGTGTTTATTCCCCCTCCATAGACAGTGGTAAGAAGAGAAATAAACCAATGTGCCCACAGTCACATGTCGAATCAACTCAGCGGGCTGGACTCAAATTCACATTTTATCTGATCAAAACCCTCCCGGTGCACAACATAAGAGCCACACCCGAGATTATTCCCCCGGATTTCAGCGTGCAGCCCACCTCCACCAAGAGGATAAGATGCGCTACTGTGGGTCGCACTCCCTGAGCGAGCTCTGGGTTTCCAACCCTCCAGATCACTAGGCTGGCCACCGACTGGATTGACTATATTCAATTTGATTTATTCTCTAACATGGCTTGGTCGGTGGATGGTTTCTGCTGTGGCCCAGTTACTTCAGAGGGAAAGATACTCCCTAGGATGGAATTAGGGCGCCCACTCGGATAAAGAAATTAACACTGCATTAGTCACTAACACCATTTGCATCTGAATGAACTTCTCAGACCTCTCCTGGGAAGAAAAGAGGATCCTAGAAGTTGCTCAGCCTCTGGGATGCTTTAGCAATGCACTTCCAGGAGTCATTTATTTGGAAGTGACCCTGGTGAAAAGCATAGCTTGACTAATTGTTGTGAAAATCAGAGCTTATCTTGTGGTTTCCTAAACCCCCTTTCCACAAACACATTATGACGCAATTGCTGCTTTATGGTCTCCATCATCTGAGAGGAAGGCAGGCAGGCTAAAGCTATTCAGCCTTTGCATGAGGACATCCTGTTACCTGGACACGTGCAGCAACGCTGAGATGAGTGGCTCTTGGAGACACGTGGTAGATCGGGCCGTTGCCTGGCATTGGGACGCATCCCTCTCCCCTCCTCTCATCCTCCCTGTTTCCTCTCCTTCCCCTTTCTCTCCTGCTCTCCTCCCTGCCCCCCCTCTTTCATCCTCCCCCTGCCCCCTCTCCTTGCTGTCCTCCCCCTTTTCCCTCCTCACCACCCCCCCACTCTCCTCCTCCCTCTTCAATGCAACATGTCACATCATCCGATGGAATGCGTTTTCTCTTCTCATGACGTTATATTCTAAACAAACAGACGAATTACATCAATCTAATCAATGCACTCTGAAACTCATGACCATCCAAGTTATGGAAATGCATTTTGTACATCTTCAATGTTCAGCTGAAAATCAATAAAAATCCATTATCTAATATTTCAACTGCCGCCCACTTGAGACATAGTTAAAATAAATCTCTCCAAAGAAAAAGATTAAACTGTCGTATGCCATACTAATTATTGATATTCACTTCTTATAATATTATACCTGGTAGGCAATTATTGGTAATTAAGTGTGCAGTAGATCAGTCTCAGAGGAAAAGAAATGGTAAATTGTTAGATTGAGGTATTTCAGATTTGTTTGTGACCATTTCAGTGAATATTAACATTTTAAGAGATACACACTGGTTCAATATTATTGGTTACTGTTTCTAAACATCGATTTAGTTTCAAAATGTATACCTAGGAATTGCAGATCACTAGCATGGCATTTAAGCTGCTTTAAGAAGAGCCTAAAACTGAGCCGGATTTCAGGAAAAGGCAAGAGAAACACAAAGATGTTGAGCTGTCTGCAGACCAGCATCCGGTATCCTCCGCGAAGCAGAACCTGAAGCAGAGGCTGAGAACTGATGCAGTTTGTTGAGACCGAGACAGCCGTGGGCTGAGAGTTGTTACCATCGGACGTGGATTTCTTTAACGCGTTCCTGACCCTCGCCCCAGAGAGGCACATAAACCTTCTAGACAAGCCCCACGGAGAGTTTGGGCCATGAGACTAGAGTCCCCTGCTCAGGCCGGCTGGCACTGGAGCCCCAGGCTCCGCTGCCTTCAGCAGCATTGGGCGGCCTCCCCATCCAGCGGCTCTGAGATCCAAGTGCATTTCCCCGTCCCCGTTAGCTCACCCCCGCGATGCTCAAGGACAGGACGAGCACTTAGAAGACAAAATGTCAGCCAAGAGACACATATCCTGTACTTCGCCGCGAAGAATCCTATCGGACACCTTCGTGTCTCCAACAAGTACTTATGTATAGTCCTCAATGCTCGCTGAGAGGGCCTCCACCTGGCCCTTCCCCCACAAACATGAGACCCACCGTGAGACCCACCAGGTGCCAGGCACAGTGCAGGACAGAGGGGACACCACGCCTGCCTCAGAGGGAGCTCAGAGCACAGAGCGGAGAACAGTGCCTGAGGCAGACAGGCACGAGGTGATAAAGTCGGGATAGGTTTGCAGTGCCCCCGGGGAGTCTTCCTGGAGGAGGTGACCAGAGATCCAAATTTGAAATAAGAGGCGGGACTTTCGTCCAGGCAGGTCATGGGAGCCGGGCTTCTGGGAAACAATGGCCGCATGCTCGTTGTCGGGGACCCTTGAAAAAATGGAACTCCTGAACGAAATAGCCAGTATGTGTGTATTAGGAGATGAGAGCATATTATGTACCTGCGGGCTGGGGCCATCACGTCTGGACCGACCTCTGGGCCATCTGGAGCCTTTGAAGGATCCAAAGCAGAGGAATGAGGTGAACAGACTTGGTTGAAAAAACAAAGTCACTCTGGCAGCCACGAGAGAAGATGGTAGGGATGACGGTGAGGTCCAAAAACCAACGCAGAGGCTCTTGGTGGTGGTGCGGGTGAGGAGGGCCAGTGCTGGACACACACCCGGCCTGTCAGAACTGAGGCCATTGCATGGGGCCGAGGCAGAAGGAAGACCAAGAAAGCCTTAGGATGCCTGTCCGCACCGGCTGGGGCCCCACCGAGCAGATGGGGATGCAGATGAGGAGGTAGGCAGAGTCCAGGGATCCAGCTTCAGAGGCTGGGGCGAGGGTGTTTACATGGCATGCTGGGGGACTGCCCGGAGGAGGTGACTGGGATCTGGGGCTGGCTTTCAGCTGTGGAAGGAATCAGAGCACAGCTGGGGGGTCAGGGGGAGAGAGAGCCGTGTGCTCGGATGCAGGGCAGAACGGAAAGAAGCCAAGGGCAGACCCAGAGAATGGGACCCATTGGGCTGCAGAGAAGGGATCTGAAAAGGAGCGGCCGGGAGGGAGGGCTGCCATGTCTGTTTGTTTCCTTCACGGAAGTACTCTGATTGTTTTTAAATTATTATGGTTTGTTGTTTAAAACTTGGAAACTATAAAAGCTCATAGATGCGAAAATATGATTTTCCTATAATCCCATCCCTCCAGATAATCACGTTCCCCCTTTCCCCCACGTCTCAATTTAATATGTCACTAAGTGAATGCCCCTTTAGAAAAACACATAAAAAGGTCCAAGTGAAGAAAGAATTTGCTTTCTGGATTTTGCAGTTGACTTCTCTACCTTGATATTGAATGAACTACACTCTTATTTGGAGGCAAATGCATTTATTATTTTAATATCAAATATAGAAAACGGATCAACATCTCCACAGACCTCCGTAGAGATGAGCTGTTTCCCACCTGTAGGAAATTATTCTTACAGGGAGCAAAAGATTTTAAAATCACCTTCTCAAATATATAGACCCCCAAAAGTAAGTTTAAAATTTGTAGACCAAAATTCAAAGAAACCAGATTTCAGGTTTTCTACGCCAGGTAAAACCTTTCTATACCTTTCCAACCTGTATTTGGAGGATGGATTTCAGTGCGATCGCTTTTTGCGCGTGGCGTGTGGATGCCGCTCCGACCCCGACGTTCCCTTGCTTTTTGTCTCTGTGTGTGCGTGTTTTTCTCTATTCTGGTGACCTACCCTTAGGCATTTTCTCAGGAATAATTCTGGAGCATACATTAGGCATACAATGAAGCATGGGTCCATGCACCCCGAGTCTACAGAGTAGACGAACAGGGACCCCGAGCTGTCCGTCCACCTGCAGCCAGGGAGCCGTCCGCGTGTCTGTCTGCGAGCAAGCCAGTTCTCGGCTCCTCTTTGGCCAGACGCCGAAGAGAGGACACCACGGACCCGACGGGCGGGTGAGCAGTAGCGATACCCAGGAAACCACTGATCGCTATGCGGGCAGGAGTGGAGGAGCAGCAAAGACGGGGCCAGGGAGGGTGACTGTCCTTGGGACTAAGGAACAGCCAAGGCAGCTCCTTGGGAACATGGGGTGGACTCTGCTCACCTCCCCCAGAACCTAGAGCAGCCCGCTCAGCACCAGGCTCAAGTCTGTGGCCCCTCGGCTCTCCAGTGTCAGTGCCCAGTTACTCCCTGTGCGTACTGCACAGCCCAGGCTCACCTGGAGGTGACTCCAGGACTGCAGCAGGGGACAACCTTCCCAGCTCCCGTCCCTGCGCACACAGCCCGGAGCAGCCCCACAGCCAGCAGAACAACTCCTTTACTCAAGCGCGAGTCCTGAAGGATTTCCTCTGAGGTCTCTTTTGGAAGATTCACCTTCCCCAGGGAGTTTAAAAATTTAATTTAAAAATTAAAAACCTTGAATTACGAGTGGCAGGAACACATCCGTCCATCCATTTGGAAATTCTGCGATGTGAGCGATGCCGGGAACATCTTTGAGACTCTGGACATCGCTTCGTCTGACGTGGTGTGTCTCAGATCTGTGTCATCTCTACACAAAGGCGATTTCATTGCACTGGTATGTGAGCAGAGGAAGTGATTGTCATCGTTTAGCAGGTCGGATCGGAACGCAGCCTGAAATTCACGGTGCCTTCCTTCCCGCACGTCCAGATCAGCACAGGGTACTCATTGCTCAAAGCCAAGTACATTGTGCTGTGTTCCTTAGAGCACAAAATATTAGAAAAGGGAGTAAATTGCTCTTCTCTGTCGTAGTCAATGAGGGATGTGTCTAAGGGCAAAGTAAGACCCTCGAGATTGAAATGTACCCCAGATTCACCCAGACTTTTGTCTTGGATCTCCTGACCTCCAAAGCTGCTTGGAATGACAAATGGGTACCCATGTCACATGAGAGACAGGGCACGCCCACTGGGGGCCAGGTGATGACCATCACTTCTAGCTGGGAACCAAGGTGTAAAACTGAAGAGAAGTGGCTCTTCAAAGTAGGACACTCATCAAGGTTTAAAAATACATACCTTCCCCCATACCATTTCCCTGAGTCATTTTTTTTTTCAGCCCAAAATCGAAGGAAACCTAGCTGTTGCCTGCAGAATTGTTTGAATCCTGAGATTTTTTTTTTTTAATTCCGGGTTTGAAAACCGATTTTTAAAATAAAAATACCAAAAACAAAATTTTGTTTTCCTTTACAAGCAATCTCAGGCTCCAAATAATTTACTCTCTGCAGTTACATCGTTAAAAAATCCACGCGGCTGGCTTCTGCATCCGGCTGGTGTCTAAATTTGTGTATAATAACACAAGCTTCCCACAGAGATACACACACACGCACACACACACTGCACAAGCCGCCGTGAGCCGGGTCCTGCTGATTACGCAGCAGACCCCGCGGCTGGTTTCCTGTTTTGCTCGCTCGTTCTGGGGCAGCGTGGTGCGCTCAGCCCCACGGTGGTGCCTGGACTGTCTGGCCTGCGGAGACCTTTCTGTCTGGGACAGTACCATTCCATCCAGACAGGGAGAGACCATATGTCCAGGTTGTTATTCTCAACACCAAAGCCACCCCAAACAACTCTGTGCTGGGGCTGCCTTTAAAAACGTTTGAATTCTGAAAGCGCTTTTCCTGAAAGTGCTGGCAGGTCACGCTCTGATTTGGGCATCCCATCCGCCCCTGAGTGCGGAAAGCGGGTTACCCTCTCCCGTGGTGAGCTGCGAGGCTCTTCCAGCCACAGCGGTTATCTGTGAAAGAGAGCAGTTTGCTTGCAAATGATGAGCCCTGCTTCCCTTGCTGGGAAGGCGAGGGGAAGCCGCCTGGCCAGGAAGAAAGCCGGTTTCAAAGGCTGCTGCTCCTCACACAGCCCCCAATTAGGGCCTCGCTATAAATGCACCAGCTTTAACCTCAAAAGTCAGAATCTTGGACGTGCACAGCGATTCCAAGAAACATGAAACATCAAATAGGAATATTATAATCCACGTGAAGCCGTCACTGCGCAGGTGTTAACCGGCATTTCAAAGTGGCTTCTTCTGTGTAACGAAGGGAATTAGCTCAATAAAAGTTTATGTGCTGCGTGGTTCTCCGTATTGTGTGAGCATTCGCGCTGTTACGTGTTATTCTACTGGCTATAATGAAATCTTCAAAGAACTCAAGTGCCCTGTGGCTAACAGACTTTCCAGATCAGACACCATGGGACAAATAACTTGCATTTTTTGATTATACCTAGTGAAAGAAGTTTTATTTTGTTTTTCATTGCACTTGGACAAAATCCAGAATTCCGTTTCTCAGGCTTTTAAAGCCTCTCTCAGGAAAAAGAAACTATAGCCTGCTCACTTTGAACTAATCATAAATTCCCATTTCAAAGAACTAACTAATATTCCCAGGAAGGTACTTTTTGAAGACGTGTTTTGCATAAGAAGTCTTATGGTGGCTCGTAGAGAACTAAAAATAAAACCCTAGTACTGTACATAGAACTCATGTATTTTCTCGGAAGATACATTTTAAAAAGATATTTTTTTTCTTTGAGAAAAGAGCCAACTATATTCCTCTACGTGAATAGAGTATAAAAAGCATGGCCCAATGTGACCTTAGTATATCTAATTTTCTTATCTACATTTGCCAAATTAATTTGAAAAAAATCAGACTGGCTTTGCTAAGGGTTCCCATGGATACATTTTCATCTCCTTACCCAGCCCCCGTCGTGGGACACGCACCCACTCTGACGCTGACCCTCCAAGGTTCTCATCTGTCACTTTCCCCTAGACTCAGGACGTCTGTCACCCTAGGTTTGACCGAAGAGTCCACATCTATTAAATATTGAACCTTGCAGACGCTAAAGCGAACTCATGTGACATTTGGCTTCTATCTGTCTGATGTTAATAATAATATTGCAGAGAGATACATGGCTCGGACTGGAGATCAGGCCTGTTAGGAATAATGAGAAAATATTTAAGTGTTTTGTTCAGACCCTGAACTTACACATCACAGTTTTTATCTAATCTGAATGACAGATGTATTAAATAGTATCATTCTTACCCTGAATAGTACCTTGCCCTTCACTGGCATTAAATTGTGTGTGTGTGTGTGTGTGTGTGTGTGTGTGTGTGTGTGTGTGTGTGTCTGTGTGTGTGAGAGAGAGAGAGAGCTGAAAAGAAGTGGGGGGAGGAAGAGAGAGAGGGAGGAAGGAAGGCAGGAAGGAAGAATATTTAACAATTGTTGGCCAGGACACTCAGTTCTTCTGAGTAGTAAATTCTTGGGTGGTTGCTATAATTTCTGTCTGTTAAAATGAAAACTCAAGGATCTACAGAGAAGTGTCTTACAGAAACAGCCTTTTAATTTGGCACCTGTTATGGTACCTTTAAAGAAAATATCAATTTAACTGACAGTTTTTGAAAGAAAGTGGGTATCATAATATTTCAAGATTTCCAAATATTGGCTCATGCTTGGCTGTTTAGAACAGGTACTCATGCTACTCTTACATCCTGAGAAACTGAGGCAAAAAGGGAGCTCAAATTCTTCGGAGGAAAGCAAGAAAACTTAAAAGAAGAAATCACCTTCCCAGAATTCCTGGGTTGGAGGGCATCTGATCTCTTAATCACACTCTTACCACCATAATTTTCATACTTTATCCTGAGATTTCTTTTCTTTCTCTGGTTTTAATCATAAATTTCCCAGGAAATTGCCTTGTAACTGCCACATAAGGAAGACAGATGTTCCAGAGAAAGGGGCAATTTTATTTTACAAGGTATCTTTTAACATACACACGTGAAGTATCATAAGTTGTCAAAGAATAGCAACATTGGGTAAAAGGGCAGGTTAAAACAGAATTTGGAAAAGCGATTCTGTGAAAAGCTGATACAATATAATTATGTGTGCCTTTAAAGATCAACATTTATCAAAGAGACTTGTGAGCACCTACAGAAGTGGAGCGTGGACCGCCCCTGGCCTCTGGCTTCCACCTGTTCCACGGTTCCCAGACATAACCCCGTTAACTCCATGTTCCGTCATCCATATGACGCTCATCGCTTTAGAAAAGGGCGATTATTCCCCCCCCCCCCGATTATGAAAGTAAATAATATTCCTTGTGAAAATTTTGGAAAAAAATAGAAGTTGTGAAAAAGAAAGAATTTCTCACCATGGTATTTCCTGGGCAGAACCAATATTAATTTGTCATATTTTCTTCTAGTTTATTTTTTCCTTATGTAAAGGAAATAGGAGGACTAGTTTGAAAAAAATACTAATACAAATTTGTTGGGGATCTTTCATTTTTTATTTCGGAGATGGTGCCTGCATAGTCCAAATACTGCGGAGTAGTATTTCCCACCAGAAATGCCCGGTGAAGATCCTCTTATATTCAAAGTGGGAATTTTCCGCTCTAAACCATGGCTGGGAGAGACAAGGATTATTGTCAGTTCTCATCTCAGGCTCGGAGGGGTCCATGGCTCACACTTCCAGGTTTATGGGACATTTTCATGTTGTTCTGCCCCGAGTAAGGTTTTCTAAGTTCTACTGTTTCCTCCTTTAACATGTCCAGGGTGCAGCTTGACCCTGGATGGAGCTCGGGATCATCAGGAAAGAATCAGTGGGGGCTGTTTTTTCTGGGAGGGTAGGGTTCATGAAAATCCAAAGGTTAAGGACGAAGTGGAGGCTTCAGCCGGACACTTCCTCCCCACCTCTCCCCCACCATCCCCACCCTGCTCCCCAGGGCAGCAGGAAAGGAGAGTGGGGACAAGAGGCACCCTACCTGCCTACTGATCTCTGAGAGTTGGGGCATCCCTGCCCCGGGACACCGCTGCTTCCATCGTCTTCTTAGAGTAACCGACTCAGGTGCTGGCACGCTCCCTCCTCTTAGCCCATCAGCGTAGCAACCGAAAATGTTCTCTGCTGTTGCCAGCCCCAGAATGGCTTGTCCACCCTTGGGCTAATTCTCCAAATCAATTTGCTTCATGCCTCATGTTTGGAAAAACTCACTCTATTAAACTCTGCTCAACTTAGTGACATTTGAGCAAGCCATTTGTTTCTTGAGGGAGATATTGACCTACACAGAATAGACATTTGGGTCCCAATTCCCCACACAAAATGTGAATTCTTCAGAGGGGCCAATGTCGTAGGAACATGGGGGATATCAAAGGTAGACAGACCTTACCTACCTTCTTGAACGAACCTCTTAGAAGAGACCCGTGTGCAGAAAACCCATGCTGAACATAATCTAGTTAAGGAGTCAAAGAATTGGACTCACACCACCATAAGAATTAGTTTTTGCTCCCAAGCTTTCCTGGATCTCCCATCCCTGCTGTCTCTATGTATCAATCAATTTCTCTGTCATCTTTCTATCCTCCTCTTTGTACATCCATGCAAAATTTGTAAGTACATTGTATATTGTAACGTGTACTGGTAACATGTAACTTTTCTAAGTGGTTCAATTGCTTGGACCACATAGTCATGGAGAGGAATGTACTTTGTTAAGAGGATATTTGTACAGAGGTTTTTGGTGTGTGTGTGTGTGTGTGTGTATGTGTGTTACATCTGTCTTTAGAAGCTTTGGGGAAGTTCTAGAAGCTCTGAAAGACACAGATAGTCACCATGATGTCTATGTAATTTCTTTTCCTCTCTTCCAGGTATGTAATATTTTTGAAAGTAACAAGACTCATCTGAACACATCAACTTCAAAGCAGATCTGTTTAATAATGAAATATATCAGAATGCTTTCAACTAATTCTTATCTTTGGATGGGTGTTCTTTGGGGGATTTTGGTGAGGTTTGGCATTTCCTGAGCCATAAAACCTCCACCAGCTTTCAAATACCATGCCATCAGATAATATCTAAACAGATGTTTTGTTGCTTCTACAGCACTCTTATATAAATATATGACATATATATATAAATTAAAATGTTATGAAAAATTTGCATTTACTTTTTTTAACCTGCATCTCTGATTATTTCTTTGGGATTGTTATCCAGAAGTACAAAGTGAGGGAATGGTGACATGGTGCCTTGAAGTGTATCAATAAATGGTTTTCAAAAAGTCCACAGGATTGCAGAGCCTCACCCACAATATGTGTCCTTTTCCCCTTTACTTTTTTGTTTGTTTCTGACTTTTCATTTAGAAAAAAAATTATTGACTTTAAAAGTCACAAAAATACTATGAAGAATTCCTGCGTATCCTTCACCCCAACCTCCCCGATGGTCACATCTTGAGTAGCCATAGCACAGATATAAAACTTAGGAAAGAAATAACACTGGCATAGTACTGTTATCTAACTTGTGCATCTCATTCAGATTTCACCGATTGTCCTAATGACGTCCATTTTCTGTCTAGGATGTCATTAGAGATCACACCATGGTTGTTGGTTGCCACTTACTGCCATGTTTTGTTAATTTCCTTTAATCTGGATTACGTCACTCTGTGCCATAAGAGCCCTACACTTGGGAGAACTACTGGCCGGTTACTTTATATAACGTCCTTCCATTTTGAGTTGTCTGGTATTTCCTCATAACTAAATTCCAGTTTCCTGTTCTTGACAGGAGAAATGTTGGTCCTTGGTGTATCACACCTAGAAACACAGGCGATTTGCGGCATTGCTGATGACATCAACTTGGATCATGTGGTTAGTGTGGCTTCTGCCTGGTTTCTCCACTGATGGAAAAATCTGTCTTCACAGTAGAATCCCAATTAATATGTGTTGAAGGAAAGATAGAAATAGAAAATCACCATTTGGTAGACACCATAGGTGGTGGTGTCTGCCAGGTCCTCTCCACCAATGGAGGAACCTGACCTTCAGTAGCATTCCAATTAATAAATATAGAAAGAATGATGAACATAGAAAATCCCCATTTGGCAAACACCTTTGTAAACATTGTTTCAGGCAAAAATCATCACTGGATGCTAAAAGTAGTGCCCAAAATATGATGAGAAACAAGGTTTTTACATAATCTCACACTCTCTCTCTATGTGATACTCATTAATTACAAAGAGGAAAATAGTAACTTCATGATGGAAAAATCTAGCCAACCACAAAAATTTCATAAGCATTCTCAAGGAAAAAAATATCATTAATACGATATTAGACGGTTGTTTAATTTGAAAGGAAAGATACTCTGTTGTGATAGCTGCAGGTTATAGGCTTTTTCTTCAGTAAACTGCTCGCATTCTCTGCAAACTTCTCTCCCTGTTGCAACACTGTCTTGTCTATTGATTTGTGCCTGTTTTTATGCGTGAAGGACATTAATCTATTGTCTGTTCTATTTGGTGCCATTCTTCCTCTGTTGTCATTTGCCTTTTAATATTATTTATGCTGATTTGTGAAACAGCAAAGCTTTCTGTGCAGTTGACAGCATCGATTGCTCCCATCACCCTCTCTTCCATCACCTCGTGGTTATGAAATCGTCACCATCTTGAAAACAGAAAAATATTCTCTCGCATTTTCTACCATATGTGATGATAGACTCTGATGTGTTTTTGTTGTTTTTTTTTCCTCAAAGAATAATACATTGCTTCATAAAATGTAATACAGAGTCCTTCTGTTTTTCATAACTTTGTGATGCTCTTAGTATTATTTACTGTTTTTGCAATATGTCAGTGTGTTTCTAATTTGTCTACTTAACCCATCGATCCGTTCCCCAGGACTGGAATGATTTGTCTATCAAGTCTTTATGTCCATTAAAGAAAAGGCCTCTCATTACTTTTATTTATCAAAATTCCACTCTTCGGGCGCCTGGGTGGCTCAGTGGGTTAAGCCGCTGCCTTCGGCTCAGGTCATGATCTCAGGGTCCTGGGATCGAGTCCCACATCGGGCTCTCTGCTCAGCAAGAAGCCTGCTTCCCTCTCTCTCTCTCTCTGCCTGCCTCTCCGTCTACTTGTGATCTCTCTCTGTCAAATAAATAAAATAAAAATCTAAAAAAAAAAAAAATTCCACTCTTCAATTTCTTCTAAGTGACATACCTGAAAATCTTCAGAATGACTGGGCCTAACTCTCCACCTCCAAAAATTTCTTATGGGGATTTTGATTGGAATTGCACTGAATGTACAATCTAAGCTAATTTTGAGATGGGGGGAAAAAAAGATTTTTATTCAGTTTCCTGAATTTTTAGCTCTTATTTATTTATTTTTATGAACCATTTGGGGAAAATGGTAATTTTATGATACTACAAAGTTTAACAACTATTATGAAAATATAAGTATGTATGACTCAATCTGTGGGCCAAACAGTAAAAAAAAACTCCTTCTTGTGCTTTAACCAATTGAATTAAACTACGCGTATTTTTAAATGTTTACCATGTGATACGTGCAGTGTCGCTTTCTCTAAAAGCATCGTAGGAACTTGCAATTTTTGTGGATTGTTTAGAAACTGTTTCTGCGATACTTTTGACATTGCTGTCATCATCGACATGGGATGGCCACAGGCAGCTGCCTCAGAGTCTTCCAGGGGTGACCCCACTGAGCTTCACTAAATAACTTGCAGTCCCACCAAGTAGACAATTACAATCGTCAGCCAACTGGTTTTATCATCATCATCATTATTATTATTTATATTTTTGATAGAGGAGAGGGATGAGACAGAGGGAAAGCAGTAGAGGGAGTTGGAGAAGCAGGTTCCCTGCAGAGCAGGGAGCTGGACACACAGGACTCAGTCCCAGGACCCTGGAATCATGACCTGAGCTGAAGGCAAACACCTAATGACTGAGCACCCCCCCAGGAAACCCCATCCGCACCCCCATTTTCAGCCTGTTCTTGAATGAACTTTTCTTGCGCCAACAGCAGTTAAACTCCAAATAGTTTCTAGCTCTGTAGTTCCCTGTTGGTCCAGGTCACAAACTATTCAATGGCCTATCCTATTTATTTGTTGACTTAACTTTATCAATTAGATCACTTTCAACTGGAGGAGATTCTCAGAGAACAGAGAACAGATTCTCAGAGAACAGATTCTCAGAGAACAGGCAACCTCACTTAGGGAAGATTTGTTCTATTGTCAAGCCAAAGAGAGTAACAACATTTTCAGAATGAGTTTCATTGAAGTCAGATTCAAAAGGACTCATTTTCTAATGTTTACCTGTTTCCACATTCAATTCCTGTTAAAGTCCATGTGCAAATTTTGATGTAATTTTCCAACGTTTTTGTAGCTCCAACACTACGTGCTGTAATGGACAGCAGTCTTCCAGTTTCTTAAGTGATCCCTATCCTTTCAGATACATCGTATAATTTCTCTGGTGTTTATTTGGTGCCAGGAAGGACTTGAGATTACCTGAGTTAGCAGTGAAGTGCTTACTTAATTTGTATCTTTTATAACACAGGGGAAGTAGTTACATTAGTAGTTATATTATCTTAGCTCTGATGTTGCAGATTTGAAATTGTATAATGTTTCTAAATTTTGGCTACAACTTCAGATTTTTCTCCATAGGTTAATCCTTGAGCATCTGTACAAAATCCAGTAAGATTTCATTGTAAATATTTCTGCCTAAAATATTATCCCATGAACCAAGAATGAGGTTTGACTTCTTTTTCTTTCAGGTGACATTCCTCACAGCTTCCTAGGATCACCGGGAAATATCACTAAGTTCAAAATTATTGAATTTCACAAGAAGTTATTAAAACAGTTTTGCACGAAACCTTTTTCATCACTAATAATTGAAATCTTACTACCTTGATATTGATGTTTTTCCAAAAATGTCCTGTCTTATTTGAGTAGGAAGAAGTGTTGTGGTGACAGGCCTCATAATTGTAATTTACAATGAGACACTATCATTGAAATTAATTTTTTGTTAAGTTTATTTACATTTAGCATCCAAAATATTCAATAAGGTCTAATTTAAATAATGCTAAAAATTCTGGTAGTTCATTCTAAATATTTTCATTTCCCTTATCACCACTTTTGGTGAAATGATTCATTATTATTCTTCATTTAGATTTCTTGCTTTACTGGAAGCTTTTAGATGGCAAATAAGAGTAAAGGGTCACTTCTGAGAGAAGGACGGGTACTAAGCATCTCCAATCTCAGATTTCGTTCACGTTTCCACAGCGGGGATGATTAGCAGACACTTTCCATAATTTTAGAGATATTATAGCCTCACATCTCTTGTGTGCCCACGTTTGACGCTATTTGGATTTATTTCTGTTAAATAAATCCCCTCCCCCCCCAACACCCATGAAAAAGCCAAATGGTTTGTTAATTATCAAACTATGAAAGGATCCCACCAAGAAGCTCAGAATTCTGAACATGGCCCTGCTCTGATATCCACTTCCTATAAAATGTTTATTGAGGTCTGATTCCCATACTCTGAATGCCACTCTCTGACCTGTACCATTTGTGGTTCTTAGTATAAGTCACAAGCTTGTGCAGCACAAACAGCTGCTCCCGGTCATCATAGGGGAAGGACATCCAGGGCCATCCCCACCCACTCCGTGCCCCCTCTCTTCAGCTCCTGGCCACTGCCGGTATACTTTTGTCCATGCATTCGCAGACTCGGGACCTCTCATATAAATGGCTTCTGCAATATGTGGTCTTTCGTGACCGGAGTGTTTCACTCAGCATCACATTTTCAGGTCTCCTCTAGGCGGTGATTGTATTAGTACCCCATTCCCTCCTTGTGACCTAGCTTGTTGCTGCATTTGAGAGAGTGAGAGAGAGAGAGAGACAGAGCACAAGACAGTGGATGGTCAGAGGGGAAGCTGATCTCCCACTGAGCAGGGAGCCAGATGCGGAACTCGATCCCAGGACCCAGGATCATGACCTGAGCCGAAGGCAGACGTTTCACTGATGGAAACACCCAGGTGTCTCCAAATGCAGGGGAGGTGGGGAGCTTGAGGAGGGTGTCATGGACCCCATGAGTGCTGCCTGGCCTCCCCACAGACTCTGGTCACCGTCGCCAGTATCACGCAGATCATCAGAACCGACGAGCGCCTGCATGCCGTCACGCCTTGCCTACTCCTAAACACAATTCCAATTCAGTGCTCTCATTTGTTTCATTCAAATGGTCTACATTGAACAAAAAAAGTGGGAAGTAGCACTAGACACTTTAGTGAGTGTTTTATTACACACGTGACTTTCGGACACCGCCCCACGTGGATGAAATTTAACAGCCTTGGTAGAAGCAGGAGCTGTTACTATCTTACCCCACAGCCGAGGACAATGAGGCTTAGCATTTGTCCAAAGTCAGCTAGTACCTAGCAGAGTCCGAATCCAGACCCGCCTGTCACAGACTCTGCCTGAGAAGGAGCAGGAGGGCAGGGGGAGGGAACGCGGGGCAGGAGAGACAGAGCAGAAGGAAAGATATAGACCCACTCATGGCTGTTGTTTATCATCGGTTCATGGTGCTGGGTCTTTTCACGTTTCTGCATGACAGGGACAGGCAGTCCCTCAGCCTCCTTACAGACAAATTACCTCTTCTAGAACAAAGGGATTTTTTTCTTTTTCTTTTTTTTTTTTCCCCAATCTCTTCACAGGCCCTAACATGACTCTCTCCTCGTGCAGGTAATACACGATGTTGACAAACACCCCAAGTAAAAGCTCCAAATACACACGTGGAGGCTCCGCGGTGCTCTAGTAGAAACGAAAACCACACCGGGGTGAAATGCTCAGGCATTAAAACAATATTCTGAAATTTACGGGTTGGTGCTTAAAGGTAATGGCTCCAAAAATTGCCTCAAAATATGCGTGCACCAACAGAATCTCCCTCTGTATTTATTGTGGGTAATAAAAATGGGCCAGAAAAGGGTTTGGTGGTGTGAGACAGTCTTATTAAAACCTACGAGGCATGCAAACAGCTACAGTGAGTGTTGGCCACAGAATGGCACCCAGCTGTAACTCCGTCCAGGAGGGCACATAAACAGCCCGCACGGGCTTAGAGGCTTATCTGCAATGGTAACTGGGGCCTTATTGTTTGTAAATATAACGTCAGGTAGAATGCAGAGGTGGCCGTCGTGCTATTACTTCTCAGAAGTGAAACGGAATGCGGAATTCGGTAGCTTTTCTTAAGAAAGAAAAGACACGTGAACCACGGAAAAGGTGAGAGATCCAGGCTGCTGGGCAGGAAGAATGAGGCAGAGAAATTCTCTTGAGGGAACATACAAACAATACAAAACTGTGAGCATTAGAAAAGATTAGCTCTGACACAGGGTAGGGGCTTTTTTCTTTGTCATTGTTCAGAGCTGAATAGCAATAAGACTGTAAACGGCAGGGCTGCCTGATAGGATGAGACCCTTGTATAATGAGGTTCGTTATGAATGACATGCATAATTCCGACCCTGTTCTGCAGATCCCATCTTCTGTCGCTGCGACATTCTGCTTGTGTGGGGCCGGGGGAGCCATTGTCATGCTTCAAAACACTTAAAACTATTCTGCGGGAGTGTTTGTTTTCTCTCCTTGTTCGGTAGGTCCCGGGTACACATTAGACAGAGATACCCACCTGAATGTACTGTCTTTGTGTAATAAAACGTATTTCATTCAGCACGCTATTTAAAATTCTCGAGTGATGAGAAGTGCACAAGCAAACATTGCTGGTGAGTTAATTTCATCGGTTACTAACCAAAATATGCAACGACATCGGGAAATTGTTTGATTAGTGCGCATTTTCCAGGCTGAATATTTATGTCTGCCAGCCCACCCCCAGTGCTCCCATATTTGAGGAAATCAAACTGGGTGAGAGCTAGTACGGAAACAAAGACCATGCAGGTGAAAGACACATGTGGTCATGCGCCACAGGTCTCAAAACGCCACTAAGCGAAAGCAGGTCACAGACACGAGTAACCCCCGGTGCAGAAAGGCCCCCATACCCTGTCCAGCCACCCCACTCCCCTCGCACCACCACGCCCCCGCCCCTTCACACACGCACACACGGCTCTGCGGAGGACCTCTGTGGAACCTGCAGCCGCACATTCCTAGGGATCCAGCATCTGGAATAAGACATCTAGGAGGTCTGCCTCCTGCTCCAAGCTGTTGATCTGCCTGCCAGGTTGTCTCCTGTGCTGTTTGGTTGGACAGATGCAAAGAGCAAACTCTCGGGGCTTCAGAAGTTCTTCCAGACTGTGCATATCTGCCCTAGGGCGTCCTGGATTTGCCTGTGCATTCCCCATGTGCTTGCCTACCCCTAAGGGCAAGCCAGAGAACCCTGTGGTTTGCAAGGCTCCTTCTCGATTGTTCTGAAATCTGGTGAGTTCAGTCGGGGCAAAGGCTACCAACCGTCTTAGATGATACGCACTCCGGCCTCTGCAATGACACTAGGTGTTTGCCTGAATAGTTACTGGGAATGTGATACGTCACAGCCACTCACAACCAATGAACGGGGTCAGAGAGTCCGCCGAGAAACCGTCATCATCACCCTCATTTGCCCACGCTAAGTTTTGTTTTGTTTCGTTTCTATGCTCATCACAGAAAGAGGGTCCTCTCTCGGATTCCTTCCTTCTCTGTGAAATGTAGATCTGTGCTGGGGAGAAGTCTGCGATTTACCAAATGTCTCCTAAAAGGGATTCAGAGGGTGGAGGCAGGATGGCGGGACGCCAGGGTCTCAGGCTGGGCCCACAATGTCGGCAGATGAGCAAACCCCGGGAATGGAGCAGCTCTATAATAGAATCCTATAAACGAGACATGAAAGAGACCTATTAGTTCATCTCAATCATCCCTAAAGGGACCAGCCTGAGACTGTTCCTGCAGAACATTTTCTATACTTCATTTATATCATTTTATGAGGCTTATAGGATGACGGGCTTTCTTTAACTGCATTCACAGGGCTTCACTATGCTTAAATAACAAGGAATCTTTGATCAGAGCAGTTTGAGCACTGAAATTGTAATATGGAGTTGATGCTTGAGAGGCGTATATGAAAAACAGGGTGCTCAGCTGCCTGTCGTTCCAAGTACCCTTGCCACTCTCCTACACCCAGTCACTTCACACTCCCACACACACGGGGACACTTGCTCTGTTCTCAAGAATCCCAAAATCAATAGACCCAGGAAATCATCTCTTATCTGTGAGAAAGCGAAAACCGGTGCCGGATGGGAGATGGCTATTTATTGATCCCGGGATTCATAAGAAAGAACAGAAGAGCGCAGCCTGGGGAAAGGGAGGGTCCGGTTGTCTCCTCCTGAAGGTGCAGCACCTGACCCATCAGGTTTCCAAGGACCCCCTGGAGAGCACGTGCTTCTCCCATAATCACCAGAGTTGGAGGGTGGGGAGGAGATCTGGTCGAAACCTTCAAACCCTGTTCTGCGCAGGGCAGGTAGTGAGCCTGCGGACGGGAAGCTGTCGTGCCCGGACGGCCAGCACCCGGCGGGGGCCGGCAAACCTGAGCAGAGCTCAGAGCTGGGGACAGACACCAGGTCTTTACGGAGAGGCTGGGCGACCGCTGGCAAGTTACTGCACCTCTCTACAGCTAGTCCTTTCATTCGCAAAGTCAGTCATTTTCTATCCTTTGGACAAAGGCTCTGTAAGCATCTGCTGGGGGCCAGGCCTCCCCCGGAGAAGGAGCTGTGCGCACCGCCCACAGGCGCTCCCCTCCGAGCGGGCTGCCGGGGGCTCTCGCTGACCCTCTGTCGGGGGCTCATTGCTCTGAGCGTGGCCAGTGCCCAGCCATTGGGCGTGCGCTTCACCCCGGCTCTTGAAATAGTGTCGGGGTCGGGTCAGGCGCTGGCACCGGGTTTCTCTATGCTTCTCTCTGAGCCCAGGATGGAGGACAATGGCCCGCAGGATAACCTATTTGGGAGAAATCGTATCTTGACACTTTTGCTTTCTGAAAGAATCACACCCCCAGAAAGTGGTCTTCATGTCTCTAATTCCTTCTTTCCAGCTTCACTTCTTCATCCCACGCTGGTGTGGGTTCTCTTACGCTGCAAAGTCCCGGACTTTTCCAGAACACTCACGTGCCTCCGCGTGCCAGCACTACGGACCCGGCCAGGGAGCCCTGGGAAGGGAATGAGCGCAGGTGCCCTAGGGCCCACCGGGCAGAGGGGCGGCCCCCCAGGAAGAGGAAGGACCACGCAGAGACGGGCTGGATCAAGACAGGAGGGCAGGAGGCCAAGACTCAGTGGGGAGGCAAGGAGGGGTTGCCTGCGGGGGCGGGAGTCAGGCGGGTTCTGTAGGGTCCAAGCAGTCAGGTGACAGTCGTGATGGACGAGAGATCGCGAGCTTGGAACGACCTTTCTGCCTGTGGCCGAGGATCTCCCCCTAGCAGGTTGAACAGGCACCTCCCCTTGCTGGTGCTGAGATGCGTGGTGGCTTCCTGATGGGGAGCTCTCTCCTCTGCCATACTCACTCCTTCCTGGCTGGCCTCCCTCACTCTCCAGCCCGTTTCTGTGCTTTTTCTCTCTATCCCCTACCTGTGACCGCTCCTTCTTTAACTCCTCCCAGACTTTCCTTTCCTCTGACTTTTGAATGTTTCCTCTTGGGTATTTCTCTACCCTGGTTGGGTTTCCAGGACCAGTACTCTCTCTCCTTGGAGCTCATATTTTCCCAAGAGATTGTGCCCAGCACATATGCGACACCTGCTCAAGCATTTCTTTTCTGTCTTGAAACTTGGCCAAGCTCCATCTACAGTTCTTCTGTGTCTGTGCACGTGTGCCCACGTGTATGGATGCATGCCTTCATTCATCCTGTGTCTATGCGTGGAGCTCCGACTCGGTGGTAGGCAACCGAGAAGGGTGACAAGCTCCCCATGGCTGTGGAGCCCCCCATTCTAGAGGGAAGAGGCTGAAGATAGACGAGTACACGAGCGTATCAGTAGAACTTTTCCTTTAATCAGGGACAGGCAGAAAAGAGATGTGATAGATGCGAGGGCAGGACAGCTCCCTTCTCTCTCTCCCAGAACTTCAAACACCTTCAAAGTCAATTTTCAGTCATTCAGCAGGCATCAAGCTCCTGCTGGGCACAAGGAATTCCAAGAGGATGAGCTTCATCCTCGCCTGGTCCCAGGCTGCCCTGGGGGCTCCCTGCTGTGCTGAAGGGCCCCCACCCTATGCCCAGCAGCTCTTCAAAGAAACCTGAGCATTGTCCTAAAGGCAGCCTTCTCCCTAGAGCTTGCCTGGAATCCTAACTCTGGGATTCTACTGCTTTTGCAAATACACACTTTTGTAAATACAGTCATTGCTTTTTAGTCTCTACTGACACATCGTCATTTCAGACACGCCGTCTCCCCACTGCTGTCAGGACTCACAAGTGACACTAGTCTCTCTCTGTCCAGGGTTCTCCCCCTCAGCACTACTCACAGTTGGGGCTGGATAAGTCCTCGTTGACAGGGGTGTTCTGTGCATGTTAGGATGGTTATTGGCCTCCTCAGGGTCTATCTCCTAGTTCTAAGCCCCCATTCTCTTTTACGATGAGCAAAAACGTCAGCAGATGTAGCCAAAAGTCCCTTTGGGGAGAAAATCAGGCCCAATTAAGAATCACGGTGATGCTCCTCCCAACTCCTCCCAAGGTGCACGTGTGCTCTGTTCCCCTGCCTCCCCGGGTTGTTCTGTGAATGTCACAGGGTTGGGGAGGCCGTGCCTAGCCATATGACTGCTGTCCCACCACATGCGCTCATTCTGGACCCCCACAAGCTTCTCCAGCTCCCGTGTCTCCCTTGCTTTTCTCCCTAGCACTGACCTCTCCTGCTTGTTCAGCATCTGTCTGTCCTCTCAAGTAAAAAAAAAAAAAAAAAAATGTAAGCCCCATTGGTTTCTCTGGTTTTGGTGATTTATCCATATCATGCTTCCTTAACAATCTCTTGGCTTTCGTATGGCGTCCCATCTCCCTTTCTCCCCATCCCAACTCCCAGATGCTGAACCGTCTCCAGCCATCATTCCACCATGAAGACAAGAGAACACTGTCCTGCTCACAATGTTCTCATCCCACCCAGCATCCCCAGATGACTGTCTAAAACTTGGCAGGTCAGCTCCCCTGCCAGGTCACCCCTGTTGACATTTTCAGACTCAGCTCCTGCCTCTCCCTCTCTTGACTCAAGCTGTGATCCCAGAACACATCGCTCCCCTTTCTTATGACTTCTGACTTCCAGCATCTTTTCCTCCCCACCCCGAATGCCCTCCTTCCATCTTTGCAACAGGCAGATGTCCTGCCCATTCTCTAGGTCTCTTCCCAAGTGTTGTCTTTTTGATTAGTGTTGTCTTCTTGATTCTCATGCAGAGTGTGGTTCTTTTTTTCCTGTGTTCCCAATGCATTTTTCACATACCTCCATAAACATAAAAATTCCACTGTATTTTCGATTATGCAGATGGTTGTTTTCTCAGTGATCTCCAAGGTTCTACAATGAGGAACTATGTATCTTTACATCCTGGCTGCTAGGATAGCCTCGGGCACACCAGCACTCTGTACGTGCTTATTAAATAAGTGAAGGAATCCTACTTTATGCATTATCTTCTATCACGTATTTTGATGATTACTTATATTATCCTAGAGCCATTGTTCTTAAACTCCGTGCCGAGATGGCCCCTGGGGAGCCCTAGGAAACACAGGGGGACACAGGATAGTTTACACATTTGAGGGACATACGGCCATGATCCGCATCTGTTGGCCATCTCATGAACGATCAGCTCCAAGTGATTCAATCGCTGTATCACCTGATGTTACTCTTCATTTGATGACATCATATCTCAATAGAGTCAGAATGTTGGCTATTGCAATGTTAAAAAGCAAGTTACGTGTGTACATCAATATGAGCAGGAAAGAAGGGTGTTGTGTTCCATCCAGTCCAAGATGAAACGTTGCACGGTGGCCAACAGGTGTGCACGTCCCTCGCAAAGTGACTGTGCCTATTTAAGAGTGAAAGCCATAGTTTTGCTTTCACTAGATCTCAATCACTTTTTCAAATGATGACTAAATTGTTAGGATATAAATACTCACCTGTTTGAGCCTGTTTGATAAATTTTAAGTACATATATGTATTTAGTAAACATATACTGTCAGATATTTCTTTTGGTCTCAGCATGAGATGAAAAACACTGAGGAGTTTAGGAGGCCATGAACAGAGAGTTTGGGAAGCTCTTCCCTAGAGAGAATTACTGGCTGGAGTCCTTCCTTGTAAATACTAGAAACTAGTTCCCTGTTGATGTCCATAAAATAAATGAATTATTGATAGCATACTGCAGAATTTGCAGAACCAATGATATAGTTTCATCCCAGGCTTGGCATGAAGCTCCCAGGAACAACTTCTCAAAATATGCCTTCCACTGTGGGCCAGAAGAGCAGCTCCAACAGAGTTCCTCTTTGCTGCAAACTCGGCGTTGCCTCTCCAGAGAGAGGCAGAGACAGAGAGAGGAAGGGAGATACTGAGGGTCAAGGACACACAGAGAGCGCCTTCCATCTCTGCTCCCAGGTCAGACCCCAGGCAGCCACAGCCATTGGCAGAGACAAAATCACATGCACGCCTTTGCCCACCTACAGGGGAAGTAGAGAGGGGGGTCTCCTGCATTGAACCTTCTATGGAGTCATGTTCAGATTACAGACGAACCTGTCTCAGGGAATTTTGAATCCTTCCATGAACAGAAAGGAAGGAATCGGGAAAAATGAAATTCAATGTTTTGAGAGTTGTGTCAGCCACATGAGCCCTCTGAAGTGGAAGCGGGTTGAGCATATGTCCTGTGGCCACATGGGCACAAAATGGACACCGGGAGGGAATGGGAGTTCGGGACAGGAAGTAGCCCCCGGGGCCAGGCTGTCTGAGGCTCCTGTCCCTGCCTGGGTGAGGGTGCAGCCAGGGTGACCGGGGAGTGCCAGAGAGAGGTCCTGGGGAGCGGGGACATCCCTGACTCCTGGGCCAGAGGCTCTGAGTTCTAAGAACACGGAGGTGTGGACGCACGATCCGTATTGCAAAGTGGGCTGAAGAGTTGTGACGGGATTGGTGAACGGGTTTTCCAGAACCACACTGTCAGTTTTTCACTCTCCTGCAGCTACTGACAGACTCTCACTGGTGACAAATGAAACATCCTCTTCTTAAGATTTTATTTATTTATTTGGCAGAGAGGGAGAGAGGGGAAGGGAGGGTCAGAGAGAGAGAATCCTGAAAACCTGGAAGTGAGAAAGCAAACAGTTCAGGCGCTGCTCTCCCCATGTGACACAACAGAAGCTCCGGTGCTACTTATTTCCTGCTGGATTTGTTCTCTGGTTTTATTTTCAGAGCTGTGACCCCATTTTATTGCTTTTTCAAGTGTCCTGCTGTAATGGACCATTATATCACCCTGGAGCATACTGGGCAAATTGGTATAAATATTTCATCAATAGACTGTCTTATTTTCTTTAGAGAATGAACACTGGATTATCATAAAGCTATTAGGACTTGAAGTCCTGTCAAGTCATGTCATGAACTAGATTCTTGCTACATTAAAGTAGACATTTTAAAGGACTTCGATACCTACTACAAAAATAAATTTAAAGTATTTGTAACACAGAAGGGGAACAGAATTTGATTTTCAGCGCTATGAGTGACGTGGAGAGAAAAGCACAATGAATGAGCCAATGCATTTCTGTAGATGATGAAAATGATGGAATTCTTAAGGGATGAAAAGAGGGAGCTTGAAAGCAGTAGGCATTCCTTTCTGAGGGGGGTGGTGCTGGCTGCTGGAGCTCTTCATGGAAACTGCCTCTTGAAGGAGCTCTCTGTCCAGTGGAGATCACTTTCATGTGTCCAAGGGCTCCTTCTAAACTGTGTTGAACAAAATAACAAATCAAGTAAGAGTCAACTTCCGGTGAGCTGGGAATAAAAATGTGTTTTCGGAGAAAGAATGGCCCCAGCATGCATCCATCTAAGTCTGCTGCCCCGGGAGGAGTCGGGCTGGAGTTAACTGGCAGATATGGAAAGACCTGGAATGATGGCCAAGTTAGGACTGCTGGTGGGAGGGCTTGGGGAAGCACTTTCACAATGGGAGAACGTGAGTGTCCATTATTCTGGATGGACACCTGTCGCCAGGTTACCAGCTGAGAGTGTGTGGTTTGTGGAGTGCTTGGAGGAGAGAATGAGCCAGAAACCTGCCTTTGTGTTGTGAACTCTTCCCGGTCTGGGAGCAGCAAGCCTTTGGGCAAGTGTGCTAAGTTTTCTGTGTCTGCACATCCTGTTAGAGGGCACCCTACAGCCTCCAATCACCCATCCCAGTTTCTGCACAGTGACATGCTCCAGTGGAGACACTCTCCTGTCAGGTGTGGGATAGCATATTCATCCTCCCTAAGGCCATGTGTCCCAGTGTTATAGTTGGACAAATCCTCTGTCTGTCCTGCAGGAGTCTGCCATTTGCCTGTCCTGCTTGTGAATGCTTCCATGCCTCAGACATCAGTGATGCCCAGACAAGATAAGCATTTCTTGCCATTGGAACATTTACATTTTTCTCAGTGTATTGTCTATTTATCTGCCACAAATTAGAAAGTAGAGGTTCCAACCCAATCGCTTTGGCCATTGTCACAAGCAATACCCATCACCCTAACCCTAACTCAGCTGCATGAAACTGAGTCTTGTAGATTTTCTTGGAGCTGGAAGACATTCTACACCATTGCAATGATGCACTAGATTCTTGAGACTCAACTGGGTGCCCTCTTTAAGGAGCAGTTTCGCCTAAACCAGTGTCCAGTTCTTCAGCATCGAGTCCCACTCCAGGATCTGCTGGAAGAGTGTGAATGCCCCAATCCCGAGACCCAGGTTTGAACTGGGAGTCAGATGCCTGCTGGTCCTGTCTCCTTAAAATAGCTCTCAGTTGCCCTGTGTCTCAGTGTTCTGCCTGGAAAACAAAACTGGAGTTTCCTATGGTTTCCTCTCAGTGGGCAGTGAGAATTTTAAAACCTTTGAATTCTTAGGTATTGCCTTTTTTGGCCAAACCTTCTGACATCCTCAGTCTTATTTATCTGATACGATTTCTAATTTTCCTTTCATTCTGTGTTATTCTTTTCAGCCTGATTATTACTTCCTTTTTAATGCTGAGTAATACGTTCCTAGCGATGTTGCTCTTACTAGTTGGTGAGTTATAAGTAACAAATAAATTGGCACCTGCCTTATCTTCCAAATTAAGCATTTGGAAAAAAATAAAATATAAGCAGTGTATGTGAGAATATTTGGGAATTGTAAAGCACATTATATACACAGCTCTATAAAAGGCATATACGTTATATATGCATAACACGTGAACATATGTATGTGCGTGTGGGTCCAGATAGAGAGGGAGAGAGAGAGATTACCAGTGAAAGTTCAGAAGAGACGACAGAAGCAACACCGTCATCCTTTATTTCTGTTCTGGGCTGGGACCCTCATCCTCTGTGTGCACAAGGCACGCGGCTGGAGCGGCTGAGTCGGCGGGAGCCTGGCTTCACGCCCAAGGGCACACGGGAAGGTGTCCTTGCTTGCTGACCAGCAGCTTATCTGTTACCTCCGTACTCCCCCAGTTCTTCAGTTTCATCGGAGAAGCTGACAGAGTACAGCCACTGGGCCCCTCTGATCAGCGCCACATCGGCCTTAATTTCTCAAGTCGCTTTACCTGCTTTAGTTAAATCTGTGACTACAGAGAGTAATAGGGTTTATTGGTGAGATGCATACCAAATGGCCTTTCCTGACCTTTTTTGTTGTCGTTGGGGGGTCGCTAGTGTCTTGCCTGTTGGATTCCTTTAATTTTCTGCTGCTTGGTAGTCTGTGTTCCAGTGGTTTTTTGGCCTTCATGGAGGAATGCTTTAACAAGTGAGCATCAGGGCGCCTGGGTGGCTCAGTGGGTTAAGCCTCTGCCTTAGGCTCAGGTCATGATCTCGGGGTCCTGGGATCAAGCCCCGCATTGGGCTCTCTGCTCAGCAGGGAGCCTGCTTCCCCACCTCTCTCTCTGCCTGCCTCTCTGCCTACTTGTGATCTCTGTCTGTCAAATAAATAAATAACTAAAAATCTTTTTAAAAAAATTAAAAGTGAGCATCTCAAAATGTCCTCTCATCTGGTTCTGTACCTGTGGGGTCGTCTCGACCATACCTCCATACTCACATGCATACACGCCCGGGTGCACACACACACGCACACTCACGCATGCACAACCACGCCTGCACTCTCACACTCACACAGGAAGATGGCGACGTCAGTTCCTCTTTCTTCCATCCACTCTGTCTGAACACGATTACTACAAGTAAGCCGTAAGGGGGACTGCAACCTCGACCTCATCACAGCGTTCACGCCATCGGAATTTGTGTGAACAAATAATTCCTCATCTTAATTTAACACGTAACTTAAGGACAAAAGAAATAGAGGTTCTAACATCTGTTTTTCTACCTTCAACACATTCAACTATTCCTTCTTCTAGGGATCTGGACCATAGTAAGGACTACATTCTTGAAGCTGTCCCACACCGAGTCCCAGGCACTGGAATCATATATCCCAGTGGGGGTTCATCATGGTCAATCAGACAGACTCTAGGCCCAGAAGTTCCCACATACTGCCAGGTGATGTTGGAAAACATTGATTTGGCCTGAGGGGCCTGCCATGAGGTGAGAGAAGCCTTGAGCCAAAAGCTACCCCCGACCACCGTGGATCCCCAAGGGTTCTGTAGGACCAACAAGGGTCAAGATGGCTCATTCGCCTGGACCCACAGCTGTGAAAGGATAAAGCAGGAGTTGGCCAGCCACAGGCTTTGGTGCAGGTAGAGGTCATGTGGGGCACAAGTGACGTCCCTGCAGAAGCCAGAGGGACAGGAGACAGTGTGAAGACCGGCACCTTCCTGACCAAGCACGAGTCAGCAGGCACCCAGCATCAACAAGGGGAAGGGGACCGAATCTGGAGGCTCAGACATTGCTCATAACAGGCTGATTTCAGTTTCTCGAAGAATGATTACTGAATGCCAAAATGTGCCAGACACTGTTCTAGGGACACGGGGTGGCCCAAAAAGGCCGGCCAAATCCTACTGAGTACAACAAATCAGAGGACATCCATCACCCCTTATCCCAAGTCAGAAGAGCTTGTGAGGAAGGCAGGTGGGCTAGAGCTCCGGACGCTGCTGCACTGACTGCAGCACTGACTGCAGCTGTGGGTTCAGCCCTCACATGCCCCACCCCGGTACCAGTTTTGCTCTCTTCTCTCCTCCATCACTCGCTGGAAAACTATGTGCTGTGGGCTTATAACCTACCAGCTGTGCGGTGGGGCCCAAGGGCACACAGTGGTGGTCAAGATAGACCCCCAGCCTTAGACTAATGAGGGTGGGGAGGGACTCAGACACTGAACACATCACCGCAGGGTTAGTAACAGCAAGCAGTGTTGTGGGGGTTAAACGCCCCGAGCAGGGAGGAGAACAACGTTGGGGACAGGCAGGACTGGGGGCCAGTCCGGCAGGGCTCTGGCTGCGGATCACCGAGGCTGGGCGTTGGAAGGCTGCAGAGGAACCAGTCCCACGAGCCCACATTGTCAGGCCACCGTGTCTCAAGAACTAAGGCAGGAGAGGAGCCTTTTGGAGAATTCAGAAGTGTCCTTCTAGGAAATGAGGACACAGGCAGTATTAGCAGTGTTCGGCACACCCTCCCAGATGTCACAGAAGAATGCGCCTGTTTCCTGTAGTGCGGCTCAGAGAACTTGGTCGTGTGCTGCTGAATGTTCTCCTCCAGCATGAGCCGAGCGGCCACAAGAGCGTGCTCGAAGGGATAGACCATGATTGATACAACCACACCCCTGCGGCTGGATATTTAAACTGCCTTTGAGTTTTGGCTCTTATAAATAGTTCCCTACGGGACAGTCTTGTTATCCCTCAGATACATTTCTAAACATGAATTTGCTGATTTGAAGAGAATCCAAAATTGGCTTGCAGACATGGTATGATATTGAAAGATTTTCCTTATTTAAACCCTGGCATGTGCCATCCTGCTGTGGGCAATTCATATTTAGTTGAACACTTTCAAATTGGGTATGTGTACATGGTAAACAACCTTAGTGGTGCAGGAAGCCAGATAATAACAAACCCGAAAGCCCCCAGCCCTCCAGGTCCCCTAGTCCCCCTCCCTGGAGACTGATGGGATCCCGGGCGCTGATGCGGATTCCCACTGTTTCCAGGTTCGGGTGGTTATGGATGCCTCTTTCATAAATATTTTTGTATAAATCTTACTGTGGTCATTGGCTTCCTTTCTTTGGGGACTAGACTGGTTTGTTTATCCCATAGATGTATGTTCAGCTTTAAAGAAACTACCGAGTCATTTTTCCACTGGGGTCCCATTTTATGCTCCTACCTACCAGCAACATATGAATTTTCAGGAGTCAAATCCTCACGATTACTTGACAGACTTTTAAATGAGCTTTTCTACTGGTTGTGAGATGGTATCTCACTGTGGTTTTAATATCATTGTTGAATGACTAATGAGGACACAGTTGTCCAGGCAGAAGAAATAACATTTGTGAAGACCCCAAAGGAGACAAGAGGTGCTTTCTGGAAAATTCCTGAGCATGACCTTAGAGAACCTACAGACATAAACATTATTGGCATGTCAAGTTACATATTTCCAGATCCCCCTGTCATGCACGGTGCGCACATGCACGCATGCACACACACACACACACACACACACACACACACACACATTTTATTTACTTAATACGGTGAATATGTGTCATTAAGTATGTCCTCTCAAAGTTAATGCGCAGAAGCCCTGTGTCCCAGTGTGACCATGTGGGGAGTGAGGCCCGTGGGGGGCAGCTGGGGTTAGAAGAGGTCCTGGGGGCCGAGTGCAGTGAGGAGAGTCACGCCCTCGTCAAAAGAGGAAGAGACGGGAGACCCTTTCTCCGCTTGCACGCACTGAGGAAAGGCCACGTGAGGACAGAACCTGACCAGGCTGGCACCCTGACCTCAGACTTCCGGCGTCCAGAACCTGGAGAAGGAGATGTTTGCTGTTTAAGCCACCCACCCCGTGGGACTTTCTTAGGGAGGCCCAAGCCAACTAAGACGGCATCTTTTACTCAATGGTCTTCTCCAGCATCACCATTTCAACATGCTGCATAGCACATCACGTCGACAGCCCACTCGGGTGGCGTCCTTTCAAGGTTCGCTTTACAATCTGCTGGGGCAGGACAAGAGCAGCCATCTTCCAAGACGTGGCCTTTTCTGGGTGGTGACCAATTGCCCTGATCTCCCGAGGGGCGCCTTCTCTCCTTCTGTGGCTCACAGCTTCCCAGAGCTGCCGTTTCCTGGGCCGCGGGGTCCCAGCTGCCGCAGCCTGGCGTCGTATGTGCCCACAGCTGTGCAAGGACACGTGCACTCGCTGGCGCTCTCACGCGGCACACATCCCCGCTCTCCTGCATCCCGTCCACAAATCCCAGCCCGCAGGTAGCCCCCGACCCTGCTTCCCTTGGGCTCCACATCCCCACCTTTGGCCCACGGAAGCTGGGTTGGCCCAGGACTACCACTGCTCTCTTCTCGGGGAACCCAGTCCCACACAGCTGAAAATAGCTGCTTCTTCCATTCTCTCCAGTCCTGTAGGGTTATGCTAGTCCCAATTACTTTATGGCGGCCAAAAGTTATTGTCTTGTTTTATTTATAAGATTGTTGTGCTATGACAAATAAATCTTCGGTGGGCATGTGTATAGTTTTCTACATACAGATACCCTGAATAGTTTCATTTGGCTACTTACTAAGTAGTAACACTAAGTGATATGTATAGTTTTTGAGATTTTTCTCCTACACCCTGGCATGCTTCATCAGTAAATGGGCAACTTTAATTAGTTTTACAATTAACAGAAACACATGTATATTGTATACTTCTCCCCTGAGTCAAGTAGAACTACAACGATAAATCAACCTTTTTTTTTTTTTTTCCATTCATTATCTTTGGAAGAAACCAGCACTGACAGTTTCTTATGTATCTTTCAGAAGTTTCCAGGTTGTGAACACTTATAAATATATTTTCTTTTCTTTGTCTTATGGTAGAGATGAGAATGTATTCCTTGCCTTGTTGTGCGTCTTTTAACAAATTAAAACATATCTTGAATAAATTTCCATATTTGCATACGTTTAGCTATCTCATTTTTAAAAAATAGCTCTGCTTTCTAGATGTAACATAATTTAACTAATCAATTCCCTATTGATGGACATGTATAGAGTTTGCACAGTTAGCATTTCAAACAATGCTACAAAGTAAATCTTTCACACAGACGTGAGAATAAACAAGGACCCAAGGTGAAACTGGCAGGTCAAAGTAAATACATCTCTTGTTTTGTGGGATATTCCCAAGATGCTCTCCAGAGAGCCTCTGCCCATTTTCACTCCTACCAAGAGCAGATAAGACATCCATAGTCCAACATCCGTATACATTGTGAAATATTGACTTTTCAGTCCCCGCCATTCTGAAAGACTAAAACAAAATAGCATCCCATTTCTACACGTCGTTACTTCATTATAAGTCAGGTGTTGCTTACTTCCCTTTCTTCATATTGTTAATTTATTTAAACTGCTTTCTTATGTCCTTTGAATGATAAACTCCAGTGGGGTCAAGCAGGGTCAGGTAGCTACTGCTCATTTTGTGGAATTGTATGAACGAATCTCATGAACCCTGGGATTTACCCCCAAGAAGACGTTTCAAAAATTGTATGACCCTCTGCCATTTATGACAGCTTTATTTTAATGAATTTCATACTCTAAATTCTTAATCCACATCACTTTTCTTTGTACTGTTTGATAACACCCATGTTTTCCCTTACCATTATGTACAAAATGGGGGTTAAGTTCTCCTTGACAAATCTAGTTTTAAGAAAAACAAAAACTTTTCCATCAGATGTAAACCCCTGGATCTTCCTTGAGCACTGCTGTCATCCTACTGGCCTAGGGCAGCCTCCTCTCTATGCCTGGGAGGGGTCAGGTGGATATTGGCCCTGCAAAGGAGGTTGGGTGCCCCATTAGGATGGACCAATTATGAAGGATCTTGGAGCAAATGGTATTTGTGTGTCTTGTTAGGAGCTCAGTTCCATCTCTTGTGGGACTGGAGCAAAGCTGACCTGAGGCACTTGTTTCCTGGGGCCTGACCGTGGGCTTCCTCAGGAGCTGCCTAGCAAAGTTCTGCGACGTGGTGAGGACCATTCTTGAACTTGTGTAGGTCAAACCTCAGACAGAGGCTGCCTCCTGTGTCTCTGGGCTTCAGCAACTCCATTATGTACCAACATAGTTCACCTACCCATGGTTTCCCAGGCAGGACAAAACATTATCAAAGTCAGGCAGCATCTCCAAGCCTGCAGAATGAGAGCTGGTATGGTTGTCAAGATCTGTTGACCAAAAGAAGGTCCGCAGTAGAGTAGACCAAATGGAACGGCAGGTGTAACCACTTGCCTAACTCCAGGAGCCTTCACCTCGTTTACCCAGTGATCCGGACATCAGACCTTATCGCCTCCTGGGGATAGGCTTTTTTTTTTGGGTAAATTCTTAACTAGCCTCTTAGCCTCCATTGTGGTTTCATAATTGTGACCTTATAACAGTTACCATGGAAAGAATTCCTAGATTATAAATAATGACAATGTGAGTTTCCTAGTTACCAAGTGTATTTATAAAATGAATTCCAAAGGTACATGACATTTCATTCCAGCTTATTTTTAGAAATCAAAAGATAATAAAGGAACATACCTTTTTTTCCTCCAGAAAGAAAGAATTGTACTATTTCTCCAAATCTAGTTATGCAGCAGTACATCTATATGACTATTAGAAAAAATGGAAGGTTTTTAGTAACATACTATTCTTGGGGGTTTAAGAAAAGCATTTGCAATCACATAGATTTCAGGGTTAAATCAAGTTACTATGACCCAGTATCAGAATTAGGTTTATAAAAGTTATCCTGCATTTAAGAAGATGTCGTGCCCCTCAGTTTTCTCACCAGACACAACACTGGGAGAATTGATATGCCTTCTAACTTTGCAAAATACTTTTGTGACTGAAAACCACTATTTCTTATGCAGAGCTCTTAAAGGCAAAGGCTCACCTGGTGGGAAGAGCTGTGGACCAGGAAAGTCAGTGAGGCTTCCTGAGGAACACAGCACAGGAGAAAAGTCACTCCATTGGGGCGCCTGGGTGGCTCAGTAGGTTAAGCATCTGCCTTCAGCTCAGGTCCTGATCCTGGGGTCCTGGGATCGAGCCCCGCATCTGGCTCCCTATTCAGTGGGGAACCTGCTTCTCCCTCTATCCCTTCCCCTGCTTGTGCTCCTATATGCTCTCTTTCTCTCTCTCTCTCAAAAATAAATCACTAAAATCTTTTTTAAAAATTTAAAATAAGAAAACCCACTCGATGGCTTCAAGCCACTTTCTCATGTGCTATAGAAACACAAGTTCGAAGAAGATACAAAAGTGATGGAAATGAAGTAATTTTTATGCCCTGTCTACTACTGTGTCTTTTCCCAACACCATTCCAGGAGATGCTTCATGGAAATTCGTTCTTTAGCTTGACTGCAGTGTCTCCTAATTGGGACATTTCCTCCCTTCCAAATCTTAAATCCGGAACGTTCATCTTCTACACTGAAACAAGATGTTCAGGAACTTAACCCCTGGAACCTCCTGCATTAAAATTCTCCTCTCTCCGTGTACGTGTCGTGGATCCTATACATTTGCCAGTTGTTCTGGTTTCGTTTTGATACATACTTACCAAACACTGTATTCAGGGGGGCCTGGGTGGCTCAGTGGGTTAAAGCCTCTGCCTTCAGCTTATGATCTCGGGGTCCTGGGATCGATCCCTGCATCAGGCTCTCTGCTCAGCGGGGAACGTGCTTCCTCCCTTCTCTGCCTGCTTCTCTGCCTACTTGTGATCTCTGTCTGTCTAATAAATAAATAAAATCTTAAAAAAAAAACACACAGAAGTGACTCTTCTGTGTTGGAATAATGACACACTGGGTTCTATGAATGATGAGGAGATAAGATAAAATCCAACCAATGTCCCCCAAACTACAGCAGGCTCCAACGCCAGCATCTTTACCACCAGTAACAGTAGTACCTGGAGAATGTAGACTTGGAAGTCAGATCAGCACACTCTGGGTCCTAGACAGCAGTAGGTAGCCATGCAAACTTGGACAAATGTCTTAATCTTGGTGTTAATGTTTTTTTTTGTTAAATGAGGATCTCAAGCTACTATAAACAACCTCTAAGATTTTTTTTTCTTTTAAAAAGCATATGTATGCTCTGCAATATTCAAATATTTTGGTCTCAAGGCACCTTTACACCCTTAAAAAATAATTGAGAATTCCAAAAAGCTCTCGTTTATGTCTACTTTCTCTGCTGGTATTTGCTGTGTTAGAAATTAGGGCTTAGAAAATGTTTTAAATGTTTATTAACTTATTTACAATTAATGAGAAATCTATTACATGATAACATAAATAACATGTGTCTATGAAAATTAACTCAGAACACAACATTTCTTGGTAAGGTGGCCATCGTTCGACATTCTTGAAAATGTTTTCAGTGCTTGGCTGAAGAGAAAGCAATCCGATGCTCACATCTGCTCCGGCACGTAGTCTGTTGTGACAGCAAAGTCATGGAAACTTCGGAAAACACTTTCTATAT
Source organism: Lutra lutra (assembly GCF_902655055.1). Taxonomy (NCBI): domain Eukaryota; kingdom Metazoa; phylum Chordata; class Mammalia; order Carnivora; family Mustelidae; genus Lutra; species Lutra lutra. The sequence goes on from NC_062280.1 coordinate 198,102,965, forward strand.
ATACCTTTATGAGACAAAGAGAGCAAAAGGCAAAAAACGTGTCAGTGTTGTGACGGTGACCTTGTACTCTCAGAACCCCTCGCAGGATCTCGGGGACCCCCGGGATGTTTTGTCGTCAGGGCTCAGTGGTGCCTCCCCACTCTTGAAGTGGGGCCCAGCAAAGTGTGGTTCATTGATCTGCACTGTTGACTCTCACTTTCAATATGAAAACCGTAGCTCAACAGTCCTGTAAATTCTTCAAGGTCAAAAGGACACAGTTGTTTTCCCTATTCTTGTATCTCCTTCTTGGGCTTTTCCCATCCTTTGTTTTGCTCCTTGTCCTAAAGTGCCCGTGGCTGCAAGGGAGCTGTCACGAGTCCTAGATGACGACAATTGTCCTCTACTTCCTTGAGGAGTTTTGCAAAAGCAAACCAGTGGTTGCCAAATACCCAGCAAGCCTGCTCTTGGACACCACTCATTGGCTGCCGTGGCACCTTTCCTGCACTCAGTTCTAGAGAGAGGACTTGGCCCCTCAGGGTGGCTTTAGGGAAGCAAGAGCCACCCCCAGGAAATGGTAGGTGCGCCCATGTTGCCCTGAAATGTGGCTACGTTACAGAGAGTCTGTGCCTTCTTGAGAAGGAGAGCGGGATTCAGCAAAGAGGCAGACATCCCACAGCTTCCGCCACAAGGGACTCAGGAGGTATCGGGCAGGAAGGAGTCAAGGAACCATGATCCGTTCTAAGAGCCTCAGGGATGACGTGAACAGGTTCTTCATCACATCGCTGTTTCTCTTTGCATGATGTAAAAATCATCTCTTTCATATTTGCTTTGCACAACATCCGACAGAATTTAGTACTATTTCAAGTGTAAGTTACAATTCGTAAGAAACAGTGTTAGAAAAGTGCCAGGACCTCCTTTCCACAGCTAACTCGTTCAGCATGCACCAAATGGACCAGGTCAGCCAGAACTTCAAATAAAGAAATCTCAGTTTCACACTAGTTTATTTATTTATTTTTCTGTTCGGCTTATTTTTAGATTTACATTTGAATTTATGCTGACTTTTCTAAATATGTTTATTAAACTCTGTAGTTCTTTGTCATTTTTATTTGAAGGGTAAGCGGTGTACTCCTGCCATTAGCTCTTTGATGCAAAAAGGCAATTGTGACTTGAAAAAGCAAAGGCAAATAGTTTCTGAGGCTTATTAGTGTTTTACTGTGGGCATAATTCTTCTTTCCGATCTACACTGTGATTACCTATTCAGAGGAAGCACTTAGTCTCCACTTAAAATGTAGGAAGACTTTCCATTACCATCAACTGGAAGATTCTAAGTGGAGCCATAGGACACTTTATAAGCATGAAACGGATGCCCTAAAGCAAAACGGAACAAGCCACAACCCTCGCCCCCCCACCCAAAAATTGCATGTGGAAACCTGCTTTTTTTTTTCTGAATAATCAATCACAAAAGTAATTTTTCCATGATGAAAATGTATGTAGCTGAGTGAAAAGTTACAAAAAACAAAACAAAAAAACAAAACAAACAAACAAACAAAAAAAAAACCAAGCAGAACAAAATGCAGAAACCTCCCCTGCCGTTTAGGCTAAAAATAGCAACTTCCATGCCCAGGTACATTCATGTGTTTACTTGTAATGAATCTTGAACAGATGGCACAGCCCTTAGAGCCCAGGCTCACCCTTCTGAAGTCTGCAAAACCCTGGGCATCAACCTTCCCCAATCACAGGATGCTTGGATCGGCTCTCAGGAAGAGCATCTCGGGCAGGACGTGGTAAATTTCTTATATTCATGCAGAGCAGATGGGGGTTTACACAAGGAATTCAGGGAAGGCTAGGAATCTTTCAGAAACTAAATGAATATTTTGTGCTAAAATATTGTCTATCACCACTGGGGAAAGTAGGGTACTAGGTGATACACCCGTGATTCTGAGAAAGTCTTTCCTGAAATCTTCCATTCTCTGAAATGAAATCTTGTGGCCCCTGCTTGATTTCTTGGCCAGAATAAGAAAGCATTGCTGTAATCTGCAAAGCCTTGGTTGGTCTGTGTTTGCAGCATGGCTGTTCCCTCTGGTCTCCATCCAGGCGCAAGCCAGCGAAAAGAGGTCCTGCCACACCACACTGATGTGGTTGCTATGGAAACGCACCGCTCAGACATCCTGCTGCAGGACCATAAATGGCTGGGGCTCCAGCGGCTGCCTTCTGTAAGCATGACCACAGCCCCCTCCCACAGGCTATGCGCAGACAACCACCAAGCCTGGCAGCCTCTTCCCATGACATGGGACACTCAGCCACCGGCTAGACTAGTTCAAGATTTCGCACTGCCCTGGCCCATCCTCTCTTGGAAGGGTCTGCCCTGTGGTCTGAGACCCCTCCAACCCAGGCCCTCCTCCCTTCCTCCTTCCTGTCCCCCTTCCCTGGGTGTCAGACCCAAACATGGTGCACAGGCCCCTACATCGTACCAACATCCTGTGGGGTCAATCCCATGTGTGTGCAGGCCTATCTTGATGTCTGCATCTGGGCAGATCTGGATGAACTCACTCTTCTTCCTCTAGGTTCACGAGAAGGCGCCACACTTGAACAGAGCATGAGGCCTCTGTTGAATAACAAACACTAAGATATGTTCAACGTACGAATCACAGAATTTTGGAGGAGTAAAATTTTATCATAGCCCAAGAAATGCACAACAATAAGGTTAACAAAGAATTGGCCAACAAAGCACCTTTCTAAGTAAACATGAAAAGTGTGTAAATGTCCTATAACTTGTTTTGGCTGAAAATGGGCCAGCTCAGTCCAAGGGTGCACGTTGACAATGAATGGCTCCAAGACTGTGGTCCCATCAGGCGGGCACCGGGAGTCTGTGGCAAGGGGAAATCTTCCCAATGGGCAGAGGTTCGGGGATTCTACCTGGTTACCCATATTGCACAGAAAGAGAAGCGAGCAAGGCAAAGTCTTACAAGGACTCAGGAGCAGTGGCAAATGGCTTGGCTACTTGGTCAAAGGCCAACAATTCAAAGGTTGGAATATTGTGTACAAGGAGATCCGGGGACCCTGAAAGACGATGCACCGCTGGGACAGTCACAAGGTAAGCAAACCTTCCTCTCACCCATTAGTGTCCACCAGAGGCCATCCACCGTGGAGGAAGTATGAGTACCCATGGAAATGGAAAGGCTATGACAGATGGTGTCGGCTGGCATCTGTCCTCGGTTTCCTTGCTCTGGTACCGTGAGCTCCTGTGTGCGGCAACGTGGTGTTGGGCTCAACAGCAAAGTTCCCTTCTCCGTGGTGAATTTACGGCTGCTGCGGCAGGGTACCCGACCTGAAAGCAGCGAAGACCGGTGTTGTGCGCCACGGGAATGGTGCCGGCCCTGAAGGGGGCCATCGAGCCTCTTGGCAGCAAGCTGATTCTCTGGAATAGACAGCAGCTCATCTGGCCTGGCCTGGACATGTGTTTCCACCCATGGGTTTGCCTTTCCTCCCTTGTGGGACCTCATCCAACACCACTCTCCAAAAGTTCAGTCCTGGGTCCCCTGTCACACAAAGCTGCTGAAGAGTGAGCACAGACCACGGAATCCAGCAAACCACAACCCACACCACCCACAAGGCGATTGACCCAACAGGGCAATGGGGTGGGCTCTTGAAGCCAGAGCTAAGGCGCTTGCTTGGAGGTGACACCAGACGGTAACGGGGCAACGCTCTCTATCATGTATGCCCCAAATCAACAGTCAGGCCAGTGTTACAAAATACAGATCTATACATGCACTACTATAAACTGTCATGTTTCCAATGGGTAGAATATGTAGGTTCAAGAACAAAGGTGTGGAAATTAGAGCAGCCCCGTTTTCTCTCACCCTCCAGTGACTTGCTTAGGGAATTTGCTGCTCTTGTCCCCAAAATCTAGGCTCTGTGGGTTTAGAGGTGAAATATTTCCATCATGATACACACAAAGTATCCCATTAAACTTCCAGCTATACCTCCTGCCCGGTGCCTCACGCTCCTGTGCCAAGAGACCAGCCCAGAAGGAAAAGAGCTGCATCTTCACAAATACAACGAGCCGTAATCACCAGGAGGAACTAGGGCCCCTGTCGTGAATAGAGTCAGGGAAACAGGAGGGTTGGTACCCAGGTGACCCCCTGGGGCATCTCTTTATAGGCCCCGTATCCAGTTTAGATGGTATTTAACACACACAGCAGGCACCGAGAAGGGAATGGGGACCAGGGGCTGAGGTTCCTTAGGGAGCATGAATGGGTCCACAGGTAACCTGCATGGGCCAGCAGAGAGGCTCGCCAGATAGAAGGGGATCTAAAGTGAGTTGTGTAAGGAATGGAGTGATTTGAACCCCTTGAAGTGACCAGCTATAGTGAACGATCTGAATTTCGTAAACACTAGCCTGACTGTTGATAGATTCCCAGAACTTGGACAGGCCATTCCCAGCGGGGCAACGGGAGAGGCAAGGAGCACAGATGGGGTGTGCAGGGGCGGGCTCAGTGGGGGACGCAGCGTGCCTCCCAGCCCTCCCCCCCCCCAGGGCAGGGTGCTCCTTTACCCAGCTGCCAGCAGTGGCCCTGGCCAAGTTCCTCTCTGGGAAATGGTCTTGGCTGAGGGGCAGTGAGAGAGGAGAACGAGGTCCCCTACAAACTGTAGACCTGTTTCTAGGCTGGGCAGCTTAAGAGAGATGACATAAGGAATTCAGAGATCTTGAAAATGAGTTTTTTAAAAACTTCCCATTTGCCTCCAAATGACACTCAGAAACTTTGTGTGCCTCCCAGAGTATTTGTACTTCAGTATTAAGACCACTTGTCACCGTCATGTCTCACCTGGATGGCAGCATGGTCCTCCTGGAGTCCTGGTAGACACTTTTCTCCCTGCCTCCTTGCCCCCAGTATTATGCTCTTTGCAGCCCAAGGGGCATTTTATTAACTGAAGTCATGCCTCTTCTCTGCTAATCCTCTCCAGCTGGATTCCCATTGTTCTGGGATAAAGGAGCAAATTCTCAGCACCACTTACTGGCCTCGCAGGACCCACATGCTCTGGACTCTGCAGCCTCCCCTGCATTCACCACGGAGGAGCATACAGGACCTATAGCTCCCTCCCTTCTAACTTGGTCTCTCTCTCACCTCCTTCCTTCCAGAATGTTCTTTCCTCTTTCCCTTTTTACCTGCTGTGTTTTGTTCAGATTTTCTGCTAAATGTTGCTTTCTTGGGAAAACCATCCAGACCCCAGAGAGGTTAAATGCTCTGCAACAAAGGTGACCACGTGTCCTGACTCACCTGGACAATCCAAGTTACTGGGTCCTCTCATGCACCGATTTCCTCTTCCCCCCAACCTATAATGCTCTTGGTGACAGCTCCTTGTGCCTCATCAGAAGTACTCCAACTACTGAAAATAGGTATTATTTGATTTTTCAATACCTGTCTCCTTAGAGCAACTGTAAGACTATGAGCACGGTAATATGTCTATCACGTCCATGATTGAATTCCCAACATATGGTAGAATCACTGGCACATAATAGATGCTCAACAAATATTTCTTGAATGAATGAGAGTGATGGAGAAACTCATAGCATTAGAACATCATCAAACTGCTTTCACCAAGAAAAAACCCTATCAATTTATACTGCCACCTACTATTTGTGAAAATATTCCCACAGGCAGAAGACTGTAGAATGGTAGCCTTTAAAATATATTAGCAGGGATACAATGGTTGCAAGTCTTGCTTTAATTTGCATGTCTTTGATAATGAGGAAGATAGACATTTTATCCCTACTATTTATATTCCATTGTAAATCTTCCATTCATTTCCTAGGCTTTTTCATTTATTACAGTCCTTGTAATGTTATTGTATCTGTGAACAATTTTATTTATTATAGGTATTAATTCTCTTAAATGGTTTATTTGAGGCAAATATCTTCCTTATTATTGTTTTCATAATTCTTTCATTTCGGCTGCTTTTTATCTTTTATATGATTAACATTTTTATGGTAAAAATCTGTCAACCGTTTTTTCATAGTTTCATTTCTCATCTGGCATACTTTTTCCAAAATTGGAATAAGGGTATTTTTCATTTCTTTCCTGGTTTTTTAGAAATTCTTGGTTGATTTTTTAGCTCTTGGCCAAATTTTCTTTTGATATATATGATATATCGTGATATATATGATCTATGGTGTGGATATAATTTTTTCTCTGTAATCTTTGCTTGCATAGTAACTTTAAAAATAGCCAATTACAGATAAACTTCAGTCCAGCTCCTTCTAATTCATGACTGTTGTAGTGCACATGGATACTGAGGTGCTATTTGGTATGCAAACAGTATCATGAGGTCAGTTTCTAGGGAGGGATGTCTGGCGATCTAGGAAGCTGGGCACATGCCCATCTCATGAATTATGGTGTGTGCATGAACATTTATGGACCTCAGTGGTCCCTTTTCATGTGAGGCTGCATAAAATCCTCTAAATCAAAGTGTTCCTTAGGATATCAAGAAAGTGCAGCACGGGATTTCTGTGAATGATACTCGGAGTTGGGGCAGCTTTTCCCTGGACACACGATAGTCATCCTACCAAATGCTGCATAATGAGGAGCATGACCCTGAAAGACATGATTTGCCCATAGTCATTGATGGAGAAAGGCTCAGTCTGGTGAAGGCATAGGGGAGGCATGTGGGAGAGGAAAAGGGACACGCTAAAATGGAGGCTTTCTTTCCTATTAGGCTTCGGAAGGAAGTTGAAGATGAAAATAGTAGTTTGACATTCATTTAAGTCAGGTCTTTTCATGATCTTCTGGATATTTGCTGGTCGCTACCTTCCTGGACTTGCATACCTAGCCTTGCAAGGACGCACATGCATTTGAAGGACAGTGGCTGGGATCAGGACGCAGCCTGTGCTTAGAGTCCCGAGGAATGTCTCCCTGTCTTCATAGCAGCCCAGGTAACTGAACCAAAATGGCAGCTCAGAGACGTCCAGGAAAAACAGATGCAGTGGGGATGGGCAAAGCCACACACGGCTGAACTACACACATTCTCACTGGGTGTGCAGCACGTTCACATCTTTGCAGCGAAAGTACATCGTTTCAGACCAAGTTGAAACTTAGCAAGAGACTGAGATCCCGCTAATGCCGCTGACGGACCCTGTGCCATCAGAGCGTGTTCCCACTGCTAACTTTCCATCATTAGCTTCCAAAAGCCTCATAATAAACCACATTTGCATTCTTACTTTTTTTTCAGAGAACTAAGTAGATTTCAGACCATTTTTTTTCATTCATTTGAAATAAAGATTAGGACTCTCATTTGTTTTATGGCTCTCATTTTTGAAAGAAAAAAATGAATGCACCCAAGCCTTTTTTCAGCAAAGAATGAAGATAGGAATTCTCCATTAGCCACAATATAGCCATTGTATTTCTCTCTTTTTAGTTAATTGGATTAAAATTTGCTTTTATGGCTATGATTATCGCTATTTCCTTTTTAAGATCATTGTCATGTTGTTTTCTCCATTCATCTGACCTTGCCCGTTACATGTGACGGTAACTCCATTCAGGTGGTATTCCGAGATGCCAAACTTGAACATGAAAATAGAGATTGTAAAAGCATCAGTTTTTGTTACCTTAAAAAAAATTTTTTTTTAAGGAGAACATCTTCAGTAATTAATGCATTGTTAACCTGAAGGTCAGACTCAGGCAATGCTGAATCCTGCTTTAAAAAAAAAATGTCCCCCAAGGCTTGCTTGCCCTCTTGTAAAATGCATATCATCCATTCAACAAATCTTTATTGATTATGCCAGTCACCATAATAGGTTTTGGCATCGCAGCACTAAACAAAACAGACAGAAATCCCTAACCCTTTGTCTGAGTTCTGGATACTCAGCAGATGGGATCCGCCACATACAACCATTCAATGTTCTGTTTTCGTCGCCTGGAGTATTCTGGGACCTTATTTTCCTTCCGCTCAGCCTTGTTGGGGAGAACTTTAATGGTGCATAAAATTGAAACAGGGTGAAAAGAGATTTTGAGACCAAGGCTGTTTCCCCAAAAATGTTACAGTGTTTAAAATCCAACTAAGCCTGTAACCACTGGTACCATAGCTGAGGCTCATGGCCCCATGGCGCCCTTCATATTTCCATAAAAGGGAAGAAACATGTTGCTTTTGGACCTCCAAGTCACACTTTTGGTCTCAAGCAAACATCTTTTTGTTTTTTTAATCATCTTTGATAATCTGATATCTACAACAAGCCAAACGTTGCCATGGCAGCATTTAAATTTTTGAGAGATTAACCAAGTTGTACTCAGAAGTAAATAAATAAATAAATAAGACAACAAGGGCAAGGACAGTCCCTCCAGGCTCCAAAGAACCAGAAAGACAAAAAGCCTTGGACACACTGTTCCTGAATAAGTGAAAGGCTTTCTCACGGGCTCTGCGTGGCACTTCTGACCCCAGACCTGACACCGCTGAAGATTATTTTCAAACCCCATTTTCAGTGGGGTTTCAGTGGGGCAAAAACTAATACCCAGCCATTGGTTCTGAACCTGAAGAGAGAAGTTTTCAGTGTACTCGGTAATTGTTGGCAGTTGGTGAAGTCAGCCGAAGCCGGGAAAGGACGGTCAGCACCGAGCTCCGATCTACAGAAACGTGACTCCCTCCAGGAGACAGGACGTACGATGCCCAGAGCCCATCTAGCCAAAACGGAGTGAGGTTGGCCGTTGGCGGGGTCCTCACGCATCCGCCACGTCTGGGCTGGAAATGGCCTGTTCACCCAAGGAGCTCCCAGGACAAGGGTGTTTGGGTGTAGAATCACAGGGAGAATGACAAAAACAGCAGGGAGGGATGCTGGAGCTTGGGACAGTTTTTCTGAAGCTGTTCTTGTCAGGGAGGTCGGTGTATTTCTGAGGCGGGGGGCTCAGGGATGAAGGGAAAGCCCGCTGGCAGAAAGTTCAGGGGAAGATCCAGGACTGCGATCCGTGAGCCCTTAGGACTCTGTTCTCCCCCGATGCTTGTGTTTGCCACACCCTCTCCCTTGCAGAAACCTCTTCTACTGCGACTGAGTGGATTTTAAAACATTAAAGTATGTGACGATAGATTTTAGTTATCTTAGACTGAGCTATTTACAATAAATATAATTAGACATGCTCTGTGTTATGGCAAAACAAGGAGGGAAATCACTAAGGTACCAACTTACTGCCGCCGTCCGTCCGTAGAACAGTTGGAGCGGCCAGGCTGCCACTTTCCTACCCACACCTGGAAAACCTCTTAAATAACTTGAAACCCTTTCAGCAATGTGTATTTTCAGCCCAGAAAAGCACTATCTTGCTCAAGTTTTTTTTTTTTTTTTTTTCTCTTTGCCTATCTTTCCAGAAGCCAGAGCAGCCTGGAGCCGGGGGATTTCTTCCCGGTCTCCGTGGCTAACGAGACTCTCACATGTGTTGAAGGCAGCAGGAGACCTCGGGACGATCTCCACTGTTGTGGGATTTGTGATGGTGCTCCTGGCCCCACATGTATCATCTACATTGTCACCGGGTGTCGTTGCAAGTACTCCCCACCGAGATGCTGAGGAAGGATGCCCTTCGGGCGTTTCCTCTGTCTCACCCTCTCAAGCCTAAGCGAGGTGCCAGCACCCGGAAATAGTGTGCACCTGTTCCCCATCCCTCCCGCACTCCTCCGTCCCAGGCCAGCAGCTGGTCCTCCCCGAAGAGCCACACACTGCAGGATACAGATGACCAGGTCAGCGTGACGTTCGGTGACAGAGACTCCTGGGGCATGGGTGCTGTCTCTCGTGCCTCCATCGCTCTGGTGACAGAATGATGTGAGAAACGCCCAAATTCAGCTTGCTTGGCTCAAGCAGAAGACAGGAAGGTCGGGCAAAGGGAGCAAGGGAGCAGCATAGTCCATGACCAGATCTTGGCTGTTTACGTAAACTTCCCGTTCCCAACCTCAGCCACAAAAACCCAGAGATACAAGTGAAGGACAGTCCTGAGCTCCCGGCAGCCCGCATCATTTCGAGAGGTTGAAAATAAAAAAACAGACAGGAAATGTTTGCTATAAAACAGTAGTACTGCTTTGTGCACAAATGCAAAATAAAATGATTTTGTTCAGGGCTGTGTTCACGGGCATCCCGTCTTTCTGATTGAGCCACCAGCTACGTCTGGCTTTGTATCAGAAGGGATCGTTGGAACAAGGAGCCACAGTGCTCACGGGGGAGCACTCACCTCCTGCTGATTCTGATTTCACCTGCGAGATCGGGTTCTCCCTGGGAACCCTGCGCAGGAACGTTTGGTAACCGAGTTTACACAACACACACGGGTGTTGTCTCAAGCCCGTCTGTTGATCTCTTCTCTTCATTCGCTGCCTTAGAGGACACCTGTTGTGCCAAGCCCCGAGCTGCGCGGGGAGGACTCGGAGGGCAGGTCCTTCGGCTGCGAACGTGCCGGTCAGCTGAGCCCCCGCTCCACAGACAACCGGGGTTTGCTTGTTTGTCTTCTGTGAGCTGGAGAGGCTGTCCCTGTCTGTGGTCTCGGCGCAGAGCTGTTGACTTACAAGTTTTACCCTTTTATTTGCTCGTTTCATGGCCTTCAGCCACAGAATCCCTCAATTTCTACATCTGTAGAACTTGGGAAAATAGCCCCAAACTCCCAGGGATTAGCCAATTAGGGATTTCAGAGGATCTGGAAATCTCTTTCATGGTCTTTCTGTCTTATTTTACTGGGAGTCATGAATGTGCTTCATCAGTGGCAGTTTTGTAAATTATAAGTAATAAGTGATTTTTCCTGTTACATTCACCACTGTGGATCTTTATTCCTGATTAACTTTATAGTTAAAGGGACCCCTTTTCACTTGGCGTTTTCCTTTTTGCCCCAAAGAATTCCTCAGCACGGGGAGGGCTGTGAAATCACATGTCTGCTTCCAAAATGAATTGTTTTTGTGCTTTTGAAGTTATCTAAATGTTTTACATCATTTCACTACAGAGGAGGGAAAATTTGAGAGAGAGAAAGGGAAGGAAGGAAGGAAGGAAGGGGGAAAGGGGTAGGAAAGGAGGGAGAGAAGGAAGGAGGAAGGAGAGGGAGGGAGGAATGAAGGAAAGATAGGAGGAAAGGAGAAGGAAGGAAGAAGGGAGGGAAGGAGGGAGGGAGGGACGGAAGGAAGGAGGGGAAGGAAAGAGTGAAGGAAGGAGGGCAAGCACATTTCCAAGGTCCTCACAGAAAATGAACGGCTCAACAGAACAGCACACTGGCTGAATCTGCAAAGTTTGCTCCGTGTGTTTCTATATGTTGAAGCTAATAGAACAGAACTGATGAATAAAATATTCTAATAAAATTTATGAGGCCAAAGAGTTATCTACAGCTTCTGGCCAGGAGCACAGCAGCGCGATGAGAATCTTCCTAAACTATATCGTTAAGTAACGGGTTACACGACTGAGTTATTTCTAAAGTAGTACTTTGTTTATAATAATGTCTTTTTATAACCCCTAACTTCTAATTAGTATAAAATAAATCACCCACCCAGCACATTCTGTCATTACCAGATTACCTGCAGCTTAGAAGAGAATCTCTCTTTATTGCATTTTTAAGTCATGAGCATGTGAACATTTCTCTCACTGATGGTATTTTCCCAAGTTTACTAATAGCACGTATTTTTCTGTATGTCCAAACGACTAACATTTATTTTTATACAAAAACTTGATTCCTTCGTGGCACCACGAAAAGGGTATTTTGCCCTTTTTTTAGACCCAAACATGCTCCTTTTTTATCCAAGAATTTCATGGCTCTTCCATTTAACTCATAAACACATTCATTCTGTTATATAGTGTGTCCTGGGAATAATTCCAGGAAAAACAAGTCCTATCCCTGCCTTTTCATTTTTAAAACAACCGTATTTCCTTATAAAACCCTCTAAGACACAGGCAGCAGGGCAGGTCCCTATCCCCCCATGGGCTGACTGGTCTCCCAAGGTTACTCCCAACCAGGTCCAGGGCTGCCCTGACCCCAAGCAGTTTCCAGCCCAGCTTCTGGGGGGCACAGAGGGCGGTGCTATCGGCTGTCCCGCACGGGCTGCGGGCACCGTGGTCACACTGGGAGGCAGCCTTCTCCCTGACCTTCCCGGTCCCTTCTCTGCTTCTCATAGACCAGAGGGAAGCGGAAAGAGACCTTCCATCCAAGCTGGCGCCCCCAGCAGAGGGGATGCGGGAGTCACGAGAGAAACGGTGCTGCGGTGGACGTTGCCAGTGGACCCCAAGGGCTGTCGGGGGGCTGGTTTAGCCAAAGCCGGACAAATGGGCAGCCCACGGGCCTGAGAAGGGCACAGGGGACTGTTTCCGGGAGTGGAACAGCAGATGCCAAGCCCCTTATGCAATCACACCTGTCCTGTCCAAGGGGCGGAAACACGATCTCTCAGGAACCCGAGGCTAAGTGTAGTGAAGGAGAGTTCGGAGCTCTCAAGGTCTACCGGCCGCCAGGAGAAGCAGCGAGTCAGCCGGGAGCCCTGGGGAGAGGGCACCGCTACCTGGCATCTGGCAGAAGCAAGGGCCCGCCTTGGGGTGCAGAGTTTCGGAATTCCGTGTGCAGGAGATAAACAGAGCGGGTCCGAGGTGCCCCGGGCAGAAGAGGAAGGCCAAGAAGAGAAAGAGGGATGCCATGGGCAGCCCCTGCCCTCCCAGGGCAGCCCCGAGAGAGACCCAGGACATGTCTGCGGACAGCTGGTGTTCAGCCCACGGGCAGTGGAGACAGTGACTGACCCTGCAGGCTCCGTGGTGGGACCTGCCACGGCCCCTTGCAATGCACCCCCACAAACAGACACCCAGCTCCCTCCGGGGAGCTGACTTCAAACACCTCTTTGCCATCGTGCGACGCTTTTGAAAGATGAGCTAAGAAAGCAAGCTCTGGGGCCATTTCCTTATGACGGGCCTCAATGTCATTTTCATTCTACATTTTTGTGCTCGGGATGCTCGAGCTCCCCAGAGCGGTGATTTTACAGTTTTCGCCGAATTGGGGAAATTTTCGCACATTATTTTTTCAGAGTCTGCTGCTCCTCTCTCCCTCAGAGGAGGCCGCTGGAGGCTGTCGGGCCAATGGGGAGCGCTCTGCTCTTTCCTTGTCCGACACGTCTCCGCTCTGGGTCTCACTTACGTGGTGTAAATTTCTCCCGAGGTGGGTTCAGGCTCGCTGACCTTTCCGTTTGCGGGATCCGCCCCGATCGGTTGTTTTCCTCCTCGGCTGTGCTTTCCACCACTAGACGTTCGCTTTGACTCTTCCTCCGTCTTCCGAGCCTGCCTCCCACACACTCCACGCGTCCTGCAGAGTCTTGAAAACCGTTCCCGCCACCGCCGGAGTGTCTAGGCTCGTTCCGTGTCATTTTCAGGTCTTATTTTGGGTCTGTTTTTATCTGCTTCTTTTCATACTGGTGATCTTTTTATTGAACGGCAGACATTCTGTATTTTCTGTGTGACGGATGTTTTTACATCCCTATAGATAGGCTTGGGCCATGTTCTAGGAAAGAGTTAGGTAACTCTGGGACAGTTTGATCTTGTCAGGTCTTGCATTCAGCGGGACCCACGCCACCTTTGGTCCAGGGCTCAGCATACCCCCTGCTCAGACAAGACCCTTCTCGTTCCCCTGGGGATACACCGAGAATTAGAAGCGCCTTCCTCTCCTGCTGGTGGTCCTACACTCTGTTGCTGGCCTTCTGTAAACTCCCCAGGCTGTTCCCTTGACCGTTCTGGGCCATCCTTGTCCGGGCCAGGGGGAGGTCCCTTGTGAGCACGCAGTGACCCTACGCCAAAGCCCTAAGGCGACCCCTCAGCTAATCTGGAGAGCGTTTTCTCTCTCTCTCTCTCTCTCTGCAGCTGTCCTTTCCCTGGTACCCGATGGGAGGAACAGTAGTTCCTTTGGCCTGTATGGACCCTCAACTCCATTTCCTCCGCTCAGGGAAAGACCTAGTCTCCTCCTGGGGTGCTGTCTTCCCACGGAGGCATGAGTGGTACAATCACAGACTCGCCTGTTGGGTTTCTGTCGGCCTCTCTGTGCTGTACTGCTGATGTCCAACGTCAGAAAACCCGTGCCTCGTAGGTTTTACTCTTTCTTCTGTTGTCGCAGGTAGGACAGACGTCCAGTCCCCATAACATCATCTTGGTTGGAAGCAGAATCAAAAACAAACAAGATCTATTCTTCTGAAGTTATAAAAGGTCAGTGCGTGGAAGAGACGAATGGAGCTGAGGGTCATCCAAGACTGTGTCAAATAATGACAGAATTAAATAAACTGAGCCAGAGAGAATGATTTGTCTATGATTGTTTACAATGATTTCTTCCTTATCCAGTGTCAATCCATTGGTTATTTATCTAATAATGTGTTATTAATTAATTAACAGCTTTCTGACGGCCACTTTCCATTCTAACACTGATAGGAATTATCTCATTTATCGCCCAAAATAATCTTTTGAGGAAGGCACTTTCAAAACTCCCATTTTAGGGACTTAACAACTAACACAGAGACAGGAAGTAAATCACTCTGGGCTTCGCTTGGACTCTAATCGTGCAGAAAAACTCAAAACTACTCAGAACTAAAAAGCACCCAGGACCTTAAGGACGAAAGAGAAGATGGTCTCTGCTTGGCTTTTTTAGAGACCCGGTATCAGTACCACCATAACCTGTTAGTCACATCTGTTTCTTTTCTCAAGGCCGGTGCAGTTGGGAAACAGGGCATCATCACGAAATCCTGCATTCCTGCAGTGTCTCCAGGCCTGAGACCCTGAGACCCTGTCTCGACCCCTCTGAGACCACCATCCAGGAGCCTTCAGCCATGGCTCTGGCATCCCAACACTGTGGACAGCAAAGAGACACTCCCCCGTTCCACGCACTTCACGCATGTTTGTGCTCAGTGCACCTGTCGAAATCCTGGACTTCACGACCCTCGCACATATCAGCATCCTATGTCCAGGAATCACATAGAGCAGCTCAGTTAGGAATCTGTTTTTTAACGGGTCGATGTTCACAATTGTCTTCAGTCCGTGTCCGGCACCTTGAACCTGACGTGCGGAGGTCACAGGATGCCCGTGCAATGCTGTCTGTGCATTTCACTCCCCATTCCCTGTCTTTTCAGCTTTTTAAGAACAGATTGATTGATTGATCTTAGAGAGAAAAAGAGACAGCCAGGGATGGGGAGAGGGACAGCTGGAGAGAGAAACTCAAGCAGACTCCATGCAGAGCAGGGAGCCTGACATGGGGCTCGATCTCATGAACTTGAGATCGTGACCTGAGCTGAACGCTTCACCGACTGGGCCACCCAGATCCTCCTACTTATCTTTCCGGCTTTGATGTGAATTCATAGAGGCCACAGAAGTGGTTGGAATGTAAACCTGGGTAGAATGTAGAGGGACAAACTGTTTGTGGCCTCTGGAGTCGCTCTCTGGGACACTGTCAGTTTGACATGGAAGGGGAAGGGAGTGAGGAGGGACCGAGAGCTTCTAAAGACGACGTATGTCCCTTCCTCTCACTTTCCTCAGCTGCACAAGTGACATGCACTCGGCAAGGTGGGGCTGGGCTCACACAGTCCTCCCAAACCTTCTCCCTGAAGGAACGCGTGCAGTTCCACAGCCAAGCCTGAGATCTATGGGCAGAGAAATAGCATGTCCCCAGGGAAGGAAAAGGAATATTTTGAATAACCAGTTCTACCCCAAAGAGGACGGGCTTTCCCTGTTGACTTCAAGGACTCAGCCTTGCCTTTTCCCAGTGATAGCAGAGCTGCAATTGTAAGGATCTGAACACAGCCGCAGAACACTCTGGTGCACAGAAACACACGAATTGGTGCTGAGACACAAAGCCATTGCTCCCATCAGGGTGCGGACTGGCAAGAAAGACGACTAACCCAAAGCATGTGGGACCCTCCCGCTCTGGCAATTATCACATGGGTCTCAACTATTTGGACTGGCCCCCGTGGGGCAGAGTTCAACCCCTGCCCTGTCTGGTCCGTGTAACGCAGGCATGAAAAATTCAGAACACGGATGTCAGTCAATAAAGAGGAGAAAAGTCTATCAGGAGCTTGAACAAAGATGTTCTCTCTGTGTAAGGCCCTCACCGCCCTAGGGAAACAAGGTAAAATGGAGTTTAATTGTCTCATTTAAGAAACTGAGATTATTTTATTCACATAAAAGTGCCATAGATTAAAAAAATATATAATTGCAGAGGCCATAGACAACACCCAGGAGAGGAGCTCTCTGAATCCGTAGCAAGCTTTAAAGCTTCATTTCCCTCTTTCCGAACGTGGTGCGGAAGATCAATTTAGCTATAGAATTAGGAGCCACAAGCAGCACGGAAAATTGCCCGGCGGAGCCAATAGGAACAGGCTGGCTTGGAGAAGATCTCTGGATCGCATGAGGAATTTCAAAAGCTGGACACGCAGCGTGGAAATACATTGTGACTGTCCTGCGTGAACCCTGTAGACCCCAGGCTGGAACCCGAGAAGCTCCCAGCACAGGGGGTCGGGTTATCAGGCAGAGCCTCGGGCTGCCTGGCCGTCGGCTCTGGAAACCATCACTTCCCGGAAAGTCTTCCCTGACGGGGCTTCTGTGCTGTCCTAGCAGCTGCGTTTTTGTGCCTCTCCCCATATCGAGCACTGGCAGGCAACGTCTGCTGTGCAAAATGGGCTCCCCACCTCGTGTGTTATACCGACAGGCAAGTATCAGCAATCCTCTCTCCTTCTGTCTCACGTTACGTGTCAACATGTACAGGTCATCAATGTCACAATTATGAATTCCATAACTACACAAACTCATGGTCACATGCGTGCACTATGTCTGTCCGTGGTGTGATGTTCACAAGCAGAAAGCCGTGCTAAGTAGAAGACGGACAGCATCATCGACATGGGGCGCTTCCAACACCCGAGTCCACGGAGGCGCGTTGGACCCCATCGATCCCAGACCTGGTTGGTGCGCTAGGAGGAGGGCCGGGCCCTGTCGAGATCTTGGATGGGCAGAGGATGAGAGCAAAGGAAATGCGGAAACACCAACCAGGGAAACCAGAGTCTGGTCGGGAAGGAGGAGTTTGTCAAGCGTCAAATGAAGGAGGATTGAAACCGCGTCTGAAGCCTTCAGGCACCTTTCAGGAGTGATCTGAGCAGAGTGGTGGCCCCAGTTCACTGGCAGCGCATGGACAGGCCAGCCCCCGTCTGTCCCCACCAGTGTGCACGGATCCCCGAGGAGCGGGGCCTGGGGCTGCCCCCGTGATTTCCTGCACCATGACCCACCCTAGGAGAGCGTCTCCCACCGCAGAGCCCATGCATGTGTGCACCCCGTGCCCCTCAACACACACACACACACACACACCCCTGAGAGGGAAGTCTGAGTAGCATCTGTCTTCACCGGGTGTGTCAAACACTGGCTCTTTATGCTATTCCACTGAATCCTTAAGGATCATGACCAACTAAAATGACTCCACAGTCACTGGCGGGCGGACTGGTGTTT
Source organism: Lutra lutra (assembly GCF_902655055.1). Taxonomy (NCBI): domain Eukaryota; kingdom Metazoa; phylum Chordata; class Mammalia; order Carnivora; family Mustelidae; genus Lutra; species Lutra lutra. Next base: position 198,120,384 of record NC_062280.1, read on the forward strand.
GAGCAGTGGCAGACACGGGTGCCCGCGTGAAAGGTAGAGGCCAGCAGCCCATGGAAACCACCCTCAGGGGGCATTTGGCCAGAGCTGGGCCAGGGAGCATGTCCTCCGGGAGCGGGAGGCCTGGCTGCACCGGGAGGCCGGGCAGTGAGCTCTCTGGTGCAGGAACCACAGCTCTCAAGGGGGGACCATGAGGCAAAGCCAGGAGAGGAGCAGTTCAAGGTCTGGGAAGAAGCTGGTGCCCCGTGCTGCAGCCCCAGTGCAGCGGCCAAGGGATGGGGGAGACAGGGATCTCCACCCCAAGCTTCTCTCCCTCCTGAGCCCTCCGCTTCATTCTCTGGCATTAACGGGAGCCTCAAGGCATCATTGATTCCTTGAGGATGGAGTGATTGTAGCCGAGGGGGCGGCTGAGGAGGGTTGGGGCCCAGGGCCCCCAGGAGGCTGCGGAAATGGGGGAGAAGTAAGACCCACTTCCCGACCCTCCCCTGTCTCGTGAAACCCTCACTCTGCCTTGGGAGCATGCCCCGATCTGTGACCCTGTACCTCTCCCGGGTGCCACGGGCGGAGGTTGGAAAAGCCCGTGCTCCTCCCCAGACCTGACCCAGAGGCAGAGGAAACACGTGCCGTGTTGACCGTGAGGAGCTTCTCCGTCCGCCGCTCTTCTGGGCGTGGAGGCTGCCTGCTCGCGGCGCTCTCGGCCCCTTGGCCCAGTCCTGCTGTTCCCTGGGAGGAGGCCACGTCCACACTGCATTGAGGGGGTGCCCACTGGGTGCTCAAGGGGAGGGGGCATTTCTTCATCTCACGGAGGCTACATCCTGCTCGACCCAAGCTTAAAAAACGAATGTACCCTGAGCTAAATATAGCAAACTGGGAAATCCGTCACAGTCCAAGGGCTCGGCAGGGGACCCCGGGCGGTGAGATCACTCTCCTCCGCCTTCCCAGGGACACACGCACGCACACCCGCACACTCGCTGGCACACGTCCCCTCGGCACCGCCTATGTTCCAAGCTCCACACTTTCCAGCTTCGTTGTTCTCTGGGCTTCCTTTTTTCCTCTCCTGTGTCCAGCTGACCTGGCAGAGAAGCAGGCTGGATCCTCGGGCCGTGTTCTAGTTAGTATCCCATCCTCGTGCTCGCCGTGGTCACTCGGCTCTTGGTGGAGAAGTTTCCGGGGAAAAAGAAGTCCCGGGGAGATGGGGGCACCGTGGGAAGGGTGATGACAAGCAGACGCCTCCCAGCACGACCTTGCCAGAACCGAGCCGTTCTCCCTCAAGGTGTGCAAATGCGAGTAAAGCTGTTTTGCTCACCCCAAATACAATAGCTCAGCAGGCCAGCCACACCCTCTCTAAGTTAGACGGAGAGCCCGGGATTCATCAGTTCCCCAACTTTTCTCAAAGTAGGTGGTTCATAGAACACTTCAATATGATCACAGACCAATTCTCAAATAGAAGTTAGACAGGTCTTGGAACAATGAAAAAATAAAATTAAATTTAAAAAAGAAGAAGTTAGGCTCAAATATGCTGTCGCTTTTACATATGTAAGTAAATTCTAGAAATAAAACCCTCAACCTGCTATTGGTGCTACGTAAATACCCATTTTGGGGTGAAATCATGACACTGAACATGGAATCTCTCGTGATAGGTAACTTCTACCCAGTATTTACGTCCAGTCTGAGAGGGATGTTATTAGCTCCGCTGCGTCACGAAGAAACTGAGAGTCTCCGAGGCCACCTGACCTGTCTGCAAACGCGCACGGCGAGGGGTAGATCCGAGATCCAAGCCCGGGTCACCTCGCCGGTCTGTGTGTCTTGCTACAGAAATAGAGCCTCTCGGCATTGAACACCCAGCTCTGAGGAGCTGAGAAAATACCAGGTATTGTTGGTAATCGTTGTCCTACAACGTCGCTTTGTCAGCATGATGTCATGAGCTGAGCACTATAGGGTCAGATACAACCAGATGCGATCCACCAGAATAAAGAACAGAGACAATCATCCAAATGAAGTCCCCAAGCTGAGGGTTAAAACCAGTGTCCCTGAAGGCTTAGGAGAAAAAAGAAAGCTTCGCTCATTAACAAACGTAGACAGAGATGGGCCCTGCTGCTCTGTTTTGAGAAAACCTCTTTCCCTGTGGAACGAGGTTGCAGACTCTGAAAGCGTTCTTCCCGCCGGATGGCACGCCACCAGTCTACCTTCACGGCCACCAGTGGGTTTGCTGGGTGGAAAAGAAAACTCATTTGATTTTTCTATTTATTGGCGAGGATAAGGGATTAAGTGGGAATAAGCTATCGGTATCTCAATCGAGGGCAGAGGAAAGCAATCCAGGCTCTGTCTGTTATCCCCTTGGCTTTATCTCTTCTCTCACCTGAAAACTTTGATGTCGAAAATATTATCAATTTCCAGACAGTTCTGATAACCAAGCAACAGAGACTGGAAGGATTCAGTTTATAAGAATAGATACATAACCTTTCTCTAGAGAAAAAAAGCACTCTGATTTCGCTGGGATTAGACAGTCAGCATACAACACGGTTGCTTAGAAACTTTCCTTTTTCACACACAAGTGCAACATAAAATAGCTTCCAACAAAGGAATGGAGTGTTGCTAAATAAAGATGTCTTCCCAATGACCAAATCCCTCGCCAAAGGTAACACATCCTTTAAGATCTGTTTGCAAAGATAGTCTTTTGTCTTCTGTCATGGATACAAGCCAGAACTGTGCACAGATTTTACTTTTGCGGTTTGTCTTAAAAGCGCCCCAAAGTGCTCTGCTTTCCAATTCCTAACACAAGTGTGTAAGGCATCTTGATCTGATTCAGGGCTCTTGTACAAAGTTTCCTTTCTGCCAGTGCTCTTAGGAGATGTTCTGGCCAGACTTGTGGCTGTTTGACACCTTCTGCTACATTTTAATTTGAGATTTGACCAGTCAAAGCCCAGTGGGACACGGGCTTGGAGCAGCGCCCCTTTGTGGGCCGGGCCTTGTGGGGGGATGGGTTTGGAGCTGGTTTCATTCGCCTGCTAATGAGGATCCATTCTTTTGGGTTTTGTTCAGGCATGCACATCTTTGAGTGTTTTACCTCTACTTTGACATCGGTTGGAATTCTGAGCAAGATTCAGAAAACCATTTCACTGTGTGATCGCGGGTTTCTGAAATTTCCCAGGCTTTCATCTCTCTGTCCTCCTTGGCTCCGTTTGGACAAAATTCAGTGTGGAGCCGGGGGCCAGAAGATTCAAAGCGCTCTTCATGGATTTGCTGAATAGATACAGAGATGAACAGAAGTTACATTTCCTAGTAAATTTTCTTTTAGTTTTGCATTGTAGATTTTTTTAATTATTATTATTTTGTTGTAGGGGCACCTGGGTGGCTCAGTCAGGGAGGCATCTGCCTTCGGCTCGGGACATGATCCCGGGGTCCTGGGATGGAGTCCCACATTGGGCTCCCTGCTCAGCGGGGAGCCTGCTTCTCCCTCTCCCTCTGCCCCTCCCCTACCTTGTGCACTCTTGAGTGCTCTCTCTCTCTCTCAAATAAATAAAATCTTTTAAAAAAATTAACTATAAAATAAAGCCTATATACAGAAAAACACCCAGAACAAAGATATAGCTTAGTCAACTATTTATAAGGCACCTACCGCCATGAACAGACAGAACGGACCATTGTCACACTGCAGAGCAGCCCTCCCATGGGAGCTGTCCCTCTCAAAGACTATTCCTCCTCCCCGAATTTTGCAGGAACGACTTCTTTGCCTTTCCTGACGGTTTATTTGTCCAGGGGCACCCCCACTTGCATCATTGAGGTCTGCCCATCAAAAAAAACGCATTTATCTTTTTTAAGGTCCCTGCTAGTCACATTGACTTGCTCATCTTTTATTTCCCTGAAGTCAGATGGTTCAGAAGATCCGGGCTACGTTATTCGGTGTGTAGGGACTCTCACTCTCTGGATTTTGCCAGTTGCGTTTTCTTTGTGCCGCCCAGCATGCTCGTCTGTCCTTTGCTTTTCCTGCAAACGGACAGCTGAACCTAGTTTTACGCCTGTGGCAGGAGCACGGGTGATGTCACACTGTTTCATCAGAAAAGCACAAGACCCTTGAAATGTCCTCCGTTTTGGGTGTAACTATTCTTCCCACTCAGGGGTTGCTAAATGATGATATTTCAATTCTATTGTCTAAAAAATCATTTGGAATCATTTTAAGCAAGAAACCTTTCTCATCTCCTAACTTGATTATCCAGCGCTACATTTTATATTTTGAAAAACCAGGACAAACACCTGTTTCTTCTCTTACACGTATCCAGTTTCAAAGACATCTTCAAATCGCCATTGATTATTATTTTTTTTATATCATCACAAAACTAAGACTTTATTTGCTGGGTTTCATTCATTGAATTGTGATCCTTTTTGAAGTTCAGATTTTCCTATTTTGTTCTGTGGAAGCCTCTTGAAATTGGGTCTTGAGTCCCTTGACCTGGTCCTACCGAGCCTGACAGCTTCCTTGCTGCCTGGTAGTCAAGGTGTTCGATGCCGCACTGGCCTCCTACCGCAGATCTGGGGTCCGCCGCCTCTTCAAGAAGGCCCGGTTTTATGTCATGAGAAATGGCAGCACAAGGCCACAGTCTTGTCGTTAGGACTGCTCATTGCTCCCTGGTGGACCCTTGTTTTTAAGTTTTTTCAGCAGAAAGAGTTTAAAAGTAGACACTTGATAGATGATTTAATCATCTGTTTAATTGTAAACTATTCCTTGAATGCATGTCAAAGTTTCCAATTTAAATTCAGGTCGAAAGAGTTTGTATTTGACCTGTTATGTATTCCATACCTGTTTGCTTCTTCCAGGCCAAGAATCCTGGCTCTGAAAGATGTGGATGATGAGAAACTTAGAACATCCCGTAACCACGCGTTGCTTTCCCACGTTGCAGAAACAATGGTCTCAGAATAGCAATACTAAGCTGCCTGTCCCAATTTTAATGATGAAACAGTTAAAATTTATACATGTATCCAAATGCTCTCTCGAGTGTTTGCCCTGTCCTTTCTGGTCCTTCGCGCTGTCCTTGCCAGGCCCCGTAAGCGTTTCGTGCCAGGCTCTCTGATTCTCACTTAGTCTGATTTCCTTTAGTGACTACACGCGTCTTACCTCAAATTTTCTGGAGTCACTTTGGTTGCCTGAAATGTGTTCTTTAGTTGATTCTGTAGGAAGAGATGAGGGAAGAAATTTCCCCAGATTTGTCAATGTTATATTTATAACATTGGCATCGTTCTAAGTCTGTCAACTTAGGAAGACCTCCTTGTGCCGATTTGTAGAGTTTTCTAGAACATGGCAGCTTCCTTCTGACTTCATGTCTTCCTCTGTCCCTCTCCTTCATCTTGGTCTGGACCTGCCCTCTTCCTTCTTCTCTATAGTTATTACTGACATCAACTATGCTTTCTCTGAGGTTGCGCCTCTGTATGGGGCCTGCCCTGGAAGACCTCATGGGAATTCATTTCCAAGGCTTCCTGGAATTTAGGTCCTGTCTCGAGATCTGACCGCAGACCCTTGCACCTCTTCCAGGACAAACACCCCGATCAACACCGCTCACCCCCTCTATTGGCCCGTCGAGGGCTTCTTCTGGCCACAAGTCCTTAGTGCGGCTTCCATCACTTCCCACGTGGTGTGCTGGGAGGGTGTGGACCGCTCATTCCAGTGACTTGTGTTCATGCTTGGTGGTGGCCCCTCATTATTTCATTTTATTGTAGACATTGCCAGTGGATGTTCTTTGACCATTTAACTGCTTCTTTATCTGGACATTGGGGAGGTTCAGAACTATGTTGGGACCATCGACGCCATGACTGGAGATCATTCTTTCCAAGTCCTTTAATTGTCTCATGTGGTTATCTTTCTGCTTCAATGGCATTCTGATTCTTTTAGGGGGAAGGACCTCAACACAAGCCTTTGGTTCCGTGTGCTGGAGTAAGCCTGTGTGTATGGTTCATACCTGTGAATTATATGAATGCATCAAGTGAGTAGAAACTTAAAGAGGGACCAAACGGAGAGGTCAGCTAGTCTGACGTTTTAAATTTATAGCACTGGAATTGGCCTTCCTTTTGTTTCCCCCGAAATATGTCATTAGTCTATTTTTTGATGTTTTTATTAATGAAGGGTTCTAAAAAAGTAAACGTAACAAGTTTATCCATCCATCTCTCAGTTTTCTGAGTTTTTCGTGTTCTTAGAAAAGCTTCCTCCTTCCCGAATAATTGTGATAGAAGTCTTCATGGGAACCTGTATTATCTGTGTGTTTATCTGGGTTTATTTTTGTTATTGATTTTAACAAACGTTGACTCCAGCTGAAAGGTATCTGATGTTGGCAATGAGGAAGGGAATCTCAGTTCATTGTTTTTTTCCTGAAGATGGAGATTCAATTGTTCCAATACCATTTGTTAAATAATAATCAAATCGTTTTTTCCCAAAAGACAACAATACCATCCTTACTAGTTATTAAATTCATAGGTATAGTGTATATTGAATCTGTTTATGAATTAACTTTTGCCCCTTCTTTCCTAAATTTGCACCTCTCATTCCTTCCTCTCACCTGACAATGCAGCTAGTTTCTCCAAACCAGGGGTACACAGGGTGGGCACAGCAAATGTTGCCGCTGGTGGCTGATGTTAATGGAAGGGCTCCTCGGGTTTGCCTTTTAAGCATGAGACCGTCCGGCTTTTGGATTGATATATAGAAATATTCGTATTTAATTATTTTCTGTTTATTCCTACTTTGAGAATATATTTTGTTCAATTGAGAATAGAGGCTAACTTTTAATTTAATTTTAATTTCATTTAATTTTAAAATTTTAAAATTAAAAAATTAATTTTAATTTTAATAAGTGCCTTTTCAACTTCAATGGAGGTAAGCTCGTGATTGTTTTCTTTTTTCTTTTTTTTTAAGATTTATTTATTTATTTGACATAGAGAGATCACAAGTAGGCAGAGAGGCAGGGCAGAGAGAGAGGAGAAGGGAAACAGGGCTCCCCAATGAGCAGAGAGCCCGACGCGGGGCTCGATTCCAGGACCCTGGGATCATGACCTGAGCCAAAGGCAGAGGCTTTAACCCACTGAGCCACCCAGGCACCCTGTGATTGTTTTCTTTTATGACTTTTGTATAGAACTTGCATTGATAGGTTTTCTAATTTTGAATCATTTTTCTTAAAATAGACCCCCTACTTCTTCATAGGGTATTTTTTTATATAAATTTGGATTCTGTAAGCTAATATTTGATTTAATATTTCCGTTTCTTTATTCCTCAGTGAGACGGACCTGTGCTTCTCTTTCTTTCCCTTTTTGCTATCCATGTTGGCATTAAAAGAAGAATGCAGAATTATTGTCTGTGCTCTGAAGCCCGTTTAAAGGGTACAGAGGTTATCCGAATGTTGAAAGATTGCCAGAAATCCCCAAGGAATCCTCTGCTACCTTTTAAGACATATGATTTGTCAACTGTTGGGTTTTCTCTTTTGATAGGCTGCTCTGGGATCAGTTCTGTTTGTGTTTCCAAATCAGCCATTTATCCTGATTCTTGAATTTGTGTGCCTAGATGGGATCAAAATAGTCTCTTTTATATTTGATATGATCTTTTTTGTAAGTCCATCTTCCCTTCAGGAATCCTCGAAAAACACATGTATTTGTGGTTTTAGCCTATTGGGCTTCATGAATAAGTTAGTTATGAGAGAACCCAGTTTTAATTTTTTTTAAAGATCCTTGTTTTTGAACATTGCTTCAGCTCGTTTTTCTCTGCCGACTCATACGTTTCCTTTTGTATATTTATTGGTGCTCTCCATATGCTGCATTAGGTGAGCTACAGTGTTCTTTTCTGATTTGTAGAATTTCATGCTGATCTATATGACTTACACACCCGGTTTGTTATACAAATACATGCTTATGCCATCAATTGTCCTTTGAGTACTGTTTCAGCTGTGTGGTACAGATTTTCATAGATTTCATTTTATTATCATTATTTCCTATGCAGTACACAGAGAGGGTTTTTATTTCTTTATCCTAGAATTTAGTTTTTTGGGGGGGGCATAAATACTGGTAATTATAGAGAGGAGCGTTCTACTGTTTTCTACCTTTAAAAGAATTTGTGGTTTAGTTCCTTTGTGACCAGGGCAAAAATACAAACCTGCCCCCGCCAGCTCTGGACACAGTTCGTGACAAGTGGGAGCACCTGTCCTAAGCCCAGATGTCCCCTTTCCTGACTTATCTCTTCCCCTCTCCAAAGTAAACACTTAAATAATTGTCCATTGCAGACCTTAGTGCTTTAAAACAGAGTAACCTCTTGTTTGAAACATTTGTACAAATACAAATTAAAAAAAAGATAATTATTTACTAGGTATCACATCTGATGGATTTACAGAGTTTGGTTGTGAAATGTTAAATTAGCAGCAATAAGTGGGCCCTGGACTTGGAGTTGTGCCCCTGAGTGCAAGAACACCAAACCAGCGATCTTCGTGATGACCGAGCCTGCTTTTTCTCATTTGATGACTGGGAATCCAGAGAAGTTATGTTTCCATCTTCCCATAATGCATAGCACCTGCGAATTGAAAATGGTGGTGGAAGAATGAATTCCAATGACCGTTTTCTTCCACTAAGATCAACGGTTGGACGTGGACACTGCGTCACACTATAATTTCTGTCGATTGGCCCATGGCCGACCCAACATGCTCTGAAGACACAACTTTGGGTCCATACGAGATGGACACACACACAACATGTCACACAGATCTGGTCACAGACGGCCGTGTTGTGTGGACGGATCCTAGAGCCTCAGGAGGGCCCAGGAGACCCACAATGTGGACTCTGTGGGATATTAACATCGAGCGAGGCACATCTCCTCTAGAAATCTCGGGTAAGGCTTCTCACCGCAGCCGTGATCTGGGTCAGCAGAGTGGGGCTGATGGAGCCCGACTGTGACACGGCACCGATGCCCGCCTTCTTTTTAGTTCACTAAAAGGGAGGCCTGTTCACCTCGGTCTCCCAGCTAAGGGTCACTGGGCCTAATCTAGCCCTTTCCCTACATTTTCGTGTGGTTCCCACAACGTGCCCTGCGAGGTGGGCCTTGCTGTTGTCCTCATTCCACAGCCAGGGAAGGAAGCAAGTATGTTTTTGCGCTAAGCACTTTAAACGCACAAACTCATTTACTTCTTCTAACAACCCTGACAGACCACTCGTCCTATTTTCCACATTTACAGATGAAGATGCAGTCTGGAGACGGTCACTAGTCCAGTTTCGTGCCAGGTGGGTCACAACCAGTCTTTCCACTCAGGGCATACGGCACCTAGAGGATGGGCTTGCGAGCCTCCAGCCCCGGACTTCAGCTCCGATGACCATCCCTGCCCTGGGGTCCGCCCCGCTGTGAGCAACCCAGTCTCACAAGGGTCGCCGGTGGAGGATCAAGAAGCACGGGAAGCTTTATTCAAGCTCTGTCCTCCTTGGTGAAGCAGCGCCCACGGAAACACAGCGGGCTAGGAACGTGCGCCTCGTCCAAAGCCATTTTTAAGGGTCAGGCCCATGTTGGTCTCCTAGAGAATGACTCAATTCAGAAGAACTTCCTTGTGCGAAATGTTTTCCGCCGTTAGAGGTGCATATTTCTGATGACCTGCATCGAGTCTGTGGTGGCGGACCGCGCCAGCAGACGTCCACAGGGCGGGTGAGGACAGCCTGGCCAGGGCGGCACTGGAACTCGGACTGCAGTGCACCCGGAGCCGGAGCCGGCCGGGGGGACGAGCGTGGGGAGGAAGGCGGGCGGCACTCGAGTCGCACCCCTGCTTTACACTTCTGTAATGTGGGAAATTGTCTTTGCGGGAATCTTCAAGGTTAACTTGAACCACAATTAAAGAGATAATAAATTAAAGTTCTGTGATTCTCAGAGATCAGTATCTTCAGTTTAATTCACAGAGATTTTGCTGCATATTGAGGGGTAGCCTTCGGGGGCGTGAAGGTCAGACGCGGGTCCCAGCGTCTGTGGGCTCTCATCCCTGTATTGTCTCCACACTCTGATCTCTGGAGGTAACATGGGGGCTTGTACCTGCTCATCGCTGATCCTTTTCCATCCGATTGGAAAGAGCTTGGCACTAAAAATCCCCGGGCCCCTGGATTTGACCAGCCAACTTCCCTTTGGTACGTGTAGTGTAGCAGTGTTAGAGACGTCATTCCCTTCTCTTTGGCACTAAGAAGTCTGTACACGGGTGCCCCTGCTCCACGACACAATCCTTACTCTCTCCCTTTCAAAGGTGAAGCAAAGGTAGACACAGACAGGAAGTACTTAGACCCTAAGAATTCCATAGAACTTAATTTTATTTCCCGACGGAGGTGGCTTCGGGTCCTGGGCAGCAGGACGGACCCCAGCCCCGGCTCCTGCGACGTTTGCCCCTGCCCAGGAAACAACGCGTTCCCATCGTGCTGGAGTCTCTCCTCTCCCGAAGATGTCATCCAATGCCGTGATGTACACGTATCGGTTTGCCAGGGATCGCTTAGCAACAGGACCCTGTGTTCTGCCAACTTTCTCTTCATGCTGACAGCCTAGATTTCACAGAAATTGTGCTTTCTAGAAGGCTTGAGGGATCGGGAAGGGTGACGAAGGGATGCCTCATTGCAAACACAGAAAGATATTGGCACTGGCTGACCCTGTTGATGATTTCTGGGGATACTTTAGGTGTTATTTTAACGGCATGTCGTTCAACAATTTATTTTTAATCACTGGCTATTAATCAGCTGCAGACTGACGTCAGTTACCATATAAAGCTGATGACATAGTGTTGTGTTTGTGCAGAAATATAAACTTGATTTTAGCCATAAACATTGAAAACCAGCATAGAGCTAACGCACTGCCAAGGGGATGTTACCACGTTAGTGATGTCTACTCACCTTGTGAAAAACAAGCCCACGATGTCTTACACGTTTATGGTAAGATCTGGGACTCGTCTGGGACCAGGTGAAGGATAAAGTACCAGTCATCTTACCCTAGTCCTTCAGCTTCTCCTGACTCATGCCCTACAGGAAAAGGGGACAGTGTCGCAGATACATTACGAAGAGGAGTGTTACCTGTGTTTAAGTGTAATAAATGCTCCTCCTTTTAATGACAGGCCCTTCTGTGATGACGTGATATACGATTTATTTTAAAAGAGTATCTCGTCACGGCAATGACAAAGCACACAATGGGAAGAATAATGTTGTTCCTTCTAAGGGCGTCCCTGTTTCTCACTCAGTATGCTGCTCACCTATTGTACAGATGCTCTATAGAGTTAAATGACTTTTCCTCCTATTTTCTTCGTGAGGTTATTATCTGATGCTAAGAAAGAAGATGATATTATTCTTTCTTATAGAAGTCATCCCTAAATGTGGGTCTGAATTTATCACAGGAGAATTGGTATAACATATCCAACAGTTTTTCTGGAATTCCTTACATCCACCGCTACCACGAGGGAACGGAGGTCTCTGCAGGTACGTTTCCAGACCCAGGAAACGTTTTTCACACTTTTAAGATATATAGGACTAAATTATTACGAGGGTTACTTTACAGCCAGGCCGTAAAAGGCAGAAATTGATGAAATGATGGCAGTTCAACAGCAAGTCGGTGGGCAAGACCGACTCCATTCTCCCTTCCAGTGTCCGCGTTAAAACAGGCCCCTCTTCGATGTGTCCATTCTGCCAGACGCGTGTTTGCTTGCGGTGGTCATTCATTCCACTTACACTGCATCTGAGTTTCTGTTCCACACACACACGTGTGCACACTCACACACACAGAGACGTGCACACTCACACATGGACACGCACACTCACACACACAGAGATGCGCACACACACACGGATGTGCACATTCACACACAGACATGCACACACAGACGTGCACACTCACAACTTCACAGACTTCAAGCCGTCAAACAGGCTGAAATGTTCAAATAATGACTGTAGGACAATATTTTCAGCTTCTCACATGGGAGGCTGGTGACATGGTGGTACTAGCTCAGAGGAGGCGTCATCCCCAGGAAGAAAGCTACTGTACTTCCTCCACGTTGCAGAGGAGGTGGATGGTTTACGGTGTATGCTTTGGAATTAGATGAGATTTAAAATCTCGTTCTGATGTCCCCTCTGTCACCTGGTGTCACCCTGGCCATCTACCTAACCTGCCAAAATGTCAGCGTCATCAGACATAATCCATGAGGGCAGTGATTCCCACCTGACAGGGCGGTTATGTGGGCCTGCGAGGAGACAGCGCACCTGCAGTCTCCCCACAGGGCCGGGCACAACGCCTGCTCAGGCAGTTACGGATTATCTTGGGTCTCTGCTTCTCTGGAGTCAGGCACAGCTTCCTGCCCTCCCTGGTTGGATACTGGTGGCTGTGAATTTATCCTTGTTGCCCCACTTCAGGTTATTTTCATCTAGGGACACAATTACACCCCTGAAAAAGTCATGTAAGGGACAGGAGGATCGGGGGGACAAATACTGGTGTAGAGACAAAGGACAAAGGACAGTTGACTCTTCATGATGGTCTAGACAAGCTTGAGTTGTGCTGCTCCTAAGGGAAACTCAGGGTTAGGTTCCTACGAGGCTCCGGCCACCGTTTTCTCATCAGCGGATCAATGCATAACTTTGACGTATGTGTTTTTCTCTTTAAAGGTGCCTTATTTAGTAATAGTATTGATCCATTAACACTAAATTCAGGGCCAACAGCCCTACAGCTCTTGCCTGAAGAAACTCAACTACCACCTGTGTTTTCCCCAGTAGACAGCTCTTCAGCACGACAGCTGGACCATTGCACAGCAGTGAAATCACACACAGAAATGGGAAAAACATGGCACTAAGTAGAATGCAAAAGGTAGGCTCGTTCACACTATGAGAGCTGAAACAGGAAGCAAGGGCCCTCTGCTTGGCCTCCGCTGGAACGTGCACCATGAGCAACTTAAACATTCGGCCGTTCAACACATGTCTGCTAATGACCACAAGAGCTCTGTGGGTGTAAGAGTTGGGGGTCACCAAAAAATCTAGTGCATAGGCTAATTTGCAAATACAGAGTCTGTGAACGAGGGGGACTTACCTGTACATGACTCTCAAGCCATGTTCTCCAACAGACAAGATCTTGAAAGTCTGGGCATGGCCATCATGCAGTTGAAAAAGCTTGTTTTCATTATAAAAATGGCAAACAGGAAGGCCTATGGCTGCACAGAATCAGAGTCTAAGTTCCAGGGGTCAATGACCCTCAGGCCACTGGGAACGGAGGTAAACTGGAACGGTGAAGACACACCATTTCAGCAGGAGCCACCTAATTTTAGTGGATGCCATACCAAGATGGAAGAAGGTTGACAGGGCTGGTGCAGTAGCGGGCTCTAAGACAGTGAAATTGGGTCTTTAAAATCCTAATTGTTTGTATCCAAGATAGAACGGCCCAGCTTAGCAGCAGTTGGCATCAAAACAGCCCAGCGCTTCCACATGTGGTGAGCTGAGGCCAGCTCACGGGGCTGTGTCCCAGAGGCAAGTCTGATGCAGACTGAAAGGCGCGGAGAGCAGAGTTCTGCTCGTTCCTGCAGGAAAACCACCGTGGGGGTGTGGATAAAGGACTCGAACCACACAATGTAAGTCACAGTTGGAAGACTGGGGTGTGTTCTCCAAAAGACTGAAGAAAATGAATAATTGGAAATATTCCACTGATTGTCTCATGAGAAAAAAAAATCCATTGGCATTTCTTTCTGGGTGGAAGAGAAAGGGGACTCGTGGCTGTGCTCGGCAGATCTCACCAGGGCAGCCTGCTTGAGAGGGGACAACTTCCCACCCCTGCAAGAATCAGACAAGAACCACGCCAACGGTCTTAGCTTAGTCTTCCAAGATAACGCCTCGGAGTCTCTGGACTCAAAGTGAGGTCAGTCCATCACCAAAGTCAGAGAAATGTCAAGGTGTCTTCCTGAGGCTGGGCCAAGTGCTCTCCTTTTCTGCAGGATCCTACGGAAACACGGAAGAAGGCAGCTGTTTCTTGCAGAGCGCGATGGGCCACAGGTGGGACGGGAAGCTCCTGAATGGGAGTGGCAGGCCGCAGGGCTGCGTCAGGGTCGTGGTGTCAGAATTGCGGATAGCTGCCACGTGGGAACCCACGCATGTCACAGGAGAGGAGCAGAGTCCCGCTGTGATTTTTAAATATCAATATACGGAGGAGTCAACAAGGAAAAATTAATGAATTAGGTTTCATTTTCACTTGTTTATATTTTACCTCTGTTGCCTTTTTCAAAGAGATTTCGTAAATTAAGTCAATTATTTTATTTGGATACAAGTGGCACGGGAGGAAATAATCTTGAAAGAAATAGTCTTAGGGGCAACTGGGTGGCTCAGTGGGTTAAAGCCTCTGCCTTTGGCTCAGGTCATGATCCCAGGGTCCTGGGATCGAGCCCTGCATCAGGCTCTCTGCCCGGCAGGGAGCCTGCTTCCTCCTCTCTCTCTGCCTGCCTCTCTGCCTGCCTGTGATCTCTGTCTGTCAAATAAATACATAAAATTAAAAAAAAAAAAGAAAGAAAGAAAGAAAGAGTCTTATAGATGTGGAAGTGACATGACTCCTCAGGCCATGACTTTTTAGGTGATGCTCAATGTCAAACATAGACCTTTTCTTTTAAAATATGCATTCAGTCCTAATTTGTGTAGGAAGATTCCAAGTGTACAGTCCAGCCCTTTTTCCATACAGGCCTCTGACCATAAGTCCTGGTAGATACAAGGAAAATGAGGGTACAGATTTTGCCTATCAAAATTACAAAAAGGCAAAAAAGCTATGCAACCTTTTGACAAGAGTCGACCGTGAGCCAGGTATTAGCAACCCTGAGGGAGGGCAGATTGCCAGTCAGTAGCAAAAACACTAAAAATGGTGTATCTCCTACGCAGCACGTACGCTTCAGAAAACGAACAAGAGCGTTCACAAAGACTTAGCTGTGGTGATAAGCAGTGTGGAACATGAAGAAACTGGACTCGCTGTCCAAGAGGGGTGGTGTATCCATTTGTTGCCATTAAAGTCATGTTGCATTTAGTAACAAAAAAAAAGGGGACTATTTTTCCGGAAATAAATTAAATAATAAAACAGTATAGTTCTTATTATAGAAAGAACACATATCCATATGTGTATATGTGTGGATAGAAAAAGAAAAAAATATCCATAAAATGATCAAAAAGTTTTATTAGGAGAAATCCTTACGATACACCGAGTGGAGAGACTAACAGGATACTTCCCACTGTGCCCATTCACTGGGCTTCACTGACCCTTAGCTAAGCTGGGCCTCTTCGTTTATTTACATCCCTAGTTCTACTTCCACACCCCTATGGACACCAGGCCATTATGCCAGTCAGCAGACCACGTCGTTTGCAGATATTTTATATAAATGGCTGAGAACTAATGACTTTAAAAGTCAAATAATAGCGATATGACTATTACATAAAAATAGAAATAGTAACTTATTTATACGAAGTGTCAATATTTTAATGTCCCCAATTATCTGCCTTCTTAAATCAGAATCCAAGACAAAACACACACCTCAATCACTATGTCTTTTAAAATGTTTAACTTTTAGGTTATTTATCCCTTTTGTTTGTTTGTTGCAATTTATTTATTAAAAATCCTGTGGATTGCAATCCTCGATATTCTGTAACGTGTTTTCCTGCCGCCCGTATTTGTTAGAAACTGATGGCACCTTCGATGTCAACTAATAATATGAACCCTTTATTCCACTGGGAGTGGTAAATGGTGATATTCTGGAGCTGTCATAATTCTCTCAGCCAAAACCAGAATACCTCCATAAAATGAAACTTCCCTTATGAATTCTCTGATCACTGTGTTCACTTAGGAAAAGCAGAATAAATGCTGGCGTTCCCCCCTTTACTCGTCACTTTCCCAAATAGTTATCTGTTTGTCTAGCATCTTTTAAATAAGCAAGAAGGCCAGTGAGGCTTTTTAAACATCATGTGAACCAGGAGACTGGAACATGTGATGCATCAATGCCGATACTATTACTGATGCTCATCTTGCCCATTGGTCAAAGGGGATGATTTCGGGTGGACCCCTATAGCTTCCTGCATTCACAGTGATCTTTGATAGCTGCTCCACTGTCCCTGGCGACCCCCTCCCCGCTACGGTGCCAGGCGGCACCTGACTGCAACCACCAGGGGCTCTCAGCCCAGCTGTCCCCCTGCACCCTCCCCAGCTGACCCACAGAATTTCTGAACCACAGAAACTGAGGTGTTCACGATTGCCATGACTCTCAACTCATTCAGTCTTTGGACAGAAATAATCAGTAATTCTGGATTATTAACCAAATAAATATGATTAACCAAACCAAATTTAACCAATAAATAACCAAATGGAACACCTTAAACACACACGTGTGTCTGAGACACCCATGTCTGTATGTACAGAGAGAAAATAGAACTAGGTCAAGGGGACAGGAGCAGAACATCTCTGTCTGCACCATATTTTGTAGATTTAATTGGGAACTATGTAAATGTTTTACATAATTATACATGATTTTACAAAGCAGTACCTGAACCCTAAAACACAGCGGGGTAGATGAGCACGTGTATTGGGGAGGTGACAGACATAACCACACAGAAAAGAGTTATTTCAAGGACTTTTAAAGCAATAATTTCACTGGGGCTTCTCAGTGCAGAAATGCAAGGACAGGAAGAACCAACCCCACAAAACGTGAAAACATGAAGCTCTTTTCAAAATCATTGATTCATAACAATGCTGCTATTATTTTGTGGACAGGAATTATGACACAATGTCCAGTAAAGCAAATAAGTAATTATGTTGTTTTCTTGAAAAATCAAAATTGACATCCCATAAAAGAAAAACAAATATAAAAATCCAAGAAGTCTGTTGCCTGGAACCCTAGAACCTCATCTTCCGAGTAAAATTCGCGAATCCTGTCTCCGGAGCTGCCGTTTGGGGGCGTGACGTCCATTCTCCCATCGCACCATACAAAGGAGAAGCAGAGGAGTGGGGGAGCCAGAAGGCACTCGCCCTGGCTCGGGAGCGCGCTCGAGGGACGAGGGTCCTGTCCTCTCCTTCAGCGTTCTAGAGTGACCGCAGTGGGGACGAATGGGAACATGTGTGTGGCCGGGCTGGGGGCACGAGGAGCACTGGGAAAGGGAGAGCAAGGTGGAGGGAGGGAAGGGCAGGAGGAGAGGAGAAGCAACACGTGAGAAAGAAAAATTAACAAAGTCCCATATAATTGGGCATTTTTTGACTCACCATCAACCTAAAAGCACTGAATCGCATGACGGGACACTCGTCATCACACATGTATGGTTCTGTCCACATCCCAGAGCTGCAAGCACTTCCGAGAGAGCGGGAGCCGTTCTCATCCTCCTCCCAGAGACTCGGCTGAGGCTCCGCTGACACCTGCTCATTGGTAACACACCTGCGAGGCTCTAAGGTGTCTGATGGCTGGACACGGGGGCTGGGGATGCGTCCCACTCGACCTCCCGTGGTGGCTCTTCAGCCTTCGGGTTACGTGCCTAAATCATCCCTCGTGATTTCAGTTCCCATTTTTAACAACGCGTGACATTGGCTCCTGCCTTGAAATGGAAAATGAGACTTTCTAGAACCTTCCATTCTTATGATCAGTTTGTGTTCGCAATCCCTTTGCTCCGCAGGGTTGACCCTCGTATGAGCTGGGTGCTGTGGGCTCCCTCTACCACGGGGCCAGAATCCCAGGGTCGCCTTCTCTGGGGTGACTGATGCTCTCTGTGGACTCACGTGAGTCAGGGGTTCGCCAGGCACATCATTTCCCAATAACCCGAGTGGAGAAGCTGGTGTTTTCTACCATGACCTACCCAGCATTTGAGGGGCAGCGAGTGTGGTGGCTGAAAGGCAACATTATGCCCATGCCTGGGGGTTACTAGAGCTCCTGTTCCAAAGAGTCGGGACATACCAGGCACATCCCCATGTTCAGTGTCGTGAAAGTCTGAGTCCGGCACCAAAGGACCACAGCAGCAAACAGACGCAGATCTGGGATACATGATCTGAGCAGGGAGCAACGCCCAGCCTCCCTCACCAGGTTGTTTTCTATTACCTTCTGGAACCTTCTGTGATTGTCCCCTAGGTCTCTGAACTGATTTCTGTGGGACTGGCTGAAACGTGCCTGTCTCTGGAGAAGGGAGAGGGCTCCAGATGGTAACAGGAGGAGAGCCGCCAGAGGGGCCGAGTGCCAGAGATGGGGGAAACGTGAGCTCGCTCGTGGCCCCGGATCCCCTCCACGTGACCTCCACATTCCACAGACCTGACCTGGGGCCGCTTGGTGCCAGAAGATCACCTGAGAACTTTATTGGTCTCTCAGTGCGAATACTTCAGAGGTAACCGAGGAAGCTTGTGGCCCCGTTACAATACCCTCTTCTCTAACGAAAGACCTGTTCCAGCAATCTTGGTCAGAGCCAGGCCTCTCCATATTCTATTTTTGAAACAATAGGTGGACCTACTCCAGCCCATTTCCTGGACTGGGGCTCTGATGATCTTTGTTACCTTTGAGTAAATATGACTTCTTTCCGTGACTACGCAAACACCATTTAGAATTCACAACATTCTGGGACACCCTTTCTGAACCACACGCTTTGACTTTCTAGAACCTTCCATTCTCATGAAATAGACACTAAAGATTACTTTTCCGTCCAAATGAATACCTGTAGCATATGTCCTAGCATCTTGTGAGATCTGGAAAGAGAAAGCAGTGTAATAATTAGCATTGCAAAAATTCCTTTTCTCGTTCCTATTTATTAAGCAAATGTTCTTGGAAAGGCCCTTAAATTATAATTTATATGTTGCATATACATACGTATATTATTGGAACTTTACTCAGATTTTTTTCTGCATGATTTTTAATGCCTTAAAGTGCTTACATTTGCATTCAGCCACTCTTCTGAAGATTAATAGAACCAGCAAAAATAATCAAATTATGAACAATTTAAAAATAGGATTTTGAACATACATGCCCATTTTTTTTCCTTTTCATTTTTCTCAGCTATCGTTTGGCCCGAAGCCTCAAAGATTTGAGGAAAGGGAAACAAAATCTAAATTACAAAACAGTTTAGATCTTAGATTTTTATCTCTTCTTTGTCTCTGTAGAATATAGACTCTGTTCTGGGCCACCCTGCCTCTGCTGTAGCACCCATGGCCAAGGGCAGCCTTTGCCGGCCTCTGCAGAAGGAAGGAGCAGGGACGCTCTGCTTCCCAAGGGATGCCACCAGTCCCCGTGGGACTGCCATTGGTGGAATATGGAGCGCTCCCAGAAAGAGGAGACAAGGGTCTTTACTGGTGCATTCACACTGAGCGAGACCTTGCTTCTGCCTTCAGTCCTCGATCAGCATGCCCTGTCTGAGTGAGCAAGAACGCAGTGTCCTTGAGCCTCTGTTTGATGATGAATAATCGTACAGGGAGCACAGTCATTCTGAAACCACACAGGACAGTATCACATCCAGGCCGGGCTCGCTCTACGTGGGATCTCTGAGCCAACTCCACCAGCACAGCCTGGAGAGACGGTTCAGAATCTGTGGGGATGAGAGCTGTGTTTTGACAAATCCTCCTCATTCTGAAGCCACTGGACAATGGCTCCACGTCACACAGCAGCATGAGCTTACTCTCCTCGAGCACAAGGAAAGTACAGAGCAAGGACACTGCGGTGCAAGGAGCAAGGGTCGACGCCACAGCCGCAGCAATCGTGGTGTGGGACACGGGTTCTGTGACTTCACACCCACTCCTGATCTTCAGGACAAGCAGGGCAGTGATGGTGGAATGCTTTTCTGCTGTAAAAACCAAGGTGCCAAAGACCGCAGCGTGTTGACTGGCACGTTAGCAGTTCTCCGTAGCAAGGTGTCCCTCTGATCGTATGGGGATCATATGTTTTCTCTCTGATGGCCAATTCTCTTCTTGCCTGGGAACCCAAAGAGCTGTATGGGAAGGAAGTGGGAACGAACAGCCCAGGGAGTAAGCGAAGGCGTCAGGGCATCGAAAGTCCGACTTGGAAGGAGAACGGCGGGGTTGGTAGCAGCCTCCTCCAATGTCTCATGACCCACCTTTACCTGCACCACTTGAACTGGGCTGAGAACAGCCCCACCGACGTTCCAGGGCACGTGCATGCCTGGTGCAGCACAAGTCCTTCAGCTCGCTAGTTACTATCCAAGAGCAGCCCGTAACCCCACCTCCTTCCTGGAGCACGCTTCTCTGTGCTCTCCACGACGCTGCATCTCCCCGCCTTTCCTTCTGCTTCTTCTGGGGCTCCCTCTTCCTCTGCGGTCCACATCCCAAGTGTGGGAGCTCCTGGATCCTGAACTCTGTGCTCTGTTCTCTGTATGCTCTCAAGGCTGCCAATGACAGCCCATGGGGTCTAAACTCCCATCTGCATACAGATGCCTTGGAACTTCCAATCTTTACCCAGAACTCAACTCTGGGTTGCAGACCTGTGCTTCTCACTTGAGGTCCTTACTTGGCTGAACAATGTCTTATCCTCTCTACACCTCACCCCCATCTTGGTCCTTCTCTGCTGTTTCTTACTGGTGAATGGTCCTTCCACCTTCTATCCACCCGTCCCCCAGGCCTTTGTTTTCCTTACTTCCTGCACCTACCCTTCAAGCTCAGTGGTTACCTTCCAAATCTCTGCACCCTGCCCCCATCTCGCTCTGCCCATCTCCAACCCCACCTTCCTGGTCCAGGCTGCAGGCATCTCTCATCTGGATTACTGCAATGGTCTCATTACTTCTCAATGCTCCTTGTCTTCACACCATAGTCAGAAACGGCTTTAGAAAAAGACTAACTTGGCTGTGTCCTCCTTCCCTTAGAGAACGGAAGTCTTGAGTTCAAGCCCACTCTTGCTTGGGGGCCACTGGACCTGGTTGACTGAGCCCTGCTCCTCCCTCTTCTTCACCAGATTCCAGATCTTCAGGTCACCAGTTCCCTCCCACGTGCGGCAAACGGACAGACTGTTCCCTCCGCCCACATCCATCCTCTTCCTTTCTTTGACTGGCCAACCCTTCACACGTCTTTAAGTCTCCAGTCAAGTATCACCGCCTGGGCGTGGCCTTCATTAACCACAAGGCAAAGCCAGACTCCCCATTGTATAGCTTCCTAGCACCCCGTGACTGTATTTTCTTCCTTCTTCCCAGAGTTGGCACATTCGTGTTTATTCTTATGGATATATGACTTACGTCTGTCTTTCCGAGGAGACCAGCAGCTCCACAAAGACAGGGACCAAGGCTCTTTACTCCTCTTTAGGATCGAGGCAAACCAACCCGCCTCCCGCTGGTTCTCAGCAAAGCTTCAGGGGAACGCAGGACAAAGGCTGGAGCCCACAGCACAGAGTCAATCTTCATGATCCCCAGGATCTGGCCCCGTCTGTCTTCCTTCTTCAAGTTCCCCAGGGTTGCTCACAGGGATGCCCCACATCTGCCAGGGATCTCCTCCCCTCACCGCGAAAAGTAAGCAGAGAGGTGATGGCGGGGAATCCTGGGGCGCAGGCGTGAAGTGGGCTGCCCCCGATGAGGAGGAGAGTGGGGACCAATCTACCATGACTGTCATCACTGCCACCGTCATGTCCGGAAGTCACCTCAGTTCCTGAAAGAGATTTATCCTTAAGTTTTATTTTTTCATTCTTTGCCTGTTTCATTTTGATATCAAGGATGAGCAGGAGAAATTTCTTTCGCTTTTTTTTTTATTTTCAAGAAGAGTTTGTAAATGCTTATAACTGCATTTTCTTCGGAAATCTGGGAGAATTTACCTGAAAAATTGCATAGGGCTGTTGTTTTCTCTGGGGCAAGATTTTTTTTTTTTGATTTTTTTTTTTTTTTATTTGACAGAGAGAAATCACAAGTAGGCAGAGAGGCAGGCAGAGAGAGAGAGGAGGAAGCAGGCTCCCTGCTGAGCAGAAAGCCCGATTCGGGGCTCGAACCCAGGACCTGGGATCATGACCTGAGCCGAAGGCAGCGGCTTAACCCACTGAGCCACCCAGGCGCCCCTGGGGCAAGATTTTTAAAGACTGATTCAAATTGCCGGATGCTTACGAGATTGTTCAAGCCTTCTAATCTGAATAGAGATAATCTCAGATTTTTCAAACACCAATTTCAGTGTATTTCTAGGAAATTGTCCATTTCGTTTAGATTTTTACAATTAAAAAAATTTTTAAATCTCTCTTGAGGCTCTTCTCTATTGTTGGCCATTCCTGCCCCTCCCCCACCTGCCCCCTTTGATCTTGATCAATCTCGTGAGAGGTTTACTTGCCCTTGTTTCTGAGAACCAGTTTTTGACCTTGTGGACTCTGCCTATTCTGTGTTTTTGACCTTGTGGACCCTGCCTATTCCGTGTCCTTCTTCTCACCTTTACCTTGTCCTTCCTTCTACTTTGTAGACTTCTGTTGCTTTGCTTTTCCTAAATTCGTGCACACGGCAAGCTGAGCTCACGGCCCTCTCACTCCTCTTGCGCTCTGACAGCGTCGTGGACTTCCCTGTGACCCCCGGGCTGCCCCAAGCCTGGTTTACGCAACGCCTGCGGGTCTCGGGTCTCACCCTCGCTCACTCGCATCCTCTGTTTGCATTCTGGCTTCTCTCTCATGGACGCTTGACCTGTGAATTACATGTTGTGAAAGTCCAATCCGTTTCCTCCCCGCCTCTGTGATTTAGGAGCCGAAGGCACCGTAATCCAGGAACGGGGCCGGCTTGTTCCGACGCTGGAACGGAGGGAGGCTTCTGCTGCACTGCACAGTGCCTGAGAGTCGTGCAAGTGTTCTTGGTCGGAGCGAAAACAACGTGTCCTCACACTGTCCGGCAGTTTTCATTACCTGGCTGTTACCTCCAGCGTGTTAATCGTGTTGCTGGGAGCTCCCTGAGCTGCGCGTTTCCCCCCGACCCAGTGGGTGCTCACTCGGTCCCGTGGGCGCCTCCCCATTGGCCAACGACACTCTTCTCGTCTCCCCGAACCCTGTCCGTTGTCTGTGTTCATATGTGCTGCTCTCCTATCACATCCATAAATAGTTCAAATGTGTACGCCCTCCCAGGCAGTTCAAACTTAAATTAAGATATAACGACCCTCTTTATCTTTAATAATGGTTTTTGCCTTTTAGCTTTGTTTTCTGATATTAATATGACTCTGTCAGATTTCTTTTGGTGGTTATTTGCCTGGCGCTCAGGTTAATAACCTGAGCAATTTTGATGTTCTTGTGCTTTAGGCTTATCTCTTGCAAAGGGCATATAATTTGATTCTTAAAATCCCATCTGGAAATTTCTATCTTTTACTTCCCAAATGTATTCTTTGTGATTACTAATATCCTTGGATTTATTTCCACCACTGCACTCTATGATTTCTATTTGGTCTTCTGCTTTCTGTATCACTTCATTCTTCTCCTTCACTTATGGGTTTTTTTTTTTTAAGATTTTATTTATTTATTTGACAGACAGAGATCACAAGTAGGCAGAGAGGCAGGCAGAGAGAGAGAAGAGGAGGCAGGCTTCCTGTGGAGCAGAGAGCATGATGCGGGGCTCGATCCCAGGACCTTGGGATCATGACCTGAACCAAAGGCAGAGGCTTTAACCCACTGAGCCACCCAGGCGCCCCTCACTTATGTTTCATGTATATGACAGAATATTTTATTTATTATATATATTATTTATATATATATTATATATTTCCATTTAAAATAGCATGCCTAATGTTAACTCAGTATATCTACTGTTCTCATGAGCGAGACAAAGACCTGGGGATCTCTCCTATCACCCTCCATGGGGCTCACCTACTACTGTTGGCCATTTGATCTTAGTATTAATTTTATTACGATGAATTAGACATTTCAGTTACTGTCCTGTAAGCCAATGTTGGCTAACCTTTCCCACCTGCTCCCGGGCCACTTGTTTGCACACTATTTTGGGGGTGATTTTTTTTTTAAGATTTTATTTATTTATTTGACAGAGAGAAATCACAAGTAGGCAGAGAGGCAGGCAGAGAGAGAGGAGGAAGCAGGCTCCCTGCTGAGCAGAAAGCCCGATGTGGGGCTTGAACCCAGGACCTGGGATCATGACCTGAGCCGAAGGCAGCGGCTTAAACCACTGAGCCACCCAGGCGCCCCTTTGGGGGTGATTTTGATTCTCTCTAAAGCTGTTCTTCCCAAGGCTCCTTTAGGAAGTATCTGGGGCTATAAAATCCTCCCGTTTTTGGTTTCCTAAAAAATCTCCTTATTTCACTCTTAATCTTGAGAGATAATTTTATTATGTATAGGAATCTAGACTGACATTTGTTTTTCTCATTCTTTTAAGGACATAGTTCTACTTTCTTCTGATTTCATAAATGTTAATCACTTCTGAAAAATTCTCAGTTATCAGCTTTTCTTGATTCTCTCCCTCATATCCCATTTTCTTGGTCATTTTACATTTCAAATCTGATCCTTACAGTATGTGAAGACTTACAGAATGGAAACAAGTCGCTTGGGGCTTTGTAGAGACTTGTTTCCTTACTGTGAGGTGGTTTATTTTTTATCGTGAGCTAGGGCTTGGCCAAGTGTAATGTACAGAAATCTGTAGGGAACAGAATTGAGGATTATTTGCTCCCGAGGGGATTTGCCCTACAATAAACTGGATGTCACCTGCCTGGAGAAGGTTCATAGAGTGCCTCAGCCTGAAGGTTCCCTGAACAGAGGGTCATTACCATTAAACTCCAGACCTACAGGACACCGAGCTCATGACCCCCTATTCTGAGAGGACGTTGTTTCCTTTGGAAGAGAATGGAGTTAGAGGTGTTTTTTCAGGGTTTTCTTGCAAGCAAGCAATCAGGAATTTCTCACCCACCATTTCTCTGAACCTCCAGTTGCTTCTATCCTAGCTCTGTGCAGCGGCTTGAATTCAATGAGGCTGCTTTGTAAACACACTCAAAGCCCAGTCTTCCCACTAAGGGACCCCGTTAACCCCCAGAACTAGGGTGCCACTACTGGCATTTGTCCCCAGACTTTGTCAGATCAACTTCTATGCTTACCCTTACTCAGCTCTGGTCTCTTTTTACTCAGATTTTTTTTTCTAGCCCTTAAAGAGTTCTGGGGTGTGTGTGTGTGCGTGTGTGTGTGTGTGTGTGTGCATGAAGGCATGAGGGCATGTGTGCAGTGAGCAGCAGGTATTTTTTCATAACTTACTCAGGACGAGGACATTCTAGAAAACCTACTCTTCTATAAAAGAGGGGTTTTGACAGTTGGATTCCCCTAAGTTTCTAGTTTCTGCAGAAGCTCTGATGCCCGGTTAGGACTAGATATGATAGCATGTGTGTGTTTAAAGCAGAGGCTGGGTTAAGCTAATTGAGAACAGTTTTCCCCTGATGTCCTCTGTCTCCCACCAGGGAAGAGATTAGGGTGAGAGAGTGACCTGTAATTCCCGCTCTGGCCGAGGACCTTCTGCTTCCTTCTATCTCATTGTTCACACGGACACAATCATTTCCATACCCAGGCCCTAACTCCGGTGTGTGTATTAAACGTCCTTGGATGCAAATGTATCCTTGGAAGACGCACCGTGTCGATGTGATTTTAAACTACACAAATAATTCCGTGGTACGGATCCCGTTTTGCTTTTCCACCCAATGTTACGCTTTCAAAATCTCACTTGCTTCACGCTCTGGCCTCAGATGCAACCATGCGCGTTCATCGTACTTACCTATTCCCCAAGAGATGGGCACCTGGGTTTCTCCCAAACGCTCTTCCCACAAACAAGGTGGCGCGCTTCTCCGATTCCTGATTCGGGGATGCTTGCCTCTGACGAAAACTGCAGAAGGCTCTCCAGGGTGAGCGAAGCTGATTCCTCTCCTGATAACCAGTCAGGGGGTCTGCTTGATACTCTGCAGTTAGTGGAAGGAATAGGGCTCAGGATTGGACCAAGCACCAGCAGTGAAATGGTAAGAAACAAGAGTATGGCTGTGTTTTGAGAGTGGACCTCTGAAGATTTTCTGGTGGAACCAATTTGGGGCGTGAGAGAAAAGGGGGGCAGGGAAACTCCAAGGAAACAAAACGGAGTCCCTGGAGTTGTTGGAGCTGGGAAAGCTGCAAAAGAAGTAGGTGTGGGGAGGAAGGTGAGACCTGGGACGCAGAAGGAAATAGCCGAGGAGCTGAGTAAGACGGAAGGAGAGCCGATGGAGTCAACCACCCCAGGAGGCGAAAGAAGAACATGTCAGCGAGGGCTGTGCACGTTTGGAAGGCCAAGCGAGAGAATGAAGACGGCCGACGACTGCAAGAGCAAGGAGGAGGCCGCCCGCGGCTTGGGGAGGGGAGGCATGGGGGTGCCAAGATGGTAGGATTGGGTTCAAGTGAGAATGGGAGTGAATCTTGACCACGTTTTCAAGGATCTTTACTTTTAAAGCCAAGTCTACAGGCTTATAGATAGAGAGATCTCAGTGTTTTGTGTTATTTCCTAAGTAGGAACATTGTAACATGGATGTGGTTTTGGATCCAGTCCAGGGGAAGGGAACACTCAGGGGCATGGGAAGGAGGAGGAATGTCTGGGATGGTATCCGGGAGATCGAGCGCACATGCAGGGTGGGTGGCCTTAGGTGGGGGCACGTAGGAGGTAGGAGGGTGACAGGTAGGAGGGCGGAGCATTGCATACAAATGTCTGCATATGGAGAGAAGCAATTAGTGGAAGTACGTTAACAGACTCGCTTAATCCCGGCAAGATTGAGAGTGAGAAGGGGACACCTGTTGGTTTTCAGGAGTGAAGGCAAAATGAGAAGCAGTCATCATGGTGAGTGAACCCTCAGGTGAACCACAGAAATATAATATAAATGCAAGAAGTACCAAGGGCCCCCTTGAGGTCCGTGACCTTTAACAAGAGACCAGAAGGATGGTTGGCTTTTCTCCACCAAAATTTAGGCTGAATTGAAGTGAGCAAGGATTAGGCAGAAAGTTCTAGTTTATCTGTGATTTTGACGAGTATCCTGAAGCAAGAAAGGGGCTAGGGGCTGAAATGCACTCGTGGACACAGTGGTTATGGTGAGCCATGGAACTTACACAGGATAATGAGGACGCAGGGGGCCTCCGTGGACAAAGGGATGATGAAAATGAGGGTGGGGGAGAGTGGAGCCTGAGGACCACTTGGCGGTCAGGGAACCAAGGGGAGGGGCCTGAAAAGAGGGGAGATGGGGGTCAGGGTGTAGCAGGCACAGACTTGAGATGAAGGTGGAATGGCATTTGTTGGCAATGACAAAGCTTTGACCCTCAAGTCAAAGTCTATGGCAAGAGAGGCATGAGGTCAGTGGTGGGTATGTAAGACACCCCGACTCCTTTCACGATGGGCGGGAGCCCTTGCTCTCAGCTCTTCTGACCTTCTGAACATTGGGGACCCCTTGAGAAGACAAGAGCTATTTTGAGAGTTGAATAAAACTCAATTTATTCAAATAATACTTTTTTCACCTGGGGAAGGCTTCGATTATCATTTTAATTTCTTTAACGGTTACCCGTGTACTCCATTTTTTTATTACTTCAGACCATTTTGACAGTCTGACGGGCCCTGATTTTTTCCAGAAATTTATTTCAACTAGTTTTATTCTTTCTCTTTTTACATCAGTTGTATCACTATTATTTCTCTTTCCTCTTTCGATATTACTTTTAAATATCCTTTTGCCAGAGCTTATTTTTTTAACTAACACTTCAGAGGAAAAAATTTTGTTCATATTTACGTTATTGACTGTTTCTGAGTTTTATTGATTTTGCACATTTTTATCCTCTTCCTACTTCTTTGTGCTTGCTTTTATTTTTTTCTAGCTTTTTGATTACAGGCTGATCTCTCTAGGTTTTTTGTTGTTGTTGTTGTCTTTTTTTTTTTTTTTTTGGTCTAATAAATGTGATCAGTTATAAGCCTCCTCGTGCACATTAGCAATTTCCCACAAAAACTGGCATGCTGTGGGCCACTGTTACTCATGTGTAACCATTCCCCAGATTCATTCCGTGTTTGTTTTAACACCAGGCTTATATAATATATTTTTGTTTGTTTCTTCATATATGGAATTTTGAAACTCTTCTTTTTTTTACTGGGTTACAATTTTAATGAGTCGTGGACAGAGAATTACATCTAGAGGAAGTTCGGAATTCACTGAGGTGGTATTTGTAGTGGAAGTCAGAGTGGGTCCCCACGATGCTCTCCCCACGCCTCCCACCCCTGTGTCCTCCGAAGTGTGTGTTCTGTCTGCCCGACCCTGTGTGTGCCCAGTATCACCGTTACCTACATTGTCAAATCAAGTGTCCCCTTTGGGTCCTTTGTAACAAGTTTGCCTTAAATTCTGCTTTGCCTACTGACAAAATAGGTATCTTTTTTCTCCTTGTTATTTCTAACTTGATAGGGTTTCTCTGGTGGCTTGGAACATACTTTATCTACCTTTAAACTTTTTATGTTTCTCCTCATTTGATGATGATCTATAATTTTGCTGACCTTACCGATTTCTTCCGTAAATCAATTTCTACACCTCTCCCTGGAGCAAGATGTTTCCCTGCTGAGCATGGCCCTTCCTCCAACCATCCCTTAGCTGTCTCTCCAGCCGTCTGGGCCTCCGACCGCGCCGCTGAGCCGCTGTCACCCGGAGCTGGGGCTTAGGTTTCTGTCCACGTGCTTCTTCCTCCTGTTGTTGTCACTGATGTTGTCTTGGGTTCGGTCCCAGCTTCCTGAGAACACAGTAGAATGTACTACTTTATTTACGTACCCTTGCTGCGTGCACATCACGTGTGCACGACTTCCCTTCTCTCCTTAGACATTCATAGCCCCCAAGTATGTTTTCAAGGAGGAATTAGCGTGCCAGACACCCCGCGGCCCTTTTATGCCGGGGAGTCTCTATTCAGCTCACGGTTCGGTGAAGTCGTACTTGTACGGACCCAGCCTGACCCCGAGGCCCGGCCTCCCCAGCTCCGACACCCGGAAATCGGACTCTGTGGCCTTCCTGTGTTCCGTTTGCCAGGCGAGTCTCATACCAGCCTGACTCTCTTCTCAGCAGGTGCCGTGCGTATTCTCTCTGACAATGTTCTCGGCTCTTCGTGTCCTCCAATGCCTTCGAACACATGGAGGTGTGGGTCTTCTCTCATCTACCTGACTTGGTGCCCTACACGTCCTCTCCACCTTAGCCCTTGGGTCTTTCTTTAATATTGCAAGGTTTCCGTCATTGTCTAATAACGTATTTCATCTTCTCCATTCACTAATTTTTTCCTACTTATGCATCTACGTGAGGGTCTTGCTACATCAGCTCCTTTCCTCCATTTCTCTAAACTTCATTGTTTTATTATTTCATTTTCTGGGGCGCCTGGGTGGCTCAGTGGGTCTAGCCTCTGCCTTTGGCTCAGGTCATGATCCCAAAATCCTGGGATCGAGCCTTGCATGAGGCTTTCTGCTAGGCGGGGAGCCTGCTTCCTCCCCACCCCTGCCTGCCTCTCTGCCTACTTGTGATTTCTGTCTGTCAAATAAATAAGCAAAATCTTTTTAAAAAATAATTATTTTATTTTCCATACAGAATATTTCCATTTGCTTTCCATGGTGATGGCTTGTTCCCACCTCAGGCTTCCAGTATGTTTCCTCATCCCCAGATTAGTCAACGGGCCCTAGACCTGGACTTGCGGGTCTGAATTGAGCGCTGCCTCCTGTGCTGTGTGATTTTTAAGCAAGATGCTGAACTGTTCTGGTCTTGGCTTTAAGATGGAGATATGCACTGACCTCACAGAGCTACTGGAGAGAGTCAATGAGATAAAAAGTGTGAGAAAGCTGCTTAGAACAGCTCTTGACAAAGTTAGCTGCTCGATCAACATGAGCAATTGTTATTTTAGGTTGTTACGTAAACTCCAGGACAGCTAACAAACCCGTGCTGTCTTAGTTTCTGGTGTACAATATAGTGACCGACGCGTCCGTACATTGCTCATCATGACAGGTGCACTCCTTCCTCCCCATCCCCTGTTTAACCCGTCCCCTCCCGCCTTCCCCTTTGGTGACTGTCAGGGCATTCTCTGTCGTTAAGAGTCTGTTTCTTGATTTGTCTCTCTATTTTTTAATCTCTTGGTTTCTTTATTTTGTTTCTTAAATTCCACATAGGAGTGAGATCCTATGGTATTTGTCTTTCTCTGACCATCTTATTCCACTCAGCATAATACACTCTAGCTCCATCTAGATCATCGCAAATGGCCGCACTCTTCTTACGGATGAGTAATATTCTGTCGTACGTACACACCGCCTCTTCTCTATCCATTCAATGGATACTTGGCTGCTTCCGTAATTTGGCTATTGTAAATAATGTTGCCATGAATATTGGAATGCGTGTATCCCTTTGAATTAGTGTTTTCATAAAAAGATTTTATTTGAGAGAAAGAGTTGGGGGGAAGCATGAGTAGTGGGAAAAGGCAGAGGGAGAGGGAGAGGCAGACTCCCTGGTGAGTAGGGAACCCCACGTGGGGCTCTATCCCAGGACCCTGAGATCATGACCTGAGCCAAAAGCAGATCTTAACCAGCTCAGCCACCCAGGCGCCCCTGAATTAGTGTTCTTGCATTCTTTGGGTGAGTACCCAGTAGTACAATTGCTGGGTCATCGGGTAGCTCGATTTTTAACTTTCTGAGAACCGTCTATACTGGTTCTCAGAGTGACTACACCAGTCCACATTCCCACCAACAGCGCAGGAGGACTCCCCTTTCTCTGCATCTTCGCAATTATTCTTATTTTAAATTAACCTCTGTATCATCCTCTAATTCTACTCTCCCTGCAAAAAGCCAGTCAGTCCCTGCTCTTTCCCCCACTGGATTACCCCAGTGGCCAGACACCTCGTTACTTTCTTCTGTGAACACATGTCTGACGGGCACACGATCAGCTTCGGAACCACCGGGGCTTGCTCACCCCCATGAGTTCCCATTTCCATCAAGTCTCTTACTTTTCTGCTATGGCCCAGGGTGGACTCAGAGACAGTGTCTCCAGTCAGTCACTCTTCTTCTCTTCTAAGGCATCTATTGGTCTATATTGTCCTGTTTAAACTATTGATCTGAGTAAAAAGAGGAAAGAGAGAATGTGGGATTCTAGAGTCATGGACCGGGAGGTGACGAGGGATGAAATGGTGCAGATCTGGAACGGTGGGAAACGTTGC
Source organism: Lutra lutra (assembly GCF_902655055.1). Lineage (NCBI taxonomy): Eukaryota > Metazoa > Chordata > Mammalia > Carnivora > Mustelidae > Lutra > Lutra lutra. Next base: position 198,151,454 of record NC_062280.1, read on the forward strand.
CGGCTTCATCCTCCCCCAGGTCTCCAGCTTCCCTTCTCAGCTTCCTCTGCCCACCTTTGCCCCGAGGTGAAAGTCCTCTCCGTGAGCACTTGCAGGAAGGTCACAGGAAAAGGGGACCAGGGTGAGGAGCAGACAGGAAGGGAAGATGAACACCACTCTTAGAAACAGCAGCGCCCCGAGTCCTTGTGCGGAGAGATGGCTTTGCAGGAAAGAGAGGCGCCCTCCCCATGGGACGGCAAAGCTGAGCCAGAGTGCGTGAGGGAGTCGGGGACGTCCCTCTCGCAGACTCCGAGCGCAGCATCACCTCCCAGCTGGGGCTGCATATCCTCAGTCTTCCTTGTTGTGTCTCTGTAATTATCAATGCCACTTTCTTTCGCTCCCCGGACACTGCCCTGCTTTGCACGACAAACTTGATCCCCACGCCAGCGGTGACTTCCCAAGCCATAAGGAAGAGCCCCCTGAAAGTGCAGCCTTTCAAGACGGTGCTGTCCGGGTCCTGCAGCTGCAGCGGCAAGCAGCCCGGACGCTGCCGTTTAGAAGACAAGAGCGCTCATCAGACACGCCTGCAGAGGTCGAAAGCCCCAAACGGGTCTCACCGGGCTATAGTCGAGACACGGGCAGTGCTGGCTCCTTCTGGAGGCTCCAAGGAGAATCCCTTCCATTGTCTTCCCAGCTTCTAGAGGCTGCCGTGATCCTCAGCTCACGGCCCCTCCCCCCTCCTTGAAAGCCAGCAGTCGCTAGTGGGGGGTTTTGCACTTGGACCCCTGCCTCCCTCTTCTGCTCCTAAGGACCCCTGTGATGAGAGCGGGCCCGTTCGGATAATCCAAAGTCGTCTGCCCGCCTGAAGACGCAGGACATGCACGTGGCTTTGCCGTGTCGGGTCACCCACTCACGGGTTCTGGGGATTGGGACGTGGGTTTTCATGGGGTGGAGAGAGGACGTCGCTCTGTCCACCACTAGGGAGTGCGGAGACAGCCAGCGGTGAGAACGAGGTCCACCTGCTTCTGCTCGGAGACGAGGTTAGCAGAGTCCGGCAAGCAGGCAAAGGCAGGCACAGAAGGCTCTGCTGAGCTGGTCCAGGGCTGGGGGTGCAGGGGGGGGCACATGTCTTTTCAAAGTCCTGGGGAAGTAACATAGCGACGGCATCGTCAGCACCACAAACAAAGCCTTCCATGGGGATCTGACGGCAGGATAAGCGTGGGGTGGGGGCTCGGCGGGGAGCATCCAGAGCCCGGAACAGGGCCCGTGAGTCACCAGCACCCACTCCCGGTGCATGAATAAGCACGGAACACAGCGCTAGAAAAGGTTACATATGAATATTCAGGGGGTTATTATACGTGAGAAGGAACTGAAAAAAAATCAGTGCTTTACACTGCCAAGTGCTTTCCGCCCCGGTCCGGCTCAAAACTGCCTGGCTTTTCCCTCTTCTGCTGTGTTTCAACCTGCACTCAACGTGTGGGAAACCGGTCCCAGGAGGCCCCTGCATCTGGGAGAGCCCGGGGGGAGCAGGGGAGAGGGAGGAGGAACGCGGATTCCCAGAGCACTGCGGCCAGAGTGCGGCCAGGCGTGCAGGGGCCTGGGAGGGCGCAGACTTGCACAGCTTGTGCTGGATGGACCCCCGGGGACCGGCCATCTGTGCGGCTCTCCAGACCAATGGAGGTGGGATGTAGGGCAGGGTCCTCTGAACTCCGGTCTCGTCATGGAACCCTGATACCCCATCCCGCTGGTCCCATTGGATCCTTCCTACTGTTCTCCCTCCTGGTCTGCAAAGAGCCAGGACAAATTCTTTCTAGTTATACATTTTATATATTTATATAAATTGCCTTTCTTTGGGGCTCCTGGGTGGCTCAGTGGGTGAAGCGTCTGCCTTCCGCTCAGGTCATGATCTTGGGGTCCTGGAATCGAGCCCCACGTTGGGCTCTCTGCTCAACAAGGAGTCTGCTTCTCCCTCTGCCACTCCCCCTGCTCATGTGTGCTCTCTCTCTCAAATAAATACATAAAATCTTTAAATAAATAAATTGCCTCTCTTTGGAGGAAGTGTATGGCCCCTGGAAGTTACTGATTAAACAGAGTACAAAAGGGGCACCAGCACAGAGCACGAGCGAAAGGTCCCTCGGCTCTCCAGCAGAGACTCTCCTGGAAGAACCCAATTATAGGTTGAAAACATCAAAACGCAAAACAGGAGGGGGAAGAGGAATTTCAAACTAGATTCAGGGGTAAGGCACTTAGCCACATAATTAACGATAAAATAAGAGTGTATTTAATATATGTTGGACACCCTTCTAAGAATTGTTCCCTTATTATCTCATTGGATGCTAATATACTATAAATAGGCTGGATTATTTCCGCTTACATGAGATAAAATGGGAGCACAGCCGTGATAAATCCCTTTTCCAAGGGCATTCTTGTTAATAAGTGACCGATTTCAGAACATACACTAACACTTAAATGTCCTCTTCCTTTGTACGACAGGAAAAAAAGAGGAGGCAGTTAGAAGTGGAAACTTTCTAGAAAACCTGAAGCTGAATAATGTCTTTTCTCTCCTCACCAACAGGAACACTTTGAAGGAGCTGAAATATTTGCACTCCGGACGTCTTGGCGTGCTTTACAGATTCCGTCTCTGTAAGCGTTTTCAAACGTGATGAGAAAATCAGTGTCAGTTTGCATTTGTGGTTCCAGCAATTGCGTCTGATTCAGAGGGACATTTCCTAGGACTCCAGGTCGCGAGGTTCTCCTGGCACACACGGGGAGGTATACCAGCTCCCTGGGACTCCCACAACAACACACCACAAACCCAGTGGCTGGAAAACAGCAGAAATCTGGCCTCTCCCGGCTGTGGGGGCACACGTCAGCGAGGCACCCTCTCTCTGAGCTCCGGAGTAGAATCCTCCCTCGCCTCCCGGGTTGGCGGTGGTCCTCACCATCCTCACATTCCCCCTATTATAACTGCGTCCCTCCATTGTCTGCATCTGTCTCCTCAGAATCTTCTCCCTGTGGGTCTGTCTTCACGTGGTGCTTTCTCCTCCCATAATGACACCAGTCACATTGGACCAGGCCCCCCGAAGGACCTCCTCTTCACTCAATTATATCTGCAACAACCTTCCATCAAATAAGGTCATGTCCACAGGTGCTAGGCATTAGAATTTCAACAGTCTTTCCGGGGAACATCATTCCCCCGTCATAGAAGGCTAGAAGCCCTCAAAGGACAGTGGTGGCTGCATCACATTTATAAATTTATTTACACATATTTGAATGTCTAGTATACACAGTCCTGGGCTAGATATGGGGAACTCAGCAGGGAGTAAAATCAATCCCTGCCTCATGGTGGTTTCAGCAGAGCCAGAAAGACAAATACATAACCACCCATGTTTGCATATAACTAGGTTGTCACAATGGACGGAACACGTTTCAGCTGGTTGGATCTCAGTCCAGGAAGACCGGTCAGGGACGGCCTCCCGGGGGAAGACAGATGAGCTGTCTTTAAAGGTGACTATGATTCACAACAACTGGGGGTACAGGAGATGCCGAGATCATCCCAACAGGAGGGATTAGAGGTGCCAAGTCCGAGGTGAGAAGGACCGTCAATAGCCAATGACCAAGACTGCCGTCCAGAGGAGGGGTTCAGATGACAGAAGGATTGGGAAAGACAAGAGGGTCAGCCATGGTCTCCAAGCCACCTAGATGCTCAGAGGAGTGCAGAGACCCAGGGTCACCTCCGTTCATCGCGCCGGTCCTCCCGTTGATTCTGTGAAACCTTCTTGTCTACCTCATTAATTTTAGGGTTGTTGGGACGCCATGGAAGAGCTTTCCATCAGGGCATAAAATGAGACAGCTTTCTGGATCCCGTTGGAGCCACCTCCCTGGATGGGGAGAGCTGACGCATGTCTCCGTGCAGCGCTGGGACCCTTGTCTGTCCTGGTCCCCAGCCCTGTGTAAGAGCACTCCCGTCGGGCCTTGTCCTCCTCGGATCTCCGGGCCCAAAGTCCTTACGTGGTGTGTGACCGGCACTAGACAGAATCAGCGGAATCCCCCACGTCCCCTGCAAAGATGAGAGCCGACCCCTGCTCCGCGCCTCGGACAGCAAGACAGCGCAGACTCGAGCCGGACCACCCTCACCGCACAGACACGTGGGGAAACCCATGCCGGGGCTGTCCTGCGGGTGTCTTGGCTGCTGTTTCCTCCTGCCGCGATGTTGCTCCCCAGGGGCCTGACCCAGTGCGGCGACGCTCCTCTGCCGTCATGGAACAGCCTGGCCTGCTTGGCCCCCTCTGCCCCACAGGACCCCATCTTCCTGCAGGGAAAACCAACACAGCACCCCGAGCTCTGCTCCCTTCAGAGCGGTGTGTGCACGTGCCCAACTGGAGCGCCGGGAGCTGGGGGTGGGTCGCAAACTGACCCCACCTCACCGTGCCTGCGTTTCCATCTGTGATAACTGAGTCACTGCCACGCTCCCCTCGCTGGTGTCGCTCCGCTCTCCCCGTGTGAACCATCTCAACGGGCTTTGCCCTCCGTCTTCCTGACGGAGACTGTGTCCCCGTGCCCATGGGATCCCTGTGTAGATACACCGTCTGCCAGTCGGTGGGATATGTCCACAGAGATCAAGGGGTCCCCGGAAGATCCCATACGGAAGGTTACATGGTCTCTCAGAACAACCAGCACTGGTCCCCACTGGAGTCTCTAAGACGTATCTCTCTCTCTCTTGTTTAATTTTATTTATGTATTTAGAGAGATAGCACATGGAGGGGAGGGGCAAGGGGAGAGGGGGAGAACCTCAAGCAGACCCCGAGCTGAGCACAGAGCCCAGCACAGAGCTCGATCCCACCACCCCGAGATCGTGACTTGAGCCAAAATCAAGGGTGGGACATTCAGCCGAATGAGCCACCCATTCCTAAGTCCTGTGGTCTCATAAGCCTAATGAAGACTTTGGCTCCATTCTATTTTTTCATACAAACATCTTTGCTCATCCTGGCCCTGGGTGACCCTCCGGGGAACACAGGCGGGCACTGCACGGAGATCTGCCAAGCTGAGTGGCCACCATCAGAGACAGTCCCGCGAGCAACACAACCCAAGCCGGAAGCATCGCACCTGATGTCTGACGGTGTGGGGGTTGGTTACCATGAACTGTGCCGTAGGTCACTGTCATCCGGCAAGCAGCGAGCCAGGCTTCCCGACATTCGGAATGTCTACGACGTCTCATCTCCCTGTTAGAGTCCCACGTCTCAAATCTGTTTTCTTTTTCACTTGCACCTTGAATTCTACCCTGGCTGAACACACGGATGCCATTCCTTTCCTTCTCCTCCCTTCCTCCCTCTGCCTTCTTCTGCCCGTTTTCCCAGGTGTGTGGTTTCCATTGATCTATTTTTAGACTCAGTGACATATGGTTAGAGTTTGTTTTTCTGTATACGTAAAATCCGAGACGGTTTATCTTGTAATAAGGTATTTTAAACCAGTCCTGTTAGCTGACTACCTGCCATGCCGACTATCCTGTTTCCGTGTCCCTCCTAACATTTCTCGCTGTCTTCTCTGTTCCCGAATCCCACCACCCCTCCTGCCCCGCCTCTTCCCGCCTGTACGATTCTGTTCCGTGCCTCCCTCCTGCCCCCGGCCCCTCCCCTCCCTCGTCCTCCATCCCTGCCGTGGCTGGAGCTCGCACCCGTCTTTGAAGCTCACCTCCAGTGGTTTTGCTCCAGGAGACCTTCCCTAGCCCTCGGCACCCTGCATCCCGTGCTTCCGGGCCGCATGGGCTTACACGGCGGGTTGGGTTTCTTCGGACCCGATGGGCTCCACGAGGTTAGGGGTGATTTCGTACCCAAGCACCCGGTGTGGCCCCAGGACAAAGTGGACTCACACATCGCTGTGGAAGCCTGAGTGCAGAGTTAATCAGTGCGTTATGGGAGACTGAGGAAGGGTGCGCTGGCCTCTCTGCCACAGGAGCTTCATCCTTGCTGAGCCTGCCCCGTCTTGTGCCTGCAGTCAGCTTGTGGTCAGTCTCCAAGCCCATCTCTTCCTTCCTTCCTTTCTTCCTTCCTTCCTTCCTTCCTTCCTTGTTTACAGGGTCATCTGTGTATGACACAACTTTCTCTGTTCTAATATCAATGTTCCATACTCAGAGCTGTGCCCTGTCACTGTGGCTGGACCAGGAGGCCACATGCGCACAAAGCCCAGAGATGCAGAGAAAAACGTGGGCTCTTGCTGCCACTTCCATGGCAGAAGTAGGGACGCTGTTAGGACAGGCACTGTGAAGCCTCTGCTCGTTATTCCTCACCAACTCCCACCTGCAAACTGTGTTCTCCTTTCTCCCTTACAGCAATCACACCCGACTTTGTGCAGACCATTAGTGCACACAAGAGCTTTCAGAGCGCCCTTGGCAAACACGGTGAAGCCACATGGTTGCTGTTTTCACGCTAGCTTTTTCACACGAGGAAGGTAAGACTCAGGAAACTCCGAGATGCTTTATTTGTCCAAAGGCAGGCAATGGGCTTGAGACCCTCACCCCAGAGCAGGTGAGAGTGGGATTCCAATGGGCCTCTCTGCCCCGTCTCCCCTGTCACGGTGGCAGTAAGGACAGATCATGGGTGACCTGGCATTACAGGTGTCGTGAAGTTGAAGGAGATTGTCCGTGCATAAAGCTGGAGTTCGGGCCTGAAATACCACCGGGAGGTGGGGGTTTGTTTAAAAAGATAAGTAAAACACTGAATTTGAATCTGGGACTTCAGCTTCCAGACCCAGGATCCCTTTCCATGAAAGCACGTTCTCAGTCTAGAGATGGTCAAGAGAGCTTTGCGAGCTGCGTGGGGGAGACCCAAAGGTGAGTGATGAGACACGAAACAGGACGCAAGTCAGGGGACCCCCGGCGGGCAGGGGGTAAATGACCCCATTCTGCGTCCGCAGACGGAACCTCTGATCCAGGGACTTCTCACGCGAACAGCTGGCTGGCGTAGCGCGTTCCACAGAGAAAGCACCTGCCTTCCTGGGGGCCAACACCCAATACTGGAAGACGGTTGTTTCAGACCCACACTGGGCAGCTGGCGCCTAGAGAGGGACACTGGGCTGTGACCCTCAGAGACTTGCTGTCTGCATACCACACACCAGCCAGGCAGGGCTGGTCTAGAAAACTTTCAACACACTGTGGTGAGCCTTCGTGGGAGAAAAGAGTAGAATAGGCCTGACTAAGACCGCGAGGTCCAGAGCGGCCCAGAAGAAAGACTCACTCTGCGAAGCTCTCGCTGAGGGACCGGGTCGGCCTCTCCCAGCAACAGTTCGGTGGAATCCGGGGCCCAAGCAAATCCTTCCATCTCATGTGGGCCGAGTGGAAAACCGCCACCCATCAGTGACGTCTGCCACGAGCCCGAGATGGGGGACGATGCCAGAACGCGTGCAGTCCTTGGCCTGGGGTGAATTTTCCCCATCCTCCCGCCTGTTGAGTGAGCGAGTCGTCGCTGGGAACCGGGGAGAGAACCACGTCCTCCTGGCCTCTGCTCCCTCCTGCTAAAGAACACAGTGCAATGGAAGTCGCGATCAGTAAGACGACAGTAGGATCTTGGAAGACATAATATTGCTACAGCTTTCCCAATAATGCAAGGCCCTGAGCTGTGCAGCGTGACACTCACTGGGGATAAAACATTTGCTTCAGGAGGTTCTAAAGGTGAGAGCAAAACAATTTGTATTTGTTTAAAACATAATGTCATCCATAATGAATGGGGTAACTCTGACTCAGTCGAGCTTGAAACTACCGTGTGTGTTTGAAGCTGGATTTCTAGTTCTTGAGATGATGAATAAATTCACCCTCAAGCTTGTGTTTTATTTTTTTCATGGAAAAGGTGATACCCCGTGATTGAACATTTGGTGTCTTTTTAGTACGTTTTGGAGGAGGGTTATTTGTTACTGAGCAGGAAAAGCAAGGCCAGTTACCAGAATGTTTTCAAGCAGTAGCGGCAAAACAAGGGGGTGTTAACGGGTTATCACGAGCTCTTTCCGTGCCTTTTCTCCGGCCTGGAATTTAAACTCTTGATTTGGGTTTTAAAAAGAAAGGTGGTGTTGTTGTTCGTTTGCTTGTTTGTTTTGTGAGTGGGCTCCAGACCCAGGATGGAGCCCCATGGGGGCACACTCCAGACCCCAAGATCAAGACCTGAGCTGAAATCAACGGACTGAGCCACGCAGGCACCGCTAAAAAAGGAAGTTTTTAAAAGATCAGTGAAAAAGTGTTTCTTTCCTATCTTGAAATGCATCTTAAAACAATAAAAGCTTCCATTTTGTAAATCAGTTCCAGAAAAAAGCTTCTGACTCTTTGCAATGTTAAGGAAAACTACTCCTCAACACAGCCCCCCAAGTGCATGACAACACGGATGGAACCGAATTCCCCGCAGGGGTCTCCTTCTCCCTGCGAGCAGGGGCCCAGGAGGGCTGCCTTTCTCGTTCTCTTCGTCTGTCTTTCCCGAACATCTCCCTCTGTGGCCGGTGTTCTGTCTCACACTTTGGCCTCATCCCTCCGGGGCAGCTCACCTGGAGAAGCCCAGGAACCGTCCCTTCTCAGGAGGAGGCCTTGAGGGACCGAAAGCAATGTGGGCTCTGGATCTGCCCTCAGGAGTCAGCAGGAGGACGGGGATTCGGAGAGGCGCATGGGGGAGGCGGGCGCCCACGGTGTGGTTGAAAGGGTGGTAGAATTTTGACAAAAATGGATGAGAAAAGAAAAAGGTATCTAGTGGGGAAATGGTGGGCGAAAAAAAAAATACCAAAAAAACCACAATTGCTTCTGACCAGAGAGGGAAAAGGTGCCTGGCCCACCTACCCAGGTGGCCTTCTGCCCCCTCACTTGGGCGTTTGCAAACATGACCCAAGCCTCTCTTCTTTGTTCTTAACGTTCTTCGCTACCTAGAGTTTCCAGTATCATTAAAAAATAATAGAAGTGTACTGAAAACGTTCCACTGGCCAATCCTATTTACTTCATTTTGAGTAAATCTGTTAGCTTCTCTCTATTTCTGTCTTCCACTTGGTGCCTTTCCGATGCGTGATTCAGTGACCGTCTCCCTTCCTCCAGGAAGCCTTCTTTGATTTGTCCAGTAGCCTATGTTCTGTCATCCAATTTCTTCTCAATGTTGTTTAGGCAATTTCTTTACAATCCCCTGAGGCCGACACAATGTGCCCAGGGCACGGAGAAAACATCTTGTACACAGTAGGTTTCCCACAACAGCAAACTGCTGAATTAATGCAAGAAGAAAATACTAAGGGAAAATTCCATGAGTCTCTAGTAATACCTAAACCCTGGTGCGGAAAGGAACTTTCTCCTGGCATTTTCATCTCCACTTGGAGGGCAAAGGGTAGAAATTCAGCAGATGTCTATTGACAATCGGATCGTAGCAAAACTTGTTCAAAAACTGAAAAGAAATGGTATTTAAATATTTGCAATATGCAAATCTTCCTAATAGGGTAGTGTTTTACATAACTTAAAATAATTCATGAGGCATCCATTCTAAGAAGCTGAGAAAAGTTCTGCCCTCTTTTTCCTTGTAGGAAGAAAAACACTTTCTTCAGCTTCACCCCCAAGATTTTTCTGGAATATAAAATCCTCAAGAACTTTCTGAATGGAAGCCAGTCTTGGACCACATCAGGGATTTTTCCCCATGAACCTTCCTAATCGCTGGGCCGTGTGTCGTAAGGAGGGAGTGCATTCTGTAAGATGCACGTCTGCAGACGGAGCAGTAGAGAAGGTCTTGCTGATGGTCAGGCTTTGTGAGCGGTCGGAGCGAAAGCAGGCCTGCCGGGGTGCGGCCAGCTGGTCTCCCGCAGGCCCGCTGCACCATCGGAACAAAGCCTCGATTTCTAGGTCTCCTCACCTGGGGAAAGACACCAGAGTGCACTGTCACTCTCCTTCCAACTCACTGTCCCCGAGAAGCAGGAAGCCTTCCCACTTCACCGCCTGCGAACAGGGGGTAGAAAAGGGCAAAGCCGCTCTTTAGGGAAACTGACACCGACCTCTGTTTCCCACTCTTGGTTTCCAGAACATGCTCTGGTCTTTGGAGAGCCTGCCTGTGCCTGTGACTCTCTCTTGGCCCCTCACTCAACTCTCTGAGAAGGACGGGGTTTTCACCCTGCCCCGGGCTATGTGACGCGTCTCAGTCCCTAACTCCCCAGTCACTTCTTGATTCGATTGATACTGTGGAGCTCCCGGAACCCCTTCCAAGGCCTTCCTTGCCCTCCTCCAGCAAAGAACAGCTCCGTTCAACGGTTCATCCCTGGATCCTTTTATCCATCTAATGAGGGCGCACACACAACTCCTGTTTCAACAGCTAAATCCACGTTTCCCTATTGTATTCCCTACCTTAGTGCTCATTTTGATGCTGACGAGAGCCCTTTTTGACCTGTTATGCTCTGGGCACTGTCCTAGATTCTTGGGATAAATACCACTGAACTCCATGCCCTCACAGAGCTGACCTTCTGTCCAAAGGCAAACAGTAAGTACCAAACACAATGGATAATTAAATGATAGAGCATGTTATAAAGTGTTAAGAAATATAGTAGGAAAAAAAACAGAGAGCAGGATAAAAGAGACCCAAAGTAACAGCAAGGCATAATCTTACATAACTTATCTGAACCTTACCTCGAGCAGGTAAGATTCAGGCAAAGGAAATCCAGGGGGAGGAGTATTGGAGTATCCAGGATTGAAGGAAATTTGAAGGAAATCCAGTGGGAGGAGTATCTGGGCAGAAGAGCCAGGCAGTGCAAAGGCCCTGAGGCATGTAGTTCTGGGTATGTTTAAAGAACAGGGAGGAAGCCAGTGCAGATGGAACAGTGTGCGCAGGAGGGAGAGGTTGAAAATGAAGCCAGATTTAGGGTCTTGTGGGCATTATAAGAACTCTGGTTTCTGTCCTGATTAAAACAGCAAGCCTCTGTGGGTTTTGAGCAATCGAAGGGCTTAACGTGTCTTGTGTTTTCAGAAGGTCATCCTAGGTAGCAGGTTGAGAATAAAGAGAACAAGGGGAAACAAAGGCAGAGCAGTTAGGAGGCCGTTACAGTCATTGGGCAAGAGCGTATGAGGGCTCAGAGCCGGGGACAAAAGTGGACAGAGAGAAGTGGCTGGACATCAGACATAAAGGACTCTGAGGCCGGAACCCAAAGCATTTTCCGACAGATGGTTTTGTGGCCTGAGCCACAGGAAGAATGTTGCTGCCACCAACTAGAGGTGAGGAAGGCTGTGGGGTAACTTACGCAGGACGGGTCAGAGGGCAGTGCAGGCTATGCTGAGCTCCGGTGCTTCGAGCGGCACTTGCAGATGCTGGGAGGTCAGATGGTCGGGCAACAAGGGGGCCCGGGAACGAGGACCGAGCCGGAGTTACACGTGCAAGTCTCATGTAGGTACGGATTTGAAGCCTCGAGATGGGGGAGGGGGCTGGGGGCTGGGGCAGCTGGGGGATGGGCATTCGGGAGGGCACGTGATGGGGTGAGCACAGGGTGTTACAAAGACTGATGAAGCACTGACCTCTACCTCGGAAACTAATATGACACTACATACTAATTGGTTTATGTAATTAAATAAATAAACACAATGAATGAATAAATCGAGACTCGAGACTGGAGGGGAGTCGGCAGGAGAACGCACTGTGGCCCAGGAGAGAAGAAGGTCGAGACATCTGTCCTTGGACACTCGGACACTAGAAAGTCCAGGAGAAGAGAAATGGCCGCCAGAGAGAGGGGACAGGGACAAGCAGCGTCCCTCAAAGAGAGACGAGAGGGTGTGGCATTCTGTGACCCCCGAGGCGGATGGAACAGCATCCCTGGGTCAGGAGAGCGGAGGGCTGAGAAGGGGCAGGTGCTGGGGGCCCTGGGGAGAGCAGCTCCATGCCTAAGGGCGTGAAAGTCTGACCCCGGGGCGCAGGGGAGAGGACGGGCGGGAGAGAATTTAGACGGAGGGCGGAGGCAGCTCTTCTGCACACAGAAGCTGAGGGGAGATGGAGTCAGGAGCAGGCCGGTCTGAGAAGGGAGAGATGACGGCCCGTTTCCATGGTGATGGGATCCGTGCAGAGAGGAGGAGGAAGACGATGATGGAGACAGTGGGAAGCTGCCGGAGAGACGCCCCCGGGAAGAAGGGGGGATGGGACGGAAAGCACAGGAGAGGATGAGCCTCGGAGGGAAGCCGCCATCAGACGCATCCTCTGCTATGTTTCCGGGCTCCCCCTTCCCAGTGCATTTGCCGAATCTTGTCATTCCTGAAGATGCCTCGTTGCTGTCTTCCGCCGAGCCGTGGTGGGCCGGCGGTCTTGGCGAGGCGAGCACTGGGTGCGGGCGACGGTTGGGAGTCCGGCAGGAGCGCCCATGCTGGAGCCGTTTCAAATCCTTGTGCTTCACGGGGTCTCCTTCCTTTGACTGGAGAGGGCACCCCTGGCCCCCCGGGCATAATCACCCCCTCACGTTTGCCCACCTCGTCTGCCGTTAAACCAGAGGGTCACACACACATCCCTGACGGGACGGGCCCTGGGCTGGGAGGGAAAACCCTTCTGGGCCTGTGGCCACCGGAGGACACGCCAAGGAAGCCGAGGCAGGAGGCGCGGGGGCCAGCCCTCCGATGTCACGCAGGGGACACACACACACACAGCGGCCCCGTGCGGACCTGTGCCCACCAACCCACCTTCGGACGGACCCAGAAGTAGCATTGCTGTCCCAGGAGAATGTTCTGTTGAAGTTCAAAACCCAGCAGACGCCTCCTGCCCGGAGGGAGCCCACGGTTGCAAATGGGTTTGACCTTGGAGATCAGCTCGTGCCCGTGGAGTGTGAGCTGCTCCCTTTACAGGAATGGGACCGAAAACACCTTCAGCTCCGCCGTTTTAGCAAACTGTGCTCAGGACAAGTACAGCACAACTGTTACGATGGAGAGTTCAGCCACGCAGCTGGGAGACGTGGTAAAATGCTCATTTTCAACGTTAGTGTGTGAGGAAACACGTTTCTATCCAGGATTCCTTCGGGAGCCAGGGGAGCAGAAGCAGCTGGACACCCCAGCTCAGCCAGCCTTGCCCTCAGATGGCGCCCGTTTCCCCTTGGCCCAGAGCATACGCCGGACCGCCTCAAGACAACCAGAGAGGCCCGGAAGGCCGAACAGTGGCTTCCATGCCCACTTCCCCATAAACGTTGACAGGAGGCCTGGGAGCTGCCCTCTGGCTGCTATATCCCGGGGGTAACATCGCTGGGGAGGAGACCCCAGCCTGGTCCCTCCCAGGTCTGGTCACTGCGAGAACCGGACGAGCGTGAGCGCCCACAGCATCTTAAAATCGCTCCCATCGGTCCGCACGTCCACACGGAGGGGCGGCCCCCACCCCCGCATCAGGACAGGCTCGCTGCCCAGAGCCCCTCACCGCCCTGTGCACCCTCACGGGACAAGCCGTACCCCTGCACTGTGCTTCCTGTCAGCGGAGCTTCTGGTCCCGTAGAAGGTTCTGTTTTCTTTGATAGCGCCCTCCTGGTCCCCGGCCCCCCCAAAACTCCCCATCACTAAAGAGATGCCCACAATAAGGTGTTTCTCCCATGACAGTAATAGCAAAACAAACCGGTCAGCATTCCTCACTCGGGACGGGGGAACAGACTCAGAGAGACTGCCCGGGGGTCTTCTGTGTCAAACCCATTTGCACGCCTCATTGTTACAATAAGGAATTTAAAGGCACGCCGGGGTGGCTCCGTCCGTTGAGCATCCGACTCCTGGTTTTGGCTCAGGTCATGATCTCAGTGTCATGAGATCGAGCCCTGTGTCAGGCTCTGCTCTAGGCATGTGGTCTGCTTGTGATTCTCTCTCTCTCTCTCTGCCCCTTCCCCCCACCTCTCTCTCTTAAAAAAGAAAAGAAAATGAATTTACAAAAGAAAGTATTAAAATATGATGAGAATTTGAGCTTTTCCTTTTACAGAACCTTCTGTGGAAGGAGACGCCACATGGTCCTCCTGGGTGGGAGGCACTGAAAGTGATGGTGGGGGAGCAAAGATGTGGGGACCGTTTGGGAGGGATTCCCTCCTGTGCCCACTTGCTCGACAAGGCTCCTGGCCCCCGCTTGGAGCATTGGACCCATGCCCTGGGGTCTTTACTAGCACCAAGCAATCACCAGCTCGGCTGCAAAGTCCCAAAAACCCCGAGGGAACGAGAGAACGCCTGCAGGAAGCCCTTTGGAAGGAGGGAAGCGCACCATGCCCTTCACCGTCCCTCCGATACGCACGTGGATGGTCCGGGGTGAGGTGTTTGCCTCCGATCTTAGAAGGCCCGGCTCGATGCAACAAAGCAGGCATTCTCGTCTTCATGCAGCTTGAAGACCTTCCAAGCCACGACAGAGCCTGACAGAAAGACCCCATCCAGCACCTGCGCCCTCTCTGTAACTCAGGACTCTCTAGTCAGCAAATATTCAGTGATCAAATCCCAGTGTCTGCCACTGTGGGAGAGGAGCAGCACGTCGGGACGGTTCCCAGCCTTGCACAAGCGACAGTCCAGTGGGAGAGACCGGCTCCGCCCACACAGGGTCATCCCCGGGTGGCCGCGGAGGCTCGGTACGCAGCCCTGTCCACGCGCCAGCCTTCCCCGTGCGGTTCCCGTCTGTCTGGAGTGCCGGCCGCCTCCCTCCCTCTGCTTGGAAGCATCCAAACCCCCCTCTGGATGGGAGCCTCGTGGTAACTCTCCCCAAAACAAGGATCCCGTGATGCAAACGTAATGAGACGCTTGAGCTCACCGCCCCGCGTGCGCCCCCATTCCCAACACGCTTGTCTCTGGGTCTGGGTCCGGGGCCGGTCTGCGCCTCACCTGTCCCGCTGCGCTCCATGGGAGGGAGAGAAGACGTACTCACTGTCCCACCTTGGCTCACCTTTTCCTGGCCCTGCCGGCACTCTGTACCTGGTTTGGTCCACAAACGCACATTAAAATGTGTGTTTCACAACCCACCTGAACGTCCTCAAAACGCTCTCTACGCAGGACACATGGGACCATTCCCAGGGTGTCCAGGCGGAGACCAGGCTGAGAGGGGCCTGCGAATTCTGGAAGATGAAGGAGCTGCACTCTGGGAAAGTGCTTTCTCCAGAGCACCAAAGAGCTGGGAGTCTCTCCCCTGACACGCCCGGAGCCGGAGTCAGGGAGGCGTGGAGGGGCGACTGGGACGGGACAGGTGCTGCTTCTGGGAGCCACCTCACTGTCCTTCGTCCCTGGAGCGGGACTTGGAGGTGGCAAGACGAGAGCACCGTGACAGCTCACCAGATGGACTGCTAGGAAGCCCGGGTTTCTCTTGTCTGTGAGACTAAAATGCGGACGGTCCCTGTGGCGGTGGGATGCCGACGGGCAGCGAGGAGCGCCAGGCCCCTTCAGGCAATGCGCGTTGCCTCGAAGCGAGGACCGTCCCAGGGCCGTGCCTGGGTTCTTGGCAATGGATGAGGATCGTGGCTGTGGGATGGCCCCCCACTGTCGTAGGACAGGACTAGGTCTGCGCCGGCTCCAGGGCGTCAGCGGCTGCCTTGCCTGGAGTAGGACGAGGAGCCCCGCCTCTGAAGGGCAGGCACATTCCCCTTCAAGTCTGAGCCTTCCAGGGCTTGGGCTTTTGTTTTGGCTTTTCCATTTCTAGCTGCACCTTCAGGAAGTAAAGGGATTGAAGACAAGGGAGGTGGTCATTACTGGTGCAGTGGGTGACCTGACCGCACGGCTTCTCAGGGACAGAGAGTGACATGGGGGCGGAGGGCATTTGGGGCAGGCCTGTTCCCTACTTGCTTCTGTCAAAGCTGAGTTTTTGCCTGGAAGCCAGGAAGAAGTGTATCCTGTGAAAGGATCAGGCCACCTGGTGATAGTCACAACTTCGTGACGCCGGAGTCAACGGGTTTCTTGAACTGCTAGTTCAGAAGCTGAGCATTTCCTATGGGTTTGGACGCGCCCGTCTAAAACGCCACTCTCCCTTTGTCTGTTGGAACTGAATCCGTCCAGCAGATTTTAGTGAAAATCTGGCCTCCGGAACCAGACCGTCCCCGAGACACCTGCTCCGCGTTGCTGTCCTCTCCCACCCGTCTGGAAGGCCAAGGTGTGTTACCCGCTGTCGGCTTTGCTTGAGAAGCCCTGCTCCTGCCCTGACTGCAAGCTCCCTGACGGCAAGACAACGCGTCTAGAGAAATCTGTTCTCCTGTTTATCTTCATGCCTTCACCCTTGGCCACGGTGTGACTCGAGGTGAGGGCTCTTGCTCGGGGCCTGCCCAAAGGAGGGAGGAACCTTGGCTCAAATCTGCTCTCTCTACGGCACCTATGCATGCACACGCACACACACGCACACACACCCACACACACCCCTCCGGCCACCCTACCACCTGCCGCTGTTGGAGGAAACTCTACCCTGTAGGTTTGACCCCGGAACGGGGTGGGGGGGTGGTCTGGGACTGCTAGTGGGCAGGGCTACAGCTCCTAATTAGCAGGACCCAGCCCACCCCCCCGCCCCGCCCTCTGCTCCTTCTCTTCTGTCAAGTCTCGTCAGCAGGTGGCCTGATGGCAGCAGTTAAGGACAGGCAGGCCCTCCCTAAGCAGACAGAGCCTGACCTCTCTGCCCCAACTTGCCGTGATGCCCAAGGCGTAGGTGGCTGGGCAGAGCCTGCCTTCATGGGGGAAGGAGTGGGGAGCAAAAGACGTTGCTTAGGTCCTGGAACTTTGCTTAATCACTAACCCAAACTCTCAAATTTTGCAGGACCCGGACAGACACCGGGGAGAACCACGGCCATGCCCGCGGTGGGTAAAGGGGTGTTTGTTCCGCGTCCAGGTGTAGACATTTGGGAGTGTGACAACCCCAGCAGAGACCTTCCTGGGGAAGAGGACAAGAAAGAAACCTGCCTCCGAGGCACCGCCGAAACTGCCGGAATCTTCCGTGTGGTAAGTACGGTTGGATCGAAGATCCGTTTTAAAATGACCAAGATGGGAAACTAGCGCGCTGGCGGCTGATAGGTCTGGAGGCATCTGTGCTGCAGATGCGCCATCGTCCTGTCACGGTCCCACACGGTAGGCTCCGCTGTCTTCTGCTGTCGGCCTGCGCGTCCCCCGCTCCAGGAGGGGCGGCAGGTCTGATAAACACGAACCCGTTCTTCCGGGTCAAGTGCCACTAAACGGATCTTCCCTGTGGGTGTGAGCCAAGCCGGTGCCCTCCCCTTCAGGGCCAGGACGCTTCTGCGTTTGTCTGTTAGCAGACCCGTCCCATCGTCTCACGACTTCTGTGACCCTCGGGTTGTAGCTGGGGTCTCTCTCTCAGCTGAGAGCTCTCAGAAAGCAGGACTCGTGGCGGACGCCCTCCCGTAAAGCCCGACATCGGTCCCGGCGCAGAAACACGGCGACGTGAATGAACGGACCAGGGACGGCCACCGAAGCCGTCCTCCCCCACACACGCACCAACCAAATCAAACAGTTTAATTTAAAATAATCTGTTCATCATGCAAAACGTTGTTACAGGTTTCCCTAAGTCCTTGCTCTCTTCTCCCAGCGTCACAAGTGATGTGTACAACAAGCAGATTTCTGGATGGGGACTTGGAGACGCTTCCACGGGCTTTTGTTCCCTCGGTCGTCTGTCCAAGCACTGGCTCTAAGGCGCCGTCGTCAAGAATGTAGAGATTTGGGGCACCTGGCGGCCCAGCCGGGGAAGCATCGAACTCCCGATTCCGCTCGGGTCGTGATGTCGGCGTCGTGGCCCGAGATGTCCTCAATTTCCCCCTTCTTTGGCTCATGGAAGAACTCATCTTGTGGGGATTTTCGGGTGGTAGAGGCGCCCCTGAGGCTGCCCCCCGGAGCAGTGGTCACAGGCAGGCTGTCCCGTCCAAGGAGCCCTCGCTCCCGCCTCCAGACCGAGGGCTGGCCAACGCTTTTCCACCAAAGCTTGCAGGAAAGACGACCCAATCTTGCGAGCCCTAGCAAGCCAGTAGTGAGTTAAAAATTACTAGTGGGCTTCTTGTCTGCCAGGAGGAGCTTCTGCCTCCGCCCATCCCGCTGCAGAGATGCTCTTCAGGACAGCCCTGTCTCCTGCCACTTCACTGCAAGTTTTCATATCTCCTCTTGACAGGTCAGCCTGCTTTCCTTTCTCAGTGGACCATTCCAGCCCATTCCGACCCAGCTGTGGGAGTCACCTTCTAAAATGCGAACACAATTATTTTACTGAGGAATCTTCCAGGAGCCCAGGCTAAAGTACCAGATCCCCAAGGTTTGCAAGCGGTACCCCCTTCCCCATCCTGGGAGCACCTGCCCCTGCCTCGCACTAGCCCCCTGTGCACCTGCTCCAGCCGCACGGAGCTGCCTGCCAACCCCAGAGGGCATGCTCTGTCTCCTCGTCCCTTCTTCTTCTGCCCATTTTGCATTCACAGATGCCCTGTCCCCCTTGCTGCAGCCCTGCTCTCTCTCTCTGCACGCGGTGACCACACTGACTGCGCAGCTTTGCTCCCCTCAAGCCGGGTCAGCATCACGTGTCCCAAAGGCAGGTGTCCTAAAGGCGGCTCCCCACCGACGGCTGGCTGAGAGACTGCAGCTTGAGAAGCGAGGCTGGGAGGCCTGGGAGCACTCACAGTGACGGTCCAGGGAGGACCAGCAGGCTGAACAAGCCGGGTGGATGTGAGCATCGAGGGACAGCTGTGGGCAGATGTGGGGTCCGCCCAGAGCCACAGCGGGTCATGCTCCCTGCCGATTCCTGGGCCGGGGCACCTATCTGTCTGCATGGGGCGGGGGTGCTGTGGCCACAGGGACAGGAAGGGAAACCAGGGCAGAGGAAGGACAGAGGGAAACTGTGCTGGAGAATTTCACGTGCATCCAAGATCATGAGCGGGGCTGGCGGTCACCTTGCCCATGGCTGAGGACTAGAGGCAGCAGTAAAACTGAGGCCCACAGACCCACAGGGGATGGGCAGGAACACGTGGGCCGTGGGTCAGAGACGCCACCAGGGAGGTGTGCTCCCAGCCAGCGGCACAGGAAGGCACCAGAGAGAGGGCACGAGTGAGGAAGACGAAAATCAATGGGGGAGAACGGAGAGTAGCGAGTACCCTGGTATGTTCGTCTCCTAAATTCCGAGAGCATGCCGTCTGTGGAGAGCGCTCGGGAATCGGGTGGCAAGCCTGAGGGAGGGGAGGTGTTTGCCAAGGTCTCCGTGTCTCCAGCGAGCCCCTCAGCCTCTGCTCCTGATGCACACGTTCCCTTGGCCACGTCCAGGGAAGACACTTGAAGCCTCCCCAAAGATTTTTTTTTTAAATGAACTGTTTATTTTATAAAAACAAGGGTGTGTGTGTGTTTGTGCAAGTGTGTGTGCGCAAGTGTGTGTGTGCAAGTGTGTGTGTGGTGTAACAAGGGCTTTGTAGGAATTATCTCCCCAGTCTGCCCTCCTTCCCCCCGCAAAAAAAATGGGAAAAGTTTTTATTTGACTGAAAGGGTTGGGGATCTCCAAGGACAGCAACACTGCTTGGAGACCTTTATGCAAATCTACGTCGAGTCAGTCACAAACCCTTGCAATGAACGATTTCTCATAACCGTAATCCCCGTCCTGGGAGGCTTTCCTTTCTCTGAAATACATGAGCTGTACCTCAGGAAAAATAAAACATACAACCTACCGTTTCTGAATCATCAGACAAACCTCTAAAAATCCATCTCAAGCCAACACGCAGTTTAGGTCAGACCGGATTGTAAGGGCTGCCGTAAAAATCCCTTCCTGGAATTATATCAAACACCTACCTCCATGTGTTCACAACAAAATCAAGACGGCCGACTCGGGCGTCCATTTCTGGACCCTTGACCGATGGTTCTCAAGGATCTTCGTTAGTTTATTTTGCATGTGTTGAATTTGAACGCATCGGCTCTCCGTGCTTTTGACTTCAAACCATTTTTACAAGCTCTATACATAGAAGACATTGATGTTTCTAAAAGGGAGTATTCTCTGTCTTGCATTTTCTCCAGCAAAAAGGGAAGGATGGGAGTGCGGGTTTCCATCCACAGCGACGACTGTCCTTCACCTCCAAGCGAATGTCCATTCCTTACAAAGAACCAGACAGAAAAGGAACGCATCCTGCCTGTTGAAACAGAATCCCTTGAAGGTGGCCTCCCGTCTGGTTTAGAGCACCCCGACTTCTTTCCCTTCTCCCCCACCGAGGTGGCGATCAACGGCCGTCCTCTGGCTGCCTTTGGAATAATGCACGGGGCTCCCAGAGCTTCTGAAGGGTTTTTAAGAGCAGAGCGCCGATGAGGCTTCCCCTGGGAGAACAGAGGGGTCATCGTCTCTGATAATTGGGGCTTCCCTCGACCGGGGGGTACAGGAATCAGTCACTTCCTGGACGGAGCCTCCCTGTCACATTGCCCGGCCTGGAAGCTTCCGGGGGCTCATAAGTATGCATTTACAAGTGCATCCGCAGCGGGAAAAGCATAAATCCCTCTCAACTATCGCGATGCAGAACGTACACGGTGCAGTGTTTGCCACGAAGACCGACTCGCTTCTCCTTTTCCGGTGAAAACAACTTAACCTGCGTTCTGAGTCCAAGATTCCCTCTCCCCCTTTCCCATTTGATTTTGTGACCTCGAACATCTCTCCCAGCGACAATGCTTCTGTAGCCTGTGTCCTGTCAGTGTTCCCCGAATCACAGCCTGTTCACTGGCATTGCTTTTACGCATCTGTCTACAATATTCATTCTCACGTCCTACACAACACAGGCTCCCCGCACTACTTCCAGGGGCCGCTGAAAATACCTGTGCCCTGCAAAGCCTTACGAAGGGGTTTCTGTGAGTTGTAATGACCAGGCAAGGGAACATGACTTTTCTCAACGGCAGAGATGAAAGTGATGTGCAAAATGTGTTGCAAATGACATCCATGACCACCACCAGCAAAAAAAGTTAAGGGGAGAAATGAGCCAGTGTCCTTCCCCAGTCCCCTCCCAGAGGCCCGCCCCTCCCCCATGCTGCCATCTGTGCTGGCTCTTACCCTAGATTTCTCTATGAACAAAGCTCTACCTATTGATTCTCCTTGAAGTCACTACCCTGACTCCCCTCCCTATCCTTGTGCCCCAGAAGACACAATTCCTAATGGTGATCCCTTTGTCTGTGGAGTTAGGGTCTGAAAAGCCATGTCCACCCCCTTCCTGGGCTGGGTTTCCAATGTCATGGGGTTTCAAAGGTTCACTCAGGTTACAAACTGGGAGGGAAAATTCAGGGTCTGCCCTTTCCAATTTTCTTCCAACAGTTTCTAGAACCCACGTAAGAAAGAATTTGACTCAGGTTGCATGTCGCCCAGGAAAATCAGGACGCCCTTCCCGGCGAGTCCTGGGCTGGTTAGAAACACTACTTCATCACACAATCAGCATTTTATTAAAAAATTAATGCCTGTGAAATGAGTTTTTGATACAAAGCTGTGTAGCTGTGACTTTTTTTTTTATTTGGTTTTAAAAACATTAATCTCTTCAATAATTCATCTTTTATTTCTTTAGCCTTACTAAATATTAAACAGGTGAAAGTTAAATATTTGAAAACCTGGTGCAGCCCAGGCACCTTCGAGAAGGTACACGGTGGGCACTCTGGCACGCCTGCCCCCTGGTCGCCTTCCTCGAGGCATGGCAACAGTGGCTGTTGGTGGCTGTGGTTCAGGTGTTTTCCTCGCTTGGCTCTTACCCGTGGGGCAGGACAGGTCCCCACTCGAGCATCTTTGCTTCGGAGTTGCAGCCAGAGTCCCAGAAGGTTACCTGTGATCGACTGCAGAAACGAGATTCCAGAACACGGGTAGACAAGCACCTGTTATCAGCAGCCGGGCCCTCCCAGCTCAGCAGTGAGAGGGCGAGCGGCATTGCCTTGACCATGGTCCGAGGTTGGCTCGGCAACCTGGCCGGCTTATCAGTACCCCTCCCGGCTCTCATTCCCTCGCCCTTATGACTTGGTGGTCACCACCTCCCCAGTCTGGCTCATGGAGACAACGGCGACGTCCCTTTCCTGCTGAATAATCGACATGATTTCACCTGAGTTGATCAGAGCTCAGAGATGCAAATTCCTTTCCTCTCTGGCCCCCTGATAACACACACCTTTTAATTATTAGCAGTATTAGTTTCCAGTAGGCTGAGAAATTAATCTTAGAATGAGTGCTTGGGACATAACTTCCAGAGTAATTTTTCTCTGGTGATTTCCACTCGGGCTATCAGCATGGCTGTGTTTCTGGGATGCCTTGTTAAGACTGATGACACTTACTATGCTATCAATGTTTAAAAAATGTCTTTGCCTTACAGATAGTATGTGCATAGTGACTGAGAGGTGACGGGGGTGCTTTAAAGTAAGTGTCCTTGGTTTTCAATGCCCAGAATAACAGAAACAAATGCTTACTCTATTTTTTTATTTTATTTTATTTTACTTTTTCAGTGTTCCAAAATTCATTACTTATGCACCACACCCAGTGCTCCATGCAATCCGTGCCCTCCTTAATACCCACCACCAGGCTCACCCAACCTCCCACTCACCCACCGCCCCTCCAAAACCCTCAGTTTGTAAGGTCAACCAGAAACCTCAGTCCCAACCAGAAGACTCGCATTTCCTATTCAGAACAAACATAAGAGAACAAATCTGTGAAGGTCAAACCACGCTGTGTGCTGTGCCGATGGTTCTAAATCCAGCCCCAAACGCTATTTCCACCTACTGGAAGAGAGCGAACTTGACCACAGCTCAGTTCGACCTTCTGATTCACGAGCCTCTGAGCCTCCATAAACAAGCCCCGGAGTGTGGTCCGCAGGGGAGGAGGGAGAAGGGAGCCCGGCTTTGTGAAGAGTGTGGTCCTGGGACAGGGGGAGGGGAGCCTGGAGTGGAGTCCGCAGTGGGGGTGGTGCGGACTCCACTCCAGGCTCCCCTCCCCCTCTCCCCTTCCTCTTCCTAGACCCCACTAGCTCCGTGGTACCAGACTTCTGCTGCTCTACCACGTAGGGGCTTCTGATGGTGGCAACAAAGCTTTTCAGGAGCTGGAGAAAGCTATAGGCATGGACCGGACTGGAAACACAATGGAAATGCTAATAGGGGACTCAGATCCTGCTTTCATGTTTTATTAATGACATCTGCACCATATTTGTAAAATAATTTGCATAATATGTTAATTCTCCGCGAGAGGGGGAATGGGAGCTCATAATAGCATAGGAAATCAGCACTTTCCCCCACTGTACTGGGGCCTCGTAATGCTTCAGATTGTGTTTGTTTAAAATAGAGACCCTTCTTGGGCTTAGGTTACATTTAAAAGTCAGTCAGGATTAAAATTTTAAATCTGCTTGTGGGGATATAGACTCATTAGTAAATGTTCATCATGGCTTCAGACCCCGTATAATAGTTTTGTTTTAAAGAAGTAGGAAAGATTCATCAGCCACTGAGCCAGCCGCCCGGGAAATGAGATGCGAGAGGGCTGGGAGCTCACAAAGGCACCAGGAGTCTGGCCCTGGTACCGGCGGGAGGCTTCCCGGAGTCCTACCCTTTTTACTCGTCAATTCCCTCCTCTGGCATTTCTTTTCATATAACATGGAAATGCCGCACGACGGCTCCTTTCTTAGGTAGAGGGATCTGTCAGAATTGTTCTAGAACTTTCTAGGGAGGCAATGAAAATGCCCGGCAAAGGAACCCGTTGAAGGAAAAAGACTTCAGGGTAGCCAGATGCCCTCGTACACATGACAAAGCCCAGAGATGCTAGTGCAGGGGCTTCGGGAATGGCAGCGAGGCTTTGATTCTCCAGATGCTGGTTTGATTCTCCAATGCCGGGTTGCGACTCTGTTGACAGTCCCTGTGCACGACTGAGCTTTGCCTTTTTAACGTTTAACAAGTTAGCCTTTATCAACACGAACGAGCGCTGGTCACCCAAGTGGGCCCATTTCGAGGTTTTTGAAAAGTAAACTTCGAATTGTCCTCGTTCCCTGCCCACTGGAGATTTGTAAGTTAGCAAAGCACATCTGTCGATGACCTTGTGACTTACAAGCCAGAACGCTAGGTAGGGTCCTCGTGATCGCAAACCTGCGGAGGAGCCTGTCCAAAGCGCCTTCCTCAGACCCAGAAACGCTTAGTCACTGGAAATTCTGGGCAGATTTTCCTCTGCATCCATTGCCGTAAACTGAAGAGGATCAAACAGAACATGGGAGAGCCCTCTCTTTTTGCCTTTGAATTCCAGAAGATGCTACTTACAGAATCGAGGCAGGATTTAAATGTGGCCGCATGGGTAGGGGAGACAATCAAAGACTCAAAGAAGGTACAGAAAAAAGGAAGAAAGAATTTTTTTGGTGCTTTGCTTACGTCCTCCTGTGTTTCACGAGCGTGGTGCTCATCCAGGACCAACACCTATTGGGAGGAGAAGGTTGGATTCCTCAACGTTGGTCCGAATGAAACCCTTGTCATGTAGTTCTTTTGAGAGATGCCAAATTGCCCCAAGCACATGGCTTCTTGCTTCATCTTTACCATCACGTGAATTTCAAGCTCTCTTCGGGATTTAGTTATTGGCGTCATCAAGTGAGGCTACACACACGTGAGTGAATTTCGCCGTTCATTTCTTCGTTCATTGGACCAGAGCTCCTGTGAGTGCAGACACCGACCCTGCTCGGGGTTTGAGAGGGCTCCTCTCTGAAGCCTGGGGAAATTTCTTTCTATGAAAACAAGGAAGTGAAGCGGGGTGTTCAGTATTTTGACTCCATTTCTGAGGGTAATAATTGTCTAGGTGAACGTGGGCCGGGTTTTCCTGCGTACAGAAACACCTGCAAACTTACCAAGAGAGAACTGACTGCAGCACCAAGAAGGGACCGTGAAGACCGTGGGACCCAGCAGTGCTATCAGCAACGGAATGAAATCCTCCACCGCAAGTGTCGACAGACTTGTGGGTCCTTCAAACACCTTTCCTGATAATTCCCCCCGAAACAGGCCAAAGACTGACACCAACGTCAGTGCTGGGGGAAGACTGTCCATTCATCTGCTCACCCCTGACGTTGGACGCAGCTCTGAGCGTGTGCCCCCAAATTCACATGTTGGAATCTGAACCCTGAAGATGACAGTATTAAGAGGTGAGACCTTGGGGAGGTAATCGAGTCATCAGGGCAGAGCCCTCTTACTTGGGATTAGTATCTTTATAAAAGAGACCCCACAGAGCTCCTCACCCTTCCACCGTGTGAGGACACAGCGAGAGGTCTGCGGCCAGAAGCGACCTCTCACTTGTCACCCCAACCTCAGATTTCCAGCTCCCAGAATGGCAAACAATCAATTTCTGCTGTTTATAAGCCGTCCTGCCCATGGTATGTGGTCACAGCAGCCCAAACGGACCCAGACACTAACAAACTGCTAAATAAAATGCAATCTATCCTCTACCCTGACAAAGAGATCTTTATAATTACAGAATAAATTAAGTGTGCATAGGTCTAGCTGTTCTGATGATGGGGTAGACATGTTTAGGATGGTAATAGTCACATACAAAATTAATACCTTATTTTATATGTATTTCATGCAATCTTCTCTGCCTTTATTTGAGAAAAAAATCACTAGTTACGGTGCTATAATGGAGAGTTTTTTCACATTGTTGGTGTTCTACTGATGATAATGGCATGTTAAACAATGTTTCTTGGGCCATCATAGTTTCAATATTTTTGT
Source organism: Lutra lutra (assembly GCF_902655055.1). Lineage (NCBI taxonomy): Eukaryota > Metazoa > Chordata > Mammalia > Carnivora > Mustelidae > Lutra > Lutra lutra. The sequence goes on from NC_062280.1 coordinate 198,177,018, forward strand.
AGACAGTGTTTGTTATTTTAATTTGGAAAGATACCACATGGCTGAAGCAATGGAAACTGAAATTATAAATAAAATTCTTAAGGTAATGCATAGATTTGGGAATAAGCCGTGAGTTCTACAAATCACATTTGAACAATATAATGTGGTTGTATGGGATGAGTCATTATTACTGCAGAAAACACAAAAATATTTTAATTTTATCCTATAAATGACTATTTTTTAAATTTACATTGCAATTTTCACTTGAATTTTCACTTGTAGCTGCATCTACCAAAGTATTTCTTTAGTCCTTTCCCATTTTTCGCTGGGGAGAAAGCTTTAATAAAACCGAAAATAGAAAAATGTCATTTATGGTCAGGACAGTCTCCTTAGAAATTCATTTCAGGATTATGTACCCAAGAATTTTCCTCACGATACTTGTGCAAAATACAAACCACAAATTAATGAGTGGCAAGAGAACGCATCAGAATTTTCAAGCAAGTTGAACTGTGCTTTTGGTAATATCGTAAAACCCGTATTAACTCCTTTTATTAAAATAATGTGCAACTTGGCGTTCAACATCCATTGAGTTCCCACCTGAAAAATGAGCATCCTGTTCTGATCTTGTAACATCTAGACCTACATATATACAAACTGAAGAGTAACTTGACTTACTCGATGTTGCAAAGTGTTCCTCCATACATCGTATCCAGCCATTGTGACATCTGCACTAATTCACAAAGACCTTGGGAAAGAAAATCGGTACCTGATGAGAAGCAAGGTCTGGAAGCTCCGCATTCATGGGGAATGGCCCTTCATTATGCAAGAATCTGTTGCATTTGTGCTGAGAAGGATTTGACAAGCTAATTAATTTGTCTTTTCTTCTACCTCAGTCTTTCTGCCTCAAAGCCCCTCTGCACTGAGACACAGCCTGTCCACCTTCTGTGCCGCTGACTCAACACTAACCCTCGTGCTGTTAGCTGTGGTTTGGGTCCAGGACGGAGTCGTGGTGTGGAGGAGGCATTCCTGCGGAGTGCTTCGTGCTACGTGATAAGCTCTGGGGGGATCTGGGTCACCCCAAGGCCACACTGACAGCCCCGTAGCAGCACAGGAGCTGGGAACCCTGAAGACCAAGGTGGGGGCTCTTGGACCGACTGGCTGGCCGTGCCATTCCGTGTCCGCGGATGACCACACCTGCCTGGCCCCTGGATGAAAGAATGAGGAAGGCAGAAGAAAGGAAGAGAAAGCCATATTTGCCACAGGGGCAAACAGGGGGACCCACCATTTTGTAACAGTCTGGGGAAGCGTACTGGGCGTGCGCAGAACCGGAGAGAGGGAGGCATCAACCTTCCAGAGAAGGCACACTCCTGATCGTCAGACTTGCCTGCACAGGAAGCGGTGGCATCCTCAGCCAGTCGGGGCTCACCCAGCCCCTGTTGCATCATGAGAACTGACCCGTCCCAACGACAGCCAACCTTCAAACACGTGGCTAACAGTGTGAGGCTTTGCCTCGATGCTGAAATCGCAGTGCTGCCCCTGCAAACTCAGAGAAATACCAGAATCCAGCTGGAAAACGAGGCTGTGCCTCCGTATTCACACGCCCCGGGGAAACCCGGACGCCCGGGCAGGAGTCTCTTCGGTCCTGCTCACACCCGTTGCCTCCAGCCTGGAGCTGTCCCAGGTTCCAAACCAGCTCGGGGCTCCATGCAACCTCCTGCCTCTGGAGGCGGGACACACGAGGGCCGAGGAGAGAAGGCAAAATAAGGTCGAGGAGCCAGCCTGGATCCGTAAGCAGAAAACCAACACGAGTCTCCAGTGCCAACCAGTGGATTCCAGAGAAGCTGTGTATTGATGGGTCTGGCGTGAGCTCACCCGCTTCTGCTGCCCGGTCCTCAGTTCCATGAGGAAAGAAAGTCGAGGCCGTGCATCTTTGGATTCTCAGGGCTTCGTCCAGGGCTGGGAAGCAGCAGGCGCGGCGGAGCTGTCTGTTGTCCGCGCCGTCCCTGCAGTCCGTGAACTGCTGCTGCCACAAACTCGGCAGCAAGCTCTCACGACACCCGCCCTGTCCCAGGGCTTTGCTGTTGTCCCTCGCGTCCTCCTCTTCTTATACCAAACAGGCAGAATTTTGGGAAGATTCATTTAGTGAAGTTCACCTCTCCCAAGACACCTGTTCTGTGACATAGGTTGGGTTTGGGCTCCCGGTTTTGGATTTTTTTTTTTTTTTTTTCTTGGATACAGCCTATATTATGTTAAGGTCTTTAAACCAGACCTTAAAACAGAAACAGCCCAGAGTTTTATTGTCGTGGACCAGGAATGGTTACAAAAGGCAAGTGGTCTACTTTCTACGGATTTCAGAAAGATGGGCAGAACGTTCAGCACGTCAGAGCAATGATGTCCATGGTGGGTGTTCTCCCACGTTTAAGTGATAAGCTCCCCAAGCCCCCACAGACCAGGGTATTTCAGTACATTATGGGGCCTCGAGTGTTGTTAGATCTTCCATCCATCTCTGAGCCTAAGCCCCTTAGGCAGGGCTCAAATACAGTAGTTGCTCAATAAGTGCATGGGGAAGAAAGCAATGGAACCAAGGAGGAAAGCAGAGGAGTGGGAATCAGGCATGCATGGAGAGGGGCTGCTCCCTGCCCCCCGTAAGTGGCAGAACCAGCTCTCAAACCGTTTTCAAGCTCTGACCTTCGCAGGCATAGTTATAGAATTTCAGAACATCTGTGCCTATCGGGGAGCATGTCGACCCCACGGGGGCCTGAGTCTTCAGGTCGCCTGCAGTCAATATTCCTATCTGGCAGGTCCAGAGTGGGGTCCAGGATCCTACACTCCTCACAGGACACAGGTGCCAGTGATGGGGGTGGCTCAGGGACAGACAGGACAGAATTGTCACTCTGTGACGGGAAATGGAACTCCCAATGGCACTGAGGTCCACACCCTGGGACAGACTCTAGCCTGATTTCTGAGAAAGACCGTGTGTGGCTTCTCGTTCAGTTGCCTGACAGCCCACCTCTGTGCCTAGTAGGGTAGCCTTCCCATCGGGTTCTCTAGCATTTTAAGGGAAGAATTAACTCAACCCCTGCTAATCTGCCCACCGAGGTTTAGGAGTCTGTCCCTGACCAGTAATTACGGCCATCTGCTTTCAAGCTCACGATTGTCATCGTTATCTCCTGCCACCCAGCTATGGGCCAGAGCCCACTCTCCATGCAGTCCTATCAACGGGGATCATCGAAGGGATGCTCTGGCACAGACAGCCCAAGCTCCGGACACAACAACTAGATACAATTAACACTTTAGTGAAGTCAAGCCTCAGTATTACATCTGATGCTGATGGAAAGTTGCCTCAAGCTCTCTGTGAATGGAAGTTGTTTGTGTGGTTGTCCTGGAATCGTGGTGATCAGGCCGTCCAGTGAGGTGTGAGTCTCCCTGGGCAGGAGTGGGCATAAAGACAGCGGTCCTCCCTCCTCAGAGTGGCAGGATGCTCCCACCTCCCAAGGGACAGGCCCTGCTGCGTGGGCTTCCTGATCTCCCCCAGGGCTGCCACAAAGCTTGAAATCAGGGTCTCCTTTAGCCACTCTGCTGCGCCGCCTACCGGGTTCCCCTGCACTGGGTCTTCTCTATGGTGCTCGTTTGCTTGTTTTCTTCCATTTCATTTGCAAGGTGCTTTTGCTCCGGAAAGAGGAAATGTAGGCATTCCTAGAAAGTCAAAGTTTTATGGTGGTAAAGGGCAAAATCATGCCGGATCATCTTAGTACCAGTTACCAATATGACAGACAGGGAACAGTCCTCCTGGTAAAGAGGAACAAGCCTCAGTCGTGGACCTCGCAGCACGCAGGGGCAGCCCAGCAAGGCCAGACCCCCGCTTCCAGGCTTGTCCTGTTTCTACCCGTCTTCCCCTCCGCTCCCGCTTCTCACAGGGACCTGGAAGGCTCCTTCTGCAGGAGTCCCGTGTTTATCCTTCACGGAGTTCTGAGCTGCCCCCTTCAACCTCTTCCCACCTTGCTCCTCCTTGGCTTTCACCTGCCTCCGAGCTCACAACTCCCCACCCAAACGCCCAGCTGCAGAACGTCTTCAAGTTCCAGAACGCGTTGGAACTCAGCAACACTCTGCTGCTGCAGCGAAAGTCTTGGGTCAATATTAGACAAGTCGCGAGCGTGAGGTTATATCTGGAGTGTCAGCTGTCCTCGAGGAAGATGAGCAAGCGAAAGGTGGGGCGATGCGGGTGTGTCTTGGCTGGAAAGCTCTGTGCTGTGATTGGATTTTCTCGACTCCTTTCTCTGTAGATCCTTGGTGATGGCTCTAGCCCACAGTTTCCACCTGTTACTCGAAAACTCCATTCCACGGGCAAATCGGCTGCAGGTTGCAAAGCCCCTTGTCTCCTCAGGCACCAGATAGGGAGGCTCTATGAGAGGGACATACACCTGTAACATAGAGTCTCCTATGTTCCTGTAGGATGCCCCGGCGTTCCACGTTCCACTAGGATGGGAAGAAAAACTGTGCCCATTAAAAGTGACACAAGGCTCTCTTCATTTCAAACTTCTGATTTCTACTTTTTGAGGTTTTCAGGATCTTAGGAAGGCATAACTGACACGCAATAAATTGCCTATCTTAAAAGTGTACAGTGTCACCTGTCACATACGGGTTTATTGGCGAAGCCATCGCCTCTGTCAAGAAAGCGAACTCACCCACCACCCCCAGATGCCTCCTCCGGCCCCTTCGTGATTGCCCTGGCATCCTTCCCTTCCACGTGCCCCCAGGGAAAGGCCGATCTCGTTCCTGTCTCTACAGATCAGTTTGCCAGAACCCCCTTATCTGGAATTGTACTGGTCCCTCTTTCTATCTGACTCCCCCCCCCCCCCCGTGACTTCGCTGCGGTAAGGTCCGTCCGTCCGCACGATTGTGCGCGTCACCTGTTCACTTGTTCATTGCTGAGTGCGGGGCCGTCGCGCAAACAGGCCAGTTTGTTCTTCCGCTCACCCTGCGTGGGGCTTCGGGTTGTTTCCGCTGTTTGGGTATTACGAAGTCACCTGCTGTAAATAGTCCTGTACATTCTTACATGAAAATATGCTTTTATTTCTTTCATTTTATGACCAAACATATAGTGTCTCTTGGTAAATATTCCGTGTGCACTTGAAAAGGCTGTATATTCTGTTCGGTCCTTAATCGCCCGTGAGGTCAAGTTGGGTGGCAGTGTTGTGCAAGCCTTCTCTGTCCTTGCCAGTTTTCCATCGTTTTGTGTCAGTTATTGAAAGACAGGTGTCAGCATCTCTGGCTGCAGATTTTTCATTTCTTCGTGCACGTCCGTGAGTTCTTGTTTCGTGTGTTCATACTTTCTCTTGGGTTCATAAACCTCCAGGATTGTGGTTTTCTCTCGGTGAGTCGTTTCCCTCATCATGATCACATGAGCTTTCCTATCCTTCAAGTGTTTGGTCGACGGAACTATCGAGGGTTTTCACTGCCCCATCATGCTGCAGGAAGAGCAGCTAAGCCACGTGTGACTCGGGCCAGGGCAGCCTGACTGTCAGCGCCGGGCAGGTGCCCGGGAACCCCGGAGGTGCTGTAACGTAGAACACCAAGCGGGCAGGAAGACATCCTCACGGGGAGGGCAGCCGGAGCCCAGGACTTGGACACCTTAGTCCCTTCAGGGAGAAGCACAAACCCCACTCCCCGTGATCAGTGATCAGTGTGTGCGTGGAACGGATGATGTGTGGACATTATTCCAGGTTTGTGAAACTGAGTACTTTTGATGGAAATCTTCCAGGAATATTCTCTGGCAAGTCTTTCTTTCGCCCTGGGTTACTGTGTGTTTGGACGGTGGAAACTCTTCTTAGCGGTGCTATGGAGTGATGTGGGAAGTGGGAAATGTCAGTGTGGGCTCAGTGTGTCACAGACGGGGAGTGGGGTTTGTGGATGCCTTCCTGCCCGCACCAACCCCGAGGGCTCTGCGTTCATCTTGTTGAAGATGTCCTTCCACTTGTGACTCTGCCTGCATTCTGCCATCTCTGCGCGGGGGTCCCGAGCACCGCCCACGGAAGATGCCCCGGACTGAAACCGTCTTTCCCGCGGACCCCGCTCCTCAGCATCCACGCTTACTCTCGGGTAATGAAAACGAGCATGGATATGACCACGTCCAGGCACGTGTGTTCACACGTGCACACACACACTCACACAATGACCTGCATTCATTCTGTCCTCGACGGTCTTCCCCAAGCTCCCCTGGGAGTGTCGTCTCTCGTGTTTCTCCTCCCTCCTCCTCCCCTTTCCACAGAACCCCTTTGCTCCGGCCCCCCTGAAATTCTCATTATGCCTCAGGCATGCATTTTCCTTTCATTGATCTGTGCCAAGGATACACTTAACTTTTGGATTTACACCCAGAAAATCATTCCTCCTCCACGACGACAGAACTCGACTTGTTTGCCTCTGCAGACATTTCCTGCAGTCCCAGGGCCCACCCGGCCCGTCCCTTCGAGCTGCTCCCGCTCTCCATCCGTGCCTGCACCGAGGCGCCGACCGCCCATCTGGCTCCTTCTCCCAGCTGCGCACCGGGAAACAACGTGTTGCAGTAGTGGCTCTTTGTCCACTCTCACTCACACACGCATATAAACTGGCATGTGCAGGTGTGAGGGCGTCCTGCCCTACCTGTCCCTCCTTACAGATCCTGTCCTCAGTCCCGGCTTTCCTCTCAACCCTCTGCTCGGTGAAACCCAGCAGCCCACTGGTGGCTGGCGCCGAGCTGTGCGCGCCGCTCCGTCTGCGCACCTGTCTGGTGCCCTGCCTGCCCTCAGTCCTCCTCGTGACAGGTTCGTGCCTCAGCTGTGAACCCTCAACTTGCCCTTGGGTGTGTGCCTGTCGTTCCAGGGTTATCTTATTAACTCTCCATATAATGGGAGGGGATATTTATCTACCCTTTGGAAGAGCATTATTTCTGGGAAATATGCCTGAATTCCTGGCGGAGCCTAACCAGGAGGACCATTGCCCTGTAAACAAAATCGCATCTGTACCGCACCTAAACGGTGTGTTCAAAAGGACTGCGTGCCTGCCAGCCAGCCCCAGCCAGGGCAGGGCCAAGCATTCCGCAAATGTTTGCTAGAACCCTGGCCCCAGCTCTCTAGAACATTCTAGGCTCTCAAGGGTATGAAGCAAAAGTCAGAATTTCCCTGTGCCTATGCTGGCAGATCGAGACAAAAACTAGTAAAAACAACTTTGAAAACGGCATGTACAGAACTAAGATGGCATTTTCATGACCTTGACCTTGAATCACAGCCATGTATGAGAATGGGAAGCAACACTGACCGACTATTTTGTAAATCAGTGCAAAAAAAAGAAAGAAAGAAAAGAACAGAAAGAAAATCACAGATTGTCAAAGCAGAGAATTCATTCTTTTGTATACTCTATCCAGTCGGCCCTAGTCAAATATGGGTCAAATATGGGTCAAATATGGGTCAAATATGGGTTAGCTCCTCTGCCGGAGGAAAGGAACACAGAGCCTGACTCCGGGATTTCCGAAACAATTGAAGTGCTACGGTTTTTAATGTATTATCCAAAAGTGGGAAACTTTTATTAATCTGCTCATTTTAAAACTGGGAAAATCTTCTTGGTTTTGCTTGTGGAATAATTTGCCTAATGCCTAAGCTGATATTTTATTTTTGCTTGAACGTTTTCAAACTCAGCCAGCTTTTACAAACGGACAAAGATCTCCCAAGCACCGCGTGGGTATAAACAGTAACTGCGTCCTTTAGGCTTACTCCCCGGATCCAACGTTAAAGATAAATTTTAAGTAGTTTTTAGGAAGTCTGAACAGACATGTCCACATCCCAAGTGGTCATATACATTTTATGCAGATGCCCCAAGCCTTCCCAATAGATCCGTTAATGTCCTGAAAAGAAAGAATTTTGCTGTATTGCCTTAAAGTATTTGGATTTTTAAATTTAATATACTTTGCTTTCCCATTCACAAGAGCATGACCATCTTCCAGTAAAGAAAGGAATACAATTCAGAGGATTTCTTTCAACTACATAATTTTCAATAATTCATAATGCCTTAGGATTTATTTTAAAAGAAGCAAGTCATCACCAGATCGCTTACATTAATTCCTGTAAAGCCACATTCAAAATTCACTTTGGGCCTCTGACAAAGCTTTTATATTAAGGACTTTTTTTTCATTTATTAAATTCACTTATGTGAGCCTTAACAAAAGCTATTTACTTGAAGACTTAAACAGGCTATAATGTTTTCAGTGTGTTGAAAAATGTGTGTTATCTTTGTCTTTCGATTATTAAAGGGAAAAAAAAAAGAACAAACTTTCTGGTGGGTTCTCTCGCTCTCAGAGGATTCCACTGTATTTCTGGCCCCTGCATTGCCGGTCTGTGCCCCCACATCCAACACAGATGTCTTCAAAAACAGTTTCTGCTCTAAGAAAACAAGAGTTTATGATTCACTTTCAGACTTTGTTCTTTCAACGGACTTGTTTGTCCAGGAAAACAGATTTCCAAGACTTGCACACACAGCAGGATCTTTGTGCCCCTGTTTTCAATCCTCTGTTGCTGGGATGACACAGCTTTTGGCTCATGAAACACCACGAGAGATAAGTGGAGAAAAACACGATAATCCTCGGAGGTTCTTCCCCCCGTGATGCACCATCCGTAGCCAGGGGAAAGGACTGGCTTGTAAAATGACCCACAACAAGGAACTGAAACGCTTAAAATCCCCCAACCTGCGGGGTGATGAGGTGTTGAGAAGGCGTCTCTTCCCTGTGAGTCTGGCATGCCTGGACCTGCCGGCGTGTTACATTTTGATACATTTAGTTACATTTTGATCCATTTATCCAAGTTGCTTGTATCCTTTTTCTATTTTCTTCCAGGCCGCTCTCCCCCTGTCCCCCCACCTCAAGTCCTTGCTGGCTCCCTGCTTGGAGTCTCCGTTGCCACTGGTTAAAATCACTGTCCCCGGATCTCCCCGGATCTCCCAGCCTGCCACCTACTCTGAGGCGGAAAGGCAGGTGTTTAGGTCTTCCAGTTCAATTACAAGAAACTGCTTCCTTCATTTCTACTTGGGGGAAAAACCAACACCGCGGAGGGCGTGCCATGCAAATCAGCCGGAGGTAGAAGGCGCTGTCTTGCATTTCTAAGCAGGGAGCAGAGAGATAAGGACAGGTGAAGTTTAAACACTTCTCCCTTCAGGCATAAAAAAGAAAAATCAGGTATTGCTGGCCAGTGATAATCACAGCCACCAAGGTCCTACTGTGACATTCGGCTCCCCGCAGCCTCGAGGTGTACTGACGTCATGGGGACCAGCAGCCACTGTGGTTTTGGCTGCTGTCCTCATGCAGGGACAACACCCACAGGCTTTCGTCCCCTGGGATCAGCCAACTCCCTGGGAAGGAAATTCTAGGCCCAGGGTCTGACTGGAAGGGTAACGTTGGCCCTAGTTAGGCTACAGAAGGAAAACAAAGAAACCACCAGGGTGTCTGACTTGTGCTTTGAGTCTGGAGGCCCCTCCCAGGACCACAGGGGTGCAGAACAGGGAGTGTGAGCTGCCAGCATGGCCAAAGGCCTGAGCTGCTGTGCTCACACCCTCCTGCATGGCCTTCAGGACTCACCTGCAGGGGGTTGGGGTGTCCCCATGGGCAAAGCCAGAGGAGCGATCAGAAGACCCTGTCTGGCTTCCCACCCCCTCGCCCTGACCACTCGGAACCTCAGAGTCCTCTTTGGGGAGGAAACCTCTGCTTCCCAGCCTTGACAGGCTGATGAGAAAGCACTGGTGCAACTCCACAAGAATTGCCCGTGGCTCTTCCACCCTTTGCGAGTCCGTTTCTTCTAGATCTTTCTCCAGCCTCCGTCCTCTTCCAGCGGCTTCCCCCAGACTCTCTGCGCCATCCTCACAAGTAATGACTTTGCTGACTTCAGTTTCTCCGTTGACTGGCTTTCCTTCCTGTGTTCCCACTTCACGTTTCTGTTCCTCTGTTCTCTGTACCAGCAAATTCAGAAAAAGTCGACAGGAGCCTCCCGTACCGACTTACCCTCTCTGGCAAGAGAAGGGGGCTGAAGCCACACGACTCGAAATTAGAAATGGTCCAACCTCTGCATAATTCTGCTTGCCAGAGAATGGAGGCCAAGACTGTATTTCTGCAATAACTTTGCTAATAGATGAGAGGATCATGTACGATTTTCTAGTGAAAGTTACCAGTCTAAAATATGTTTACCCTAAGAAGGTAGAGTCAATTGATGTTAATACACCAACTACAAAGATGTGTGTGTGTGTGTGTGTGTGTGTGTGTGTGTGTGTGTGAGTGAAAATAGTTCTCCATATGCTACTATTGGCTAAGAAAATACTTGCAGGCCAAAATGACAGAACAGACATAATTTAGAAATTATTTTTCACATTATTACAGTAAGAACTGAAAGAGAAGGCGGTGGGGAAGAGAAACATGAGAGACAGGGAGAGAAGAGTGTGGGAAGGACAGGGGAGAGAAACAGGAAACTCTACCTAAAGGTAAACACTTGGTGCATAATGCAATTATGCAAGGTAGTTACTATGGTAAGTTACAAGGTAGTTATACCTTGGTAGTTATACTATGTTATACTATGGTAGTTACAAGGTAGTTATACTATGTTATACTATGGTAGTTACAAGGTAATTACTATGCAAGGTAGTTCCCAAAATTCCACTTGTAAAACGCATGGCCAAGGAACGCTTCTGTCGATTTTAAATCCACATCTTCTGCTCCCACCCCACGTATTCTGATCTGGGGACGGAGGCTGGTGTCCTGGAGCCGACTCCTACTGGCGTGCACCCCAGGGAATTTGTTCACAGGTGCTCTGTTTTCAGGTTAGCGCGATTGTCCCCAGATCCATGACTCATGTTAGATTCTTTCCGGGGACTTGGAAAATAAGGATCCTGGTTGCTGGAGGGGGTCCAGGCATCCGTCCTCGTAAACTCTTCCTCGATGGTCCCCAGATTCAGCCGATGTCCGGAGCGATTGTCCGAAGCTTATTAGCTTTGGGCTCAGAAAACTTAGGGTTATAGTCACAACTCCCACACCCCGCTGTGTGACTCTGAACACATGACTAAACCCCTCTGGGCTTCTGTATTCTCCTCTGGAAATTAGGGGACTTTCATTCCCACCACGGGGATTAGAGCCGTGGTTCTTGACCTGGACAGCATATCCTGACCATCTGGGAGGTTTTAACGGGGTCAGGTCGCACCGCCGACCTGAATCAGAATGTGGGGGGCCAAACTCGGGCTGCAGGGTTCGCCAAGCTGCCCTCATGCTTGAGGACTTGTACATCGGAGATTAAGTGAGACACTGATGTTGCTGCCGATGCCCTACTCTTAACAAGGGAGCTCACAAAGGGCACATAGTGTGTCCTTTCTGGTGGGAAGGATGGTGCTAGCCCACTGCCACCCTCGGCACCCCCGCAAGGTCAATTCCGTGCTTTTGTAGGTATCGTCCATAGTCACCAGCTGCTGGTAAGTGTTCCCTTTCCCAGTGTAGACTGAAAAGGGGGCAGTGTGTCCAAGGAAGGCACGGCCTCTGGTTCCCTGGTAGCAGTGTCTGGGGACCTGTGGGTGGCCCAGACCACTGGTGTTCACTGGCCGCAGGTAAGCAATCATCTGTGGGAAGCAGACAAACATCCAAGTGGAACAGAATGTTCAGGAGAGAGACAAACAAAGGGTTTCCTCGGGTCTCTGACAAGATAGGAGAAACCAAAAAGATTGTATTCGACATCGATTAGCAAAAACTTTGGTCAAAACCTGTTGCCACTTTTTGTATCTTGGATTGAGGACTTGGTGCCGGGACATCTCAAATTCTCCTCTTGGTCTTTGAATTCTCACCTGTTCTCTCCCCAGGGGGCTGGGGTGTAGGAGGTGAAGGGTTACTGGTGTTGATGCTCTCAGTCTTTCCATCTATGAAATGGGAATTCCTTTGGTATCCATCTGACCTGACACTCCATGTGATAGGAGCGATCACAGCACATACGCCCAGTGAAAAATCCCTTCAAGGGTGTGTGAGCTCCCAAGGATTTCTCCCACTAGTGCTATCTAACTTAAAAAAAAAAGGGGGGGGGAGGAAAAAGACAAAAGGTGTGCTTTCTCCACACAACTCACGTAAAGACCTCACTTTCTGTGTATTTTTACAAAGAAGGTTCCATGTAAATTTTATGATCGTTACCCACTATCGTCATTTAGGGACAAAAAGCGATGTGGAAGATTACTTTCTCCAAGAATCAGAACGGTGATAATGAAACAGGGCCAGTAATCTCACTTTAATGAAATGGGGACTCCAACCACTATATCAGAGAAAGCAATAAAATGTGTCCCCATACCAATAAAACTCGCTTCTGCGTGTTCCTATTGTGGAGGCAATGTGCGTGCTTCTTGGAGAAGACGGTGCCCGTCCGGTGCTGGTGTGGGTTTTTCAGGAGCGTCTCACAGCTGACTTGAGTCGTGCTTGGTGAGTGAACAGGTCTGTGGATGAGAAGTCTGCTCACCACACCACTAGGCTGCCTCTACGGCATTTTCACCGGTAAAACAACTCACACAGCCCATGGATGCTTCCAGGAAATCAGGAAAATGGTAGAACTTCATGCATAAAGGCAAGAAATTAGTCTAAAACTGGTGAGTGCTCAGGCCACATTTTCTAGTCATCCTTCCAAATCTGCTTTTCATCTAGAAAGCTGTTATTTTAAAACTGATTTAACAAGTCAATAATCATTAAATATGCAGAGACATTTGTGTGCTCTCTGCTTTGTATTTTATTCCAAATTAGGCTCTCCGTGTTTTGTCCGTGGGGGTGTCTGCTGTTCTGTAGGGAATAGGGTGGTGTTGAAATCAATTGCTCTGGGTTCCCAAACACGGATGGATGGTTTCCACGCCTTCCCCGTGGAGGTGACATGACACCAAAGCAGAAACTTCTATTTCCTTGAGCACCTAATGAAGTGTCAGCCTGCAGGGTACAGGACGCCCTCTGGGGGGTCGCACGCCCTGCTGCCGCCTGCCCGTTCCTCCGTCTTGAACGGATCTCGGCATGCCTCCTCGTCACCTTGACATTTTGACACACAGGTAACAGCCTGGAATTTTCCCTACGTTCTTTTTCCTGAGTTTCTACCCGCCCCATGGATCTGGAGGGCTGGTTTTTCTGGGCGAGGTGACCCCTGTTTAAGGGCACGTCCTGAGGCCGCTCGTAGTGACCCCGCCCTGGCCAGGACACACCGGGTACAGAATATAAGTTCTCGGTATTTGGCCTTCAGAGTCACTCATTCATTACACAGAGTCTTTATCTTTGTGCACATCCTGGAACAATACTCTTAAATAAATACTCCTGGAGGCATTTTACTCCATGGTTATTTACTTTGCATTTCCATGATCTCAATGGAACACAGAAAGGGAGGAGATAGAAGGCTTGGCAAACAATAATTTGCCACCATCTACGCACAAGGGGACAACTGTGAGGGACATTGTTTTGTTTTAAAAGAAAGACACGTCATTGACTTGACAGAGTGCAGCTCTGTGCGAACCAGTCACTTAGGAAATTCCACTTGACACAGCCTGCCGGATGACCTGTGTCCCAGGAGCACGGGCACGTGGCTTCCAAGTGAGGTGGCCCCATGCCTCCCGCAGCACCCCCGTCCCCGGCCCCGAGAGCCTGGTCAAGCCCTTGACATTTTGGGTCTCGGTTGCATTCTTCGGTCAAGGACTCACGATGAGGTCCCCCACCTTGTCCTTGGAACTGCTCTGGGTCTAAAATGCGGCACCGTCCCCTGAGTGCACAGAATCTGAGCATCCAAGGGAAGTGATGCAGAGGTGTGGGTCAGCAGCCCACCAGCTTCTAAAGCGACTTCCCTGAGACCGGGCCCCCGATTGCTAACACAGTCACCACCGGATTACTGTTACCAGGTTTCTTTAAAGCCTCGTGAGATGAAGAATTATTTTTGAAAGGTCTTCAAGTCCACACATTAAAAAAGAAAATAAAACTTTGTTTGAGACGCGCCCACGTTTGTCAATGAAACCTTTGCTGCCCCATTTACCCGCCTCTTCCTCCTTCTCATCCTTTTCAATTAACTCCGAGCACAAAGATCTGTCCTCAACAAATAAACACAGATTCCCATGAAAACCTGCCAAAAGGAAAAACAAAAGAGGAAGAGGATGTAGCATTTCTCAAGGTTCACTGCCTTTGTTCCCGCTTAAGCCAGGTTGACTTCATTCATAGCCTTGCGACAGCGCGCTCTGGGTCTCCCGGTGACGGCCACGGGCAGGCAGTGCCAGAGGCCACGGATCTGCGGTTCCTTTTGTTGATGGACACAAGGGATGATCTAGGCTTTCAGACTCAAACTCGGACTCTGTGGTGGCTCGTGGCAGTGCAGGCTGGAGAAGTTCACGTGGGTCCAGTCACGACTGACTCATCATGATGTGAGAGACGGCGGAGGACGTGCACATCTCTAGGTGCTGGTTGGCAGCTCGCTTCTCCTCATGTCCCTCGGACCCGGCCGTACAGTGGAATATCTGTCTGTGAAATCCAAACACAGGAGCTCAGACGCTTTCCGCCTCGTTGGCCAACGGCCCCGGGACGAGCTGGGAGGCCGTGCTTGTAACTCATTTTCATTCTTCTTTCGTTCAAAACATTCGAGGGTCTCATCTTTTAAAATGTCTCTTAAGAGGGTGCTGCACTCCTGAGTAGCCTGAGTGAGGGAAACCCCCAAACTCTGAGGGAGGCTTGCTCCAGGGAAACAATAAATATTTTGATACCTCTTCAGTAGACGGGATCCGTTCTGAAGTTGGACAATGCTGCTTACAACAGTAAAGGGAGTAGAACTACACATAAAGGGATTTCCTTTGGAAATGACTGGAAGATGTCTCTGAATAGAGACCTTCCTTCATGATAGCAGCATCCCCGGGAGGACGGTGGAGCTTCCCAAAGTAACTATCCTGACAGGCCAGCCATGCAGCTCTATCGCTCCATGGCTGTCTTGTGTTTCATTTGACGGCAATGGTGATCCTTCTGAGACCAGTTCACAATGAAACAGCATCGCCCCCCATTCCCCTACCACCAAGGTCACAACATGCGGAGAATCTATATTGAGTTGCGGAGGAATGAAGGGGACACACTCGTAACTAAGCAAAGCAATTGCTTACACCCACCCAGGAGAGGAATCCCGAGGGTGCTAAGAGCTGAATGAGGAAGAAACGGGGCCCAGAGCAACCCTCCTCTTTCCACACCTTTGGACCCCCAGTGGGACAGTGTCTCATGGAGGACTATTGCCCTGATGTTAAGGAAAATCATACCAATACATGATAACAATTACTTCAAGTAATGAACGACTTCACACTTGAATATGATACTAAAATGTTCGTTTGTGAGTTTGGCTGGTGTCTGTAAAGTTGAGCTTTCTTTCAGATTTCCATTTTATCATCACTGGCAGCATTTATTTGGAAAATCAGAGAACGCCCGGAGAGCCGTTAGTTAAAAGGAATCATCCACACCAACCCCTGGAGCCTCCCTTCTGAGATGCAGCCCTGGGGAATAAGTAGAAAGGCACCTGCGGAAACAGAGCCCCATTAGAGTGCAGAGATAATCCCAGGCCATAAAACAAAAGACAAACTTTCATTGCATGAGAACAAGTCTGTGCGGGGCATCCTGAGAGCCAGCGGTGAGCGAGGGCTGGAGGCGGCCGTTCTCGTGGCCTGGACACGGGGGACAAGTCACTGCCTCCAAGCCGGCTGGTGGCCAAGAGAGGCTCAGGGAGAGGCAAAATTTAGAAACCACTGAAATGATGAGAAGGAAGCATTTAGCCAATATCATCTCTGCACAAAAGAATTAATTTAAATTAGCACAATCCCAGGGGTACTTCCAATCCACTACGGTGACGAGAAAAGAAATTGTCAAAAGGGGACTGAGGACTTATTTTATCTAAAGAAAAAGGTTTGAGTTTTTGGTAGCAGTTCTAACATAAAATAGTAAAGCTATAGATTTCTATAACTTTCAAGATGGGAGGGGCGAGGATTCTACTCTGTATGTGACAGCAAGCCCGCCCCCCCACAAAGGAAAGCTGAGCTGGGAGCCTCACTTAAAAATCCTACAGAAACTGACAGCTCTCACAGATGCGCTGGAATTTGGGGGTAAAGATAGAATCTCCCCTCAGGTTTGAAAAACAAGCTTTTATTCACATTTTCTATTTTCCCATTGACATGAAAATTGCCTGAGATAAGAAGTCCCAGGAGGACCCGCTCTTCAACTCATACCTTTCCCTTCACTTCTCATTGCTTAGTTGCTCTGTATGCCTGTGTGTGTGTGTGTGTGTGTGTGTGTGGGCATGGGTGTGCCCGTGTGCGTGTGAGCATGTGTGTGGGGTTTGTGTCTCCATGAAAAGTCTCTCTTAAACGCAGGCTGTGACTTTCGCCAGCAGGAGGGTTGAATCCTGCATCCTCCTGAACTAGACCCGTCCTTCTTTGGGAACGTCTAGGGTCTATCTTGCGACTCTGGACAGACATTTGAGCGGCACGTAAATTGTCTTCCCCTCTGACAGTCACTCCCAGCAAGGAAAACTGGTCTGTAGAATAATTCCATCACCACTTAGCTAACTGAGATGTTAGAACGAGCCTAAGGCTATTTCAGGGAGAAATCTGTGCGTTCAGGTTGCATGGAGACCTGTGTGTCAGCTTATTTGGAAAGGCAAATTACATTTGATGTGCTTGCGTGCGTTAGTGTGGAAAACACTGCAAAAGCCTGTTGTCAACTTGTTTGTTGATATTACATATTTCATTAATCTCAGACACTGCTACCCACAGCTCACACTCCTAGACTGCTGGTGGCTGTCGCCCATCCCCTCACACAACTAAGGGTCATAACCCTTGGGGGGGGCGACCCTTTATTTTAACCATTAAAATATCTCCACAGGAGCTAGGAATTGGGGTTGAGGTATGATGGTTAATTTTATCTGTCAACTTGACTGAGCCACAGAGTGCCCAGACACTTGACCAAACATGATTTGGGGGTGTCTGTGAGGGTGTTTGCGGGTGTTTGGATCCAGGAGAGTGAGTACAGAGGGCCTCCCCCTGTTCAGGGCAGTCCCACTGCCCACCAGAGGCATGAAGGGATCAAGGAGGAAAGAGGACACTGTCCTTTCAAAGGAGGGGTTGTGAGGAATGTCCAAGAGACGCCAGAGAAAAGGGATTTTTCTTGGGCTCGTCATGTTCCGATCTCGGTGACAGAGCAAAGTTATGCAGGGAAAGACCATGTGTGTGAGCGCATCTAGCACGATCTGATGGGCAATCGCCTCTCCCGGTGTTTCCATACACTTCTGAGGTGTTGTCCAGCACCCAGCTCCCCCGGGCAGGGCAGACCATCAGAACCCCCCAGGTTTGCAGGTCCCCCATCCTTTGTCAGAACATCCTTCTGACGGTCCCTATCTGATGGGACCCTGGCAGGGAACCTCATGAGCCCCCAAGGAGCTTTGCCAGTTTCTGAGTGAAGCTTTTCCTCTTATTTATGAAAGCCGGTTCTTGTGTAAGGAGGGAGTAAGGCTACAAGGAAAGCACGCAGCAAAGAAAACACCATGAAGCCCAGAGCAAGTCCACAGACAACACTCCAGAGCTGGAGATAAAGACTGGGGTGGGGGTGGGAGGGGTGAGGGTGGAGTGGGGGTGGGAGTGGGGTGGAGTAGGGGTGGGGTGTGGGTAAAGGTGTAGATGGGGTGGGGTGGGATGGGGTGTGGGTAGGAGTGAGGGTGAGGGTGGGGTGTGGTAGGGGTGGTGGGATGGGGTGGGGGTAGGGGTGAGGGTGGGTGGGGTGTGGGTAGGGGTGGGGTGGGGTGGAGTGGGGGTAGGGGTGAGGGTGGGTGGGGTGTGGGTAGGGGTGAGGTGGGTGGGGTGTGGGTAGGGTGGGGTGAGGTGGGGGGGTAGGGGCAGTACAGGGGGAGTGACTGGTGGGTCCCAGATCAAGCGCTCTGCTCTAGCAGGAAGGACAGTGATGGTTGGTGACTGGGATGAGTCGGCTGATGGTCACAGCGTTTCTGTCCCTTTTGCAGAGCTCCCGTGTCCACACCTTAATGGCCGGTTTGGACTGAGACGCACTCGGTCTTCTCTCCCAGCATGAGTGTCAGTCATCCATATGTCCATCTCGTTCTAGAACCACACCACCGGAGTTGGGGAGCGTTGATTTTTGCTGAAAATCGGAGAGTCACCGTCCCTGTGACCACTGAGACCTATGAATACCAGGTCTGGCCATTACCCAGGATGCGTGGTCAACCGCACACAGCGAGGACTGCCAGGTGCCTTCCCCAACAGGCACGGGTGCACCTGGACCCCCGAGTTATTGGGGTCCGTGTGTCATCTTCCAGTGCTAGAAGAAGTGGACCCGTGAGCCTGACCGTGCAACGCCTGCAGACCCTCCTCCCCAGGATACGCTCGTACCGTCGTTATGTGGAACATAAAGGCAAAGGTGAGGCGTTTCTGACACTGGCTTCTTGACTTGGGGGGGTTCTGGATCCTTCCAGAGGTACTTCCTGGGTACTCACGTCTGGAAACAGTCATTCGCCATTCAGCACAGTGTGGGGTTGCCGCGTTGACCTGCTTGGGATCAAAGAAGAGGTCTGTCCGCTCACAGCGCACATCGAAGTCCCTTCAACCGTAACACGTGCTCACCTCCCCCGGTCTCCACAGGGACAGAGGTCCAGGCTGCCCGCTGTGCAGGAACGACCTTCTCCAGCCCCCGACGAGTCAGCCCCCGTGAGCCTAATGCCATTTCCTGGTCTGGTCCTCAGATCTGTCCTCAGAGGGGACTGGCAGGAAGCCCTCCCGTAAATACAGAGCTGTGGGAATGCTTTCAGGAGGGAAGAAATACCATTCCGGTTTTGTGATATTGATCACATGGGGAGGATGATGGGAAGTTGCCCACCGTGTCCATCGTGGTAAGGGAAATGCACTATGTTCTGTCCACACCGACATTCTTAGAGGAGGGAAGACTCGTGAAGGTAGCCCAGCAAGCGCCTGGAGATGGGGGTTTGATTGTTTGTAGGGAGGTGGGACTCCAGGGACGTCTCTGAGTCTTACCAGCAGTCAGCACACCAGATCCGTCACTTAGGAGAGAAGGAAACTGAAGGGGGAGGAGCAGAGGGCTAATTTGTGGTGGGGAGAGGGTTCTGTCATTTTTTTTCAATTAAGTGAAGGGACTAGAAGCCACCCTCTCAGGAGGTCCCCGCTGGGCTGGAAACAGATGGTGCCCGTGACCGGTCCTGCATCGGGGAGGCGTGTGCGAGACCTTGGGCATCCCAGTGGTCCTCTGACCGTCTCTCTGAGCCGACCCTCTTCATGCACAGGGTCCCACAACCGGTTCTACCAGACATAATCCCAAGTCCCATGCCAGAACGGGACCACACACATGTAAAGAACAAGAAATAAACACAAACGTTCCCTTCGACTCACCCCCAAACTGCCACCGCACTGTCTGATGTTCGTTTGTCCATCTCGTCTTTATTACGCTGAATCCAGTGCGAGTGCCTGCATTTTCCCACGAGCCGAACCCGCATCTCCTGTAGACTCACGTCTCACCCGCTAACTCACTGGGCTGCGTAAACCCAGGCCCACACAGACATGAGGCTGGCGAGGAATCCTGGAGACCTTATTCCACTCCAGGGGGGACAACCCTTCCTGGCTTTCCCTTCATATGGTCGAGGGTAATTTTGAGCCTGTGCAAGCCGCTGGTTTCAGCGATGTATTGCATTTTGCTGAAAGCTGACCTTCGCGTTCTAGGCATTAAAGTGTCTGCACGGCTTCCGCATGGGTATTCCGTGTGGGGGCCGGAAAGCCTCTGCTCCACGCATGGGAGAAACAAGACACCACACATTGTCAAGCAGCCCGTGGGAATGGGAACATGCAGAGGCAGACGGGGTCCCTGTCCCCCAATGCTCTTGTCCGTCTCCCCGGGACCGTTCCCGCCTCCCCGCCGCGCGGTGGGAAAAAGCCATTGCGGGTGTCCGGCTTTCCCCGGCAGCCGTGGGGGGAGCTGTGGCAGCTTCCTCCACACCGGTCATTCCTTCTCCTTGGAAAGGGGTACAAACAGCAGTTTCCTCTGGGATTAAAGGAAGTGGTCTCTGCACATGCTGGAAGCCCGGGGGCCGGCCGCTGCATCTTTCTCTGTTTCCACGTCCTTCCCCATCAGAGATCAAACAGAGATGCCGCCAGGGTGATCAGGGTGACCAGAGGGGACCAGAGGGGCAGCAGAGGGGCTGACTCGGCCCACAGAATCCCCCCAGCCTCTGGGGCGGCCCCTGTGCTCCCACCTGCCCCTCTGCACGCTGCTCAGCTCCCTCTAGTCCAGTCCTCCGTCCCAGTTCCGGCCTCTAGTCCAGTTCTCCGTCCCAGTTCCAGCCTCTAGTCCAGTTCTCCGTCCCAGTTCCGGCCTCTAGTCCAGTTCTCCGTCCCAGTTCCGGCCTCTAGTCCAGTTCTCCGTCCCAGTTCCGGCCTCTAGTCCAGTTCTCCGTCCCAGTTCCGGCCTCTAGTCCAGTTCTCCGTCCCAGTTCCGGCCTCTAGTCCAGTTCTCCGTCCCAGTTCCGGCCTCTAGTCCAGTTCTCCGTCCCAGTTCCGGCCTCTAGTCCAGTTCTCCGTCCCAGTTCCAGTCTCTAGTCCAGTTCTCCGTCCCAGTTCCGGCCTCTAGTCCAGTTCTGCGTCCCAGTTCCGGCCTCTAGTCCAGTCCTCCGTCCCAGTTCCGGCCTCTAGTCCAGTCCTCCGTCCCAGTTCCGGCCTCTAGTCCAGTTCTCCGTCCCAGTTCCGGCCTCTAGTCCAGTTCTCCGTCCCAGTTCCGGTTTCTAGTCCAATTCTCCGTCTTACCTCGTACATACGTGATGCACATCACAGCTTCTTTCCGTCCACACTGTCATGACGGACGTCTCCCTCCTGTCCGGTCCTGCTGCCGCACAGCGGTGGGGGCAGGGGTGTCCACAAACCCTTCAGTAAAGGGTCCTCTGTGACCCGGGCCCCTCTGCTCCAGCCCCGCAGCGTGAACACACGATCCTGGCTGTGTTCTAACAAAGCTGGGTTGATGGGCACTGAAATTCCGATTCTGTACCTTTTCACATGACAAGAAACGTTACTCTAATTTTTTTTTTCAAAATATTTTACATTAAAAATGTAAAAATGATTCTCTGTCCGCAGATGGTGAGGAACAGAGAAGGGTTCAGATATGCATTCTGTGTCTCCGGAACATCTTTCCACATCCGACCCAGAACAAAAAGACGTCGTTTAAAGCTGATACACAGAAAAGCACCAGCAATGGTATCCCTATGGCTGAAAGAAAATGAGAGCCATTAATTTTGAGGGAAATTGTATATTTTGAGGAAAAAAAACACTT
Organism: Lutra lutra; assembly: GCF_902655055.1. Lineage (NCBI taxonomy): Eukaryota > Metazoa > Chordata > Mammalia > Carnivora > Mustelidae > Lutra > Lutra lutra. The sequence continues at coordinate 198,198,340 of NC_062280.1, forward strand.
TTTTATCAGCATCTAGTATCTTTCCAGCTACACAAAATTCCCCTTTAGTAAATCCATAGAACTGCCTACAATTTTATTTTTCTATAATAAAATCTGTTTTATCCTAAGCACTGTGACTCCCTCCTCACCCCCCTCCAGCAGAGAAGAAAACTCTCAAATTCGTTTCTGTTCTAATCCTGGGCCGGGCATAGCACTGTTTTGTTACATGACCATTTCATCCTCCTGGACTTCAAACCACTTACAGAACAGCAGGAATCTGGATCCAGCAATCTGGGATTCTGTTGTAACCCCTAGTTTTTACAGTGTCTCTATGATAAAGTACTTTGAATTTTACCATTCCGTTGACGAACATGCAAAACACTGGGGGTTGCCTGTAAGGACTAATTCATTTAACTGTTTTTTTCAAGCTGTGTCCCATTGAAATCCAACGAATGATCAAGAGATAAGGTGGGAGATTAGGGACAAGATAGAATATCAGTATCCATCCATCCCCCCATCCGTCCGTCCATCCATCCACTGATATATCCAACAAACATGTTGGGTGACTCCTGTGACAACACACCTGGCAGGGTCCGATATGCTGCGGACCTTGACAAAGTTGCTCTAATCAGGGAAATAAGGCAAACGCTTCTGAAGCAGGAGAAAATGATACAAAATGGTATATGATTAGGCGGCAAAGAGCCTCCTCAAGAAACCAGAGAAGGGAGGCATCACGCTGGGACAGAGCAGACAGAAAAGGTGTCGTGGAAAAGGTAAGAGTTGAGCTTTGCTCTTGAAAATGGAGACAATGTGGGTGGGTGTTTTGCAGATGAAATGGTATTCTGGACAGAGGAGATAGTGTGGTCCAGAGAAGAGGCAGGAGAACCCCACAAGGCAGACTCTTGAGTCAGAGGAAAACAATATTTGTTCTTTTGTTACCGAGTCACATGAGGTCCTTTTATAATGTGTCTATCAACCGTCATCAGATGTGTGGTTTGCAAATATTTTCCCTGATTCTGTACGTTACCTTTTACTTTTATTTTGAAACTGGGACCCTGGGGAGCCGGCTGCACACTCCTGTTCCTTGGAGTCTTATCCCCACAGCCACAATGTGGAGACATCCCAAACGTCTGTCGACGGAGGAATGGATTTAAAAATGTGGCATACACGTAGGATGGCATACTGTTCATCCGTTTGTTAGAGAGAAAGGAAATCCTGCCCTTGGCAATATGGCTTTGACCTAGACGGACCTATAGGCTAAGAGAAATCAGCCAGACACAGACGGAGAGACTTTATGATCTCCCTTATGGGTAGAATCTAAAATGGTCAAACTCAAAGAACAGAGAGCAGAACGGTGGCCTCCAGGGGCAGGGGGAATGGGGAGGAAAGTACAAAGTTCCAGTTCTTCGAGATAAATAAGTCATGGAGATCTGGTGCACGGTACACTGCCTGTAGCATACGATGCTATAATTCTGGACTTAGAATGTGCCGAGAGGGCGCGTCTTCTATCAAGTCAAGGGTATGTCAAGGGCATGTCTTATATCCAGTGTTCTTACCATACACACACACACACACACAATAGTAATAATAAGAATAAAGGGGACAGAAGGGACATTTGGGAGTGATGTATCCCTATGGCCCGGGTGGTGATAATGGCTTCACCCCCAAGCCCCCAGAGTTGGAGACCTTACAGACAGACAGCTTTTCACATGTCGGTCAAACCTGAAGAGAGTGTTAACATAGGAAGGAAGACAGGAAGCGGCATCAACGTGCAGGTGCAGAGAGTGAGAGGAGAAAGGCAGAAGGAGGTCAGAGTTTGGTAGACTGTCAAGATCGGAGAGTAAAGAATTTCCAAAAGCAATACTTTAGGAATAATGAACCCAAAAGCCATGCTATGGATGAGGTGGGGAGAAAAACTGGAGGCAAATGCGTGAGTTCAAAGCCAAGAATATAAACACGGGTGCGGAGCGATAAACTCCCGCCGCTAGGGAAATGGAAACACACAGACGTGGGACGTAAGGCCGTGAGCAGAAAGGAGGGATCAAATGTTCAACCCTACGTTGTTAAATGTGTACGAGTTGGAAAGTGCTGCTGTCATTGCCAGAAATAGGGGAATCTGGGGAAGGAGCTAATTTTAGCGGAAAAGGAGTTTGGTTTTTACTGTGTTAACTTAATCATAAATCCACAACGATTTCATATTAGATAAAAGCTTTTCGATTTTCCAAAGGAAATTTTATAGTCTAAGGCCGCAGGAGGCAGACGATAGCCTCCAGGCAAATCCTGCACACCGCATGTTTTATGAATAAAGTTTTATCAGAACACGGCTTGCCCGTTCATTTACATGTTGGTTCTGGCTGCTTTGCATGACAACCCAGATTTGAGCAGCTGTGACAGAGACCGTAGGACCTGCGAGCCTGAGTGGGAAAAGCCTAGCCGTTGAGTACTAATGGAAAAAGAGGAAGGAATAGGTATGCTGGGGGACAGTGACAAGAAGCAAAAGCTTTCTGAAGTCGTGCATACAACCATGGCACCAGCGAGGCAATTCGAAACTTTCAGAGGAAAGGTAAGGAGATCCCTGGAAAGGCCCAGCCGACTGACAGGAAGGAACAGGAACGTGCTTGACAACATGAGGTTTGACTGGCTGGTGTCAGTCCCAGAGGCAATCTGCAGGCCCAGGCGCTTTGCTGTTCACGGACATAGTGGTAAAAGAGCCATATAAACAAAGGTAAGGGTAGAAGAGAAAGGAGGAGCTCTGGAAATACTGCCACGAGGCTGAAGTTCCGAAGGGAGGACACACGAAGTGTGAACAGACCACGCAAAGGGCCTTGTGGCCGTACTCAGGACACAAAGGAGAGCCAGAAGGGCAGAACGGGATGCAGAAGGGAGTGTGGGCTCTGGCCGGTCTGGCTTTGAATCTGGCTTTATCCTCGCCCTGTAAGGTGAGGTGAGTTTGGACGGGTGTTGAACCTGCATACGAAGGACTTGAAGGCGTGTTGCACTGGGAAACTGCCGGTGGAACGTGAGCTCGCTCAGAGGACGGACGCGCAGGACTGTGCTGGCTACTCTGTGTGGTCTGCCACTTGTTACAGATTTGCTTCTATTACCAACACCCACGAAAGCGATTTCTAGTTTGGTTCCAGGACCTTTAAGAAAGGGAAGCATGAAGTGATCAAAAAATATAATAATCAACGATAAAACAATATCACAGTACGAGACATGTCATTATTGCCCAGCCTTATTGAGGTATTGTGGACAATTTGAAAATTGTACATACTGAAGGTTTACAATTTGATGATCCGACGTGCCTACACACTAACGTGGCCATCGAGACAGTCACTTGGAAATACCTGGCCGGCAGGTGAAAAGAACTGGGACGTAATAGGTCACATCTCAGGAAGGACCACTGAAAATAAGGCTGTTGGACTGGGGGAAAGGTGGGCATAGCGCCGGGTTCAAGGGTCATACTGGGCTTGCAGGCTTGCAGCGACAGCTCCAGAGTCAACAGGTGGAAGTTATAGGGGGGCGAGCTTCCGATTGGCAAGGCCCAGCCCTCAGTGCTCCCCAGAGCTTGCTGAAGAAGGAACCATCCCGGAGTCCTGCTGTGGCCAGGCCTGCACTGGACAAGCTCCATGGACGATCTCTTTCCTGTTTTCATCCCTTTGGGCGTGGAGCTTTCTCTCCAACAGGAGAGTTCCAAGGCACTGGAGGTCCTTTTGAAGGAATATTGTAAAGAGAATTTGGCAAGAAATGGTAATAAAGTCACAGAATGTATAATATACCTCCAGAACCCATGGGCTTTGGTCTCCATGACCCAGGGCTAGAGGGCAGAAGGAAACCAAGAGGCCTCACCAGTAGGGATCTCAGAGACTGGGGACATGTGGGGAGGCCAATGCAGAAGGGGGGACCTGCTGGGATGTGCCTGGGGGGACACACCCACTCGGGGCTCTTTCCTATAGGAGGGGCCGTGATATGAAGTAGAGAAAACATAAATCTGTGAGTAACCCAGTCATGGATCCTTCCGACCTGTCTTCTTAAAAGGAGAAGGAAGAGAATAAAGGTTCTAGAATTTAAAAAGAGTTATTGGGACACATAAAAGAATGTCTTTAGAAGACACCTGAGTTCAATGTTCTGCCTCCCCTTTCCTTTCCACACTTTAACCAGACACTTTGCCCTTCATGACCAAAAGGTTCTGGAATTCATGTGTTTTGTGGTCTTCGTTGTTTGGTTTCACTGTCCATAGAAACGTGAGGTGTGGGCCAAGGTCCTGGGGAAAAGGGAAGAGTGGAGGGAGAAGAAAGACAGAGGAGCGCCTCCCCTCTCCTCCCCCAGAGGCCAAGAAGACTCCGAAACCATTTCTGGAGCATTTCCTCTGGTGCTCATGACCACACACTTGAAAGCAGGATTATCACCAGAGCCCATTTCTTTTGCATTTTCGTGATGATTCCCGTAAGTCTCTTGAGACCTGCCCAGCTTCTGGTTGGCTCACCATTTCTTCCGTAGTCCTTTCTTTGCCAACATCATGGGCTTTGTTCCCTCTCTTTTGGGCCAAGGAAAGTGCTCAGAACCCTGCCCATCCCACGGTTGACCCCGTTAGCTTACGTGACTTGACAAAGTGAGTTTCAATATAATTTCTAAAAGTTAAACCCTAGCCATGTTCTGAGCTACAGCAGACTTCTGGGAAATCGGAAAATGTTTGTGTGGTCTTCCAAGTAGGCCACTGGGGAGGCCCACTGGTGTTTGGCTCTACACATCCCAGCACATCTGTGAAAAAACAATTGTTCATCTTTTACATATAAATGGATATATGGTCCCTCTTTCATCCTTCAGCTACTCAGAGTACGTGGTGATGTTTCCTTTTTCTTTTTGTGGAACGGGCTTACAGACTTTCTGTCTTAGTGGTGCTGTGGTTGATAGCTCCCTCATCCCCAGGAGCGCAGGAAAAATATTGCCGAAAAAAAGATGATATCCCCTTCTAGCACCTTCTGAGAATGGATGTGCATAAAAACACCTGCGGAGTGGACAATAGGATGAAAAAATATGTAAAAACGCGGAGAGGACATTTTAATTACGGAAGCATCTTTGTTACCCACCAACTTGAGGGTGCAGACACAGTCACCCTAGCCCGACTCAAAGCATTTGTGAAAACCCTCAAAAATACGCAAGCCCCCAAATGGAACGGAGACACCTGATGGCTAGCATTGAGTTTTGAAAGAAGTGACTTTCTTCCGTAGTCTTCCAGAAACCTGTGTATCAAATGTATGGAACACTTCTGTTTATGATAGCTTATGATTAATCATTCACCAAGGACACGGGGCCCTTTGTACCTATTACTGTCAAGCATTTGTTTGGACTGTGTGTGACCCTTTGTACCCGAGTGGTCTGTGTTGGAGCCGTTTGAAAACAGGCTACCTGGCTGCCTATGCTTATGGCTCTTCCTGAAATCCCACGGCTCCGCTACTCTAACATACTGCTCTGTAAGAGAGCCCAAAAGCACGACTTCACTTACAAAATCAAATTTATTGTCACTCCAAGGTGAATGCACTCACCTTGGGTTACTCATAAGCATTCCAAAGTAATATTTTAAACACAGTTTTGCTCAACGAATGGCCGTGTTGTGACCCAAGGGTGCCTGTGAAGCATGTCTCTTTGCAAAACACGGGAGCACCAGATCCGTCCTCGACTTTGCTTTGACTGTGATGATCAAAGTCCTTTGCAAATACACCTCAAGGGAGGAAATCCATACATCTGATGACTTCATGACCAGAGGATCCTACGCTCCAAAACAGCAGCACAGGTGAGAGGAAGAATGGTAGGTGTTATTGCGATGGTGTAATCATTCACCAATTAGGTGTCTCTTAGATGAGAGACTGCCAATGTCGTCAGCCCCCCTCCCTCACTCACGCGGTCAATGACCATTTCTCACAAGGCTGCCGTGTGAAGCACCTTGCAAAAATCAGCCAGGGTGGTCCGTGGATTCCAAGAATGCATAATCCGCACTGGTCCTAATGCACCCAAATTCACTGCAAAACAAAGTTGTAAATGTGCATACCACGTGTCTGATACGGATCACAGTTGATAAGCATTGGGAGCAGGGTTGTGTACCTGTAATCTTTTATCTTTTAATCATAGATCATTTGACTGAATAAATACATCTGGGGTGAAGGGATGGCTAATAAGATTTTGATGAGAGGAAAATGCGGGGGGAAGAAGTAGAGGCAGTCAAGTCAAGGGGTCAAGAATTCACCCAGAGGGTCTGGCCAGAAGGGCTGTCCCTGAACAGGGTCCGTGGGCGATGTGGAAACCAATCGATGTCATGGAGGCCTTTCATTTTGTAGAAGTTATGAGAGCTGCCAAAGGATGGGAAGAAGGTGCCCCATTGTCTGGCAAAAACTAGAATAACTGTTCAAACTCTACAAGGAAGAGAGTTGGCCGACTGCGTCGTATTTTTCCATGCCAAGTCACTGTGATAGTGACTAATACTTTCATAGCATCTTCTTCTCATTTTTTTCAAGATTTTATTTATTTTTTTATTTATGAGAGAGAAAGAGAGAGAGAGAAGGAAGAGGAGGAGCAGAGTGAGAGAGACAAGCAGACTCTCCACTGAGCGTGGAGCCCGGCGTGGGGCTCGATCCTACGACCCTGAGATCACGATCCGAGCTGAAATCAAGAGTCAGACGTCTCACTGACGGAGACACCCCGGAGCTCTCATAGCGTTGTCTTTAATGGGATCACGTCCCCATGAGAATTCTGATGAACTTACCTCTTACCTGATCTCAAGAGTGTGCCAGTACATGGAAATAAATCAGTAAGGAATTCTCAAAATGTGTAAAAATCAATTGATTTGACTTGCCGTTTCTGTCCTCCTGGGTTGTGAGCTCTGACCTCCTAAGTGGATGTTGATGGAAGCCATGGTGTTCTGGAGAAAGTCCAGTGAAGAACTTGGTGTTTTTGCAACCAACAAATTATCAGATTCCAGTAACTAGAAACTATGCCAATTCAATCGCATGAGGGAAGACTGCTGAATTTTGCTTAAAAAAAAATTAAAATTTTCAAAAATGGCAGGTGACCCAAAGTGTCAAAGGAATCTCAACAAAGCATGTGATGATATTCTGAAATAATATTGCCCTCGGTTCCCTTCACCCTTTCCAAACAGTATGTTCCTAAACTGTTTTCTACTGGGGACACTGAATGTACGTACGTTCAGGCAATCTTGGTTTTCCTGGGCTCAGGAGGGGGAACACAAAGTCAAAGATGAAAAGTCTGGTGTTGTCTTAACATTACTTTAATTCCTTTCAAAGCATTTTGTGGTTACGTGATGTAACTGACAACGAAGTTTCACTCCAAAATAATTACTTCTCGGGATACTTTTCAGGAAACGTTGTTCTCATTGGGTTTGGAAGACTATAGAATGTTGTCACGTCATTACGTTCAAAGTCCTTAACGTGGCTGATTGTGTAGTTAGGAAACAGGAGAACGCTCTGGGACACACTGTGCACATAGACCAGGCCACAGATATTTTAGGATTATTTCATTTCTTGAAAAGACTTCAAAATTCCAAGGTTTTATTGCAGGTGGAGGAAGAAGCTAACTTTGGAAAAATGCGGTGGGGGCTCCACGAGGATACCCACTAGTCCGTACTCTGTATTTACCCATTTCTGCATTTATGGCTTCCTACATCTTTTCACAAAACATTTACCCAGCTCCGACTACATTCCAGGCTGGGCTCTTCTTTGAAACTGTATTATCTCTGAGATAAAAGGGTATTTATTTTATCACTGGCTGAAGGTGTCCCCTCCTAGAGGAACAACTATAAAATAATAAACCATTCCATCCTTCCTTCAACTAACACACACTCCACACCCTGGAAAATACAAAGACAAGTGAGAAATGCTCCCTCCAAGAACTCTCTCCGTGGTCTAATCTCCCACCCGGTCTCAAAGTACAGAATGCTAGAAGCTTCTGTATTTATCATCACCCGGAATGTGTTTGAGTAAGACCATCTGTGAAAAGCATTGCAAAAACATATCTATTATCATTCTGATTCATTTTATGGATGATTCCCTTCAGATGTTTGAAAACATGAAAATCGAACACATGTGAGAAAAACAACTTATTGCTTTGTTGTCTTTGTTTATCTTTAAAAAATGGTTTATTTCGTCTTCGGGCTATACAATGTCTTGAAGTAACAAGCCAAATCTTGACCATCTACAGGAATTCCAGGGGCCTGGGCTCGGACTATCTACAGTGCCTAAAAAAGATTTTTTTTGTAATAGCTTTATTGAAATATAATCCACAAACCACAAAATTCACTCTTTTAAAGTGTACACTTCGGTGGTTTCTCATCTCTTCCCAGTCATGAAAGCGTGGCCACTGTGTCTTTGGTGCCACCCAGAAAAGCACGTCCAGGTGAATTAGTTGTTCTCTTCGAAGCCTCCCCCCTTTCTCTCCCCCACCCCCAAAGCTTCGGCCGCCGCTCGTCTCCTCTCTGGTTCTGGACTCGCCTGCCGTGGACATTTTGCGTAAAGACATCCCACAGTCCGTGGCCTGTTCTTGTCCCTTCTTTCATGTAGTGCAGCGCCCGCCAGGGTCATCCGTACTGTAGTGTATAAGCCCTTGGTTCTTCTCCATAAAATATCAAGCATTCCGCAGTGCGAATATTCCACATTTTGTTCATCCATCCATCTGTCGATGAACATTTGGGTTATTTCCAATTTGTAGATTATGAAAAATGCCGATAAGAACATTTGTGGACAAGTTTTCCTGTAGATGTAGGGTCTCAGTTTTTTTGGATGGACTCCTCGCGCTAGAGGAGGGTCATTCGGTAAATCAATGCTTAAGATTCAGAGTGTCACAGGATTGGTGGCCTTGTAGTGTCCCGGTTCCAGGTCGCGCTGCTTCGAAGAAGGAAGAGCTGGACGAGAGGAAGAGTAGTGGGCAGCGAGCACAGCTGACTGAGCAGGAGGACAAAGCTCCCGGAGACGCAGGAGGACCCGAGGGGGTTACCCCCAGAGTTTCTAAGTTCAGGGGGTTTTATGAGCTCTTCGGTGGAACTTTCTTAGGCACTCAGGGAGTGCTGAGGGATGCCGATCGGGGCTTGGGTCATGTGTCTGTGTACCTGTTGGGTTAATATCCACGTGCTGATGGTCTCTCTTTGCTGACATCTGGGGGCTTAGGTCTTAACCAGCCTTTGCCCATGATGCTGACACACGCTTTGGTGGCTCGTTGTCTTATTTAGGAAGTTTTGCAGAAGTTGTTCAGAACGTCCGTGTGGTCCTGGCCAAGCTGCAAAACAGGGTGTCGGTGTTTGATCCTAGCTGTCCTGACTCCACAGTTTCTTCTTGGGGACCCGGGCCTGACCACCTAACCGTCCAACTCACTCCTAATGCGAGAAAGGGTCAAAGTGTTTTTCTAAAATGATTGCAGCATTTTGCATTCCTGCCAGCGATGGATGCACGCTCCAATTTCTCCACGTCCTCACCAACTCTTGCTCCAGAAGGGTTTTTGTACTTGTGTGTGGATCAAGTGTCTGCAAGCCTCAGATCTCCTTTCAAAGAGTATGATGGAAGCACACCACAATGGTCTTCTTTAGAGGAGGCAGGAAACGGTGTCCTTCGTGCATGCTGATCAGTTCCCCAATTGCTGTGTCCCTCTCTGTGCCAGGACTCTGGGATTCTGGGAAGAGGACCCCTTGCAGCCACTGGGTGCTGAGTGACTCAGCCACTCTCTCTTACTCTTGTCCCGGGGTAGGAAGGAGGATGCATCACACTGGGGCTTTCGGCAGATGTCCCCAGGGCAGACAGAGAACTGTCTTAGAGACCTAAGAGCAGTCCAGGGACTCAGGCCTTCCAGGGCTGTGAGCTTGAAGAGCTCATGGTTCGTCTCTCATTCCACGGAGATTATCTATATATTCCAGTTGGAACTTTTGACCTTTCTAATGATTACTATGTATCTTTTATGAAGCCTGTGCTCAGTCATCTGATAAAGGTTTCATACTGTCAACGGCTAAATGTTTCCCTTAGGCACATTCTTTAGGCAAAATTAAGATGCATGGCGCAGCCCGAGATGACAGCCAGGAGCAACCCATTCAGCGAGTCTTCAGGAATTCATGACTTGAATAACATGTTCAAAGGACTCACCTTTTAAAAGTTAGAACAGACTGCCAGTGACCTACAAAGACTTGAAATTCTATTAAAATGTGAAAATGTAGAGTGTGCTTCAGGAAGAGTTCGACCTTCCCTTTCATGGGGCCAGTGTACGTTAACAACTGAGGAATGGACATGACCTTAGACACAAGAGTGTATGTGAAAGTGAACTTGATCTTACCCAGGGAGGTGGAGGGTCTTGGGTGAATTTTGTTGGGATGTTGACATGCCGTGTTGTTATTTGAGACGGTTAAGTCACGCACAGGCACACGCAAGCATACACAGGCGTGCCCGCACACGCACACATGGATTATTGGACAACAGTGTCTGTGAGATCTTACTACCCAACACTGCTGTCATGAAGTTCTTCGCAAACCTCGCCCCTGAAAAATGTGCAGAATTATTTAAAGCAGCTGCTAAAACCACTCGCTTATCCAATTCTCAAAAGTGTTCCTCTTCCTGTTGCCCATCATACTCCTCTTACTGAGAGCATGGAAACTGAGTCCATGTCAGGGGTGGCTGCTGACGGATTTTCTCATGAACAGAATACAAGCAAGTGGGAGGAAGTTTCAGACCATCCCAGAGACCCGTAATGTCTTCTGCTTTTAGCCGAAGGGCACCATCTCCATCCCTTCCTTCTGGTACTAAGATCTTCGCGTTAGAGGTAAAGACATCAACATGCTGTCTTATTTGCTATGGAAACTGTAATCAAGATTATTGCTCTGCTTGGAAACAGAACACAGCTGGAACCACTGCACATCCTCCAGTCCATTCAGAATTTGGGCCACCTTCAGGCATGACTTCAACCTGCCCAGGGCACTTTGCAGGAACAGGCAACCCAGGAGTCTCATGTGTCGAATGTCCTGGGAAGGCCCCAGACAGAACGTTCTGCTCCATCCACCTGCCTGGGCGCCTCCGCTGCTCCGTGCCTGTCTGTGTCTGGGTGGGACCCATCTCCCTCTAGAAGACACACTGTGGGGCAATGGGGGTCTTGGCCATTTTTGTGTCCCCCGGATCTGTGGCATTTGGTAAACGTGGCACCCCCCCGTAGGGTGGATCGCCATCATCTCTAGTCCTTTGCCTAAAGAAGTATTCCGTTATCACTTCCACGGGGCTGCACCATCCCATTTGCTGGTATCAGGGAGGCAGGACTTCCTCTCTGCCATTGCAGGGCACTGTCTACACAGGAGCATTTAGTTGACCTGAGACAGGTGAAGAGGGGAAGCGCACACGGATGTGTACGTGTCCATGGGAGCCATAGAGAAAAATGACGACCCAAAGAAGTGGCAAAGCCACCTACTGGGTTGAACAAAGGCAGTTGAGGGAAAGTAACGAGACAATAAGGGAGACTTCAGAAGATAAAAGTTATTTTAACAAGGTCTGTTTGTACTGATTTTCCTCCACCTTCTCTCCTGTCCCTGGTGAGGAGAAGGGGTTTTCCCTCCCCATCCAGGGAGGGAACTTTCAGAGATGGGGGGTTAGCTCTTGCTTTTTGGAATAAAGGGGAGGGACAAGCATCCTTCCCACACCTTCTGTTTTTCAAATGCTTCAGCTCAAAAGAATCATTATGCCAGAGCCGCATCTTTTCAGGTGACAGGTTCTTCCAGCCTTCGTTTGTTTATGCAGATGACGTCTGTTTGTCCTCATACCCTTGCTTTAGAAAAATAAAAGAAGTGGGGTGTGTGTGTGTGTGTGTGTGTGTGTGTGTGTGTCTTAGAACAGTGCCTGGCATTAATTTTTTTTAATCTTTTATTCATTTATTTGAAAGACAGAGAGAGAGAGAGAGGAGAGGGTGAGTTGGGGAAAGAGCAGAGGCAGAGGGAGAAGCAGGCTCCCCACTGAGCAAGTTGCCCAATGTGGGACTCGATCCCAGGACCCCAAGATCATGACCTGAGCCGAAGGCCAGCGTTTAACCAACTGAACCACTCAGCTGTCCCAGTGCCTAGCATTTAATAAGTGATTTGTAAGTATCATTACTTTTAGTTTAAGAAAATGATCTGTGTGGGTAAATTTCCACCAAATTTTAGGCCAATCTGACTCCATGATGTTATTTTTTAAAATGTGAAAATTCAGACATGTTTACCTTGCACACAAGCTCAAAAGACTTTAACTTAAGCTGAACATCTAGTCTATAAAAATACATTATTAATTTAGTTAGTAATCAAAGTCCGAACAAATCCAGAACGATGCTGTCTAATTTTTCTTTCGTCCTTACCAGCTAGAGACATTAGCAGACCAGGGAGAAGAAGGTTCACTCTGCAGAGTCTGCCTGTGACCTGGTTACATGTAATTACTTTATCTGTGATCCAAGTATTTGTCTGGGGCTGTCGAAATTATAAGCTTCTTGACCGTGTGCCTCATTCAATAGTGAGATGCGTAGCCTAAAGGCTCTCATTAATCGAATGGGTAATTGAAAATAAACTTGTGTATCTTTCTCCTTACATCCAAGCCTCTGCTAAGTTTGAACTTCTGTGATCATGGAATCACTTCCCATTTACCAAGGACAAAATGCAGTCACCGCTGAGTCACTTTTCATCTTCAATTCTTAACTTTGGTTTTGGTTTCCAACCACAAACATTACAGGTTTGATGTGATTTACGTATTTAGCTAAAACAGACCGAGCATATCCCTCAATGTGTCTTTTCAAAAATCTTTAATTGTATCTGTTCGTTTAGCCTGGTTTTATTCAAATTATGTCTCTTCGGCTTTGCCCACACCAGGCGGCGGGTCCGTGAGAGGGTGCTCCGTGCTGGGATTCGGCTCCGCACAAACACCAGAAACAGAGCTCAGAAATAGTCGGCGAGACCTTGGTGCATTCTTCACTTCTCATCTTCAAACCACCAGCCATTTAATGTCAAATTCTGCAACAAAAGACAGAAATCATGAACATACAGGGCGAGTGGCCCGTACAGAGCCCCCCCCCCCCCGGGGTTCTCTGCAGGGGTGAAATCCATACCCACCGACCCCCACTTGAGGACCGTTTTCTCCTCCGTAGGAACTTCTCTTTTTTCATTTGGCTCGTTACCACGATTTTGCAAGCACAGAGAGCTCTATTTACATAAGAGCAAATTCATGTGTGGAAGAGTCTTATCGGGAAAAGCAGATCCAAAACTTCCAAAATTAATACATCAATAGAGGGCTCCAGCCAATTCTACATACGATAGACTAATCAAATGTGGCATCACGGAACATTTATCGTAGGGGAAAATCTCCAAGTCAACGCATTTTACTTATTCTCTTTTCACATCGGAGACGATTTAGGTAAAGGCAGCTGGTCGGCTCCACAAATGGAGAGGGGAAATGAGATTTTCTTTTGGAGACCAAGGGAGAAAAGTGATTTTTTTTAATTTGCATAATTTGGGGGCGGGGGGGAACTTGACATTGGAAATGCTTTTCATGCTCTTACCTGGCCCAGGCCCAAAATAAACGATTCCGACACAACAGTCCAGGTGACGGATAAATGACAGGTTCCACGGATGGAGCGTTCTGGAGAAAAGCTTGATGTATCATCTGTTGGATCCTCAGGCGGCCAGACAGTCCTGCCCATCTCATCCCGCACACTATTTATGTGTTTCCATTTGCATGAACCTTCTCTAAGGTCTTGCCTGGCTGATGTTTCAAGTTAATGATAGGCACTTGGGGAAAGATTAATGTCAGGAATGCAAAGCTTCAGCAAACTGTTGAAGAGTTTCACCACACAATTAGTCTCTCTCTTTCCTCTGCTACAAACGTGCAAGGAACGAATGCCAGGAGCTAGCACAGGTCTGTCCGTGAGAGCAGGGCAATTCCGCTATAAAACTGAAGGCAAGGGGCGCCTGGTTGGCTCAGCGGGTTAAGCCGCTGCCTTCGGCTCAGGTCATGATCTCAGGGTTCTGGGATCGAGCCCCGCATCGGGCTCTCTGCTCAGCGGAGAACCTGCTTCCTCGTCTCTCTCTCTGCCTGCCTCTCTGCCTGCTTGTGATCTCTGTCTCTGTCAAATAAATAAATAAAAAAATCTTAAAAAAAAAAAAATGACACATAAAAAAGGAGCTATTTAAAAAAAAAAAAAAACTGAAGGCAAGATGGCTCTCTGCTCTCAGTCCTTCCTGCTGCTCTCCATGCCTCCCTTCCTTGCCAAGCACCAAGGGCCTCAAGGCTGTTTCCCCTTCGTCTGAGCCCTGGACAGTCCCCAGAGAGGATGGGGAAAGGCAGAGGAGGGCGGGAGCGGAGTTGGCATTTCAATGAGGCAATGCCACATTCCCATCTCCCTAAGTGTCCCCTGATCAGTGTCCCCTGATTCTCTGTATATTTCCAGCCTTATCTTCATTTGACGTAGGACGTCTTAGGACGACTCTCTCTCTACTGCTCTCAGAGACCAGTGAGAAGAAGGCAGGCCTCCCCCGAATCCCCATTAACCCCTTACTTACCGGACCGTGGTTTTCCGAGGACTCCAGAGAAGAAGAGAGAACACGAGGACATGCAGGCGATGGGGACCAGGATTCTTGGGGACCGTGCTGTGTCTCAAGGGGAGGAAATCTGTCATCGGCTCTCACAGCACCTGCTGTCCTCTCATTCAGCCTCTTCTCTGACTCTACCCAGGGTTGGACCCCATACGTATCTCAGTCACAGGATGACCCAAATATGTCACCTCTCCACGGAGCCAGTGAGAGGATGATGGTAATCACACCCACGTTTGTCTCCATCCCAGGGAACTGGAACTTGCTTGCCCACTGGACCTCCTAAACAAGGGACACAGGACAGTGCTTAGAGAGCCACAGAGGGCTTCCATACCCAGCTGTGCAGACCATCCTCATTCCCGATAATGTGCTGCGGGGCATGGGCTACCAGCCTGGACGGTTGCCCAGTGGGATTTTTGGAGCCCAATATGAACTTTGTATTTTAGAAGAAAAAAATTTTTCCCTCTTAATTCAGGTACATAGTGATTTAGGAAGGAAAATTTAAAATGTAGAGGCTAAGCCGCTTTGTTCCAAGATTGGCAGGAGCTGAGGGAGAAGCAGGAGTCTCTGGAAAATGCTGGTGCCCGACCGGTTTCCCAAAAGAGGCAAAGATGGTGGCCGTCTGTGGGGAGACAAAGAAACCCCTGTCCCCTGCAGTGCGGTGACAGGGTTGCCTAGGCCTGGAAGAAGGAAACTCATAGCTCTACCTCGGTGAAAATGGGCCCTCCCTGCCACTCATGATATGTTGGTCTATTCGGTATTTGGACAAACATCCACCAAACATAATTTGAGCACATGACGTCTCCCATGAGTTAGAAGACTGCCCCAATCATCACAGTGGACTGACAGTTTGTGCCACTTTCCAGAGTTCGGACAACTATCTGAACTGATGTCTGATTCCCTTCGTCACCCGAGCTGAGGTTTTGGTGAGACCACTATTCGACTCAAATAAATAACATTGACTGAATCGTGCTGAATTATGTGCAGTCCAACGTATTTTGCCGCCCACTTATGACTCCATCTGGGGGGCGCTGAGCACGGGGATGAATTCTCCTGCCAGCTGCCACCACGTCAGCACCTCAGTGAGCAGGTGGGGCCCTCAGGGCCCCTGCCTCAGACCACCCATGGGCTGGCCGACTGCCACAGCCGTGGACTTCCGTCATCTGTGTGTGTTTATGTCTGTGCCCGTGTGCGTAAGTCAGAAGAGAGGACTTGGTGGGGGGTAGGAGTCCTTGAAAAGACCCTTCATGCCACTGCTTACCTTCACAGTCTGCAAGAAAGAGAATTCAAAAGCCTCTTTATTCCTGGAGGAAGAAAAAGGCATCCATGAAAGATAGGGTAGCTCCTTACCCTTCGCCCTCCCACTCTCTGCTTGTGTTTGTGATTAAGAGGTGACTCATGCATCACCCCACCCTCTGGGTTCAGGGTGTACCCTGGAGGACATCAGTCACACTCCAGGGAAGGAGGACAGGGGCAGACACGGTATGGCCTGGATGTTCTCCTGTCCATGAAAGCAGCCTTCTAGGGTCTCCGGGAGGAAGCATCCTCAGTACCTTGTTCATCCGGCCACGGTTACTGGCAGACCTGAGCTCTGAGATGTGGCCACATCCCAACGGCCATGTCTTGTTTTGGTAGAGCTTGGAAGTCTCAGGGCTCTGGGTTGATCATCTCAGGAATCCCGGGAGGTGCCAGCATCATTGTCTTAGGAACGTGGGACGTGCAGTGAAGAGGTTGAGCAAAGTGCAGCCCATTGGATAGGAGCTAAGGAAGCCTCTGTACCCCCACGAAGTAGGGCTGGTCCCTCCTTTCTGTGGGATCCCATGGCAACAGATGGGACAAGGGGTGAGAAAGTACAGTCAGTCACAGAAATACAGCCTTGCACTTCTGGCCTGTAACACTCACTGAATTTAGGGATGATAAGTGCCTCCTTATAATGATACAACGGAGGTGAAGAACCCCACAGGCACCCCTTTCCAAGAGCACCATTCCTTGCCTCCTCCTAGCACGCTCCCCTTGGAGAACAGCCCTGACCCAGCTGCTCTGGGAGAAGGATGGAAAGTCCCCCATCCAGGTGTGTGACCGGTCGGGACATTGGAACAGGGCCCTGCCTGATCCCAACGGAGGAAACCAGACTCTTTCTACCCCCAGCCTGGGGTCAAATCACAGAGGCCAAGGGCGGCTAAACCCACAAAGTCACGGACGGTTGATCCTGGTTACTCACGATTCTGTACGTACAGCTGTCTACTTGCCGAAATTTACACATAATCCCAAAACCAGTCACCGGGGGCTTTCACATTCGTGCACAGACGTGCCCAGGGCAGATCCCTGAGTGTCCTGACCCACACAAGTTCCAACACAGCCACCCGCGCCTTCTTGTTTCATCTGTCTTCCTGTAAGTAAGTGCTTTTTGCAGTCTATTAAGTGCCATGTGTTATGCCTTCTTGTGCGTTTTGTTAGTGACCCCACTGTTTAAAATGTCTCCCACACATCGTGCTGAAGTAATGCCTGGTGTTTCTAAGCCCAGAGAGTCTGGGACGCACCTTCCGGAGAAAACCCATGTCAGATCAGCTTCTCTCCAGGCACGCGCTGTAGAGCTGAAGGCCAGGCACCCAATGTTAGTGACTCAACCATACACATCAAATAAGTGTCTTTAAGCAGAAATACACATGAAACAAGGTTGTGATCAGCTGATGAAAGTGTGACAAGCAAAGGCTCACAGAAACCTAACCCTGTCCTTCCCTAGAGTGAAGAAACGTCCGTGTAGGCCAGTTCCGTGTTTGTGGCGACTTCATAGGACATAACTACTAAGAATCACATGAACCAACGATGAGCCGGCACCAAGATCATCAGTTCCTGGCCAGGCTGGGTCAAAGCAAGGACATGGGGGTGGGGGGCGCATGAGGTGCGGGGAAGCAGCTGCTCGTGGAGGAGAGAGGTTTGCGTGGACAGGAAACTTCCCGCTTCTCAGTCTTGAGTCCCACGCACTCGAGCTGGGCAGCCTTCAGGCGGTTGCTCGAGATCCCCCACACCCAACGGTAAAAGTGCATGAGCTCAAGAAAGCATGGATGCCTTTCTGTTTCTTACAGATGCATCTGTATAGACGGAAACTACCCAGTGTGACCCGTAAAATCTCATAATAAGATCTCCAAATTGAGTTATTCTCATCCTTGGCACTAATGAAATGGAAGAGAAATTTATCAGGTGAAGCGTTAGACCCTGATCCGTGACCTCAAATAGCCTAACATCCACAGTATGCCTGTACTCTGGAGTTCCCAGTCACCCTGTATTTCTTTGGAACAACTTCTACTTTTCTTTAAAAAAATCAAAATGTAGTTACTTAAATGTTCCTCCATCACCTTCTACTAAAGTAATATTTTCCCCCTTTCATGCTTGACCTTGGCCAAAAAACTGAAATCCTGATAGAAAGATGAGGCAGAGCATAGTGATCTGGAAATCAGAGGTCCTTGTCATCAGAGCGAATCTACGGCCTCCTGATGAGATGATCTTACAAGAAGAACAACCTTGTTCAGCTTTGCAAACCTATTTCCGTTTCTTTGCTGTTCAGGGTAACTTGTGTCTAGCGCTAAAGATCAAAGCAGAGCAGAAAAGATCCAGAAACCCGACATCTTTCTCATTTATTTGAAGTAAGGATTACTACAGTATCTGGAATGATGACTCTTTGCCAACTATTTCCTATACATCGGGGATAGAGTGTTCAATGATCCTGCAAGGTCCTTCTCACGGCCGCCGTTTTCCACAGCAGGAAGCTGAGGACTCACACAGATGGAGAGGAGCCCGACATCACACAGAGGCAAAACTAGGAGGAAAGCTCAGATCTACTTCACTTCAGAGTCACGCTGTTTTCACTTAATCGTGTTACTCATGACGGAGTGGGGTGAGGGAAGGACACGGAGAAGGGTTTCCATAGACTGGAGTTAGGGCAACAACAAGGCCGCATTTCCTATCCCTCTGCAAGGATTTCTCAATCCAATACAATCTGTGATGCCCAGAGGGCAGACAGAACAAAATAAACTGGCCGACCCAATCTCAGGGGCATTAGTCACCGGGAGTTCTGCTGCGGGTGACAAACACTGTTTCGTCCTAAGAGCGGGAGACCCCATTTACAAGCTGAGAGCAGCCTCCGCACGATGGAGAAGGCCTCCGAGCTCAGCCCGCTGTCCTGCTCCCCCCGGAAGACGGCCTCCATGCCCACTGGGCTAGCATTCCTGTGGATGGGAAAGGGTGAATCTGGAAGACCCAGTTTCACAATCTTTAACTTGTTGTTGGCTCAGCTGTGGTTAGAGGAGCAAGTCCTACTTGTTTTTGAGAATAAATATGTTACACTTTATACACACTAAAAAGCACACGGCTTAGATTACATGTAAAGCCCAGGCTGCGGGGTGCACACAACTGGACAGATTTGGCCCCACGGTAAATGGAGCATATCTGGTCCAGAGCGTTTGTATCACAAATAAATGAAGTGTTTATGTGGCCCACTGGTTGCCATTAGTGCGCCACGAAAACCCAACAAACGGCAGAGTTTTGGACACAACCTCACTGGCACCCATGCAGAAGATATTTCTTCATGGTATCTCACCAACCTAGTGCTTCAGCAACTTGTTCTCTGCCTTCGACTCATGAGTCGCACGTGCGCTCGGTGACCCATGTGGAGATGAGATCCATGACGTGCGTCCTTCTACAAGACAGAATGCAAATGAGACCAAATATATACGTATAAACTCTAGTTGCCAACCTCCTCGGGGATTTCCTGCAATGTTTGACTTGCAAACATGGTCTCCAAATGTAAAAGCAACGTGACCAAGGACTCACTTCGGCTTGTCAACAGACACCAGGTCCTGAGTACGCTCTGCCCTGTCTTCAGAAGTTGATGTTGTGGGAGACCTGAGCCCAGAGCAAAGCTGATGTCCTTCCCTCTCGCTGGTTCTGGTGCCCAAGGACAAGAAGCTGCCTTGCGGTGGATGAAGGCAACATCCCCCCGGCCCCAAGTTTCTTAGGAATCCCTGCAGAGTCCCCAGGGACCACCTCACTCTCCTGGATCTTCCAACAAAATACAACGTCATACAGCAAGTGTGCCGATGGTTTTCAAGAATGGCTCTAAAATTCTATCTTTAGCCTCTAAACGTGGTACCTCAAACTTCATTTACTGGAGCAACTCAACCCTCTGTTCCTCACTGTCCACGCACGTGACGGCAACGGCTACGTGCACATCTCGCTTACCGTTTCCCTCTCAAGCCAAAACTCTTCCGGCCACCTCTTTCCCCTATTTGTCTCCTCTAGTTTTCTTTTCTTAGCTCTGAGCAGCTCCCTCATCATCGGTCAGGGAAAGAGTGGATGTATGCGGCTCGGAGGGCTCTGCCCCAGGGCGAGGGCCGCCAAGCTGACCCCGTGGAACATTGTCTTTGCACAGAGCCTTGATGCTCTTTACAGCTGGCACCGAGCGCTACACATATCCCATGCACATGGATATATTTCGGCTCAGGGATCATGTCATTACAGTATCTGGATGTGTCCCCAAATAGCACCAGGTGGAGAAAGTCAAAAGAAAAGCAGCAGCAAATGAAATGAGTGTATCGAGAGAAACTTAAAAGGATTGGTTTTGTGTGCACAGCTAAGGTGGTCACTTAGAGCTTGACAGTTTCAGAAGGGCTTGGGGGGTGGGGGTCGAGCCTCGAAGGAAATGACAGGCAAAGCTGTCTCTGACAATAGCTGATTTCCACTTCCAGGGAAAATCATGGTTGGATCGTTACACTTCAATCCATGCATTCCTTTGTTTTAACTTCTTCATTTGTGAAATACAGTGCCATCGTTCTACTTAATGGCATTATAAAATAATCAGCGAAACACGGTAAATTTGAATTATCTGCGCACATCTTGAATCTCCAGTAAATAATAGAGGGAGGAGAGGTGGTGATCGGAAAACATCCCTGGGATAATGGAGCCAAGAGCCATAATCAAGCAGGTGTTTTTGAGGAACAAATCATTCCACAGACAACTTGATTGCTTTTTTGATGGAATTACAAGATTTACAGATGAAAGCAACATACTTGATGTAATACGTCTAGAATGACAATTAAAATACATTTGATACAGTATTGCACAAAATCCCACTTGCAAAATCCATTTGTGTATGTTGGGACTGTCGCTAGAAGAGAAAGCCAGGCAGAGACCGCCAGCCAATGAGTGGGAACAGACAGCACTGTCTTCTCGTTCCATACTTTAAACCCTAACTTACAAAAACAACAACAAAAATGACCTTTGCTTCTGAGTTGAAAATCTGTTTAAAAATCGACAGTAAAAGGTTGTCATACATACTGACCTTGTTGGATATCTGGAAGGTCAGAAATTGTGCCAAAAATTGATAGGACTTTGGATCATCAACCATGGTTTCTCAAGCAAAAACCAAGAGTCCAGGGATTTAAGGAAGCCTCACATGTGCCCTCGGAGCCCTCACTGAGGACAGCCTACCTGACGTGGTAGAGGCGTTCCCTACAAAGGGACTCACAGTGACATACAACGCCGGCTTGGAGGACGCAGGAAGAAACAGCCAAGAATTTCAGGGCACAGAGGAGTGTCAGAGAGAAGCCCCCGCGTGAGTGGCTTACAAGGGGTCCCCATCGCGGTGTGTGTCCAACAGGGGAAGGGCGTCTTCAGTGACCAAGCGCCCGCCACACTCCATAGCACACCTGTGCCCGCGCACGAGGGTAAACACGGGACACATGACCCAGAACAGAAATCAGAAAGCGCAGGCTTCCCACCTCCAGTGCAGGGGTGCTGGAGGGCAGGCAGCCACATTTCCGATGTCGAACTGTAGCATCGGTCCAAGCACCAGGTGGCAGGGAAGAATAATGACCTTTCATGGCATATAAAGACCTGGGGATAGAATTCAACGCATGTGAGGGAAAAAAATGAAGCTCGTATCTCCAGTTAAAAGGATTAATAAAGCAGGAAATGGAATGAAAACACAATACACTGGTCTGCAAAAGCAGCAAATGCACAGATGTAAACAGGGTTTCCTACCTACCCAGGCACAGGGACACAGTGGCAGCGTGGGAATGAGCCAGGGACAGGGACATGATGTCGGCATGGATGAGCCAGGCACGGGGACACGTGTCGGCGTGGGGATATGATAAATAAAGGGGAGGGGCTGCTGTAGGAGCTCATTCATCACACCAGAAAGAAAATGATTGGGCTTAAAATTAATAAATGATGACCATGGTTACAAACATATGGAGGAGATAAAGAAAAACAAAACAGCAGAGCAACATCTAAAGGGACTGGAAGCATTCCGCTCCGGGGACGGGGCTGGTGCGCTGGGAGGGAGGGGTGAGGAAGACAGCTGTCTGGGATTGCCTACATGCTTCCTCCTATTGGATTTTGCTTAAACAGGCGCATAATTATTTGAGTAACAGCAAACATTTAGAGCAGACATCAAGGCCTACCTATGATAGAAAAGAACAGAGAGACAGAGACAGAAAGAGAAAGAGGAAGGACAGACAGACAGACAGAAAGGATGAAAACATCCCATGGCCGAGGATGTATTGCTGAAAGAAAATGCCGCAGATGGTTTCAGTCGTGATGGCCGAGACACATCACGGGGCTCCGAGGCTGAAATTTCCAGATCCAGACCTAGGAGCTCATGGACTAAGAAGATAGAAACAACGTCATCTTCAGAGTTTGGATTCTGGACTCCTGGGAAAAGCCTGGAATCTGGGGAGCTATGTTTCTATTTTTCCCCCTAAAACTAATACCTCTCAAGAGCCACTAGTAAAAATGAAAACAGTTATAATCCTGTGACATCTGTGGCATGCCTAGGGCTGCCAGATAACAATGTGGGCACTGCCCACGCGACCATCACGGAGGCAGGACACAGACGTGAGTTTGTTCTCACTGACAGCAAGATGCTGTCCCTTGTGTGGTGGAAGCTTCCTTTCCCGCTGTTCGGGGAACCACAGCTGAGAATGACCCAGGGCCGGGCCCTTCTCAACTGCCCTCCGACAGGAGCCACGGGCTGTGCCCACCCGCCTCTGCCTCCCAGCGTGAGGGGACTGCCGACTGGTGCAGGAGAAGAAAGGCCAGTTGCGACCAAGGCTCAACTGCAGACCAGACCACTTTCCAGAGCTCCCTGTGGGATCACACGATCGTTGCACTAGCCAAGAATACAGCCTGGCCCAGAGCCTCTTTTGGCTTCCCTCCCTCCCTTTCTCCCGACGGTATCCCCTCCATGAATCACAAGCGTCCAAACCCCATCCCAGGCTCTGCTTCTCGGAATCCTGCTCAGAGCAGAGTTTGCAGAGAAGGACAAGGTCACTAATGCCACCAGCTCCAAAGTGACACAGCCCGAATTAAACCTGGGCTGTCCAGGGAGGAGCCTGAGAGCCGAGTGGGAATGAGGTCACCTACAGAGAGAGCAGGGGGGAGAAGGTGTACCGAGGCAGTCCCAGCCCTGGGTCTCCTCAGCCTGTGGCCCCCCAGCCTCCTTGCCCTTCAAGGGGGTCAACCCCATGAGGCCGTAAACTGTCACTGGACTACGTCTGGCCCCATTGTGTTTCTGTCACTTGCAACAAAGAATCTAAGACAGCATCCTTAACATAAATAGGGAAGTTCGGGGGTGAATCGTTATCTTGTTGAAGAGACAAGATAATTAGCTTGTTCTTGGCCACATTCAGGTGGAGATGCCCAAGGAATGAAGAAATTGTGTAAACAGCCCTTTGCTCAGAGAAAGAAGAATCAATGACATGAAACACGGGTATAAATCTTGGGCTGGCTACTGAGGCTCTCCATTGAAATGAAGTTGTAGGAGGGGTGTTCCCGGGGATTCGATCAGGCTCTGATGTTAATATGGCCGCCAGATCCTATGAATAAAAAGAGAGGATACCTCATTAAACCTGAATTTGCCCACAGAGAGTGAACAGTATTTTAGTACGAGCTTATCCTGTGCAATATTTAGGGCAATCTACGCTAAAAATGTTTCATTGTTGATCAGAATTCCAAATTTAACTGGGTAGCCTATATTTTTTCTAACAGCCCTGTTAGTAAGGCACCTTTGCAAGCTGAATTTCTGAAGCTGCTAGATACCGTTTTTTGGGGGATTTTTACCTTTTAAAAAAAACAATTGCTTTTCTAAGATATTGAGTAGATACAAGATGACTCAAAACTATACACAGGTTACAAAGAACAGGGCTGGAATGAGTGCTCTGGTGCCCACCAGCAACCAGTGTAAGAACGAGAACACTCCCCACACCCCAGGGGCCCCACCCACCTTCCCCATCTCCCCGCACGCTCCCCCAGCACACACACCACCTAAGCGGTCTGCTCAACATTACTCTTTTAACCATACGATTTATCTTTCGCATGGTCTGCTATCTAAAACACGGTATAAGAAATTACACAGAGAAACCTGTATAGCTGCTGTCCGGGGCGGGAAGGTGATCAGAGCTGAGCCCCAGAAGGTGCTAGAACCTTCCCTTGTGATATCTGGCTCCCTCCTTCTACTGACAACCACTGTCTAGGCTTCTCATGAAAATCATTTTCTTGCTTTTCTTTACAGTCTTAACATCTTCATGTATATTCCTCAGCAATATAATTTCATTCTACCTGCCCTTGACACTTACATAAATGGGATCCTTAGTTAAAGGGGATATTCTGTATTAGTGCAGTTGAGTTGCTATACCACAGGTGCAAGACTTAAACAACAGAGTGCCCCCCCAACCCAGAGTTCTGGGGACCAAAAGTTGTAGGTGGATGGACTCCTTCATCGTGTTGTCCAGAACTTCTCTATCCTTCTGTGTTTGTCTGTTTATTCCAACACAGTTACTGAGACACATGTGTTAAAAGTCACCCAATGTGATTATCTGTTTCCTCTGGAAAGTTTGGTTTCTCCTGGAGCTGCAGATGGTCCCCTCGGGTGTGTTCCTCACATGGCCTTTTTTTCTGTGCATTCCTGGGTGTCTCTTCCTCTTTTTGCAAGGACACAAGCCATATGAGATTACAGTCCACCCCAGTGTGAGTGTGTGTGTATGTATGTATGTATGTGTGTGTGTGTGTGTATACATACATACAAATGGTGGAATATTACTCAGCCATAAGAAAAGAACGAAATCCTGTCTTTCCCAAGATTGGACCTGGAGGGCTTATGCTAAGTGAAATGATTCAGACAAAGAAAGACAAATACAATATCATCTCACTTACATGTGAAATCCAAAAAACTGAACAAATAAGCAAACAAAAAATGGGAACAGATTCATAAATACAAGGAATGAACTGGTGATCGTTGGGAGGGAAAGGGGAGAGGGATGGAAGAAACAGCCGAAGGAGATTAAGCGCTACAAACTTCCACTTATAACGATAAGTAAGTCGGGGGATGAATGTGCAGTGTAGGAATTATGTTCAATAACGTTGTAACAACTTTGCATGCTGACAGCGGGGAGCTATGCTTACAAAACCTACAAAGCTACACCTTGTATCCCGCAAGTTTTGCTGTGCCGCAGTTTCATTATCATTAAGTTCAGAGTGTTGTGTTTCCTATGATCCAGCTCAGATTTTATTTGACTCCTGAACTCTTTCGTAATGTGTCCCATAACTTCCAAATGTGCCTGAGTTTTCGGGTTATCGCTCAGTTAACTGGTTTTGAGCTGAATTGCATTCTGTTCAGGGAAGAGACCCTGTGTGATTTCAGTCCTCTGTAATGTATTAAGATTTGCCTTGCTGGCCTGGCGTCTGATTCATTTTTACCAATGTCTCATCCATATTCTGTGGCTAAAGGATGGACTCCTGAGCCTGCTTCCTTCATCGTGTTGTCCAGAACTTCTCTATCCTTCTGTGTTTGTCCGCTTGTTCCAACACAGTTACTGAGACACATGTGTTAAAAGTCACCCACTGTGATTATGTTTCCTCTCAATTTTTTTGCTTCATAGGTTTTAGTACATAAGAATTATTAGGCACATGCAGATCCTAGGTAGGTTTTTTTTTGGGGGGGGGTGGAGACCAGGTGTTTTTAACCTCTTATCACTACACGCAACCTCTGTGTTAATGTTTTTTGTTTTAAAATTTATCTCTTCCCCTATAAATATTGCTACATCATTTTTCTTTGGTTAAATTTCACAAATTAACATTTTCTAACTTTTAACATTAAATCATTTGGAATGCTTCTATCTGTTGGATTTTTTTTTTTCATTTAGTTTGAAATCATCTTGGTTTAACCAGTCATTCCATCCCTTTATAGTTAGTGGGATGGCTGATATGTTTTGATTTCTATTTATTATTTAAGTTTATGTTTATTACTTGTCCCAGGTTTGTGTATTTCTTCTTTTTAAAATTGATTACTTGTTCATTCCATCTTTTTCTCCATTTGTCTGGAATTATGTACTCTTTCTATTCTCTTAGGAATACTCTAGAAATTACACCATACATGGCTTATTTACTCAAGTTCAAAGTTAACCAAAATATTCACCATTTGAGATCATATACACACTCTAAAACAGTGAGTTTGTTACCTTCCATCCTAATGAGAACTGTTAATTTTTGGTTAAGCAACTTCTCTTCATGCCTTTAACCCCATAAGAAACCATAATTATTATTTTATCTATGCCCTCTTCATCTAGATTAATCCACACTTTTACCACTTTCTGCTCTTTATATCTTCCTTAATCTCCGACCATCTGGAATACCTTTTCTTCTGCTTAAAGTGTATCTGTCGGAATTTCCCTTAATTAGAGTGTTTTGGAATCAAAATCTTTCAGCATTTGTTTTTCTAAAAATATATTTATTTTGTCTTTATTATTTTAAGATATTTTGTTGGATCAGAATTATAGGCTGGCAGTATTTCTCCCCCAAAACACTGAAGATATTCCATTATCTTTCTTCCACTATAACTGCTGATATAACAGAAAATTCTGTCATTCCCCTGGATATGGATTTTGAACCTGAAGTCCAGGGTTATGCAATGTTTTTATACTGCCCTTTTGGTGAGGGCACTGTTGTTACTGCTTGGCCCTGGCATCATGGGAGGCAAATTATTTCAAACCCTGACTCTGGGATCCCGTCATGGGTCTCTGAGCCATTTTGTTGCTCAAATTCTTTTCTCACAGCATCTACCAAATCAAATGCTTCTGTTTAAATACAAGCTTCATTCCAGGGGTGCCCGGCTAACTCAGTTAGAAGAGCACCAAATCTTGATCTCAGGGTTATGAGTTCAAGCTCCATGGTGGGGAAGGTGTAGAGATTACTTAAATAAATGAAACTTGCAAATAAATAAATAGATAAATAAATTCTCTCCAATCCCAGTATTTACATGAAGACCAGCTTCAACTACTTTCTAGACACCTCATCTCTGTTAACAACTTACTCAACACTCAAGCTTTTCAATATAAGCTCTTATTCTAGAATCTTCTATTTAATTTTTGTTCTCCTTTTTACTTAGCATATCTGGTATTTGCAATAGGAGGATTCTGTGCCACGTTTGCCAAACAAGCTGCTGGAACCAGGAGTCCTAGTACCGGCTATGTCTGTCTAGCTTGTATTTAAATTTTTCCAGAGACTGGCAAAATATGAGAAGCTTCCCAATTAATTCAGTGACACTTCTATAAGCCTGATGTATTTTTAAAAAATTGTACTCACAAAACAGGAGGAGTTACCGGCCAATTTTCCTTATGAATAGAGATATTTTTAAAAATTAGCGAATGGAATCCAGTAGCATATTCCATCATAATACATCACCATCAAGTGACATTTATTCCAAGAGTACAAGATTTGCTTGGTCGTAAGGTGCGTATCAATACTACTCAACACGCTTCAAAGAATGACAACCTGAAAATACTTCTAAGATAACATTAATTTTAAAAATCAGGATATTAAAAAAAAATCAGGATATTAGCAGTCTCTGGAGAATAACCCCACTTTGATGCAAAAAGTAAATGTATCTCGTTGCAGCCCATAAGAGGCCAAGATAAACGACACAGAAAGGCTTACAGTGCCTCCTCCCACTACCAATAACTTGTTTTCTCCATAATATTTTCTTCAGTTTTCCAAATTCTCCGCAATAAGGTAGGTATTACCTGTCGGAAAATACCTCCACAGTAAAGTTTCAGAGTCTCTTGTTACCCAGGCAGATCTAATCCCTCCCTCTGGCCACAGGGACCAACCTCAGGTTGTAGGAATCTTCTAACACTTTTCCAAAAAAGGACCACTAAAAGGAGTCCCTCCACACCCAGACATCATGCTCTTTCTCTGAGCCACTTTATTGCTCAAATTCTTTGCTCACAGCATCTACCAAATCAAATGCTTTTGTTTAAATCAAGCTTCATCCAGGGGTGCCTGGCTAACTCAGTCAGAAGAGCACCAAATCTTGGTCTCAGGTTCGTGAGTTCAAGCTCCATGGCAGTGGGGGGGGGGGGGGGTAGAAATGACTTAAATAAATGCAACTTGCAAATAAATAGATAGATAGATAAATAAATACTAGCCTCATCCTGTTCCCTGCAGTAGGACTCCTCCGTCAAAGACAACGTGGATTTCTTTATTTTTGTCCCAGTCTCTATAGCCTTGAAGTCCCCTCAGATGACTTGGTATTGAATTCAGTAATAATT
This sequence comes from Lutra lutra, assembly GCF_902655055.1. Taxonomy (NCBI): domain Eukaryota; kingdom Metazoa; phylum Chordata; class Mammalia; order Carnivora; family Mustelidae; genus Lutra; species Lutra lutra. The sequence continues at coordinate 198,226,498 of NC_062280.1, forward strand.
TGTCATTTTTCCTGCTGACTATTTGCACATCAATCCAAAACCAGCTTATGCATATCAAAAGCATCAACTTTTTCATCGTTTTCATATATTTTATGTTTTTCATTTATTTTATATCCAGTTATCAGCACATTCCATAATTCAATATACAAAATCGATAAAACCAGTGGTAAGTCTGGCTCATTGGATATTAGTGAAGAAACAGCACTCTTGAGGGGAAAAAATATGGGAAAAAAAAAACCCAGCACGTTTCTTTGGCTCTCTACTACAGCAAGAGAAACAGCAAAAATAAAATTTAAAAGAGAAGTACAGCTCAAAACTGTGCGTACTTTTGGTGAAAGCAATCTGATACTAACTTAAACAATCCAACTGTGAAATATTCAGTCTACCTCCCTTCCTCTTCTCTTCCCTCCCTGCCTCCCACTCTCCTTTCCTTCACTCTTCCAATAAAAGCCTGATTATTGAGTAACTGAGGCAGAGACGCTGAAGGGCTGGCTTGCAGTGGGCTGGCATAACGTCTGCAAATGTCACATGAGCTGTAGGCTCACGCTGGACCCACGAGCCCCACAGACACTGGGTCACCTAGACCAAAAATGAGTACAAAAATGTACGTAATTATTGAGAGGAGTAAATCATTATATGCAGTGGAAGCCCGTCTCCAAAGGTTATTCAAAGGCTGAACATTATTTAATCAGCCACATGCTTCCTGAACAAAACAGAAACACGCAGCATAGACGGCTGCGGGAGAAGAGCGTGATTAACTCAGTTCACGGGCAGCCTGCGTTAGGATGTGTCTAGAGGGTCTAGCCCTCGGTTGGCATGTGATAATGTCACAATTGCCCCCTACATGACTGTGTTTGGGGTTGGGAAGCATGACGTGGGGTTTGTTCTTCCAATCATTCACTAGATACTTGCCCTGGGACGATAATTCAACTCTCCGTGCTGCTGTCGTGTACCCCTACTTGGAAGGGGGACGTCACATCTGCACGGATGACTTCCCAGACCTGGTGTGAGGCTCGTGTATGTGAAAAGGCTTTTTATTTTATTTTTTTTTAAAGATTTTATTTATTTATTTGACAGAGAGAGACCACAAGCAGACAGAGAGGCAGGCAGAGAGAGAGAGAGAGAGAGAGAGTGAAGCAGGCTCCCTGCTGAGCAGAAAGCCCGATGCGGGACTCGATCCCAGGACCCTGAGATCATGACCTGAGCCGAAGGCAGCGGCCCAACCCACTGAGCCACCCAGGCGCCCTGAAAAGGCTTTTTAAATGACCAGATTTAGTAGGTTAGAAGTAAGCAGTGCTGAGATGATGGCAGCTGAGAGACTGCGCAGACGTAAATCTGATTTCGACTTGCTTTATCTCCTGCCAGGAGTGAGGCAGGTGACGGGCAGGGGTGTTGGGACAGTGGGGAGGACAGCAGGCTCCAGCTCGCAGCTCCGACCAGGAGCACGTGTGAAGACAGCCCTTCCTAGAAGAGCTACCGACGCTGAACAGAGCACCAAAAAGGAGGCAGCTGGAGGTCATTCGTGAACACCCGAGGCAGCCAAGACCCAAGAACCTCGGGCTCCAGCAGGAAGCTCAGCCCCATGCACGGCTTCACCCTGGTGGTCTCTGCGACCTGTGGTCTCGCTGGGGCCAAGCGAACTGGCAGGGATCTGCAGCTCCAAAGGTTCAAGTTCTAGCAGGCCACCTGCCACCCACACGCATGACCACCGGGTTCCCGGGGGGCACCCCCTGCGTGTCAGAGAAGCCCCCAGGCAGAAAATGAGAAGCATGTGATGGTCATGGGGGATCAAAATCCCCGCCAAATTCATGGCCCGCTGCGACCTCAGAATTTGACCTGATTTGGAAATAGCGTCTCTGGCGATGGAAGGAGGGAAGATACAGATGGGGTCGCACTGGGGAGGGGGGCCGCCACCCAAGCATCCTTATGAGAAGAGGTGAGAACACAGACCCCCAGAGAGGACACCACATGAAAACGGGGGCAGACCCCGCGGCGAGACCTCCAGAGCCCAGACCCTGGCCGCCCCCACACTGTAGCACAGGGGACAGTGGCAGAGATTTCCTTCCTCCCCGCCCCAGTTTGTGCTCCTCCGTTGCAGACGCCCTGGGACACTCACGGACACAGCGGGCTGCACACAAGGGCCGGGACCTGGTGGCCGCAGATTCTCAAAGCCGCCCGAAGACGGAGCAGAGCCGGTGGCTGCTGGAGAGAATTGGCCACAGCACCCAAAGGCTCCAGTGCCTGGGTCCAACCCCGTCCTCAGCCAGTTTGGTTCAGTTCCTGTTCTCCAAGAGCAGGTGCCTCTTTCCACCGACCGCGTTGCTCTGGGCCCTCCCCGCTCTACCTTCCTCCTCCCTCCAGGATTCTGAATTGGCCGAGGGAAGTTGTACCGCTTCCCGAAACATTTGACAGCTCACTGCACTCTCTCCTCCGAGACCATTCCTCTGACTTTACACAGGAAGACCAGAACCCTGCCCCCACAAAGCCAAGGCTAGCCCAGGCTCAGCCAGCGGGGGAGAACAAGGGACCGCATTCCAATCCCAGACCCTCCTGCCTCACCCATCCCTGCATCCCCGAGGCTGCCTCGGTCCCCTCTGGCTTTCTGTCTCTGACACGGTGAAAGCATTGTTTCCTGAGCATGTTGTTTTCTGGAGACCAGAGCCATAATTGAACTCCTGCCTCTCCCTTGATCAGAGGGTGGGAATTAGATCTATAACGCTTGCCACATGTCTATTATGAGGCAAAATTATATCTGATTGCTGGTGATTCATTCACAGCATCAAGACTGACCCCCTTGTACCTCTGAGTCGTCACCGGGGTGGCACATTATTGATTGAGACATTGACCCTAACGTCTATCAGGGCTCCTTCGTCCTAATGGTTTGTTTGGATTTATAGATCGATTATTTTGAGAGTTTTACTTGTACTAATAAACTTTTTCACATCGAGTGAAAATTGGCTAATCATGAAGGTGGCAGCCGGTGCACTGGATGCGAGCAGCTTGCGACATCCGATCGCGGGCGGTTACGGGCAAGCTGGGCGCTTCATTTCTGATTTGTAACAATTCCATAGCCTGCTGTTTGCACAGTTTATATTGTTCCTGGCACTTAAGCAGAAAGCCATAATATACGGAGGAAATGTTTAGGGTTTCTAGCCTTTTCAGTTTGGGGAGGGCTGGTTGGTGACGCGCTCTAAATTCAGACCCCTCCCTGCTGCACCCCACACCCCACCAAGCGAGGTCTGCAGCTTCTACTCCCGCTGAAACCCATTGAAGTCAATGATTGCGAGAAGGTCACGGACTGCCGGTCCTCACTCCTCTTCCTCTTTCTCCAAAGGTGTTTACTGGCCACTCCCTTCAGTTGTGCTCACAGGCCTAGATCACTCCACAGTGAGCGAAGAGCCTCAGGCTGAGTGTTTCTTAGCAAAGTCAAATACATATTGTCAGGCTTCGATAGGTATCGATAGTGTTTCTTGTGAAAAAAAACTCTATGAGTCGCCTTTTCGTCTCTTTTCCTATTCATTTGTCAGTATCCTCTGAGTCTGTCTGTAACTTCGATGGTATGACAACGCTGTCTTCTGTTCACAGAAGCTATTCTTGAATCGCTGTCTTTGAAACAACAACAAAATACTTCACAAAGATCACTGAGCATTTGCCAGGCCCGGTGCTTGCTACCGAATGTGTGAGGGACCAAAGATTTGAAAACACAAACCCTGCCTTTGAGGAATTCATAGTCTGGTGAGACAGCAAGCATAGGAGGAAATAATTTGAATCTGTTACATATCAGTTAGGAGTAGGTTCTACTGCAACAACCTTGGCTTATTAAAATAGAAATTCCCTCTCTGTCCACAGCTGATGTGCTGGGTCTGTCACCAAAAACCTTAAGGACTCAACCTACTTCTAGCTCAGCACTTCATAATCTCTAGAGTGCATCCCTTAGCCTCATGTTCCAAAAAGGTTGCTGGAGCTCCAGCAATCATAAGTACATTCCAATGAAGAGGAGGGGTGAAGGACAACAGAGAAATAACAAAGGGTATAGACAAATTTTCTATTAAGTAGGTTTTCTAGACACTGTCGGCCAACACATGTGCTTTCATTGCATTGGCTGAACTCAGTCATACGACCACACTTGCAAAATATCATCTTACTAATCAGCAGCCACTGGCCCAGATGTAATTAAGGATTCTACTTCTATTAAAGACACACACACGTGCGTGCACACACACACACACACACACACTCACACACACAGACAATAAAGGAGAACCATTTGGTTGAACTGTTGCCGTGGAGGTTCAGCAGTTGTTCCTGGGGTGGGGCAGAGACTGGGACACACAGGTCCTCGGCTCCGAGAAGCCAGTGTCCTCCATGGTGGAGGGGGGGGGACACCCACAGGCAGAACGAGGAGGAAGGTGTTCCTGCACCAGCAAGCGAGTGTCCTGGAAGACGATGTGAACGGGAACCGGTCTGCAGAGACGCGGTGACGAGGGAGCCCCGGGAAGGCCCTGAGTCACAGTCAGGGGGGACCCAGGGAGAAGAAGGCCCCCGGGGGCACACAGAGGCTGAGGGAGAAGCCAGGTCAGCCGCCCACACACAGGCCTTCGCAGTTCATGGAAGAGCGGGAGCGTTGCAGGTGCACAGCGAGAGCCCGTTCGGCAGAGAGGAGAGCTGGCAGGGACGGGTCCCGGAGGCCAGGAGGGCCCGCACGCTCCAGAATGTGGGTGCTCTGTAGCCCATTTGATTCGCTGAGACGTCTCTACACCATGCTCTCTCTCCTGTTCTCTCTCTCTCTTAATTTGTATTTTTAAACCCTGCATTTAGATTGTGGCTGAATCGACATCGAACATTTAGACCGGACCTGGGTGCTGCCCGCCGGCTCAGTCCTTGCAATCCATCCGGCAGATCCACCGGGCAGCCAGCGGCCTCCGTCGGCGGACGGGCCCAGGACGGAGGGCCCGCTGCCGTCCGACTGCCCGAGCGGGCTCAGGGTCTCCATACCATCTGTGGAGCAGTTAAGTCTGGCATCAGCCGTATTCAGCCTTTCATCTTACTGAACAGCCAAACGCCACTTACGTCACCACAGCCATGTGGGGACATACGCAGGCGAAGACTGGGCCTTTGACACAAATGGGGGGAAAGCACTGGTCCAGTAAAGGCTGTTACTCTAAATGCTTGTGGTCTCACTCGTCAGACTAACCCACGTCTGTCACCGGCTCCGTGGGAAACCCGTGAGTGCTTTTAAAAAGGAGGCCATCTCCTCCTTGCTAGACTTCATAGCCGTGGGAAATAGCGGGTTGTTCCCTCGACGGAATTACACATTGAGAACATCGTAAATAGCCAGAGTTTTAAGCTGTTCTCTGCTGTGTAAACAAACGTGTTGGTCGTCGTCTGTCCTGGGGTTGCACATGCGCGTGTCTTGGACTCGGGGGATGGGTGTTCATCCCCTCTCCCGTCCACCTGGGGTTTCTGTGTCCTTGCTGGGTGCGCCTTCTGTCCCTGCTCCCCACCATCTGCTTCGCCGGAGGATGCCCTGGTCCTCGGTCAGGAATGCAGAAGCCACCGTCTGCCCATGCGGGCCTCGCCCCTGCCCCGTCTAAATGGGAGAGGAGAAGGGAGCCCAGATGGACCCAACTGTGTCCCCCCGAAGTGCACGACTGAAGTCCTAATGGCACATTGGGCTGCATCTGGAGACAGTGCCTTCCGGGAGGTGATCGGGCATAAATGAGGCTACACGTCCGTGGCTCTGATCTGATGGGACTGGATTCTAGAGACGAGAGACACGTGGAGTCTGCGGGCACGGTGCCAAGGCCACGTGAGGACCAGCAAGAGGCCCTCAGTAGACGCACCCCCGGGCACCTGACCTCAGGCTATAGCTACAGCTCTCGGAGAGCATGAATTTCTCCTGTTCAGGAGCCCTGTCCGGAGTGTCCTGTGACCAACACGATGCCAGCTTGCCCCTCACCCCTCAGGCCAGCGCGCCACCGCCCTGCTCTCCTCTCTTGAAATCACCACTGCGGTTGTTAAATGCCTTTCCGGAGTCACTGGAAGACAGAGGCCACAGCCGGCGAGCATCCGGCCCAACCGCTGTGTACAAATCCCGTTTCTGACTGTCATGAAATGGACACAACATAACACAGACCCTTCAACACCTTCCGAGTGTTCAGGTCAGTGGCGTGGAGTGCGCTGACATTGGCCACCTGTCTCGTCCATCTACCTCCAGCGCGCCTCCGGCTCTGCCCCTACTCAGCCCTAACTCCCCGTGCTCCCCTGCCCCTGCTCCTGACGGCCTCTGTTCCACCACCTTTGTCTGGGAACTGGACGGCTCCGGGGACCTCATACGGATGGAATTTCGTGATATTTCATTTAGCGGAAAGTCTTCAAGGCTTATCCATGTTGTAACGTGTATCACAACGTCCTTTTTTAAAGTTGAATAATATTCCATTGTGTTGTGTATGCACACACGCACGTGTGCGCGCGCACACACACACACATCATATTCCATTTACCCATTCAGCAAATCACTCGTGTTTCTTAACTCCCTTCTCTTATTTAGATGACCTCTTTGTAGGCTGTTTTTTTTTCTTGCTCCTGTTACCATCTCTCCCAGAGGTCCTCAGCCACGGGGCATACCCCCTTCACCACAGGGGACAGTTGGCGACATCTGGAGGCTTTCTCATCGTCGCAAGGGAGGGTGACACTGCTGCGTCTGGCGGGCAGAGACCAGGGGAGCTGCCAAGCATCCTACAGAGCACAGGACAAGCCCCAACACAGAGAACCATCCAGAGGACCATCTCGCCCAGACTGTCCTCCTGCAATGGTGAGAAACTCTACCCAGAAGAGCCTAGATTTAAAGGAGATCATTTAGTGCCTCAGCCTGTGTGTTCCTTTGCTTCAGGATTCTGCACACCCTTCTGAATACCCCACAAGAAACAGCGCACCCCTCGCACCCCCCGAGCCCACCCCCTCGCACCCCCCACCCACTCCCTCGCTCCCCACCCGAACCCGCCCCTCCTCCACTGTTCCCTGCCCCTTGCCTTCTGCCCCAGAGCCAATCTGTGCACCCGCGTCTCCTGTCACTCTCTGCCCCCTGCTGATAATCCTGGACTTCAAAATCGGTCCTGGTTAGACTCAATGATCAACTGCTTCAGCTTGACCCACAAGACTTCTTTTTCCTCCGAACCTCAGCCGGGTCTGCCTTCGGGCCATCCTCGTTGTTCTCCTTCTCCCCTACTGGTGGGCTCCTCAGCCACGTTCTCGCAAGCTGCCCGGCCTCACCGTAAGTGTACGTTCTCTACTTCTAACTCCAGCCCTCGCTGCTACAGCACGATGATCTCCCGAAGGTTTCTGACCTTGGTGTTTCCCACCGACTCCTAATCTACAACGACCCTCCCCACCACTTCTCCTCTCTTCAAGCACCCAACCCTCCATATCCCTTCGAGAGAAATTATCTCACCCCGATTTACAAAACAGGTCAAGAGGCATCTTCTTCTCCCTTCCTAAACGTCTATCCCACGTCCTCCCACTCTACAACTGTCAGGACTGGTTTCTCTGCCTCCACGCACAGAGCAGACGTCCTCACGCTTCCCACCGCCCAGTCTCTCCGTGATGACGACTTACTCAACCCCAAACCCAGGTGCAAACCTCCGGCCCTGCTGGTAATTGCTGACCTCCCAGTGGCGTAGTCTGCCTTTGGTCCCCATCCCCAGGGAGGGACTGTGCCGGCGAGTGCCAGCGAGGTCCTCACTCCCACACCACGTGTCTTCTGTCGTCACAGTGACCTCTCGAGGACACTTGACGTGACCGGCATGCTTCTTTCTAAATTTGACTTCTGTGACCCTGAAATCACCTGCTTCCATTGCAATCTCTTTGGCTTTTTCTTCACTTTTATTGGCTGGTTCCTCTCCCTCCCTCTTCTTTTTCTTACATGTTAACATCTCCCTAAACAACTTCTTTGATTGTTCCTCTGTTTTCTTCACTGACAAAATCACGCACTAGCAACATCTCTCATTATAAAACACTGAGGGAAAGTTCCATTTTTACTTTATTGTGGAGTTAAATTCAATGTGTCCATCCCTGGAAATGTCCCTTCTGCTTCCCCACTTCTGCAAGTGGCACCCACGGCAGAAGCTCTGCAGTCCTCTTTGGCCCCCTTTCTCCCTGTCCCTTAGGGCCAAGAAGCCACCAACACTCCCACCATCTTTGTTCTCTTTCTTGTATCGCGTATCTCTCCCTTCCTCCTTACTCCCCAACCGCCCCTCCAGAGCCCAGGCCTTTTGATCTCGTGGCACATCTCTCCCGTCCTAACGAGCTTCCTGGCTACCACTTTCCACCTTCCGATATATTTTACACAAGAGCAAATGTACGGCTCTTAACGCTCGGCTTTAAACCTCATCTTCCTTGGCTGGCCTCGCCCACTGAGCTCTGGGAGGCACTGAGTGGGCAAGGGCTGAGCCACGATTCCAGGTGGAGACAGAGAACACATTGGGTCTACCCATCTCGCTATGGAAGTGTCAAGATTTGAGTTTCCTATCAATAAGCTCTTGGAAATGTGCGTCTGGAGAGTCGAGTGGCAACCAGGAGATGGTCTGAAAGGGGGTCAAGGATGTGCAGAGGTGCCTGACGTTCACGCAGAAGTCTGGAGCTGCCCACAACAGTCAGCCTGGGGCGAGCAGGGGCGGACCAGCGGGTTCAGGCAGGTGGGCAGTGAGCTTTGGGGAGACACCACCAGCACACGCTGAGAGCTGATTCACGGACAGATGGGGGCTTGCTGGCAGAAAGCCCAAACTGGAGAGGCTGAGCTCTGTTGGGGTGGGCTGGAGACACAAAGGATGACACATGGCAGAGACGTGTTTGTCAACCTCAGAGCAGGAACTAGAGCGAGACTGGACAGCGAGCCGGTGACCTACGGAAGTCAGACTTCCGCCACTCCCCCGCCAGAACCGACGACCGCCACTGGACAGCTGCCATCTTGGGGACAGAAGACGGAAACCAAACCCCTTCAAAAATCTTCAACCTCCTTTTCTGTTGGATAATATCCAACTCCCTTCATGTGCCAGAGGGAACGGCCCCTGCCCAGAGTGTAGACTCATTTCCCTTTTTAATCTAGGATCCCAACCTCTGCCTTCACAGATGCCCTATCTTAGTCAGTCCCCTGAGCCCTCACGTGCAGAGCTTACCTTTCCCATGGTCCTCACTCTCTCTGGCCTAACCCAACGCCATCCGCCGTTAAAATCAATCCCTACGCCCCTTCCTTGAGCAAACGTGGCCCATCGTGTCTCCTCACCTGGACTCCCTTTGCAGACCCCGTGTAATCTACTTCTCAATTAAACATACAGGTATCACAGTACGGTAAGCATCGGCCTGTTGTTCTGAGCTTATCTCTAACTTCTCCCGAGATTACGCCTGCAGCCCCCGATTAGAAAGAAAGGACCCTGACACCAGGAGACCCACCTAACTTGTGCCTCTGTGTCTCCCACAGCTCTCAAAATAGGGCTGTTTACCTACCCAGTAATTGCTAAATATTTGATTTAATTGTCCCCATTTCCTTTAAAAACGTTAAAGCCCAAGGTTGAAGCACATTTTCCTGTCTTCCCATTTTCGGCAGTACGTTTTGTGAGTTTCTCTCATTTCCAGCACCTTCCGATAAAAGCGTTTACCATAGTAACAGAATTTCCCGGGGACGCTCAGTCTTTAGTAATAAGCACGGACGCAGATTTCTTGGTGGAAGCTGGGATGCAGACACTGACAATTAAAAAGCCAATATGTGGAGGAACTATCCCAAACGATTGTTTTTCTTTTGTTTTTCCTCTGAGTCTTTCTTTAAAGGTCCTTTCTGAAAGATAAATATTGTCACCCATTTAACTGGGTATTTCAAATCGCTTGAGGTTTGGGGCTTTGCTTTTTATGTTTTTCTTTACACAAATCCAAGAGCTGTGGACAACTGAATCAGGGAGGTCTGGCTACAATATCCTCAGATTGATATAAATTTATTTTTCCTTCCTTCAAGATGAGAAGGACAGGGCGGGATGGAGCTCAGGAGGAGAGGGAATCATAGGCAGAAGAGAGACGAAGGTTATGTTTTTCTCTTAATAAACCACGATGTGGGAGTTATGGGGCCCTGCCATGTCTCTGTCCCCCAAACTCTCCGGGAAAACGGTAATTGTTGAACAGGGCACTTGGCTGGTAAGCAAGGGATCCGTCACGATGTTCCTTGAAAGCGTTTAAGAAGGTGTCCCGATCGCTGCTGGCCTGCGGCGTCTGGCTGTGGACGGTCCCGTACTGTGCAGAGATTTCTGTTTCTCTGTTCCTCCCGACGGCGGGAGCCCCCTGCAGACCCCGCTGTCCGACAGGCTCCCCGCGGCTGGTGGCCAGGCTCCCGAGGCACCGCAGGAAGCCCATCTCATCACGCAGGGCTCGCTTTCACGCCCCTGCAAGGTCAGACAAGCCAAGTCACTCTGATTGTCCCTCAAGAAAGTGTGACTTCCCAAGGCTAAGCTTCCTGGGGGCACTCAATTATAAGAGGCGGCCCGTGTTCCTTTCGGCTTTTCAAAATCAGCTGCGCTCCTTGCTGGTGGAGAAAAACAAGAACATATTGACAGATTGATTTCTTTTCACATACTGATTTCCATCATAAACAACGCGTCTGTGCTGTGCAGAGGCAGAGGCAGCACGGGAGACAGCGTGCCGCATTTCATCCCCGGATTTCCGGGGCACACGTCGCCTTCAGAAAGGACACACGCTTGGACCGGGGCTGGAGAGGGGGCTGCGGTCCAACAGTTTTCTCCCATTTCCATATTTTTCACGTTGACAGACATTTCTTCTCACCTCTTGACTCTGTGGCATTGACTTCGACTTCTTTTCTCTTCCGACTGCTCATTTTTTCGTTAGTTTCAGTGCGTTTGCAAATTCGGGTTTGGCACAGGGGAGACATCGCGTGTCCAAACGAACCACTGTTTGGGAGAGATGTGCTCAGGGAGGTAGTGTAAGAATGGGAACCTGGCTGTGGCCGTGCCCTCGCCCACCACCCACCCAGGCATCCTTATGTCCGGGGGCCTCTGTGGCCAATTATATGGTCAGTGCAATGAACTGGAATCATGCAACAGGTTCCGACAAACACAAATGTTTTGTCTGTGTTTCTTGGGTTCCAGTGGTTTCGACTACGCCCGCAGCCACCAGGTTCAACCCTTCTGAACACTGTTTACACAGCAGCTGATCCAAGTCCTTCTGAATGAACCTGGATCGGCCCTTCTCGGTTAGACAATGAGAAGACCCTTAATTTGGGGACATCCCAGGCTTTTTGCTTTCCATGGAAAATGACTGCTCCAAGAGGACCCTTGTCCCGTTAAAACTTCTGCACTGTGTCGCACCAAAATGGGAATTGATAACCGGCAACTTGGAGAACACCTTAGCTCGAAAACGTTCCCATTTTTTCCAAGAGGAAGATTTCACAAAGATATTTTTAAAAAATAGTTGTAAAATGTGGCTTCTTTTGCTTGACTTAATTTTATGTGATCAATAAATTTCTGGAGGAAATCCATGTATTAGGAATCCTAAATTCCCTTTATTGCCTCTCCACGGAGAGACAGCAATTGTGACAAGAGAGTTGAAACGTATTTGTCGGCATCAGGAAGATCCTGGAAGGGTCCTCCTGGCAGTTTTCTCCTCCCCTGAACTCTGCAGGTGACTAGCGGCCGCAGAAGCTGGACGGCCGGGCCCCACAGCACGATCGTGAGCTAAGAAGCACGTCCCGGGTGCTCAGTCCACCTCCAGGCTGAGGTCAAGGTTCCCAAAGCACAAGGGGCTCACTTCTTTGCGCCCTGACAGCCCGGAACACAGGAGGTCCCCTGGGAGAGGACTCGTTCTGGGACGGGGCTGACATCTCAGGGACGAAGGTGTTGGAATGCAGCCAGTGAGACCCTTCCACAATCCCCCCCAAACAAGTGTCCGGTAGATGTCTCCAAGTTCCTTGAGACACAGAACTATGAAAAGCTAAGAAATTAAATAAAATGAAATCAACTGTGCATCACACTAAAAAGGGAGCAAGGAAAGGAACAGATCCCACTCAGAAAGGGGCCCCGAGTCCGGCCCTGCCTTCCGCAGCGGGGCCGTCCCACCACCTGACGTGCGACTGACTTACTCCAGGGGGTCTTCGGGGCGGAGACACCCCGCTTCTTCTGGAGCTAGAAGCTCAGAGCCCAACATCTATCTCTCGAACACACGCAGGTGTGTCTTCCCCACGGCTGATAACGTCAGGAAGATGTTCCCCGCCGTAAAAGCAAGTATAACATGTTAGAGGAGAATGTTGGACCAAAGAGAAAGCTACTTTCTCTAGGAAAAAAGACAAAAAGCGAGATTGGAAAGGGAGAGAAGAGGAGGATAGGAAGGGAGACTCTCTGCTCGGACTACGAGGACGGCTGAAACCGAAGCCCAGAGCACGACTGTCCCTCCCTCCCCCCCGCCTCACGCCTTCCCCATCTCAGCACTCGATGTCTGTAGCCTAAAACGGAGCAGTGCTGTCCCCCTCAGCCCAACAACCCCCACCCCCAAGATCGAGGACTGCCCCATCCCGTGTGCCGCGGGCCTGGCTGTCTCCTTCCACCTGCTCTCCCCCGAGCCCCCACCCAGTGTGTGTGTGTGTGAGAGGGGGGAGGTGAGGAGGGACAGAGCGAGCCTGTTTCCACATAAGGCCACGTTCTCAGGTTGAGGAGGGACAGGAAGTTCTGGGAAACGATTACGACTACGACCTCACAAGCCCCCAGTCTCAGAGATACAGTCAAACCTCTCCGGTGCTCAGGTGTCCCCCAGCACCATCCCCACCGTGCTCACTGGCCCCCTCAACCTGCTGGCCGCCCCCACAGCTTCTGACTGAAAGGGCCCTTCTTCAGAGAGGCCTGTCCGTCGCCTACGTGGGCCCTTCTGTTTTTCCTTCGATATTTCACTTCTTGTCTCCTGTCCTTTTTCCAGCTGGGTTGTAATCTCCTTGGAGGGACACTTGGGTCTGTCTCCTGGGCCAGTGGGGCTCAGGGCCAGAGAGGAGGCGCTCCCGGGGTGCTGGGGTGACACGCTAACATCCCTGTGTCCCACTCCGCCCGTTCCTGAAGAAAGAGAGGGAAGCCACCGTGTCCTGGCAGCCATGCCTGGCTTCGGCCCCTGGGCCACCCCCACCCCGCACTGGGGACCCTCAAACTTGCTTCGTTACCGGCCCTTCCGGAGCCTTTCCAGACATTTCGTTCTTAATCCCTTCCCATAAACTGTTACTGTCACAGTCTGTGTACGTGTGTGTCCTGCGGCCGTTTGAAGGCCGGCAGACGGCTGTCCTGCCCTGCGGCTTGGGGCCACGGGGGACCCCTGTTGGCCTCCTGAAGAGGCGGTCTAGGGGCTGAGAATGCGTTTGTGCAGAGTCTGTGACTTCCCCTCCCTCTTTTCAAAATGAGGTCCGGGGAGGGTGGCTTCAGCTTTTGAAATCCCGCGGGCTGTTTCCTAACACAGGCGGCCTGACCTGCCCACGGGGCGAGAGTCGTCCTGCGACTGGAAGTGTCAGCCCTTCCCACGGAGGACTGGGGGGTTCGGGAATGTGCTGCAGGCCACGTTTCCTCCTGACGTTGTCGGGGACCCAGCCAGGCAGGCGACAGGGCAGCCAATGTGATGTGGGTGACAAGCACCCACAAGCGTCCGCATCATAGGCGGGAAGGAAACGCATTGCACACGGCACCGGGAGAGGGTTACTTAACTGTCTCGGGGCCAATGAGGAGCAAACGAAAAACACGCTATTTCTTATCACAAGCCAAAGGTGGGGAGCGCCCCCAACAGCCGTCCCTCGGAGGAGGGGTTCTGGGAGAGGAAGCGGGCCCCACTGGCTCCTTCCCTTGGGGGGATGCCAGCCGGCCAGGCGCAGCCCACCTTACTCTTGTTCATGCGTCTCGAGTCCACGGCTGGCACCCGCCAGTGGGAGCGGGCCAGACGCCAGTCCAGCAGATGGCCGTGACGACAAGCATATGTCCAGGGACAGGTACAGGCTCTGCCTCTGACCATTAATCAGAGGGGCAGACGCAGCCTTCGGAACTCACCCTGCGAGAGGCGATCGCGCCCAGCGGGGCTAGAGGAAGGCTTAACCTGTGCACCCCCCATGCCCCCCGCAGAATGGCCCTTCCCAGCACGCTCCCCGCACAGGTGCAGTCGGGCTCCCGCACCCCTGCTGCTCCCGGGGGGGTGGACCCCCTCAGGCTCTCCCCAGCCCGCAGCAGCAGCAGACTCAGCGGGCGTCTCCCGGCTGTGCCCCACTCCCTTGGGACGTGAAGGGGCGCGTCCTTCATCGCGCAGTCCCAGCTCCCGTCCTATCCACCTGCCACAGCTGGCTTCTCACTCGGAGCCCCACTCATCTGGGTGTATTTATTCTGAACAAAGATGAGCAGATGGGGCAGCCCACACCTTCCATATGAGTGGGCTTTCCTCTCTGCGCGGACTGGCGCAAACCCAGTCTGTGGGGCAGCCCCATCCCGGTGCCGGGTCAGAAGAGTGGAGGCAACGAACCCTCGCCTGGCGGGGCCTGGGCAGGAATGGGAAGCCATGCTCCGCTGCCAGGGACCTGCCTTCAGTCTTGTGTCTCTGTTTCCAGCCGGGTGTTGGGAGCCGCCCATAGGGAAGGCGCTCAGGGGCCCTGCTGAACCACGGAATGAAGAAAGGAAGTCCCAAAGCCACCGGCGTCATCCCCAGTGAACTCCAGGCCTCACACTTCCTAACTTTGTCTTTGCAAGAATTAGAGGTGGGAGCGTGGGGGCACGGGCTAAACCCGAGGGCCAAGGAATGAAGATCCAAACTGCTTATCCCAGCCGCTGCATGAGGAAGGAAAGCACACGCTATACCTCATTAGTATGAAATAAACAGTGACCTTTGGGTTCTACACTGCATTTACTCAACGGTGTGCTCAAGAATGGGCAGTGTAGGACCGGACCAGCCAGGCAAGATCTCTCTGAGCACCCAGGTCTGGGCTGGGGCAGGGACAAGGTTGGAGAAGCAGGTCAGGGCCTTGTTTCCACCCTGCGACTGAGAACCGTCTTCAGCTTACAGCCTTGGGTCGCCTTCTGGGGGACAGGGAAGGCTCCTGGAGCACCCTTCTACAAGAGTGTCGCATCGTGTGATTTGGAGAATGTCTCAAATAGCGTTACTTATCGACATGTATTAACAAAGGCCATAAATTCCATTTTCCCAAAGGCCATTCCTATAGACAGAGTCAGCCCACTTTTTAAAACAGGTTCTTAATAGTAAATATTTCCAGTTTCGCAGGCCACACAGCCTCTCTCCATTATCCACTCTGCTTTCGTAGCGTGAAAGCCGCTGTAAGTCATGTATAAACAAATGTTCTAATAAAGTTTTATTTATATAAACAGGGGACTGGCCGTGTTAGGCCCACAGACAGCAGGCTGCTCCCTCTTGGTTTATAGCTTTGAAACAAAACCGTCCTGGCCTACAGAGGGTTCACGCAGGAGATAGGACTCAGAAGAAGTTGTATGATGTAGGCCTTTTAAAGTGTAAGTTCCACAGTAGACCGTGAAACCACGGGTTTTCGTTCCAAGGTGGACAGAGTCTTTGAATCCCTTCAAAAGTATAAGCAAAGCGCCTGGGTGGCTCTGTCGTTAAGCATCCGCCTTTGGCTCAGGTCATGATTGGGATCATGAGGGATTGAGACCCGCATCGGGCTCCCTGTTTGGCAAGAAGCCTGCTTCTCCCCCTGCTTGTGTTCCCTCTCTCGCTGTGGCTCTCTCTGTCAAATAAATAAAATCTTAAAAAAAAAAAGTATAAGCAAAATTTTGTGTAACTACTTTTCTAGAGACCCAATCTGTAGCTGCCAGGACATCCCCAAAGTGTTCCAGAAAATAATAATAATGAAGGTTAAAAACCATGGGTTTTCCTTTTAAAGGAAACATCAATCTTAAAATGGAAAATTTCCCATTTCCTTTCTGTTAATGATGGTGTCAGTCACTCTGTCAAACACTCATCCGGGCGAACGCATGTTGAACCATGAGTGACGCCATTTTCGAGTCTTTCCCAAATCACATTCCTGGACCCGAAAAACTCCTCAGATGAGTCAGGGGAAGAGGAAAGCCAGCAGTCTTTCGTCCCAAAGCAAAGCTGTCAGTTCCTCCTTCCGTAATGCCAGGTTTTTCCAGCTCTGCCCAAAAACCGCAATTCCCTCAGGGGCTCATGAAACCAGCGGGTAGTCCCAGGAGGATCAATTCCCTTCAGACAGGTCAAGCAGGAAGTGAGAACAGATTACTCATAGGTAGGGGAATGTTCTTAGAAATTCCTTTTACTATTTGTTTCGTACTGAACATGCCAAAAACCACACCTTGTAACTCTGGGAAATTCATTTTCCTCGGCAACATAGACAAGTCTCTAATCCCCAAACGCAGCTTCTATAGATGAAAACTGGGGCATTAAAATCCTACAGAACCAATTTTGCAAAAACAAAAAACCAACTTTGTGCCCATGATTATGCCCAATGGGAAAAATAAGACAAAATCAAGGGCTAGTTGAATGTCAAGGAGCCTCAGAATGGATGGAAGGCTTAAGGCCTACAAGCAAAGATTTTTAAGGAATTTATATATAAAATCTTAATTAAAAGTCGTACGTATTTTGACTTGTCACAAAACCGGAGATAGAGTTGAAGAATCCATATCTCACAATCTTGTAAATTTTTTAAAAGACTAACAAATTCAGAAGAACCCACACAATATTAGGAAGAAAAGTTGGAGGACTGATACTAACTTCAAGACTCACCATAGAGCTTCAGGAATCAAGCCAGTGTGGTCTTGGTGAAAGAACAGACAGATGGACGGAACAGAATGGAGAGCCCAGGAAGAGACCCACAAACAGAGAGTGAGATGATCTTTGACAAAAAAACAAGGCAAATCTGAAAATAGGGGTTGTTTTTTCAACAAATAGTACTGAAACAACTGGACATCAACACATGAAAAAAAAAAAAGAATCTAGACAACGACTTTATACCCTTCACAAAAATTAACTGACCAAAGATCACAGAACTCAGTACAAAAGGGAACACTACTACGTTACAGAAGATGACATAGAAACAACGCCAGATGACTTCGATTTAGTGATGACTGTTTACAGGACAAGCACGATTTGTAAAAGAAATAATGGACAAGCTAGACTTCATTAAAGTCAAACTCTCCTGCTCTACAAAGATGCTATCAGAGGATAAAGCAAGCCACAGCAGATTGTAAGAAAATATTTCTAAATAGCACATCAGACCAAGGACTGTTATCCAAAATATAAAAAGAAATCTTCAAAGTCAATGAGAAACATGAACAACCCAACTAAAAAAATAATAATAATAATAACTGGAGAGAAGATCTGAACAGACACCGCACCGAAGAAGACACACACACAGCTGGCAAATAAACGCATGATGAGACATTCATCATCATACATCGTTAGGGCTCCCTACCCTAACCCTACCCTAACCCTACCCTAACCCAAACCCTAACCCTGACCCTACCCTAACCCTAACCCTAACCCTAACCCTAACCCTAACCCTAAGAGAAAGCACTGCACACCTATCAGAATGGCCCAAACCCAGAACACTGCCAACACTCAGTGCTGGTGAGGATGTGGGACAACAGGCAGTCGCCTTCCCGGCTGGTGGGGATACAAAATGGCACAGTCACTTTGGAAGACAGGTTAGTAGTGTCTTACAGACTAAACATGCTCTCACCCCATGACCCAGCAATCACACTCCTTGGTATTTACTCAAATGAGATGAAACCTTATGTCCACACAAGAACCCACACACAGAGGTTTGCAACAGCTTTGTTCATAATTGCCCAAACTTGGAAGCTACCAAGGTGTCCTTCAGTAGGTGTGTGGGTTAACTGGTGCATCCAGACAATGGACTATTATTTGGTGCTTTAGAAAGAAAAAAAAATGTGCTCTGTGTCTAAAAGACATGGAGGAAACTTAATTGTTCCTTACTTAGTGAAAGAAGCCAATCTGAGAAGGCTACACCGTGTACGGTTCCCACCGTAACATTCTGGAAGAAGAGACCATGGTTGCCAGGGGTTGGGGAGTGGGGAGAGGGAGGGACAGGTGGAGCGCAGAGGAACTGTAAGGCCCTGAAACTATTCTGTCTGATGGTACAATAATGGAGACATGTCATTATACGTTTGTCCAAACCCCTAAAACGTACAGCACCAAGAGTGACCACTCACATAAAGTATGGACTTCGGGTGATGACGAGGTGTCTGGGCAGGTCCATCAGATATAACAAATAGATCACCCTGCTGGGGGATCTTGAAACAAGACCAATGGAGGCCAGTCGAGTGTGTGCGTGCATGAGTGTGTGTGCATATGTAGATTTATTACGAAGAAGTTGGTCAGGTGATTATGGAAGTTGACAAACCCAGGACCTACAGTCTACAACCTAGAGACCCAGGAGAGCAAACAGCATAAATTCCAGTCCCAAGGGCTGCAGACTTGACACCCAGGAAAAGCCAATCTCCCTGTTCAAAAGCAGGCAGGAAGAAGGAATGGCTTCCTCCCTGGGAGAGGGTCAGTCTTTGTTCTAGTTAAGCCTGATTGGATGAGGCCCACCCATTATGGAGGGCAATCTACTTTACTTGGTGTACTGATTGTTCATCTCATCCTAATACACCCCCACAGGAATACCCAAAATAACGTTTGGCCACATATCTGGACACTCTGTGGCCCAGTCAAGTTGATACATAAAATCAGCCGTCACATTGAGGTAATCTGTGCGTCCATGAGGGGGGATATATGTCAAAACGACTTGTGCCTTCTGCTCGTTTTTCTGTTCACCTAAAACTGCTCTAAAAAACAACATTTGTCTTTTAAAAAGAGATGAGCAACTCGGAACGACCAGCACACTTTTCAAAAGAGTAACCTGTGGCTGTAACTGTATGAAAGGGGAATGAATCTTACGAAAACAAATTTCATTTAAACAGAATTGATTAGCCAGATTTATCGAACAATTGTTCAAAAGGGGCCCCCAGAGCAGATATTAACTTGTACCCTCATCCCATGATAATAATCCTAAATTGTTCATTTAAATGTCTATGGTGGTTATTCTATTAGTACCATGGATGGGGATTTCTGGGTATAGATCAAGTAGATGGAGAAATCCTCAGTCAAGACCATTCTGCCACCTCCAGTGCGGACAACGGGAGGGGACTATGGAGAGGTCCGTACTTCAGCCCAGAGTCCCCTCGCTCCAGGGCACACAAAGGCCCTAAAATCTTTGGTAACAGTGAGAGAAGGCAGGCTTTAATGATCATTGCACCTGTTTGGCGTTGGGTCACGGCTCCATAAAATCAGAGGTTGGCAAACTATGGCCCAAGCTCCAATATGGCCCACCACGTGCTTCTGCAAATAAAGTATTATTGAAACAATGTTATTGCCCATTAGTTTGCTTATAGTCTATGGCTGCTTTTGCGTTACAGAGACAACCACGACATGCAGCATCTGCACACAATCCTGTAAGACCTACCGTCTGACCCCGTGTAGGAGAATCCCACCGATTCATTGTTCGCTTTTTTTTTTTCCTTAAACAGGGCAATCTGTGCTCTTGTAATTTTACGAGAAAAATCATACAACGTGTTCTAAATGCGGTGTGATATCGTTAATTGGACCCCAGACAGAAAAGGAACATTAACTGAAAACCAAGTAAAATCTGAATGAAGTCTGCATCTCTGGGCTAAATGTAACAGAACCGTATTGATTTCAAGGTCATGGTTCCTTAAGATGCTAACATCGCTGGGGGGTCCTCTGTACAAGCCATGCAAATGTTCTGAAATTCTAAAAGTACTCCAGGATTTAAAAAAAAAAAAAAAAAGCTTATTTAAACAAAAATTCTCAGCCGATAGGTATTTGAAGTAAGCATTCAGAACTTAAAATTAAGTCTGTCTCCAATCCCAGCAGTGACGCGGCTGAGCCATCCATTCACTTATTCGGTCAACATTTAAGAGCCTGCGGCAGCAACCAGAAACCTCTTTTACATAAATATATGTAAACACACTGTGCTTTTCTAATTTGGGTAATTTTATCCAAGCCGAAATGTTGGAACCTGCAAAAATGTTTCTAACCCAGGTAATGATATAAAAAGTCAAGGAAGAAGGGACAGAAGGTTCTTCCCAGGGCATCCCAGACAGGGGAGTGGAGCTCCCAGACTCGCAGGCAACTCAGAGGCTGAGCAAATGAAGCCTTTCATTCTGAACCTTCCCAGAGGAAGGTTGAAAAAAAGAAGAAGAAGAAGAAGTATGAAATGAATACTTCCTTAAAGTATTTATGAGAGGAGAAGTTAAAAAACATCTTTGCACATCTGCTCCTTTTGCACGGGCTGTAGGTTTCCTCCCTTGGATGCCTTCCAGACCCCAGCACCAGGAAGGCATTAACCTAGAGTCAATCCAAATTACGGAGGCTTGGGGACCAGTCTGAGTTTAGGCTGCCTCGTGACAGCAGATCAGAGAGAACTTGTTTATACCCCGGACAGAAAGATCACGCTGCGTTCAGACGCTGTTCTGGATGACTGGAAGCCAGACACTTCAAAAGGCAAAAGTGGGAATGAAACTATGCACCAGGGGCCGACTGAACAGAGGCTCCCACCGGCCCTCCGGCCTCCAGCCGGTCAGACAGAGGTCATGGCCCCCGAACTAAGCAGCAAGCGCTTGCCTTTAGAGATCCTGCAAAGCCCTGAGATTTTATTTTTAGTTTATCAATTGCACAAAGAAGGATGATCCTCCTCCCCTTTTCTCGCTAAGGAAATGCCCACGCTCCTGGCTTGAGCATGTCAGGCCGGAGCAGGTGCACAGCTGACCCAGCAAGGGGGTGTGCATTCTAAGGGTCCCCCGTTAGGAGGAGCCTGCCCCAAGCTCCCCTTCCCAGAGCCAGAGGCCATGCGGTAACCTCTGCTGTGACCACTCACATCTGCCCTTCCCTCGGTCTCGGCTTCAGCCCCCCACAAATGAAGGGGGGTTGGAATAACAACACTGAGCACTCTCGACTCTGAGATTTCAGGTAGCACGGGGGGTCTGATGACTTCTGGCATGCAGGTACCCCCCTCAAACCCCACTAGGCGCTTCTCCTCCTCCAGAGGGGCCCGCTCAGGCACTAGGGCAAGAGGATTCTGGGATTCCCTGTCCTGAAATGCCGGGGGTGCTGCTCAGAGTCTGGCCTCTGGAAGCCACTGGTCTGATTGTCCCTGCATTCAGGACAGGCCTGGCCTCAAGAAGGTCAAGTGAGTTTAGGGGAGAAACAGTGTTCTCTGGGTTGTCTTTGCCATCACTCAGTGAGAGTCATGGTTTCCTCTCCCAAGCCAGAGACAAAGGCCTGAGACATGGGGTCCAAAGTCCCAACACCAACACGAATCCAGAGTCATACGTGTTCCCCAGAAACTTGGACTGAGATGGATGTGGGGTTCATTCAGTGCCATCATCCAACACTGAGGTCTGGGCTTCCTCTGACCTATGGCATCCCTCGAGGGGGCCCATTATCAGCCAACGGGCCCATCTCAGGTCAACCAGATGACCGCAGATGACGCACCCTCACGAGCAGCCGGCCGTTGGAGAACAAGAGCTAGAAAGGGCTCGTAACTTCCTAGTCCCAAGGGAAACTCTTCTGAGATTTGGTGATGGAGCTACAGCTAAAATCAAAACATTTCCTCCTCACATTAGAAACACAAAACTAAACATGGTTTCTATTAAATTACAGATATAGGCATCTGCTGTTTCTGTGGTTCTCGTTCTCTGCTCTTCTGGGTCTGGGATGGTCATACTATATGGAATTTACAAAGTGTTTTTCCTGTGCAAGAGTATCTCTTGCCTTCTACAACCACATTGTGATTTTTTTATGAATGTCTTAAGAACCTAATAAAATTCACTATACTGCCATTTCTGAAATGCAAATCTCTCCTCAAATTATACCCTGTACTTTTGTACTTTCCTGCTCAGCTCTATGCTTACCTGTCCCATGGCCAATGGTTTGTAGTTAGACATATGCATTTGTTTAGAAAGTTAGGGCATTTATACATTCTTGTCTTTGAAACTTCCATAGTTTAATTCATTAATTCATAGCTTTTAATTTTTTTATGGGATGCTTCACAAATTTGCGTGTCATCCTTGCCCAGGGACCATCTTCTGGGCTAACCTTCTCTGTTATCTAACTTTGCCGTAGGTGCCGCTGAGGCAAGCACTTATACATTACATTTTGAAGTTGTACGCTTTGTCTTAAGCTAGTAGTCACAGTCTCACAAGAATGTCAAATCAGATGCTACTTCTATCAGAAATTTCCAATCGTGTCAGCCTATGTTGAAAAACGTAAAAATGTATGTGTATAAAATGGTGATTTTAATTTTAAAAATTTTTAAAAATGGTGATTTTATACAATTTCACCTAATTAATCTGGTTGAGCAAAACCCAGAAAACCTTGCAAATATTATCGTGAAGCTAGCGAGGGAGACAAGTGGGTGTATCAGCGTCGCATTTTACACATTTATGCAGCCGATTTTTCTGAGTAGATACCTAGTGAGGGACTGCCCACAACATTCTGAGCGTGAGGACTGGAAACCACAATTCAGTTGTGTATCAGGACTGGAGTTCTCCCAGTCGAAGGAAGTGGTCTGATGATAGCCGTGTTGTAATACAGTCCGTGGTGAGATCTTTTAAGACACGGCGTTCTGTTCTTGTCGCTTCCTGTTCATCTAAATGTAACTTTCACAACGAGAACGAGATGGAGGTAGCGATCTAAGGAAACAGTCCTGAGAGAACACGCGAAGAACACACGGGGCTCGCGTGTGCCGATGGAGACTAAGAACGTACCTTCTGAAACACGCGCTGGCCGCGTGTGCGAAGGAGCCCGGGGTTGTGTGTGTGTGTGTGTGTGCACGTGTGCGCCTGGGTGTGAGCCCCGGGTGGGCGGTACGTGTGTGCACGTGTTTCTGCATTTACAGACGATGAGCCAGAAAGTGCCCATTGATCTGAACTGAGCTGGCTTGAACTTGGACACACTGGAATTGCGTGAAAGGCATCCCCAGAGGTTTTAGAGGAAATGAACCAAAACCTCTGTTTCCAGTTAGGGTAGAATTAACTCCGTAATTGAGTCTGGCCCCGTGCCCCTGCGAGCTGGGAATTCTGATAGATGGTGTTCTGTGAGCAGAGCCAGGCTGCAGTTTCAACATCAGGGACAGGCTTGTTTCCCGTTTCAGGGCAAGAGTTAAATTCTAGAGCAAGCGTGTCTTCATTTCTCTTTCTCCTCTTTCTCTGACTTTAGAAATAACTTGCAAGAGAACAGCAAGCAGGGATTTCTCCGTGCGTCTCCCAAAGCCGTGACAGCTAGCAGCAGGAGGAGGGAGGGTGGGAGGGAGTCCCAGAGCGACCCTGCAGCAGCTCCCGCGGCGGTCATCGGGGCGCCCCGGCTCAGCGAAGCGGGCCTTCCCAGCCACCTCGTCGAGGGGCCTCTCGCGATTCCTCCCTGGCTGCAGGCGGGGAGCCCCTGACCCCGGGTCACCCCACGGCCCAGAGACAGCTAGTATGGGCGCTGGGTGGGACCTGGGGAGGCAGTTGGGGTTCTGGGGCTGGTGTCCCGGGGCGCCAGGCTTGGTGCGGGGGAGCTCCTCTCACGGAGTCCGGAGAGCTGATCACGCTCATTCATGCCGCTCCCTGGGCTCACACTGAGCTCTGCTTTGAATCTTTGAATCTTGGCTGCTCCCCTGTAAAGAGCTACGGAAATTTGGACTCTTCTGGACTTGCCTCATCTATAAAAGGGAGAGAAACATAGCAGCTGTCGTGAGGAAAACCTAAGACATTCAATGGAAAAGCTTAGGGAAGAGCCTGGCACGCACGCGTACAGACAAGTGGCTTCACGTCACCTTGCGTTCCGTCCAAAGTCTCAGAAGGAATGGGGGGCCTGGACGTCTTGTTGGCTGGAGGGGCTTGCACGTCCCTGAGGGAAAGAAGAGAGCAGCTGGATGGCAGGGAAGGCGTGTTCTCTGTGGGAAAGGACGGGAGGTGGCAGGTCACCATGGACGCCCTGAGCTCACTGGACCTCTCCAAACTCCAGAGAGAAGCGGGGAGAGGGCTGCTCCCCCCTCGCTCACACTTTCTCTTCTGTATTTTCTCTGAGACTGTGGAGAGACTTCTGCTCATCCAGACAACAGGAACAAGAAGTGAGTCTGGTGGAAAATTCCCTTTGCCATCGGGTCCCGTCTCGTCTAGTTCTGATCTAATGATCCTGTCATCTGCAACCGGAGGCGGCTCACGACGATGTGGACTGTGTCCTCGGCAAGCTCGGCTGCCTCTTGTCTTTCAAAGCCCTCCCTTCAATGTCACCACCTCACCTGGCCGGTGTCCCACCACCCCTGCGCCGTTCCTTCCTGACACCCGTCTTCTCCCTCCTTCCCACCATCCTGTCTCTGTTGGACCTGCACACAGGAGGATGGGCAGTCCGTTGGCTGGTGAAACGAGAAGGAACAAGTAAAGCCTTGGTGGTCCCGCGTGTCCACCTGTGGCCATGGGGTCAAACACCCAGGAGGTGAGCGAGCCTCCGGACCGCCTGGCCCATGCCTTGGGCTGCCTCGCAGTCAGAATCCAAACCCTGCATTCTCACAGGGTCCTGAGTCTCAGGTTTGCAAGGCTAAGCTTTGGTGTGTATTTTTAAAAGAATGGAGCCATATGAAAGCATTCATATTAAAGACGAAATTATTTCATTTGACAAAGGAACGAGTCTCGGGAGAGTCAGAGGGAAGCAGACGGAACTTGGCCCATTTCCTTCATTCTTTCTTATCTCAAGCCCTGGATCACAGACTGTAAACAAAAGCTTTTCCTTTTATATTTATGTGCACCTATGCACCTACCTAAGTTGGTGATATCCACACGCCCCACACATAACGGTATACATTTGCTTACTGGGATAGACTGGATTAAACTGTTCATCTTTCTGGATGGGCTTTCGCAAGCTGCAGAGTCAGAAACCCTAAAAGCAAATCTTACCAGAGCAAACACGTTTTCTCTCGAGCAGTGCTGTCACGGACGCTCTGGGACCAGTGCCCGCACATCTCAGCTATGGTTTTAGAACACCATTTTAAAACAAATATATACATATATATACACGCACACATATATATGTATATGTGTGTGTGTGTACATATATATAGATAAAAATCTCTAAGTTCACTCCAGCTCAATTTTGATTTTGGTAATGGCTTGCCAACAGTAAGGGAAAAATTACAAGTGGATCTGGTATTTGTCCCTGATGAATGCTGGTGCAGATAAACATATCCGCTTTCGATGACGAGCTCATGAAACGTCTCATCACTGCTTTGAAACCATGAGGGCCACCGCTCAGAGGCCCCCTGACTTGTCTCAGGAGACGATCTCCAAAGCACACTTACGTGTTTAACCTTTTCAGGAAAGGGCATGTTAAAAAGAGTCAAATTCCAGAGAAAATGGAGAGAATCTAATAAGTATACAGAGATTTTTTTCCCAGGGCTATCAGTCCATTTTAGATATCGAATATCACCTTGTTTGTTGCAAAATGGACATTGAAGTTTTGAGCCTGCTGGGGGGGGAGGGGTCTGCACTGGGTATAATACATCGTGGGACCAGAAGGAGCAGTCGCCCCGGGATTCATCCTATTCAAGTCCGTAAGGAAATTATTTGATACAAATATAGGAAGAATATCCAGTGTTTGTGCAATGCACGTTGTCTACACACCCACAACCTGCCACCTTTATGAGGCTAGACCTCCTAGCAGGACTAACCTATAATTTTTTAAAATGCGACCTAACGCGTCTCTCTCTCTCTTTCTCTCTCTATATATGCACACAGACCCAAATACAAAGGTCAAGAATTTACCAAAAATAAATAATAAAATAACATGCCGACTCGATCACTCGGTTAATCAGTTCTTTATCTCAGTCTGTCCTTCTGAAAACACCCTTAAATGATTGTCAAGATCCGTAAAGAAGGTGGGGAATGTGGAGAACTTACACATTGAAAAGAGAACTTGAAAAGAGAACCCACCACTTATGCCAGAACGAATTTCTCAGGGAACCAGGCTCTCCCCTGGTAGCGGCCTCTCCCCAGCTCTCTGCTGCCCCTTTGCTAGTAGGTCAGGGGCCCAGGTCTCCTTCCGCTGGCTCCCGGCGTTTCCTGCATGAACGTCAGTGCACTCGCAGCTCACTGAGCAAGTCACTGCAGACCCGAGTGCTCAGCACATGCATACCCTGGGCCAGAATGAGCATGGCCAGCACGGGGTAGGGGGCTCAATCTCTAGATAATGCCTCATTCTGGAAGGCCACAGCAAGAACCCTGAGAGACCACCTGGGCCCTAACCACACTCAGGCAACAGCTGACAGACCGCCTTCACCTGCCCAGGTGAACTTCCAGAATGACCTGACAGGAGCCAGGGGACCTCTGGAGAGCACAGAGCAGCAGAGTACATCCAGCCGCAGACCCTACCTGGAGGCCCCCGGTAGGTCACGGCCGCTGGTTGAGACAAGTAGTAACCCCCCCTCCCCCCTCCATCCGCACTTGCATCACCAGA
Organism: Lutra lutra; assembly: GCF_902655055.1. Taxonomy (NCBI): domain Eukaryota; kingdom Metazoa; phylum Chordata; class Mammalia; order Carnivora; family Mustelidae; genus Lutra; species Lutra lutra. The sequence continues at coordinate 198,253,063 of NC_062280.1, forward strand.
GGCGCTGCTGATCAGTCATCAACATCCAGATCTGGGTGAGAAGGTCTCTTATTCTCACCAATCTTCACGCCTATTAATCCTCAGGGCATAATAGGTTGCGTGTTTATTAACACTATTCTAGAGATCAGCTCTTCAAGCCTGTGTTCAGACTTCTCTTCTCTACGCTACTCTTTCCTCCCCCAGAAAATTCCATCCTAAAGCCACTGCATGGGTCGGAGCAAGGTGGAAGTGCACCCTGGGAGGAAGGAGGCACAGGAGAGCCTGCAGGTGAGACAGACATCCGAGGGGAGTCCTGGAGTCCAGGTGTGCACGGGGGTGTCTGAGGGGTGTGGTGCCACTGGAGCCCAGTAGGATGGGATGGAGGAGAGAGGAGGGTCCAGGGGAGCACGGTACCATGGATGGGGACTGAGCTGGGGCGGGGAATCTCATCCTGGGAACCTGACCAGAGCGAGGAGGTGGCTCTGCGTGGAAGAAGGAGGCTCCAGACAGGGTGAAGAGGGGAACCGGAAGGACCAGCAGCCGGAACCTGCATCCATGTGGGAGCTGCGGGCAGTGCCAGGAGGGCTTCCAGGTGAGGGAAGTCAAGACAAGGATGCCAGAGCACTGACAGGTGGGAGGAAGCCCGCCAGTGGACGCAGTGTCGTGGGAGGCCAGCAGCATCTGGGGCCTCAACATAAGGCCATAGAAAGCAGCCAGGGAGGCTCGCTGCCCCGCACAGAAGTCACAGACGCAGACGGGGTCAAAGCGAGGACCCTGCGGTCCTGGATTTGAACTGGGGACCCAGACAGGAACTCGTGGTTTCCGACATAAACAAACATGTCTAGATGTGGGCATGGATGTGACTGTGTGTGTCTCACTCCCCTGAGATAGGGTGCCTGGCCGCCAGATCCTGCTTTCTAAATCCTGTTCTCCCTGCAAAGACAGTGCTCCCGGGAGCCTGGCAGAGGGGAGCCCGGAGGAGGGGCTCCTGGAGGCTGCCGCGGGCCCACAGGCAAAGAAGATGACACGCAGGGCAGCCTGAGGGGCTCCAAATCAGAGAACATTTAAGAACTTTTAAGCCTCAGCAGAGGTGAGGATGGTAACAGGGGCCTGGGGTCCCTACAGACAGAGACAAATACAGAAGTGCAGAGAGTAAGTGTTGGACCAGGACGTGCAGGGTAGTGCCCACAAAATGCTGATTACCAGGGGAAGGGAGGGAGAAGCCGGCAGACGCCACCCCATCCGGTGGCCGAGAGCATCCTCAGTGAAGGGACCGTCGGCTTCCGCATCCTTCCTGCCAAATACACGGCCCGGGCCCAGTCCTGGGCACCAGTCACACCTGAATTCTCACAGCGACAGTCAGGAAAGACGGAGCCCATTTCCAGAACAGCTGCGCGCCGCCTGTGGCTGCCCCAGAGGGCGTTTGTAGGGCGATGGCGCGGCGGGCAGAGGAGTAGGGGAGTGAGGCGCGGGCGGCGTTTCTCTGCTTCTGCTGGCTCCGCGGTGGCCGCCGGGAGGATGTCCGTGCGCTGCGCTTCGACAACGCACGTGGGAGCATTCAGGGGTGGACGGGACAGCGTTGAAGCAACTTGTTCTCAAAGGCCCAGGAAAGCATGTACCTGTGCTGGGCTCACCACTTCCCCGTAACTAGTTCATACTTATTGGAGAACTGCAGACGTCCCAGGGATGCCACTCTGCGGGGGGCGGGGAGCGGACGTCTGGGGGGCCGCAGCCCCGCACCCCACCCCCACCCAGCCCTCCCGGCCCGCTCGCTCCAACACCAGCCTGGAGGGGTGCCCGGGTCGCAGGACTGGCAGCCCTAGTGACACAGGCAGGCTCTGGAAGGCCAGCGTGGCGTGCCAGCGTCCCCAGTAAAGGACAGAGAGACAGACAGATGACACCGGGCGGCTGCCAACCCCAAGGACGGGGAAGGCTGAGCGGCTCCCACAGAGAGAGCCAGGAAATGCGTGTCCTTGGAACCCAGTTCTGCGAATGCCCCGTGGGAAGCTCTCAGGGGATCTGAGGACCGGGGACAATGAGGACGCTAAAAATAACGGGAGCTGCGTGGTCGCCCGGTGCCAAAGCCTCTGCTCGCACTGCCTCCTGCAGCCATGACGGCGGCCCAGCGGGGAGGGGACCAGGCACCCCCTTGGGCCGGCGGAACCAACATGACCTGTGTGGTCACTTTGTCCAAGCGTCCACAAATAGCAGATCTCTGTGCCACAGGCCTGGAACGTTCTGTGTCCATTCCACCCCCAACAAAAGCGTTAAAATAGAAATAAGAGAAGGAACGGATGCACAAAACGTGGAGAAGGTGACCACGGTCCCAGCCAGGGACAGTTCTCCGGCTGCAGCGAGGAGGCTGAGACTGCCAGGCTCCCAGACCCACCCACCCGAGCCCCGACCCCGGCCATCCTTGAGAGCCTGCAGTCAGGGACGTGCTCCTCCGTGAACCTGCAGCCATGTACCCTGAGCACACCTTGCCACCAAATAGTGTAAGTGGCCGGAGGCGGTGGGACAGGCTCCAGGCTTGCTCGGGGTGGGACTGGCAGGCCTGTTCTACTCCTCCTGGAAGGGGACAGCCTCCCTCCTGTCTCCCAGTCCGACCACCCTTCCTCGGCTCTCCTGACTCTGGAATGGCCCAGGCAAGCAGGCAGGGTCACATCTGCTCCTACAACGGAACCGCGGACCAGAGGCTCCAGGCCGGGGCTTGCCTTAGACCTCCCTGTCTGGTTGTGTACGATGCCACATGCTGCGCCTGGGGAGGACTGAGGCCCTGGGGACGGCCCCATCGTGCCCATCCCCCCACACAGGCTGCACAGGAAAGGAAGCAGGGGGCTGGGGCGGGGGCCTCTGCACGGGGCGGCCCTCCCTGCCTTCAGGGCGCTGTTCCTGCGCACATCCCTGCGCACATCCCAGGACAAGAACCAAAAGACTGGAACGGGAAGGGCCTTCCGGGTCCTCGACCTCGGCACCTGGCAGGGAGCCAGCACTGAGTACTTGTGAGCCTGGAGCCCAGCCCGTCCCATCCTTGCCAACCCTGCCTTCAGGAAGGCCGTCTTGAGGGAGGAAAGCCACCCATCGACGCTCGTCTCTTTCTGGGTGGCCCTGTGGAGCCACGCTGGTTGCCCTCGGACAGAGACAGTGTCCTTCCACGTTCATTTCTTTTCTGCTTCGTGTTTACGCTCCAGCGTTCAAAGTAGACAAGGGACATCCAAGGAGTAAAGAAGCTATACAGTACTGTAAAAACCTAAGGCACGAATGTTACTCTCCTAGTTACTTTCAGGAGCACGAGGTGGGATACATAATCAGGAGCAAAGTTTCTTCTTTTATCTCCCTATTAGCAGCTCCCAATAATCCTGTGCTGGTCCTTTCTGCCCCTTCTGGACACTTCCATTCTGCCAACCTTGCCAGCTCCTCTACAGAGGGCCCCAGGTAGGGAACCATACAGGGCCTCCGCTGATACCATCACAATGACGGTGACCACACTGGCTGGTGACCACAGTAAAGACCCGTGCAACACCCATGAGATGACCCAGTACATAACAGGCACTTCCACTGCCTGCCATTCCCAGCCCCTAACCCTTGCAAGAGTCTGTCTGTCCTTAGCGGAAGCCACGGGTCACTTCCTGTATCTGAGCTCTTTACTGACCAGCGGTGGGTGGTCCTTCCCAACCCCTGGTGCTGACCCAGGCAGGCCCACTAGGAACTTTCAGGAAATACAGACCTGAGGCAGGCCCCAGGGAATCCAATCCTGTCCTCCGAGGTACTTCGACTCCCCTCTGGGGCCCAAAGCTCCTCAGCCAGGTCCCCCCGCTCTGGCCCTCCCTCCACCTGGGTCGATGATATTTTCGCATCTTTAGGGAAGGCTCTGCTTCCCTTCACATTAGTGGCTGTCCTGCAGTTCTGGAACAACATTCTGCATTAGCCCAGGAGGTGGGCTCTGCACACGGCGCGGACCAATGTGGACACGCGGTCATCACAGCAGTGTGCGGAGAGGCTGAAAGAGAAGCAGCCGCCCCGAGAAGCTCCGGGCTTCTCCACCATGAAGGCCTTGGGGTCTCTTTAAAGAACACATTCTGAGTTTTCCCAGCTATGTTATTACCAGCTCTGAGAAGATATCCCACAGGTTACCCTGACTTTTGGCAACATTCTCTCGTTTTAGTCAGGGTCTGTCCATCTTGGTTGTAGACCACAACCAGACAGACATGGCTAAGCTTGTATTCAGTGCTCCTGGGTCTCCCGCTTTCCCATTTCCCTCCCTCCCCCATCACCTTTCTCCCACTCCCTCCCCTCTCCATCCCTCTCCCCTCCAGCCCTCCTGACCCCTCCCCCCATCTCCCTTCCTCCCCCTCTCTCCCTACTCCTAAGTTAACAGCTTTGACTTGGAAATGAGAACCAAATTCTTTGATCAGCTCATTATGAAATTCACTCCTTTGTGATTTTTTTTTTAAAAAACTGCCAAGCACCTCCGCATTCCTTATGGAAGACCTCCATGCCCTGTGCCCTGTTGATGGTGTGTGTGGGTCTTGGTCCTAAATTTCGCTGTAACTTGGTCCATCTGGCTGGTTTCAAATGCCCATCTCCCCTCCCGTTTGAAGGCGAGATCACTGTGGGCGGCTTGCGTGGAGGACTGCTGTTTATTTTCTGATCTTGGGCTCACCACTGCCCAAGCCCAAGGTCATGGGGCGGGGGAGCCCGCCCCCCAGGGCCCAGGGCCTCACGCAGCTCTGGGCTCAGGGCCGCTCTCTTGCTCCACAGGAACCGCGGACGAGCTGTTCCGCCACTAAATCCATTTGGCTCCATTTAGGAACTAAGTACAGGAAGGTAGTTATTGTACAAGATTAGTTTCCTGTAGGCCATAAATTGGCAGTAGCCGAAAAATACAGGATGAATTTATTAGCGTGCAAGGTCAGCCGAAAGGAAGAGCAGGCAGGCGACCTGCTGTTTGCTTTCCTTCGCTGACCTCCTGAACTGCCAGCCTCAGGAGCCCCTTTAACTGCTTAATTACTTCTTAATAGTTTTAAGCAAATTCAAAAGGCTGTGGGTCCAGACGCCTGGAGGGCAGGGCTGCCAGAATAGGTTAGTAATCCCTGTTTGTACCCAGAGGTTGTGACACCTGATTAGAAGCCCGGACCATCTTGGGCTTTGCAAGGGTTTGTGTTTTGTTCGGTTTGTCCTGCCTGCCTTATGTGGTGTTGATGGGCTAGATCTGTACTTGAGAGCTGGAATTCTACATTGGGAATGTAAGAGCAGCTTTTAACAGTTAAGAAAAGCAGCGCATGCTTCCTTGAAAACAGTTACCCTATGGTAGCAGAAAGGTGGGATGCAGTCCTTATAAGGACATTTATCCGTCAAGAGAGAACCAGCCTGCCTTACCTGAGCCTTTCTCACGTTAGAAAGGTAACCCTCCATTTTTCCTTTCGCTGTTTTTTTCAAATGGCTTAAAGCTGTCGGGTAAAATTAGGCCCCACTAGTAGGAGACGAAGTGTTTAGATCTGGTTTTCTAGGGCTTTTGCATGAAAGGTTGTAATTCAAATCTTAATTACACCCAAGATCTGCAGCGAGTTCGGGGAGACCCCCTCCTCCTCTGTGACTCCGAGGGCTTCCCCAGCCTGGCGCCCCAGCGGGAAGGGCAGGGGTTCAGGAACAAGGGAACTGGGCCCCTTCTCCCCACCCTTTCCCAGCAGAAGAGAACCTTGCTGGGAATGTGCTTTCCTAATCTCTTTGGGGAATGCAACACTTTCCATAGGAAAAAGGCATGGTGATCAACGTGTCCTCATGTAGAAAGAGCCCAACTGACTCTCACTGAGGGGGTGACGCCCCCCACTTTGGCTTGCCCCCCTACTGTGCCCTAGGGCAGCCCCTGCTGGTGCCCATAAGCCTGGAGGGGAGCAGTCACAGCCCCCCAGCCTGAGAGGTCGGAGCAGACAGAAGGAGGCCTGGACTTCTGGGGTACGGAAAGCCTGCCAGGGGCTGGGATGCCATTCCTCACATCCCAGGGAAAGTTAGCGCTTCTCCACTGGGTCCGCTTGTCCAAGCTGTGCTGCCCTTATTGAAAAGTTGTAAAGAACTCCCTCCTAAGGACAGATCTGAAACAGATGTTCTGGATGGGCTCGGGGCGTCCTTCCCCTGAGCTCAGGTAAGGGCCACAGAGCAGGTGGGAGAACCTCGGCTCAGGGCCCTGCTGGGGGGTCGGGGACCTAGAAACCCGAGCTGTAGCTGGCCTATGCCGGAGTCTCCGGGCCAGACTCAGCTTTCCCGGACCTTCCCCGAGCCAGCTGTCGCGGCAAACCCAGAAATGGAGGGGGAAGTTCACGTCCTCAGCCATGCCAGAGAAAGTCTCTGCAAGGCTGCCTGTGGCCAAACATTAGCTGGCAGTTTCTTCACTGATCCGGGAGGTGCGTCTCTACGCAGCCCACACCCACAGTCCCTAAAGAGACAGCTTTTCCTCCCCGTGTGGTTCTGATAGGTTCCTGCCCCTTTTGCCAAGCTCTGCCCTTCTGCCCGGTGTCCTGTTTCGGGCTGCGTCACGAAAGCTGCGTAACCAGCTGTGGCATTGCTCTGGGGATGGAAAGTGGAGACCTTTGCTCCTCTATAAACCCACGGAGGCTCCTGGCCTTGCCGCCCGTGATGACGCGTCCTCCCGCTGACGCGGGCTGCCACCTCCCAGCTGGGGCACGAGCCGCGGCTTTGACCCACCTGCCTCTTCTTACCCAACAGCACTGTGATGGTGCACCAAGAGGGTCCCCTGGAGTCCCTAGTCACATCCGGGGAGAAGTCCTCACCCTTACACGGGTCACGAGGGCACAGAGCCCACCAGGTCCTCAGCCTCAGAACGGCACGTGACTGTGAAACTGGGAGGCAGGAGCACAGACAGGAGCAAACGGAAGCTTCAGGACCACCGTGGGCCCCATGTCTTGAAAGACTATCAGAAAGGACAGATTGATTCTTTTCACCTGCCCATCCCCCCAGCCCTTTGCACACACAGGCAGCTGGTCCTTGACTCAGGGAGACTGTGTGCTGCCCGAGTCCAGGAGTGAGCAAATGCTTCTCTCGGTGGCGAGCTCAGAAAATCCCGTTTCCGCAGCCCAGAGAGCACATCTCAGGCAAAGCCCGAAAATAACCACGAGCGTCCAGCCACCGTCACCCATCACGAGGGCACGGTCAAAGCTATTTCCAAGCCAAGAGGACAGACAGACCTGGGCAGTTTAAGACGCGGCAGTGTGGCACGGAGGGAGTGAATGAATGGCCAAAGAAACACAGGCGTGCGATGGGCGAGTGCTAGGTGTTGCCGACCTAGTGCATCGGAAAACACTGCGTAGTGTTGGTATATTTTAAAAAGATCTTCTTATCATAAAAATGAAGGAACAAAATGCAGTTTACTGTACAATGGAATATTACCCAATCATTAAAAAAAAAAAAAAAAAAAGGAGAGGGGAGATGGCGTCTAGATACAGACTACAAGGTTGAGCCCGTATGAAGGAAGCCACGTCGAAAGGCCACATGATGCATGATTGTGTTTCTTTGAAATGCCCCAGAAAGCCCACATCAGTAGACACAGAAAGTCGTTCAGTGCCAGGGGCTGAGGGCACAGAGGAGTGGGGAGTGGGTCGAACGGATACGGGGCTCCTCTTCCGGATGATACAGACATTCTGGGATTAGGTATTGATGGGTGTGCAATTCTGCGACCACACTGGAAACTGTTGACTCCTCCAGTGTAAAAGCATGGATATTATAATATCTGAATGACCCATCAAAAGAAATAACATTTTTAAAAAGGGCCAATGGCAGGTGGAAAGAGGAAGGACCCCTCGTCCGTTACACCTGCACACGGACTTTTCACGCTGCAGCGCTTTGACGCAAGAACCCTTCCAGAGCAAAGCACACCGATCCGGACCAGTCCCTAGTGTCCCAGGAACTTCCTAGATGACCCAGTTTGCTCTGCACCCGGCCAACTCACAAGTGCTTTCTGAGTTTCAGTTTTAATGACCCTGCCGTGAAGAGGCCTCTGGACGGAACTGCCAACTTGGGCAAAAACTTAGTTGTTGGAATAACTTGGGCCCAGAAACCACACACGTTCGTCCGTCTCATGACACACCCTGAACTCAATGAAATGCGTTTTCAGCTAACTGGGGTCAGGGGACTTTCGTCCTGCTCTCTACAGAGCGGCCCTCCTTGCTTCTTAGCTGGGTTTGTGGGCAAGCTGATTTCTCAACCCAGGTGTGCTGACTCCCTGTTCCCTTATGCACATCCCCCACGCCCTGAGGGCAGCAGAGCCCCCTGGCTCCAATCCCCAGTTTCCACATCAGCCGATGTTGAGTAAGAAATCATATTTCTTAAGTGCTTAGACTCCAAGGACAGACATACAGGGGAAATGGCACGGTGTTCCTACAGCCACAGATCTGGAAGTGGACCCAAAGGAGATAAGCAGAGGTAGAGACCACAGGGACCCTGATTCCCCCGGGGCCGTAGGCACTTTGGTGGGTCTGTGGGACCCCCTCGACAGCGGCAGGTGGAGAAACAGAAACCACAGTTACCAGGGCCCCCGCGCCCTGTTAGAACTCACCCAGATCCCCGGTTCCACGCTCTTCACCCAACCCTCTGCCGACTTCGCCCGGACAATCCGGGGGGCACGCCCATCTGTGTCTCTCTCACCCTCACACCTGCTGTTACTGACTGGTTCACCCACAGCGTGCCTCCTGGGGGGGGCGGTCCCCAGTGCTCAGGCCCCCCACGGAAACAAGCCGAGGAATTCCTCCTGCATCCTGCCTGGTTGGAGGTTGGCTGGTTGGTGGCGGGAGGTTGGCTGGTTGGTGGCGGGCAGTGGGCCGGTTGCCAGTGTCTCAGCCATCTCTGAGGGTCTGTTCCGGCCTCGCTGAGGTTCCAGGGCCCAGAGACACCGCCTGCCACGTGGTAGAAACGTCACGCGTGTGGGCCAGAGGAATGAATGGAGCTTAGCGGCGTTTTATAGCTTGAATCTGAGACTTCGATAAAATCAAACTGCAGGCCCCAGAGTTTGTTAAAGGCTGAGGACCGTGATCCCTGATGCCGGGGACCCCGCCACGATGGCACGTGCTTGTCACGGGGAGTTGGGCCATCTGGGTTCTCGGCCCGGCTGCCCGGGATGGTCGCTCGCCCCAGCAGGGAAGGCTGAGCTCTGGGTCCGTAAGGGACGGGTCAGACAAGCAGGGGCAGGGCAGGCAAGGGATGCAGAGGGGAGCGTGCCAAGTTGGAAAGCAAACGAGAGGATGGTGGGGTGAGCTCTTCCCAAGGGTGAGGCTCCACGGACAGGCCTCGTGGCGAGCTGGAGCTCTGACCAACTCCCCCCGGAGCACAGAGCCATCCGCCAGCCGCGGGCTCTCCAGTGAGCTGAGCTTCCAGGACCGTCTGAGAAGGACAGAGTCCAAGTCCAGTCCCTCAGCGTCAGACATCTCATGCGCAGACAACATTTTCTGTGGTCAGTGTTTCAGGGTCATGTGCCACGGAAAAGGCGAAGCCGTTGCAGCATGAACAGAATTAACAAAAGTCCCAGAGTGTATGATCTAGCTATGGTTCCATACCGGAGCCTCCCAGAAGGACGAATAATCCTCCAGATTATTTCCTGAAAACTCACATTGATATGGTAAAGACGATTAGCCATGGGTTCCCACTACAAAACTACAAGTGAAGCAGGGACGGGCGCCTGGGGGGCTCAGTCCTTAAGCATCTGCCATTGGCTCAGGTCATGATGCCAGGATCCTGGGATCAAGCCCCACATCCGGCTCCCTGCTCAGTGGGAAACCTGTGTCTCTCTCTGTCAAATAAATAAATAAAATCTTTTTTAAAAAGTGAAGAAGGGAATGCTTTGTGATATTTTAAAAAAAAATACCAACAACACTGCAAGTATACCAGATAAACAGATTTTATTCACAGTGAGAACAATAACCTCAACTACTTTTGTAAAAGTAAAAGCAAAATGTCTGAGTTTCCTTTTATTTTGTTTGTACTTTGCAAAGTGACTGAGTCTGTGTGATTGAGACCATGCGAGGACAATCTCCGGGAGCCAAGTATGGGCACAGCCGCCCCACGGGCATCACCCCACGGGCATCACCTCGCCGCTACCCCTCGCTGAGACACTTGTTCCCAGAGCCAACGAGGTCCGGGACCGGCACTGACCTCAGACGTTCTGGTTCAAGCACCCCTCAAGTGAGCCACTGTCCCCAGAACCCCAGGACAGCTGTCATACATGGCAATGTGGGGGACGTTTCTTTTCTTACACACTAAAATATATGGAGGCTTTAATGCAGTAAACAGAGCAAACACGGAGGCTAACCTATGTCCCTGTGGTGGGCACCAGCGTGGGCTCACGTCACCCCAGCGCTGCCGTTGATGACCTGGGCGGCCTCGGCCAAGTCCCTGGCCTCTCTGCCTTCATGGTGTTCACCATGACATGGAGACACCACACCAGAGATTTGGAAGCCATCTGCCTGGAAATGAAGAGTGAGACCATAGGCATGGGTGTGATATCTGGGAGAGAAAGACAGAGGGACCAGCCTGGGAGGAGAAAGGCTGGGAGGACGGACAGGAAAGCCACTGGAAGTAAGGAGCACGAAAAACCCAGGGAGCTCAGGGTAGCAGGAGCCGATGGGTCAGGGGCTTTCTGGAAGGGCAGAGCTATCCCCGGGGTCAGACGCTGCGCCCCTGAAGGAGGACAGTAGGACTAAGGAGAGGACGTCGGCTCAGGCATCCGCGTGGTCCAGAGCCACACTCGAGAGCATGGTGCAGTTCTCGGGGGGCAGGGCCAGTCGTTGGTAAGAGACAGTCCACGGGTCTGTGGTTCCCAACTGCCGTGGTCCTAAAGGTATGGTCCCCAACCAACAGCATCAGCAGGACCTAGGAACCTGTTAGAAATGCAGAGGGGGAGGTTGGTGTGGATGTAAGTGTGGGGGTTAGTGTGAGGGAAAGTGTGTGTGAGATGGGAAGGAGGCGTATTTCTGTTTGAAGGAAAAATCTCTGCGAGGGTATATAACAAGAAGCTACCACTAATCAGCAAAACTGAGCAAATGGGGTTCAGAGTCTAGCAGTCATGAGACTGTCTAGAGATGCTGGTGACTAGTACACTTGTACGCTGTGAGGGGTACAAGGAAAATAGGGGGTATCTGGACACGGTCAGTGCATTGTGTCAATGCTGACATCCCGGTTGTGCATGTAGGTTTGCAAAATGTTCCCATGGAGGAGCGAAGGGGAAGGATGTTCATCCGCATGGTGTCCCCTTCCAGGGGCTGAAGTCCCAGTCCCAGGCCATGATGTGGGAGGGAGTCCTCCCTTTGGGGCAGAACGACATAGCTTTGGTTTCTGTCTCTTTTCCGGCAGTGGCCAGCTCCTAGTTGGCTGGTGGTGGTCCCTGGAGGAAGGGTTTCGCACGCCTTCGAGACTAGAAACTACCATGCAGGTGTATATGGTGACGGAACATTTTTGCTTGGGGTTTTCTTGGGGAAGAGCTTTTCCTATAATCATCCGTCGTGATAGCCATTGGCTGAACTCGGTGCCTTCCACAAATCAGTGATCTCGGTTCTTCTTCCTAGAAATCCAGGCTTATTAATCTTCTTTTCCAGCAGACGAAAATGAAGTCCATGGCCATGAGAGCATGTCTAAGGTCCACAGCTGACAAGAGCAAGACTGTAGGGTTCCGACCTGTAAGCGCTTTCCAGGACAAGTCTAGCGTGTGCGCCCACGGTCACGTTTGCACACGGGCACACACGCGCACACACGCACTGCCTGCAAAGTTCTGGATCCCAAGTAGTTCATTCTCAGTCTTCTTTTATTCCTTCCCAAAAGTTACTTTTTCTCCCCAAAACAGTCATTTCAAGCACAGGGTTCTTCAGGATTAAGAGGCTATCTTTAGAACTCAGCCTGACTCACACACTTCCAGTTTCCTCCTAGAATACCTATGAAAACACAGAAAAAGATAAAACTGCAGCACAGAAAAGCAGGACGGCCCACCAACCCGCCGCCAGGATCTGGGAGGCGAGCCGGCTGAGAAGGACAATCGCGTGTTGAACCACAGCCCAGGGCCGGTGCGGGCCAAGGCCTGGGAACCCGAACCGCGGCAGCCCAGACCAGGGGGAGGCCCGCTCCCCCACCTGCGGCTCTGTCCCCTCTCACGAGCTCCTCGTTGTAGGGAGACTTGGTCCCTAGGCCCCCAGAGCACGGCAGCTGGGGTTGGAGAAAGGTGGATGATAAATAGCACAGAATCCGGTTTGTGAAGCAAAACGTTCTAAAACCAAGGCGAACTCCCCAGATGTCCCCCCCCAACTGCGAGCACCCCGCGATCGCCGCCCCGCTGATTGCCCTCACCCGGGTCTCTGGAAAGGCCTCCCCGCTCCGCTCTTGGGTGCCCCCCCCCCAGTAAACCGCATGGGGATCCGGGCTCTTGACAAATACCCGCTGGAACCTCCTTCTCAGGGGCTCCCACAGTCAGAAGCGACACAGCCTGAGCTCCCCTGGGCAGCCTTCCTGCCCTCAGGGCCACCCCTCCTCCGGCGTGAACTCTGAAAGTCTCTTGCCGACGTCTCTCCCCAGACACCTCTCACCCTGAACGGGTTCTCAGTCCCTGTTCACCCGGTTCTCTTCTCTCTCTGCCCAGAACGTTCCCGCCCTGTCTCTTCTCCTATATCTGGCCCGTTCCTTGTCACCCACGAACAGGACTCGAGGAACGCGTCCCCACCAGCCAGACTGGGGAGGGCCCAGCACACCCGGGGGATATTTGTCAGGACACATCACAGCCACGGGGCTGCTGCGATCTGGTCCTCCGGGGTCCTGCTCTGTCCCCTCCCGGGGAGAACCACACCCACGCGTTCTGGACACGCACAGGCCCCCCAGACACGCGGCAGGAGGGTGAGGCACGGCTTCCCGCCTCTTGCAGCCGATGAATAGCCATCCTGTAACCAGCAGCACCGTCGTAGACAATGGTGGGCGTGCCACGGCTGTGGTTTCTTACTTTCTTCTCCCAGATCCAGCCTGGGTTTTGACAGAAACGTGCATCCCCGGGAAATGGGTCGCCAGACCAAGGTCGGGTAAAAACACGTGTGAAGAGCGTACGGTGAAGGGCAGGGGTGGGAGGAGGAGGGGACACAGGTAGAGAGAGCGGCGGGAAAATGCAGCATCAGCGGTGCACAGAAGGCCAGTTCAGGCTGGTTCTCGTGTGTCTCCCACAGGAGTGAAGACACGAGAGCGACAGAGGGCGGAGGTGGTGACCAGCCGACGGAGAAGCTCCGTGAAGGGTTCCCGTCTGTCTGAGTCAGCGCGGGCTGCTGGGACAACCCCACCGGCCAGTGGCTTCTACAGCAGTGATGTGTCTCTCCCAGTCCCGGGGCTGGAAGCTGGAGACCAGGGGGCCCTGGGCGGCTCTGGAAGGAACCTTCCTGGCTCCTTCCTGCGTCCTGCCTGGTGGACGGGAGTCCTGATGCCACTTCCTTCTCTTATGAAGACACTCACATCCCCCTGTGTCCCCTCCTCGTGACCTAATGTGATCCTTGTTACCTCCCCCTCCAATGCTATCATGCGGGGGCCATTTGGGGACGAGACACTCAGTCCCTCACAGAGCACCAGCCTTCTCCTCCCCCGAGAGCTTAGGAGAGGCAGGAACCAGTAGCGGTGGGTCTGGGGGACAGTGATCCACACAGGGCATTCTGTCCTGGTGGTTTCCGTTGCAGGTTTCCAGTGACCCCGGAGAAGAAATGACCCTTGCAGAGACACACAGAGGACCTGGCCCACTGCAGCACCAGTGCCCCGAAGCTTGGACTCCATTAGTCACAGCCACGTCCCTTCAGGTAAGGACCTGATCTCGGGGAAGACCCGTGAGTGCTCAGGTGGGAGGGGACGGCCAGAGAACTGGGGGAGACCCTCGGGGCAGAGGAGGGACGCCCAGACCGCAGCAGGTGCTTCTGTCCTGAGCACATGCAGAGTCCTGCAGGCCACCGGGGTGTCTCGTGATGGACGGTAGGTGCTGTCAGCGCCCAGTGCCTACGTAATGCCGTTTGACTATTTTGCTTCATAAAACAAAGAAGATTCGTTAGTTTCAGCTGTATAAAATCCAGCGCATATGTAGGATAATGTGACCCTGTTCCCAGGAACCTGGAGCCAAACTCGGCCGCGTTCTTCTCCAATGTGTTCTTACTGAAGGTCCAAGGACATTCTACTGCGTCTCACCGCATAAGGAACCTGCCAGCGCCCGGGTCTTGTCGCATTTCCAGCCCCCCCGGGGGCTAATCCAGCTCCGTGGTGAGGGAAACTCCAGGACAAACCTACAGTTGCCCCAAGATGTGGAGCCCTCCTGGAATATACAGCATCCTGGAGCAAGGGCAGATCTCAGAAGATCTGCTTCGCAAGACAGACATGTGGCCGAGAGACAGCCAGCCCCTCGCTGGAAACCGGACACTTAAGAATGGACCTTCCCCTTGTTCTCCTCGCCTCGGGTTCCACAGAGTCCCAAACGCAAGCTGCAGGGCTCTTGGAGCCCCGAGGACGGAGGGCTCAGGTGCGGTCTCTGTGGGGCTCAGGCCGGCGGCCGCGGCCCCGGTGCAGGCGGAGACGCTGCTCCTGTGTGAGAAGGAACTTGGCATGCGGTCAGGTCTAAGTTTGTAACCGGAGCAGGAAGGGGCGGGTGTGTTTTGGCACGCCAGCAGGTCGGCCGGGGGGACAGGTGATGTTTACTGCAGGGCGCTGGGGGTGCGTGGATCTTCTGCGGCTCCGGAGCGGGAAGAGCAGCGAGTCCCGCTGAGCCCCTGCCTCGCCAGGCCCAGCCCGCCCTGCTACCTTCAGGCCAAAGGGGAGAGTTAAGCAAGCGTCTGAAGAAAGAGATTAGTACCTGGAGCCCACGAAGCCTGTGTCGACAGGAGTCAGTGAAGGGAAGGGTTGAGAAAATAGGCTGAGCGAGCCGGCCCCAAAGTCCCTCCCGAGAAGGGGTCCCACTCCGCGGGGTCCGCCCTCTAGGTTGGTTAAACCGGCAGGAATCTGCAGAGGATGACTACGGAGGGCAGGGCCGCCCGACCTTGGGAGGAGGGGAGAAGGCAAGGGAAGGAGAGGAGGGAAGGGGAGGAGGAGGAGGGAGGAGCATTGGGGGATGGGGGAGGCCGGGAGGGGGAGGCGGGGGGGGAGGCGGGGAGGGGGGCTGTAGGGATAAATGCAGGCTTCCAGAGCACCTCTCCTCTGCGCTGCTGATCTCCGCTGCTCGCTGAGTAATCGCCACCAGGTGTGGATGAGTCTCTCAGAGCAAACGGAGCCTCGTGAGGCCAAATATAGACGACTCGGGCTGGAAGGCCCTGGGGCAAGTCCTGACTTTCACATTGGAAGGGTAATGTCCTAGCTGACACTGGACCCTGGGACAGCGGGGCCCGCCGGCTGAGGCATTGAGCAATCCTCTGCGGCCTTTGATCAATGGAAAGAGCAAATCCTCAATACATAGGAAAAAAACAAAACAAAACAAAATCAAGTAAAACCTATCCCTCCTCATTTTCAGTCACTCACACACGGTTTGGGAAACTTGCCTCAACGCATGTTGGTGACGACCCCACAGAGACGTGATCTCTAAACAGGGGTCCTCAAAATCACGAGCAAAACATCGCAAGGTTACAAACCGCGGCGGAATTCCACTATTTCACCCTGTCTTCCAAAGCAGGGTCTTGTTGGTAGTGCTTAAAAGTATGCGAAGACTGAAAGCTCGGGAGAGAGAGTCAGCGCTGGCTACGGGACACGTCAGAGGGTCCTTGAAAATGCAGCTGTCCCGCGAGCCCATCCGCTCTGCCCACGGTATTCTAGAGGCTCGTTACCGCTCCCTCTTCCCTTATCGATTATGTGCTTTCTGGCAAATCGGTGCTAGAATGTGCCGAAGATTTAAGGAAAAGTTGTTGGGGAATTTTTGAAACTGAGAACGTTGTACCCATTCTCTCCACTCTGTGTGCGGTGGAAATGTCCTTGCTTGCGTTCAACAGCGGAAGAACCGTGGCTGAGCTGGTGGAATGTGAGCTGACCCTGGGAGCTCGGCCGGAGGCCCGCCGTCCCCGACATCGATCGTCCCCGGGTTCTGTCTTTGGCTACGTCAGAATGTACTTTTCAGACCCCGGACTCTGTGCTCTCTGCCCGCAGGACGGAGGCCGTCCTGAGATCTCCCGGGGGCTCTGATCTCATGAATCACCTCTTTCTGTCTTCCCGATACATTTTGTGAGACGTCACTTTCGAAACGGTATAAACAAGTTATTTAGAGAAAATGAAAACAGGAACACACGCCCCCCACACCCCCCAAAAAACAGACTTTGGTGTCCAGGAATCTAGAGTCTAAAATCTCAGCCCGGACCCTGACAAAACCTTCGGTTTCCAGCGAACAGTTCACAGGAACTTCCTCTGTGGGCACTCGAGGCCGCTCAGGCCGGTGATCTAGTCCGAGGACCTGTTCCCGTGGACCTGGCGTTCGGGAGGCGTAAACGGGAGACAGTTCAGTGGCACTCAGCCAGCGGGCCAGGCAGCAGCAAGGGCACTGGGGGAAGACAAGAGGAGATGGAGAAGGGGGTCACATGGGCATTCCGGGAAGGCCTGGAGATAAGGGGACATTTAAACAGGGACTGTAAGAAAAACTCAGGGCAAGGCACATGTGGCCCCGGACAAGAGCCCTCTGGGAAGGACCGGCAGGTGTCCCACCCGGGGCAGCCCCTGCTCTTAACCCCCTAGAAGGACGCGTCCACACGCCGTTGTAGCTTTAGACATTTAAACTGCCCCCAAACGACCTCTTTTCCGAGAGGAGTATAAAGTCGACGTCCTTAGGCTTGAACCCCTCTGTCTTTCCAGCATTTCCGCGCTCCCACCAGCAGACACACCTCACCCTCAAGTCCGGACGCAGATGCCAAGCATCCCTGGGAGGTTTCTACTCGCCGGCTCTTAGCACACTCGGGCAGAAAGTTCGCCGGGCCGGCAGGCGGCTCATCTGCTTCGAGAAGTTCACCCCGCTCCCGCTGGGGCTCATCCCAGCAGCTCACCAACCAGTGCTCCCTCATGGGACCCATTTTTCCAACAGCCAGGAAGCCGGGAGTTCTGTTTTCCAACAGAACGGGAGCCGGGTCGTGGCTCCCCCGGCACAGGGCTTGTGGCCAGCAGCCCTGCTCAGGGCACCGGGCCATGAGGGTCTCCACAGAAGAGCCACGCGCCTTCCCAGGGGGACCAGCCGCAGAGAAGCCTGTGCGCTGCCGAAGTCGGTTTCCAAAAGATGGACCCTCTGCTTTGGGCAGACTGGTTCCACCTGATCCCTTTCCAGAATAACGTATCCAGGAGGCCTGTCGTCTCTCCCTGGAAAGGCGCGAGGAACCTCCCTGGGTTCCAGGCCAGGCCTCAGTCCATCGGGGCTGGCTCGCCCCCAGGAGCCCTGCGACAAACAACAGGGCACGGACCCCCACATCACAGTGGAAGACGTCATGCCCGGGCATGCAGAACTGTTCCACGGCCATTCCCAGAACGTTACCTTTTCACGGAAACACGGAACGGAATATGACCGTAATTCCTTGTGCTGCTGAGATAGTGCGCACCTGCGTGCGAAGGTAGGTACAGAGCTCCCACCCGCTGTAGAGCCGCTCCCCCGTGCCCGGGGATAGACCCCGCTGTCGGGGACGGGGGTGTCCATGCAGCAGCAGACCCGTCTTCTCCGCCACAAAACCAAATGCGAGGCTGACGCGGGCCGGACATTGATCTGCAGTTCTATGACTCTGCGTTCCTGGGTTTATTTGCCATTAATGGCTGATGTTAGAGGAGCAGGTAATTAAACCTCCCGAAACGACACGCCCTCCCGCCGCCCTACCTGGGCTCAGACAGCTCTTCCCTGGCGCTGGATTCACCAGTTGTGGGGACACATGCCTGCAGGGCTCACGGCCCCGGCCCTATGGCCACGAGCAGCTCGCCATCTGGCCCAGGTTACGGGCACCTGTGCAGGCCTCAGACGTGCCCAGCGTTCCCTGCTTTGCTGTTCCTACTGTCTTCTGTGCGCTCTTTACAAACGCTCGCCTGTCCCAACGCGGCGATCTGCGTCTCGGGAGTGGGATACGCACTTGTGAACGTCGATCTGTCCCTGCCTTCAGCATAGCCACGGTGGACACCTGCTGCTGGCCTCTCCCGAGCCCTGTTGGAGCAGGGAGGCCATGCAAGGCTGGTGGAGTCCCAGCTCCCAGCAGGTCAGGTGAGCAGAGGGCTGCCCAGCATGAGGTGCCCCTCCGAGCAGAACTAGTGCCGGAGGCCTCCGCTGCCCAAGGATAGCCTTGGGGGGTGCTTGTCCTTCCAGTCCCCTGTCCCAGCCCTGCACCAAGCAACAGTGGAAACGTGAGACCAAAGCCAGACATCCTTCATTCTCCTCTTCATTACGCAAGCCCCAGGTAGGAGGAGAGAGCCTCTGCCAACCAGGAGGTATCTACACGGGTAGGAGCTGGGACCGGCAGCCCACGGGGAGCGAGCAGGCAGTCACATCCGGTCACCTGTGCACGCACGACCCGCACCCGCGCTAACGCCAGCTCAGAGACAGCGACATTTCCCAAAGACGGCTCTGCCAATTGGAACTGAGCACTGTATAAAGAAAAACTGAACAGTGCCTTTGTGCCTACTCCCAAATTCTGGCTGGGACTTCTTTAAAGAACTGAAGAAGCCCTAGGAGGCCATCCACATCCAAGATCTTTCTACGTTCGCTTCCTGATTTTCACAACTGCCACACGGACACAAAACAGACAGGAGCACGTGGGTGACTTGACTACCACGCTCAGGAACAGCTTTGCCTTCCCCCCGAGAGTTCCATGTGGTGACGTGCGAGGGGAGCACACCTGTGCACGTGAGACCGTCGTGGCCACCAGATGCCTTGGACTTAGCTAAGGGAGGCGCCTTAGTTACTGCCTGAGCCGGCCTCATGTTGTCAAACCTGCTCCGTTTTTACCATGTGACTTAGGACAATATGTCTAATGACCTGCAGACAGTCAGGACCCCGCAGCCCGAGAAACAGCAAATCTGGGTCAGCGCAGGGGTGAGGCACGGCGAGGACAACCCTCAACTTAACCCTGTCCCCATCACCGGGAATGTTCCGGCATCTCCGAGGAGGGGCAACCAACGCTTGAAGCATCAGAGCCGCTGAGATCAGTGCCTCACGTGTAGAACCCCGTTCTGTGCAAGTGAAGGAAACCCAAAGTTTCCTTAAAGGCAGAAGACAGATGCATGGCCCACTCCACCACCCTCCCCACGCTCTCGCTGCTTACTCTGCTCTCCCAGTCATCTCTCCTCCAAGTCGCAGGTTGGCCACCCGCGGCCCACGGACCAGGTCTGCCCTATGTCAGCATTGGGCCAGCCCACTGGGTCACAGCCTGTGTGTCATCTGTGGACGTTTCCAGCTGCCGAGCCCAGCCGTGGGGCAGAGAGGTCAGACCCACAAAGCCGAAGCCGTTTACTAGCCCCTTCCAACAGGGAGGAGCTTGCCCACCCTGCTCGGAGCTGGCTCCCAGCCCTGAGGGGAGGACGGGCCTCGAGGACTCGGAGGGCCCTCGCGCGTTGGATGCTGTGTGCTCACGAACTGTTTACCGGGATAACAAGAGGGTGGGATCGTTTCCGCTGCCTGTTCTGAGTGAGCAAACGTGACGAAGTCATGCTCGGAGACGCTGCGGGTCTGCTGGTGCGCGGCATACACTCCCCCTGCGTCTTCCGCAACGCAGTGACACAGGCAAGCGACTTCCGGCTCCCGGGACTGTGGCCGGTTTGCTTGTTTCCTATTTAATTTTTTAAAGCATGTGCAAAATTCGCAACCTGCCTTCCGCCCTATTTATGTCATGTTACAACCGCCCCCAGTAAAATGCCTGGTTCTGGGGAAGCGATGCCTATTGCAGAGGTCAAGGACCCCGTAACATTAGGCCATTATTGTCCGTCTCGGGGCTCTCCCTCGGTCTGAAAAGCATTCCCGGGAGTTCCAAGCACTAGGACAAGTGTCCTGAGGACCTTTGAGTCGGTGGCTGCCAAGGGCTGGGCTGGGGGTGCTGCGGGGACGTGGGCAGTAAGTCCCATGGGTGAGGAATTTAAAAAAACCATCACGAAGGGGTGCCTGGGTGGCTCAGTGGGTTAAGCCTCTGCCTTCGGCTCAGGTCATGATCCCAGGGTCCTGGGATCGAGCCCCGCATCGGGCTCTCTGCTCAGCAGGGAGCCTACTTCCCTTCCTTTCTCTCTGCCTGTCTCTCTGCCTGCTTGTGATCTCTCTGTCAAATAAATAAATAAAATCTTAAAAAAAAAAAAAATCACGAAACCCACTGAGACTGGTCTGCTTTATTACCCTAAGCTAATCACTGCAAACACAGTGATCAGACCCCCACGCACATAAAAGCATCCGCTGGTCTCTGCTCTGAGCAGCCTCAGCTCTGCCGTAGCGCTGTGCGGGCGCGTGTGTGGAACTGTGTCCCCCAAAACTTGCACCCGGTCCTATAACCACTGCCACCTGCGAATGCGACCTTACCCAGCACAACTGTCTCTGAAGATGCAGTCAGGCTGGGCTGAGGTCTTTTGGAAGCACGGTGGCCCCTCACCCGATACGGCCGGTGTCCTTCTTTGAACAGAAGAGAAGCAGACACACAGGGAGAAGCCGCTTGGGGACGGAGGTGGACGTTGGAGCCATGTGCCGACCAGTCCAGAACCACCGGGGATATGGGCACCACAGTCAGGAACCAGGCCTGGAGCAGATTCTCGGCCCCGCTGCCCAAGGAACCCCGATCTCAGCCTTCCGGCACCCGGAGTGGGGAGAGAGTCCAATCGTGTTGTCTTGGCCTCCCCTTCTGGCTTCTCTGTCACCGCAGCCCCAGGAAACCGAGTGCAGGTACAGAACCCAGCTAGATGCATTTGGGTTTTCCTCCATTTAATGAACATCGCCGTCCGCAAGGAGCTGAAGCCAGAGCTCGGGCTCCACGTAGGCCCGCTCCCGGGCACTGGCTCCCCTGCTTGGCTTGGAGGGAGGAGCGTTGAGCCCCCAGCCCAGCCCCAGCTCGCTGCGTCCCCCATAGTGGTATGGATCCTGGCGTTCGACCTCCCATTCTACGTAGGGAGTGACCATCCAGTAACAGGAGGACAAACAGCGCTTGAGTTACTTCCGTCCCGTCTTTCGAGGTGATCATTCCAAGTTTGTATTTGTGGTTAAAATCTGAAACAGGGAGACGGGCAAACTGCGAGGTGGAACAGTGTTTTTTGGTAACTGCCAATTCCAGTCCATAAGATATTTTAAGGAACTTACACTATCTCCCTGATATTTTTTTGTTGTTTTAAGATTAAAGAGCAAATCAAGAATACACAGTTATCACTGCTCATTGCATGATCCTCGCTAAAACGACTCGCGTCGTGTGGGGGAGGGGATGGTTAGGAATAAGGCGGCGGGTGATAGTCTGGAGGCGCCCCTGGGGCCGGCAGCCGCCCGCGTCCCCAGTACCACCCCGTGGAGGACTAGCGCCTATAAACAAGCACAGGGCGGGACTCAGACAGGTTCTGGGGATAAGCGGTTCCGAAAACAAACACACATCGTCTCTGTCTTCAGGCAGCTTGTAGTTTACGAGAGATGCTAACATGTGAAGAGTCACAGGCATGGTTCCCAAACCAGCTGGTACACCTGCCGCAGATGGAAACTTTGCGTCCCTACCGAATCCAGATGTGAAGCGGAGCCTGACGCATGCTGGTGTGAGGAAACGGGGCCCATCGGGGGGGACGATTAGATCAGGAGACAGTGGCCCCCCATGAAGGGATGAGTGTCATCATGAAAGAGGCCCAGCGAGCTTCCGTGTCCCTCCCACTAGGGGAGGACACGGGGAGAAGGAGCCTGGCTACCAGCCAGGAAGGGGTCCTCCCCACCGGACACCAAATCTGCGGGCATCTCTGTCTGATACCTCCTGGCCTCCAGAGTGTGAGCAGGAAGCGTGTGTCATTTAGAAACCACCAAGGCTGGGGCATTTCTAGAGAAGCGCGGATGACCACGGCCACATCAGAATCCACCACACATCTTTTATAAAGTGACAGACAGCTGCTGTGGGTATGGTTTGGTAGTTCTTAGGGAGGTTAAACACGCCCTTATCATATTACCCAACAATCCTCCCCCTGGGTGTTTACCCTCAAGAAATAGCCATGCGTGTTTACCAACAAAACGCCCCCCGAAATGTTCACAGCAGCCTCACTCCTCATCGCCCCAAACTGCAGACAACCAAGCGTCCCTCGACAGTGGATGATGGAACAGGAATCCGGTTGGTACGTGGAACGCGAGGCAGCCACTGAAGGAAAGGATCTGACACTCCCACCCACGTGGATGGACCTTAAACGGCCTGGGACAAGCGAACGGAGCTCCAAGCCAAAGGCCATATTCTGTTAGGGTTAGGTTCGTAGCGCATTAATGAGAAGACAGACCTGAGATTCGTGGTGGCCCGCAGCGGGGTTGGCGGGGGAGGGGGGGGCCGGTCCTACAGGGACAGCTGGAGGGAGCCGAGCGTTGGGGGAGATGGCGCTGTTCTGTTTCTCTACCTGGGCTGCAGCGTGGCCCACGGGAGTCCATACACATGGCAAGACGGAGAGAACCACACACCCAAGGGAAAATGTCATCCTCCCCCTACCGTGAAAGGTCCAAGTGGCAGAGAAGTAGGTGAAGGCGGGACCGTGAAAAACTGCACGGAGGCTCTAAACGAAGTTTGAAAGCAATGCAGAAACAGAAGATGTTTTAATCACGAGTCAAGCTCGATTAGGTCTGGGTTTTAGTGGGATCGTTCTGCAGACAGGAGGAAAGAGGGATGGGAGAGGCTTACATTGAAGAGAAAGGAGTCAATTAGTATTCCGTCGCAAGAGAGATCAATTAAGGACAAGGGATAATTGAATTCAGCTTTGGACATACTGAGCCGGAGACGTTTACAGGGCATTGAAGCGAAGATGTCTACACGGCACTGAATCCATTTGTCTAAAGACTCAGAGCTCGGAGCTCATTGTGACAAGTGAGAGTTGAATTTACATGTGGCACGAAGTTGCCTTTGGTGAATCATACTTATGTTGTCCAGCCTTGGCTTTTCCATTCTCTTTCCCAAAATAGCTGGCCCTTGCTGTCCCACCAGGCTGTGGGATTTCCTACAGACGGGGGTAACTTATCCAGGCCTTCCAATCGCTTCAAAACTACCACATGACTTTTTAAAACATCCTATACGTGTTTCAAAATGTACCACGAGTCTGGTATCCAACTGAAGTAATTGTTTCCAGAGGGTTAAATTGCTGTGTCTTAAAGCCTCAGACTTACAGCTGACTCAGTTCTTTCTAGGTCTATCTCAGCAAATGGAAAAAATAAATAAATAAACAGCCAAACGCTTTCTGATTTATAGATTTATTAAGAATTGTATTTTGATTATCAAATTTGGAAGGAAGGAGAACGTTGCCCCCAGAATGCGGCAAAGGGATAGTTAGAACTGAAGCCTTGGACATTTAAACGGAAGAAGTCATGAGTGGGGAAAGTGGGGGGCAGGGGAGGAGGGCGAGCTGCTCTGTTCTCATTGGAAACGAGGCTCATTTTTTAGGAAATCTGCTCTTCGTGGCTCTGCTTTGGTCATCCCTAAACCAGAAAATTTTCCTGGGTCCATTCTCACTGACTTCTAAATACTGTGTTATTGGCTAACTTTGAACCACAAATATCTTACTCTGAAAATGTAGCAATGATAGAGGTTGTGATTTTGTTGCAATTTAGGACGGAGCTAAACAGCCTCTTGCAGTGCAAGAAGACCCGGTGGATTCAAGCCCACTGTTCTGAGTCAAATGCAACTGTGGGAAATTTTAACTGCTGCCCCTTCTGATCGGAATCCAGGGAGAACGCCACAGGGCGCACTGAGCAGAGCTCTCTATTTTTCCTAGTTCTTAAATTTCTGGGTTTCCTTCCCTCCCCCCCCCAAGAAAAGGATAGATATAAATACTTAGATAAAAATGTAATAGTACTTGGAAAGAAAAAGTGGGAGGAGCTGTGGCAGAGACCTGGTCTGGAGTCCCCAGGTGAGCCTGGGGCGGGGGAGGGGCCATTCCACACTCAAGGTCAAGAACACTGACCGTTTGCCCAGAGCCAAATATGGGGGACAGTCAATATATCCCCGATCACCAAGTGACAGTCAGACGACGCTTTCTTCCCAAAGGTAAAGCCCAACCCTGCTTTCTAAAGGAAACCAATTTCCCAAGGAGGTTTCTGAGGCAAAAAAAATGAGCAGATCAGAGCCCAGTGCCCCAGCCCCTCACGCCAGCATGAGGGAGAAAGATGGCAGGGCGGTGGGAAGGGAAGTTTCTGGAGCTGTCACCAGATTGCACACCAGGGCCCTGGATGCTGAGACATCGTCACAGGGCCTCAGTGGACTGTTTCCATTCTGGGGCGTGGTGCACCCCTCGGGGTCAAGTTAAACTCCCGCTCCAGACAGCTCCCGGCTTCAAGGGGGCCTCCACTCCTCTCCGTGAGGCTCCTCTCTGCCGCTGGGACGATAAAATCCAGGAACTCCTGGAAATCCAAGCAGAGCAGACAAGGTGGGAAAAGGTCCCCGAGCTGATCTCTGAGGGGGAGCCGACCTAGCACAGCTCCCAGCAGCCACAGGCCACCCGCCACTCATCAGGGGCGCTCTTGGAGCACAAGGAGACATACTGTTTTCTCTCTTACTTTCTATGGATTCGTTTTTCGAGAAGGACATGAAGAGTTAATAGTCGCTGGCCCCGACTCCTTATGAAGAGGGCTGCTAGGCTGGGCTGGGACGAGGGGCTGTTAGGGCTTCTCTTGGCTGGGACAAGGGGCGCTGCGGAGCATCACGGAGCCAAGAAAGGAGCCATGCACGAACCGAGAAGCTGGGCAACCCCGGCCCCTCGTTATCAGCTCTCAGGAACTGCCTCCCGGTCTGGCACTGGGCCCAGGAGGGGCGTGGGAAGGAGGAGGTCCCCCGGATGCCCCGTTCTTCCTGCTGTCGATACCTCGCCCACTTTCGGGGGCCTGGAGTCAGCCATCAAGGGAGGGGCCTGCTCAGGAAACAGATGTGCACTCTGCAGAGGAAACCCACAATCAGCGCCCGTGGAAACCAACCCAGGCCTTCATTCATAAAAGTTGCGCCCAGCCAGGGGCCACCCGGGACGCAAGGAGGACACCGGCATGGAGGCTTATGATGGTGATGGCCCGATAAAACAGCTCACTTCGGAGCAAACGGGAGGCATGACACTCAACAAGAACGTGCCAACGTGATTTTGAGAGACTGGAGAGGAGTTTGCACCCACAAAATCAGAATCCGCTACCGTGACAAGAAGGAAGTGGGAGGGGACCTCAGAGCAGAAACAGCCCTGGGGACTAACAGAGGACGGCAACGGAAAGATTACTGAAACACCGGGCTGGTCCTCTAGGTGACCTTGACCCTGGATCACTCTTCTGCAACCGTAGGAGTGAGTGGCCTGGGACGGAGCTTCCTTTGGTGCACGTTCAACCACATACCTTGCATTGAAGGCAATGAAACTCGCGGAATTAAGCTATCATGGGCTGACACAGGGGGACGTCCATAACGGAAAAGAGAAACGTGCTGAACAGGCGGATAATTTTATCCTATGGACACTAAACTCACTTGTGCACCCAGAAATGGGACAGAGAGACGACAGACACACAGACATATTGAAAAACATGAGTAAGGACACAAGGCACACGGGGGGACGGGGGGAAGGAGGCGGGGAAGAGACAAAGCTGTTGGGTTTGGTCTTTACCGGTTGATACTCTTCCTTCTCTTTTGAGGAAGTACAGCTTACTTTTGAAATTTTTTTACAAATGGAGATAAAACAATTAGGGTACCTTCTCTACAATGAAAGCAGCAGAAGGCACATGGTAGATTTTTAGTCAGTATTTGTTAAACCAATGAGTGGATAAGACCATATCTTCTACCAACAGAAATATACTTCTATAGGAATGCCTTTCACATCTCCCGCAGCATCGATAACCCATGTTTCTTGCCTCTTTGAAGTGACATTTAGTGAAGATATTTTCCTAGAAATTTGTTCATTTCAGCTAGATTTCAAAGTGTGTTATCACGTGGCCATGCACAGCATTGTTTCACTTTTGGTGTCCATATGTTTTGTTTGCTAAGCAAACACAAAGATTTTCTCTTAAAAATTCCCTTCTGAGGGGCACTGGGTGACTCAGTGGGTTAAAGCCCCTGCTTTCAGCTCAGGTCATGATCTCAGGGTCCTGGGATCGAGCCCCGCATCAGGCTCTCTGCTCAGTGGGAAGCCTGCTTCCCCTTCTCTCTCTCTCTGCTTCCCTCTCTGCCTACTTGTGATCTCTCTCTGTCAAATTAAAAAAAAAAAAAAATCCCTTCTGAGGACTTTCCGAACGGTGGCCGACCGTGAGGGCCTGGATCCGAGGCACAAGAGAGTCTGGTGGCCTTCCCGTGTCACGGGCAGGCAGTAGTCACCTCCCCGCCAAGCTCTCCCTTCCAGTGCCTGCCCCTGGCCCGCTCCCTCTCCTCCTCCTGAGACACAGCCTGCCCAAGGTTTGTCAACATTGAAATTTCATTTCAAAGAATCAGGCTTTGAGTTACTATATTTATTCTATAGTTTTTCAGGTTTTGTTCATTAATTTCTACAGAGTGTTCTTTTGTGCCTCAAGCCGGGTCACGACACCTGTTTGTTTATTGTTCTTGATGCTGTTTTGGTTCTGGAGTGGAATGGGTAGTTCATTTCCATTCTTCCTTTTTTCTTGATAAAAATCCTTAGGACTTACAGCCCCCAACATGGGGCTCCATCCCAGGACCCTGAGATCACGACCGGAGCCAAAGGCAGACGCTTCACCGACTGAGCCATCCAGGCACCCCTACTTAACATATTATCAATGTACCCTAAGACTGCTTTGCTAATTTCTTATTGTATTTTCTCAGCTTTAATCTGGTATGTTTTGATGCTATTTCATTTGACTCATAAGTATTCCTGGTTATTATATTATCATAATGAACTGTACTTTCCAAAACCAATGTTTAAAGCAGCCCGCTTCACTCCTTACTGTTTATTTTTCCTTTGTAGCTGATATTAATTGAGCTATTTGGGGTTCTCTCTATTTTTTCTTTGTCTTATATTTCTTTGTTGATCAGTTCATTTGTATTTTTTGTACGTCACTTTGTTTCAGAATACGTGTGCATGTGCATAAAATTTAACATAAGAATCTTCTGTTGTAAATGTTTAATCCATTCTGCGTCCTTTGCATGTGCGAGGACGGATCTTCTTGGTTATGGTTCTGCTACCTTTTGTTTTGTTTTGTTTCTGGTGTTCTTCCTGGGTAGTAACCCGGATGTGCGGCACTGGAAAAAAAAACACCCTGTTCTAGCTTGAAGCGTTACCTCCCTTCCTTCCCATGCTCGTCTGCCACGTCTGTGTTCGTCCCGTGTGTGTGCGCGTTGCGCTGGCCGGGGGCCGAGGGGGACACAGACTGGGACCCACGGCCGCAGGTGGGGGCCTACCCTCTTCCTCAGTTTCCCCAGCGCCTTCCTTGCACGAAACTCCAGGACCGAAAGCACTTTGCCTAGTCTTGAATCTGTCAGAAGAGGAGAATCCAGCCAAGCCTGGGAGATCTTTCTCTCTCCTCCGCACGTTGCATGTTTCTGTGTGCTCTCATGTCCTAGTCAGCACGCTGGAAGCCGCTGACCCTTAACGCGTATGAATAAACGTGTTCTCAGCATCACTGCTCAGCACCGTCCTCCCTCGGCCTCCCGGGCTGAGCCGGCAGGAGGCCATATGCCAGGAAACGCAAAGCATCCCATCGGTGCATCGCAAAACCAGGTGCCCTGTTTTGTGGCAGTTGAAGGAGTACATGGCATTGTGACGTCATACAACAGGGGATTGCCTAACCTGGGAGGAAGAGGGAGAATGTTTCCTTAAGGAGGGAATGTTCGAGGTGTGTTCTGAAGGACCCCCGGGAGTGGCCTGGTCACGGGGAGAATCAAGAGTTTCCAGCAAAGGGAACAGCGCCGCGAAGCAGCAGAGTCCGCGGGGCACGGTGTCCTCGGGCGAGTGAAGAAACTCCGCGTGGCTGGAGAACAGAGGAGACTAGAGGTGAAGGACACCGCCGGCTGCCCCCAGCGGAGGCTGCAGTTTCTGGAGCTCAGGGGACACAGTGGCCCGCTCAGGTGGGAACGGAGCGGGGAAAGACGGAGGAGGCCAGGCCCTGTGCAAGCCGGGCCTGCAATCCTGGGGCCGAGCACGGAGCATTACCCCATCCCCTGCGACGTCTGCTCCATGACCCCGGGAGACTCGCCGATCGATCGTCCCCATACGGAGGAAGGCCAAAACCTTCTCACTCAGGCACACTCAGATCTCCCAGGCCCTCTGCGCCCTCCGCTCGACAGGGCACCACCCCAGCTGGGCAGCTAAGCTCTCGCAGACACGCTCAGATGCACAATGAAGGTCATTGTCCCCACACAGGTATTCTCCTTTCCCATCCATAATTCTCCCCAGCTCCCCCCATGTCTGAAATGCAGTTGAGAAAATGTCTTCAAGCACAGTGGGAAACGCTGGGCTGTGCTGGGAGAACAGAACCTCACGCAGAATCCCAGTCCCACCCTTCCCTGCCCTTCTGCCCTCAGAGCCGGTGGGTTTGTGGCAGGGGAGGGAAGGAGTGCAAGTGACCCCTACCCCCGAGGTTTCGGGACCATGGCCTGGCTTCTCCGTCAGTGGCCAGCGGACGGTCAGGGAAGGACACGGGGCTCATTTTATCTCGGTTATCCTTGCCCTAGAACTGTACGAGGGGCGGCTCGTGGCATGTGATTTATTTGCCTACACTTGGGCATTTCTGAAGGTCAGCGAAGTTTAACCCCGCAAAAGCATTCCCTAGACTGGCCCCGGCCTCCGCAGTGGGACAGGTACAGTGTCTCTCTGTAGGGCTGCTCGGCTGGACCTCAGCCTCCGGGAGCAGCCCAGAGAGGGTTCCCTGCAGGGCCCGGCCCTTCACAAACCCCGCCTTGGCTTGCGCACCAGGGTCTCGCTAGAAAAAAAGCCAGTCACAATGGGAGTTCAGAGTTCTTTTCTGAAATTGAATCAAAGTGCACCAGCAGATAAGAAACTCTTGAAAGAAAATAAAACACAAGTTAACAAAATAACAGCATACATGCTTGGCAGGTAAGTTTTTTGTTCAAAACATCTGATCCCCAGAGAGTCGCTGACTTTTTAGCAAATGAGGACGGTCATCAATAAGACGTTAGTTCTGGAGGGAAGGTGCTCTTATGTTGATGGTATTTTAATCACCCATCCTTGGAACAGAGTGAACACAAAATCAAGTTGTGTACCGAACCCTGAATACTATTAAACAAGCAGAATGGATTTCAAGGCTCAGAAAGCACAGGAGAACGAAGAATGTGTTTTTAAGGCCCACGAAACCCGCAGTGGAGAAGGCGGGTCTGCAGAACGACCATTTAAAGCAGCAGGAGATGTTCCTCTACCGAAACCCAAGATCCCCTCACCCCGAGTCCCCTTTGTGTTGTCGGGAGCGCCTGTTCCCTGGGGAAGAGACTTTGTTTTCCTTCGGCTTTCTGACATCATATGATGCAACCTGATGCAAAGAGATAGGCATCTTGTCACAGGAGAAGCTTCCAGAGGAGGGAGCAGTCCTGCAGCTGGTGCGGAAATTCTCCAGAGACCCCGGCAGTGGGAGCAGGGGCAGAGCGAGGCAGAGTTCTTGGGGGATCAAGGGGGAAACATGCCGTTTCCAAAGGAAAATCAGGATCTAGTCATTACAGGAAAGATTGGAGGAGCGCCTGGGTGGTTCAGTGGGTTAAGCCTCTGCCTTCGGCTGCAGGGTCCTGGGATTGAGTCCCGCATCGGGCTCTCTGCTCAGCAAGGGGTCTGCTGCTCCCTGTCCCTCTGCCACTCCCCTTGCTCATGCTGCCTCGCTCACTCTCTCAAAGAACAACAACAACAACAAAAAAAAACTGGGAATGGTTGCAAGCCAGGAAAGATGACACACATCTTTGGCAAAAGGCAGTGCTCATCTCGGACCGTCTGTGTGAACGGTCCATGTGGGGCAGGCAGAGGCTGCCAGGCACTGAGAAAGAGCCCCTGCTCCGAGCGTACCAGAGGCCCTCGCTGGCCCTCTCGGGATGGGGGACCCTGGAGGGTACAGCGGGAATCTTCCCCGGGAGCAAGAGCAGCCTGGTGAGCGTCACCCCGAGCCTACTGGGAGAGGAGCAGCTCCGTCTCCCACGCACGTGCAGTTCCCGGCCCACAGCCCGTCCCACAGGCTGAGTCACACTCAAGAACTGAGCGAGGACCTTCATGAAGATGGTTTTAGTAACGACCTTGCTGTCAAACTTCACGCTGGAATAATAAAAGCGAGCATGATACCAGGGACGTGTGCCAGGCGCTAACGGAGGAGCGTCACGGGCGCTGAGGTCCCCGTGTCACAGGGGACGCTGCTAGCAAAGGCCTGGGGCTTAGGCGGCGGGTGGGAGTCAGAGCTTGTGGGGCTAAGGCCGGGACACCTGCCTGCAGGACGCTGGGGCCAGTCCCGGCTCTCCGTGGCTCTGTGCAGCCCAAGGAGGCGGTCCCAGCTCCTGGAACCCTCTCTTCTCTTGGGGGTCACCTTTGTCTGTCACTTCACCGTGTTCGGATGACGCGTAGTCCAGATGTGTCCAAGCTCTCAGGTCATGTGGCTAACGGATTAGCTCCAATTAATGTGCGGCGGCTTTTCTGCTGCTGTCCATGCAGCACCACGGGGACCGGTGTTCGATTTCTGCATTGCCAAATGTGAACGAGCACCCGCCCTGGGAGGCGTCCTCGCTGCCTGCTCGTGTCAAAGCCCAAGCAAAACAGGATCCTTGAAAACGCTTCAGATACCTCTCAGCGGCGCTGAACCCAGGGATGGCCGTCAGGCGGGGGATTTTTTTATTTTTTGTTTTGTTTTGTTTTGTTTTGTTTAAGATTTTATTTTAGTTGACACAGTTAGTAAAAAATTAATAATAATTTTTAAAAAGATTTGGAGCAATTTTTCCCCAATATGATTGTGAAAACATCATGAAACAAATTTTACATCCTTACTAAGGAGTTCCCAGATACCGAAACATCTGTAATTGTGGGTAATTAGCCAGGATCTTGGGATACTTATGTCATGATTCATAAAATCTTTAGCAGCAGATTAAGTAATTTTTTTGAAAATCAGTACGTTTTGAGAAAGCCCTGAAAACTGTAACTTTCATATGTCGAAAAGGGACTCCAGCTCACTGACGGTCTCCTGGGTGAGCCCCAGCCCCAGCGCCCGAGGGAAGACCACACCGTGGTCTCCTCCTCACATACCTGGGGAGAAGCAACAAGGTGAGGCCGGGCCGAGGTGTCCGTTTGTCCCCGCCGGTCACTCACGGAACACGACCCCGGGCCAGACAACGCGACTGCTCCGCGTTCGGGACTCGGAGATGGAAGGGGAAACTTCCTGTCCACGAGCTTCCTGGCGGGAAGGGCAGTGAGAAGGAGACGAGGCAGGTCGGGGGCTTCCTGGGGCGACTGAAGACCTGGTTCTGGAGAGAGTGAGAAGGGACGTGCAGCTAGGGAAACGCGGGGTGGGGGGGCGCGAGGAGGACCCCCGAGAAGGCCGGGAGCTTGCTGGCTCCGAAGGAATGGTGGGAACCGGGTGCTCAGAGGGAAGCAGAGGGGACACCTCGGGGACACAATGGCCAGGTGACAGCGACAACAGGAATCGCTGTAGCCGAAGAGAACGGTTTAGGGGGGAAGAAGCGGAAGTCAGGCAGATTCGGGTCGGAGTGTGGCGATTCTCACGTATGAGACCCCGTGGCGTAGCCTGTAAATCATGAGGAACAGCGAACGTTTGGGGAAAAAACCATGAACAAAATAAATCATTAAAAGCATACTAAGAGGGGCACCTGGGCGGCACAGTCGGTTGGGCCGGGACTCTTGATTCAGCCAGGTCAGGGTCTCAGAGTCGTGAGATCGAGCCCCGCCTTGGGCTGCACACGCTGCCCCCCACCCCCGGGCGTCTGCTTTGAGGTTCTCTCCGTCTTGCCCCTCGCCCCATCCCCCATGCCCGCGCACATGCTCTCTCACTCTCTCTCAAATAAGAAATAAATAAATAAAAGCATACTGTGAGACTTGGAACTGTCCCCAGAGAAGACCCAACGCCACCCCAGCCGATCTGGTCGGAGCCCCTTCCTGTCTAGAATGGTGATTCATGTGCCCTTGTTCTGCACGGGGGTGGAAAGTAATCACCAATACTGGTTTGATTTAAAAATGAAGGGAGCAGGAAAGTATAGCCCAAAGAGTAGCAGAGTTAGTGGCTTGCCTGAGGTCCCCCTGCAGGGACCAGACCCCAGCTTCTCCGACATCCATGACCAGAACCCATTCTGGCCTCATTCGTCGTTAGCCCTCAACCAGATGTTGTATCCCCCAAAGACAGCTGTCTGCGTACACGAACTCCAGAAACTTGACTACAGTCTTCTCTTTGCACACGGATATCTTGCAGATATATACATACTAAGTCACTGAAGTTTAAAATTAAAATATAGACCTACAACTTCCTGAGGCCGTACTTGTGCTAGGATCCACGAGCTATATTACTGACTCATATAAAAAGGGAATGAAGCCCAAACCCTAAAATTACCCCTCCCCCGACACAGACTCATCGCTCTCCGGGACTATGAATTCTCCACTCTTCCAGGCCCTTTGTCGCTCTGTCCCTGGGCGGAGGGACACACGGGAAGCAAGCCTCAGGGCGAGTACGATCTCGGAGGGTAGGCGATGAGTACGTGACTACCCCTCCTAGTGCCCTCCCTAAGTTCATAAATTCTTTAAATACTTCTCGTTCAAAAATATTTTTTCGAACGAGAGTGAAAAAAATAATACCCCTTAAAACAATCAATGTGTCATCCAAGGTCAGCTTATTGAGAAGCGTGCAGAAGAAGACAATGGACAGTGGAGTCCGGGTAAATGCGGCATCGTCCGAACTGCTCCTCGCCGGTGGCGGAGGGTGGCCAGGAGCCGCCCCGGTAATCTGGCAGCTGATCCCCCGCCCAGAAGCGGGGAAGACTGCAATACGTCCCGCCCTGTTCCACAACTGCCTGCGAAACAGACAGCCGCCTTGTTTCCGGAAGAAAGCCTTTTTTTTTCACCCAAAAACAAAAAACGGTATTGTGATTCAGAAAAGATTAAAAGAATTCCCAGAGATGATCTGAAAACTAGATCCGTAGGAAGCTGCACTGCATTTTACAGATCACCGGAACTGATTGCACTTCTGCTCCTACACCCGAGTCGGGCTTACGCCCGGGCGCAGATCACGGCGACCGCTGCCAGAGCGCCCTGTGGGCGCCTTCCCTCGGGGCCTCGCACGGAGCCCACGCGCTCTGCCTGAATGTCTACGGTCTGGACACACCCGCGAGCAGTAACTGTACGAGGCAAAACTGACCCGCAGGTGCATCCTCGCGCCGCGGGCTGTGGTCCTGGGCCGGCCCATAAACAGAGTGGACAGTGGTGACTCTGCAGGCCCAGCAAACCCACAGCTGAGCACGGCTCCCGCGATCCTAAGCAGAGCTCGGCGTCTGGGTTTGATCGTTCGCTCTTTCTGATAGACGATACCCAATGTGTTATAGGTGCGTTTCCAGTTGTGTATGATGGCCCCGGTCCCCTGGCCATAGAAGAACTCGAGGAGTGTTTGCCCTTGAGCACAGAGATCAATTATTACAACTCTCCTTCTGAGAGAATAAGCTGGAAATACTGGTACATCCCGCACACATGGTAACAGATGTAGTTCTACGTCGTCTGCACATTGTGCGTGTGGACATGGGCAGAAGATGACCAGAACCTGTAAGCCCTGCCACGCGTGGGGAGGCGGCCTCAAACAGCTGGGAAAGAGGGGGCCTGGATTTGCGATTGCATTTCAGAGTCCGGGCGCAGAGTACCCCCCGTGTTTATGAAAGCGTGCGGCGGGTGCGGGGTCCTGGAAATACGAATTACTTCGCTCACACACTGTTAACATGTCGCTTGGAATTCAATGGGTTCACTGTTTCTGTTCTGGATGAGACCAGCCCCGCTCAGCTACAATCTGCAGCTAAGACACAGGCGAGAAAGGAGATTTTAGACTGAAATGATTGTAACATGATGCTTGAAAGGGAGGAAACGCCACTTGGAGTCGTGGGCTCTCGGATTCGGAGGGAATCAGGTGCAGGGGGTTCCTGCTAAACAGGGAGGTCAGCGGCCTGGAACTCCACCTGAGAGTGAGTTAAAAAATAACCGGGGTTCTCCCTTCTCTGGCTCCTTTCACGGAAGTATTTTCTATCTTGGAGGCCTCTGTTGAAAGGCAATACTCCTGGGAGTGGTCACACCTTAAGTTATCGCTACCCCTCGCAGAGAGAGCTGCAGACAGCCCTGGAGAGAAAGAACGGGCTCGGGAGAAGGGCCGGGGGTGGAGAGGAGGCTGGCCTGCGGAGGGAGGTTAACCTCTCAACGCACTGAGCAACAGACTCATTTGCCTACTGAGCGTTTGGGTCTAAGGTCGAGACTTGCACCCGGGACGCCGTCACTCTGACAAGAAGACTGATGACGGCTACTGGGCTGTCAGCCATTACAATCCCATCCCCGTCCTATCTGGGAAGCAATTTGAATAAACTTGGGAGATGGGGGAGGGACCAGAGGAACCTTATACAGTTGAAAACTATGGACTTTCTACTTCCAACACGTTTAGACCATCCCTGAGAGGTGTTCCCGCCATGAGGTCAGCCTTCAGCAAAACCGTAAGTACATTTTGAGGTAAGGGACACAGGTGAGAGAAGACCACGTCTCGATGACCGTCTCCACTGAACCCTCATCCAACTTCCAGGTCCCGGCTAAGACCCCTACAAAAACCGTTGCTGAAAGAAAAACAAGCTTCTCTTCCGTTTCAGGAATCTTTTTTTCTTTTCCTTTTTTATGTAGTTACAAAAAGTTGGTTTTGCTCACGATGTGGCCTTTCTAGGATCTACTCTCTTAGCAGCTTTGCGACACGCGCGGCAGGGTTACGAACCCGAGTCACGGGGCAGGACGACGCACCCCCACGCCCAGGGTGCTGTTTGTCACAGTGCTTACTACTCTGGAGGCAGCGCCTGCCCTCACCTTCAGATACCCGCTTCTCTGGTCAGTTTGGGGCAGAAGCCTGCAGCAATGCTTTCCTGGAGCAAAACCACACAGAAAAGGTAATTTGTCGTGGGTTTTGTTTGTTTATGTTTTCTTTATACACGTCCCAGAGCAAGGTTGCTAAGCAAACTTCTCAAAATTTAATTGACGTCTTTGGGTCGGTAACCGTACGGGTCGATCCTAAGGGCCTCAAGGATTTCAGAAGTAGCTCAGTTATGGGCACTTGAAATACGTGTTTTGCTAATATTACCTCTTTGTCTGTGATAACGGGGCGCACTGAAAACCCAGGGAGAAGTCGGCAAAGTAACCTCCTGGCTCCGCTTTTCCCAGATTTGTGTCTTATGTTGCCGGAAAACCCTGATATCACTCGTAACAGGGAGCAGAACAGAGGTGGGTTTTGTTTTGTCTTCCTGATTTTCAACTGGAGGCACCCATCTTCGCAAGCAATGGAAGGTTCCAAACTATTAGTACTCTTCAAAGAATGTTAGAATCATTTGAAAATAATCCTGAAGAGAAACCGTGTTTATTCTTAAAAGCTTTAATTGGGCAGACGGGGCCGAGCTCCTGCTGCATGGCAGTGGCGGGAACAAGATGGCGGCAGGTACACAGCCCGTTGCCCTTCAAGATGGGGTCACGGGCCGTTGGCTCATGGGTCTCATTATGAAATAACCAGCAACACTGGAATCCTGTTGGAAAACACTGAACAAATAATGACCAGGAGGCATGGTTTGGAGACTCAGTGCTGTCATTTTGTGGTTGTGGGG
Source organism: Lutra lutra (assembly GCF_902655055.1). Classification (NCBI taxonomy): domain Eukaryota; kingdom Metazoa; phylum Chordata; class Mammalia; order Carnivora; family Mustelidae; genus Lutra; species Lutra lutra. The sequence goes on from NC_062280.1 coordinate 198,288,939, forward strand.
CCTCAGACACATCACGGCCCCTCTCGTAGGTTTGTATTCCGTAAAATGTGACATTTGGCCCCAGGGAAGTGATTCCTTTTGGACCCAGAATTGTTTGATTCCACGGGAGGCTCCCATCCATTGAAGGGGCAAGCGGTTTACAGCCGCAATGCCTCTTGCTTGTCCATGACAGAGAGCCCCTCAGCTCTGGGCGCGTGTTTCCGACCGCACTCCACAGCCTCCCGCCACCACCAGATCATCTCTCTGCTCGAAGACCTCACTGTGCACCTCAGCGACTGTGAAAAAAGGCGTCTTTCCAGTGGGTGTAAGTTCTATACCAATTCGCATAAACCAATTGGTCGAACCAGCCCTTTTGTGGGGAAGAATGGAGGGGATTCAGCTTCTCAGTATGTAAAAAATTTAAAATATTAAGTCAGGCAAGGGAAAGAAATATGTCTTGAGGACCAACACAGCTCCTGGTGTCACCATTTTACCCTGCTAGTACCAGAATGCCACAAAATCAACAGGAATAATAATTCTATTGATCTGATTTGATTAAAGCCACTAAAAAGAAGAGGCAATCTCTTGCTATAAGATTTCGGGCCTTGGGGCGCCTGGGTGGCCCAGTCATTTAAGCCTCCAGCTCTTGCTTTCTGCCCAGGTCATGATCTCAGGGTTGTGAGACTGAGCCCCACGTCAGGCTCCACACTGGACGTGGAGCCTGCTTAAGGTTCCCTGTCTCCCCTCCCTCTACCCCTTCCCCCAACTAAAAAAATAAGGATTCATTAACCATATAAATACTATAAATCAACACTGATTTCCCTGAATCTCCATATCAAAATATTTGTATGTAAGATCAGTAACTCTTACAAAAAGCAGTAAACATTGAACTGAATGAAAAAGTAAGGCAGGGAGATCCGTTTACAAAGGACACAGTTCAGCCTTGAATGGGTGTCCTTGAACGGTATGTTGCTAACCCATGATGATCAAGATTTAGGGTATGGAATCTATAATGTCTGATGTGAAAGCCTCACTCTCCTTCTGCCCCCAGGTCAAATTCTAGGCAGGTCTGCCAAGAGAAAAAGATCTTTTTCAGCTGCCTCCATGAGGGCTGAGGGCGGAAGGAGCCCGAACCGTCCCCCCCACCCCGTGAACCCTCCAGGATCTGCCCAGGGGACAGGAAGGCGGGCCGATTCTGAAGCAACACTGAGTTGAATGTTATAAACAGTGACCTATTCATAAATAGTCTCTACGACCGTGTCCCGGGCTAGCTTTTGTTCAGGACCAAAACCCTCTGTTGCCAGGAATAACAACCACCGTACTCGCCCTTCGGTTCCAAGGTAATGGCTTACTAATGAGATTACCTTCTTCATTCTAACAGATTCTTCTGCTCTGTGGAGCCCAGGAATATGAGAACCCCTACTTAATTTAATGTCCCCTGAACATTAGTGATTTGAAAAAAATCATTGTTGTTTTGACGACACTGTTGACATTTGAGACAGAGGAGCGGTTCACGGTGGGGACATGCAGGGCTCCGATCCAGCAAACTGGAGAGACTCTGTGAAGCCAGACAGAGGAGAAGGACCCGCCATGCTGGTCACAGGCAACATTTTCGAATGCGAAATGTGGGCTTGAACTGACCTCCCACCTACAAGCCCTGTGGTCTTGGGTGAGTTTCCGGAACTCTGCATCTCAGAGTCCCTGGGGACATTAGATGGCTGGGGGTGCCTCACAAGATGCTGCTTTCGAAGCCTTTTGTCCCACACTTTGCACGTGGGGAAGGTACACTCTGTGGCAGAGATGCGTGTGTCCATCTGTATATATCCCTACGTACATGTAACGTTTTAGGGTTACCACTGGTTTTATGACATTGCTAGGACTGTCATGTCAAAGTACCACAGATCGCGGCTTACACACCAACAATATGACCACTCATACTTCTGGTGCTCAGAGTCCAAAATCAAAGTGCTGGTAGGGTTGTTTGTCCTGAGGGCTGAGAGTAAGAGTGTGCTCCCTGCCCGTTCCTCAGCGTGTCGACAGCGGTCTTCTCCTAGCCGCCTCACATCGTATGTCCTCTGTGCATGCCTCCGTGTCCAAACGTCCCCTTTTCAAAAGGACACCCATCATATTGGATCAGAGCCCATTCTGAACCTCGTTTCACCTTCATTTCCTCCGTTAAGACTCTAACTCCGATTACAGTCACATTCCGAGGTTAGGAATTCAACCTATCAAGTCGGAGAGAACATAGTTCAACCCCAACACTGTTGCTGTAGATAGTAATAGTGATTGCTACTGTCACACTAATTCCTGTGGTTATTCTTGGGGCAGGGCTAAGTCATTGCAAGGAAGTGCCTGATGGCTTTGGAGGTAGCAGGTGACTTGCAGGGGTGAGGGGGGGATGTGTATGAGTGACCGGGTGACAGGTGGGCAGGTTATGACTATTGTTAAGGACTCACATCCAGCAGGGCTGGGCTGACAGAGCTCCCAGCCTCTCGGGGGATAACTCACAAATGTGAACAAGGAAACCTGTCAGGAGCCCCAGGCCATAGGAATGAGAGGACAAAGCAAGGACATCTGTCACAGAGGAATTAAGACCAGAAAGAAAGTTGCAGAGGCTGACTTGGGCTCCCTTCCCCGCTCCCCAGCGTGCCAGTTTAACCTCTTGGAAGCTCAAGGTCGGCCAAGGCTGAACTTTCTGGAAGGATTCGGCGGGTAACACACAGAAAGCACCGTGCTCGGAGCTTTATACACACAGCTCGGAGCTGTATACACACAGAAACATTAGGGTCATTTCCTTCCTGCCATTCTGGACCCTTCGGGATGGCCTCTGACAGGCCCGCAGAGGTACCAGCTTAACGTGAGTTCTGGAGAAAGCACCAGGGCCCTCCTCACTGAGGGGGAGGAAGCCCCGTCTGAGCAGGCAGGACCGAAGCAGACACCCATCTCAGAACCTCCCGAGGAAGCTGTCCCAGGAGGGGACCCAGCGGCAACGGTCAGACTTGCCTTCAGGTTACACTGACGCCGTGCGGATAGTGTGGGGAACAGAAGCTTCACGGGGCAGAAGGCACTCCACGGACATCGGGTCACACTTAGAGACTTGTTTTTGTCCTGTTTGATTTTAATACAAGAGAAAAGCTGTTTCATTTTCATGGCCAAACTTCCTTTCCTAGGAAACCTTGCTATTATTTCCTATATACCTACTAGCCAACTGTGATTGAACTACAACCCAAAGATGAGGCATAAAAATGTCTCTTTAGGAAATCAATGGGACACACACACAAAATCTAATTCAACATAGTTGACTCAATGTGCTGGTTGGAAATGTGATCGTACGTAGCCAATAGCTATTTCCTATAAAATCTGCTTTTTTTTTAAATTTTTTTTGAGGAATACCTGGAAATTCTCCTGGGCCATAGCAAACTCAGGCAAACTGATCACTTATAGGGGGGCTCTGCTTGATGTAAGAGGTTCTAGAGCAGAAGAGCTTTGGAAAAGGGGGAAGTAAAGAAGGCGGGCGGGGCAGGAAAACTCTGCTCTGGATTTGGCAAAATGGCTTCAGTTGTTCCTGGAACGTGATTCACAACTGATGTTACGGGCTGGGCAGAAGGATGAAATATCTTAAAAACGGATGCTTGAAGACCCAGAATGGAATCAAAGACCACTGTGAAACCAAACCCAAATCACACTTCCTTCAAGGATGATTATTTTTCATTCAACAACCTAAATATTTCAAGTGCACTTTTGGGAGACGAATGTTTTCTGGAGGTGAGAAACCATGTATTTTGCAAAGAAATAAAGAATGTATGCAAAAGGACTTATTAAAAGTTCAGGAGAAAAAAAAAGTATGACTGAGGAATCACTGAAGTAGGAATTAGTGAAAGTTCACATGTATCCCCCAAAAACCCGGGAGCACACACACCAAAACATGGGGTGGGCCAGGAGGGATTTCATCACACAGTCCCGCTGCTGGAGTGGAAGCAGTGAGTGCTTTCTTCACGTGGTTGGTTACCATATTGGAATGTTCTCGAATGAGAGAAAACGTTCGTGGTGACCTCTCACCGATTGCAGAGAAGTTAAGTTTCGCTTATGAGTTTCAGACCATAAGCAAGGAGTGACCCAAGTCAAGCTAGCCTCACTCATCCTACAAAACAAGCTAAATTAAGCTTTGCCTGTAGGACTGACCTGCTTTCATCTGCTCAGAGACTTTCCAAGTCTTGTCTCTATTTGTGTTTGATTTCAATAGACGGAAATGTATATGTGTGTACCCGTACACACACGCACTCATATAATAATACTTATACATAACAGTGTAATAAATACTCCCATAATATCACACAGGTCTGTATATACTTTGTATCACATATATACACTAAGTATATATGACACATACACTAACAAGTATCTATAGCAAATCCATTTCGTGACTCTGTGATACCCTCCGCACCTAGCCACCATCTAATAGGGATATATTATCCGGGTGTTAACCAGCAGGGCTCTAAGACTATGCTTATATTAACCTTAAAGTTAACCTTTACACTTAGAATCCGAGGCTGGTCTCTCATGCACAACCAGAATGGAGGATATCACAGTTCTCAATAGAACTTCATTAAAAAAACAAAAACAAAAACAAAAACAAAAAACAGTGAGAGAGGGAGACCACTGCTTTTGAACAAGAAGAAAATTAGTCCTTTGCATAATAGTTATAAGAAAGTTGTTGGAATCCATCGCAAGAATTTGCCTTGACAGTGAACGGGTGAATTGGCAAGACCTGTGTTAACAAAGGGTCATTAACTCCTGGCCACACTCTGTTTAAGGACGTTTGGTAAGGAACAGCCACAGGATTCGGAAGGGTCCCTCTACCTTATCAGGAAACCCCCAGTTCCCATGTGTCCACCATGTTTAGTGGATCCTGTTCTGGAGAGCTCAAAACTTGGTAGGATTCAGAAGGGCTCCAACGAGGGTCAGACTCACTACACAACGCTTCCAGTGCTCAGGGATCAGCCCCGGGGTCCGAGACACACAGGAACCCAGAACGGGCTTCACATTCTCTGGAAACTGGCAGCAGGTACGATTCCGACAGCCTTCTGCTGTTCACCTTCGTCCAGTTGGCGAAAGGATCAAGTTTTACTACCTGTGGGAGATAGTCTAGGACCCTGTTCCAAATACCTGACTAGACTTGCCAAGCCTGAGCGCAGTCACCTACACAACGTCCACAACCATCCGCCGGGCACTCACGATCCACTCAGCTCCGCGCCGGGCACAATGGAGGACAGAGACGGCCGTCAAGTCCCCTGCTCCCTTCAGGGCAGATGGTGTGACAGAGACAGCACACAAAGCAGAACAGAGCTCATCAAAGTTGTTCTGGTTTTTGTTATTTCGTTTTTCAGATATGAAGCCTGGACGGAGCCAGCCTTGGACTCTCCAGCTAGCAGTTGAGGAGGAAGAGCCAAACCAAGGGGCATCGTGTCCCATCTACATCGCGTCTTCATGGGGTTCAGAAATACAGAGAGGAGAGGGAGTCAGAAGGGCTGGCATGGCTGGGGGCACGACCCAAAGACGAGGGGTCTCAGCAGGGCTTTGAAGAAGAAGTAAGGTCCATGTGGGCCGGGGAGAAGGGCTGACGTTCGGGGTCCCCCAAACCTACAAATCCACCGTCCCCATTTTCTCGTTAGCGTTTGTCAGCACCAATGACTCTTAAAATTCTGCACAAATGAAAACAAGAAAAGCAGTTCAGTGATGAAAGATAATTATTTCAGTGGAAGAGATTTTTGTTTCCATAATCTCCTCTTTGTGTAGAGCTTGCTCTTGGCTATGTCTGCAGCCCAGAGCCTTTGCTCCGTTTACTTTAAAAGAATAAACCACTGTTTGATTGGGTTTCTCATCTTCAGTAAACCCTGGTCTCTCGATTCTCAGTTCCAGGAAGGAAAAATGAAAGAACGAGGCTCTTTAAATATCCGAGCAGTGGTTGCTTCCATACAGACACACGCAGCCTCCGCATTATATAGAGGCGTGACTCCCGAGCGTGGGTGAGAATTTCCCAGCCCGCAGCTTGATTTGGCAGGTGTTTCCCAATTGACCCAAATCACTTTTTATCTGGCCCTCAATTCGTTTGGTTTTTCTGGTCGTGTTGAGCCGGAGCGTGTGTTTATTGCAAAAGGTCATTCACCTATTCCACAGTTCAAAGGGACACTTTTGTTCACCGAAAGCATCACTGTAGCGGGACATGCAGACACAGCGAAGGAAGGTGAGTTGGAATTGTGGGTGCAACTGGTAGGAAAAACTGGGAGAATCCAGCACAAAGCAGGAAAAAAAAAACAAATAAAATAAAAGCATCACCTCTCCCTCATATGAGGGAGAGGAGATGCAACATGGGGGGTTGAGGGGGTAGGAGAAGAGTAAATGAAACAAGATGGGATTGGGAGGGAGACAAACCATGAGTGACTCTTAATCTCACAAAACAAACTGAGGGTTGATGGGGGGAGGGGGGTTGGGAGGGGGGGTGGGGTTATGGATATTGGGGAGGGTATGTGCTATGGTGAGTGCTGTGAAGTGTGTAAACCTGGCGATTCGCAGACCTGTACCCCTGGGGATAAAAATATATGTTTATAAAGCTGTAAAAAAAAAAAAGAAAGGATGAATCCCCAAGTTTTGTAGCAACATGGACGGGACTGGAAGAGATTATGCTGAGTGAAATAAGTCAAGCAGAGAGAGTCAATTATCATATGGTTTCACTTATTTGTGGAGCATAACAAATAGCATGGAGGACAAGGGGAGATGGAGAGGAGAAGGGAGTTGAGGGAAATTGGAAGGGGAGGTGAACCATGAGAGACTATAAACTCTGAAAAACGATCTGAGAATTTTGAAGGTGCGGGGGGTGGGAGGTTGGGGGCACCAGGTGGTGGGTATTGTAGAGGGCACGGATTGCATGGAGCACTGGGTGTGGTGCAAAAATAATGAATACTGTTATGCTGAAAAAATAAAAAATTTAAAAATAAATAAATAAAAGCATCGTTCAAAGCATTGACATTTTTAAATTGATTTAATTTTATTCCATTAAACAAACAAACAAATGGAGAACCCCTCCTCAAAAAAAGATACCAAAGCAAAAGCAAAAGATCTATTCCCCAGCAAACGACATTCTTCCGCAGTAACTAGGCACTACATCACTGCAACTGTGAATACTTCTCTCGTTCACGCTCCTCATCTTCTGCACTGACAGCATCTTCCAGTTCCTGATTTAACTAATCAGGAGCAAATGAAAAGTCGGAATTTATAGAAATTTCATTTCATACATGGATCATAATAGAGTCTCGATTTGCACTTTGGGGTTCACTGGAGTGGATGAACCCATTTCCCACCAGTCAGCTTCCCGGGAACCAAAACCAGGATGGCCCCAGAGTCCGTGTTCTACCCTGCAAAAGCCATTCTTATAGCCAGGACGAGGAAAAATGTTGCCAAAACATAGCAGGATTCTTTGATATGATTCCATCTGATGGAAACCCTCCTTGGCCAACAATGTGGCTATCTTCAGAGGAAAAATGGTCGCTACTATTCGATTTTACCGTATCAAATATTTGATTCTCAGGAGGTTTTTGTAATTTCACTACTGTGCTTTTTACCGATGTTTGGCCCACAAAAATGTTGAAGTTGACAATGTATATGCCACCTTCTACCTGGGTCCACGGAGGCCTCGAGACAGAAAGCAGAGCCCCATGGAAGCCGGGAAAGCTCTGAATGAACTCCACCCCGTTTGTCATGTGACCTTCAGATCCCTGTTTCCTCAAATGTGGAACTGGGGCGGGTATCGGATCTACAGCAGGGCGCCCGTGACCGCTGGCTGGAGAGAGGCACTTGGGCGGTGCCAACCAGCCCCTTCCTGGGGAGAAACCACCACCTTGCTCCAAGGGGCACACGCACTGACAAGGTGTGTGTCTAGACCCTTCTGGGGGCGCCAGGGCAGCAGAAGTCAGGCGTCTCGATCCCCACATTTTTCTCACTAACCGACCCCGTCTCTCATTAGGCTCACCCTGAAGATGCGGACGGAGGGCCCTGCTCTCCTCTGGAGCTCTAGAGCCAGGGTCGGGGATGTGAACCCCAGAGTGGCAGTGGGCTCCCATCCAGCCTTTCCTGTTTACACACTCGGATAAACGTAGGTTGTGGCCAAAAGCAGGGCACCAACTCCAGGGGCACGTACCAAACGGAACCTCAGATACAAACCAGAACAAACTGCCCTGATTTGCTGAACCCCAAACAGAGCCCAATTCAAAGCTTTTATTTTTGAAACTATGAACAGAACCACAGTTTCAGAAACACCAGGAAAATAGTCTCAACGAGACAGGACTGCAGGAAAGAGGTCCGCAGCCTCTTTTTAGGGCGAGAACACTGTGTCTTATTCCTCTTGCTAAAATCGCTGAGTCTGTTATTCACACGATAACCTAAATAATGCGACGGGCCCTGCATGGAGCCCTGGCCCATCTTCCTGAAGATCCCTCCGTCAAACGGGGATATGATCAGTGTTACCAATTTGGGTATTTCTATGGCGTCTATTCCAGTGACATATTAAATCTATGTCTCTATGAGAGCAGTGCATTGATTTTTTTACAGCAGGATTTTTTTTTTCAGCTCCGAGAACAGCTGACGGCTGCAAAACGAGCAGATGGCCACAAGGAAGAATCTGCTTGGTTGATAAGATAGTTTAAAAGAAAAATCACCTTATCACATCTCCTGAATAACGTCAAACTAGGTCACGAGCAATGTTCGATCGGACCGTCCAAGATACTTGACGTATCGAGGAAGCCCTCCAAGGGGAGGTCCTGACAGCTGGCACACGTTTCCTTCATCCGTTGTTTGTTTGTTTCTCTTTAGGGGTTTTGTTGTTGTTGTTTGTTTGTTTGTTTTAGATTTTATTTATTTTGGAGAGAGAGAGAGAAAGAGGGAGGAGGAGCAGAGGGAGAGGGATGAGCAGACTTCCAGCTGAGCGTGGAGCCTGATGCAGGGCTTGATCCCAGGAGCCGAAGGAGGTCATGCCCTGAGCCAAAATCAAGAGTCAGATGTTCGAGCGACTGAGCCCCCCAGGGGCCCCCATCCCTTTGTCTAGAAAGCCTGGCCCATGGCCAGGGCAAGCAGCCTGGGCAGTGAGCCGGCCCTTCCCGTCCGTTGCCACAGCGACCGCACGGTGGTCTTTATGATGATAGCATGTCCGACCCAACGACAACGGAGTCCACAGTAACCTTCATAAAATGCGGACGCCCCAGGATGCAGTGCGAGCACTCAGCCAGCCCCTGAGCCCGAACACACTGAAGTCCTTTTGCAGATCCTCAAAACATGTGACATCCCAGGTTTATCAGAGGAAAAAGATTCTCCTCAGGAAAGAGATCATTTTCCTGATCTGAGAAAACAGCCTTCCAGACGGGCACGTCTCCTCTTTGAGGTGATGGGTGGCCTCCGCCTTGAACAGCAAACCCGCAGATTAATGAAGATAGTAAAATACAGCCCATCCTCCTGCCTACAGGTATAATGTTTTATTCATAAAAGAGCTCCGTGAGCCTTGATTTATATGGACTTTCATTATTAGGCAAAATTCAGTCACAAGGTTTCCACTCCTCCCTCCAGGCTTCCTTGAATTCAACTCCCTGTCGAATGGGGATGGGCTTTCTCCCCTGGTGAGGGATAATTCCGGAGAAGAAAACAGCCATAGTGCAAGGCGTGCCCAGTGCCCACCCCCACAGGTGACAGGGGCCATCATTCTTGGAGGAGATGGGCTGCCTCCATTGGGGGCGGTCAGAGATCCAGAACTTTGCGCTTTATGTCCTCTTTAGAGTGCAAATGTTTTCCACTCAGTCCCTGAAATTCTCAGAGACGTCAGGCTTCCCCGGATGGGAGTTTGGTCCCTCCTGATCGTCCCTTTTATTCTCCGGTGTTCGACTTAGTCAGGGTCACAGCCCTCATTCCTGCCTTCACTTGGTTCAGAGCCGTACATGGAGCGGGAGCAGAATTTCAGGGAGGGCATAAAGTCATGTAAGGCCCCTCAAAACTGCGATTCTTTGTAACTCTTCTGGAGCAGGATGTACGTGTCAGGCACACGTCTGTGCGGAGCAATCAGGACAGCGGGGCAGGGTGTCTTGGGATCTGAAGACGGGTATTCAATCTTCAGGCTCTCCCTGAGTTACGTGCTTGCCAACAGCATCGGATAGGAAACCCCTCCAGCCACACCAGGGTACCTCCAGGCCGATCAGAGCAGAGGGGAGCTGGGCAGGGACCTGACCAACACCCCACCCCACTGAGCCGCCCCTCCCAAGAAAAACAGAGGGTCGGCGGTGCCTTATGCAACTTCTGAAATTAATTTGGTGCTTAACATGGGAGGTGGACCGACACAGGGATTACCTGAGGTCGCCTTTGTGCGAACAAAGGCATCTCTTGAGCGTGGTGAATTGGGGCGATGGCCCTGGGCCCAGAGCGGGGATCCGAGAAAATCACCCAGGGCAACAGCTAGGCAGCGAGTCTTCCACGACTGCCAGAAGCTCCGGGAACATTGGAGGGAAAGGGAATTTATACGTCATCCCATTTAGAGCAACAACATCAACATCAACAACTCCGTGTTCCAAGGGCTGCCCAGGAGAAACCCGCCCCAGGTCTGGAACGAGCTGGAGCCGGAGGCCAGCACTCGTGACCCCTTCCCGGGGCCCCCCAGAACAAGCTCCTGGCTCTCCAGCCGCACCGCTGCACCTAGCCAGGTGGGCCCCAAGGAAGAGGCGGCTTTCTCGCCAAGCCTGGGCTTCCTCCTCTGGAACGGAGCATCTACCTCCTAGGCTTTGCAAGGATTCAACGCCAGCACATAGTAGATGCTCAGTAAGTAACACTCCCCATTACCCTCCTCCTCCAGGCTGCTGTCTGTGCGAGAGGGGAGTCCATAACTGAGAAGCAAAGGGCATGGGAAAAGACGACTAAGCCCTCTGTCCAAACAGGGGCCCCAGGGACCTGAGCGTAAGCCCAGCGGAGGAGCTCTGTGGCTTGGAGCTCCGTGGCCAGGCCCGCCTTACCTCACCCCACCCTTGGACATGGAGGAACATCTGAAAGCAGGGGGAAGCTTCAGGAGGGAGGGACATGTGAGAGGCCCCTAACAGTGCACCCTAGCGGCCCCTCCGCGCCCCCGCATCTCTGGTGAAAGGGAGGCAGACACCGGACGGGCACTGAAGGGCTGAGAGTTTCCCACGCACAGGCCTCCTTCTCCGGTGGAGAAGCTCCGCCTCGCATGCAGCCCAGAGAGGGTCCAGTCCCTGCTCGCGGAGCTGGAGAGGGCGAGGAACCCAGCGTGCAGGGTGGAGAGAGGCGGCCCATTCCCGGGAGTATCATGGGCCGGGAGTCCAGCAGGGCAGGCACCTCAGGCCAGCAGTCCCGCATGGGGTCCCGGGTGCAGCATGGCGGCCGCACTTGGGACGTGGCTGATCAGCAAATTCCTGGCCACCGCAGACTCACTGAATTAGAAACTCCAGGCAGGACTCAGCCCCAGGTCTTCCCGCACCCTCCAGGGGAGACCAGTGCAGGCCCCCACGGGAAACCGCTGCTCTACATCCATCTGGGAGCTCCGTTTCCTGAGCCCATGAACTCCTAACTTTTTTTTTCCTTTTGCTGAGATGTTGATTATAATAAGAAAAACAACATCAAGATAGTTTTGGGTTATTTTCATGGTTAAAAAAAATGAACAGTCTTTTTTTTTTTAAGATTTTATTTATTTAACAGACAGAGATCACAAGTAGGCAGAGAGGCAGGCAGAGAGAGAGGAGGAAGCAGGCTCCCCGCTGAGTAGAGAGCCCGATGTGGGGCTCCATCCCAGGACCCTGAGATCATGACCTGAGCTGAAGGCAGCGGCTTTAACCCACTGAGCCACCCAGGCGCCCCTGAACAGAGTCTTTTTGTAAACTGCACAAGAACATAAAGATTTTGTAATGATAAACTTTTCCGCACAAGGGTCCCTTCAAGGTTGTGTCTAGTTTTGTTTGTTTGGAGTGGAGGCAAGGCATCGCCTGGACGTTTGCAGGAAAGAGGCCATCTGAGGCCTCACAGATGGGGCCTGTCTCTACCGGTGGGGGCAGCGCAGGGCTGGGCGCGGGGAGCGTGCGGTACCCGTTCCTGACCCCACCAACCAGAAAGCAGCCCGCAAAGCAGCCAGGCCGCAGGAAGGTGGGCGGAACCAGACAGTGCGGGTCCGGCCCTGGGATAATTCCGTCTTGGAAATGAGGCCATACTCCAGCCAAGAGAAAATTACAGAAACTGAAGTCTTCGCAGAAGGGCTGGAAATGAGGTGCCTCCTCAGACTGCCCAACAGGTTGGGAGTCAGGGGCCCCAAGATCAGCGTGAAGAGGACAGGGGACAGGGGACCTGCTGGCTCACAAGGCAGTCAGCCATCCCAGAGAAGAAGGCTGTGGCCAGTGGCTTACAACACCTCCCCCAGGTCAGAGGCTGTGGCTTACGAGAGTCCTTGGGATCCGAGGATCAACAAGGCCGGTGAGCTCCCGCGGAGCGTGGAGACCGTCACCCAGCTGAGTGGGAGAGTGAGCACGGAGATGTCGCAAGCAGCGGTCCGGGGGTCGGGGACGAGGGGTAGGCTGTGGTGTGGAACGTGGATGGCAGGTGTGTCCTGCAGAGCCTGGGGCGGGGCTTGTCCTAGGACCCGGGGAGGAGGAAGTACAAAGCCACGATGTGGGGTAACCTATGGGCCAACACCCTCGGAGAAGTGGGAAGATCATGGGTACAGGGCTGTGTGTGTGAGAGAGTCAGAGACAGAGACAGAGACAGAGGGAAATCGCGTGGCTTGGGGCTGAGGGGAGCTGGACCCCCCGTTTTCTGACTCCCGGGCTCCAACCATGTCCCTCACCACGTCTCTCCAGAGGCATCCATCTGTGAACACAGCACGTGTGTGAGGCACCAGGCCTTGTCACTGTCTCTGCACAGACAGAGGGGCAACTCCCTGGGGGGTGTTGTTGGGGGTAGGGATGGGGCTGGGGCTGTAACTCCCACACCATTAGGTCCACCAGCCCCTCAAGCCACCCAGATGCCCTCCCTGGGTCGTCACCTCTCTGCAGGTCACAGTTCTCGCGGCAGAAATCGGGGGCCGACACCGCCCTGGGAGCTTCACCCACAAGGACACGGGACAGAACCCGGGATGGCAGAAGCTCAACGCCAAGTGGAAGAGACCCTCAGCCGGGACGGCACGGGCTGTGCTTGGGGAGGTGAACCCGGGGGCGCCCAGTGGCAGATACCTGGGATATGAGGAAGGTTCCATCACAGGAACAAGGAGCATCCCGGAGGGAGCGAGGGTGGTGTGAGCATGAGGGACACGAGGAGCTGGGCCTTCTGAAGACGGCCGGCAGGTGTCCCAGCAGAAGCAGGAGGACACAGGGTCCGGAACACCCACAGCACTGGACTTGCCCAGAGCAAGACTCAAAGTCCCCCGGGACACGATGCCAAGCTGGCGTTTGGGCGGCCACAGGGGTGCCCTGGGGAATGCGGAAACCGAACTCCGCCAGCGTGGGGACAGATGGGAAGGACCCCACGCTGGACGCTGGGGGTGTCATAGACAATCCAGGCAGAGCAGGGGTGCGTGGAATTCCAAACAGAGGCAGTGAGGGGCAGTTTCTAGAGGCGACCCTTTCACCGTGCCAGACAGGGTGTGCGAAACTCCCCGAAAATGCATGCCAACTTTGCACACGTGGGCAGATATGTTTTCCTCTGGGGGGAGAAGTTTAATTCTTAAAGAAGCATGTGACCCAAGAACATGTCTATGTCTGACTTCGGAGAGTTTGATGGGTAGGCCTGGGCGTCGTATCTGATGATGCTGTAGGACATCCACGCTCCTGGGCCCCCCACGGGGTGTCTGAGGACCAGAAGCAGACGTTGCTTATCTGAGGCACGGAGAAGGCAGGAGTCAGAATGCGCCCCCCCCCCCCGACTGCCCCACTGTCACAGGTCAGCAAGTCCTTATGCTGCTTTAGTTGGGTTAATAGTTCAAGCACTGAACGAAGCCACCTGAGTCCGATAGAGGGAAGACTCGCTGGCCCTGCTCCATCACACGCCTCCCCTTGGGGGACCCTGGTCTCCGCCAGAGGCCGGTCCTGGCACAGGGATCGTGGGTTGCAGCCTACCCAGGTCAGGGTCGGAGACCTCAGCCCAGGAAATGAGCCACAGTCCCACCCCAAGCCAGTGCCCTGCGGCCTCCAGAGCCGCAGGACGGGGCCTGCTCCCCGCATTCCAGAGGTGGCCTGCCTGGGAACAAAGGAAGCATGAGAAAGCCAGCGAGGCAGCAACGCCCGGTCTACACCGCTTTCAGCTGCTTTCAGCTGGGCCCGAACAACAGCGCCGGGCCAGAGCCCCCGTGGGTTCCCACCAGAGGATGCATTGCAAATTAAAAACCACAGCCCTCCCGTCAGAGGCCGTGTCTAAGCACTGAAGAGGACGGCTACGGTGGGGGGCAGATGAAAGGCCTGCAAGCACCTTGGGAGCTGCCCCCAGACAAAAGCTCGTCTGTGCCTTTAAACAGGAGCGGCTGTAAGTGTCCCAGGTTTCCTAACCCGAGAGCAGCGCAGTGATGTGGTTTGGAAATTAACCTCCCTTTTCTCCCCACTGCTGTTTTACATATTAATTAAAGTGTTTTCCTCGGATTCCGGAGCGCCTGCAGGCTGGCTGGGTGCTGCGAGCCTCTGTGTTCCCAGCCCCTCCCTCCCGGGTTGCACGGAGTTCAAGGGTGAGGATGTGCCTGAGCAGGCGGCACCCCCTCCCCCGCCCCCATCCTACGGGGCCCAGGTCTCCCCGCGAACTCTGGAAAGGCATGGCTGCTTCCCCGTGCGACTTACCTCCCTCAGGAGCCTGTTTCCTCCTCTTTTCTCCCCCACCCCCCACTCCCCGCAGCGCTGGGAAAAGGTGCTAACAACTCACAGGCTGTGGAAGAGTTTGTTGTAATTCATTCATTTTTGGAGAATCCTGATGGCCTGACGTTGAAGACCAGGAAAGGTCCAGCTGCCGCCTTGTGAATTCTTCAAGAATTAAGAAGCGTGAGGGCAGCCTGTTCCCCGTCTGACTCTGTGTCCTGATCTGCAGCTCCGAGAATCGTTTTTAAACACCAAAGAATGCTAGTGGCACTTAAGATACTCAATAATGCCAACACTAATTTTCTAGCTAAGTACAAATGGTTAGGATAGCTGAGACCCAAGAAAATAAAATTAAGTCCTAGTTACTTCCGTAGGTTTGGGTCACTTTAGTTCAATGCTTGCTTTTCAATCTTGAATTATAATTTGGACGGTATCCACGAAGCTCTTGGATTATGCTAAATAAATGTATTTCTTGGGATTTTAGAGAACCTGTTTGTTTCCTATAAATTCAAGTGTATGGTGACTTAAACTATAAAATGCAAAATGATGGGACAATTGGTAATCTATAATGAGGGCAATTAAGTTTATATACCAAAGGGCAGTTTATTCCAAAACTTACATAACAGATTTTTTACATGTGGAAGTACGTTCTGGTATAAATAAGTGAATCCAGCTGATCTGTTGAAAATAAGATCAAGCTACTCTATTTCCTGACTTGGCACTTAATTGGAAAATCTAAAAGGGATCCGTGAAGGTCGGGATTCATTTTAAGGAAGGTTTCACGTGCCAGGGAAGGTGGCCCCTGCACCACTGGTCATCTGAATCACCAGAAATGCCATCCTCGTTGTCTTGCTCCTTGGAAATATGTCTGCGGCCCACCTGTCCTGAGTGTCATGTGTGTGCAGCTGGATGGCAGGAATCCTGGATTGAACTCGTTCAGTGAGAGAATGCGGTGTCCCTGTGACCATGGGCCCCAGGACAGAGCCTGCTTCAGGACTGGAGGGGTCAGGGCCCACCGATGTTTCTGCGCTGAGAAGGAAATGGGACTCATCCTCGCCGGGCCTCTTCCAGCATCAAGATTCCAGAATGTCAGTGCTGTTTCTAACAGAGCACTGTCCCAGGTCGTCAGGACAAAGGATTCACAGAGGTGTTCTGAATGCCCGCTGGCCACACCAGGCACTCTTCGAGGGTCTGGATACCCAGGAGTGGCCACCTCACGTACATTCTGGGAGGAAAGACGGACAACACACAAGATGAACACGGGAAACCCGCTGTGCTGTAATGAGAGGCGCGTGTGGGAAAGAAACGAAATAGGAAAGGCGTCTAGGAACTATTGAAGCGATGGCTGGAGTTTTTATGTGGACAAGTAGCCAGGACAGGAGCCTGCATCTTACCATGCCCGGGACAGTTCCTGCAACAAGGACTTGGGCTCACCTGGGGGATTTGGGGAGGCAGCTTAAAGCCCAAGGGGCGAGCCCAGTGGGGAGGGGAGGGGAATGCAGAGCGGGGCAGGGAAGGGCCTTGGGTGGCTGAGCCAATGGAGCACCAGAGGAGGGTCAGCTCCGGGAGCTCAGCCCAGGGCTCCCCAAGACCGTGCATGGGGAGCCACCCTTGGGGATTGGGGTTGCTTTTCAGGACACAGAAGTTTGCTCTGAGCAAAGCCAGGACACATCTGACCTCTTTGCTTCTGAATAGAGAATCAAGGTTAAGACAAAGGGCAGGAGCCCTGTGATGAAGGACAACAAAATCCAGGGAGGGAAGTGAGCCGGGGCCCCACGGGGGTGGGTGTCACACCCGGGTGGAGAGCCTGGCTTCCGTGGTCAAGCAGGAGGACCACCACCTCTGCTGTCCCGAGCACCTGGGAGGACGGAGATGCCATGCAGTGGGCTGGGGCAGCTGCAGGACTGTCCGGTGGAGGGGAGGCGCTCAGCCTGGAACACAGTAAGCTTCCGGGGCTTGCCAGTCCAGTGCATATGCTGGGAGGCGGTGGGTAGTAATGTTAGCGGGTGTGCACAGGCGACAAGTGTAGCTGCAGTCCCAGGCTTGCAGAGGGAGGCTCTGAGGTGTCAGTGAAGGAGCAAGCCCAGCAGACTAAGGACAGTGGGCAGAGATGAGACAGAGATGCTAACAAGCGTCTTCTGGAAATCAAGTGCAGACTTGTGTAAGGAGGAAAGGTCGGTGGTGTCAGGGGTGGTCACCAGGTCAAAGCTACCTGACTGAGACATTGAATGGAGGGAGACACATGGGAGGAAGACACCTGGGAGGGAGATGAGATGGAGGGAAATGGAGAGAGATGGGGAGAGATGGGAAGAGACGGAGATATATGGGGAGAGATGGAGAGATATGGGGAGAGATGGAGAGATAATGGGGAGAGATGGGGAGAGACAGGGAGGGTTGGAGAGAGATGGGAAGAGATGGAGAGATGGGGAAGAGATGGGGAGAGATGGGAGAAGGGAGGGAAGAGGTAAAAGGAGGAAAGGAAGTACAAACAACTCTCCTTTTGTTTGCCTGCTCATGGCTTTGCTTTTATGACACCAAGTGGAACCTTACATACGGGGTGGGAATGTGAGGCATCGGACTTCTTGGAACAAGGGTATCTTTGTACCTGCTGCTGATGGTGTAGGCAGTGTGGCTGTGGGGGCTGATTTTCCTTCACCGAAGATATCTTGGCCTTGGGGAGGGAAGGCTGGACCTACGTCCCACACATTAAACTGTCATTTTATTTCTTGTAAAGTCTTTGCATGTTCAGAATAATGCATGCGTGTCGCATGGAGCTTCACAGAAGTTTCGGTGAATGAGGGAATGCAGGTGGACGGCTTCTCAAAGCGCCCATGGTGTCCGCTGGTGAGATCTTCTGAAGGCACAGCTGGGCCTCCCTGATGAATAGGTTTGTTAAACCCAAGAGGCCAGAAAAACGTGACCCACGCTTTTGACATATTTGCTGGTGTTACCCATAATCACATTTTGGAAGAACAGAGCCGCCGAAACATACAGCACAGAGTATAGCTAGGTTCCCCCAAACTAGCCCCAAAACTCATTTGTCAAATCCCAACTTCATTCCCTACAGTGCAGCCTTTTCATACCAACCCACAATTCCACAAACAAATGACTTCGAAGACCCAAACACTCACATTCTTGGAGAGATCCTGCAGTGTTGGTACAAACAGTCTAATCAGCGACAGCCCGCCACCCCAGCAGCTTCCAGCCACCCTAAAGCCGCGGGCTCCTTAGCAACCACATGGCGGACCTCTCCAGGCTAGTCTCTTGGAGTGTTTGCGCATTGCTGCAGGGATTATCCCTGAGCTCTAAAACGGTGGCTGCCACTGTGCTCATAATCGTAATTTAGTATTTCAAGGCCATGTTCTAAATAATTACAATCCGTGAGAGTCGAGGTTCCTGGCAGATGGGACGGTCCCTTTTCCTGCTCTCTGAGTAGAAGG
The DNA here is from genome assembly GCF_902655055.1 of Lutra lutra. Taxonomy (NCBI): domain Eukaryota; kingdom Metazoa; phylum Chordata; class Mammalia; order Carnivora; family Mustelidae; genus Lutra; species Lutra lutra. The sequence continues at coordinate 198,307,222 of NC_062280.1, forward strand.
ATAAAAGAGGTGCCCTGATTCAGAGGCAAACGTGGGCCAAAGGAGTGCCGAGTGTCAGTAATGGGTTCGAGGGCGTCAGGGAAGTCTTCCTGGAGGCGGTGACAGTGGAGAAGGGCCTGGGAGGAGGAGGGGCCAGCCAGCTTTTACCAGTGGGAGCGGGGACCCAGGAGCCTGCAGACACGGGGTTGTATCTGTGGCCGGTGGCTGTGGCTCAGGGACTGTGTGGAACGGCCGTCGCTGATTGGGCCGCCATGGATTCTCAGGGCTGGGAGCACCAGAAAGCGGATTTGGGACTCTATTCCGGCATCAGGGGATCCACAGAAGGGGTCAGCAGCGGAGACTGGTATTACCAGTGACATGTTATCAGGAACGGCAGGGAAGGAGGGTCCCCTGCCATCTCCAAGAGCCAACTCCACGGGCTGAGGGGCAGCCCCAGGCCTGCACCAGCAGCTGCGCCTCTAAGTTCTAGCCTCGCGGGCTCCGAGACAATGGTCGGGACGTGGAAGTGCTGTCCAGGGGAGACAGCAGCCCCTCTCCGGACCCGTGGACGCCCGGACGCCCTCGGAGCCCCAGATTCCTGCCTGTGGCACACAGCTGCCAGGGCAGGGGCAAGGCTACCAGGAGGAAGAAGGAGCTCACGGACCACAGGCGACAAGGGGTGAAGGATGAGGGTAGCTCAGCAAAGGGGGCAGGGCTCGGTGTGCACAGGTCACAACGACACAGACTGCGCTGCAAGCCTGGCCCCCGCCCTGCCCGGCCCCCAGCACCCCTTCCTCTGCCCCTCCCCCATGCACCCCTGCCCTGGCTCTACCACCCTGGCCCCCCACACCCCTGCCCTGTACCACCCACACACACTCCTGTACCCGCTTCACCTCGGGCTCCCTTCTCCCCGTCCCTGCCACCTTCGCACTCCCTCAACCCTGTCCCTGCTCCACAACCCTGTCCCCACCAGGGCTGCCCTCACCCTGCACCCCTGCCCCTGCTCCACCACAGCGCCCCCCCCACCGCACCTCTGCTCCCCCCCTGCACCCCTGTACCTTTGCCCCTGCTCCACCGCCTTGACCTCCTCACCCTGCCCCTGCCCTGCCTGCCCCTTCACCCTGGGGCCCAGGAGCCCCTCTCTGACTTTCCCTCCCGCATTAGCTAGCAGCTGTCTCAAGGGAGACACGGGATGCCCGGTGTTCGGTGCAAGGCCTGACTGGTGCTGGTGCTCGGGAGTCTCCCTGTGACTTCACCGAGTGGGGACTGTCCCTTCCTTGGGAAAGGAGCTGCTGGGGGGGTGGCATGAGCTACTGTCTGGAGGGCTCAGAGGCCCTCCCCACAGCCATGTCAGGGCCAAAGCCAGATGCAGAGGTGGAGAGAGTGCAGGGGAGGCCACAGACAGATGGTGGGGGCTGCCCTCCTCCACCTGGAAACCGCCCTTCCGTCCTGGCCAAGGGGCACCACAGCGCTGGCCTCCCCTGCCTCCCCAACTCCTCACAGCGGAATCAGCCGCTCCAGCCTCCGGTTGTCTCCAGGGCCTTTGTTCTTTATGTGAAGTCCGGGGGACACAATCCAGTCATTGATTTGCTCCCGGGCTCCCGTGTCCCTCTCCCCGCCAGGATGAGGCTGAGGGCCACGGGGGCAGGAAGATGTCCTCGCCCGCGACAGGTGACAGGTGCCAGGTGCGGACCAGTGCAGAGGGGTAGTGCTCCGGCCAGCTGCGAAGGGGGAGGGGGAGGGGGAGAGGTGGGGCCAGGAAGAGGAGAGGAGAGGGAACACAGTGTGGAGGTGGGGCCCCCTGCACAGAGCTGGGGTTCCGGTGAGGACCCCCGTGAAGCAAAGTGAACTACAAGGGGGGGGGGGTGCAGAGGGGTTGGGTTAGGGGCGGGTGAAAACACCAGGATTTGCTGAAGGATATAATGTGGGGTGTGGACAGAGGTGGCCCCCAGCTTCTTGGCCTGTGTGTTTGGTGGGTGGGTGTGCCCCGTGTTGCAGGGAGCTGATGGATTAGCAGTGCATTGTGGGTGCGCAAGGGCATCAGGGGAAGGGCGTCAAGTTAACAAGCAGTGGGACAGAGAGCATCGCATATTTCTAGGACAGGGAGAGGAAAGGAGCCGTGTCACACAGACTTTAACCCTGAGGGAGGCTTTCCTCATCCCCCCACTCCCACCCCCGGGTTAGTGTCCCTGTCCTCTCTTGCCAAACACAGGGATTCTGGTCCCAAAGCAACAAGAAACTAAGCAGAGCGGGTTTGATTTCGTGATCGCTCCTAAGGACCGTGGGGAGAATTCGCAGGTAGGTAGGACGAAAGCTGAGCTGGGTCGTGATGGAGTCGGAACCCAGGGGCCCCAGGGAAGAGAGCGGCTCTTCCCACTACTTTGCCTGATGCGACGTGGCTTCTCGGGTCAACTGCAGAAGCCCATGTTTGCGTAGACCTCTGTGAAGACTGGGTGACAGACGGAGAGACTCCATGTCCTGGGTCGGGGTTTGACGGAGATCATTCCCACGGCAGGGTGACATTGGTGGGACGGTCGTGTGAGTCACATGGGAAGATCCAGGCCACCCTGCCTTACAGGCTGCCTGGTGGGACCATGGCCCTCGGCACCTCCGTGTGCGGATAACCAGGTACAGTTCCCGCATTCCCACGTCACGAGTTGACCTTGTCATTCCACTCGGGTTCACTAGCCCTATTCCTAGGCAAGGAGGGTTTGCAGAACAGATAAGGTAGGAGACGCTGCCGCGGAGAGCGAGCTCTTCGTCCTACCAGCGATGCTTTGCGTCCTCTGCCCTTTGCTGCCCCACGGACGGTCCCTACAGCATCAGCTGGAAAACATTATCATACGCTATTAAATGACATCCACTTGGGTTTTGCCAAGAAAGAGCTTTCGAAGGAGCTAACCAGACTCCTCAACTTTCAGTGAAAGGCTCCCTGACTTAGTCCCCGCGTGCACTGCACCCCAATGGGAAACTGTGCAGACAATCCCCTTAGTGGCTGATGGCTTGGCTCGCCCTTCAAAGAGTAACTTTGGGCCCCTTCGCTGTGCTGTGGGTGCCGCAGGGGCCTCCAGAGCTCTTCCCCTCCTCCTACTGCTCAGGAAGGGGGTCGCACCCCTCAAAGCCAGCCGGCCGCCCACTGCCATACGCAAATTAATCTGGGGGCACACATACGTCCAGGCTATAACAACAAATAAAGATTAGAAGTTATTTGATAGGAGACAACACAGAAACTATCGCAACAGATATTTTAAATTTATCTACATGGGCACTTTGGTGCCCATCAATGGTTACAAGGTCACACCTTGCTACCTGACCTTGAATGCAAAGGAAACAGAGTGAAAAGTTTGCTTTTCTTCCTTGAGTGTGGATTAGAGAGCATGAGACAGAGTGCGGGCCTGCGGGTTGGGAGGGGCATGAGATCCCCTTTCCCAGGAACTGCTCTTAAGCGTCCAACGAAAGCGAGCGCCTTGCAGTCTGTCTGGCCTCGGGGTCCCGCCCGAGTCACCAAGGGAACAGCCGTGGGTCCCTGTGAGCACCCACGCCGCGGGCAGCCTGCCTGGCACAGCTGTGCGCGCACCTCAGTGTAGACATTTACTTGGGGGGCTGAGCGCAGTTTCAGGCACACCTGCATGCCTCCAGGTAATCGGGAGAAAACTCAGTGGAAGGGAAACAACATACCTTTGCATAATTGGAACGTGGTGCAGAGGGGGTAATTACCTCTTCGGAATGGAGCAGCTTTGCTTCCTGTTGGAAAGGAGGCAGACACAGTCGAAGGCCCTCCTTAGGGCTTCCTGCTGTATTCAATTAGCTTTCAAGAGGATGCTGGAAAGGAGGCTCCGTTACCAGAGCCAGGATTTAGGAGATCCCAGAGAAACCCGTCCCCCTGCCCCGGGGGAGTGCCACCTTGTGATCCGGGTAGAACCCGAGGTGGGGAATGACGTGATCAGTTGAACTGGATTCGGCGTGTCACCAGGGCCCGGGTCAGACATGCCGCCTTCCCGTGCAGTGTTCAGAAGGGCACTGACACCGAGTAACTCCTAGGGGATTGTGGTGAGAAGAGGGAGCACACAGCTCTCCGAAGGCTGAGCCCCCCAGCCTCTGTGCACTCCGCAGGGACAATGGCGCTGCCCACATGGGACCGGCTCGGGCAGCCGGCTGGACCTCGTTGGTTCAGGCCCGAGCGCATGAAAGCAGGAAGCAGTTAACTTCGAGCCAAGAGCTTCGTGTTTTCAGAAAATGGACCAGATGGCAGGAAGGAGTGCGGGTTTGCTTTGAGAGCAGGAAACAAAGTCTGGGCCAGCCGCAGGGAAGAGCACGGACATCTCCAGCAGGTCCTAGAAAGCTCGGGTGGCTGGGGGGAGTGGCCAGTGCATATGCCGTCCCTTCCCATGCCCCTTGGGGAGGAAGCCCCCAGGGTGGGCCCCGCCCTGGAGTAAACCTGACCTGGGGCCACAGGATGGAGGAGCTGAGCCAGGCGGCACCGGCCCAGGCTCTCGCCGCAGGAAGCTCCGGCCGGCCAGCAGCTCCTTGTCTGGGTTCCCTTATCCCTCATACTCATTAGGGAGGGCCCGGCTCACTCTCAGCCTGAGGCTTCCCTCCCCCTCTGCAAGGACTCCGACAGGTGCATGAGAGAGCTCTGCAGAGATGGACCCCCACGTATGTCATCTTATGCCATTGCAAGTTAACCTGCCTCTGTTTCTTTTTAAGGGAAACCTGCTCCCCGCGGATGCAGCTCGACGCAGTTAAAAACCAAGCCTCTAATCTTACAAAGCTGCTGTGGGAGTGATTGCTTCTGGACATCCTCCGGCATCACTGGATGGCGGAGCGAGATGCCCTGTAAAACGGTATAACCACATGGCCTGAGAGAGGGCACGTTCCTAAAACCTTGTCTTTGCTTCTTTTGGCAGGACATGCCCATCTCCGCCCCTCAGCAAGGCAGTGAGCGTCCCCTGCGCGAATGAACCGGTGAGATCGCCGTGATGTTTTGTGCTTTAATTTCTTTGGACAGCATGGACATTTTTAACAGAGGTCACGGATGGTGATAACACACAAGATCCCAATAACGTGATAGCAGTAATCGCATCCATGGGTAAAGAAACTGCACAGCCTCGTAAGCTTGGATAATGCTGACTCATGAAATTAACTCTCTGAAATGTGGGTCAAGGGACCCAGCCAATCAGCACCCCGCTGGCATGGGGCCCGCCTCATTTCCACTCTGGACCTCAGGAAGCCCTCTGGGTGACCGGCCAGCGATGACACGGTGCAGGTACTGTCCGGCAGCAGAGACCAGCCCAGCCGCGCAGGCTGCGGACGGCAGCTCATCAGCACGTGTCCAGGTGACGGAGCGTGCTTGCCAGCTCCGACAGCCTCGGCTCCCACGCACTGCCCTTGACCATGTCGGCGAGGGGGTCCCTTGCTCCCAGCCCTTCTGGTGCTTCTGCAGGCGTAGCCTCCACTAGGAGACATACTGTTTCTGCTAATGTCCCGCCTGCCTCTGTCCTTCCCTTTCTCCTGGAATATATACTCACTGCGGATGAATAGCCCTTCAAAGCCAAGGCGAGTTTCTGTTTTTGCTTAGTGCTCTTCGGTCTCCTATTCTGCCCATTCTCTGTATTAGGCAGTAAATCAAAGCTGTTAACAACCATAATACACTTTGATAGATTATTTGCATAACTGGTTCTCTTTTAAACAAGAGACTAGCTCATTGAAAACCTGAAATGGCGGGGCAGGGACTGAGACTTTGGCCTCCTTGTTTCTCCAGTATGGCAAATCGGTTTCAGTCCCAGGGCCTTTGCACATGCTGGTCCCTTGGACTTTGATGCTCTTCCTCTGAATCTCCACCCAGAGGGCCCCCTCAGGGCTCTGTTCAAGGGTCACCTTCTAAGAGAGAGGCCTTTTCTGGCCACCAAAGAAGGTAATGCTCCTGCCATTTCCCCCAAGCTAGCCTCTCTATACTGTTCCCTGTCCTATTCGTCTTCAACTCTTGTTTACTGACTTGCTTGTCACTGGAAGTTCTGTGAGTGCTAGGACGCAGGTTTCCTCCCCACACTGCATCCAGTGCCTAGAAGAGTGTGCAGCACAGAGGAAGACATACGGTAAACATTGCTGAAGACACAAACGGTGGAGAAAAGAAAGGTTCTCAGTGACATGTTTCAAATACGCAGGCACATATAGTGACATGGCTTCTCAATTATTTGAAGACAAACACCTTCATAGTCAGACAGGGACGGTCATACTTCTCTCTGTCTTCTAAGCGGGAAAAACTGAGTGAATTTTCTGCTCTAGTGATTCTTGTCATGAATTAGTGTCGAATGAACTTCCCCATTGCCTCCAGGTAGCTGAGTGAGTGAGGGACCAGAGCTAAGGGTCTCCCACCAGAATTGAGGTTCACGTGTCATCTCAGTCATTTTAAATGCGTGCATTTTTCCCTGAGAAAGCGGAGGTGTTCTCACAACATAAGCTCATACGTTGTTAATAGACCTGTCCCTGTGTGTATTTCCTTTCCAGCACTGCACAGGTCACAGTAAACACGTGTTAGTTAAACCATCACTCTGCTATGGATGATGCTTTCAGTGCTTGTCCATGAGCACCACGACCCTTGGGACTAAGTCCTTCATTCAGTTCGGAATCATGCCGAGTTTAAAAATCTTTGAGAGAAAAGGAAACCTAATAAAAGGTATATATTTTAAAAATCAAACCCCATGATCCTGTTATGCAAAGGAAGCAGGTGTTTTTGAAGTCAGATCTACATACACGACGTGTCCCCCTTCTTCCTTAGAATGAGAGACCTGTCACATTTCGGGGCGTGATGCTCCCAGTTCCAAGTCTGTCCCATAGCTTCTCCTGCAGCTTCTACATGTGTCTAAAGTCTAGCCTGTGAGGCTCAACCAGAAGGTTCACTTATAAAGCAGCTGACTTCATGCCCCCTTCATCATTTTTGTTGGAAAAGCACGTGTGATGGCTGGAGCTGCAGAAGCCACATTGGGCCATGAAGAAAACCTGAAGACAGAAGACGTGCACTGGGGATGGCAAAACTTAATGACAGAAGGAGCTGTGATCCTGGGAAACTTCATGAAATGTCCTCATTTTACCTGAGAGAATAAACCCTTCGTTTGAACGATTGTTGCTTTGGTTTTTCTAGTCTAGGGAGCTACGTGTAATTCCTGCACCCGTTAGGTATTGAGAGAACACTGGGATTAAATATCGGTCACTTATTATAATTCAGATGTATTTTAATTCCCTTAGTAAGATTATGCATTCATAAAGCTAATAAACAAGGTAAATTTTGAGAAATAACGCACACATACAGTATAAGCATTCAAAACTGATGAGGTCACTTGGACTGGTGCCGTTGGAAGTGTACAAGACAGGGTAGTCATTTAGAATCTTCAGCAAACACTTGGTCAGCCTACTCCCTATCAGGTGTTGCGTTAGCTCTACCAAAGTGCGGCGGCGAAGACCTGGCACTCAGAGCAAGAGCTCTGAGTGCCGACTCGCTGTTTACAAGCTATGTGACCCTGAGCAAGCTGCACCATCTCTCTGAGCTCCGGTGCTCCACACTTAGCCCTTGAGGGTTTGTGAACCCAGAGAAGTGAGTAACCAGCTCTGCTTAGGTGAGTTGAAATAGGTTGTGTTGTCATTAAGCCTGCTCACCCAATGTTTCTGGATCTCCTCCTTCTGGTCCATGGCGCTTCCCATCCCCTTCGAAGATGTGGACATAGCATGCGCTCGGGTCCATGAGAAATGAGCAGAAGTGATGACATGCCTCACTTCAGACTGTAAATTTTAAGGAACAGTGGACAATTTGCATTGTTTCCTACTGCGCAGTGGTCCTGGGAGCAAATCTGTGTGCCTCCATCCACCCCGGTCTCTGGTGACTACCGTAAGCTAGACCACGCTCCTCCCTCCACTGGCTCACGCTGGAGATGTCATTATGAGAAATACGCCTCTGAGATCCAAGGCTTGCTTCTCACTGCAGCATCACCTAGCTTATCCTGACCGGTCCAGCTGACGAAACCTGTCTTGAAGCCGGCGTACAGGTTTCCAGGTGAAGAAGGCACTCTCCACGCTCTAGGGCAAAGGGAACAGAGTCTTGAAAGGGTTCACACGGGTCATGAGTTCAGTGTAACTGTCACCAGCACTAGGAGCGTGCGGCAGAGAAGCAGAAGCTGAGTTCGGTTCGGGAGATGGGGAGCAGGGTGTATAGTCTGTGGCAACTTTCATGAGGCCAAGTCCCCAGAAATGATTCAAACTCGGAAACCATTCAGCTGAATCTCTGGATTCAATACATTAAGGGTTCTGAAATGAGTCCGTAACCCAAGTCAGAATAAGATCAAAAGCGGAATGAAGTCCGAAAGCCACGAACCAGGACCACGCAACACCGACGTGACACTAGCGCAATCCCAGCATAAGGAGCGGGTTAGACACAGTTGGAGGGAATTACTGACATGGAGAAAACTCTAGCCATAGTGAATACGGACGTGAAACGGGGAACAGTATCAAGACATTTACAGAGAAGGTAATGACCGGATATGAAGAAGCACCAGAGATAAAACCCATCCAATAATCATTGCCCCTAAATTACAAAACTCAATAAATTTCCAAATCAGAGGTTTCCAAAGGTATAATACAAGAATGTTCTCAACATGATTTCAAGCCCAGCAGGTCTTACTGGCGTCATTCTGTGTCCACGTGCTGAGCTGGGGGTGGCTCCCGGACTTCGGCAAGACTCGGGCGAGAACGAGCGGAAGGGGTGGCCGTGGTGGGAGCCGCGATGGGCCCGTCGAAGGCCATGGCTGTGTCGACCAGGCTCAGGACGTTGGACTCCCTTGAGAAAACGGGCTGGGGGAGGGGCGGGGCATCTTTAACCAAGATGGAGAGATGTTCGCGCGGATTTCATGAGCACATCCTGTCACTTTGGCTGCGCCAGGCTTTGTCATCTCTCGACGTTGTATTACTGGTGGTCGTCTAGCAGCAGGACTTGATAGCGTGGGGTATGGTCAGGACTGACCTAAGACCCTGATCTCGTCCTCAGGTTTTCAGACCTTTACTGCCGATTCTTTTTTTTTTTTTTTTTTAAGATTTTATTTATTTGAGAGGCAGGGCGTAAGAAACAGCGCGCGAGGGTGGGGGAGGGGCAGGGGAGAAGCAGACTGCCTGCTGAGCAGGGAGCCGGCGCAGGACTCCATCCCAGGACCCGGGGATCATGACCCGAGCCAAAAGCCGACACCTAACTGACCATGCCACCCGGGCGCCTTTCACTGCAGATTCGTAAACACTTCCTGGCTACATACTCACACGACAAAGTAAACGCGCGTAAAAATCCTTCTCCTGTTCCTGCGCAAACCCAGTGCCGAGTAGAGTCCCCGTCTTCAGCAATGCCAGGACCAGAAACGGCAGTGGCTCCATGGGCTTCCGGCCACGCTGCTCCAGGGGCGTCTGGGACAGCCGCCTCTGGCTCCCAGAGCTGAGCAAGGCCGGAGTTCGCGCGACCCGCCTGCTGCTCTCCATTCCCTTCAAAAACGTCCTACTTCTTCAGGCTTCCGAGATGTAAACTACAGTCCTTTCAGCGTCAGTGTTGGCATTCAACAGTCCTCGTTATTATCGAGTTATTCCTTTTGGGAAATGAACGTGTTTCTCCCACGGCCTTTCGTCCCTTTCTCTGGTGCTATCTTCTTCCAGGAAGGTCGGTGACAAATCTCTTATCATAGCCTCTAACAGCACTGATGGGGATAAATCACGGCAGCTCTCTCTTCCAACCCAAACAGTCCTTGCTTGTAGAGCTGCTGCAAAGGTCCAACTTTCCGTCCTTTGTATCCTGAGCATTCACAACATAGTGTCCAGCGGGGTGCGGAGCAACAGAGAAGCCCGTACAGGACTGGTGGAGTGAGTCCAGGGTCTGGAACACAATTCTGCAAACACAGGCTGGCATCACTGCTATGTCTTTGATCAGGCTAAACTCACCACTTTATTCCACAGGTACGTTCCTAGGAGCCCCCTTTTCGAAGCCGCCCAGAGATCGGGGGTGCATGCACCTTGAACGTAGAGGGCCTGTTTGAGGTCTACTTGCATTGGGAAGGGTTCTGATCACGGGTCCACTTTCTGCTGCCCGTGTAGCCGCGGCAGCCCTGCCCTGCGAAACACCACGCCCTCTCTGAGCTTGTCACCAGCAGCCAACACCACCTGGTGCCTGGCGTGTCCCGGGATGCCGACGGCTCCTAGGCGCAGGGGGTGAGCCTCGTTCAGTACAAACCAGCTGTGGGGATCTCCCTCCCCAGGGAACAACATCACGATGGTCAGGGACCCGGTTCTGGTCCATGGGAGTGAGGTCTGGCTGTTCTGGAACCATTTGCATCCCTTCCAAAAGTACCCAAGGACAAGCGACTGTCTTTATTGGATATTTTGACGGGAGAATACGCCCTATGGGGCTACTACACCCATCTTATAAGCACGAGGGGACAGTCTGAAAAAGAAAAGCCAAGATGCCAAGCGTGGCTGAGTAGAAGGTGAGAAGGTCCCGGGCCCCTGGTGAGGCCAGGTAGCTGAGTATATAATGCAGCCTTGGACCTTGTTACTGGAGATAACAAATCCCTTTACTGTTCAGTGGTTCTCAAAGGGCGGTCCCAGACCAGCAGCCCCAGCAGCCCCTGGGACGGTTGCTAGAAAGGCAAATCCTTGAGCCCCAGCCCCCAGATGACCGAAAAGAAAGTCTGGGGACTGACCATCCGGTGATCGGGTCTAACAACACTCGGGGTGATTCTGATCCGCCCGCGTGCTGGAGAGCAGACATCAGCCACTGCCCTGGGGTTTCTGTCATCTGTAGTAAACTCTGTCTTGTGAATACCCACACGGCACTTCACACCCCCTTTCCTGGGAAATGCAATCAATTTAACGTTTTTGTTCTACGTGGGGTCACCCGGGAATCTGTGACGTCTGAGATGGGCAGGCTGGAGAGAGGGGGCTGGGGCCTCTCCGGCAGCGTTCTTGAGGTGTAAGGAATTTCGTGAAAATTTAGAGCTTTTAGAGTTCCCGCCCTCGGTGAAAGGAGTGCACTCGGAAAAAGATGGGAAACCAACCAACCAACCAACCAACCCAGGAGGCACAGCTCAGGTCAGAGGAGCCCAGAACTCTCTACACGTCAGGGCAAAGGCCATGAGTCACTTGAGGGCTGGGCGGATGCTTCTAGCACGAAGTCAAGGAGGTACTAAGGACAGGCAGGCAGGAATCTGCCCGACAGCTCAACGGCGTCCTTCGGAGAGGCGGGAACGCGCTGCGGAGCAGGACAGAGCCAGGCTGCAGGAGAGAAACCCCGGCCAGATCCCAGAGGGACGGTCACGTTGCCCAGCTGTCGAGGGCACGAGGCCACACGGCCCTGTCTCCCGGATCACTGCCAAAGCAAGAATCGGAGACTTCACATCCCGCCGAGTTGTATCCATCAAAGAAGCGCGGGAGGGCGGCACAGGGGAGGAGTGATGGAGAAGACACAGGGCACATTTCAAGGCACCAATTATCATCCCTTGTCCTTCAAGCGGGGCATCAAAGCGCCGCTACGGTAAGTCCGTTGTGCTGGCTTCACCCAAATGCTCGCACACTCATCTCCTCAGACCTCCCTGCGCCCGCGGACGGACAGCCTGCTCCATACTGTCTGACGGGGGGGCCCCAGGTCCCGCAGGGCAGCTCGGATACCGGACCTCCGCGGAGGACGCCAGGCCGGGAGACCGGGAGCAAGACGCGTCTCCCAAGCTCACTACGGAGACCGTCCATGGGTCAGAACCACGCTCTTCCCAAAATCCAAAGAGGGGGATCTCCACCCTTCCCATCGTTCCGTCCTACGACACTTCGCCTTCTCCTCCGAGTTTCTCGATCACTTTCAAGCGAACGCTCCTGGCATTTGCAGATTTTGGCAGTGACTCCCCACTTCATTTGTGATGAGATCTTTTGAGTAAATCCATTTACCGATTCCTACTTTATGTGACTCTCCCAGAATGGCGACCATGACCTGCTCTTTTCATGGAAGTAGGTTTCACAGGCATCAGACCTGGCAGGCCATCTTCCCCCTGCAGCTAATGGGAGCCCCCCATCCCCGCCCCGTCGTGGCATCACATGTCCCACCTCCATCCGGCCGTCCTGCCACCTCCAAGTCCCCAGACACCCCTACATGGAGGACGTCAGTCTCAGGACTTAAAAACCAACATTTAAAATCGTCTTCCCAACTGCTCCGGTTCTACTTGCTCAAAAGAGGGAACACCCACATGTTGTATTCCTGTGACGTGAGGGTAATGTGGAGGGGCAGAAAAACTATTTCCAACAAGGAGGTCAAGTTGTTCTCGATAAAAATCAAGAGTCAGGGGCGCCTGGGTGGCTCAGTGGGTTAAGCCTCTGCCTTCGGCTCAGGTCATGATCCCAGGGTCCTGGGATCGAGCCCCGAATCGGGCTCTCTGCTCAGCGGGGAGCCTGCTTCCTCCTCTCTCTCTGCCTGCCTCTCTGCCTGCTTGTGATCTCTGTCTGTCAAATAAATAAATAAAATATTTAAAAAAAAATCAAGAGTCATCATTTTTATATTTTCTGCCTCCTAAATTGTACCTGCCATCCACCGCGGTGACCCTGCCTCGCGGCTTCGGTTCACCCCTCTCACGCGGGCACGCCCAGGAGGCGGCAGGGCCAGGAGCATGAGCGTCCCCATCGGCCTGGACCCGGCTCCTGGGCTCAGGGCTCCGTGTCCCCGCCCTCCCGCCGCGTCATCTGTAAAATGGGTCGGGGGCTCTACCGCCGTGGTGGTGAGGGACTACAAAGGACTTGGTGTGGGGACAGACTCCGAACAGCGGGCAGCCAGCACGCCGGGAGTAGACTGTGTGTTTGCGAAGTAAGTAACATCTTTGTTTTCCTAATACACTTCCTTTTCATAAGTTCTATCATTTGGGGACCATTATCAGGCTCCCAGGATGAAAACATTTAAATTACGAGGCACCAAAGTATTTAAAGAGCTCCGTGTTTACTTTTTCACTCTCAAACAGCAGGAGTGGCTTTACGCGAAACTCCACATCCACGCGGAAGAAGACGTCCTCCAGGCGCTCATCTCATAAATAATGTATTTTATTTTATTGCATATGGCTGTTAAGGAGAGCATCCATGATCAATACAGACTAAGTACAATGCACTACTCTAGGCCCGTTATCGCCGTCTCCAGCAGTGTCTCATCGATGCTTTATGTACAGCGTGGACAGTGGAAGACAGAGCAAGTAAGTCTTTCGTCATATCACAATAGCAAGAAATATATTTAACATCTTGATATCCAGAAACAATACGTAGCCAAAAAGAAAACACTGTTTAATAACTGTTAAAGTTTATATAGCAAAAAATATTTTAAATTTAAGGTAAGTCAGGCAAAATGTACAAAGACCCAATATACATTGTGAAGTTTTAGCAAACATAACATTTATACATTTTGGTTCCATTCTGTAAACTAAATTAAAAATGTAAATATTGCATATGCCTTTTTTTTTCTTTTTTGAAATGTACAGGATAGAGGAAAATTTAGTATATTATCAACTTTTTATTCTGCTTGTTGTAAGCTGCGGTATGAACGGGAGCCACGGGGAAGGTGCCGAGACCTACTGTAAGTGTAGAGCCTACTCACCCACGCCGGACCTGCGCACGCTGTAGCCAACAGGGTCCGCACTCAGTCCTACTGGACCGGGGGGCACTACATAGCAAACACCACCCACCGGTCCCGAGTCCCCAAAACTAAATGCAAATTTCAGGATGTTTTATACATTTTCATAAAGTGTACGTATCCTACGCTGAAACTGACCTTCGAGCGGACATCATAGGGTCCATACCTGTTGCGATGTGTGATTTTAGAAAAGTAAAACTTTAAAAATGTTCTGGGGGATCACTTTACATTCAACTTTGTCTTGCAATACAATCCTCTGTTCTAGAAGTCAGCATGGAAGCAGGAAGACGTTTGCATTGCCATTAAATATTTTTTTAAGACATTGAATTTTTTTGGTCTTCCTCTTAAAAAGCCTCATTTTATTAATGCATTATTCTATAGTCATATATATCTATATATTTATATATATTTTTTCTCCAAAAAAAAAAAAAAAAAAGCTCCCATCTCCAATGATTTAGTGTAACCTCTACAGGACTACCCCCAGCACACAGGTACTGCAGACATGCCCATGGGAGGGGCTCTGCAGCCCTCCGCCACGTGTCACGGGGGCAGCGAGGTGACAGGACATTCTGCTGGTCAAGGTCAGCAGTGGTGGGTAACACCTGCAGAAATCAGAACACTGCAAACACATAATGAGGGTAGTCTTGTCGGGAACTTTTCGACAAGTCAGATGTACCGTGAGGTTTTTCTTTGTCTCCTCCTTTTTCTTCTTCCCTTAACAACGGGGGGCCCAGGGCCAGAATGGCTCTTCTACCAAGTTCTTTGCTTCCCTTGTCTTTTTTTGAGTTTTTGTGTGTTGTGGTTTTTTTTTTAATTGTTGCTCAGGACAGCCTCATTGGCTGACACAACAGAATCGAGTAAAGATAACACACTTTTTCTTTTTTCTTTTAAATCTGCCAAAGTTGTGACCAACCTGGGATCGCTAGCATGCCTACGTGAATTTTTGGTTAAAGAAATGCAAGCTCAAGGTTAAGGACAGCAGAGACATCTGAGCTTGTGAACAGGACCAAAGGCTTTTGCAGTCTGAAGTACCTACAGAAACATCTACAGAGAGAAGATTCAACAAGTCTGTTAAAGGTAAAAACAGATATTTACCCCCGCCCCAACCCCCCAACTCCCTAATATAGTTGATGATTTTTTCAAAAGTAGGTTGCTTCAGTTACGCATCATTATCGTTATTTATTAATCCATCTCGAAGTCCAATCCCAAACTGCCTTTCCATCGAGAAACGTCAGTCCCACACTGGGCTCTGTCTGAGTAAACACGCAGGGACCTGGATTGGAGCCCACGGAGCGGATGCATCCTGGGACCAGTTAATAAGGCTGAAGGGCCGTCCTCGAGCCGCACTCAGCAGAGACGCGCAGAGGTCCCGCCAGCCCCCCGCCTCACAAATCCGGCTTCACCTGGAACTGAGGTAGGACTGTGGTAGGTCTGAGTGCGTGCCAGCGAATGCCAGAGTTCACCACCTCCGCAGGCATCGGGAGAACATCCCAGCACGCCGAGGGATCGATTTGCTTTGCCAAAATGAAAGTAAGAAGAAAGTCAGACACTGACCGTGATTTAGAAGGCCAATGGGAACATCCAATTTTCTTGAGAATAACTTCTTCGGTGAATTTTGTCAACAAACAAACAAAACACAGCACAAACAGCAGAGTGATGAGTGCGCCCCTCCCCCACTGTGGGAGCCAGGAGAGGGGCAGGCGTCCTTGTCTTGTTGGTTCAGAGTCTAATACGGTCGCAGATGTTCCCAAACCTAGTCATTGCTCAGATCCAAAAGAAAATTGTAAGCAGCTTCAGATTTAAAAACAGAACAAAAAACCCCACACTGAGCATCTTCCTTTGATGTCATTCTCAGACGTGTGACGTCATAGTGATCAAGCCAGACAGATCCTCACTCTGGAAGAGAAAGGAAAGAAGTCAGTGGTGACTGTCACAGGAACAGAGCCATCCTGAGTGAGAAAAAGTCCCCTCACGACCCGTGTCACTTGCAAGCATGACGCACTCTGGGAAGAACCATCTCCTCACTGTGTTTTCTAGGGTGGTTACCCCCCGACCCCCGCACACACACTCCTCGCCTCTGGAAGCACAGCCCGGGGCTAGTGACTTGAGAGGGTCATGCATGGTCTCTGGTGAAGCCAGGCTTGGACTGGACACAGAGAAAGGATGCTGCCCTTGCCCTCGGGGACAGAAGCCATGGAGCCAGTGGCCAGCCTGCTGTCCCGGCTCTCAGCAGGGGCTGCGGGGGAAAGCTCATGAGGGGACGGACACCAGGGCCCGGGAGCACGTCCCAGAAATCACGCCATCGGGGGTTGGTGGGAACATGGGACAGGCAGTGAGTCTGCACCTGCCTCGGAAAACCATCCCCCTGGGTCATATATCCCATTCCGAAAATGGCCAGGACCACACACATTACTGCAGGGACACGCTCGTCGTCCCACACCCTCCCCATGGGCCTCGCCGCCCCAGGCCAGGTTAGGTCACTGACCCCCAGGAGCCTACTGATGACACAGCTGTCGGACCCTAACCCACCCTAACAGCTTCCTGCCTTCAGGCACAAGGATCAAACTTCTTCAACCTGTTCCTAATTTCCATTGTTTCCCACATGTTTTTTAACTTCCTGTGTTCTTGAACGGACAACCGAATTGGAGACTTCGCCATTTCATAGCAAACTGCCTTTCTTTGTAAACTTCTTGGCTTTTCTTTTCTTTTCTTTTCTTTTTTTTAGATTTTATTCATTTTGGGGAGAGAGAAGGCACAATAACAAGAACGAGCAGGGGTTGGCGGGGCAGAGGGAGAAGCAGGCTCCCTGCTGAGCAAGGAGCCCGACTCGGGACTCGATCCCAGGACCCTGAGATCATGCCCTGAGCCAAAGGCAGATGCTTCACCCACTGAGCCCCCCAGGTGCCCAAAGCTTCCTGGCTTTTTAATCAAATTGTCTCCTGCTAACCCCACACCCACCGCCTGGAGAACCGCTAAGCAAGTGCATCCCTCCTTCTCCCAAGCAGAAGCACAGTTCCAGAAACCCGCATCAGCCGCTCCTGAGGACGTGCCCCGCTCACACCAGCCCACTCTCGAAGGCCTGGTGGCCATGCACACCACAGGCAGAGGGGACGCTCCATCCCGAGACCCAGATCCCAGCATGGGACCTCCCGGAGCGCCCTTCCAGGGCACACGGGACTTTATCCCTCAGCCAGTGTCAAAACCTTCCCTTCTGTGCTTTGTCACGCTGTGAGGAGCTATGGAGGACAGGGGGGCCTCTTTCATTCCTGCATTTGTGCATGCGGTGACTGCAGGATGAGGGCCTCCCTGAGGCTGCGGGGTGCTGGTGGGGGAGGGGGAGCCCCCGGGCAGGGAGTGGAAGCAGCTGGAGCTCGGCTCCCACACACGCTCACAGGGGCCAACGGAAAGGGGCCGGGGCTCCGAGGGTCGAGAGGCAGCGGCCTCCCAGACATGGAACTCCAGATCGGCAGGCTGCCCCCCTCACCACACCCTGCTCTGCTCCACTCCCCGCTCCCTAGAGCTTGGGAACCAAGCACATTTGCCTCTATCTTTGTTTACTGACTTTTAGAGGAAGTTAAATGATCTCTCCTCCTGAAAATTAATCTGCTTCATCCAGACTAGGAAAAAAGTCTTCTAACATGACCAACCTGACATCCTTGCCTTTAAGTACGTATGCTTTCTAAGGGTGATACCAGCAAACTTTCAAGGGCTTTATTATCTATGTTAATTCTAGTAGGAGCAAAGTACAAATCATTAATTTTATGATCATTCCACATGGAATATTCATCAGGAAAGAAGACCCCCTTGAACCCATTAGGTGTAGCAGCAAAACAAAAAAAGAAACATCAAGAACCACACGTTGCTCGTGAATGTGATCACCAGGATATCTAGATGCTATCCTGGGGGTGCGTGTCTCCAAGGAATTTAAACTTATTGGCATTCATTGAATTTGTCATTTCATCACACACAGTGCTGGTCTGCAGCTTAGACACTGCTTTGGAAAGAAACCCATTCACAGAAGCACGGCCCTAAAATTAGTTGATTTTATTTTATTTTAAGGATTTTATTTATTTATTTGACAGACAGAGATCACAAGCAGGCAGAGAGGCAGGCAGAGAGAGAGAGGGAACCAGGCTCCCTGCTGAGCAGACCCTGAGATCATGACCTGAGCCAAAGTCAGAGGCTTTAACCCACTGAGCCACCCAGGCGTCCAAAATTAGTTGATTTAAAAAAAAAAAACCTTGCATTAACAAGATCTAAGTTGTTCCACTGGACACGTCACCCTGGCCCGCTACTCCCCATCTTGTGACAAATGATGGCCGCAGGAAGGACATGTTTCCTCGGGCCTGGCACCCTCATTCCTGGGAGGAGGGATAATCCCGGGACTTTTCCTTTAAAAGAGCAATCAAAATGCAAATGAGCAAGGGCCCCGTCATTAAAGACCCCGCCTGCAGTCTGCTCTGCTCTCCAAAAAGCAGCCGCAGAAACAGAAAACAAGTCACTGAAGACCTTGTCATGAGAACAAGCGGGAAGGCGTCTTTGCCACGCACAGCACCAACGTCGAAACACGGACACGTGTGTCGTTGCTGCACGGGGCTCCAGGATTCCCAGTATGGTGCGCTTCGGGTCTAGAATGTTCTAGAGATAAATCGGGGAAATCTGCACTGGCAAATTAATTCAAGCAGCATTTTCGATACACATTCTGGCTCAAGACGTTTTCGTTTTGATTTCTCGGGAGTCTGTGGGTTCGGGTGGCTTCACAGTGTGCACTGCAGCGCCAGAATTCAGCGCACAGCCCTGAGTGGTGGCAAGTCAGCCCGGGGAGGCCCTGGTTTCCTCTGCAGAGAGCCTCGTTCCCACCCGCGTCGGACGTGGAGCCCCGGGGCAGGCTGGGTGGGGATGTGCGTGGGGCCCCACGAAGACAGAGCCCCACACCCGACTCCATGGTGCAGGGAGCTCCCAGCGCAGCGGCAGGGACCCGACCTGGATCCAACGGGACCGGACTTAACCCTTGCAGGTGCTTAGGAGAGCCACAGAGGACAACTTACGTGACAAAGAAACAACATATTCTCAAAATGAAAACCTCTATTTCCAGCGGCAACTATGATTAGGAGGAAAGAAACCTGCAATGAGCCCAGACATGCCCTTTGGCCCATTTAAACCTTTGATGTTAAACACAGACTTACAGGAGAACATAAACTTTTCAGTTACATGAGAAATTCCTAGAAAAATAACCCTGATAATACAGTATCTCCGCACTTGACTAAAGGCAAAGCTCTCTTGACTATACCAGCAGGAAAAAAAAAAAAGTACGGTGAAATGTGATAACAAACCAGAGATTCTAAGAAAAACGGTTACTTGAACTTTTCACTTAAATAGGAGAAAAAAAAGAAAAACACACAACTTAAAAGGAAACTAGGGAAGACGTTCCCCCAGGACAAACGGGGGCAGTAAATTACTTCACCAACCCTACTCGTGAGAGACTTCAAACTGTCTATCCTATGAGATCACCGTTTCCACTGACAAGTAAGATCATTCCATCCTGACGGCTTGCTGAAGAAGAAATGTCACAGCCCCAAGTTGAAACTCGATGGAAATGACACAGCACAGACGGGACAAGATGGTCTAGCCCTGGGAAGTGGCTGGGGTCAGAAAAGGGGGCTGGCTTCTCCTCCTTTCACTCCCGTTTAAACCTTCAGGTGAGACCTTGTGTTCATCACCGCACACTAGAGCCCCCAGGGGTCCCGGGCTGGGGGTCCCAGCAGACTCCCACCGCACGTGTGTGTTTCCTTCCTGTGCTTGTCAGTAAGAAATCCGACGTGCACTTCCTACAAGCTGTGCCACGGCGCGAGCACCCCTCTGCACGCGAGGCCGTGGCGTCCAACATTGCAGGAGAAACAGGATGCTCGCCCGAGGGGCAGGTCCCCCGAATTCCTGGGGGACCCTGCTCTTCAACCATGAAATGTCAGACCTTCCTAGGTACCAACCAGATGGCGGAGTGTCAGAGACTGGTCAGCAGTGAAGGATGGACTGTAACTGTCCCCCGGGGTCTCCTCCCTGCTCCGCTGGGGCTGTCACTATCCATTGTTACAAATAAGGAGAGAGGAGTGGGGCTGGGGAGGGAGAGAGAGGGTCTGTAACTGTGATGGGGTCCCTGGAGTTTACATTCTTTACACAGCCCCAAGGGCTCGTTCCAGAACTCTCCCCAGTGACACGAAACACTGCCCAGGCCACGGGCTGCGGCCGCACAAACCCGTCTCCCCTGTGAGTGGAGCCCTCAAACCCTACCTGTCCCCAGCATTCTGTATAATGCTTGGTGGCCCTTCCTAAAGCTTCAGTGAATTATCTTGAAATAAAGACCCACGTGGTTTATGCCATCTCTCACAGGCAGAAAAGCTATTAAAAAAAAATTTTTTTTAAAAGGAAAAAAAAAAATTCTTCTAAAGGAGAACGAATATTTAGGACTGTCTGAGGCCCAACAGAAAAGAAAAACCTCTTCAGTTCACAAGACAGAGAGAGCAAGAGAGCAAGAGAGAGACACAGGCATTCTAAGGCAGAGGTCCACAAAGTATGCCAAATCTGACCTGTTGTCTGTTTCCGTAAGTAAAGTTTTATTGGAACAGAGCAAATGCTCATTCGTTAGCAGATGGCGCTTCTGCACTCGACAGCAGAGGGGCGTGGTCCTGGGGACACTGCCTGCCCCTGGACAGGAGGAAAACTTTGAGGACAAAGGAGGCTGACGCAGTCAAAATAACACCATATATTTCCATCTGTGCATTACACCGAGAGACTAATTGATTCTCCCTCTGGAGATCACCTGCAAGCTTCCGTCCTTTGGAAACGCAACACCATGGACTAAAAACCACGCTATCTCGTTACAGGTCTGCCGAAAAGGACGAAGCAAGTCACACACTCGTTTATGAAGCCGGCGCGCTTTGGGGATTAACTTCCCTTACCCACGGCTCCTCTTGCTTGGTCCTCCACACGCAACACGTGAGCACTGAGGGCGTATGATTATCACGAAACATAACCCACCTTCAACAGAGGGGAGTTCACAATATGTTCGTCCAAGTCTTTTCTCTTTCTGGGGCCATCTAAGAACAGGAATATAAGCGTTATGCTTCTAACCAGTAAGAACGCTTGAGCCAAGTGACACCACGTGCATTAAAAGTGCACATATCCAATGAACGGTGTAATTCTTTCCTCGGATTTAACATATTGTTATGCTACACGTTTACGCTGATATAAAGATGTATTTTATGTAGACCACAAAAGTGTTTGTTACATTGTTGTTATCTGAAGTTCTCAAACCTAAATATTATGTGTTTTGTTCAAAATTAAGGCATGTACAATAACAATTTATTCAAAATATATTCACCCCAAATATCCTGTTCTTGTATTTCATTTCAAATGCACC
Source organism: Lutra lutra (assembly GCF_902655055.1). Lineage (NCBI taxonomy): Eukaryota > Metazoa > Chordata > Mammalia > Carnivora > Mustelidae > Lutra > Lutra lutra. The sequence continues at coordinate 198,328,290 of NC_062280.1, forward strand.
TTTCTCTCCTTCAAATACTTAAATACTTAAGAACTGCTATGGGGGTTATTTTAGTTTTATGATTTCATCCCTTTTTTGTTTTATTGCGGAAATCGAAATAAGCACTTTTTGGAAGTCTGAAATTATGCCAAATACAACTCAGATCCCCTCTATAATATCACTGAATAGGAAACAGACTTAGGAGAGTAGTTAAAAAGGGATGGCCTCAGGATTCTAAAATATACTTTGGTTTTCACATTTAACAATAATACTGTAATTTGGAAATGTATTAAAAATAGAGAATAAGCAGTAAAACACTTCTCTTTCATTACAGGAAAAAAGAAAGAAACGTTTAATGGCAACAGGAAGATTCTGGAATCCACTGCCCCCCACCACCGGCCCGCCTCACCCCTGCCCAGCCATCTCCCTTTTAGCCAGGAGCTTCCACAGGGCACCAACATGCACAAACGTGCCTGACAGCCTGAGCGTCCATGGCTTCCCCGCTGACTCCCTCCCTGTCCCTAACATGCTCATAATACGGGGTGTCATTGCTGTCTCCCAGGGGCTCAGGACTGAGCTCACTTAAAGGCTGTGGTGTGAATGGGCAGCCAGCCCTCAGGGGCAGAATCCCCCAGCAAAGTCAAGGCTGAGGGTCCCGCCCTGCTGCGCCCTGGCTCATTCCCACCATCACTCATCTCCAAAGCATCCTGGGAGCTTAGGAGTGACTCAGGTCAAGCCATCCCCACCCCTTGGAACTGAATGCCATTCCAATGGCTCAGTACGACGTGGGGGTGGATGGCCACGGGTCCCACCAGAGTCAGGGTCCTGGGACCCAGGATCTGGCACTGACCAATCTGTTCCTTCTGAAAACGGGGACCTTATTGTGCTGTGCAGAGTTCCTCCCTGGCCACGGAGAAGCTACCAAATGAGACTGTACATGGACCAGTTACACATAAAGCAGTCAGCACCGTCCAGGATACACCTGAGTTTCTGCATGCAGAGGACCCCATGCCACTGGCCTGACTTGCGCTTTGCGGCTGGGTCCCTTAGCTTTCTTCAAGCTCCTATAAACGACATCTGCTTGTCACCACCTGTCCCTGCGAACTACAAAGACTTCTTAGCAAGACCCACAGCCCTGGGCCACCAACCTGAGTCCTCCCACGGTGCTCCCGGGGCACCCTGCCGCGACCTCTTGCCATCCCAGCACTTCCCTGCATTCAAACTCCCACCCGTGGATGACAGCACGAACTGGACGCGCAGGCAGCGAACGAACCAATGAATGCGGAGAAACAAGGGCAAGTGGCTCCCGGAGCCACGTGAGTAAACTTCGGGGTAACTGCACAGAAGCGGACAGAAGCCAAACTGCTTCTCGGGGTGGCTCCGGGCTAGTCACAGCTGCCCGCTCCCAGCGCTGCATGGATGCCGGCGGCTCGCTGCGGGACAGAACACACGGATGGGGCCGGGGTCGCAGGCGTCCCCCCGTGGGCAGGTCCTCTGCAGGCGCGTGAGGCAGGGCAGGCACCCACGCCTCTCCAGGTGCACAGCGAACCCCGCAAGCGCACGGCTAACTGGGTTCCAGCCGGCAGGGCTACCCGCATGGGCCTCTGCGTCTCCGGTTTAGCACAAAAGCGCAGCAAATCGCAGATGAGCACTGAGGCTCCAAGGTACATGAGAGAGACCCACACCCAAAGAAAGCAGCATTTATTCAAGTTTCAGGAACGACAAATGCCAAGGCTAAGCTGCAAACCATCTCTGTCAAGTTCATTTACTGAAAAGTAACATCGTGTGAGACAACAGCTGTCCACGGCCAGGCCTCCCAGGCAAAGGGGATGGGACGATGGTGGCTCCTGCCCCCACCCCCGGCCCCACCCCAGCCCGTGGCGGGCCCACCTCCACAACCCCCCCTCCCAGCCATACAGCACCTAGGGCAGGGTGGGGTGCCGCATGCGCTCTCCATCAGAGTGCTAGAGTGCCAGAGCCGGACCGCGCACGGCAGGTGTCTGCACAGAGGAAGGGTCTCCACCCGCGCAGAACGCAGTGGCCCGACCCGGTGGGCATTTTCCATGCTGGCTTGCTAGGAGGGGCTTCCCACAGGATGGGCTCTGGTCAGGGGCCCAGCCTGGGATTTCTCACGGCCTCTCGGGAGATTCAGAGAGCAGGTAAGTTGAACACCTTGGCCCCAGGTGCCTGCTGGAGGCCAGGGCCACAGCTGACACGCCCAGAGCCGGGAGAGCACCCGCTGCCACGCTCTGGCATGGGAGAGATTCCCGTGGGGATGGAGGGCCCCGGCTCTGCCCACACGGCAGCACACTGGGGACAGGAGCCCACAGTCTCTCACCCTTCCCTCTCCTCTGGCGAGAAGAAAGCCCGGTGAAGGAGCAAAATGGCCAACCAGAGAAAGACACAGCTTCCCGAACGGCTTAAAGCTTGGGGAGGGGGACACAGGACATTGGGTATGAAGACATCTCTCCTTCCACTGCGAGAAGGCTGGATGGCTCGCAGACCGGCCTGGTCACATCCCCAGTCCCTCCAAGCGGGACAGAATTCTCTAGGACTTTTAGAATGGATTTTAAAAACACACACCTTCCCTAGCCATCTGTTTAGGGACCAAAACGACAAAAATGTGACAGAGCAGACAGAAGCTTCTCACGGCGTTTCCATCACACGGCGGAGAGCAGCCCACCCACCGCAACAGTCCACCCACGGAATCATTTCCTCCAACTCACAGGTACCAGTGCAAGGATTCGGTGACACACAGTCCACAGGAGTTAAGAGAAAAACAATGGTTATTTTCATGATTTTCCTTAGAGAGCAACAAGCCATTCTGTAATTTCTACCTGTTGCACTGAACTGACCACGATCAGGCTTCGAAGTGGCCTAGCCCAAGAGGAATGGGAAGAAAACAGCCTCATTCTGAACACTGCCCGCGACAGCAGGACCCCCAGGGGCTGGAGTGTGGGACTCTGCCGGCCATCCACTGTGGAGTCCACAGCGCCTCAGCCACGCATCTCTGCGAAGACCCTGGATGCGGGCCAGATGGCCACTCAGGGACACACTGCCTTCCACTCCGGCCACTTGCTGCCGTGGGGCCTTCTGCAGCAAGTTCTCTAGAGTTTAGGCCCCGGAGAAATCAAGGAGACCCACGAGCACAGACATACTTTCTAGCACATGCACTTGAGCACGAAAACTGAAATTTCCCATTTCTGGCCTGGACGAGACAAGAGCAACCCCAAGCAGAGGAGGACCTGCTCCCAGCGACGTAAGCCGTCGGGAGAAGGCCGTCCGTCCCACTGAGACGGAGGAGCCGAACACAGTCTATGTCTGCTACTGTATTCTGTAACAGTTCACCGAAATTAAGTGAAACAAACCTAAATCCTCAAGACGGACCTCCACGCCACGTCAAGTCCAAGAACCACAGAAGCTACAAGTAACTGCACACAAATCCATGTGCGAAACGTGCCTTTGCCTCCCACACAGGCTGGGTGGGCGGGTCCTCCCAGTGGCCGCGGGTTCCCCTCCAGGTGGCCACAGCCCCCAGCTCACTCAGCACCAGCACTGTCCTGTCGGGGGTTCTCGCCACGGAATACAGGGAAGACCCGGTTCTCCATCGGCTGGAGGACTGAGCCAGTCGCTGCACAGCCGGAGCCGGGCACTCCCTGGGACAAGCAGAGCCTGCTGGGCCCCCAGCTCAGGGGTCATTCGTAAGTGGCATCAAGAGGCCCTGACCCAGCTCCCGACTCAGCCACGGTCTGTCTTGTCGGGGTGACGGCCTTTCCCCCCACCCCAAGGAAGCCACTGTGTCAACCGGAAGAGCCAGAACCAGGCAGCAGCAAAGCAACCAGGGCCGCGCCACCTTCCTGGCCCAGTGGGTCTCTCCAGCCTCAGGTTTTTCCTCTAAAACTAAGAACAACAAGAACCTCCCTCCAAGGAGATCCTGAGCACTCGACCACGTTCAGAAACGCTTCATACGTTCTAAGGTGCTTCAGACGTTTGTGTAGCCAAGTACGAGGCTCCTCGCGGTGGCGGGGGCCCGGCTGCCTATCGCAGCTACCCGCACCCGTCGCACCGCAGGCCTCAGCCCACTTTAAGGGCTTCTGCCATCTTCTCCGCGAGTTTGGAGAAGCAAAGGCAAGAGCCATCATCTCCCTCACCAGGCAAAGGCCACAAGATGGAAGGATCAGATGACTCCGGTAGGAAGGTTTCTAAATGCTCTGTGTTATTCCGAAGATTCTACTCTGCTTCTAGACTGTTAAATACGAGCTGACAGCTGTACAACGGCTGACCCTGACCGGGCCCTACAGGTCACTGTCCCTTGTCACCTCTTTCATTGCCTGATAAGCTCTGCCTTTCTTCCTCCCTCCTCATGAGTCACACGAATCCACTTCTCGTTTCTCACTCGGGGATGTGGCAGCAATCTTCTGCCCCAGGGCCTTTGCATGCCTATTTGTTCCCTTTGCATATGTGGATTCTCTCCCCAAACAGCTACAAGACCTGCTTCCTCATCACCTTCAAGTTGTCCCCTTTCTCCTCTCTCTGCTCCCCACTTTATTTTCTGGAGCATCTACTACTACCTGCAATGCTTCACCGTCTGAACCCATTTCAAAATTAAATCTATTTCCTGGGTCTCAAATACAGACCTGAGACTGAATACCTTTCACTTTTCTTTTTAGCATGGAAACCAAACCAATTTCTTTTTAACCCACACTTTAATATTTTTCGAACACATGAAACATCTTAAGTGTTTAACAAGTAACAACTGGCATCTTTGCAATGAAAAAATATTCAACAATTTGACTGAATCTGCAAGTTGAAGGCAGATTTCTGCCCCTGTCCCTCCCACCCACTGCCCTTCCTTCTATCAAGCAGCCCCTACGTGAAGTCCCCAACCACCCAATGAGCAATTAAAAGGTAAAAGTACAGGAAAGTTGCCTGGAACTACCTCCCACATCAGCCTGATGGGCTGGTAACACAGAGCCGCCAAGCCGATGGACTGCCCGCCTCTGGCCACAGTGGCCACCATGGCAGAGGATGGGGCTCCAGCAGCAGCAGGTCCCGGAGTGGGAGGCTCCGCGAGCAGAGGGGGATGCTGGTGGCCATCGGGACCCTCCTCCGCACAGGAGAGGGAGGGGCCTTCCTAGCTAGGTCACGAGGTCTATAAAAGGACAGGATCTAGGCATTCAAAAGGGGGCTTCAGATCCACCTGCATACCATCAAAGGTGTGTTATAGGTGGGTCTTAAGCAAACACAGTCCTATTTGGAAATTGTTAGGACAGTGGCTAAAATCTCCAGGTTCACTTTTCACGGAAGGGCACCCCGGCGCGCAAGCAGCCTTCGCAAACATTTCAAATGTGAGCTTTCCACATGGGGGTTGCAGAATAAAGGATGAACTCACAGAAAGAACTCCCACCAGCCCAACTGAAGAGAGCACGTACTCTGTGAAGCAGCAGCGGGTGGTGGGCCGAGAAGAACCAGAAGACTCAGGAAAGGGAAGCCATTAACCTAGTGCGGGAAGTTTCTGGAAAACTCCCTCTGACAGCAAAGACTGGGTACAAAGACAGATCCCGAGACAGTTCCAGGACACAGGCTGTAGTGGGCTACACCCAGCAGCTCAGACCCCAGCAAAATCAAACCTATTGCTTCTGAGCCGGAAAACGATCCAGAATCCTGGGAGGTCACCCCAGGGTATGGGGGGAGGGGCCCCGCGCTGGAGATGCTCCCCCATCAGAACCTTCGGTGAGGCCGGCCCCTGCAAAAGGTGGACACCCACCTCTCGGAGCAGTGCCCCAGGAACAGCGGATGTGGGGAGCTCTGAGGGGCCAGAGGCTGGCATCACATCGCCCCTGCAAGGACTCGGACATTGGGACACACTGAACCTCAACCAAGTGACGGCTGAACCGTCTTTGACTCTAGGAAATGGCTTAAGACCTGAAGAATTCTGAACATTCCTGCGGAAGAGGACAGACTCCAGAGTGTGGAGATGAATGCTTATCACCCAGAGTTATTCTAGAAACTTAATTAAATGCTCCATGCCAGAGAAACTTGGGTATTTTACTGCTGGGGTTATTTCATTTGGAACGGAGGCTACTAATAAACCAGCCCTACTGATAAGCTAAACTGCAAATAATGATAAGAAGTAAAATGGAATTAAGGTGAGTCAGTTCTTCCGCCTCTTTAAAATTCTGATATGACCCCAAATACCAAAATGTCATTATATTTGGAAGTCACACAAACTTCAAACTTGAAAAGAAAGCGCTCATTTGAAAAACTGTCAAAGTAAGGAAAAGCTAAAGAATGTTTTTAAATTCATTAATGTTTAGAAGTTTGTCAGGCTTTCACATCTAATATGTCCACACCATGCATTATTTAAGTTTTCTTTTTTTTTTTTTTTTAAACTAAACCAGCTGAAGTTAGTTTTCTGACGCCAACTATAATGCAACCGTACCCTCCGGGTTTACAATATCCTAAAAAAGGAAGAAATGCAGCTTTTGCAGTATTGCAACTAATATATTTTGCTAAATCCTACCTAAATATTTTCAGTTGACTGTACATTTAGAAGTCTACTCAGCAAACAAATGAAACTCTTTGAAGACGTGTCTTCGAACTTACTTGATATATACAACCGGAAGAGGGTAGGAGTAGCTAATGGTTTTGTTTTCCATTTCATCTGTGTACACAAAGCGCTATTTTTGGTCACATTTATGCCAGAAAACAATTTCTGAACACGCTACTCTCATGTAAGAATAAAACAGAAGCACCCACTGCCAGTCACCTGAGCGATTTATCTTCTGAAACACACGTCCAGGCTGCTGCGTAAGAAACTGACCGCTTTCTAGCAACCTCGCCCGCCCGAGGAGTACAGGAGCTCCACGGTGCCCACAGCGTCCCGACGTCCTCGTGCCTCCGCTTCTCACCTTCCAACAAAACCAAGCTGCTCCACACACACGAATCCCTGCCTGGTTTAATCCTGCTTGCTGCTCAGAGTTTCTAAAGCATGATGTGCTTAGTTTTCAAACTTAGTAAGAACATCCTGGCCTATTTCCAAAGCGACTTCCCCACCTCACAATTCCCCCAACTCATCCACCCACCAGGTGCCCGACACCCTGCTTGGGGACAGGAGAGGGGGTGCTGGTCACACCCCTCAGTGGGGACAAACCCTCCACCCCCCACCCCGGGGGGTGTGGCCGTGGCTTCTCCAACAGGCCTGGGAATTCCGGGGCTTTGTGGGGTGGGGGGGAGACACTGCGGTCCCTACTTTGGCTGGCATCCCCCGCACTCCCCCGCACCCGCACCCCGCGCACTTGGCAGGGCAGCCATGCCCGTTCCAGGGGTGCTCTATGGAAGGGATCCAAGCCTCGCCCTGGGAAAGATTGCTGGGCTTACCTCTGAAGACTCCCTACAGAGGGGCACACCACGGTCTTTATGGGTCAGCTTTTCTATTTATCCTGATAAGTACTCCCCAGACCCAGAAGCAAAGAGACGGGGCACTCTGAACTCTGCTCTCCCTGCTCCCCAAAAAGCTGCACTGATGGGGAGGGCAGGGCAGTGTCCCGTTTCGCTGAGCCCCCCCGCGGCAGGCGGCCCGGGGTCCCGCACAGCTGGGTAGATTACCGGGTCTCCCTGTCTACCAGGCAGGCGCGTGGGCCCAAGGCTGCCATCTGCTCGGAAGGAAGTCGTCTCTCCAAGGATGCGAGGGACCAGCAGCTCATGCAAACAAAACCGAGTCACCCACAGGGGCACAAGACCGCAGATCCCCACTATGGTTCTTAAAACTACGGACAGCTTCTGAGCTCAGGTTGGCGGACGTCTTCCCTTATGCCTCGGAAAGTGGGGTTGCAGTTACATCATTAGGAAGGTAGAAAAACCACTTTTCTTGGTGTAAAACTTCAGTTACATGATTAAAAAAAAAAAAAAAAAAAAAGTCTTGCAAACAAGACAGGTACTCATGAAAGGACCCAGTGCCCAGAAGATCACCACCTAGCAAAAATTCATGAGTTAACTTATCGGTCCTTAGGCAAATTCTAAATTGGTTAGTTTTCAAATACACTCATCATTAAAGAGGTTAATGACTCATTTCTTAGGAAACTGTTAATGGACTTATTCGTAATGAGGAGATTATGATATTTCACATATAGAATGAATACATCATAAAGACACCTCAAGCCATGACCAGGACAACTGTGCAGGTTGAACCCATCACAGAGATCAAGGACATCTGTCTCCCCAGATGAAAGAGGATTTTCCATTTGAATTATGCCAGGAATTCTCTTCTTCTTTTTCTTTCTTTTTTTTTTTTTTTAACAAGTAAGTACATGATCCTGAATATCGGCCAAGCCTTCGCTCTTCTGCCTCACAGTAAACATTGCCCACATGGCCGTGAGCAGGCTCATTCCCGGACTGACAGCCCACGGCCTTGCTTCGGTGCGTCCCCTACTTCTGGTGACCAGACCTTTTAGTCCATGCGTGGAGCACAGTGTCCCCAAGAAAGACAGGCAGATAGCACTTCTACAAGCACTGAGCTGTTCTGTAGCGAATGACAGCCCCGGAACAAAGTTACTCATCGGTACACAAAGGACCCACAGAGACAGCGCACACTCGATTCTTTCTGGATACTATTTACAAACATTTCTACCAACTAATTAAATGGTGACCTTGGAGAAGCCGTCTGACCTCCCTCAGCCTCCCTGTTCACAACCTTAAATGAGTTACATTATACCAACACTTCCCAGCTCTTCTCCCTTCACACGAACTCAACTCGATTCCCTGTGGGTTCTCCCCCAGCTTCGTGGAAGGAGTCTGAATGCATTTGGGGCTGGGAGGGCAGGGAGGTGTCTTCTCGAGTGTAAGGCACAGCCAGCTTTGCTGAAGTAAAAACAGCTGGGGGAACAGCAGCTTTTCTCGCTGCAGACCCCCAGAACGCCGGGAAGCCAGCCTGGAAACCTCCAGAACCCGTCACCAACCAACAACCGAAGACAACGACGCCAGCGACACCATAACAGCCATCAAAGACCCATCAGATTCCAAGCTCTTCACAATGTCAGGCGTATCACTGGTTTAAAAAAGTTAGGGTGCTGTCCTCCCGTGTCCTACTTCCTGCTCACCTGCCCACGTTTTCTTGGGAATGAATAAATACACGGAAGAAAAAAAGAGAGAGAGAAATGAAGTAACTATCCCCAAGTGAGATAAAACACCACACAGTCCCCGGGAGAGTTGCCGGAGGCGGGTCCACGGTCAAGTCCGCACGTGACTACTGGCTGGGAGCTTCGGAAGCAGACACCGGGAGACGATGGGACAGAATGAAAAGCGAAAGAGGACGCAGAGCCCCAGGACACTGCCAGACCGTTCGCTGGGACTCCCAACAGTCCTCCTTTCGGCTCGGGGAACCTGGCAAGTCCCGGGGCCTCCCTCAGCAGCAGATTCCTGTGGCACTGGGTTTTGGGGCATTACGTGATACTACAGGTAGGAAAATGTCTCTCCACCACGAAGTGGGAAAACACTTTCTGGATTTTAAACAATTCCTTTGACCTAAAGGGGATACGGACGCACAATAATCTTTCAATATTGATCAGGATAATGGTAACAATGTCACCATCTCCAGCTGCAGCTTCCCATCAAGCTCTGGGACTGTTACCCACCACTGGAGGCAAAAGATGGACTGAAAATAGCTACTGATAAATTTGCGGGCAGAGAGCACTATCTCACACTCATAAACACGACAGGCTATGCATTAGGACTAAGGAAAAGCATAAATCCTTCAGATAAACATATGGATTTTAAGGTAATTATGAAAATCACATAATATAATGAAATCTTTCACAATCCCCCTTCTTACACATTAAAAAAACTGAAATGTAATCCTAGACTGTAATAATTCAAACGATGATTTATAACAATACCAACAGTGGAGCTAGATTAAAGCACCAGTAAGACTTTGATTGTACTTGTGGTTTTAAAGTTTTAACATGATTAGAGAATATGTCATTATTCAATATTCGAGTTTCAATTTAAAAAGAAATTCACATCAATCCTCTTGGCGCATGACCAGAGGAGACATGGAGGCCCTTACCCCATAACACACACACACACACAAAATATTTCTTTCTGGAAAGTTTGATACTCAAAAATCAATACTAAAGGGGTCCCTGGGTTCAGTCATTTGAGCATCAGACTCTCAATTTGGACTCAGGTCCCCATCTTGGGGTCATGCGATGGGGCCCGGAGTGGGGCTCTGTGCTCAGCACGGAGTCGGCTTGTCCCTCTGCCTCTGCTCCTCCCCTCATCTCTAAAATAACTAAGTAAAACCTTAAAAATAAATAAATAAATAAAATCAACACTAAAATAAAACCCAGTATTTACAAGGTGCTATGAACCTTTAAAGTAGATCTACCACAAAGTTTGACCAGATATTCCAAATTTCAGTAAAAGCACAGCAGGCAAAGACTATTTTGTAAGTCTTTTCTGTGCGCATCTACGCATGTGTGACGTAAGCGAAGAGGGCAGGTGGCAAATCGGAAGACGCATTCACCTGATGGGAGTTTTACCACGTCTCTGGACATGTGAAAGCAACTTTATGCAAACTTAGTATTATTCCAGTCCAATCGCCAAGAAATCAGAACCACTAACTTGCCGATTTTATCACTTGTAAACACGCAGCCTTTACACGGTGACCCAGTTCTATCTCAGCGTTCCCGTGCAAGGAATTCAACGAGGCAGCGAGAACACCACACCCAGAAGGACCCCATAGCGTTTGCTTCCACTGAGCAAGACGGTAGCGTACAAAGTCTGTTCCAGCTCCCTCTCCTCAAACCTTCTGTGCCTTTCAGCTTTGCGCCCAGTTCAAGCAAGTCTCTGCGGCTATCGAGAATCAATCCGATGATCACTGGCAAGGTCCAGCCTCAGCATTTCCCCCGTCCTGACGAGGACTCCCCCAGCTCCCCACTGAACTCAGTCTGCAGGTAAAACTAACACAGAGCCTCCCCCGCTGAAATTCAGAGAGTGTGTTTTCATAAAACCCACGACCTGATCAAAAACATGCTTATAACGGATCATACGGGAAGGTCAGAACATTCTGTTTTCATTTGTTTACTAAAAAGCCAACATTAAGATGTGCTCCCCGTCTTGTATAGAAACACACATCCTCCCCCCCCGTCTGTTATAGACAAAATCGGCAGTGAATTCCCCTATTATTAGTGGACTCCGGTGAAGAACGGGCTTTGGGCGGGGCTCTACTTCCCTCTGAGTTTTCCCCACTCTACTTGGCAACGCAGATAAGAGTAAAGTTACATTTTCCCTTAAGTTTCTAAGGTGAAATGGGAACACTTGATTCTGCGCTACCCAAAAAAACAAAACAAAAAGAACCCTCTCCACGTGCCAAATCTGATACCAAAAGTTAACCAGCTCCTGGAACTATGCTTCTACAGAAAATGCCTTAGTGGGAATTTTAACAGAAAACCCATTATATTCATGGTGTTCGTTAAACTGCTGCAAGTTCTCCTCTCCAGAAAAAAGAGAGATTCATTTAATCCACAGAGCTCCAGAGAAAATAAAACATTAATTATCTATGAGAATTCCTTTTGTGGGGGAGGGGGCCTGCGGAAGAGCAAATGACTCCAGCAAACTTCGGAGGTTCCCCTATGGTGTCTGACAACTACACAACCCCAAACTGCAGGAGGGGCGACCCTAATTGAACCAACCCAGGCCCAACACTGGATTCAGCAGCTCAAAGTTGAAGGGTTCTGGTTTCCTTTCAATACACCCCATGCTGAGAGTCAACACTATCTGTTAACAACAACAACAAAAAAAGATGTATATTCTAATAGCAAATTTTCATCTTGACAGTATCTTTTACATATAAACAAATCATAAAAGGTAATCAAAAGGGCAGTCTTAGTGCAATTTCAGCATTAGGACGCTGTTTTCCTCAACTGTATTTTCCTATGTAATTTAACCTCGGCTTCTCTGCAATGGATAATTATCTATGCACAACATCTCAAGTTAAGTAAAGCGGGGGAAACACGGTTCTTCGAGACTGGAGTGGAACTAGCAAGGAAGTAAAAAAGACACACGTTTCTTAAAAGGGTATTAGCTCCATTTTCAGATTGAGGTTTTGGGTTTTTTTTTTTAAGAACACTCATGGGCAAAAGTGACTTTCCTGTAAATACTCATGGTTTCAAGGCAGTAAGTATCAAGGGCATCAATGGTTTACGAGCAGGGCCCTCTAGAAGGGCACTTTAACTGTTCTTGATTTTTATGATCTGCTGGACCGCCCAGCGGCCAAGGACACGGAAGGGAGAGAGTTATAATTACCCCATTTTACAGACAGAGAAAGTGAGAAAGTGGGGTTAAATGGTTTTCCTCTGTCCCACAATGACTCATTAAGATCAGCAACCAGAAACCTGGTTTCCTGATTCCTGGTTTAATGTTCCACAATACTACGCTTCCTTCTACGAAGTACTATTTTTGTAAAGGTTTCTCTTCCAATAAAGGAAGTAGACCAAGTCACGTGACTTTCATTCACGAAAGCCTGTGTGTTTTCATTAGTACCTGAGTCCTCTGTTTCTGGGAACAGGGCAGGAGCGGCGTCCGTTATTATCTTATTACCACAGGAGCTGGCCAACCAAAGCAGGAGACCACGCACAACAGAAAAACAAAGGGCATGTGGTTTGTCAAGGGATCTCATCGGAGTTCTAAAAATATTCACGTTCTTTGCTTTCAGATTTCCAATAGGCAATCCTTTCAAACGTAAATCGTGATTATATTGTTCCTTTGGAGACATTCCTCTTATCCCCAGACTCTCTGGCCATAGGACATGGATGAATAGTCCTTTTAGCAAACAGAATTTAAATACAGATGCTTCAGTGGTAACTCTTATCTAACCTGTCTTATACATACATGAAAACCAATTTTAGAAAAAAATCCCACGACAGAGGAACAGAACACTGAGATAGCACTTTTTACAACATACAGCAACCTCCAATCACAGGACAAAATGTGTAGTTAGTTTTCAAATGCTGCTTTAAAACAGAGTAGATCCGTACTCTAGTTCCAGTTCTGAAACAACAACACTCGGACAAATGGGTTGGATTTTTCTACACACACACGCACACGCAGAACACACAGTAAGACCCTTCCCTTGCTCCCAAGTAAGATGCGTAACTGAGAGTTCAATTATTATTTGCTCTGGGTTAATATATATAACTATTGTATCACATATATTATTATATATTAACCCAGATAGCGCGCGCGCGCACGCACACACATGCACACACGTGCGCACGCACACACACAGACGCACACAGACGCACACACACACCCTAGGGTGTGCTGACTTGTTTCCTTCGCTAAGGCACAGAAATCCCACCATCCCCAATTCTACTGGAAACAACCATCAAGCCTTGCAGGAAACCAGTACCTTTGTTACCACTTATGCAAATGCCAAGCCCTGCCCAAACAACCCCGAATTATTCGGCTGCGGCATAATTAATGACGTCTCCTCACGGGCACCCGGGAGCTCAGTGTGTGCACAGAAGCCTCCTCTGAGCATCAGGCCCGCGCACGCGATGACCCAGGAAGTTCTCCTATTTCATCTTCAAAGAAACGCTTTGCAAGTCTTCCTCCCTATAAATCATTCTCTCAAAGGACGCTCATCTCCTGGGAACTTTTTACTTACAAGCACCACAAACCAACTTCTACACGCGCACGTGAGGTACATAAAAGTGGACGCTCCCTGAGTTCCTTTCTCCGCAGACCACAACTCAGGTTCACGTCCATAAAGACGACATCCCTGCCCTTCCTGTTCTCCGGTTCTCTGTGTCACATCCGTTTACTAGATCTATTTAGCATGTAGTCCTTTTAAAAAACTGGTTTGGGCACCACAATGGATCACAGCTCTCTATTTGCTTAAAAAGAGTCGCTCTCCTTCTTACCAGGGGGCTTAGCATAATGCCCACAGAAACCAGAAAAACAGCAAGCAAATCCGGCCTCATCCCTGTTCAGCCAGCGTGCAGCGTGGAACGGCTGCTTCGGTTTCAGAGTCCTGAATCCTATAGGTTGAAAGGAATTTTATACTGGTGGGAAAACCAACAAAACAAAGCAAAATCAGGTCTCCAACTAAACTCCTCCCTTGAGGTTTAAAACTTTCTCTAGTCTGCAAAGGCTCATTCTATCATACACAAATCACGGTCCCGAATGTATCTCCTTTATCGGAAAGGCCTTGAATCCTTGCAGGCTTGGCCACGCCATCCCCAGCTCACGCCTCCTGCTGCGTCCAGAACCCGCTCCCGGGGCCTTGCGGAGTCCAGTCCAGGTTTTTGCTGCCTCCTTCCCCAAAAGGCGTAAAAGGTGTTATGTTCTCAGGCTGCTTTTCTGATTAGAATCAGATTTCAGCAAAATGTACTTTCACGTTCACTAGGGCATATGCCCTATACACCCATCTGGGCAGACGAAAACAACTTTTTGTGAGGATGCATCTCTCCCCCAACCCAGTTCCAGTTCTGCGGGGGCCGTTTCTCCAGTCTGTGTCCTGGCAGGTGACTCTTCCTTCCACCCCAGGACACACACAAGCCATTTTTCAGAAGTACCTGCAAGGGCTTCACTTAACTCCAAGCGCAGTGACCTTCAGTGGAGAGTCGCCGGTTACGGGATACATTCCGACCAGTTCCACGGGATCTAATCAGATGTCACAGCTCTATGCTCCTGGTAACTCCCTTTAAATGAAGCCGAACAGCTCTTCCCCTGTCCTAACAGGACAACTGGCTGTTTACCCTATCGCTGTACTTCCGAGCACCAGGGACCAACCGTCCCAGCAAACTCCAAACCCCATGCTGGACTCAGGTGGGATTCTGCTACTCTGTTTGTTTTAAGGACAAAAGGCACACACGGATCCCCAAGCCCCTGAGATCATCCCCTCGGACCCTCTGCAGCCTGCTGACCTCAGGCCAGCACAGAACTCAGGCTACAGAACGCTATTTGCTACTTTGCGTTTTGGGATTTGTCTTATGGTCCCCCCAGAGCCTCTCCCTGCCTAGCAGCCCACCCACCACCACCAAAGAAAATGAGGAAATGAACACCAGCTCCCCCTTGTTCTCCAACCCCCCATCCCCCAGCCATTTGAAGTTTGAGATCCTCAGAACACACCACAAGCCAAGCAAGCACACCCCTCCCTCCTCGTGGGTATTTGATGGGTCTGTGATCGATACAGGGCACCGTCACGCCCAGCTGTTCTGGAAAAGACCCGTGAGGTCGTCTTCCACTTGTTCTCCCTAAAGCACGGATACTAGACCCTGCTGCACGTTCCCATCACCTGGGCAAACTCTGAACTGCACCGGGGCCTGCGGTCTGCCCGCTGGAGGCTTCGCTTGCGTGCGTCTGGGCCAGGCCCCGGAGGTAACTTCCTCAGGTGAGGCTCACGGGGGACAGGGCACTCAGAGGACGCCCCCCAACCAGCAGCATCAACACAGCCTTCTTAGGAAGGCGCACTCTCGGCCACACCCTAGACTCAGCCATCGGAACCTGGGCAACCCCGCCACCCGGGTTTAGCTCGGACCAGGTGACGGCCAGGTAGACCTGGACTCGGCCGCTTTCCTGCCGTGCGTGGCACCGTCCCCATTTCAGACCCTCAGGAGAGAAAATGGTTCACTGTTCCCTGCTGCAGCCACCAAAATGGACACTCATTTTTTAAATGATTTGCAGACCTGTTGTGATAACCTCTGAGCCGCCACAAAGATCAGGTGGGACGTGGTTCCAGGAAAACAAAGCAAAAGGTGAGGCAGTTGTCAAACTTAAGGTCAAGAACCCGCAGCTGGCACTGTGGGGCAGCTGACCTGGGAAGACACCGCCCTGGGAACCGATGGGAAGAGGGGGCTGGGCCGGAAAAACAAACCCGAGTCTCCTGAGTGGGAAACTTCACCTTCGACTCAAAGACCACCGGACTGCTCTTGGTGTCTGGAGAAGAAGGAAGCCAGGGGAGGAGCCCCAAGGAAAACAAAACAAGAAGGCTGGTCCAGTATTTTGGCGCTCAGGTCAAGGTACCAGAGAAGAGAATGGCAGTGAACCCAGAGCCTGCTCACGGGCTTCCCCACCCTTCCACCCGCCAACCACAAGATCCAAGGGCCTCACCTTTCACAACGGTGGCCTCCTTCAGGTGATGGGACAAGAAGTCAATGCTGGCATAGGTGTTGGCAGAGGGGAGGGCGCCAGGGCCCGGTCCCCCGCAAACCCCACTGCTACCGCTGCCCCCCACAGCGCTGATGAGACCCCCAAGGCTGCGGGTCCGGCCCCAGGCGCTCTTGTCTCCGGGCTGGGGATGCGGATGCTGCTGTGGGGTTGGTGACAGCCCAGGCTCGTCCCTCACGTCGATGGCGATGTAGTTGAGGCCATTCTGGAAGCCGGCAGAGGTCTCCCTGCACATCGGAGAGCTACTGCCCCCGGGGCAGCCCACCAAGCCACCCGGCTGACTCGGTACCCATGGGCGTGCCTGCTGAGGGGGCGGCGGCTGCAATTGGCCAGGGGACATGGGGTGCTCGTCACCCCCACCCAGGACGCCGCTGCCGCCCCCTTCACTGCTTTTCCTGAGAGAGACGTTTTCCACGGAGGCCGAGTTGTGGCGCTTAGGGTTATGGGCGAAGGACGGGGACACGGGGGTCACAGTGGTGGTCGAGGAGAAGGTCTCGGAACTGTGGCGCCGCCGGCCCCCCTGTGGGTCTGCGCGGATGACCTTGGCTCCCCGGTGAGGGTCTGGGGGCTGGCTAGCCTGCAGGAAGGCCTCGACTCCTGACACCTGATCCATGAGACTCAGCCTCTTCAAGCCGGACGTTGGGCTGGTAACACGGGCACCTTCCGGCTTCGGGGGGGCCGCGATGGGTTGTGGCGGGGTGGCAGCCACACCAAAGGCCATCTCGGTGTAGTCACCGTTGTCCCCGGTCTCCGAGGACGAAGAGGAGGCAGCGCTGGGGCCCTGGCAAGTGGACGCCTGGGGCAGGCGGTACAGCTCCCCTGGGGGGGGGCGGTGGGGGATGCTGCGGCTGCAGCGAGGAGGCGGGGGCAGCGGGGCGTGGGGGCAGCGGCGGGTAGGGGGACGAGGCCTCGGGGGACAGCAGGGCATCCAGGGAGCCCACGGGGTCCCCGCTCTGGGTGCCCGGCTTGGGCGACTTGGGTGAGCTGAAGTCGAGGTTCATGTAGTCAGAGAGCGGGGAGCGCTGCCTGCTGTCGCTGCTCGTGCCCGGGGTGCCGGAGCCCAGGGACGAGGCCGGGCTGCTGGCGGACAGCAGTGAGGACGAGGAGGCCGCGGAAGCCAGCAGCGGAGGCGCGGGCGGAGACAGGCGAGCTCCAGCGTCGCCAAAGTCAATGTTGATGTACTCGCCGGGGCTCTTGGGCTCGGACGGCAGAGGGTACTCGTGCATGCTGGGCAGGGTCTGCAGCCCCTCCAGGGACAGGCGTGTGGGCCTCACTAACCGGGCGCGCTGGTTCAGGAAGCCCTCTGGGCGGCCGCCGCTGCTGCCACTCGGCCTGCTGGGCGAAGGCACTACTGGGTGAGGAGGCTGGCTGTGGCCGCCTCCCGCCACGAAGGCGCTGCTGGAAGGCGCGGCCCCCGGGCTGGCGGGCGGTTCGAGCCTCTCCTCTTCCAGGATGCGCCCGACGGGGGAGCTCATGAGCACGTACTGGTCGTTGTCCCCGTTGCAGGTGTAGGGAGCCTTGTAGGAGCGGGGCAGGGAGCTATAGCAGTAGCCAGGGACTCCCCTGAGCATCTCCCCACTGCCATGCAAGGCAGCCGAGAAGAAGTCGGGAGGGGTCCCCGAGGTACCGGCATCGCTGGGGGACATATTGAGGTAGTCCCCGTTGGGGAGCAGCTTGGTGTCGGCGTTCTCCATTGACAGCTTGGAGCCACACCACATACGCATGTACCCACTGTCCTCGGGGGAGCTCTCGGCTGGGGAGCTCGTCTTGTAGCTGCCCCCGCTCGCTGGAAACGCCCTGCTGACTGTAGGGGTGGGCCCGGGCACCGTGGTTCCCGTGGGGGGCAGGGCTGGGGCCACAGCAGTGCGAGGCTGCAGGATCTGCTTCGGGGCGGACACGCTAGTGGGGCTCATGGGCATGTAATCATCACTCTTACAGCTGCCACTGCCCCCACCCAGGAGGGCCACGCCAGGGGTCATGGGCATGTAGCCATCGTCGGCACCCAGGTTACTGCTGGAGCTCCTGTGGGACCCGATCTCGATGTCGCCGTAGTCCTCGGGATAGGGATGGTAGGCCACTTTGGGAGACGACGCGGGGCAGGTCGGGCAGAGGCGGCCGGAGCTGCCAGAGAAGGTGGCCCGCATCAGGGTGTACTCATCCAGGGACGCGGAGGAGGGCTGCGGCACCGGCCGCTGCCGGGCAGGCGTGGTCAGGGAGTAAGTCCTCTTCCTCAGCCCTCGGTCCAGGTCCTGGGCCCCGTCCCCCGACACTCTGCGGTAGGGGCGGCCGCAGTGGCTCAGGGGCCGGTCCATAGTCATGTACCCGTACAGCTCGCCCCCGCCGCCGTCCCGGGCCGGGGGAGTCTCGGCGATGGACTCGGGCGTGTTGCTCCTGTGGCCGCAGAAGGCTCTCAGGTCGCCGGGGCTGGAGCCGTACTCATCCAGGGACATGAAGCCGGGGTCGCTGGGGGAGCCCGAGGCCGAGGCGCTGCCGCTGGAGGGCCGCTGGCCGGCGGGCTGGTGCAGGGGGTGCGGCAGGTGCGGGTGCGCGCCGGGGGGCGGCGGGTAGGAGCCGGAGCCGTGCCCGCTGCTGGACGACAGGCTGCCGGGGCTGGTGGCGGCCGGGGGCGAGCGCGCCACGGGCATGGACATGGACCGGCTGTGCTGCAGGGCGCCCCCTGCCGGCGCCGGTGCCGCCTTGCTCGCGCGGGCCCCGCAGCCGCCGCTCAGGGTGTGCGAGCGGCTCAGGGGCGCGCGCACCGGCCCGGGGCTCAGGGGACTCCCGGCCACCGACACGGGCCTGCCGCCCGCCGCCCCCGCCCCCGCCGCCGCGCCGCCGTCGCCCTCGCTGGCCGTGCGCACCCGACACGAGCTGCACTTGGCGGCCGGCGGGGTGGCGGCCAGGCTGTCCGTGCGCGAGCGGCGCACCAGGCCCGTCTGGCTCGGGGGCAGGTTGACCAGGTGGTGGTGGCGGCGCGCGCCGGGGACGCTGATGGGGTGCGTGGAGGACGAGCCCGACGACTGGCTCTTGCTGCGGGGCCGGAACTCGAACAGCTCCTTGAGGGCCTTCATGGCCTCCAGGATGGTCTCGTGGATGTTCTGCGCCACCACCGAGTCGTCCGCCTGCATCCACAGCTCGCCCGGGCCCGTGACGGCCGAGCGGCCCACCTCGATGAAGAAGAAGCTGTCCGAGTGGCCGCAGCGCCGGATGTTCATCAGCTGCAGCGTCACCGACGGCTGCTCACAGTTGAGCTTCACGAAGCCGATGGTGCGCGCCGACAGGCACAGGCGGTACACGCCCGTCAGGTTCTTGCTCTGGCCCAGGCCTTTGGGCTTCAGGTTCACCTGCCACACCTCGCGGTAGGCGGCCGTGGCGGGCGCCACCAGCCCGTAGCTGTCATCGGCCGCGGCGGCGCCGGCCGAGCCGCCCAGGGCGCCGGGCAGGGAGGCGCTGCAGGACGCGGCGGTGGCGGCGGCCGGGGGCGCGTCGCCCGCGCGGCCCTCGCTGACCAGGTCGGTGAGCGCGCGGTACCAGCCCTCCTGCTCCTGCTCGTTCTCGGCCGCCACCGCGAAGTACTCGTCCTTGGTGTAGAGCGCGATCAGGTACTTGTGCTTGGCGTCGGCGCGCTTGTTGATGTTCAGGCAGCAGTCGAGCGCGATGACCCGCTTCGGGGCGCCCGCCTTGCTCCGCCACTTCTTCTCGCTCTCGTAGTACTCGAGCCGCGGCGGCTGCGGCGCCGGCCCCCCGCCCGCCGCCGCCGCCGCCTCGTCGCCGGGCCCGCGCAGCACGAAGAAGCGCTTGTGGCCGTGCTTCTGCTTGCGCAGGTAGCCGCACTTGCGCACGCTGTGGTTGTTGTTGTTGTTGTTGTTGAGGTTGGGGCCGTCGCCGCCCGCCGGCCCGGGGGCCCCGAGCAGCGGCGGGCTCGCCATCGCCGGCGTTTCAGGCCGCGCCGCCCGGCCGGGCGCGGAGGAGCTGGGGGCGCGCGTGGGGGGGGGGCGGGGGCGCGGGCGGGGGCGGCTCCCTCCCCCCCGCGTTCGTCCGCCGGAGCCCGCGTCCCTCGGGCCCAGAGGTGGGGAAGGCTGGGGGAGGCCCGCGGGGGCCGGCCCCGAGCGGTGGCGCAGCGCCCTCCGCGCTCCCGGGCCCCGGAGGATGCCCGGCGCGGGCGGTGGCCGCCCCCCGGCCCGGCTGCCCGCGGCCGCTGCCTCCCGGGCGAGATCTCTCGGGCGGCGCCTGGGGACTCGCTGGCTGGGCCGAGAGTCGGGGTCCCCGCGCCGAGCCGCGGGGCCGAGCCTAAGGCGCGCGCAGCCGCACGGGTCCCGCCGCTGCGCCGCGCTCCGGGGTGCCGGGGTGCGCCCAGGCACTCGGGGTCGGCGCCGCCACCGGGGCTGCTGCTGCTGCCGCTGCCGCTGCCGCTGCTGCCAACGGCGACCCGGGCTCGTCGCGGTCCCCGCCGCACAGTGAGTAACACATCGCGCACCGAGTGACTGAACTAAGAAGAGCAAAACAACATGTGACTCGGCGTTACGCAGGCACACACGGCGCGGCCGCCCCGCCCCGCCGCCCGCATTGGCGCCGCGCCCCCCGACGGACGGCCTGCGCAGCCAATGGGCGCGGGCCGCGGGGGGGGCGGGCCGCGCGCCCCCGCCCCGCCCCCCTTTCTCCCGGGGCTGCGTTTCCCGCCGTCCCCTCCCCCTCCCGCGGAGGCCGGGGCCCGGGCGGGGTGGGGGCCGGCCCGAGCCTCATTAATCAGAGGCTCGTTGTGGATGCCGGCGGAGGAGATGCCACCCAGGGCGGGAAAAGGGGCGCGCGGGAGGGGCGGGGGCCGGCCTCCGCGCGGAGGGCCCTTCCCTCCCGCCTCGGACTCAATTAATTGGGCTCGCAGCTTCCGCCGGGGAGGAGGCCGGGGGAGGGGACGCCGCGCGGGGCGGGGGCCGGCGGAGATCAAGGGCCGGGACCGCCGGCCGGGGCTGGGCGCCGGGGACGGGGGTGGCAGCAGCGCCGTTCCTCGGGCCTCGCATCGCTGCCGCGGCCCTAGCGGGGGCCGGGGAGACCCGTGAACTCGGCTGCCCTCGCCTCCCCCGCTCCCTCCATCACGCACTTGGGCGCGCGGATCTGGCGCCCAAACTCGGGGTGGGCGCGCGCCCGGCCGCCGCGGCGGGTGTGCGCCTGGGTGGTTCCCGGGAGCCCGGCCCGCGCCTTGTTTACGAGCATCCCATTAGTCACCGGAGCGCGCCGGGTCGGTGGCCGCTCGGGGCCCTTTCCCAGCAGGAGGGGAGGGGCGCGGGCGGCGCCCCCGACCCCGGACCGCGCTCCCCTCGGGCGGCTCCCGGGGTTCCCCCCCCCCTTCCCGGGGACGCCCTTCCCCCGCACCCAGGTCGCGGGCTCTTCCGGGGCGTCATCAGCGCCATTCACTTGTCGGGAGCCCGGGAAGTTGCCGTCCCCGGCCCGGGATGTGGTCGGAGGAGCGGCAGGACGAGCAGGCGCGCAAGAATGCAGTTTCCATAGCGCCGGGGAGAGGGCGGGCGCCGGCGGGGGCGCAGCCCGGGCCCGGGTCCCCGCGCCCGGGGCCCTCCCCGCGCGACCCTCGCGGCCCCCCGCGTCCGGGCGCGGGGCGGGAGGCTCCAGACCTGCGCGCCCTTCGCGGGCGGCGACGGCCTCCTCGAAAATGCCCTTGAAGAAGCGCTTCTAGTGTTTTCCAGCTACAGGGCTTTTGTGGTGGCTTTTGTGACTTTCGAAGTCGATCACAAATAAGCAGCCCTGCAGCCTCGTCGCCTAAATGTCACGGTGGGGGCAGCGGGGGGGGGGGGGGGGGGGGGGAGGGAAAGGGGGCACGTCCCTGAGAGGAGAGCGGCGTGGGCTCAGGGCCCCTGTGGAACCCGAGAAGGCTAACAAAACCAGCCCTTGTCTATTCTGTTCCTCTAATTTGTGTGTCTTTGTGAAATAATTGGAAACAATAATGTTGGTTATTTTCTATTAAGTCCTGGAAGTTTGCCTGTGAATGTCATCTATAGTTTACAAAGGTCTTTATTTTAAATATAATGAAATCTTAAGTCTAAGGATAATAACTTAAGATTGTGATTTTTGAAAGGGTAATAAATATTTTCACATATTTGTCCGCATGTGACTTAAGGATTCCGCCAGTTGATCTTCTGTGCCAAAACAGCCCTATTTACACAAAGATAACAAGGGTTTTAGCCCGAATACAGTTAGTTTCTTGTAGAGTACGGTGAATTTGGAAGGACAGAGCTTGCCTCAAAGACGTGTATTTAAAGTCGATCTTCCATTTTAAGTCATGCTTAGAAAAATAATACCTTTTGGAACATCGTGTGAAGTGTGTGTGCCTGTATGTGCGTGTGCGCGTGTGTGTGTGTGTGTGTGTGTGTGTGTGTGTAAGATTGTGTGTCTGGCGCACCTTCGTAGACTTGGTGGATCTCTATTCTTTTTGGATCTTGTTGTCCTTTCTGTGTTAACAAATGTTGCCTAGCAATATGTCTACTCAGAAAAGAGAGATGACGGGATTCTTGGAATTTGAAAGAAATGTGGCCCAGTTTTGTCTGCTTTGTGATGATTTCCATCTCACTTTGTGAGGGATCCAAATGGGCCTGCCTATATGTCCGGCAACCCTGACTAGCCAAGGGTGATCCTGGGATAATCTCTTCTCAGCCTTGTGGGCTAATGATCTCCTCCGAGAAAGTATCTCTTGCAATTGTTTCATTCTTCTCCTTTTGTCTCTGGCCTATCCTACAAAATTAGATTTTCACATATTCTCTGAATCTTGTTTGCTGTACCCCTCAGACGTTAACAAGTGTCATCTGTGGAGTGTTTGTTTTTTTCCTTAGGGCTTTTCTAGTGTTAAATGCCATATTCAAGTCAAGGTGTTAGAAGCCCTAAGTCGGCACTTGGCACTTTCTCCACGTGCTGCCTCTGTCACCAAGGGAGGAGGGTGACGAGCTCTCACCTACATCAGTGGTATTCTCATACCAGGAAGATCACAAATCTGGAGCAAAACTGCAAACTAATTGTCATTCTCAAGTCCTAGAACCTCTAAATACAAGGGTGGGAGGCACAATTTCCATTCTCACTAAGAAGTCAGCCTGTGAAACCAACAGTAAGGAACTCTGTAATTAGAAGTACCCCTGTCTTCTTCCTCAACGAAGGAGCTCATTGTCTTTCTCCCTTTCTACTGCCAAATAAGCTATTTATTTATTTAAAGCTTGTCCGACACCTTGTGATTTTCCAACTGTTCTCCCGTACTTTTTCAGCAAAAGTCAGCTAATAACATCTGTCAACCAGCTCTCCATGCAGGGCTGGGTGCTGTTTCGCATGGCCTGTTGCCAGCCAGCAGCCTGGGTGAAATTTTTTCTCGTGGTCCAAGATCCTTCATTGGAAGTTCTCCTTGGTTTTACGGATAACTAAATGGCCATATCTTTTAGCCAGGAGTGTTTTTTGTTTGTCCTTTCTGTTTTGTTTACATAGAATCCTACACAATGATTCTTTGATTAAAACAAATGTCCTTCAGGACGCCTGGGTGGCTCAGTTGGTTGGACGACTGCCTTCGGCTCAGGTCATGATCCCGGAATCCCGGGATCGAGTCCCACATCAGGCTCCCAGCTCTGTGGGGAGTCTGCTTCTCCCTCTGACCTTCTCCTAGCTCATGCTCTCTCTCACTGTCTCTCTCTCTCAAATAAATAAATAAATAAATTTTTAAAAGAAATGTCCTTCCTGGGATCCTTTAGTGACCTTTCACAAAGCAGTCAGTTTCATAAAAAGGTAGACATTAAAAATGCATCACATCCATAACACAAATAATAATAATACAAATAAGAGTAAGCATCCTTCTCTTCGCTGGTTCATGGAAGGCAGACCCACCTAGGAGGACAAAAGTAGATAGCATTTAGTGCTTGGGGGGTTTTTGGCTTTTTTTTTTTTTCCCCCTTTGTAATTCTTAACCCAGTAGTTTTGACAGTTTTTCCTATCTGGATGAGCTGCATCTAAAAACGGTCTGAGCAGATAGTTAAGTGGAACACTATGCAAACAGTTACAATAGCTTCGATTTAAAATGTGCTTTATGGGAAAAAAACAAAATAACTTAACATAAAATATGCTTTAGGAAGAGGTATAGATTTGAACCTCAGAGCCTTATGTCAGAAGACTTAGTCTTTTTTTTTTAAGATTTTTATTTATTTATTTGACAGACAGTGATCACAAGCAGGCAGAGAGAGAGGAGGAAGCAGGCTCCCTGCTGAGCAGAGAGCCCGATGTGGGGCTCGATCCCAGGACCCTGGGATCATGACCTGAGCTGAAGGCAGAGGCTTTAACCCACTGAGCCACCCAGGCGTCCCCCTGGTTAGTCTTTCAAAAAAGGGACAGCATTTTATCACAGTTTGCTTTGTTAAATAATGTATTTCAGTAGCTCATTTAATACAGTTCTCTTTCTCTGATGAATGAGCCATGCAAAGACAGCCTTTTTCCTCATCTAGAATTCATAAGAGGACTTCCTGTACTTTCATAGCTGTTGTGTTCTTTTTTTTTCCCACCAATATATTTGCTAATATGTTTCAACTGAAATTTCACAAGAATTTTGTAACATGCTAATTGTGTGCAACAGAATGATTGACATGAGAGAATGTACGTACTGTTTGGATAGCTTACTATCTATGCATGGCATTCCAAATGTCTGAGGAATCAGGGTTTGTTAATAGATCAGATTGGTTCCTTGGAAATTATAAAGGCTTCCGACTTAGGCGTTTATGTTGCTCATTCATTAAGAATACGTACATCTTTCTTAAATATTCATTAGGGAGGAGGGATTTTCTGAAAGAGGGATTTTCTAAAATAAATGACTTTCATGGGCATATTTGGTGGAGCAGACTACTGTAACTTTTAATATAACTTAAAAATAAGAATTCTTCTGAAAAATGTATGCACTGAATTAATGCTCTTTTAGGAAAACACTCAGTTATGTTGTAGGAACAAGCACAGCTCACCCAATACCGAAAACATTTTCATTTTAAATATAATTATGTTGAAGAAATTTAAACATATAAACCACCAATTACAAAGTGACTATAGTTAGTGACTTAACATTTTTATCAGTTCACCTCTGGATGTTGTTGTGTTAGAATTTTGAGAATATGTTTCTAAATTGAAAAAAACAACCACCTTTTTTTCCTCGTGGACTTTCCATGATCAAAATAAAAATTTTACATTAATGACTGTATAACATTACTGTACCGTGAAAAAAAAGGGGCGTTCCTTCTTAGAATATCCCTCTTGGCATACTTGGCCCTGTAGCCTAACACACTCACATTTTGCATGACCAGACTGGTGCCCTGGGTAGTGCTGGCTGCCAGTGTCCGAGCTGCTGGGTCAAAATGTTGTTTGTTTGTTGCTATTGTGGCTTTCTGTCAGAGCAGAACAGATTTGTCTGCTTCTCAATCTAGAGATCATGAGCAGATGACATAAAAGAAAAAAAAATCTCTAAAATGACACAGCTCTATTTTCTAGGAGGGAGGCGGAAGGAGCAGTGAGGAGCGCCCTGTGTCCTTGAACAGAGCAAATGTTAGGAAGCAGAGATCAGCCTGCGTTCAGTTGATCCCACTGTTTGCTCTCCAGCGAGCTTTCGCCCTGTGTGTAAACCGCTCGGGAGGTAAGTAGGACACGAGCCACCCTGCTTTCTGCCAGATGCTCCGGGGTTTTGTGGAACTGGATTGTAGTCAGAAACCTTCTACTTTTCTGCGGTTCACGTGCTGTTTCTAGGCTCGCCTTTGAGTCTGTTTTCTAGAGTTGTTTTGAAATCCAACCTAAAGATAACAGCGAAATGTGACCCGGTCTTGTGAATGGTGCCACCAACTGGCAACGCTTTTTCCTAAGGCAGAGCAGGCTTTTTTGCAAGACGTTGCAGTCAGAGTAGGGGCAGAAAGTTGGTGACAACCTAACATCCATTTGCTTTGCACCAGTCTTTAAATAAGCTGCTAGAAACAATGAGAGAGAAAACAAAGAAATGCCGGCCGTGAGCCCCCCGGGGCGTTATCAGGGGACAAACGAAAGGCTCCTTCAGTTGAAAAACTTATTTTTTTTATGCCTGGGGAAGTATCAAGCTAATACACTCAAATTTAAAATCCATTTCATATCTCAATTTGCATATGTATTTACAAGAACAGTCAGTGGATAAAAAATGAACATCAGTGTTCTTTTAAGAGCTTAGAAAGCCACCTAGCCAGCAAAGTTAAAACAAACAAGGATCTAAACTCAGGACTATTTTGGAGTAAACATGAGTTTACAATCAAGATTTGCTTGTCTTGCAAGCAAACTTTTTTTTTTTATCATATTTCTTCACTACATTGACCTACCAGTCTCAAATTTTTTGAGAATAAATGCTGGTCATCTTCAAGGATATTGAAAAGCAAAATTTGAAAAAGCATGGGTGGGAAAGAAAATATATCTTAAAAGCTAAGAATAACAAAAACACTTAAGCTATAAACAATAAATGGCAGTTAATAAATGTCCAATGTGGCTATTTTTTACTGAAATAATTTGAACTTATACACTTGACTTATTTATCAACTCTAAATGTATAAATTACACCTTCTTTTTAATTGTTCTAATTCGTCCTCAGGCAGTGCAAAATAATAGAGATGCTCAAGTTAATGCCACTTCGAGGTAAGTTCTCTGTCTAAATAGAGCGAGATCAGAAGACTCAATTTCTTTGCCACCAAGCGTGTCTTCCAGGTACATTTACCTGTGGATGAAAAAAAATGCCCATATGGAAAAAGCAATATTATAACTGGTAAGGGCAGCTTATCAGTATATGCAGGTATGTTACGCCATTTGATTCTTACCGGCTTATGGGACGAGTGAAATATATGTAATTATCCCATGATGCTGACACCGTGTAAAGACATGATTCCAGCGCAAGTGGGAATGGAACCTCAGTCTTTCGATCCCACTCACGTGTGCTATGTGCCCACGTACGATTGTAAGAAGAACGATTAACTGCTCACGTAGTTACTATACTTTTTCCTTGTCTAGAACACTTCAGAGCAAACGATATCGACTGAACCGGCCTGAGGAAATACGAGTTAGCGAGGTTTGCAAGAAAATAACAACGATGCTCTTAGGACCTTTCCTGCTGGCTGTTGAGTGTTGGGTGGAAAGGTCGGTTCAAATGAGCTCGTTCCAAGAATGACCACTTTGAGTGTAAATACCGGCCAGAATTTCACCTTTGCTGGTTCTTTATTAAGATTTCAGTCTCTCGTCTTGCTAAAACATGGAAAAAATGAGAATTCTATATAAAAGTTGTCTTGAAATTACATTTTATACTGCGAGAATGCCTTTTTACGTGGTAAATAGAAAAACTAAAAAGCTATATTTATCACTGCTACTAAAAGCAAACAGAAAATGAAGTATATTGCTATTTTGAGAGCTGATGTTTTTCTGTTTTTATTTTGGTAAACTTGTACCTGATTTTAACATTTCTACACGCCGAGAGTGTATTACAATTTCAACATGGCACCCATACCCCTTCTAGGATGAATTAAAAAGGAAATCAATATGCTTGTAGCCATTTGGCCCCATTGATTAAAGTCACACTGTTTTTTAATTATAGAATAATAGGAAAGGAGGGATATCCTTTACTACTCAGGTGAATTTGTATCTTCCTCAGTCCAAAATATAAAAATCACTAAACATATGTTCAGTATTTGTTAAGCTTCAAATGTATTTTAGGAATTATCTAGAATGTAAGTCTTTGCCCTTTTGGTTTTCTATCTAAATAATAAGGCATTATTTCCTTAAATGATTAATGTTCAAGAAGTTTCTTTTTTTCTCTACCTTTTATTTGATATTGTCTCATAATTTGGAAACAAAAATTGTTTTTTGTTATTATGACCATCATCTGGCATGTTCTTAATTTTCTTAACAGTTGATTTTAATTCCTAATATTGCTATTTTAGCCTCTTCTTGCCAATAATATATGGCAGAGAAAGTGATTTTCATCTCTGAGCACAAAGGTTTTACAAACCATCTCCCACCACATCACATTACATGTTCAGAAAAATTGTAGGACAAGGAGGGATGAAAAAAAAAAAACTGAATTTCAGCTTGCTAAGTAGCAGCATTGTCCGATTATGATTTTGTTTGCACCACAAGAAAGAAAGGAGATACACGAGAACACGAGAAGGAGTACAAGGTACATTGAGGCGACTTCAAAATGAATCTCTTTTAAGGTGTCTTGATTTGTTGTGCTTGATGTTAGGCGCTGAGTAGTTAACATGGAAACTAACCATGTGCTGTTGAATCTCACTGCTGTTCCCATTGGTTCTTCTCTTCCTTTTACATTCTTTTTTTAATTATTATTATTATTTTTTTTAGTAAACACTCTTGGGCGAACTTGTCCCATTTTTTTTTAAAGACTTTATTTATTAGAGAGACGGAGAGAGATCACAAGTAGACAGCAGCAGGCAGAGGGAAAGGGAGAAGCAGGCTCCCCACTGAGCAGAGAATCCAATGTGGGGCTCAATCCCATGACCCTGGGATCACGACCTGAGCCAAAGGCACCTGCTTAACCGACTGAGCCACCAAGGCGCCCCTTCCCTTTACATTCTTAATCCAGTTCCCTTTTCTGCCTCCTGAATGGTGTTTGCAATCTGCAGCTAATTTCATAGGGGGACAAACCCTTTTTTTGGTCTCCCAGCTTTCTTTACTGGATGGTGTTCCTAGTCATGACTGGATTACAGTTTCAGACATGACAATGCATCATTAAAACATTTTAGTGATAATAACCAAGTGCCCATTTTATAACTAAGGCACATTCATTTAAAATAGATTAAGGGCACTTATACCCAGAGCCCGCCTTCCAAGTTACCTGCTGAACCCTTCCGAGGGAATGAAACTAGTAAATACAGTCTCCAAATTTTGTTTCATGGAAATCAGTTTTAATTAGACAAACATGACTAATTCTATTTAGTCCAGTGTTAGGTTAATTTTTAAAAGGCCCGTGTGCTGAGCCCGCCCCAGGCTCCAGGCGGAGGAGCTGTTTGCACAGTGTGGAATGATGTGGGATACATGGTTTCTGGTTATGTTATCTGGTGATAAATCCCTAATAACCAATGAAATATTTGATTCTGGAAAATTTATCAATATTTTTCAGCATTCACTTTGTGCTAGACACTGTGTGGGGTCCTCTGGGGACAAAAATGCAAACCCCCAACAACGCAAACCTACAGTCACCACCCAGTGGGCCTGCTGGGAGGGACGGTCTTCCCAGGCTCACTCCTGCTCCGACGGCTCCTGCTGGGTTCGTGAATGAGTGGTAAACAGTGGCCACCCTTCACTTAAGCCTCTCTAGGGACGGGTTTGCAGACAACCACCCCAACAGAGAAAGCGACAGCTCCCTCCCGGACAAACGGACAAACGGACAAACAGCAAACTTGCTATCTCAAGCTACAAAGGAGGTGCGCTCTCCAAGCCCCCGAGAGTCAGCTGGGACAACCTCACACAGAAGCAGGTACACTGGGTCTCTCCAGGCCACCCCCCTGGGGCTCGGGTGGAGTAGAAGCAAGGCCCACCCCAAGTCTCTGAGCCAAGATGTTCACGTCCTTGCCTGGCACACGTGTCACAAGGCAGGCTAACCAATGAGCCGGTAAGGAGATGGAATGAAGTTTCCAGCCCTGGCAGCGCCCTCAGGAAGCTCACAGTCCGCCGGGAAGAAGGGGACGTGTATGCAAATAGCCGAATCGGAGGGCCCGTTGTGCTCCGTCCACAGCTAGAGCGACCGCCTGGGGTGGGGGGGACCTGGTGCATTTCCCAAGTGGGCGCTACACTTCACCAGGATAGAAGACAACTTGTCACTAAACGGGGCTGGCATACCGGGACATACATCTGAAGACTCGTTAAGCTTGCATGTCTGTCTGCTTTCACCGAAATGTCAGTTGAACCAAAGATTTCAGTATTAAACCATGAAACCATAGAGTTTAAGAGAAAATGAAAGAAATTTGGATGAATTTGACTTCCTAAACCAGAATTCTGTGAGGGGAGGTAATCACAGCTGTATCACAGGTAATGCTTTAGTTCTGTCTTTAGTCAGTACCTGAGGGGTCCCGTAAGACCACAATCAAGAATCCAAAAATGGGCAACGGGTCTGAACACAAATATCACGATAAACTAAATAAGCAACAGAAAGTCTGGAAATTACCGAAGCCTGCTTAACCTTTCCCGTAATAAGATAAATGCAAATTAAAACCACAAAGTGGTACAATCATTCACCTATCAGATTGGCTCAGACTAAGAAGTTTGATAGCACAGCATGTTTGCCAGAATGTCAGGAGGGGTTCCCACAGCGGACTGCAGGGGCACCAACAGAAGCGCGTGCGCCCAGACCTTTCTCCGAATCTACCCGGATGGCAAATGCCCACGGTCCTTGACCCACGGTTTAACATCTAGGAATTACTCGTGCATACACGAGGCGATTTCTCTACAAGGGTGTTGATCGCATTAATGACTGGACCGGAAAGAAATACGGCTGTGTGAAATCACATGTACGTATGCAGGTGTATTTGTTGCAGGCTCGCCTGGGATACCAAAAACTTGGAAGCAAGTTGAATGCCAACAATTTGGGACTGATCAAACGTTGTCTGTTCCTCTATGTATCTAGCCATCGATATTAGCTCGCAAGGAAGTAGACAGATGGTGTCCCTAATCAAGACTGGATTATAATTTTAAATATAATCATAATGAAAACATTTTAATGATGAGAACCAAGTGCCCATTTCATAAACAGGACACATCCGCATAAAACCTAGCAGGTATAAGGGTAGTATTAATGCATACCAGAATGTTCTGCGACGGGAACAGTGCAGCTCTATCTACACTGACCGCAATCCCATTGGAGAATACACTGCAAGGTGAGATAGACGTCACAGAACAGTGTGTTTAATGGAATGCTGCTATTTTTATAAAAAGGAAATGTGTGTGTACACACACAGACACTCTGGAACCATACTCTCAAGGCTGGTGACAGTGCAGACCTGGGTTGGGGGGGTGGGAAGTGGGGTGAGGACCGCCATTGTGCCAAATGACTTTTGGGGTTTTCTGGATTTTGTAACACAAGAACCTATTAAATAGTCAAAGATGTGAAAATAATTTTAGCTCTAATGAATGGCTCAGTTGTCCTTGGGATGGTTCGGGTGTGCAGAAAGAGGGGGGAGTCAGAAATGGCTCCTGGAAAGTCTTGCATGGTGACTGGGACCTGCAGTGCCCTCTCCTGAGAGAAGGTTGGGGAGGGAGCATGGAGTGAATGATTCTAGACACGAGGGGTGGGACAGAGCTGTCAGCCACCCCAGGGAAGAGGTCAGCAGACCTTCAGACGGACAGGTTTGGACAGGGGATCAGTTTGGGGGGCCGGGGCCCAGAGCTGCATTTAACTGGGTGCCGGGCTGGGAGGGTGAGTGAGAGGCGGTCACAGCTGCCCAGACCACGCCAGCACTGACAGGCAATGGGAGAAGAACCCACAGAGGGTCCTGGGCAGGAGCAGCCTTTGAAGTGGGAGGAAACCACTGGGGGAGGAGTCCCGACAGTGAGCAGAGGGGAGTGTGGTGGCCGCCGGCAGCCGCAGTGATGAAGCACAGCCAGGGACAATGGTGGGGAATCCTCCCGTGAAGTGGGGCTTGACCTCCACGGCAAGAGTGCTTCCCCCTGGGCATCGGCAGGGATGAGGTTGGAACGCAGCCCAGGGGCACATGGAAGACTGGCCAGGGTCTCTGCGGAGGAAATGCCATGGGTGCGGCACTTCCCTGTGCCTGTGCCGGCAAAGCCCTGGGGGTCACCAGGGACACCAGGAGCCAGAGAGCTGAGTTGGAGAACACGCCGGTCCTGGGGGCAAAGGGCAGCAGCGTCCTCAGGATGGAACTGGGGTCCCCACAGGACACAGACTCAGGTGTACAGTGGAATGACACGAAGAATGTACTAGAAGTGTTTGGGAAACAAAAAAGGAAAACGGGGCTGGTTGAAAGGCACGGACCGCTTAGCGCAAGCGTGTGGGAGCAGGTGTCTGTCAGGAGGGGCTTTGCTGTGGGCAGGAGCCTGATGCCCATGGCAGGTTGGGTTTAACAGCAGCTGTGAAGGTGGCCACTGAGCTGGGGCCAGCCCTCATAAAGGCCAGAGCGCTCGAGACCCCTTCCCTCAGTGTTGCTTGTGTTGGCATCCACAGTTGGTGACCAGAGAGGCTCCAGCCAGGGGGTCCCTTGTGTGGGACAGGGACAGGGACAAGGAGAGATCTACATGTGCCCCTGATCACGCTGGGGGAGTCCCTGGCACGGAGCTCCTGGGGGCCTCAGACATGTCCGGACACGGGGTCCCCACCATTCCTTTCAATCTCACGGTTCTGCTTTGTTGTAAATCGTAGAACCCCCATTCCCAACTTTCCCCCAAAGTGTCGTCTTGCTATCTCTCTTCTGCTTTTGCATTTTTGGAACACGGGTCAGAATCCCTTTCCTTGACTCTCAAGCTGACAGCTTGTTAGAACTTGCTCACACAGTACCTGGGGTAGATGCGACTTGTTTATGCAGCAGCTCCCGGTGAGAGCTCCGGCCAAGAATTTCCAAACTTTGTGCCATTAGCCGACTGTCAGGTGCCACTGACCACGCGGGACGAGCATTGACGTCATTGTGGAACAGACAGAAACCGTGCCCGACCTTTCCCCCCATCCTCGGTGCTGCAGGCTGGCGGGCTCTCCTCAGCCTGAGAGAACTCGCTTCACGGCCCTTGAACCCGCCTGGGCTTTTGCGGACTTGACCCACTTTCTTGAGGAACCCACCCCCTTGCAGGTGCTCCACCCGTTCTCGTCAGGGTTATTCTTCTACCTTCCGGATGGTGCTTGCATACTTTGTCCTCTAACTGGACATTCTTGCAATTACAGAAAAACTCAAATAAAGCGAGCTATTAAGCTTTTTCAATGATAAAGGGCCTGCACGTTGTAAATAGTCAATAAATGTGTGTTGTTACTATTTTGTGTTCTGTGTCATACCTTCTGTGCACCACAAGCATGGAGACTTCGGGGCCCTTCTGTTCAGGGAGTGGGGGCCGATGCCCGAGGATATACAGAGCCGTGTTTCTTGAGATTGAGCTGTGGGAATTCCAGAGGGTACAGCAAATGAGTGGGAAGGGAGGGCAGAAGTGGGTGTTGGGTACAGGGAGAGATGGGGTGCAGGGGAGAAAGAAGGGACCCAGGAAACCGACACTGTGAGTGTGACCATGAGTTACAGAGCTCTGAGCTGTATAGGAGTTCACTGCCCTCAAGGTTTCTAGAAGAATCCATCCTCATACCTCCTGGGAAAGGGACGGAGTGAAGTAGGGAAATTGAGGTCTTCTGTGGGGGGGAGTCAAACAAGGTTGACACCTAAAAAAATGACTCTTCTTTGTGCCAAGTTGTGCCTGGAAGAATATATATGAAGTGGATACATAGTATAAACTAGTAGATATTTAGTAACTATTTCTATATTTAATTCTAGAAAAGCAATGGTTTGTTTTCTAACCGTGGCTAGAGGCAAAAAATGAGTGAAGCCAATCAGAAAAAGCTACAGGTTTCTAGGGAGGAAAAAAAATCATTTTGGCAGGAAAGTGGATTAATGTATAAAATCTTAGTCATTTCTCCTGTGCTAGTATGGTAATGTAGAACTTGTTTATTCTGATTTTTAACTGCAGAAACCTATCGGGATAAAGCGTGTGTCTTCTTTACGTTTTTATTCATTTTCCAGTTACTGAACGTGAGTGTGTACTTTGTAGATCTCGAGGGAAATCTGCGATCTGGGGGGGTGAACCGGAAGGGAGAGGCTCACTCGCGCTCTCTGTACTGAAGTAGACGGGTCCCCAAGTCTCTGTAGCTCAGAGCAAACACAGCTTTCTTATTCTGAAATCTACTTTCCAAGATGCATCCTTGGTAAAAATTGTACCATCCTGGTAAGTGACCATAGCAGTCGGGGAAGGGCCCACATGCGGGCCTCCGGGTGGGGAAGGGGTGGGCAGCTCACCACACCTGCCTTTCGGTGTTGCTGTGACCTTGAACCTGCTCTAAAACAATAAGCTTCAAAATGTTCCCAAAAACCTACCATGAGATAGTATGAAAGGAAATAATTTAATGTCACTCTTTTGTCTGATGTGAGTTTTATTTCATAAAATCTGCCCCAATTGAAGCATGTCACCTCGGCGAGAGGACCCAAGGAACCTCATGGTTAAACTGTAGAAGACGCCCCAACGTGTAGTATTTATTCCAAAAGATGCTCCTATTTACAAAAGCAGAAGAGTAGGAGAGCAGAAGAGAAGGATGGAGAACGCGGAGGAAAAAGGGCAAGGCAAGGAAGAATGCGCTGAACGCTGGAGGAGAGAGAAATGCATGTGCCTGGAATCCCACCCGGTGAAAAGAGATTGTCTGAAAACCTGAGACGCCTTCTGCCCGCGGGTGGTTTCCTGCAGGCGGGCGCGGGGCTGAGCGTTCACTTGGCATCAGGTGGGATCCACTCGAAAAGAAGGTGTAACACTCGTGCATTAAAAGTGTCGGAGTGAACGCTGGAATTTGATTGCCTGGAGAGGCTTTTAACCCCCCACCACATAATCATTTCATAACACACGTACATCCCCCCCCCCCACTCTCCCATGTCGGCTCGCGGCACCCGCGGCTCCCCAGGCGTCTCCCAAGCCCGTGTCCCTTCTCCGTCTCACAGATGCTCGAAAGACTGGCAACGATTCCAGTGGCGGTGTTAAATGCCACATATATATTCCGATTATTGGAGTCATCATCGCTTATTGTAGAACATTTTTAGACTCCAGGAAAAGTGAATAGAAGAAAATTTAAACGCGTTATCATTGTACCACCCAGGGAGCACCATTGCTAATACTGTTGGATGTGTGGCCATCACTAAGTGTATCTAAAAGATTATATATATGTATATATATATATATATATTCTTTTATATATAAATCTTTTATATATAATATATATTTTATATATTTTTATATATAAATATATATATAAATATATATATTTTTATATATAATCTTTTATATAAAAGATATAAAAATATACGTATTATAGACAGATATAGAACTCCACAAATAGTAGATACGTTATGGTGCAAAGTGGAAACCATAGTGCCTAGGCAGACTTTAGTCCTCTTGCAAAATTTGAAATGTCTCCAGTGTCTTGAACCATCCATTTTTAAGCGTACCATTCCTCTGCGCAAATGCACCATGACTCATTCAACTACCATCTTATGCTTGCCTGTTTTTGTTGTTTCTAATCTCTTACTGTTAAACACTGAGCTGCGGTGACTAAACATAATTTTGTGGTGTTTCTTATCTTGGCAAGTGGGTCTCGACACTTCAGTTACTCCGGCTGGAGATGTACGAGCAGTTCTCACGGTGCTCGCTCCCAGCCGGTCCAGGGCCAGGGCCCGTCTACTTGCACGCAAAATATCCTGCAGACATGTCACCTTTTTCCACCACCACCCACCCCCGTGTGCATGCCTGGGTCTCGGTTTTCTGAGTTCCTCACTGGTCGAGTAATCACAGGGCACGGCACTGGTTATCTCTTACTTGTCACACTTACAAAGTAGATCCTGTTTTCCTCTTCCAACTTTTCTCACACGTTTTGGATGGGATTTTGTTTTGTTTACCTTAAGAAACAGGTTTTTAAAAAAACATTATGCAACATGGTACACACATGCAAAAGGACGTTTAACATATATGCCAATTATAAGTCATGGGACATCAATGTACTCAGTTCCAACCCTAACTAAGAGAGCAGATTCAATATTTGGAAGTCCAGAGACTGGCCTTACCACCGTTCTAAATTGGGTTTTACCATTCTTTTACTGTTGTTATGATTTGTCTTTATGATATGTCGTAAGCCTAAATAGTAAATTTCTGCATTGTGCTTATATTTAAGCATTCTAGAAACATCATCACACTATTTGCAGTCTTCTGTCACTTGCTTTTTTTTTAAACAATGTTCTATATCTTGAGATGTAATTGATATTGCCTAAAAATGTACCATTCAGAGGTTTTTAGCATGATCACAAGGTTGTGAAACAATCGCTATTGTCTGAACCTGGAACATGTTCATGACCTTGAAGAGAAACCTCGTGCCCACAAAGACTCTCCCTTGACGCCCCTTCCCTGAGCCCAGCCAACCAGTGATCCTTCCGTCTCTCATCAACAAGATGTCCTTGAGTCGTCTAACTTGGCCAGTGTAACCATAATTCATTCATTTTAATGGTGACACATGTCTAATAATGTTTCATTTCTGCTGGTGGCCGTTTTGACTATTTATAATTTTTTTGAAATTTTTATTTTAGAATTACTTGCTTTAAAAAAAATGTAAGTTCAACAACTAAGTGATTCTTAGCCATTAAAGCACCGTTTAGCAATCACTCGCACATGCACACATATTCTGACACACATTCCTCTGGACACAGGAATGGAATTTCTTTTTTTTTTTTTTAAGTTTTTCTTTCTTTATTCGACAGAGATCACAAGTAGGCAGAGAGGTGGGTGGTGGGGGAAGCAGGCTCCCCGCTGAGCAGAGAGCCCGGCGCGGGACTCGATCCCAGGACCCTGAGATCATGACCTGAGTCGAAGGCAAGGGCTTGACCCACTGAGACACCCAGGTACCCCAGGAATGGAATTTCTATTCTTAATTCTGCCCATTCTTAATTGTAACACATATTTAACAATTATTTTCCCAAGTAAGTATGCAATAAAAAATTCCACTAGCAAGGTATCGTTGACTCTATGTTTTCCTGCACGCAGGGATGCAAATGGCGTCTTGTGACTGGACTTTGTGTTTCCTCAGTCACCCCCGACGCAGAGCAGTTCTTGGGAGGGTGGTGGGCCGTTTGCCGTTCCTCCTCCGTGAACTGGGGATCAAGATGGCGCTCATGTCGGCCTCCGGGTTGTTGGTCCTTCCTCCCTGGTTTGTAGGGGTCCTTACCTCCTCCGTCCACTGATCCTTTGCAAAAATGGATTTTCCTGATTTGTTCCCGTCTCCTCATTTTCTTTATGTTGTCTTCTGAACGAGCAGAAATTCTAAACTCTCATGGAGTCAAATTTATCAAACTTCCTTTTTGGTTTTGTGCTTTGCTTTTTAAAAAAATTCCCTACTGTAAAAGTCACAAGCATTCCTTCCTTCTTTCTTTTCCTTTTTCATGTTGACATTTATTCACCTGCTTATGTATGGATGTGATAGAGGCTCAGTTCCGTTTTTCTTACCCTTTTGGAGGCATGTTTTGAATATTTGGCTTTCCCCCACTGCTTGAATGAGCCAAATCTCCTTGTTCACATGGATAGACGTGCTCGCCTCTCTTCCTCTGTTCTATTTACCTTGTCAATGTCACCCCATTGCAGTAGTCTCTTCGCTTAACACATCTCACTGTCTGGTGAAACATTTACTTCTCCTTCCTCTACAGGAACATGTGAATGCTTGTAACCCTACTCCTTACACATTTTAGAATCAGCTTGACAAGCTTAATGAACCACCTTGTTAAAAATTTAGGGAAGTTTGGGAAGATTGGACACCTTTAATACACTGAGTGCTTCCATCCATGACTACGGCGTCTCTCCCAATCTATTCAGGGAAGTTGAAAATGTTTTTTAATAAAGTTCTTTAATTTTTCCTGTAGATATCTTAAACATACTTGGTTATATTTATTCCTAACACCTTGTATATTTTGTTGCTATTGTAAATAGCATCTGTATATAAAAATTCAGTTTTTCTCTTCATTGCTTGGGTATAGAAATCAAATTGATTTTTAATCCATTATCTCATATCTAGTAATTGTGTTAAAAACCTTGTTATCAATCTGAATAACTCGGAGAGGGTTAAAGGGAAATTCTTTGTAGATAATGTTCAAGTTGTGGGAATTTTGTGTTTTCCTTTCAAGTTTTCATTCCCTCTATTTTTAACTCATACTGAATTCTCTAGAACAAACAGTATGTGGTACCAGGACAACATTGTCTTAATGATCTTTGAAAAGGAACATTTTAAGTTCTACCATTTGGTACCATGCTTTCTCAAAGACTTTAGTAGATCCCATTTAAATCCCACTACACTCATGGTTTTAAGCTGACAGGACGGGAACATTTATCAAATATTTTTGGGCATCTATTGCAGTGATCTTTGGATCTTCTGGTTTAATCTACTCCTATGGCAAACTTCACTAATTGATTTTCAAATGTTAGACCAAATTTCTGTTTCTGGAATGAATTTAACCTTGTCATTCTTTCACTTTGGGCCCCCCTGAACACAGACTTGGACATAAGGTCTCTCTCTCTGCGTCTGACAATCCCAGCTTCTGACTTTGTGTCTGTGTGTGTCCGAGTCATCGCCTATTTGCTGTCGGTCTCTGTGTCTGAACTTCTCCCTTTGAAGGACAGATAATTTCTCGTGTTCATCCTCTTGCTCAGTGTGGCTCTTGGAGTTTCTTGCTGCAGGAGGAGGTCCAGCCAGAGTCTAGCCTTCCAAGAGCCCTAGCTATTTTCTTCTGCTTCTGTGTGGATTTTAAAACCAAAGCACAAGGTTTGGGGACACAGGCATTGGCCTCCAGTGAGCCATTACTCATAGCTGGCTCACCACTAGTTTCCTGCGCCATTTTGTTTTATCACTTGAGGATTTCTCTTACTTTCCTACAAAGCTGTTATGAACTTTAAAGATGTGGTTTTTATTTTACAGCAGAAAATTTTCAAGGTATCAAGTCCATAAGTTTGCCCAAAAGGGACAACCGAAGGCTTTCAAATGCTTTCATTCAATCTAGAGAACTTTCTTGTGGTTTATCTTTTTGTTTTTATACCTAAAAGAACTTACAACTATTTTTAACACATACACTTTCAGCGGCATTTGATTGACTACTGTATCATACCAATAGATACCAATACTAAATAAAATACATTTGGACAATATTACTTAACATTTTAAAGATATTGAACCCTATAGGGAAGAGTTATTTCTTGAGGACGTTGTATATGAATGGAAACTTACTTGCAACATAAATTATAATGTGTAATATAGGAAGACAAAGGTAGAACAGAAGTCTTCATTCCCTTACAGATTTAAGCGAGGTGATTCCCTAGAATGAGCTGGCCAAGAACCTTGCTTTGAGCACCTCCTTTTACCAGTTCCTTCTGGTTGGTGGGGGCCACATGAAACCTCGGGGCCGTTGTACCTTCTGAACACTGGTCCCTGGATTGGGGCAAAGTGGTGGTCTCGCGGCAGTTGGCCTTCCCGAACATCAGTTACTCCCGATGAAATGAGAATCGCGATGGTAGGGGCCGTGCAGTGGACAGAGAGGGTAACCCACGTGCAATGACTACTAAGTGTTTTCCTACCGCGGCACATGTCCTTGAAGAACTCGCAGA
This sequence comes from Lutra lutra, assembly GCF_902655055.1. Taxonomy (NCBI): domain Eukaryota; kingdom Metazoa; phylum Chordata; class Mammalia; order Carnivora; family Mustelidae; genus Lutra; species Lutra lutra. The sequence goes on from NC_062280.1 coordinate 198,367,842, forward strand.
ACAGCCACAAAGCCTGCCAGATCTTTGTCTCTGCCTCAACTCTGTGAAGAACTTCAAGTGACGAAATCAAGTCACGCCAACAGCCTGGTTCAAGCCAAGGGCACGGGCAGTAAAGTGGGGTCGCCCCAGTTTCCTGCTCTCCTTTTCATCTCACCGCGAGCTTCGAAGCCGAGTTTCTTCCCATTCTGTCTCTCCTGGGTGCCAAGAACAATTTCCTAGCTCAGCGCAACAGGAGATTGAAGAGAGAATAGCGGGAACAGAACGTACCCGATGCTTTGCTCTGATTCTCCCACGAGCTGAAGAATAATGTCTAGCCATTTGCTGCATTTGGTCTGACGCTTTAAAAAAAAAAATTTATTGTGTGATGTTAGTCACCATACAGTACATCATTAGTTCTTGATGTAGTGTCCCATGATTCACTGTTTACGTGTAACGCCCAGTGCTCCATGCAACCCGTGTCCTCCTTAATACCCACCACCAGGCTCACCCATCCCCCTACCCCCAACCCTCCAAAACCCTCAGTTTGTTTCTCAGAGTCCACAGTCTCTCATGGTTCATTTCCCCTCCGATTTCCCCCAACTGCGTTCTCCTCTCCATCTCCCAGTGTCCTCCGTGTTATTCCTTATGCTCCACAAATAAGTGAAACCATATAACTGACTCTCTCTGCTTGACTTATTTCACTCAGCATCATCTCTTCCAGTCCCGTCCATGTTGCTACAGAAGTTGGGTATTCATCCTTTCTGATGGAGGCATCATACTCCATAGTGTATATGGGCCACATCTTCCTTATCCATTCGTCCGTTGAAGGGCATCTTGGTTCTTTCCACAGTCCAGCGATTGTGGCCATTGCTGCTGTGAACACTGGGGTGCATGTGGTCTGATACTATCTTGTGTGTCTTGTAAGGACTTTAATTTGTCTGTTGATACTGACCGTATCTCTGTCCATCTCTTCCTGCCCCCCAGCAGGTGCGACCCACAAGCACTCCTCACCTAGCTCAACCCGATGAACCCACAGCAGGCTTCACCGCCTGGGGAGCAGCAAGAGGCTTCCCTATGTCAAGTGCGGGTGGCACGACCACCTCCCCCTGTTTCCCAGGCCAGCCCCACCCCGAATACCACCCTGGGTAGTCCACAGTGGTGCTTCTCCAGTTCTGTGGCTTAAAGGCTCTGCAGCCCCCTCCGCACGGGCCAGATGGCTGCTCCTGCTTGGGAGAGGGGTGGATGGACGGTGGGGCCCCACAGAGCACCTGCTGTCTATGGTCTGTCCTGCCCCGTGAGGCTGCCCCGTGAGGTGCTACATGTACATTATTGTTTCTATCTTGCATTATTCCCGAGGGATGGATTCCTGAACGTAAAAATACATTCAAAGGGACTAAATGTTTTAAAGTTTTATGTGACCAGTACTGAGCTGCTTCCTGGAGAAGCCGTCCCCAGTATCTTAGCAGAAGTGCTCTCTGCTTTCTCTCCAAGTCTCAGAGTTCAGACGGCGAAATATCTGTGCCCTGTGCTGTGTGAGAAGTGACGTCCCATGTTTTCATTTGCTCTCTTTTGATGACTGGTAAGGTTAGGATGTTTTCATGTTCATTAAACACACGTCTTTTATCTTTTTATAAAAAACAGTTTTGTGAACTCTTCTGTTGGGTTGCTAATGTTTTTCTCACCAAATTTTACGTGAACTCTATGGACAGTAAGGTCATTAACCCTTTATGGTGTACTTGTTATGAATATTGTTCTGAAATAGCATGTGAGTTGTAATTTAGTTCGTGATGTGTCTCAGTCTTCAGCGATTTAAAATTGCCCTGTCCCCAAACATTTTCTCCGTTCTCCATTGTGGTTTATTTAACAAATGTTCACTTTTAGGAATTCTTTCCTTGCCCAGACAGAAGTATTGCTTATGTTTTCTTATACTGTACTGCGGACCACATTATTTATTTATTTATTTATTTATTTATTTGATGCTTTCGTTTTGGTAAATGGCATGAATAAAAATAAAATTGGCATTTATCCATATGCAAGTACTAGTTCCCAAGACTGCATCTTTAATGATCTGTCTATTCCCTGGTGATTTCTGTAGTTTCTTTCTTTTTCTACCACAAATTATATTTTGATGAACTCTGTTGTCTACAAAGTTGTAATTATTTGAATTCTTCTATAGGCTTGGGTAAACACCCAGTGTGAGTCGGCACTTAATTCCACCAAAACGTAGGCACAGGAACATTCCTGGTGGCTCTTTTAATAGCGAAGGCAAGATAAATAGTAGCAGAGACTAGAGACGAACCAGACTTCTTCGAGGTTATAACGGATCACAAATCAGATGATATTCATACAGCTGAACACTAGACAACGAGACAGAAGGAACCCCCGCACCAGGTCACGGCAAAAATTAATCATAAACAAAATGGTGAGTGGAAAAAAAGTTCATACGGTGTATCCGCGTGTATACAAACCAAGACTGGTCTCGGGTAGTAACCGGAAGGGGCGTCCGAGATCCTTCTGGGAGAGCTCATTGATCTGGGTGTGCGCCCGGCAGTCTATAAAAGCAAAGATTCATCAAGCTATACACTTAAAATGTTTGTACTTTCTACCTCAACAGAAAGGGAAAAGTGTTCCTGTATGGAATCGTTTAGAATTAAGATTTTGATGTTGTGTTGTTCTGTGTGTCAGGGGTTGAGGTCAGTCTTTAAAATCACACGGGAAGTACTGACAACTTCTTAGCTCGTCGAACGACTGTAATAAGGTGTATAGAACTTCAGAAAAGCTCGAGGACTGAGGATAGAAAAACGTCTTCCTGGCTGGTCTCGGCCGCTCCTGGCAGTGAGGGTGGACTCCAGCACAGCTCTCCTGTACCGCAGAGGTTGGCGTGAAAGTGACAGTGTCCCCGCGTGCCGGGCATTCTGCTAGAATTCTGTGCGTCTCATTTCACTCAGTGCTCATGTAGCACAAATAAATATGAGAGTGTCACACAGGAGAGCCCAGGGACCTCCAGACTTCCTGAAAGCAGCCGGCTCTATGTCATGGTCCCGTCAATACGTACACATCCTCGGCAGAAGGAAGTTTTTTTGAAGCGATACTTCCTACGGGCCACTGCCTGTGCTTTCTCTGCGCATCTCTCCTACTTACTGGGAACAGCACTTTGTTTCTTTCCACACGTATGAACGGGCAGCAGTCCACAGCTCAAACACTGGAGCAGCCTTCAAAGAAAACAGTGCATTCACCCAAGGACAGTGACACGGATTGTTAAAATTTCTTACATTCCTCCGAGAACATTAGAAACAGTCTCCCACTCCCCCCAGCAGCAAAGGGGAGCACATGCTCCCTGAGTCTCTGCCACCCCCGGCCCCCATCCGCGTGGGCCCGCCTCTTTCTTCCTTCCTCTCTGGCATCCCTGTTCCTCCTCTGCCAATGTCTCTGGTTTGCTCAGGATTCAGGTCCGCACCTTTTCTGGGCGCACCCGCTCTCTCGGCCCTTCACGGACTTTCTCCACATTTGTAAGAAAAAAGTGTTTGCCTCACTCATGGAGGAGCATGGATGCAGCGTCAAACACCCTATGGATCCACCAAGCCCCAAAATGATCACATTCCGTCCCTGTTCTCCCCTCCCCCACTCTTAGCACGTGGACCTCTGTAAGGAACTGCACGTCCAGGTTCAAATTCCCAGACTCCTCGGTGTGCACGTCGGCCCCGCTGGGGTCATGGCTCCCCGGGCCTGGCCGGCAGCCTGTCCCCGTCCTCTCCCACCAGGGCTCTGTCCTGCACCCTGATAGCCTCACACACGTGCGTGCAGCACGAGGCAGCCCTGGGCACACGCGCCTCAGCACCCAATCCTTGCCCCACCTCGGCAGCCAAGTCCAGGTCTTTGGACCACATTTTAAAAGATGGGTGGTGCGGGTCTCAGGGTGGCCCTCTCTGCCCCAGTGGGCAGGGAGGCCCTCCCGAGATGCCAGGCCAGGCCCAGAAAGACTCCCCTGGAGGTTTTCCGGGCGGAGGGGGAATCTCGGAGCCCTGGCGCGTGCTGCCTCCAGACCCCAGGGCATTCAGGCTGTGGGTGGTGAGGAAGTGAAGGACGAGGCCCCAGCCCAGGACCTTGGAGTAGGAGGACACACCTGATCTGGGATGTCAGCGCCCTGGTCACCTCATGGGGACAGAGGGAACGACTCTGGACCTTTGGGTATGTGGCCAATAAACTCTCCTTTTCTGACCTGGGCCACTTTGAACTGGATGCTCTGCCATCTGAACAAGGACGGGTCTCCCCTGAGAAGCCTCCCTGGAAAGGACCGTGCGGCTCACGCGGCCGCACGCCAGCTTCCCGCGGCGTCCCAGCCTGTCTTTCCTTCAGGAGGGCAGCTGGAACTCTCGGGATGGTTTTTAAAGCCATGCTTCGTTTTCATACTCTCTGATTACCCATGTAGTAAAGCAGATTCATTTGTCTTTCAGGACAGTGGAAGTGCTGAAAGAGGGAAGGCGCACTGGAAAGGCTCAGTAAATTTCGGTTTTGGGCAGACAGAAGGTGTCTGCGTAAGGAGCGAATAACACCGGTCCTCGGAGCCTGGCGCCGTCCCCTGCTGCCCCCGACGCTGGGCCCTCGACTCCCGCACCTGCCCCCTCATGCAGGAGGACAACTCCGGGCCTCATGGACTTTGCAGCCACTTGCGTCCTTGTCGTGCAACTTAACACTGAATTAGGCAACGTCTTGGCTCACCTGTGTTTTAGCACAGCCGTTAGGAACTCAGCCTCTACAGGCAGCCTGCCTGGGTTCAGATCCCAGCCACCTCCCACCACTGAGAGCTCTGTGACCTTAGGCAAGTGACTAGCCCTCTCTGTGCTTCGGTTTCTCTGTTTTGAAAAGGGTGGTAAGGGTCATTCCTACCTAAGAGGTGAGGTTAAATAACTCACATTCTTGACACGCAAGTCGTGAAGAGCGTGCATGCGAGGTCTGGCGTGCACCGGCACGTCGGTGTAAGCAGCCACATTTATTCGGGTAAAAGGGTAGAAGAAAGGCTCAGGGGCTCTACATTCAGATAAACTCAAGTTAGAATCCTGGCTGCAATCCCCCTGCCTGACCCTGGCGATGGCAGAAGCCACGTGGTCCACGAACCTGGAGTATTTCCTACCTGGCAGAGTGGACCCGTGAGAACGCGTGTGGAGCCCCAGCCCAAGGCCCGGACTCGGGCACGCAGAGTCCCTCCCCTCCCACAGCCAAGTGTGCCGCCACCGCGCCGCGGGCTACTGGGACCGCCGCCTCCACGTCATCACAGCCCGGGAGCTGACGGCTGGCCGGAGGGGTGGCGGTTGTGTCTGACCCTGGGAGGTGGCCTTCGGGTGCTTAGCGTTGCACAACCATGTGTTGAATAGAACACGTGACCATTTGTATCTCTGGAATCCTGTTTCCGACCTCGGAGGGCCACTCAGAAGCCCCGTGGCAAACATGCCGGCACCCTCCGGGTAACAGCGTGCGGCTGAGTGCAGCTCCCAAGGCTTTCGGTGTGACTCCCAGGGACCCCGGGGACACCGTGGCCAGGCGTGACCAGCATGTCCTGCTCTGGGTGGCACCGGGGACGGCCTCGGGCTCAGGCATCCTGTGATCGCCCTGACCGACTGTTCCCCTAAATGGAGAGCACTTGGGCTGCCCCCGGCTGCCCCTTCTCTGAAAGGCCAATGGGCCCAAGCGCACCGTCTCTTTTCTGGTGCAGATCTTTCTCCTCCATGGTCCCTTCCTCGATCCCAAAGTGCATCTCGGGGTCTGAAGGTGGTGAAGAGAATCACCGGCTTGTGGTTCCTCGTTCACAGGCATTGAAGTGTCGGGTCAGGCTGTCCTGAAAGGAAGGTGGGGCACCCCCCAACCGGCTGCCCGCTGCTGGCCCCCACTGGCCATCCTGACGCCTGAGTCACGGGGGACCCCAGGAAGCCCCCCACGCCCTTGGAGCGTGGTTAGGAACGGGTGCGGTAGAAACGGGGACACCGAGTCCGCACAGGACAGAGCCAACCGCACGACCCTGAGTCACGGAAAGTCAGGGATGAACCCCACAACAAGAGACCCGTGTGCTTGGCAAGGGGCCAGAAAGACTTCACAGAGAGGTAGGACGGGAGCCGTGCCTTCTTCAAATCCCCGTCCAGGCTCCAGGAAGGTCAGCAGGGCGGCGGTCTGTCCAGGCTGCCCCCCGGAGCCACGTGTCCCCCACTCGGTGCGCTCCCAGCCTGGCCGCTGGCAGCTGGGGGCAGGAGAGCACGTCCCTGTCCTGTTTGCACCATTTCTTGACTGAGGGACGTCAGGTAGATGTTTAATCTTGCTGGGATTAAAGATGTCTTGAAACATTAAATCTTCAATCTTGGATCTTAAATTGCTCTAGACTTGAAGAGTCCTCCTGATCCCTAACTACGATGGGATAACCTCCTCCTCACGTGTATGCGACAAGGGGCTGCAGCCGGTGGGAAGCACTGGGTAGCCAGCAGCTGTCGTACTTCACACAGTCATTCTGCAAACGACCGTGGGACGCCCGCCGCGGACAGCAGCGGGGTCCAGACCGGGGATGCCCCAGCGAACGAAGGAGGGCGTGTGGCCTCTGCTTAGTCTGAGGCTGTGGGGAGTTAGTGAGTAAACACACTTCGGTGTGGGATATTCTGTGCTAGGAGGGGCTGAGGACGGCCATGCGGGCAGAGCAGGAGCCCCTCACCGGGACTTACGGGGCTGGAAGTTGCTTCCCGGAGAAGTTCTGTGTACGCTGAGAAGAGGACAGATATGTCAGAGCCGAGGGAGTAGGGACCCTCACTCTGGGCAGGATAACTGTGCAAAGCTCAGGAGGGCCACACACGGAGGGGAGGGACGTGAAGGGGCCCCCGAGGGAGGCGGCCCTGGGGACCGGAGGTGGAGAGCTCCCCGGCGTGGGGTGGAGGGAATCTGTCCCAGGACCAGATCATCACTCAGCTTGAGGACGTCGGAATCATTTGTTACTCAGTTTTAATTTCCTTGTCTGTAAACTGAGCGCATGCATGTGTGCACGTGTGCCCATGCGTGTAGATGTGTGTGCACGTGCGTGCGCATGTATGTGTGTGCATGTGTGTGGACAGGTGTGCGTGTGCACATGCATGCCTGCATGTATGTTTGTGTGTGCATGTGTGTGGACATGTGCGCGTGTGTGCAGCCGTGTGTGCATAAATGTAGACGTGTGTGCGTGTGCACAGGTGTGTGCATTTGTGTGTGCACATGTGTGTTTGCGTGTGTGCATGTAGGTGTGTGCACGCATGTGCTTGTGTGCACGTGGGCACACATACATGCATGTTCCTTCCCGGGTGTAGCCGTCAGACAGGCCAGGTCACACTGAGGTCGTAAGTCAGTCGTGATGACAGAGGACAGCCAGTGTGTTTCCTAGCGCACGCAGTGGGGTGGGGTGGGCTCCGCCGGAGAACCCTGCGTGCACAGGCTGGCATGGCCTCCTGCTCCCTGCCAGCAAAGAGGAGTGGAAGGCCGGGCACCTGCGAGTACGCAGGGGCTTCCCACGCCCCTCCCACTCACTGCCGGTGGCCTGGAACTCGTCCCATGGCCCCACCGACCTCTGTGCGTCTGGGAAGGACAGGCTTCTGTGTGCAGAAGGAAATCAGAGCCAGACTCCCATGAGCAGCACCATCCACTGCAGACCCGATAGCTGGGGTCCTTAGATGCAGCAGGTGCAGAGACGGCTGGCGGCCGACGGGGGAGTGCAGCTCGGTCCCGGGCACTGAGCATTTATTTGTTCAATGGCTCCCAGGAACCCAGAGAGAAATGAAACCCTGCCACTTCCCTCAGGGACACAAAACTGAGCAAGGAAAATAGAAAGTGTCCCAGGGATTGTCCCAAATACTTCATATGTATCATAATTCACCCTTTATAGACGATGGACTTGAGCCACAGAGAGGTGACTTTGCCTAAAGTCCCAGGGCACTGTCCCAATGTGGGGACGCGAGCCACCGGCTGGCCAGCCCTGTTGCCAAGGATGTGCTTCCCTGCATCCCTGTCATTCGCTAAGCAACAGCTACCCCATGGGGCCCGCTCGGAGCGACGAGCAGGAATGGGTACAATGAAGTTCGCCACGTGGGCGCTGCGCCGGGGCATCTTGGTATAAAACTGGATAGGAAGCAGACCAGACGGGAATGGCCGCATTTACCAAGCCTTTATGATGTACCAGGGACTCGGGTCAGCATCCAGGGAAGCTCTGAACAGGGAAGAGCTCGCTGGGAGACGAAGGAAGGGGCACTCGCTGGCCATCCTGAGGCCACCTTGTACCTTAAAATTCTTGAAGGACCCTGTTCGGTTGGAGGAGGGCTCTGAGTTTCAGAGAATGACCGACCTGCTCTCCGGCCTGCAGAGCGACACCCCGAACCCCGGGGACCCCAGACCTGAGCCGGCTTCTCCCACCTACAGAAGGCTGCTGGTTGTTCCCGGCGAGCAGCTGCCAGAGAAGCCTGTCCTCTATCTCGAATGTGATCACAAACATGGACTCGAACGACCCTCCGTCGATCATCCAGTGTGCCCTGGAGCCAGCGCGAGGCTTGGGGTGGTGCCCGTTGGTGTGACCAAGCTAAGCAGGGTCCTGGAAGTACCTGGCTGCAAATTTATTTGAAAAATCGGTGGAGGTATCCAGGCAGGAGATTGGCCTGAATATTGAAAAGGAAGAGTCCCAACTCCTCCGCGATGAAACCCCATCAGCAAACGAGAAGAGGGTTTCCATCTGCACCGATGCCCCGCACTCCCTTGGGCCGGCTGCTGGCAGTGCCCCGCCGCCCCTGCTGTCCTCCCCGGTCCTCCGAGAGCGCTGTTGATGGCCATGGCTCCTCCCCGCCTTGCTCCCACCGTGCATCCTGACACCCCTGTCCACCGATGACCATGCTCCGTTCCTCCTCCCTTCATGGTTGCTGGGGGAAGCTTGGGACCAGCTGGTTGAACTCCCCAAGGTCGTTCCAATGTGCAGGTGAGTCCCTGAGTTCCAGCTGATGCGAAGGGACAGGCGTCCCTTTCCAGACACGCCCCTCCAGGGCAAGGGTTCGCGCCCCCTAACTTCACCTTGGACGTGAAGGTGAAAGATTCATGTTGAAGGGGGCAGGACAGCCCGCTGGGTTCTGTACCATGGACTTCTGGGTGGATATGGAGCCCACCTTCAACCCCTGTTTTGGGTGCGTTTGCACAAAGCCTCCCAGCCTCCCAGCCGCCTTGCCTCATCTCCAGGCGCGGTGGTGGCTGACAGCACTCGGAGGCACACAGCTCATCTCTCGCTCTCTCCTGAGGCTTTTCACATGAAGTGTCTTCCCGACACTCATGCCTGTGCTCCCTGGACATTCGAGGGAGTTGGCACAGCGTGGGGCACGTGGCATTTCCCAAACGGGGGAGGCTGAGAGCAGAGGGAGGGAACTGTGTGTCTCCCTTTCATCACACAGCCTAGGTAGTAGAATGTCAGATGTGCCGACACGACATGACCGATGTCCTTGCAGAAGAGAACAGACCCAGAGACAGACGTTCCCGGAGAGACACGGTGAGATAGCGCAGGACAGCGAGGCAGAGGTTGGGGTGACCGCCAGCCGTGTCAGAAGCTAAGAGAACGGCATGCCACACGGGTCCCCTGGAGTCTTCAGGGAGAGCATGGCCCTGTGGACACGCGACTCCAGACTTCGGACTCCAGAACTGAGGGGCACCCGTTGCTCGGCGCCCTCAGTCCGCCGCACTTTGCTCTCGAAGCCCTGGGAGACAAACGCAATCAGCCCGGGACAGTTTGTCGCAGCAGAACGTGAAGGAGCAGTAAAGGACGATGCGGGCATCTTTCAAAGTTGCTAAGGAAGCCAGCTGGACACATTCCCACCGGCCAGAAGGGCGGGGTTTGAGTGTCGGTGGGTGGAAAAGGCCAAGACTGACACGTCTCCCGCAGACTGACCTCCTCGCCATTATGATGGGCCTCAGCCAACCAGACGGGTCACTCTTTGCAGAGGGTGACTAGTGAGCTCGTTATCGTAAACCTCAGTAAATGACAGGAAAGAACCAAGTACCCGTATGCTTCCCCTGACCCCCCAGGCCCACCGAACTGAAGATGATGGGGGAGGCCTTCGCAGAGGTTTAGTCCCGCTGACAAACGAAAACAAAATGATGCGGGAAAAGAACCCAACGTTTCTGTGGATCGGAGTGCTTAAAAGCTGTGTTTGTCAAAACGGAGTGAAAATGAGACAGGAAGGGCCTCCTGACGAGAGAGCTGCTGCTTGTGGTCTTTCCAAAGGAGTCAGACCCGAACCCGATCCAACTTCGAATAAGGCCCACGGAGGACACAGGGTCGCCGCGCGTGTGGTTAGCAACGGCAAGACCTCGTCTCTGGGAAGCGCTGCCGGACAGACGGCCGCATTCTTCAACAGACACACTGGAAGCAAAAGGGCGGGATGTGATGGGGGGGCTCATAGATTTTACGACATATCAGGCTTGAAAGCAACAATTAAAATAATGCAATATAAGCGATTCCTGTAAAAGTCAGAATAGCGGTGGCTTTGACGAGGACAAGAGTCCGCGGTGGGGTGAGGACGTTCCCCGGTTTCCTGGGGGCAGCGGGAGCTCCGTGCTCTGACCTGGCTGCTGTGACAATCGTGCCGGCTTTCTAGCAGCTCACGAAGCTCTACATTTGTTTCCTGCCGTCTGGCGTCTCCTTCGGGGGCTCGTCCCAAAGGATGCTCCAACTTTCTTCTTCTTTTCCAGCTGCCGGACACTCACGGCCTTTCTTGGACCGTCCTCATCGTCTTGTGGACCTCGTGATAGTGTTTACCTTTCTGTGTCTATAGGTCTTCATAGAGACAGATGCGCACTCTGCTCGGTGGGCAGGAAAGCAGTCTCCATGCGGGAAGTAGTGAAGATTGGTCGTGAAGCTTCAGGTGGAAAATTACCGGCCTGCGCACCCCAGGCTGATGGCGGTGCCTGGATGTCTGTGTGGACTTGCCCGTTTATGTGCTCATCGAGCACTTGTTGCCAAGGAGTGGGAACGAGAATATTCGGGACCGCTGTGTAAGCGGAGGGGAATTCCTGGGGGATGCCAAGTGGATGGGAGGGAATCGAAACACGGCGGTAATGAACCTGGCATCTACAGGGGCCTTCCGGGGCAGAAGCGAGTTTCTGTAAACAGTAGATCCCAAGGCCTCGGGAGTAAATGAGAGACGGGATGTTGTACATGTCAGGACGCCTTTGCCTGCAACCGACCCAACTCGCCTGAAGTCACGGTAACGGATTATTACACGGAACGTCCCCCGGGCCTCAGAGCCTCAGGACGACAGGGCAGGGTTGCCGTTGTCGCTCGTGGGAAAACCACGGGACTTGGAGAACGTCCTCTCGGAGTCCCTGTGCCCATTGCCCGCTGCAGGCCACTGCAAAAAAGAGGGAATTCAAGGGCTGACGCTTGAGCTTGCCTTCCCTGAGGGAGATGTTGGTCCCGTCTGGGTTTATGGCTTCTGTTCTCCCCAGTCAAGTGACGGGCGCCCAGGAGCATCTGTGAATAACGAGACATGCTTTCAAGAAGGAGCCTCTCTGGGAAAGCTCTGGAGACGGGCACTGGCTGGACAATCCTGCGGGCGTCGGTGGGCGGATCTGAGCAAAGACCCCGTCAAGTCTTACCCCTAGAGGTGGGACGGCAGAACAGCTAGAGCAGACCCAGATGGCGGGAGCAAAATTCAGGTGGAAAGGGAGACCCTCGCTCTTCCCGAGCTTGGTGGTGGGAGGGGGAGGGTCCCGAGGTTCCTCATTATCCAGATGGACAGCAGGGCAGGTCCCGGAGCTGTGACCTGGCTCAAAGACTTCCCCCCAAGAGATCTGCAGGGGAAAGGACGTGCAGGGAGATGGTCTTCCGCGGAGAGTGGGGCCCTGAATCCGGAATCCAGAGAGGAACACCCAGACACTTGCCGACAGAAGAGTGAGCAACCAGATTATGAACCTGTTCAAGTAGGACTTTCTCCCTTCTCTTCAGAAGCAGCCAGACTGGCGAGGGGAAACCCCAGGATTTCAGGGGTCGCTGAGCTAGGAAGTCGAGATGCTTGAACAGGAAAGTCAAGGAAGATTTTGATTTTTCATGTCTGAGAATGTGAGTCCTCCAGTCAGCAAGAGGGACCAGAGAAGGCGTGGGACCTGTGTGCGGCATCGTTAGGAGACAGAGACGGGAAAGGGTGTAGGAGGCGCGTGGAAGTGCCGCGTCAGGACGAGAGGGCTGAGCGCACATTTGGATCTGGATCTCACGTGGCCTCACACAATCCCGGTCTCCCCCACCCCACCCCTTTTTCCTTATTTCTGTTTCATTTTTCCGGTTGGCTCTGTTGTCTCCTGCTGCAAACAGGCTCACTCCCAGTGCCAGGGAAGACGAGCTCTGGGCCACCTCCCTCCCCTTGCCTCTAGCGATCCCAAGCCAGAGGGAGCCTCTCTCTTCCCACATGTGGGTCTGATGTCACAGAAGGACTCTCCCGGCCCTGCCTGGTGGTTGTCTCTGCTCCTTGAACCCGTCCTTGCAGAGGGTAAATGAGACACCAGGATTGCCAGTCTCAGTCAGTGGTTGGGGACCCGTGGTCCCAGAGTTAACCATCCAGTAGAAAGAAACGTTTGGGGCCAATAATATAGCAAACGTCCCCTGTCCAGAGACCCTGTGGATGAACCACAATTAGGCAGAAGCCGAGCCCCACAGGAGCCATCTGGGGAGGCTGACCCCCAAAGGCTCTTGGTCCCGCGTTGCTGCCGTCTTTGGTGGAACAGAAACGAGGGCCCATCTCTCCGGTCTGGTGGCCACGGTGCCCAGGGCTGAGATATTCGGATATTCAGACTGGGGGCAAGTAAGAGCGGTGAGGCTACAGGGACGTTTACAAAAATAGGTAAATTGCCCAGGAGAACAGCGTTCTGCAGGCCGACATTAAATGCGCTCAACCACGCTGGAAATCCCAGCTCGCTCCGAAGTACATATTCAACACCGAATTGTGCGTTCGCTGTGGCCAGAGGTGTAGACTTTCCCACTATTTTTCTGTCGGTGTGTGACAGCCAAGGGAATGCAGGGGATCACATTTCAGTGCAAATGATTGCACGAGCTGTAGTCCTTCCCGCCACACCTGCCCCCTGCTGAACCCACCCAATGACTCCGCGTTTGCTAACGTTACCAGAAGCCAGGATCATAATGGCTTCATCCCCAGCTCTCCTGCTTTCTTACGGTGTCATTTAGCAGGCAAAGCAGACAGGTTAAGATCGACAGAGATATAATAATATGGTTCCTTTTTATTCTGATACTATTTAGTTCTTAAGCTGTGTTCTGTAGAGCAAACCATCCTAACGACCAGTGAAGGGACAACATGTCCATCACGTGTGAGGGACGGACATTGAGGTGAAGCAGGGGACAGGTGTGGCGGGAACAGCTCACGACGGGCAGCCCCCGGCTTCTGCTTCTAGGATCTAGGGGGGCCGTGTGATCGTGGGCAGGACGCTGACCCGAAGTGTCTCTCCATCTAAACCCAGGTGCATGTCTGGCTAGTTGCTTGTCAAGCCTTTTTCCAGGTCTAAAAGTTTACATTTTTTCCACAGCCTGTAAACCCAGAGCTCTAATTTTGTGAGAAATACAGCTTTGGGGCTATTATACTTACCATTTCAGATTTACTGGACAAATATTATATGTGAGGCCCTATGTCAGGGGCTAGAAAAATGAAAACTAACTTAGTGGGGCGCAGAGTTCACCACTTCTCCCGAGGCCTCTCTCAGGCCGCAGCTTCCGTCCCCAGCTGTCCTGCTGGGGTCAGCTCCTCGCAGACACTCCCCGCCTTGCACGTTGCCCCTCCCGGGCCCGGAGCACCCCCACTGCGGCAGGCATGCAGTTTTCTGCCGTTGGGCAGCCCCCCCAACAGTGGGCCAGAGCAAACACAGACCGCACGGCCCGGCCGTCCGTGAACGTCCGGGCACAGGCAGCGAGGGACCCGGGCGGCCGCGCCTGCTAACCGTCCAGTGTCCCTGAGAACCGGGGCCCCGGAGGCTCTCCCCACCCCTCCGCCCACCCCCAGCAGCCCTCGGCCACCCTGCCTCTCAGATCACGTGTGAGTTTCCCGCGGCTGCTGTGACAATATGCCACAGTCCTGTCCTCTTGGAGTGTGTTCTCTCGGGGTCTAGAGGCCAGACGTCCGATCACGGTGCTGGCAGTGCCAGGACCCTCTGAAGGCTCCAGGGACGATCCTTCCAGCCTTACCCTTGGCGAGAAGACGGGCTCCGTCCTCTGCCTCCGTCCCCACGTGACGTTCTTCTACGTGTCTCCTCTTGCAGGGTCTCTGGTCACACTGGATGAGGGTTCTCGGATGACTTCATCTTATCCTGATCACATCTGCAAAGATCCTGTTTCCAAATAAGGTCCTACTTGCAGGTTCTGGGGGTGGGACTTCCTCTGCCTTTTTGTGGGACACAGTTCAACCCCCTGAAGGCAGGCTTGTGCCTCGCCGCTGCTTCTGTAGAAAATATCTTCATATCTGCACTTGGCTCTGTCCCTTATTCTGGGGACGAAAGCCAAGGGCTATTCCGTGGCCTGCAAGGACCCCCACCCACCTCTCTCCTGACTCCTCCCCTCCCTGCTGCCGCTGCATCAGGACGCTTGTGGTCTTCGCATCCTTGGGGCCGTGACCCGACCTTGCCAATTCTGCCCCGACGACCTCCTGTCTCCTTCAAGGCTTCACTGGAACGCCGCCGTAACTGGTTCTCTTTATGTTCTACTTCATTTTCCATAACATGGGTCACTTTGTAACTTGCAACATAATATACTATTGATTATCTCTCCTGCTTGTACTGCATTCCCGCTGTGAATAGAAACTTGTGTCTGGGGACACCTGGGGAGGCTTAGTTAGTTAAGCCTCTGCCTTCGGCTCAGGTCGTGATCTCAGGGTCCTGGAATCGAGCCCCGCATCGGGTTCCCAGCCCCGCGGGAATCTGCTTCTCCTTCTGCCTGCCACTCCCCCTGCTTGAGCGTGCCCTCTCTCTCTCTGACAAATAAATAAATAAAATCTTAAAAAGAGAGAGAGAAGAAACTCCGTATCTGTTGTGTTCACTGATTTACACGTTGTCTAAAGCCCAGTAACTGTCATCACTCAGAGCACAGGCAACACCTTCTAGCAGTTCTTAGCCTCTGCCAAATATTCTGGAGGACAGGACCCCCTGGAAAAAATTACTGATTTCTGTGTTTGTTCGGAATGATACGATGAATCACAAATTAAGTACAGAAACTAAATACTTCAGGCCAAGTAATACATATGTCCAGAAGCCACGCTGGGTTCTGTCGATCAAAAGTAGAGGAGTTGATAGATTTTATTAATAAAATCTGCAAGTAAAATATGGAGCTATTCAAAAGTTTTAAAAGTACCTTTTACTCTCTCTTGGTCACTGGAAACAACACATAGAGCTGAGGGTTTTGTTGTTGTAATTTCAATCCGTGAGGTCAGTGTGGCATGTTACTGTCCTGGTACTTAACTGAGCATTCACCAAATATTCACGCAACTCACGACACTTTCTGGAAGATGTATGTATTTTTCAATCTGAGTACCATAGAAACAATATTCCTGTTTATTAAGAACATAGTTGAGAAAATTTCCATAACTCATTAAAGTATATGAAGTGTCCATAAATACTTGTTGGTCAAATTTCAAATAGGAAATATTACTTGGAAAAAGGAAAACCCTGGGTATCTATATAGAATTATATCACATAAAAGCATTTCCAGAGTAAGTGGATTCCTGTCGGGAAAGTTGTCTCTTGTGGACCACTGGAAGTAAATATTTGATTTAATAAATAAAGAAGGTGGTTGCAAAAATAATTAGGAGTGGCAATTCCTTTTCAACGACCTTCCATATGCAAACAACTTTCGTAACAGGGTTTATACAAATACTTTAAAATATTCCGATTTGAAATGATTTAACATAATTCGTAGCAATGATAATGTGTGCGTGGATGTAGTTTTCAGTCTAGAAAACCACACTCATGTGTAGGTGCAGATGGCAGCGTTAGAAAGGCATTGACTGAAGAGACAAAATGTCGACCTTGAGTAACAGCGAGATGGAGAACGTGTGTTTGGGTCACTCGTCTCTGTGGTTGTTGGGGGTCCTCGCAGCTCAACACTTGGTCCTATAGTTAAAACAGTCTTGTTGTGTCACAAGTGGGATTAATCATGTACAATCCTGCAGCTGGGGCTGACGGGCATGGAGAGATTAGAGCTCCAGTTATGACACAGACGTTATCAGAGGTCGGTTGTTTCTGCCTGGTGTAAGTTTAAAACCAACTTCTTCTATCTGTCCAATGCTGACAGTGGAAAATTAGGTTCTGCCCAACAGAGACACGTAAAATCCTATCAGAAGTGCCGAGTTCTATAACACTGAGTATCCTCACAGAGTGGTTGGAAACCAATGTGGCCATACCTTGAAATCCACAGGGAATTTCTTTTTCTTCTCTTTTTTTAAAAGATTTTTTAAGATTTTATTATATTTATTTGAGAGAGAGAGAGAGCGCATGAGCGAGAGGAGGGGCCGAGGGAGAGGGGAAGCAGACTCCTTGCTGAGTGCAGAGCCTGACATGGGGCTTGGCTCCAACTCACGACCCTGAGATCATGACCCGAGCCAAAAGCAAGAATCAGATGCTTCACGGACTGAGCCACCCAGGCGCTCCCACGGGAAATCTGGTGTTGAATCTTAGGGCATGTGGGAAAACAGCCATCATTTCCCTTGGAAAGGTCCTTAGATTCGAGCACTTGCACCATTTGATAGATAGCACAGAAGGTGTTCACGAGGAGAAGTTTCAAGTCATCATTTGCTTCTTCCTCCAGAGTCAGCTCCTTCAAAAGCACATCGCTCCCTGAATTTTTCATCCAAGGCCTCCTGCACCACGGAGACAGGTAGGAACACGTTATAAGCTTATGACACGTTCGCCGACATGGTCAACGAACTATTTACATCATGCTTACATCCAGAATCTCTCCTCGCACCCAACCAAGTAAACAAAAGCTTCGGAATAAATGAGACAGGTGTGGTCTCATCGGCTGATGTGGCGACTGAAGGAACAGCTGGCTTAGAGTCGAATGTTATAACGGAACGTAGGGCTTAGGACGGTGTTTCAGTCTCTGCCCAGCATGTGGTCTGGGGATGTGGGAGTCTGGGGTAATTTGCAAGAGTCCAGTGTGTCCACATCTTTCTAGCTTTGTGATCTTGAAGAAGTTAATTAATCTCTCAAGGCCTCCATCCCTTCATCTGTAAAATAACCGTACTAATAGTGTACCTTTATAATGCCAGTGCGTAATTGACCCAATGCTTGCCCCATAAGTACTCAGGGAGTCAAAGATGTTGTGATCTTACAGACTGAATCAATTCCACTGCTCATACCTGTACGCTGGTAATTTCAGAATTTTCAGATGCTGTTGTGATTCCCATGGTACACATACCCTTACTATAAGTCCCGATGACATATTTGTATTGTGTATTATTTCTCTTACATCAATAGAGAACAAAGGTAAGCCTATTTTTGTATGGTGGTCTATATAGTTTTAATATTATAAAAATGGTCCTCCAATACAAAAAGCTTGAAAATCACAATTCCACATTACATGTCGGAGTCACAGACTGGAATCCGTAAGCTCAGAGAAGCTGAGTGCCAGACTCAAGGCCAAGGCCGTAGGGCATTCATCAGAGGAGAGATCAGCGTCCAGCCTGCAAAATCCCCATTCTGCCGTATTCCGTGGGATTCTCAGAGCAGAGGAGCTGGTCAGGATCTACTCAGTGCCCTTACCACGGAGCGCCCACTGGTGATTAGCATTATGTCCGTTCTCAGATCACAACTGGAAACAGTGGTGTTGGTCTTATTTCTTTATTATAAGCATATCGCATGGGGTTAATGTGAGAGGAATTTTCAAGTCTGACAATTAATTGTTAAATTGATATTTTTAATGATGGGGTCTATAGGGAGCCAATGAGATTTGTCAGAATAGCAATGCAATTTAACAAACTGATTTTGTTTGAATATAAGGTGGTATTATTGTTTTATCCTGGTTTCAACAGGGAAGATGTTTATGCTTATGTGTATTACTAAATTTTTTCAAAAAATATCCCCCTATGACTTCATTAATTACAGCCTGAACTTCTAAGGCAGGAGACAAGGTAAAATTATGGCCCAAGTCAAATAAAATTTAAGCATACTAGTCGACAAACACTTTCATTATTGCCAGAACTCAATCGCTATAACGCTGCTAAAACGCCCATAAATTACTTAAAGCTGTGTGTTCTGCGCTTTCCCTAAGAAACCTCCGCAGAAAGCACTGTAAATGGTGTGTAGCTTTTGATGGATTACGTCGCTCTCGATCCTAATATGAGGTTGAGCTTCTCATTATTAAGTGGTCGTGCGCCGAGACAGTTGGTGGCCTGGCGGTCAATTAAATTTCGAATGGGCTTCAAAGACCAGAATTAGTTATTTCCCTTCACTTTCCATTCTTTAATAATAATTTACTCAAACCCCCGAGAAAATTTTAAACATGCTTCATCTGCAGTAGACATTTGAGAATTTTAACACCCTGTTTTCCAAAAACTGTTTTAAGACTGAGCCTTTCTCAATAGCACGTGTGGCAATGGCGAAAGCCTAACAGCGGCCACACCAATAGGCCAGACCCGCCATGTTTTCCTTGCTCTGCGGACGACACCCTCCCCTCCCTCAGTGGTGCAGACTTCCGGCTGCCCGCCGCAGCGGGGGGGGGGGGGGGGGGGGGGGGAGGAGCTCCCTGTGTGCCCCAGTGCAAGGGCCCAGATCCTGTCAATGTTACCGCCGTCAACAAATAGCTTTCAAGGCATTAATATTTAGGAAAACACTTGAAAATTTCTGGTTGGGTTTTCCCATGGTCCTATGATGTTACTCACTTTACACAGGACTTTAGTGAGGGAAAAAGTACCTAGATTTCCTACACCTCCAAGCGAAGAGACGAGGAAGAGCTCCAGCTCCCGCCCATAGCCCCACCGTGAACCCAAGGAGCATTCTCTGGTTAGCTCTGTTATCAAAACAGCGATTCGTGTTTTGTCCCTAGACACGGAAAAGTCCCTAGAAAGCCATGAGTTTTAAAGTTGGAATAGTGTAAGTTGCTGCTCTAAGGTAATCTCTATTTAATAATAATAATAAAAAAAAAATCTCAAAAGACGTGTCACATACAGACTTGAACGTGGGTTCTGAATGCAAAATGGCAGAAGAGGCCATGAAGTTACTGGTGTCCCGGCCGTATGGCCTGTGTGTGCAGAGAGCCTGCCTCTGGTGACCCCGGGGAGGGGCCAAGGGAAGCACGGGAGCCCTCTGCTTCTCTAGGCTACGACATGTTCCAGGCTGCTTTCCCCGGAGCTGGCGACGGCGGCCAGTCCTCCTGGGCAGCAGAGGTGGGGTCTCCTGAGAGAGGTGAGGAGAAGCAGCAGCTCCCAACTAGAGGCCTACAGGGCTCTTTTTTTAAAAAAAAAAACTTTGTCTCTTTTTTTGGACATAGTTGTAGAGTATCAAGATGTTGCAAAAATCATAAGGACAGGTTTCTAATACCTGCAAAGAAACTGGTAGGCCATGGGTTGGCTTGGGCACAGCACCCTGATTGGGGGGACACTTTCTGGGGACGAGCAGGAGAGACGGCAATGGGGCTGGTAGGGAGGAGACCAGGATATGGGCCTTATTGTCATTTGGGGTTCCCAGGTCCTGAATGGCGTGCATCCGAACATAAAAAACAAGAGCAATGGGGCACCTGGGTGGCTCAGTGGGTTAAAGCCTCTGCCTTCGGCTCAGGTCATGATCCCAGGGTCCTGGGATCAAGCCCCTCGTCGGGCTTTCTGCTCAGCGGGGAGCCTGCTTCCTGCTCTCTCTCTCTACCTGTCTCTCTGCCTACTTGTGACCTCTGTCTGTCAAATAAATAAATAAAATCTTAAAAAAAAAAAAAAAACAAGAGCAAATCCTATTGTTATCAATGTATGGACCAAAATGCCCATTATCCGGCGTCTGTAAATGAAGTTTTCCCCTCCTGAGACTAACTCGGCTAAGGTAAGTAAAAGAATCCTTTAATATCTGGTGTATTAATTTGACCACTTAATGGAAAATTTTCTAAATTGAAATGTAGATCTCATAGTCTCCTAAGCCTTATCTCCAGGCTTCACTGAATGTCTTGTTGTCATTGTTGATACAATGTTTCCAAAAGAACATCACCCCAGTGAATTTTTTAAAGGAATTGGATGTAGGAGCACTTTGACTTCCAATGAGCTGGATAGCAAAACAGTGCTTCAGCAATCTCCTTGCAGTTGCTTTATGACCTAGAACCATCTAGAACGAGCCCCTCTGGGTTCCCCACCCAACCCCTGCTGTCACCAGAGCAGCCCCTCCTGTATCTTCACTGGGTTTGGTTCTTCTTTGCAGTGTTAGGGACCTGTCTAATTTTGTTTGAGAGCAACACCTGCCGATGAGGAGTATTTTGTAAACCCTGGACCACGCCTGTGAGCGCGGGAACCCACTGGGTGGAAGGGCAGATTCCCCCCCAGAGCACTGAGGTGTCCTAGGCTTTCAAGCTGTCACAGTAACTGCAGCTGGTCATCCTCCATGCCCCATGCAGGGCTCCTGCGTGCGGGTGGGACGGTCCTTTCCCTGCCGGCGGATGACCCGTTGATTAGACAAGTAGCTAAGTTTCCAATCCATGGAGGCAAAACGGGAACAGCGTGAAGGAAAAGTCAGGAGGGATCCAAGACTGGGTTTTTGAAAAATCCCCCACTTCGGCAGGCAGCAGAATGAGGAAATGTCACTGTGGGTCAGGGTGAGGAAACCCAACTGCCCTTCTGTAAGATTGATTAACACACGAGCTGCTGACCAAACGCTCTTTCAATCGTTCTCTCCTTCTCCAGGACGGAGCCCCCACTCCGCAGCCATCGGTGCCCCCAAGTCACTGGCACCGTGCACATCATCATCAGCTACTCTCTTCCTTTTTTAAAATCAGGGGCGCCTAGGTGGCTCAGTGGGTTAAGCCTCTGTCTGCAGCTCAGGTCATGGTCACAGGGTCCTGGGATCAAGTCCCGCATCGGGCTCTCTGCTCAGCGGGGAATCTGCTTCTTCCTCTCTCTCTGCCTGCCTCTCCACCTACTTGTGATCTCTGTCTGTCAAATAAATAAAAATCTTTAAAAAAATAATCAAATGAAATGACATGTGCCCCTCTTGTGGCTCAGTTGCCTTGTTTGCTGACGCGACGGAAATGAGCCATATGCCTAATGATTTAAAGAATATTTTTCAACTAGGCTTTTCGGGCAATTGACTCCAAAATCCCCACTTTTTCCCCCATTGTCATCAAAAGCACATGCCCTGAGGACAAAACACCAAAGCACAGTTTAATCCAGATTGTTCTGGGTGTCCTATGTTTCATAGAATCCCAGGCACACGTAATATTAAAAATTATGTCCCTGATGTTATAATGAGATTTAAAATCTGGCATGCTCCCTGGATAATGGATCATATGATTATAGGTCTTAGGAAAACTCTTCTGTAATATTTCAGATTCCAAATAACACCCCCAGCCAAAGAATAAATCAATGGGAAACTACTAACGGCCAAGAAAATCGGTAATGGCTCCATTCTAAGAAAGCACCCACACGAAAGCTTTATTTTTACTGGGCAAGCCTTTGCTTCTGACGTGAGCTTTCACTGGAAGTGAAATTATGGTACAACCCATCAGAAAAACAAATTGTCCATCTGTGCTTTCTCTAGTCCTCGGTGCAAAATAGGTTAAGGGGAGACGTCTTTGGATGCTCTAAAAAGATTCACTTTCTAAACTTGGAAGTTGCTGTTTTATGGCCTCCTGTAGACCAGTCAACACCTATAAGAGCAGAATTTTGCAAACTTACCTACTTTCATGAGTGTAGGAAGACTTTAGACATTTTACTGAAGTTCCTTCCATCTACTTTCCAAGCCCGTCTCTGGAGGATGGGCCTGGCTCTCTGATCCAGTTGGAGGCCATGGAAGGATTTACAAAATTATATTTATCCTTTTCCTCCCCTAAATTATGAGGATCGTCTGTGGCATTATACAGTGTTATTTCAGATTTATAAATGACAAGAGTTCCATGAGTTCCATGAGTTCCATCAAAGACATCCAATCAGGGAAGGGCCATGTTCAAATTTTGGGAAAAGCAGATTAAATCGTAGTTTGTTCAGAGGCAGCCTTCAGACTCACCATGGCCTCTGCCTTGTCGTTGGAGCACACTGTCTCCGAGCTCTACCCCATGGCCTTGTGCTGTGTGGGCTCCTGGTCAAGCAACTTCTTGGGTTTGGGGCTTCCTCACAGTCACGGGGCCGCTCTAACCACATACCCAGCCTTTCTGGCCCATATCCCCAGCCTGTCCATCAAGCTTTTCCAAGCCTATCTGTGTCCCTGGTGCAGACCAAGGAAGAGACCACACCTTGGGCCTGTAGCAGGTGGAGATAAGCTTTGATGAACTCAGGTTTCCTGCAAACAGAAGACCAGGAATGGTCGCAAAGAAGAAATGAAAAGTGAGAGCGACTTCTTGAGCTGAGAATGAATGACTGGCCAGAGCCATCAGTGACCTGTGCTTGAGAGAAAGAGACAGAGACTGAGCGCCGCAGAGCATTGTGCTATCAACAGAGCCCAGTGCCGTGCCGCACACCTCCAGCGTCTTCTCACCGGCATGGCCGTCCTCTCTCTGCACCTCTCCCCACACACCCCTTCATTCCAGCCTCGGGGCTCCTGCTCTCACCCTGCTTCCCAGGACAGGGAAATTCATGCCATGTTCCCTCTCGTCCTTGCCAACACTGCCATTTGTCGGATGCTCGCCCTGGGCTAGGCAGGGGTGGGCACGGTACCTCCATCGCCTAACAGTGTCCTGACGCCCACCTTGTGGAGAAGTACAGTTAGTAACCTGTCCTCACAGAAGCGGAAGCAGAGTCTCCAGCCTGTGCACCATATCCGTGGTCACAGACTACAAATAAGGAAGAGAACCAGCAAAAACCCACGGGGGTCCGACACCAGCGCTGGATTCCAAAGGATCCCTCGGAGGCCCCTCCCCACCACCTCTGGGGTCACCAGGGAGCCCAGATCCAGGTGTCACCAGCCCACCAGGTGTTTTCTGCAAACCTTTGAACACAGATGAAGTCTACCTGTCTCCCCAGAAAGCCCGAAGACGCTCTGTTTCTCGGCAACTCTAAGCAGTTAGTAAAAGTGATCGGTACGCCCTTTATAACCATATACTCAAGAACGTTATGAACCGAAATGCCCATTTCTACCATTGGGTTAAACAACCCTCTGGCATCTCTGCGTGCAGACTTCTTCATTTCACACATTAGTAGTGACGACACGCAGAGACACTAGTCCACAGAAATGCAGAACTTGAACCACGAAAGCTAACCCTGCACTCGCTCAGTGAGTTGTTCTGAAATGTCCCCTCTGTCATCCTGCAGGGCTGGTGGCCCGTGTTGCAGACCCAGACCTGACAGCTCAGAGAAAACGCTTGTTCTCAGGGCTTGTGGGGTGGACACGTTCATGTCCATCAGACTCTGTATCAGCTTGGAGAGGCACGTGATTCCATTTGCCCTTTCGCAGCCTTGTTTCAAAGACTTTGAGGAAATTAGAATTTCAGAACGAAAAGTTAATTTGCCTGTATTGCAAGTTGTACGCATGGTGTGAAAGTCGCAAGGGCATGGGTGTGGGGGCGAACCTCGGGGATAGCTACGACCTCCCACCGGGCAGGTGATGCTGGTCTCTCTCCGAGGGGGCAGGCGGAGGCGTCTGGAATGCACTTGTAGTTAGGACCTCTCTAGATCCTCTAACACCTTAACATGTGACCTGTCTGTGCTTTGCTCGTGGTACTATGTAAAGTGAATGCCAGGAAGAACGTAGCATTTCATTAAAAGCTTCATGAAGCTATCAGCCTAGTATGGGTAAAATCATCAAAGAGTCATAAAATGCAAAAAGGCCCGAGAGGACCTCAAAATCCACTTATCTCTGTCTCCTCGTTAGCTCAGAGACATTGGCTTGCAGGAGAAGTACAGGCCTCTCCTCTCATCAGGGCACGAGACAGGGGAAGCATGGAATTGGGATGCACTCTGGGGACCCAGGTGTGCGTTACAGCTGCCCCTCTCTAGCTCGGGGTTCCACTTCCCTGGTGCCAGCGTTCACATCTGCAGTGAAGAAGCTTTCTCTTTCACAGGCCTTAAACAGAATGCCATGGGTAAAACACCTGGTTTGTAGATGGAGATGGTAGTCTTTTTAATAGTTTGGAGACATTATTGCCCACCTCTCTAAAGGAATCTCGAGCTGGCAGGTATGATGGGGAGGTCCACCTGGCTTCAGCTTTCAGTCACCTACAGTACCAACCAGCCACGTCATCCTTGGCTGTCACCGTCCCCAGAGAGCCCCAGGGCTGTTCTGTGTGGTGAGCTCAGAGGTGGCAGCAGGGAACCCTCAGCAAGGACGCCAAGAGGCCATGGTTCAGCCAGAATCTGGGACTATTCCTGGAGGGCTGAGCTCCCAGACTTCTCTGAACAGATGAGTTCTGGGCTCATGGTTGGCCATGGGAATGGGTCCTCAGTGACTTGTCCGGTTACAGAATTTCGCTTGTCACCTTGCTGGGTTGGCAGCCATCACAAAGGCGTTTCTCACACTCTTGCCTCCTGAGTCAAAACCTCAAAGGACTTCTCAAGCTCTTGTCTTTCCCAAATCCAAGCTCACAGCCTTCTAACACCAATGACACCAGAGGTTTCCCACAACCCTGGTGGGAATCTTGGGTCTTTCTATGAATCAGGGACCCCACAGTCGGGATGGTCAAGGAAAAGGAGCACTTACACCTTCTAAAATGCCAACGGTTTCTCTTCCTTGACACAAAGAAATTTCTGCTCATCAAAGAGAACTCCCCAATGCAGAGAAACATAAGGAAAGTTAAAATCAGTCACCAGCCTACCAACTGAAATAACTGCTATTTTTTTCACATTTGGGACCATAATGTAATAGAGAGTCTAACACACACACTTTTCCATCAGCTCTGGAAGGGCAGCTTTCTTCTATGCCACGAGGCAGTTTTCTACAGTATCTCCCCTTAGTGGCTGGAGCATAACGTATCCATTTCCGGCAGGGACTACACTAAACTAAAACACATTTTACTGAAATCATGAGAGAGCAAAATAAAAATTCATGCACTTGTTCTGAGTAAGTAAGGGAACTGTGGGATTTCCCCAGAGCCAGTGGCCTGCCGTAGAACAGGAAACTCAGAGGGTACGGCAGACCCAACCTCCCTTACGGCTCAGTTTCGAGGAACATCGGCTGTATAGCTCAGACACTGTACAGGCAGACATGTGAGTCTAAAAGGCAGCCTCCCTCTCTAATCAAGAGCATGAATATCAATAGAACAAAGACACAGGAAGCATCTTAAAAAATATAATTGGGGAAGACAAGAGGCATAGAAGAGGAAACAGGAAGCATGTTTAGGACGATTAGTCTACGAGTGGAGCCAACGAAGCCGCCCTCGTGAGTGGGGTCCGCTTCCTGTGGTCTGGGAGTCGGAACCTCACGGGGGTCCCGGAGTCCGTGTGGGGCCGGGTGCGGTTGTCGGTGCGGATGTCCTGCTAATGGCCCTCGGGCTCTTGTTCATCTCAGAGGAACCTCTTGAAGCAAAGCATTTCTTGAACACCTCGAGGAAGCAGGCCGCCACGGGGCTGGGGACACAGGGATGTAGGACCTGAGTCTGCTTCAGGGGCTCAGGTCAGGGGGACAGGCACGTCAGGGACACTGGTGATGTCGCCATCCTGTATGAAGGTTTTTGGGCTCCCAGAGGAAAAGGGCATACAGGGTGTCTTAGGGACAGAGCGGTTGCCCCACATGTCTCATCCCGCTGACCCGTGGAACGGGCAGCACAGCTGGGCAAGCCGGCGAGTGGCTGGTTTGGGGACAAAGTGTAGCAAGCCCCAGGTGATCCCACGCGCTGTGCCTGGCACCCTCCCTGGAGTTCCGGAGGTTGGGACACAGCGCAGAGCCTGAGCCTGGTCCCCTGGACCGCCGCACCACGTTCCCGCAGCTTGGCCATCCCCTTGCCCTACTTTCTTCTCAAAAATGTTGACAGTCCCCACTTGGGAAGCCTCACCGAGGCTGAAGAAAGGGGGTCAGCGAGCACTTGAGGGACAAACGTGGTTGCACACCCACCGGCGTGCAAATTTGGTGTGAACTTCTGTGGCGTGCGCGTAGGGGCAGCTGGGAACAGCGAGCCCATGTTACCTCGCCTTGTTCTCGCTCCGAGGAGAGGCCCTGCTTCCCTGGGTGGTGACGTTCACACAGCAGCCGCCCCACAGCGGCAGCCCCAGGCGAGCGCCGGCCGTCGTGCTCAGCCCAGCGCAGCCACCTCCGTCCTGTCTCCCCCAGGCCGTGCGACTTCCTTCTGAATGTTACTAGAACGAGCACAGATGAAATCCAGAACCCATGCGGTTTGCTGCCAAAATATCACGGGATTGATAGCAAGACTGATGTGCGTGCACACACAGAGCAAGGTAGAACTTCCCTTTTTCATAATTATAAAACTAGCTTAAAAGTGTGGAATCATAAAATTTACGTATTTTTAAGATTTTATTTATTTATTCATGAGAGACAGAGAGAGGAAGAAGCAGACTCCCAGCGGAGCAGGGAGCCTGACGTGGGGCTCGATCCCAGGAGCCCGGGAGCGTGACCTGAGCCGAAGGCAGATACTTGACCCACAGAGCCCCAGGGTCCCCATAGTTTATATTTTGATACTACAGAGATTTTTTTTTTTTTTTCTTGGAAAACCATTCGGATCTGTGCTTTTTAGACACTCCTGCGTGTAGAGGTGGTCCTGCCCTCCTCCCCTGACCCGGTAGTGTCGATGACCAGTGTTTTCTCTCAGCTTTTCTCCTGCGCCAGCCGCACAGCAAAGCCTTTCACAGTGTCCTCGGGGCTGCGACGCACAAGAGAACCGGAAACGAATCAAACAAACAACGAGCAACAGATAATGCCCAAGAGGTAAATCAAGGTAAAATAAGGCTCGCATCCGTGGACGCTGCTCCCGGAATGGGGGCAGGACTGGGGCCGGCCCCGGGGACTCAGGTCAGCACCCCTGTATCTTGTTGCTGATGGGGCAGTGCTGGGGACCTTCCTAGAACCACTCTCCTGGGAAACGTCACGGACCAGGACAAGTCCCCTGCCTGTGCCCCCTGCTCAGGGAGTTCAGCCACGAAGAAGCACGGGCAGCATCCAGGGACAGGCCCGGCTCGTGTACGTGCGTGGTAACCCGCCTGCTGGTCTCAAGCAGATGGTCATGCCCTTGACAGGAGAAGGAGACTATGGCTCAAGGCTGACGCTCCCAAAGGGGATGACAGCTCCACCACACTCCCCGCTTCTTCGTGCCCTGCTTCTGAGAAATGTGTCTGCAGTGGGGGAAATCCCTTCCCGGGCTTAACCTCCCCGGACCTCCTTTTGTAGAGAATCTGAAGGCTTTCAGGGACTCCCTCCAGCTTCCATAGCCCAGGACAGGAGCAGTTAGAGGTGTCAGACTTGTCCAGGCCGACTTGGTGTGCCATGGAACTGCCCTGAAGGGCTTTGGAGAAGGTCCCTTGAAGCATAATCCATGTAAGGTCCCTGAGGGCGACGACCCAAAGCAGGGTCCTCGCCTGCTGTGAATTGTCCCTGAGGTGCTGCTGGGACATGTGACCAGAGCTGGGGAGCAGTGGGAACCCGGAGGCGGCTGCCTGGTGCCTTGAGGGCTTTGGGGAGAGTGTCTGAGGGGCCGGTGCTGGGGGCTGATCTCCTCCCACCTGCCCCGGGGGCTGGCCCCCCCCACCCCTTCTTGCAGATGCCCTTGTCTGCATGGCCCGTCCTGTGTCGCTGGGCCTATCCTTTCCCCGCAGTGTCCCAGGGGCAGATCTCACCCCTCGTGTGTCCCTCCCCGGCCCGGCACAGGGCTTGGCACTGAGAAGACGGTCAGGAAATGCCCGCGGCCTGGCCCTGTCCGCGTCCGCCGGGCTCCGCCCTACCACAGTGCTGGCCACAGGGGTGCTGTCCACGCACCCCCACCAGGGCACACCACAATGTGGACACACTTGATAGGAAAGACCTGGGCTTTGTGCTCATCCCCGGATGAGTCATCTTGGAAAAGAGAAACAGCCCATGTTCCTGTCTAGCAGAGAATGTCCCTTTTTCACTAACGTCACCCAAAAGGACAGCGCTTCTCACTGGAAAGCCTAGTGGAGTAGGGGCTTGAAGCTTCCAGAGTGGGCTCGCGCCCCAGCCTGGTGGGCATTATGCCAGGCAATGGGTCACAGAGGAACAGAAGTGTCGCTGGGTTCGTTGGGAGCAGAGGGGGAGAGCAGTGGCAGGGAAAGGGCAGGGGTGGGGGCGGGGCAGGGACAGACGCACACAGCCCCAGGGGTTCCCTTTAGAGCCCAGAGGACAGTGTGAGATATTCCAAGTTGCCAACAGCTATCTTCACTTAAAAAAAATTAACAGACTGTGTTTTTTTAATGTGGTGTTTTGGTTTATAGAAAATTTGTCCGGGAAATGGAGAGTCCCCCTACCCCTGAAGCACCCCACATTCCCCACTCCTCTCCCTACTGCTCACATCCTGGATGATTTAGAACAATGGATGAGCCAATACTGGTACTTGGCCACTAACCGAAGTCCGCCGGTACGTGAGGTTCACTCTGAGGGTTGTGCTGTCTGCAATTTGGGACACATGCGTAATATGACACCTGTCCGCCATTAAGGTCACCTGCGGATCTTCCACAGCCACCTGCTCACCCCGGTCTCCTCTCTCACCCCTGGCACCCCATGGTCTGTTTCCTATGTGCATCGTATCGCCTTTTCCTGGATGTCCCCGTCTTTCACCGAGTGACACGCATTGAGGGTCTTTCCGTGTCCCTCTGCGCGTGGCTAGCTCCTGCCTTGTTGTCACCAAATAAAATTCCGTCATCTGGAGGTACCACAGCTTGCTTCTCTGTCTTCTCTTCTTAAATGGACAGAATGACCCTTTTGGAGGAAGGTGAAGAGAAAACGCTTTCTTCATCCATTAATCTTCTTTCTTTCACGTCACGTCTTTACCACCTTGTCCCCAAATAACACACTGTTCTAGATGTTACCGAAACTGGAAGTTCGTGCATGGTGGGTCACCAAAATGTAAGTTTGTTGGTTCCTATTTCAATCAGGGGCCTGCCCCAAGGGGCCATAGAAATATTCTGTGACCTCATATATTAGAAATAGCGCAGTGAGCTAGGTCCCACCACCTGCTGCCTTATGGGGACGGTTTGAAGCACGACCTGGCATTGCAGCATTGCATTTTGCAAAAATGCTCCAGGGTATGAATCACTGGACTTGTTCTATTTTACCCCCCCCCCCATCTTCCCAATAGTGCAAGGCCTGGCATCAGGCAGACGTACCCGGGGTCCTTAAAGGACTCTGAGACACCAAAGTGTCCAGGATGAGTCCTGGAGAAGGCAAGCCCTCCAGAGGCATCAACGTCATACCCAGCCAGCCCCCGCCACTTTCTATCGCGTGGTAGGTTTTTATTTTAAAACACCCAATACTTTGTTCTGTTGCTAAAAAAAAAAAAAAAGTCAGGTCCTTTTGGAAAAGCTACTTGAATGCAATTCATCTCGTGAGTGTTACGCAGCTGGTTCATGAGAACCAAAACCGGTCGCAGAACGTGTGCAAATAAGAGCCTCCGTGAGCCGGCAGCGCTGTTCCGGGAGGAATTCAGACTTTCCCGTGTTGGGGAAGGACTTGAGTTCTGTGTGGAGCCACAGGGGAAACCACCCGGTGCTTAAGGTCCACCGCCCCCCCACGCCCCGCCAGCTGACAGGCGTGAAACCCAAGACAGGAAGGGAGAAACTCTCTGCAGCGGCGAGACCGAGGCCAGCAGGTGGCGGGGCCAGGAACCTGGGGGCCGGGGGCAGGAGCCACAGGAAGGAGACCTGCTCCCTCTTCGGCCACCCTTGCTCGGAGCTGCCGGGTCCAGCTCCCCTCATGGGGGAGAGAGAGCCCAGGGTCCTGTCGTCCAGGCCCCCACGCCAGGTGCCTGGGCACATTCCTGGGCAAAAGATTTTGAGTCAGGTGACATTTGACCAGAGAGTTATGCGGGACCGTTCAAGTATTAACATAAATAAAGCCACAGCCCACTTCCAGTTATCTACGGTAATAAGGGGGCAAGGCTGAGTAAAAACATGGGAGTAAGGAAGCCGAGACCCCCCGAGGGCTTGCTGGGCGCCCTTGGAGTCTCCTGTACAGGTCAGCAGGCGGCCGCAGTCATCCGTGTTTCTTCAGGGAAGGAGATCGCAGCTCAGAGAAGTCCACTCACCCACTTAGAGCCGCACAGCAGAAAACTGATGGAGTTGCAACTTCAACGCGGGTTTGTCCGTCCACAACCCGCTCTCTTCTCATGCCCCACACGGCCTCGTGATAAAGCCTGCTGTGACCGTGGGTCTCACTTAGGACAAGTGTCTTTAAAAAAAAACAACGGGGCAGGACTGTAACTTTTTTCTGTTGTTTGAATGTTTAGTGAGAGGACAAAGCCACCGAAGGGACGGCAAACTCAGGCAGCAAAAGAAAACCAAACAAAATTCTAAAACGGCACAAGTGTTTCCTAAAATACCAAGAATTCTTCATGATCTAATTGCCTCTCCAGCACGCCAGCTGAGAACACTTTCTGAGCACCTGCTCTTCCCTCTTGTTCCGCTCCGCTTCCTGGTGGGTCGGAGCGGGTGTGGGACGCGCCCGGTTTAAGTTACGGGTTTATTTGTGACGGAAGCAAAAATCTCCTAGTAGAGAACCCTGGTACTTCCCGCACCCGCGGCCAGCTGGGTGCGCTGAGAGTCGGCCGCACGACACACCGGTCGCGTTTCCGTGGCTACAAGGTTCAGACGACTCTTCCGTTAGCAGTGTTGCCAAGCGGACCCGGTGTCATTGTGTGTCCTCCCAGAGGCAAAGACACGGCCCCACCGTCCTCAGTAAAAACCGCCAACTTTTACTGAAATGTCATCATTTATCTTGGGAGGTAACAGAGGCATGAACTTGGATGTAACTTCCAGGCCAAAAGTCGCTCGCTGCCTTTATTTATCTGTTTTCATTGGATGTAATGGACAGGTGACACTGCGTAAGTCTCAGGTGTACGAGCCCTGACTTGATACCTTCGTGCATCACAGTGATCACCGCTAACTCCTCTGCTACAGTTCTCTTCTGTGGCGAGGACAATTAAGATCTAGTCTCTTAGCCACGCTGAGGCTCACAGCACAGCACTGTCGGCTTCATCTCCCCACCTCGCCCCACGGCTCCGTGACTCAGGCAACTGCTCGTGGCTCGTTTGGCCCTTGGATGACCATCTTCCCATCTCCCCCACCTCCAGCCCTGGGAACCGGCATCCTACTCTCTGTTTTTATGAGTTCGGCTCTCTTGGGTCCACATGTGAGATGGTGCCGTGTTTATCTTTCCCCACCTGACGTCTCACTCAGCACCAGACCCTCAAGGTCCATCCGTGCTGTCAGGAATGGCATTAGGGGAAAAAAAAAAAAAAAAAGACTGAAATGTCCTGATTCACCCTGAAGGATACAGACCTGAATCAGAAACAGCTTTTCGAGACTCTTTTTTAAAAGACTTTATTTATTTATTTGACAGAGGGAGAGAGATCACAAGTAGGCAGAGAGGCAGGCAGAGAGAGAGGGGGGCGGGGAGCAGGCTCCCTGCCGAGCAGAAAGCCCAATGTGGGGCTCGATCCCAGGACCCTGAGATCATGACCTGAGCCAAAGGCAGAGGCTTAACCCACTGAGCCACCCAGGCGCCCACTTTTTAAGACTCTTGATGGAGATACATCCAGCTACAAAGTAGCAGGTGCCATTGGTGGAGGAGGGGTGTGGCTTTGGGAATATGGTCTATGAGAAGACCAGCAGAGCTGTCCTGGGGGTTAAACACCCCCAGCTAGATGGACAGTGGTAAGATAGGAAAGGAGGCATAGATGAGGAGGTATTGGACTATTCCTCTCCCTGGGTATTCATGAAAATTTGTTTCTTATTCCCTATTATTCTTCGGTTTCCATAAAAGCGACATAAGTCGTTACGATATTGCATATATTCCAGCAACTACCAACAACGTTCAAAAGTTAAATTTAATATTTAATAATCAACCTTAGTATATGACGTCAGGCGATACATCATTTCTTCAGAAGCCGTTTATGTTCTGTAGACTTCTAAGTCGTGGGGCAATTTTACACACGCTCTTTACCAAACATTCCCTCCTTGGGTTTAGCTGTCGTAGCCTCCTGGTAATCCTCTTGCTTACAATGCCCTCTGCGGAAAGCTTCCTATAGGAATTCGGAGTTTGCTCACTTATTAGGTAATAAAGTAAATAACTTATTTCTTCAATCTTATTTTAAGTATGAAAAAGTTATTTCCCTTGTTAAGTGCCTTGCTTAAGGGAATTTTATACTTAAACATGCATATACTTAGACCTGATCTATTTTCTGATCTAAAAGGTGGAAAACTTAATTTTCTATCCTTTTCGATTGCCTTTAAAAGAACTATCAAACTCTCCTGACTGGTACATGTATTGTTTAATGCTACACAGAGAGAGCTCACTGAGGGACCAGCTTCAGAACCAGAGAACTTAGCTGTTTTTAGAGATACTGCTCCTCGAAGGAACTTTCCAAAAACATCCTCATATCTTATTTTTCACACCGGGAGATAATTTGCAATTCTGCATCCTGTTGGATCCTGTGGTTCTACTGGTTTCTCACTTGAAAGGGGGAGGGAACGTTCCCGACTGCCCAGGGCGTGAGGCTGCGACCAGGAAATGGTATTATTTGTTACTGGAATATCACAACAGCCGTTACAAGAAAGGAGGGTAGCTGTAAGCATTATCGATTCCCTGAATCCAAGGATGTTTCCAAACAGAGAATAAATGTCAATAGTAATAAGCAAACACTTCAGCCCACGCAGTTTTGTTTTCTTTTAATTAAGGGGGGAAAATGGTCTTACCACTCAGCCGGGGCTGCCCTGGGAGCGTCTTAATTTATTGCCGTGGGAGACGGCTCATCTTACCACGCTGCTGCGTTTCCTCTCCCAACTGGTCCTTGGACAAGGCTTTTGGAAAGAAAATGTGCTCAATGGGCGATACCCACTTCTTACAGCGACTTATTTTCTGGACGGAAGGTCTGGATAAATTCCTAAGTATAGAAACCACAGTGACCTTATGCTTCCATGACTCAAAACAAAGTCTAGTTTTGTGATTTTTATTCTCTTCATTGGCTTTTTCCCCATGCCGCTGTCGTCAAATTCTAACGTTGTCCTCACACATAAGCTCGGACACAGACACAGTCCCGTGGTCTCTTCCCGCCCCTTGCGCTGGTCCCGCTGGTGCCCCGTTCGCAGGAGCGCGGTACCCGTCTCTGTGTGTGGCTGGCTCTTTGCTTTTAGCCCAGGAAGGATGGACGGAGTTATGGTTTTCACCCTTTTGTTGCTTCCTTCTTTGGGAAATTCCGTGACACTTATTTTGAAACTCCTTTGCCTGCGGTCTACCTTTTCCCACCTTTTCCTGGATCCCTTCCTTTTGATGCCCGACTTTTCCTCCTTTTCACCTTCTGTGGAGTCCTGTGTTTCTTCTCATTCGGATCTCATTTCTAAAATAATGTTTCTCTTAATTACAGTCCCTCCCTGAGCGCTGTCACCACACTCCTGAACTTCCCGCCTGCTGAGTTGTGTTGATCTTTAATGTCTTCTCTTACTTACCCGGTTTCTTTTAGTTCGCGTCGAGGGGGGTGCGACATGCTTCCAGTCGGTTTCCGGACACATCTTTCAGGTACAGCCTCATTAAAGCAGGAACATTATTCTGTTCCTTATTCTCCTTTTCCTGAGAATAACTCTGTGCAGAATTAGACTGTCATCCTTTGCTGTTGCTTATTTTTACCCGAGATGAGTTTTCCTGAGTTTGGGGAGGGAGACAGGTCCCCAGAGCTTTCCCAGCGTGCTGGCTCTAGAGCGCCCTCTGTTGTCGTCCTGAGCCACCAGGGTGGGGCTGGTCCCGCTGAGACTCCCACCCGCTGTGTTCACCACCGCCCTCACCTCCCCTTCTCGCTGGTTGTCTCTGTGCTGCTTGTTCTGGACTCAGACCCCAGCAGATGGTCCTCTATGTGGGACATTGTCCTGGAAGGGACCGAGGCTGGTCAGTCTGAGAGTGGGCGCCTTACAAGGGCCCACTGCGGGGAGTTTGCGTGCAGAGCTGCTCCCAGACGTGCCCCAGCTTCCCGTGTGGACCACAGGCTTCGGTGGGCTGTTCCGATCTCACTTCCCATCTGCTGTCCTGCTCCCTCCCTCCATCTCCTCCCAAAGAGACTTTGATTCCCACTCAAGTCTGCGGCTGTCATCGGTCACTCCCTCTCTGGCGTTTTGAGGGTCATGGGCTATCTTGCCGTCTAGTTTGCGGCAAACACTGTATAATTTCCATCATGTACCACTAGTTGTACTGGGAGTTTCACAGGGGAGTGGGTGGGAATTCAGACGATTCACTAACTACTCTGTCACTACCATCTTCCGAAAGAAGAGTTTGGAAAGGTTTCGGAATACATGTGTGTGTGTATACATATACATTATACATATACATATTATGTGTATACACACACACACACACACACACACACACACACCCCTTTGGACTAAGAAGCTGGGAAATATTTTTTTCAGCCAACTGCTGGTTTTATTGGGGTAGATGATAATCTAGCAAAAGGATGATACCAGACATAACATATTTTACCATTTGAAAGAGTCAAACCATAAAGTTATAAAAAAATATGATGGGGAGGGGCGCCTGGGTGACTCAGTGGGTTAAGCCTCTGCCTTCGGCTCAGGTCATGATCTCAGGGTCCTGGGATCAAGCCCCGCATCGGGCTCTCTGCTCAGCAGGGAGCCTGCTTCCTCCTCTCTCTGCCTGCCTCTCTGCCTACTTGTGATCTCTCTCTGTCAAATAAATAAATAAAATCTTAAAAAATATATGATGGAGAAGTCAATATCGCATCTTGCAAAATTAAAGATGACCTTCATTGTGAGGCAAAACTTGCTTTTTGTTTGTTTGTTTTTACTTTCACTTTTTTGGGATGTTTGTTAATGGTTCTTACCATCAGTTCAATCTTATTCACACTAAGGATCTGAAAACTCTCAAGTTAAAAAATGAGTGAAGTCAGGCTTCAGAGACAAAGTAAGTTTAGCAAAGAGAACGCAAGACCGACACCCACATGCTCACTCACACACTCACACACACTCACACCCTGACACATTCACGCACGCAGGAGCACACGCACGCACACGCTTTAAGATTTTCTCTTAAATCTGGACAACAGCTACGTTTCATGATACATCGTGAAGACCGCTATGTTACTCTCCTTTATTCTATTAATATAGACCAATTAAGTTAATGCATCCGCTGGCATGTCTTCATTCCTGGAAGATCATATTTTACTGGACTTTTTACATTTGCTTTCATCTTCACTAAAGTGGAACGAAGTGAAATCCATTATGGATATTACAAGAAGGGCTGCCTTTGCAAAAGAGAAAATGTCCTCTTTCTCTCTCTCTCTTTTGTTTTTCCCCTAAATTGAGATGGCTGTTTGCTAGTAGGTGGGGTTTAAGATGTCACCAGCCAGAAGGCTATGGGAAGTGGCATGTTCTTGAAATTCAGGACCTCTGTCTGTTCCTGTTCTGGTTTTCATACTCTGATGCTGGGGCCACAGCATTCTGTGTTTCTGACTTATGGCAAGTCTGGGGCATACACGCTTTGCTGTTTTAAATTTCCAGAAGTGATTCTAATGTACAGCCAGCCCTGAGAATCACTGCTCTAGAACATAGACAAGGGGGACAAGTCTTGGGAAAATTACAGGCTTTAAATAGACGGTGAAGGACCATGAATGTCTTCCTTAGGAATTTGGACCTTGATTGGTAGTACCTAGGGAGACCCTGCATGTTTTTAGTTAAGGGAATTACAAGATTAGATATAATTTTGAAAAACAAGAGGGAGCCACAGACGGCCTGGAGGCAAGAATGTGGTTGGCGAGAACAGAAGGGGACTCCGCACCAGAGCGCCCAGTCGGGTTCCAGGAGGGGAGGAGGGCATGAGGCTGGAAGCCTTGATGTGGGAAGACGGAGATTCAACGGAGGGAGGCCGAGAGCAGAGCCCAGGAGGACACAAGGTAAAGACGTGGGAAACAGCACCCAGAGTCGTAGGACACACAGAGATGTGTCCTAAGAGGACAGTGCTTGGAAACGCCCAGGGGCAAGATCGCTTCAAGAAAGAGATTGTTTCTAGTTACGGACTAAAATCCCACGCTCCTGACACTTTGGGGTGCGCAGAACAGCACTTGGGGTTCTGTACAAAGGCCCATCGCCGCGGGGCACTCTGCCCTCACGGCCGCCCAGCCGCACGCTCACAAACGGTGTGTGTTGCGAATGTTATGTTATACACATTTTACTCCAACAAAAATAGTTTTAAAAAAGGAAATAATGCACAGAAAACATGCCTGTCTTGAGAAGAAACGTCAAGAAGCCCAGCAAAGTCCCAGAGCTGAGACCTGCACGGGAAGGGCGGGGGCGGGAAACGTGGTGGCACAGCTGCGATGGGGTCTGCAGGGCCCGAGGGAGAGGTGGGGTCCTAGCGATCATCCCGGAGGTGACGCTGCTCGGGCAGAGGAAGAATTCACTCGGGAGGAGGACACCTGCTTCGTGAGGACAGTTGGGGGCCACTGCTGAGAAGACTTTGGATCCTAAAGAAAGTCTGAAGCTGGCTTGTGGACAAGGGAAAATGAATTGTCTAAGGTGATCCCCAGTGGTTGGGCGGGCTGGAAGTCTGGGCACACGGCCTGGCCACATGCCATCATGACGCTGGAGCCCGCAGGCATGCCGGCGGGACAACTGCTCAGGTGTTCTTATCAGGGGGCTGGAGGGAGAGTGAAAGCCCCAAGCAGTGCTGCCCCTCAGCCCCCGCCCACAGAGCACTGGGAGGGGTGGCCCCAGGCCACTTGCTGGCCAAGAGGGACAAGGTGGGCCTCGGTGGTCACCTTGTAAAGGCAGAAATGACCTTAAAAAAATAAGTCCGTGACCTCTTTGCCCCTGGGAGGGTTTGCAGAGCAGGAGCAGGCGGCCTTCGGGGGAATCCCCGAGTTTCCATCACGTGGTTCTGGCCCCCCGGGCTGACATGAGAACCCAGCTGAACCCTGGGAAGAGGACCTGGTCTTAGGGCTGGGTCCCCCCTCAGTGCACTCCCTGGCCTCCCATATTGGGTATTTCCCTCACTCTACGAAGCGCAGAGCTTTGGAAACGTTCTGTCTGAATAGGGAAGCAACACTGACCTCCAGCTAGCCTCCCGCAGATCACCTGAGGGCATCAAGGGAGGGCGAACCTCTTTCCTCTTGCCGCTGTAACAGAACTTCGGCAACATGGTGTCAAATACCCGCTTCTTAACTCACCGCTCTGCAGGCTGCAAGTCCCAAATGGGCTCAAATCAAGAAATCGGCAGGGCTGCCTTCCCTGGCCGGTGGCACTGTGCTGAGCCGGCCTCAGGGGGCACCACCGAGCTCTGAATTTCGAGTCCCTCTTTGGCTTATAGAGACAATGGGTTACCCTGGGCGCCCCTGGATACTACAGCACAGTCTCCCCATCCGAAGGGCAGCTGATTTGTAGCCTTAATTCCATCTGCAACCTTGACTCCCCTTGTCCTGTGATGTAACTTACCCCGTGTTCTGGAGACAGATATTTTGCAGTCTACTGTTCTGCCTACTACAAAAAATATGTGATTTCCTAAGAAATTGGTCTTTCCAAACTTCCACACATCTCAAAGGCCATTTTAGCGTACTAATTTATAGTAAAAGCCTATAGATTATTTTAATTGGCTAAAAACGCAAGGATGGGCCCTTTACTCACTATGAGAACTCAAAGTGAAATAAAGCTAGAGCTGTAAGAGAGGAATGGTGGATCCTTTGGGGGAATTATTAACCAGCCAGATTGAAGTACAGCCAAATCAGATCAGCTCCAAACACTTTCAGGAAAACATGGACAATAAAAAAGGTAAACTTGGATATTCTAAGAATGTATCTTAACATGCCATTGTGGTTTTGACTTTTATCAGCTAGGTAATGAGTAAATAGAATATTGGGAATTTAGCTAAAAAGCGTAATCAGATAATTAACTTTCATATATGCACATGTATGTTTACACAAATAATATAATTGCCATGGTAACATGGGCATTCATTTAAAATCTGATCTTTTCAGTCTATTGTGAGTACATTTAAGTCTACAAAATCACATGGAAGCTCCTCATTAGGAGATAAGGTTTTAGTCATCGTTACTCTAGCACCGCATCTCCCAGGGGAAAAACGTCGAGGGTCATACAAGTGTGGAAAACGTCAAATTAAATTCAGTTAATCATTTTTCCTTCTGACGCCTTGCTTAGTGCTTTGATTTGCTGATGTTCATTGTAAATCTCAAAGAGAGCTTCCAGACTCTATGGTTTCCAGACCTTCTCTGAAAAGGAACTCCTTCCTGCACAGTAAAAGTGATGCAGGATAAATCAATCAGCATTCTTTACCGGCAGGAGTATGTGGGGGAAGCTTGAATATATACATATTGTCTCCATGTACTCCCCCACATATCAAATATAATAGATAGATATACTTGTTTATAGATGAATGGATATGTGTATATATACACAGGCTATTTTACCAAAAAAGAAAAAATGCAAATGAAAACATTTCTAAGACATAATTAAATGTGAGCTTGGATGACAGGATACTAAAAAGCTTAGTTTATATTTGTATCTTTGTATTTCCTGCTAGACTGTGGGCTCTTTGAGGGCAAGAATTTGTCTTATCTTTGCATCTCTAGTGCCTATAAATACTTGTTAGACTAAAGATGGCAAAAATATCTTTACAAAGTAGCCGCTTTTCATAGTATAAAGTTGCAGATTACAGGCAAACCCAGATGTGTTTCTTGAACAGAAGGCTGTAAGGGGAGGCACGTGGTCTTGAAAAATATTTGTTAAGAAAATAGATAGATAAAAGAACAAATGGAGGCAAAATTTTAACTGAGGAGATCAACATAACCTACTTGAGAGATGCAGTAGTGGGGGCTTTCCGGAGAAACAGACCATCAGGATCAGGTAGAGGATGATAGATGGCTGATAGGTAGATAGATAATAAGATAGATAGATAGATGGATGGATGGATGGATGGATGGTAAACTAGATGTCAATAGACAGACGGTAGTTAGATGGTAGATGGTAGATAGATTCATTACAAGGAGCTGGCTCATGTGACCGCAGAGACTGAGAAGTCCCACGACCCGCCATCCGTGAGCCGGAGACCCAGGGCAGTCTCCAGTGCGTAACGGTGTGCAGTTCGGCCCAGTTCCTAAGGCTTGAGAGCCAGGGGAGCAGGTGGCATAAACCCCAGTCTTCACGCAGGAGGGACCAGCGTCCCAGCTCGAGGAGGCAGGCAGGCAGGGAGAGGAGGGAATCCCTCCTCTCTGCAGTCTTGTTTGGTTGAGGCCTCTGTGGACGCCGTGAGGCCCACCCACACGGAGGAGCACTGTCTGCTTTCCTGAGTCCGTCATCCAGATGCTAATCGCATCTGGAACCACTCTTAGGGTCATGCCCAGACACACGCTTACCCTGGGCCCCCAGGACAGGTCAGATGAAACTGGCGGCGTGTTTGTCTCTGCAGAGCTGAGACTAACCCCGAGGCGGAAGTGGAGCAGAGAGAAGAGCAGAGCCTCTGGGCACATGGGTGGTCTCAAAAGCCTGCAGAGTCGACATGAGGGAAATTCTGTAGAGGAGGAGAGATAGGAGCCAAATTCAGGGTGGATAAAAGTCAGGAGATCTTGGGGTGCCTGGGTGGCTCAGTTGGTTAAGCATCTGACTCTTGATTTCAGCTCAGGTCGTGATCTCGGGGTCCTGGGATCGGTCTACTAGATCGTCATATCTGTAGTGCCCACCGGGCACTGTGCGCACAGATCGTATCCTCTAATATTCACTATGCCTTTGTAAGGTGACATGATGACACCAGCTCTACCTGTGAGGAAACAGGCAGGTAAAGGGCATGTAGGTGTCCCAGCCTGGAAGTGATGGAGCCAGAGTCACACTTTCAACCATTATGTCATGTGACCTCTGAACCAGATTTTGCGTCAAGGAGACAAGAATTGGATACAGAAGGTGGGCCCAGGTTACAGGTGAACTTGGCAGTCGGGCAGAGGAAAGGGAACATGCTTGCACAGGTGATGTGGATCCATTGTGGGCTCTTCGGAGCACAGTGACCCAAACAAACCCTAAATAAAGAAGATAACTACAGACACGGAGTGGCCTCAGGAGGAGAGACTTGGACAGCAAGAGAACCAGGAGAAACCCGT
This sequence comes from Lutra lutra, assembly GCF_902655055.1. Classification (NCBI taxonomy): domain Eukaryota; kingdom Metazoa; phylum Chordata; class Mammalia; order Carnivora; family Mustelidae; genus Lutra; species Lutra lutra. The sequence continues at coordinate 198,408,232 of NC_062280.1, forward strand.
GCAGGTGCGGGGAGTTAGAAGGAACAGGACGGAAAGGAAATATCCAGTCTGAGGTCTGTTTGGGGATCAAATAACAACAGTCGTCGGCAGAGAAAGAAGGCAATGAGAGACCTGTAGAATTGAAGCTGGAGTCAAGGTCTCTAACCTGGATGTTTGGGCCTATGAGGAGCCCACTGAATTACGGCATATGATAAACTAGTTTCCTCCCCTTCCCTCCAGAAAGAGTTAAGGACATGACATAGAATCAGGGGAACCTTCTAAAGTTCTTCTAGGCAATAATATTTCTCAATAATTCTGTATTATCGAGATATTTCTCATAATTCCATAACTCCCATTTCAAGCAACTCAAGCTACAGCTGATATAGTTGAATTCAGGACTCTAGAGGCAGCCTCGGACCCTGGCAGTCAAGAAGCAAAGCTTCTCAAGGAGAGGGGAGAGGGAATACCCCGACCATATCCTTTGATTTCAGGTGGTAGATTTATTTTTAATACACAGAAAGTGGAAATTCTAGTCTTCCGAGTTTGAAGGCCATCCGTACCTCACTTTCTACTTAATCTTGTTTATCCCCGACTCTGAGCTGCTGAATCCTTAATGCTTCCTGTTTCAGGCTTACTTACAAAATATCACATTGATACAGGCTGACCTTCAAAGGACTCATTTCACATGAAAAACAGGTTCTAAGACGTGCATACACTTCACAAGTTGCTATGAGACACTAGGGGGTTAACTCCACATTCACTAACTGAGTGAGTCTGAAAAGACCCACATAAAATACTGGTGGGGATACCAACAATGCTTTACACCCCATATTTTAGAAACTGTCACCCCGGGGAGTAAGGTAGAGAAAGATACAAGACACTGTGCATAGAGAAGAAACTAGAGCAGTAGAAATAAAATGGGATAGGATCTCAGAGAAGGGACAAAATGTGGGATTGTGGAGGATGTGGGGATATTTTCAGAAAGGATGCGAAGATTGAGCTGAAGCCTAAAGAAAAATAGGCTTTGGGGAGAAGGGACAAGAATTCCATGCTGGTGTAATAACATAAAATCGCAAGAAGGCATGATCTATATTGAGCATTTGGTGGCGAGGCAGAGCTGGGCCACATAGTACGTGAGGAGAAAAGGTAGGACCTAAGGTCATGGGACACCAAATGCCATGAAGACGTTATTTGGACTTTATCAAATAGATTGAACAAAACCAGTTGAAGGAGTTAAGGATGGGGGTGATGTGGCCCTACCCGAATTTAAAGAACAATCTTATTTGTAGAGGTTAGAGATGAGAGGCAATAAGGCAAGTAGGAGTCTCTTGGTGCTGAGCTCCGCAGTCCTTTCTGAGAACAACTGATGAGAGTCTGAACAAAGAATGTGAAGGCAGAAGGGAAAGAGAGAAAGGATGAGTGGAAGGCCTTTGGAGTACAAGAAAGAAAGCACACGTTTATAATAACCTAGGATCTTTCTGCACTCTTCCACAAAGAATAGCAAGCCTGTCTCAAACGGCATACCCTTCAGTGATGTGAGAGATCTCCAGTGACCAGCAAAATCTGTCATTCACATACAGGGCTGCCACTCTGCTTGACTGACATCATGTCTTTGTGCTGATGGCTAGATCTGCTTTCAGAGCCCCAAACTTCTTTTCTTCTTCTCCAGGAAGCCAAAGGAGGGAACCAAGAAGCACAGGTGTTTTTTTTTATTGTACCCCAAAATAAAGTAACAGTTACCAGCCAACAAATGAGAAATAATGGGGAAAGATTTTTTTTTAGCTTACCAAATATGAACACTTACCAAATATGAACACTTACCAAAACTGAAAATGTGCTGTGCCATGAGATGTGCCTCAGCAAACTTCAAAACACTGAAGTTATAAGACTTATCTTTTGGGTGCCTGGGTGGCTCAGTGAGTTAAAGCCTCTGCCTTCAGCTCAGGTCATGATCCCAGAGTTCTGGGATCGAGCCCCACATCGGGCTCTCTGCTCAGCAGGGAGCCTGCTTCCTCCTCTCTCTCTGCCTGTCTCTCTGCCTACTTGTGATCTCTATCTGTCAAATAAATAAATAAAATCTTTAAAAAAAAAAAAAAGACTTATCTTTTGTGGCCATAATGGGAATAAGTTAGAAATTAGTAAAAAAATTAAACCAGGAGTTGCCATATATTGGGACTTCAGCAATATGGCTGTGGAAAACCTATGAGTTAAAGGATCAATCTCAAAAGGAACTGGGAAATATTTTTGGCTAAATTATGATGAAAACACAACATAATAAAACTTGTGGGATGAGGTGAAAGCTGTACTTGGAAACTTATACTCTTGAATCTATACATTATACAAGAAGAAAGGCTAAATATTAGATAATCTCTGTAAACTCTCAAGGAGTTTGAAACCCCAAACCAATTAACCCCCCTAAAAAAAGAAAAGAGAAGAGGGGCGCCTGGGTGGCTCAGTGGGTTAAGCCGCTGCCTTCGGCTCAGGTCATGATCTCAGGGTCCTGGGATCAAGCCCCGCATCGGGCTCTCTGCTCGGCGGGGAGCCTGCTTCTCTCTCTCTCTCTCTCTCTCTCTGCCTGCCTCTCTGTCTACTTGTGATCTCTCTCTGTCAAATAAATAAATAAAATCTTTAAAAAAAAATAAAAAAATTAAAAAAATAAAAAAAAAGAGAAGAGAAGAAAAGATAGTAATAAGAATAGGAATTAATGAATAAAATCCAAATATACAGTAAAGATGGTAGGTAAGTCAAAAGGTTGTTTTTTTAATGAGGATAATGAAATTGCTAAGTTTTGTTTTGTTTTGTTTTGTTTTAGAGAGAGGGCGAGAGAGAATCTTAAGCAGGCTCCATGCTTAGCACATAGCCCAATACAGGGTTCCCTCTCACTACCCCGAGATCATGACCTGAGCTAAAATCAAGAGTCAGACACTTAACTGACTGAGCCACCCAGGTGAATCTTCTGAAAAGGTTGAGAGAATAGGAAAACAAGAAAAAGAGAAACCTAATATCACCAAAATCAGGAATAAAGTAAGGAAAATCACTGTAGACTCTAGGGGCATTGAAAAGACTATAAAAGATAATATGTAGAACTCTTCTGTCATAGATTTGAAAATCTATATGAAAATGATAAATTCCTTAAGGAACACAGCCAACAAAAAGGAAGACAGAAATGAATAGAAAATTTGAGGAGCCCTATGTCTTACAAATAAATTTATTAACTAATTAAAAACCTTCTTCACCCCTCCCCACCACACACACACACACACACACACACACACACACACACACAAATCCGGGCCATGTGGCTTCACTGGTAAACTGTGTAAATTTCTAAGGAAGGAAAAACACGGATCTTACACATACTGTCCCAGGTCATAGAAATACAGGGAGTACTTCTCAACATTTTATGAAACCAACATAATCATAATACCAGATTTGATGAGAATGTTAGGAAAAAGGATAATTATAAGCCATTTTTTTCATATAGATGCAAAAATCCTGAATAAAATATTAGAGGACTGAATTGGCCAATGTATGAAGCGTATAATCCCTCAAACCAGGCTGAGGTTTTTTCATAGGATGTAAAGCTATTTAACATTCAAAAACTCACCAGTGTAATTCACTATAATAAGAAAAATCAGATCATCTTAATAGACAAATAAATTGCTTAATGAAATATAACATATATATTTTTTAAGTTACTAGAAATTAAAAAAAATTTCTCTCATCTGATAAAAGTGATCTACAGCAAAATCTAGAGAAAGCCTCATTTTACACTGCAAAATACTGAACTATTTCTACCAAAACCAGGAATGAGAAAGCATGCCTGCTGTCACCACTTCTAATGAGTAATTCTGCTCGAGTTCCTAGTCACTGTTTTAAGAAAAGGAAAAGAAGAAAATACATAAAGTTTAGAAAAGAAGAAATGAAACTTCATTTACTTACAGAAAACATGATTACACATGTAGAAAATCCAAAAGGGTCCACAGACAAACTACTAAAGTAATACACCAGTTTAGCCTATCCACAGGTAACAAAGGTCACATACAAAACTCTGTGTGTTTCTATATACTGGAAATAAGCAAACAGGATGTGATATAAAATATAACAGCATTAAAAAACATCAGTTAAGAGTTACTCTAGTAAAAGAAAGTAAATAAGTTAAACATTTTATAGAAATAAAGAATAGCTAAGAAATTTAAAGGAATATACTATATTCATGGATTGAGAACTGAATGTCATCTGTGGTTTGATCTGTAGATTCCACACAATGTCAATCAAAATACCATTAGGTATTTCAAAAATATGAATACCCAAGACAATCTTGAAAAGAATTACAAAGTTGGAGTACTTGTGCAGGATATAAAATTAATATACCAAAATCTGTTAAGTTTCTATACACTAATACAAAAGAGCAGAGAGAGAAATTAAGAATACAATCCCACTTATAACTGCACCAAAAAGAGCAAGATACCTAGGAATAAATTTAACCAAGGAGACGAAAGACCTATACTTTGTAAACTATAAAACATTGGTGAAAGAAATTGAAGATGACACAAATAAATGGAAAGGTATGCCATCCTCATTGATTAGAATAATTAATTCTGTTAAAATGTCCATATTACTCAAAGCAATATACAGATTGAATACAATCCTTATCAAAACACCAATACCATAGTTCACAAAACTAGAACAAATAATCTAAAAATTTGTATGGAGCCAGAAAAGACCTCAACTAGCCAAAGCAATCTTAAGGAAGAACAAAACGGGGCGCCTGGGTGGCTCAGTATCTTAAGAGTCTGACTCTTAATTTCGGCTCAGGTCATGATCTCACGGTTGTGAGATCAAGCCCTGCGTCTGACTATGTGCTCAGTGGGGAGTCTGCTTGAGATTCTCCCTCTCCCTCCATGCCCCCCAACTCTCTCTCTAAAATAAATAAATAAAATCTTTAAAAAAATAAAGAAAGAACATAGCGGGTTGTGTCACAATCTCAGGTTTCAAGATATACTACAAAGCTATAGTAATCAAAACAGTATTGTACTGGCACAAAAACACAGATCTATGGAACAGGAATAAACCCAGACCTGTATAATCCATTACAATACAACAAAGAAGACAAGAATATACAATGGAGAAAAGACAACCTTTTCAAACAATGGTGTTGGGAAAACTGGAAATACATGCAAAACAATGAAACTGGACCACGTTCTTACACCATACACAAAACTAAACTCAAGATAGATTGAAGACCTAATTGTGAGATCTGTAACCATAAACCTCCTAAAAGACAACATAGGCTGCAATCTCTTGTATATTGACTTTAGCAGCATATTTATGATAATTTCCCCTCTGGCAAGGGAAACAAAAGCAAAAATAAACTATTGGGACTACACCAAAATATAAAGGTTTTGCACAGTCAAGGAAATCATCAACAAAACAAAAAGGCTATTTAGTGGACAGGAGAAGATACTTGCAGGTGATACAGCCAATAAGGGGTTAGTATCCAAAATAAACAAATAGCTTATACAACTCAACACCAAAACAAACAAACAAAACAAAACAAAACAAAAACCCACAGAAAACAAACAAACCCCAAACAATCTGATTTAAAAATGGGCAGAGTGCCTGAATAGACATTTTTCCAAAGAAGACATACAAATGTCTTTTTTTTTCTTCTTTTTCCAAAGAAGAAATACAAAGAGATGCTCAACATCACACATCATCAGGGAAATGGAAATCAAAACCACAGTAAGATATCACCTCATACCCATCAGAATGGCTAGTATTAAAAAGACAAGAAAAAAATAAGTATCGGTGAGGATGTGGGGAAAAGGGAACCTTCATACACTGCTGGGGGTAGGAATGTAAATGGGTGCAGTCACTGTGGAAAGTGGTATGGGATTTCCTCAAAGAATTAGAAAGAGAAATACCATATGATCCAATAATTCCACTGCTGGGTATTTATTTACCCAAAGAAAATGAGAGCACTAATTGGGTATACACTTTCCTATGTTTATTGCAGCATTTTTTACAACAGCCAAATTACAGAGACAACCTGTCTGTAAATAGATGAGTGGATAAAGTGTGACTTATATATACAGAATGGAATATCACTCAGCCGTAAAACAGTGAGATCTTGCCACTTGCGATAACATGAATAGACTCGGAGGGTATAGTGCTTTAATGAAATAAGGCAGAACGAGAAAGACAAATACCATATGAGTCCACTTACGTGTGGAATCTAAAACACAGGACAGACAAACAAACACAAACAAGCAGAGAACAGTTGGTGGTCTCCAAAGGGGAAGGGGTGGGGGGAATGGGTGAAACAGAGGAAGGGGATCAAGAGGTACAAACTCTGTTATAATAAATCAATCACAGAGATAAAAAGTACAACATGGGAAATACAGTCATACAGTAATGACGTTGTTTGGTGTCAGAGGTGACTACACTTAACCATGACAAGCACTGAGTCGTAAATAGAATTGTCCAGTCACTATACTGAACACTAGACACTAACATAACACTGTACAGCAGTTATATGTAATGTTGAAAAAATTAGAGAACTCCTAGAAGATATCAAGACCTACTACACTACAACTGTAAGCAGAGTGTGCTGCTGTCACAGGATGGACAAAATAGACCACTCATGCGCATTTGTCGAGTATCAGAGTGATGAGGTGGTATGCAGGGAGAAAGAGTGGTCTTGTCAGTAAACGCTGAGAACCAGCCGTGTGCCCATGTTTCACAAAGACATTTTGACTCGCTTCTCATCTCATACTCCAAAGTCAATTCTAGATGGGTCGTAGATCAAAACATAAAATGTAAGGTATCTTTATGACCTTGGAGTAAGCAAATATCTCTTAAACAGAATACAAAGTGTGCTACCCAGAAATGGAGGAGAAAAGATAAACTGTCCTTCATTAAAATTAAGAACTTCTTTCTGCTCATGGGTAAAGTAAAATGCACATAGCTAAGAAGGCACTTGTTCGTGAAGAACTCTTGTATATCTGTAAGGAAAAATGATTTTTAAAAAAACTGAAAAAAAAAAAAAAAACAGGACTTGAAATGGTCCTTCATGGAAAAGTATGCCCAAGGAGGCACATGAGAAGACACTCAACTCAGCAGAGAAATGAAAATAAAACAAAGTAAGATAATGATACTTACTCACTGGAGTGGCTACGGCAACAAAAATTGGAAAAGTAAGAAGGAAAGGAAAAGAGACAGAGAGAGGGAGGCCAGAAGGAAGCTATTAAGCAAGGGAGAAAACAAGAGAACAGATACAGTGGCAGGTTCAGTGTTGGGGGGCATGTGACACTTGGCACTCTCATACAATAGGTAGTATTTTCTAATCCTTAACATTGCATACTCCACAATTCAGCAATTCCGCTCCTTATAGACATTCACCCAAAATGCATAGAAATGCCCATCAAAGACTTCATTGAAAATATTTCTAGCAATATTGTTTGTAATAGTTCCAAACTGCAAACAACCACTATATCCTTCTAGAGTAAAACGATAAATACATTGTGATGTATTCACACAATGGGATACTATCTCTCAATGAAAGTGAATGAAACGTAGCTGCAGTCAACACCATGGATGCCTCGCATTCAAGGAGAAAATGTCAGGCACAAATTGGTACATGTCATAGGATTCCATTTACACATTTCCAAATCAGTAAATTAATCTAATGTTGATAGAAATCAGGTTAGCAGTAGCCCTGGGGAAGGCAGAGGATTAGTGACTAGAGAGCCATAAGAATGGCCTCTTTTTTTTTTTAATTTTTATTTATTTTTTTGATTTCTTTTCAGTGTTCCAGAATTCATTGTTTATGCACCACACCCAGTGCTCCATGCAATATGTGCCCTCCATAATACCCATCACCAGGTTCACCCATCTCCCCACCCCCTCCCCTCCAAAACCCTCAGATTGTTTTTCAGAGTCCACAGTCTCTCATGGTTCGTCTCTTGAGGGACTGGTCACGTTCTGTTCCTCAGTCTGGACATGAGGTGGGAGGAGCAGGTGTGTACACTTGAGGAAATTTATCAACTGAGTGTTTGTGATACATGCACTTCTCTGAATGTACACTTACTTCAAGAAAAAAATATGTATGTTAACACAGATAAGAAAAGGGCTCCATCCATCCCTCCCTCCCACCATCATCCATAACTTTACATTTGTTTCCTAGAGCTGCTGTAACAAAGTAGCACAGCCTGGTCGCCGGGACAATAGAAATTTATCCTCTCACACTCTGGAAGCAAAAGTCTGAGAACCAGGTGTGGGCAGGTTGGTTTCTTGTCCCTTTCCTCCAGCTTCTAGCAGCTTGCTGATGATCGTGGGTGTTTCCTGGCTTGTAGACACATCACGCTGGTTGCCGCATTCACCTCCACTTGGCTTTCTCAGTGTATATGCTTCTGTGTCCAAATTTCCCCTTTTTATAAGGACACAGTCCTACTGAAATACAGCCCACCCTAATGATCTCATCTTGCCTTCACTACATCTACGAGACCATATTTCCAAGTAAAGTCACATTCTGAGGTTCGGGGGCTCAGGGTTTCAATGTATGAATTAGGGGAAACATAATTCAGAACCCAGCCAGTGACACTATCTCTTTAAGTCTACACACATACACACGTAGGCACACACATAAGAAGGGCTATAAAGTATTTGCAGTCCTTTAATAAAATCCTGCCTTTTGATCAAAGCTTGTTCTTGGAAAATACAATTTTATTCCAACACAAACTGGCAAATTTTTACAGTTCAGTTCAGAATACATATATATTTTGTGTTTAACACATAACCTGGGACAATAAAAAAAGAGGCAGCCATAATAATTTAGCTCTAGATGTATGACGAAAACATTGAAAATGTTCCAACATAATTTTTAAGTAGAATTATTGGTTCTTAATCAAAAATTACTCAGTGGAGGAAATGGTGTCACTAGTAGGAGTTATAATTTGATTCCATCGCTGTTCAGACTCAGTTATACAGACAAATGCCAGTGTTTTATTAAAAATTAAGAAAACTTTGTTAGAAGGGTCCTGTGGAAGGGTCCCGGGCAGTGGAATTTCTGATTCGTGGCCGCAGGTCATTCTGGCACAGCGTTGTGAGTGAGCCCTGTGCTGGCTGCCCCTGCTCATGCTTGCAGGGGCCACAAGGACCCCCACAAGGGAGTGGGCGCTTGGCTGAGCGATGCAAACTTGGCCCTGCTCCCAGCAGAGCCTCTCTGCCAGCTTGTCCCATGAACAGGGAGTCAGCGATGTGCTCCGAGGGGACCAGAGTCGGTCACATCCGCAGGTGCTTGGGAGGGAGCAGAGTGCATTCACACTGGGGGTTTGTTGTGGTCCCCAGATGCCCTTTGGGTTTAGGAAGGCAGCTTAATGACCCTACATGGAACTACACCGAGGAGACGAGGTGAGTGGCTCACACGTCTCTGCGTCTGAGAGTCGGACTTGACGGCTCCTTCGCACGTGAGCTCCGTGCTTGCTGTAATGCAAGGGCTCCCCACGGACGGCTTTCCTGACCGTGACCTTACAGAGACTCCCCAAGACCATGCGGCTCCGAAAATTCCAAGAAAGAATGTGACCTTAGGTCATCTGAGTCCAAACTTACCTCATATTGCCTCAAAATACCAAAAACAAGGAAAGCCTGGGTGGTTCAGTCAGTGAAGCGTCTGCCTTCGGCTCAGGTCATACTCTCTGGGTCGTGGGATCAAGCCCCACATTGGGCTCCCTGCTCAGTGGGGAGTCTGCTTCTCCCTCTCTCTCTACTGCTCCCACCACTCATTTTCTCTCTATCTCTCAAATAAATAAAATCTTTTTTAAAGAATACTAAAAACAATAATACTAGAGCAAAGGATTGAGAATCCTGAGAAGCCACAGGTCATTTCCACGTAAGCAACCTTCTGGCTCTATGCCGACCTCTGTCAACCTGTTGGATGGAATGTGAGGGCCGGTCAAAGACACAGAAAAAAAATCCAGTTATACTCATAATCCCAGGTGAGACTTGCTCACAGGAGCACAGACACAGGTCCCTGCTCACGGGATGTCCCCACATGTCAAGCAGGTTCTGGGCAGGACATGGAGCAGACCCCAGCTCAAGGGCCTCCATTCCCAGGTGCGACGAAAATACCGTTCCTCTCCCACCTCTCCTTCTGTGCCCTCCTGGAGGCGGATCTGTCAGCCTCTTTCAGATGGGAAGGAAAAAGGCCACGTTACCAGAAACAACCTGGAACAGCCACTTGAAAAATCCTCAGGCGTGAGCCAGTTTATGTGTGCTGCACAGAGACCCACGTGCTGCACAGAGACCCTCAGGGGAGAGGAGGGCGTCAGGAGTCACTCTGTCATCTTTCTGGGCGAGCACACACAGGACGTGGACAGGAGAGGAAGTGGCCCCTGCCGGTCAGCATCCCCACGACCTTGTAAAAGCCATGGAGCCTCTGGGCCCAGTCTCCCCGACTGGACAGCAGATCCCACAAAACCACCTACCAGGGTGCTAGATGGCTAAACCGAACACTGGTACCGATCGCTAGAGCACGCTCACCGGGAGGGAGGCCACCTGCCTGGCCTCAGGGTTGGCACCTGGACAAGTCAGCTGTAGACTCGGGGCAGGGCAACTCCACAGGCCCCGAGTTCAGAACCTCTGGATCACGTCACCTGCCCGAGTCTCTCAGGCAGTGACCGTCATAGAAGCAGGACTGTCCACCCCACGCCCACCAGGCAACTCTGCAACGTCCTTTCCCTCTGCCTCCTGCCTGCCCTCCGCAGCCACCTTCCTCTCCAGCTCAGGGGCCCTCAACGCACAGTGGAGGCCTCTTGGGGACCCGGGGACAGTGAGCGACAGCCCAGCATCTCTGCGTATATTGGTTTTCTGCCTGTGGAGCTGTTCTCTGCTCTTTGGGGGGAAACTCTAATTCATCCTCAAAACTCTGTGGTGCTTTGGGCGTGGACATCTCCGGCTCCGGGCTCGCTGATTTCATCCCTCCGCCATCAAACGTGCGTGGGTTTTCTGTGTCGGGGGACCTGTGTCGGCACCTGGGCCAGTGGGAAGCAGCACAGCTCCCCGTCTGTGAGGGCGGCAGGACAGGAATTCGGACACGCCCCGGGCAAGCACATATGACACGTGTGCACCATGAGGGCCAAGAGTAGAAGAACACACAACTCCCGCTGCAGGAGCCAGAAAGGGCTTCCAAGAAGAAACGGTGCTTCCGCCGAGACCGAGTTAAGGAGGGTCTGAGCGTGTGAGGGTGGAGGGGAGGCTCAGGGGGAGCCTGTGCACAGGCTGGGGTCCCCCCGCCCCGCCAGGACCCGGATCCCTTCAGGAGAGCCAGCCGAGCTCACCTGGTCTACCTCTCGGCACCTGGTGAGCGAGCTGAGGGACACGGGGCAGATCCTGACGGCATCCGGAGAGATCGCTCTACTTTGTCATTTTGTAGCTCAGATTCAAGGGTTCTTCTTGCAAAAGGGCTGGGACTGTAGATCACCAGCCCGTGGTGACACAGGCCACCTCAGTCTCAGACGTCAAGGAGAAGGGACAGATCCACATTCTCTCCACGTCCAGGCCCTTGATGGTGGCGGGGTAGGGGAGTAAAATCAACCTGCTGGACACCCGTTTCATTCTACTTTTTTTAAAGATTTATTTACTTGAGAGAGAGAGAGAGAGAGAGAGCTCTGGCGGGGGGGGGGGTGTGCAGAGGAATAGGGAGAGAGAGAATCTCAAGTAGATTGTGCACCGAGCGTAGAGCCTGACAGAGGGCTCAATCCCACGACCCCGAGATCATGGTCTGAGCCGAAATCAAGAGTCAGACGCTTAACTGACTGAGCCACCCAGGCGCTGCTGTGACATCCATTTTAAATGACAAAACACTTTACAGATTTAATTTTTTGCAGTTATATCCCAAGCTGCCAACACAGAGGGAGCATAAATATACGAACCCATTTTCCCTTCATTTTTGTTCTGAGGCCAGCAGTGTGAACTGTTGCTGTGTAAGTGTAACTCTATTTGCACATGACAGACATACGCATAAATTAGCACCCCACCCTGTGAACACTAACATACCCCGAAGGGAGGCTCTGTCTAAGCAGTGACCAGGGAGGCCTCAGCCAACCCCATCACCCTTCATCATCTTCCGGTCCTCTGCTTCTGCCACAGTCCTGTGGCACGTGTGCCAGGCTCAGAGGCGAGTGCAGATCCAGCCACCGGGCTGGAGAGTGGACGGTCTTCTCCAAATGCAGTGTGGCAGCTCGGTCACAGCGCAGAGAGAGCCGAAATCGGCCGGGAGGGACGGTGCTGCCTGGTTTGGGGACATGCTGCTGAGAGGGGACGTTATTCTTTTAAAGGCTTCTGGAAAAAGCTGGTGGTGTCTGTTCTCTTGAATACTCGCATAAAGACCCTGGCAATGTTTCTGGGGATACAGCCCCAAGGACACTAATTCCAGTCGAGGACAGGCGAGAAGCTGAAAAGGCACGTGACCCTGGGGGTTCTCTGCGCGTTCTCACTGCTGGCATCCTGCTCGAAGGGCACGAAAAGGACCCGAGCAGGTCTCTGTTTGCAATGTTCCCCACTTCCCTGCCACGTCAGCATCCATCCCATGTTCGTCTCTTCCTAGTAGGGAAAGAGCTCGCCCGGAGGGAACAAGTCCCTGCATGTCTTACAAAGGTTTCTGAGAAATAGTTATTCGAAGACGCAGTTTCCCAGGGCTGCCCCCATCAGTTCTGAGCCTACTTCTCTCATCAGAGCCTTTGTGGGAGCGCTGGAAACCCCACTCCCCTCCCTGCACCCCTGCCCTGACTCGGACTCCCCAGGCGCAGGAGATGGTGGCACCACCCGGAGAGGGGCAACCTCTAGCCCGTGACCTTGGGTCTCGGAGAATCCGTGGTGCCTGCAGATGGCAAACCTCAGGGATCCTCAGTTAGGAAAAAAATTTCCAGAAAGGAAGCTCTGGAGACACGGGGATTTTGCTGCTTTGTTTTGCTTCCTTTAGGAGGGAAGGGACTGCCGAGAGCCGTTGCCCGGTTACTCATAGGCAGACACGATTCGGTGTTGGGGGGCGCGGCATTCCCCGCCTGCCGGTGCCCAGACTCCGGCCTTCGGGGCCTGACCCCAGCAGCACCTGCGCGACTCGAACTTCGCGGAGCTTTCACGGCGCCCAGAGCGGGCCTGGAGGTCAGCGCGGCTGTGAGGTCACACCCCCGGCCCCCTGCGCCCCTGGAGCCGCGACAGGAGCTGGCCCCGTGCAGGGACGAGCTTCGGGTCCCTGGAGAGGTCACTGCCCGTGGGGCCCCGCGCCGCTGTTGGATTTCCACATCAGCTATTGGCACACAAGCGCCTGCGTCCCCGTGTGCTCCGGGGAGCCCCACGCGGCGCTGCCCTCCCGGCCTCCGCAGAACGGGGGACCAGACCCGCAGAAGGGCGACTCTGCTCGCAGCACACAGTGGGGCCGGGGCGTCCTCGTGGGGCGGGCTGAGCCCCGCTTACGCTCACCTCACGGGGCACAGGGCCGTACCCCGCCCTGGGCTCCACCTGCCCCGCCCAGCCTGGCCTCATGCGCTCCCCTCTGCCCTACGCACCCTTCCGCGGAGGGCCCTTTCCCACCTCGCTTGCGGCGGGGTCCTCTTCCCCTTCTGTGCGGGGTTTACCTCCATCTGCCATCACTGCGGGGGGACCGCGGAGGCCCGGCACCAGGGGAACCTGACCTTTCACATCGTTGGGTCACTCTGGTCCTGTGCGGACGCGGGCGGGGGGCCTTATCCTCAGGGCCCAGCCCCTCCTCATGCGCGGGCACACCTGCGGGGCACGTGCTCCCACGGGGAGGGGAGGACGACACTTCGCGCATTCCCTGGTGGCTTCCGTGGACCCCAGCTCACGGGTTTGTCTGCTTCTGTCTTCGCAGGGAAGGGGCTCTGCGGGTCACAGGGTCACAGGCGTTTATCTGATTTCTCCGGAAGTGCCGGCTGGTGACTCAGTCTGTCCCCTAGCTTTAATTCTACTCCCACCATGTACATTGGCTCGAAGACAAGCTGAGGGGCACAGGCAGCTTTCCAGAATGAGGGGAAAATGCACCACGAAGGGGAAGATGGTGTCTGCGTTTAAACAGCAACGTGACCAGAAGTCGTCTCTGCGCATCCTCTCTTCTGTCCTCACGGTGTGGATGAGGCTGGGACATCACGGGGGCGGCTGCGGGGCCCACCTGTTCGGGACACCCTCAGCCCTTTCCCGGTCACAAGCTTACCAGGCAGCAAGAGGACTGGAGAGAAATGGGACAGATGGGCACACGGCTGACTTCGTACCCCATTACTCAGTTGTGGCGAGAGCAGACCGGGCTGACCACAAGTAGACCCTTGTGACTTGGGACCAAAGGCTAGAGGAGCCAATGGGGGAGGGGGACAGAGGGAGAGGTGGACATCATCCCGGTCTATAATTCTGTTGCTAAATTGCTTTTCATTTCCAAGAATTTGCTCCATCTGTTACCCTCCTAACACTGTCTAGACAATTTCAAAGTATTACATAATTCATAGCGGCTGAATATTTTCCTGTTTACTACAGAGTTAGTCTACAAAGGTCACTGATAAAATAATCTTTTTAGCTGGTATGAAAAACATCTCAAAAATCCAAGAAGCTTAAGAGTCAACCACACCAGTACTTTCTGATAGTGATTCATGGATAAAATAAAACCACAGCAGGCCTGATCGTCCTTGGTTTCTGGCAAGGTTTTGACAGATGTCAAAAAAAAGAGAGACCCGTTTGTCTCTGCACCAGTAAATGAAGACTATTATCCGTGGACAGCCTTTTCGTCTCTGCGGGGGCCCGCTGAGCAGAAACCTAATGCGGGCGGCACAGGACAGTCTGCCCTAGTTAGAGACCAGAGCCGAGTTAATGCGCAACGTGCAGCAAAGTCACATTTTTGGAATGCATTTAATGGAGACATTGAGCACTTGGACCGAAAAGATAATAAAAAAGAGAAAAGGACACAAAGCAGAAAGACAGAGAGAGAGGGAGACAGAGAGGAGAGAGAGTGAAGGGAAGGAGGCAGAGGGGAGGGAGCAAAGAAAGAAGGAAGGAGAGAAGGAAGGAGGGAGAAAGCAGGGAAGGAGGGAGAAAGAAAGAGAGGGGAGGAGTAGGGAGGGGAAGGGAAGGGAAGGGAAGAAAAAGGCCATGGCCATAAGGAAGTTTCCTTCGCTCAAGTCTTCACTTTGGGACCGGTGCCACAATTTGCCCAGTGAAAATCGACATTTGGGTTTCCAACCACAGCGCTCACCATTGGTCAGTTTTGAGCTCACTAGCTTTCACACATGCACATCTACTGTGGTGTTTACACTGTCCCATGTTCCCCAGAATTAGGGGCGCCGGGACACCTGTTGTAGGGACACCATGGTACAGAGCAGGAGGCCAGGACTCTGGGCCAAGCCGAGCTCTGTGAGTCTCCAGCCCCTCTCCATCCCAAGCATTTAAGAACTGGCAGAGCACAAACAGATCTTTCTCTGGTTAGAAACGCATTTGTTACTTCATGCTGTCGGTTTATTGTACACGTGCAAAAGGAATTCCCGTGAAATTCGGGGAGGAGCCACCTTCTGAGTAATGACCTAGCATATCCTTCTCCAGGTCCGGGGGGACTCATCCGCGGAGCTCAGGGAAGCCCATCTCTGCCCACTGAGTGGGACCCACCAGCCCGCGTCCACAAGAGGTCTCGTTTGTGGGGACACGTGCACATAGCGGCTGCCACGCTGGGGCCTCTGGGCCAGAGTGAGTTAGCGGGACACGTCTCTGTACCCCTTCTCAGGGTCCCCAGCTCCATGTCTCCTCCCAGGACCCCAGACTCTGCTGTGACACAATCTTTAGGTGGAGAAATGAAGGAAACCAGCGCTCCTGAGCAGGATAAACAGCAAGACGCTGAACGAGCCCAAGACAGAGTTGTGAGAGCATCGGGGACAAATGCTCTTTGTCTGCACATCTGAGTGTGGGCCGTGGCGTAGGAGTGAGCTCAGGCGTTCGTGGAGTGACGGCGGGACACGGGCAGAGTACCGGCGCGCGAGGATGGCACAGAGCAGATCGGTAGCTCAGTCATACTTGAATCTGAGAATTCATGCTGATTGGATGCTTAAACTTTCATCAACGTCCTTGTCTTAGAAGAACTAGAAATACTTTGCCATAAACCTAAGTAAAGTCGAATTTTGAGAGTTAGATTTCACAAAACAAACAAAAAAGCACACCTACAAGAAACGTACACATCCTCAGCTCCGTGGAGTCTCTGAATGCGTCCGAGAGCCAGAGTCACCCACCCACAGCCCTCCCTGTGGTCACCATGTTTGCAAAGTTAATCTGAGGCAGCCCCATGAGCAACCAACATCTGACCGGAATCCGCGGCTTCCGTTGACATATGCGTCAGAATTCTGAGTTGAGTCTTAATGACACATACAACATGTCAGTCCATGTGACAATATATGCATTACATTGGGTCATTATTTGCTCAGCGATCACCTGGCTAACCTGCGTATCTCACACGGGCACACACACACACACACACACATATACGGGCCCGTGTGCTTTGATTTTACACGTCATGTATGCACACACATATGCCCCATCTAACGTACTTACCCAGATATCATACGCAATGTACACACACTCGTATGTCTTACATCAAGTCCAGGTGACGCAAAACCCACACCGAACTCCGATTAGACGCAGACATGCGTCTCCCAGCAACCACGCACGAGGTCTCCCAGACCCCCACGGCACGAGTGTGTGTCCCCAGCGGGCGCGTTCGTCAATGTCAGGTATGAATGTTTAGTCGATTACACGTGTAGCCACTCGCCGCGCAGACGCGATATAAAGAACAAAGTTAGTTTATAAGCAAAAGCTTCAATAAGACAAGTGCTCCCTCCGACAAAATTATGTTTAAATTTTGAGGTTTCTTAACTGTGTGTAAATATATGCATATTTTAGAACTGGAATTACAGAATAAGCATGCTATATATTTTTCCTAATCTCTGTGACGATCATGAAGGTAATATAATTTAAATACTTGGGATCTGTATATATTTCACATTTAATTATGGACAAATTACATTTACCTGTGATTTACATACTACAGGAAGGAACTTTGAAAGCCTAGGTACGTTATCTATTGCTATCTACAAATCACTACAGTACTTTACTCCAAAGTTAGGGATTTGATATGACGGTAATCATTTATCCGCCATGCTTTCTGTGGCCAGGAATTCCGACAGAACGCGTGGGATGTGGCATGTCTTTGCCTCCTGGCATGTGGAGCTTATCCAGAACACCGCAAGGCCGGGAGCAGGGACCCCCGGGGACTCCTTCTGAGATCTGCAGGGTAGCGGACAAGGAACAGTTTTTCAGAGACTCCTCACCGCACAGAGGCTGGGCTCCGAGGACAACCACTGAGAGAAAGAAAGAGCAAGAGGCCATATTTCTTATTCCCATTGAGCCTCGGAAGACACACAGCTTCACTTCTAGCACTTTCTACTGCTTAAAGCAGTTACAAGCAGGGAGAAGGTACCGGGCCCAAGTCTCAAGGGAAGGGCATCAGCACGGCGCTGTGAGGGCTTGGGTCACACACCGGTGTGGCCGCCTTGGGAAAACACAGTGTACGACAGAAAGTCTGGCTATTCTCTTGATTTCAGCACACACGTAATGGTACTTCGAACACCTAATAATCTAAATAATTTTTTAATTAATCAGAATTTGAAATTCTCTTTTTTTGACAATATTTCTACTATTAAACCAACTAGCATTTATGACATTTCCTAGTCTGCAAATTTTATTTCTATAAAGGTTAAATACTCTTTTCGTCCAAGTTAAAGATGAAATTCCTGCAGCAGATAATTCAAGAATATTTTCAAAATCCAGACAGTCAAAAAAGCTTACGTATGGCATGAATCTAGCCCCACCTCTTTTCTAAAGGAAAATGAAAAGAAATGGTTATGGGAATTTAACACGAATGGGGAAATTGACGGTTTGGAAAAGCTTTAAGAGACATCTTGGAAAAACCTGCAGAGAGCTCTAGGTTATTGCCAGAGAGAAACAGGAAGGTTTCTGACAGGGAGTAAAACAGATATAGCAAGCTGGCGGTTCCCTACAGCAGACGTTACTCGCAAGATCCCAGGAATTACAGGAAAAGGAGGCTGCTAGGGGCTTCAGGTCAACTTAACTAGAAGGGAAAACCTTTACCTCAAGCCCGCACTCCTTTGCAGGAAAGCAAAGGAAGCCCACGGCACTTAGGAGAGGACAGTGGTCTAGAGGGTGATACACACTTAGTGAGCACAAATCCCCAGCGCGGAGTAAGGAGGCGGGGCGGGAGCCCTGCTCGGGTGCAGCAGAGAACACCCTTTTCCATGACTCATCAGCGTGAGTCAGAAGCGCCCTAAACTCACCAGGGGCTCCAGCGCCGCCCTCGTAGCCAGGTAAGGGGTTATTCGACTGATCTGCCCAGCGAGGCCGCTGTGTGTTAGAGGCACAACGAGACCGGCTCAAACATCACACAGAAACCAAGTCACAGGGTGCAATCAATCCCCAGATAGGCTCCCTTCGGGTCCCTGTCGCTCCCACGTCTCTCTGCTACCGCGGTGTGGCATGCTTGGAATCCAGAGTTTCTGTCCTACTCAGTCCCTCTCGGATGAGAACGAGAAGGTCTGAGCTGCGGTTTGGCCGTGACGATTAGAAGCCGAGTGGCCCTCGAAGGGAAGGGTCCGTCAGATGGACCTGAGACGTGCTCCCAGCTGGAACCTCAGGCCACCGGTCTCCTCCAGCTTAAGCAGAGCCGACAGCATCCGAGATGCTCACGTGGAGAAGCCGAACCACGTAGGCCATCAGAGGGGGCGACCGCGACCCGAGTCACAGTGCTGCCACCACCAGGCGAGGTGGACAGCGACTGTGTCCATGTGGGAAATGGGCCGGTGGTCCTGGCGAGCCACTGACAGGCGCCCGCCCGTCCCTCTGGGGTGGCAGGAACATGCCGTTCCGGGGTCATGGAGGCGGCTCAGCCATGGGGGCTCCCAGAGCTGTGACTTCCCCGGACGGCCATCGGGGTGCCCCGGGGGACAGTTAGAAATCCAGGTCTGTCCCCCCACCATGTGCAGATGGTGGGAAGGCCTGTCCACCGGGAATGGGGTGTTTATGTGATTGCAAACACGGACCCCAGGAAACACAGTGAGGTCTGCGATCTATTCCCTTTGCTAAAGGGCTTTAAAACAGGTGTGTGTGTCTTTATCTGACTCCGCGCTCACAACCCTGTCTCCCCACCCCGAGGCCAGTGTTTGGGGGCGCTGGGAAGAAAGCACTGTTTCCCCATGGCTCAGGCCAGACGTCCCTCCAGCTCCCCTCACGGCCGCAGAACTTGGGTCCTGGAGAGGGGTGTCTTCAAACACAGCCTGGAGCCACCACGGGGGAGACTCAGCCCTGGATGGCAGACGGGGTGACTGGTGAGGAGCCCCAAAACAGGCCCCTGTAAGGGGCTGCACCACTTCAGCCCTCCCAGAGCTCAGCGGGTCCCACGTGCAAAAGACGAGTTAGACTTTGAGTGAAATGAGCTGAGTGCTTGTTTCTTCCAAATATTCTCCCTAAGAAAGAGAAGCAGGTGTCCCGGGGCCCGACCCAAGAATGCGGGCAAATTAAACACACCTGGGGTCTCCCTCCCATGGCAGGAAGGGGATGTCATGCCTGTGAAGAATGCAATTTTATGTTTGTTTAAATAAAATTTTAAAAATCCTTGCTTCCATGTTTTCAGCATTTTAAGATCCGTACTTTCTGGTCCAGTTCTCAGTTGTACCCTGTAGCTCTTCCTCGTCCACACTGACCTGCCGTCGGGCTCCCAACAGCCTCCATGTTAGGCTACTATCGACCTCCTGACCTCCCGTCGGGGGATCATCTGCTGTGGGTGATCTCGGGTCACTGAGACCACGGAAAGCAAAGCCCAAACAAGGGGGGGACGACTGTATGTCAGCCCCCACGGGGATCTTCCTCCCTGAGGGACGGGCTGGCTTCAAGGACACGTCAGCCCCCACACCCCCGGGTGTCGCGTTTCGGCTAGGCCACCGTGTGCAGAAGTCCTGCTAGCTGCCAGCGGGACCTACCCGGTCTCGGATGTGAGACCCTCTGAGGAAAACAGACACAAACCCACAGCTCGGGCGCCCTTGGGCTGAGCGTTAAATGCAGTGGGAGCAAAGTAACGGAGTAATTCCAAAGCAGTATCACATGCGGTGGAAAGTAGTGTATCCTTGGTTGTTATTTTTTTAAGATTTATTATTTATTTGACAGAGACACAGCGAGAGAGGGAACACAAGCAGAGGTGGTGGGAGAGGGAGAAGGAGAAGGAGGCTTCCCCTGAGCAGGGAGCCCGATGCGGGGCTCGATCCCACGACCCTGGGAGCATGACCTGAGCCAAAGGCAGATGCCTAACCAACTGAGCCATCCAGGCACCCCAATAATAGCTATTTTATTTTTTTAAAAGATAAAAAATTTGACACAGAGAGATCACAAGTAGGCAGAGAGGCAAGAGGGGGGTGGGGGGAAGCAGGCCTTCCTCTTCTTCTTCTTCCTTCTCTGCTAGGCAGAGAGCCCAATGCAGGGCTCGATCCCAGGACCCTAAGATTATGACCTGGGCTGAAGGTAGAGGCTTAACCCACTGAGCCACCCAGGTGCCCCTAGTTGTTATCTTAACACACATGTGGGAGAACGTGCTCACATGTGTGTCTGTGTGTGCATCTGTGTCTGTGCGCGTGTAAGACCACCAAGGGCGGTGTGGTGTGCGATGGGGTATGGAGAGAGAGAAACGCAGACCTGTGGGTCATGGATCACAAAACTGGGTTCCATGTCTGGGAATTCATGGCTGTGGCAGGACAGCAAGTGTGTCCTCGCTCTTTCCCTTCAGAGGGGGTAACGGGCTGCTTCTCGTGACGCGCCGGTCAGCATCGCATGTGAGATTCAGCTGGGAACGGGATGGACACGCCAGGGCATTCGACGGTTGTGTTCTTTTTTGGAAACGTTGGGAGGCGTTACAGAAATGACTGCTCTGACGTGGGGACTCCGCGTCTCTCAGCGAATGGTGGGGGCGTCCGAGGCGTGAGTAAGAGCTTCCCGAGTTTACTGTCCCCACACCTTCTGGGGAGCCCATTGTCTACCGAGCTCTCAGAGGCAGAGACCGTCGCGACCGGAGTGTCCCCTGTAGAATGCAGTGAAGGCTGCGGGGCTTGAGGACAGCACATCTCCGAGGGCAGTGGGCGTGCGCGTCCCTGGGGTCTGCTCACACACGGACCGATTCCGGGGGTCTGCACGGGCTAAGGATCCTGCACTGCTAACAGTTTTGGGGGAGGCCGACGCCCCAGTCCCCCGGCCACAGGTTGAGACGTAAGACCTGGAAAGGATTCCAGGCCCCACGTTCAAGAAGCAGATTGCACACTCGTCGTCCACGGGTGCCAAGGTCAGACCCAGCACACGAGATAAATGAGACCTAGTTCCTGGCCTCAGGGGACGTGGAGTAAGTACACAATGTCCGTGTCCGAGCTCAGTGTCACCAGGAAGGCCCACGGGGGTCATGGTGGGAGCAGAAGGAGAAGCTTGGCTGAGGTTTGGGTCTGTGCTGGGAAGACCTTCGGAGCAGTAAATGTCGCTCCAACCAGAAAGGGAGAGGAGGCCTTACCCTGCGGTGTTTGTGTAATGGGGGCACCCCTGGGCTGGCCCAGACACCCCCTCAGCCTTGCATGGGAAGGAGAAGGCAGCCAAGGCCAGTGCTCCGTCCCTAAGAGGTTTCCAAATGTCACAGATAGGAAGTGGTGGGAAGCTAGAATAGAAACACTATTTATAGACAGTGTCCTCCTGACAGCACTGCTAGTTCATGTTGTTCCAAACAGATATTTAATTTTTTTTTTAAAAAATGATTCCAGCCTACACATCCTCCAACTCCTCAGCGTCTCGGAAACCGGGAAGTGAGGACATCTTCGCGCACACGGTGACTCGTGGTCCCTCCCCCGGCCATGCTTCCTTCCGGCCCTGCCCTCCCCGAGCTCTGTGCCTCCTTAGAGAAAACACACCGAAGGGTGACATTTCCACCCAGCACTACCCAGAGTTCGGCGGCCCCCTTCATGGTCCCACAATACCTCTTTTTTACATACGTTTTCCAAGACCAACGTTTTATCAAGTGATCATCGAATGCTTCTCCGTTTCTTGGTATATTCCAGTTATTATTATTAGATTTCCAAAGCAGGGGTCGCTTCTTTGCCTGTCGCATAATTTAGGTTGACAAGGGAGCACCAGATCTGTCCCACACCGTGGGCAGGAAAACTGTAGGAATTCTACTGATTTTATAGGGGAGGGTGTTTTGTGTCTGGAAAATATAATGATGTAAACAAACCGAGTGCTTCTTCTCACAATTATAAATACCAACGTTCTACCCTTTTAAAGAAAAATAAACCCTTGGTGTGGGTTCTCTTCTACTGACGATGGTTCAACTGAACTAACCAGCAAGACGACCTAGAAATGTGGAAAAGTTCCTTCTTCGCTCATAAAAGACATAACCTAAAATCCGCACAAAGCAGATCATACAGAGAAAAGGAAACCGTTAGACACAAGGCCCAGGAGTTCCGCCTGGTCAGGGGCTCGGCTGGGATGAGCCGTGCGGATTTCAACTCTCCTCTGCGGTATAAACCACACGCATCTTCGCGAGCTGCTGGAGCGACCGGCTGGCACAGTCTCGGTGGTTGGTGGACGGCAGATTCCACGCCAACATTGTGTGGAAACCCGTGTTCTCCCCCAGATCTGCTGTCTCCCCCGTGCACGCCCTGTGGCCCTCTGAGCTCTGTGAGGTGAGCCCAGCGCGGCCAGAGGACACGGGCCCCCGGCCGCCCTGCACCCCCAGCTCTGCCCCCTTTGCTTCGCTTAGTGTTCACGCAGCCTAGATCCTTCTCCCTCAGAGAGGGTCGAGGTAACCAGACACGCTCATCCAGACTCATACAAATAATGTAATCGCCTTAAGAAATCTACTTCCCAAGGGAAATGTGCGTTACACAGGCCGCGGTGTCGGGACGCGGTTAAACCGTATCTTTCAGAGCAAACGTATTTGACGACAGACATTACTCAGCATTATGTCAAAAGCAATCGTAACGGCAGTAAAGGCAACAAGAAATTCTAACCCCATGGCTCCTAACCGTGTGCGGGTGCAAATCCACGGGGCGTCTTCCTCAGTCCAGGCTGGAGCCCCCCAAGGAGGCCACGTGGGGAGCAGCTTCCCCGGGGACCAGCCCCCGGTGGGGCGTTCTGAGCAGCAGAAGCAGAGCGGGCATCCGGCTGGAGCCCGAGCGGGCGGAACCGAGGACGGTGCCCTGCAGAGGGGGTGCGTGTGGTAGTCGTACCCGGGCCGGGAGGCCGAGGGCCTTCACCTGGGGAACCCGGGGCCCGGGAGCTGCCTGATCTTGTTTTCATTCTATGCAGAGCGGCACGCTGCCCCGTTGGTCTGGAAGGAACACTTCGGCGGCCTTGGGGTCTGTAGGTGGAAAGGCTGAAGGTGACCCCACAGCCTCTCTCCTGAGCGAGCAGCGCATGGCCCGGGCACGCATGGAGCGGCTGATCACAAAGAGGGTTTCATCATGATTTGGGGCGAGGGGTGGCCTCCAACACCTCTGAGCTCTGGTAATACTAGCCAGCTAATTGCGTGCGTGATATTCAAGCCTGAGACGCCTCCACAGGCATCTCCAGAGGTCCCCAACTCCTTCTACAGGAGGGATGGCCATTCCATTCCCACCACAGAACACATGCACGTCCTGCTGGTGACGCTTCGTGAACAGTGAGTGACTCACGGGGAAAGCACAAAACTCGGGCTTCCGGAGCACTGACTGGTGGCAGGCGGCGCTCCAACGTCGCCCCCCAGCAACCCTAGGGGAGGTATCATTATTTCTAGGATCCCTGTTTTGCAGAAGGGGAAGCAGCCAGAGGGCAGCTTGTCAGGGCTCCATGGCTGGTGAGAGGCGGTGGGATTGGCGTTACCAGGGGCGGGGGTGTGCCCTGTGCCCACGACGGCTGCTGTCGCCAGAGCTGCTGAAGCAGATAAGACAACAAGAATGCAATGCGGTTGAAAAAGAAACCAGATTTCCCCTCTCGTGTTTCAGTTCTTTCGTTAATTATCCCAAAAACATAGGCTCTGATTCCTGCTGCTTGAGAGCTGGCAAGAAGTTAGTTCTCCTACACAGTAAAAACAACACCATTCTGACGGCTTGACATCTAGACGCACAGAACTGCTAGAAAAGTTTAATTCACATCCCCTTGGTCCCTCTCAGAGACGAAGGTTTCTGTGTCATCTCTCCGGGACTAGAGGGTGATGTTTCACGGAGACCTCACGGCTTTGGTCTGTTTCATAAATTCACACTCAATTATAATAGATTAAATACAATGTTCTTCCTGATAAGAACACAGTGCTTCCCTATGGACATATTTGAATTGAGAAAGATTTTAGTATCATCTTCAAGAATTTTCCAGAGCCAACTCATTAGCACACATAAAATTGTATGGTTTCTTGTTTGCTTGGTTTTTGTACAATGTGGCTCTCGACGAGAAGTGGGACTTGCGGTTCTCATGCATAACCCTCCCGATAAGTTGTGTGGCTCTGCGCAACCCTTCGGCATCTCTGTTCCCTCCCTGCGGCCTGTGAATAGAGCAGACAATCTCGCAGATCTCCAACCCTCTGAGTCTATCCTCCCACACCCAGACAAGACCTGCCCGGTGACCCCCAAAATTAAGCAACTTCAAAAACAAGGTTCTTGGGCTTTTTCTTTTTTTTTTTAACCTTTAGTCCATTGTGTGGGGCTTACATCACTTGCACAGTATCAGTGGGTAGGTAGGTAATTAAAAGTAACAAGATAAAAAGCTTTGGAGAAAACGATCCTTTTAGAAGTAGTGAGGTGCCTCTCTTTCATAGTTGGAAAGCACCAGAGGACTATCCCTTACAAAAAAATGCTTTTCCCAGGCTGGAAGTGAGGTGTGTGACATCGATTCTTCTTGGCAAGATGACATATGGAACTAATTCACACTACCGTGTTAATGAATCACCGAACACAGCATTTCCAATCAGAGGGCAGGTGCAGCGCGAGAGAGAGAACTGTGCCTCTGACAAAGGCAGCAGGAAGTGGGGAGGGAGCAGACCAAAGGCACAGCCACAGGCATGTTGTTTTCTCAGGACCACGCCTCCACGGCCAGAAAAACCAGGATCTGAGCAGAGGGAATCCTCCTGGACAAGCACCTGTCGAAGACCCAGCCTAAGCCAACCGCTCATCACCACGGTCCTGTGCCAGGGCCACGGGACGGCGAGGCGGGTGAGGCAGATGTCTGAGGCTGTCCGCTTCCGTCCCTTCTCTAGACCCACACGCCCTGGAGCTGGGTGTGGCCATGGGGCATGTTATGTGAATAAGGTATGAGAAGAAGAACCTTGGGTCGGTTGTCAGCCGAGTATGTGAGGGCCCTTGCCTCATTCCTTTCTTCCAGTGTCCTGCCTGCGGGTCCCAGAGGCTGCGCGAGAAGGGGCGGGGCAGCTCCCAGCCTCACCACCGCATCCACACGCGGGACTGTGGTGCTGAAGAGCCATCTGGACCACTGCGGGCTTGTCAGGAGTGGGAAACAAGCATGTGCGGTATCAAATGCATGGATTTTCAGGTGACTTGTAGGCAGAGCCTAGACCATCTGATTGACACCCCAGATGAAGTCTGGCCATGCAGGTCTGTGTCCTAGTGAGAGACAGACAACGGGATCAGCTAACTTCTTAGCTTCTTGTGACTTCTTGTTGACTTCTTGTGACAGGATGACTTCAAGGAGAGCTTCATTAAAGAGATCAGATGTCTAAGGAAAAACAAAGATGGTTCATGAGAAGATTGAATAAGGAGCATTCCAGGAAAGGAGAAGGCCAAGTGCAGACCCCAGCAGCCAGACGAGCATGTTGTACTTGAGGAGGAAGAGGAGAGCCAGCAGGGAGCAAATGGAGGCAGGCCATGCAGGACCCCGTTCTCTGATGGTGGAGATCCCCAGGGATCTTCAGTCTGTGAAAACCACAGCAGGTTGCTGTGCAGGGAGTGGGGTGACCTGACTGTACCGTAGAGACGTCGGTCTGACCACCACTGCATGGAGGACAGAGAGCCGGGAAGCAAGAGCACACAAGAAGGCTGGGAGAACCTTCTGGGCATGGACAATGCCGTGAGCTGGGGGAGCAGAGTGGAGGCTGTGAGACATGTCCAGTCTCCCTCTGTCTTTTGAAATTGAAGCCAAAGCTTTGCTGGCAACTTTGCTCTGGGCCGTGTGAGAAAAAGAGAAGTCAACACCAACTTGAATTTCTTATGTGAGCAACTTGGCGAATGGAGTGTGATTTTTAAGGTAGGGAAGGCTCTAGACTGGAATAGATTGGGGGTGTAGAGTTGGGGGTGAAATCAGGAGTTCTTCCTTGAATACACACCCCCTCTTAGATAGACCCGCGGGGTAAAACTTGAGTAGGTACCTGCATCCATGACTCGGGGCTGAAAGAAGAGGTCAGGGCTGGACACAGGCAGAAAAGATAAAAAGCGAAGAGGAATGAAGAAAAGAGGACAGAGCAGGGGGAGGGAGGGACGGTAGATAGGTAGTGAGACGGAGGAAGGGCAGACAGATCAGAGAACCTACTGCGTCTGAAACCACAGGCACATGGGAGAAACCGACAAGGGGGATGGATGGGGAGACCGGAGCTCCAAGCACGGACTCCTATGGCAGCATGCGGTGCACTTGATCCTTTAGAAGAGGAGGCATCCTGCAGGACAGCCTGCAGTGGAAGAAACAGGACGGCAAGGGGAAGCCCAGGAGAGCAGGTTGTCTTGGAAGGAAGCGAAGGAAGCTCTCCAAGGTACAGGGTGTGACCCACTGCTTCCCAGCTGGCTGAGGGGCAGAGTTGGATAAGTGTGAGGACCACCTTTGTTTTTTTAAGGCTTTATTTGTTTGTTTATTTGATGGTGGGGCAGGAGGAGCAGCAGAGGGGGAAAGGAGGAGGGGGAAGTGATTTAAGCAGACTGCTCGCTGAGTATAGAGCCTGATGCAGGGATCGATCTCATGACCCTGAGTGCAGAGCCTGATGCAGGGATCGATCTCATGACCCTGAGTGCAGAGCCTGATGCAGGGATCGATCTCATCACCCTGAGATCAAGACCTGAGCCGACACCAAGACCTGAAGTGGATGCTTAACTGACTGAGCCACCCCCCCACCGCTCCCCTGGCACCCTGAGGACCACCCTTGAAGCCGGCAGCATGGAGGTCTTCAGTGTCCTCAGAAAGACCACTTCACCAGTGTTGGAGCGGAAACCTTGTTAGCTAGTTAGGACAGGTTGAATGTTGTTTGATGAAAACATTTCAGCTGGCTTCAGTCCAACCCCACGCCTTGGAAAACCGGGTTAACAGTGTCTGTAAAAGCTATGAGCACATCTACCATGTGACCCGGATTCCACTCCCAGATGTTTATGCAACGGAAAGAAACACGTGTCCTCACAAGTACTTGCACACATGTGCTCAGAGAAACCTCGTTTGTGTTCGATCTGAACTGGGGACGACCCAGGTGCCAATCAGCAGGACAGACAGACGTGCCCATACAGTGGGACACTACATACCAGTAAAACTACTGGCCATGTAACAACATGGGTGGACCTCGGAATCACTTTGCTGAGCCAAAGAAACCAGGCACAAAGAGTGGAAGTGTAAATTTATATAATGTTTTGTAAAATGTAAGCGAATTTACGTTAGTGACAGACACAAGATCAGTGATTATTGGAGTAAATGGAGGGGTAGGTCACAAAAAGGCCTAAAGAAACTGGGATTTTAGATGTACTGAGGCACATATATCAGTGTCCCTTGTGTTTTTATTTATTTTTTTAAGATTTACTTATTTATTTAGGAGGGTGGGGAAGGACAGGGGAGAGAGAGTCTTAAGCAAACTCTTTGCTGAGGATGGAGCCTGGCTCAGGGCTCGATCCCATGACCCTGAGATCAGGACCCAAGCCGAAACCAAGAGTCAGACACCTAACCAACTGTGCCACCCAGGCAACGCTTCTTGTGGTTTCAATCCGCATTTCCCGGATGGCCAGTGGCGTTGAGCATCTTTTCACGTGCTTATTGGTCCTCTGTCCATCCTTTGTAAAGTGTTTCTGCAAATTTGTTTTTTTTTGGGGGGGGGGCTGACTATTTCTTAATATTAAGATGGAAATCATTGTATTGTATGTTTATACATTATAAATATACAGAAAATATATCTTCTTAAAGTAAAGATTTAAAGAGCTAAACCCAAAATATGAGCACCATCTTCTAGAGTTCTTGCTGAGTAATTAAATGCTAGAGCATTGGAGGTGTCCCACACCGGCCATCGCCTCCTATCCTCCACCTGGAGATAAATAGATAGATGGATACACAATATTTTAATTGAAATCTTTCTTTGTATTCCTGGCATATCAAACTTGGTCACAGAGAATTATATTTTCCTTCCTTCTTCATGCTGTTTGCTATTATTTTAAGGAGGGTTTTCATGCTGATATTTATGAATCAACCTAAATTTTTGAATTTGAATTAGTCTGAGGTTGTATGTGTGTCTGTGTGTGTGTGCGTGTGTGTGTGTGTGTGCACGCATGCAGGGTGATATCTTCATCCCATCTTGTTATTGTAGTATTGCTGACTTTATAAAAAGAAACTCATTTTTTTAAGATTTTATTTTATTTTATTTTAGAAAGAGAGTGTGAGTGGGGGAGAGGGAGCAGAGGGAGAGAGAGAAGTAGGTGCCACACTGAGCAGGGAGCCCAACATGGGGCTCAGTCCCAAAACCCTGAGATCATGACCTGAGCTGAAGGCAGACACCCCACCCACGGAGCCACCCAAATACCCCAAAAAGGAACACTTTTAAAAACCTGGTAATAATTTAAATAGCACTAGCACCATCCCTGAAGTTTGGGAGGCGTTTACTGGTGAAACTGTCTGGACCTGGTACTTTTTCCACGGGGTAGCACGTTTCATAGAGACAATAATGTCACTCGTATGTTGCTAGGAGGTTTCAGTGACAAAATAATGCCAGTAACGCTCGTGACACATCAGAAACTCAAGGTGAATGTCAGTGTCAACGTGTTACAGTTTCAGATTTCCCTATCCTGGGGGCTACATTTTGCCTTGCAAATAATTAGGGAAGAAGGAAGGTTTAGAAGAATGTCATGTCACTAACCATTCTGCCATTCTAGAAGTTTCCATGTGCCTTAAAATTTCTCAAGAATGGGCAAGGCTTTACTTGGAAAGTCCAGCACTGACAACTCCCCTTTGTCACTTTTCCAGGTCTCCACGCAGAGGTACTTTCTGTCATTAGCCTCGGACAGAACATGAAATTCAACTGTATCCGACTGACTCCGGCAGCCTTCCATGAGACAGCTGGGCCTTTCTTTCTTTCCTTCTCTCTCTCTCTCTGTCTCTCTCTCTCTCTCTCTTTCTTTATTACAGTTGGACTTTTCGGAGCATGGTGATCCTATAAGGCTTCTCTCACAGCTCCGTTTCCTGGCTTCTCTCTCGGTTACTGGTGCTTAATATTTGGTCCCCCTTGTGTTGCTTTAAGTCATTATGTGTTTCTCATCGCTAAAGCCAAAGTCCCTGGCATGGGAAGCCACAAACAGCCTGCTCTTATGCAGGTGTCATGGGCAATACCGTGTGCCCTTTCTATCAGCGTTATTGATATCATTTGCTAAAAATAGACTCAGACCTAATGAACAGAGAAACTGAATTAGCAACTGACTTACTTAGCACACATGGGCACACACACTCCTCTCATTCCTTCTAGAAAAAAAAAAAAAAAAACGTTGGGTCATTAACCTGTGATCCAGAATAAGTGTTAGTGACCTCAGACAGTAAATAATTCCAGCACACGGCAGCGTGAGTGACCATCCGTGACTCTCGTATTTATAGTACCAGGAACAAGAGCCTGTCACACCATAATTGAAAATGCTTCCCCATTGGTCTTACTCATCACCGTGTTATTAAAATCTTCGTTAAAATATTATTAGCTTGTTGAAGCTTTGTCAGGTCTTACATAAACTCCAGAATTAAATCTCATCTAACTGTCGTGGAATTTTTTCCCCCTTCCTAATGAACCATCATGTTCCAGGTACCCTGTGAACCCATGGTAAACTAATTAATCTTTGTCTAATGATGTTAATTAGGATGGTATTGAGACCTGTGTCTTGCAAATGCTCTTGGGGCCATGACTTACTCATACATCCTCGGGCTGACATAAACAGTTATCAGCTCATGCTCCTCTGTGAGTGCATTTCCTGACAAAAATGTTCACGTTGTAACTTTAAAGGTAATTATTTTTTTGGCAGGCAGAAAATACTGTGATTTTAGTGTGTTTCTTGTGAAAAGTCACAGGATCTCCTACAGAGACATCATCCTTCGCAGTATTCCAGGTTGATGACAATTTCAGGGCACGGCAGGCTTATGGGCCAATTAAGCCACTTTCATAAAAATCAAACGGAACTCCCGCACCACAGATAGGGACACTCCAGGGGATACAACTGACTCATTGGCCAGAGTCATGATTTACCTGGGGTAAGAATGTTCCCGAAGGGGAAATGATAGGGACATTTCAATATCAGGAAGACTGATCCCATGACGTCTTGGAGAAGCTTCTGGACGGGTAGGATGTCTCTCCAAATACACATCCAGAGAACATCTATGAAGCACGCAGGTGAAGGCTAGTTCAACGCCCCCCTCTCTGCTGTCCCATAAGTCTGGAATCAACAGCTGCAGGAACAAGGAGCGAAGCGGTAAGCAGCAGAAGCGTGCAAACACACGTGGGGAGGCGAACTACAAACCTTTAAGGTTGCGGGTGAAGTAACGGCAGAGCACGACCGAAGTTAATGCAAAATAAATGCACTGTTTTGTGGAGGCAGAAGACGGGGGCACACAACGGAACAGCATGGAATTATTATGGAAATACGGAAAAGCTGTGGTCTTTCGCCAGCCTCCCAGTGACTTTATAAGCTGTGACGTTTATAAAAGGCATCATATGCCCTATGCTTCTAAATTTATGACAAAAATATCAAAACTGTCCGGATAGAAATTTGTATTCTCGCTATGGTTCTGAACCATAAAATGTTAGCATAGATGCACACAAAACCAAACATACTTGGCTTATTTTAATGTGGCATTTTCTTTTTAAATGAGGACTTTTACTTGCATTGATCTACAGGAAGGGAACGCTCTGCTACTGGGTTTCATGCATGCTTCTAATTATCTTGCAGATTTGGGAATCTAATTATTTTGCAGGACTGCTTCCTCCCTCCCCCACTCTCCACTTTTTCCCTCCCCATCCCCAACACCCACCCACAAGCTCAGTCCCCCAGACCACCCCTGTTATTGGGCACAGATCACAGCTGAGCGATCCTCTGACTTCCGGGCACTCGTTCTACAAAGCGTTGTCTCACGACGCGACACTAAATGTGCCATCGGCCTGATGCCATCTGATAACTGGCACTCAGCCATACTAAGTGTGGTGAAAAGCACTTATAACAGGGACGTGGGATTTCCAGAAAATCTACTAGGATGCCCGTTATTCAGCCAGTAGTCTCTGGAACAGCCTTGAAGACAACGCTGAAGATGGCAAAGCCTAATGACATTGAGGACACGCGTCTGAGAAGAAAACCATGTCCACGGGGGGCTTGTCGGAGACACTGAAGTGAGCATCATACACATGTTCTCTTTTCTGCCCCAAACAGAGCCGCTTCCAGACAGACCCAGAGCTAAGGGGATGTTTCTCCCTCCTCCCTGCTCAGGAAATGGAAAACGTGACTCCCAATCCTCTTCCAGAAATGGGGGTTGTTCTGTAGGGACAGCGCTCCCCCAAGCCAACACGACACTACAATCACTTTTCATATTCCATGTCTGCATAAAAATAAGGGAAAGGAAGACACACCTTAATGTGGGAAGGAATGTGAGCTCTGACCGACAGAAAATTCTGGGCAGTGTAGTTCTGATGAGTAGTACGTTCACAGAGGGGTGAGAGACACATGGTGGCCACGCCCAGGGGGATCTGTGTGCCTTCTGGGGGCTCAAAGTGACCGCCAGGGCCCACTGAGGTGCTGAGAAGCCTCTCTACAGACCATCCTCGTGGAAGCTCAGCCACCACCCACAGAGAGGACCAGGTCCAGCTCCCACGGGCGATGCCGAGGGCGTCTCTCCACACCCGGGCACCTGGACCCCGATGGGCTGGCATTCGGTCCACACGGCCATTTGGCCCCTACTGTGACTGAGCACACTTCTCTCCAGGACGAGTGCGCCTTCACACAGGCCACATGGGAATAACCTGACAGGCACAGGCTATGAGGCGCCCCGGAAGCATCAGAGCTGGAAGAGCCCTCTGAGCGCGACTCACACAGCACCACGAGGAGCGCTTCCTCCACGGTCTGATGACGCACCTGGGATGTGACAAAGGTCTCCACTAAGCCAAAGGGAAAATCAGTAAGTCTTACAAGAAAAGGGAAGCAGATGAGAAACTTAAAATTCAACAATTCAAAAAAAGGCAATAGAAGCAGCAAATTGGCCCAGGAAGAGCCGTTAGTGGGACGGCTATTGTAGAAAATAAGCCAGGAGTGTGGGGCAACCTTGAAAAACTCCAGAACGCAAGAGAAAAAGGCAACATCGTGAAGAAAAACAACAATACTAGCGAACACCGAGCAGGGAGGGGAAATGCAACTAAAGAAAATGACTAGGAAACCCAGACTGAAACACACAATCAAAGGAAAATTTAAGGAAGAAAACATCAGGAAATGTTGAATTCTTAGCAGTCATCAAGAAAATTGCCACCGGCGTGCAGGGCGTACGCACGTCATCTCAAAAGAAACAAATATCAAATTACCCTTGAATCTCTCTCTTGCCCAGAGACGCATTGGAAGACAATCGAGCATGTAACATCCTGTGTGATATCGAGGGTAAGGGAAACACATCGTGCAAAAAATTAAGCAAATCAAACGAAGAAAGCGTAGCACCGGTGTAGCGACATAAATCGAGGATATCTGAGAAAAATGAAATGGGGATGAGGTAA
This sequence comes from Lutra lutra, assembly GCF_902655055.1. Lineage (NCBI taxonomy): Eukaryota > Metazoa > Chordata > Mammalia > Carnivora > Mustelidae > Lutra > Lutra lutra. The sequence continues at coordinate 198,441,287 of NC_062280.1, forward strand.
GTTAATGTGGATAAAGGGATAATCTGGACAGAAAAGGAAAAAGCTAGAACTTAATGCGTCAAAAATATCAGATCGGGACCTGCTAATGATCTGCTAGAAATTCACGAACGATGTAGTGTAGCCACATGGAGATGTTCTGAATGTTTACCCGCGAGATACTATTAACCAAAGATTCCGTTTGAAACTCCAGCCTCCGAGGGTGCATCGCAACAGGGACTTGGAGCCACCGGCCGCCGGAGTCGACGTGCAAACCCCGCAGTCACGTTCCTTGCTTCTGCACATGCGGTTCCCAGAAACACTCCCCCACGGTCACCGCAGGACAGTGTGACAGGTTCGTCACAGCCATGACGCGACAGGGAAACGGGGAAGCAGCCCAAACGGGGCTCAACAGGGGAAGAACGCTCCAGGCAGAATAGGACGGAGTCCTCGAAAGAAACAGAATTATATCCGTGCATGAAACAACACACCCCAGCTCCTGCGGGGGAGCCCCGGGGCCAGGCGGCAGGACCCCGCAGGCGAGTAGCCATCGGGAGAGAATGTAGCTCTGCCTGACGTATCTCCTTTTTCTTTCTCCTATGAAAAAGGTACGTGCCTGTCACATGGACAGTTATTTAAGATTCCGGGAAAATATTAAGCAATGGTCACGGCCTTCTGTTCTGAGTGATGGGAACCTGGGGGACGGCCCTCCTACACTTTGTGTTTCCATTTCGTGATTTTCTTGTTTTATTGAAACACAGGACTGGGGAATAAAAAATCTAATAAATAGCCCTTAGGCCCAGAGGAAATAAAAGCTAGAGTTGCAGGTTATCTTAAGAATAAAACACTGGGGGCACCTGGGGGGCTCAGTGGGTTAAGCATCTGACTCTCGGTTTTGGCTCAGGTCATGATCTCGGGGTCGTGGATCCAGCCCCGCGTTGGTCCTATGCTCAGTGTGGGGTCAGCTTGAGAAGATCTCCCCTGCCCCTCCCCTGCCCCGCACGCACCCACTTGCTCTCTCTCTCCAATAAATAAGTAAAATAAAACTTTGAAACCGCCACGCAGGAAAATTAAGGAGTGGTAGCAAAAGCCGTACCCAGGGCCAAGCATATCATCCTTAAACATTTTCATTATTAAGCATTAAAGAAGTAGAAATACACTTAGCGTTCAATCCAAGAACACAGAGAGGGCCAAGGAAAGGAAAGCATGAATTTTCTATAAGCCTTAGGACTGGATGCCCCCGATGCTCCACGGGATGTGACAGAGGGGCTGGCAGTGTTAGCCCGGACATGGTACCATGTGGGCATCGTTCCTTGGCGCTGTTTCCCTGGTTCGGAGGGGGACGCAGTGACGCAGAGGGACGTGCTGAGAAGACAGTTCTCCTAGGAAGCCCTGGCGACTCCGGGTCACTTTTCCAGGTGTAGATGTGGGACGGGGCTGGGGGAGGGCTTTCGGGGACCATCACAGCAGCCACTTCTCCTAGAAAGAGGTAAACTTTCTGCAAAGAAGCCGCCTCCAAGGAAAATCTGCAGATGAATAGAAAGAACGATTTTTGCCGCTTGTGAACCGAGACAGCGAGAAGCAGAAGGTGAAAACTGGTCCCGAGTAACATTGGGAGAGCCCTAAACCTGCTTCATTTGTGGGGAAGATTGTACCTAGCATTTCCTGCGGGGTCGAGATGGTGGGGAGAGGGACACGGGGCTCTTCGAGGTCTGGGCAGAATATGAATTACTGCTGGTGAAGCCGAGCTCCGTGATTGCGAGGCAGAAAAGTCTTGTCTTTTCTCTATCCATTCTCATGGATAACAGGCCCCGTATCTTCTCTCCCCGAGATGAAAACATTTTGTTCTGATTTTTACATGAACATTCATGTAATTTCCTTTGAAACAAAAAACTGTTTACAGTGGTTTTCTTTGAGCACCGACGTGGCATTGTTCCATGCCTTCGAGGACTTTGCTTTTGCTTTGCTCTCACTTATTTTCCAGGACTTCCTTATAAATCTAAGCAGGGCCGGGCATGATTTATTTAGAGGACTATGGAATAGAAACTGAACTGGTAGGCTGGTAGGCCATAGGATGAATTTTTAAATAAATTTTTCCTATGGAAACACTGAATCAAGAAAAAAATGAAAAACACGAAAAAGAATTCTCCAACAAGAGGAAGGAAGGAAGGAAGAAAGACAGGCAAGAAGGAAGGAAGGAGGAAAGGGAGGGAGGGAGGAAGGAAGGGGAGCCCCCAGCGGACAGGCTGTCACGACAGCCCCGGCAGGGTGTTTCACAGCACCTCATCCTAACCTTGGGTAACAGGACGGCTGCTTGAGGTGGATTGTGGCAGATTCTCAAAATGACCCCAGCAGTATCTCCTATCCTATGTCCTTCCACAGTGTGACAGCGACAGTCCCCCATCAACCGGCATCATCTGATGACCCTTCCCTTGGCTCCAGGAGCCTGTGGCTCGTCTCTCCCATGGAGCGCGGTGGAAGGAAAGCTCTGAATCGTCCAAGGCCAGACCCTGAGAGGCAGCACAGCTACTGCCTCACTCACCGCAGCGCCCACGCCTGGACCCCGGAGCTGCCAGGTGAGAGGCGGCCGTGCCGGGAGGAAGGCCAGCACCGGGGGAGGCCACTGGCAGGTGCGCCGGTCCGCAGTCCCCGACCGGGACCCAGCCCAGCCCAGGCAGCAGGTGTGGGAGTGGTCAGGACCCTGATGCTCTCCAGCCACGGGAAGGAGAGGGCGGGTGAAGGCGAGTGTCTAACCCGGTGAGTGTCTCAGAGAACATGTAGAGAAAAGCCTCAACCATTATCAGAAAATTCACACAAAGGCAGAAAAGGGGAAATGAATTGCACATCTTCTAAAGGGCATTTGAACTTCCCAACAGCACTATAATCATGATAAAAAGCATCATGCAATCAGATGGGGGGAATTCCACAGGAAGCCTGGCTAGGACACCCCCTGTCAAGGTCATGAAAAACAAGGAAAGACTGAGACACCCTCTCTGAGCAGAGGAGGCCAGGCAGGCAGATGTGACACGATGTGCGGTGGTGGGGTACCCCAGTGAGATCCTGGAACGGAAACAGGGGCAGATGGGAGGACGTGGTAGCCCAGTAAAGCTGAGCGGAACGAACGCGTAGCGCCACGGCCGTCTCGGGATCGACCAGCTCTCTGACGCAATGATGAGCTTCACAGTGCGGTCTGCGGGGAGGGCCCGGGTCAGGGATGTGGGGCGACTCTCCATACCGTCTTTGCAACTTTTCTATAAATGTAGAGTTCTTCCAAAATGCAAAGATTGTTTCTAAAGAAAAGTAATGGGAGAGGAGTGAGCCAAGACCCAGGCTGGAGTTACCCGGAGAAGACCGTGAGCTCCTTGACGGAGTCCCAACAGTCACGGACTGAGCACATCTGGTGAGCCAGAGAGTAGCGGGCACTGCGTGTTGATGACTTTTTTAAAAAAAATGCCCCCGTGTCTTCTTTTTAGCACGCCCACAGGTTCCGCACGGACCACAGGAGAGATGTGATCTCTAAGCCCACGGGGCTCTGCGCCTGGGAATCGTCGCAAACCACAGCTTGGTATTAAGCCGCCACTGAGTGCAGGTGAGCAGGAAGCCACACTGCGTTCGGGGGTTTGGGGATGCAGGCAGAGATACCGACACACGCCCTGTGGCCCCTCGTAACCGGAGCCCCCAAAGTCCTGGGCGTGGGGCCTTCTGACAGGGTTGTGAGATCCCCGGGGGGCTGATTGCATTCACCTGGAAGGGCCTGGACCTGTAGTCCTGACCTGGCCGAGCCAGAGGGGGTCTCCTCCACGCCCGGGGGATGCAGAGCTTCGAGCATCCTGGATTCTTTCCTGGTTGTCACAATTGGGGCAGGGTCTCCCCGCAGCGAGGGAGAAGAGAACAGCCCCCGGGAGCACAGGGCAGCCCCCCAATGAGGCACCCGCACCCACGTCAGCGGGGCTGAGGCTCTGAGCGCCGCCTCCAGCAGCAGCGGCACAGAACCCTCACCTTTCACCCAGCGCTGGGCCCGCAGGTCCGCAGAGCGCCCTGACCCTGGGTCCCTCGCCAGCCTCCGCTCGCCCCTCACTGGAGACATGAGGTAGGAGGAGGAAAGAGCTTTTCAGAGTCAGAAAAGCCGTCTTTGAGGCCTGGCTGAAACCCCTCCCCGCCGGGTCTCGAGGTGTTCCTGAGCGACCCCCTTCCCTCGTCTGGGATGAAACCATCTGTTCCCGGAGCCACAAGAAACACCTGCCCTTCCTCTCACTGTGACCTTTTTGGGATTTTAACCCGGCGTCTCTGGTGTCTGAGGTTCGAACTACATTTTAATATAAAGGAGTTACTCCTAATCCAATGTATCCTAAAGAACGCATTTAAAAGCAGGAGCCAATCAGAAAGGGGTCTAGACTCATCACAAGGTCGAGGGCATCCACGGCACGGAGGAGCTTAAGGACTCTGGGATGCCGGTGGAAATGTGTGCTGCGGTTTGTGAGAGCCAGTCCTGGGGGAGGACTTGGGAAGTCCTCACAGACCACCTCCTGGTCACTGCGAACGCAAACTATGGGCCTCCCCTGTTTCTGTTTTCACGTCTCTGACCCCGTCGGGCACCACACCTCAGCCGATCCCCAGTGGGCTCCCCTCATTGAAACAGTGCAGGCTGTCCCGGCTCAACCAGCCTGGACGGGTTCTTCAGTCCTCCAGAACCATCCAGGATGTCGGCATGCGCCGCTGCTCCAGCCTGGGCACCCCCGGGGCCTGCCCAGCCGAGCCACACCTCCTGTCCCGTGTGCCCTCGAGGGAGCAGCGAGCGCACCCCCACGTGAGGCGAGCACACAGGGTGCTCAGTGCGCCTTCAGCCCCCCTGTGACACCCGCACGTTCCAGGGCACCGGGCCAGGCTTGACCCAGAGTCTCAGCCAATTCCAGCTTACCCTCCGGGACCAGGCTGGGGTGCTTTAGCGTCCTGTGAGCATTCCTGCTTGCGTAGACTCGGAAAAGGAGTCCTCGTCTAGAGATCGACTCCTGCTGGAAATATCTCACCTGCTAGAGAACGACTAATAAATGACGTTTGTATTTGGGACGGAGGCGCAGCCAAACGTGGGTGAGGGAGAGAGTGAAAGCCGGGCTTGAGAAGGTGCCGAGGACGGAGGAAGGCGCTTGTGCTCTGAGTGAGAAGGGCCTGGGCCCCTCCCCGGCCGCCACAGAGAACCGAAGGTGGCCTTGATTCCTGATGGCCCCAACACTCGTCTCCGGGAGCTGCTGGGCAAACCAGCTCCCAAGCGCCGGCCGCATTCAGGCCCCTCCGGGTCCCTCCCGAGCGCTGCGCCGTGCCGCGGATCAGCAGCCGCTCCCCTGGACGGGCTGGAAGGGACGCCTGGGACTTCTTTGATTTTTGCCTAGCTGCTATCCTCCTTATCTTCCTCCCTGGCTCTGGCTGTGAGACCTGAGGCGTTTTCTGTTGTGCTGCAGCTGACATCTCTCCTCTGGTCCCTTCCCTGCATCGCTCGTGCGCGCTCCTATCTCGGGCAGAGCAGAGCTCAGCCAGCCCACAGCTCGGATGATAACCAGATTGGCCCATCCCTTCCTGCGCTGAGATTATAAGCGAAATTTGCTCACACTCAATGCACTCTCGGATGGAGGTTTCCCTCCCCATTTGGCAGGTAACTAATTAGCTTGGAGCCCTTCCAGCACGTAATCCGCAGAGTCACTCTTGCATTGGGCCAGCAAACTGTGGACGTTTTTAGGAAACCACGGGAGACGCCTAAAAAACAAGGCAGCGTGAAATAGGAATTAAAAGTGTAGACTCTGAAGCTGGATTCTTGGGCTGGAATCTGCGCTGTGGGAACCCGATCAGACACGTCCCCTTCGTGGGGCTGGCCGGCTCTGTCTGCAGACCAGCCAGGGCCTGGGGCGGCGGCTCCGTTCCGAAGGTGCCTCTGCTTGGAGTCCGCTCTCCTCTACCCTCACGCGATGGTCAGCTGGCGGGGAGTCTGGGCGTGAGAAAAACAAGTATGCTACGGGAAACACCATATTTGCAGATACACCCAGAAATGTGAGAGTTGATTCATAACAAAACTTCCTCCATCTTTGCAAGTGACTCAAGGTTAATAAGACTGTTTAAATAGCAGATTTCTGAAGGGAGGCGAGGGCTTCTCTACGCATCGCACGTTGCGGTCTGGACCGCAGAGATGGAGCGATGGAGGGAAGCCCACCTTCTCCCGCCGAGGGCTTCGTCATGTCTTCACAGTCCTGCTCTTGGCTGTGGTCCAGGAAGAGGAAACCCCAGGGACAAGAGCTCTGTGCACTCCTTAAATTGGATGCTGGTTTAGCTGGGACATTGACCGGTGGTGGCCAGCGTGTATTTCCACGGCCGGTGCGTGCCCTGGGGTCCCTACAAGAAGTGCTCAGTGAATCTTGCTCATTTGTTGAAGCCGGAGAGGAACTGGGGGCCTGGGGGATGATGCCAGCGGGTTGAACCCTGGTTACTCCTTCTATACACTCAGCTTCCCAGGGGCCTGATCGCGAGGGGCCTCTAAGGGTCCCACTGGGCATTGCAGGAGGGTGCTGCCTGGCCCCCGGAAGCTGGGGCTGCGGACGAGAAGGTCTGTGGGTTCGCCTCCCAGCCTAAAACGTTCACCGGGTGTTCTCAGTGTACGCCGATGGGCACACGGCCACGAGCATCCTTCTCCTCCCAGACCGCAGCACGGATTCTCCCGACAGCGACCCTCGAAAAACCTAGGAAATATCAGCAGGCCACTCGCCTGAGATCCAGCAGCATAAGCATTCTTTTTTTTTTTTTTAAAGATTTTATTTAGTTATTTGACAGAGAGAGATCACAAGCAGGCAGAGAGGCAGGCAGAGAGAGAGAGGAAGGGAAGCAGGCTCCCTGCTGAGCAGAGAGCCCGATGCGGGGCTCGATCCCAGGACCCTAAGACCATGACCCGAGGCAGAGGCTCAACCCACTGAGCCACACAGGCGCCCCCAGCATAAGCATTCTTAAGATGAGTGTGATCTCACTATCTACTGGTTCACTATCTACTGGTCCTGTCACACATAGGCGGTACCTACCTGTGATTGCTTTGCTCTCCCCAAGACACAGGATTGCCTCCAAAGGATGGCGCGATGGTGGCCTTCCCCTCAGTGTGCTCAACTCAAAAGTGACAACTTTCCCCTCTTTCCTCCGCAGGCTCACTCACGCCGGAGGGCAACAGCCTGTGTGGGTATTGTCTAGTGAGAAAAGATGGAGTTATGACAAGCCAGGTGAAAAAGTCGTGGGGACAGCAGTGTCACCCAGAAATCTGTGCTGGGCTCTTAACAGCCTAGAGTTTAGAGAACATCTTACAGGAGTCAGGAAAAAAGAAGAGGGACTTCCAGCTTGCCTTGATCAGGAGTGTCTGTCCTGGTTCCCAAGTCAATTATACCTACACTTTCAGGCAAAGAGATCGTTTTATTGTTTTTGTTACAAAGGTAAGATTTGAAGTCGCAAATGTATGGCCAGCCCCAGGAAAAACTGAAAATCAGTGTTTATTGTCCTGGGACACCTCTCTCTCTCCTGGTATCCCATCCTTGCTGCTTGCCTCCCACCTTTGTCCTTATTCTCTCCTGAACAACAGCTCCTCACTCAAACAAAAACCTGCTTTCAGAAAGGGTCTGATATCAGTCATGTGCACCTTAGTATAAATTTGCTGGCAGTTCATCTATTCAACAATAGCCGTTGAACAACTACTTTGATTCCTTCACTTTGACGAGTTTTCTGAGTGTTTAAAAGATTCCCGCTGCTGTACTGAAGGCCCAAATACCAAAACCCAAGCTCTGACGGCTTGAGGAGCTCAGCGCCCACCGAGAGGGAAAAGCAAAGAGCAGTGACAGCGGGAAGTGCTCCAAGTGCAGAGTCTGGGCTTGCACTGTGTTCCCTCCAAGCTCACACGTCGGATCCCTAACCCCCAGGACTCAGCATGTGACCTTACGGGGAAACAGAGTCTTTACAGAGGAAATGAGGTCAAGATGAGGCTATTAGGGCATATCCAACGTGACTGTGTTCCCAGGACAGAGACATTTGGATGCATTGATGCACAGAGAAGAGCAAATGCGGCACCAGCTAATCCTCATCCACAATGGGCCTGTCTCCCTCGCTCCAGGAAAGCCTGTCTGTGCCCTTGCAAGGCCGCGGGGCTCAGGCTGGTGTTCCTAGCGCATTGCCGGCAGCCCGCAGGGGCCAGCCTCTGTATCCCGTTGTTCAGCGGACACTTGATGAGCCGACACCGGTTATTTCTTTGACCACTTCCAGGCTGGGTTTCCCTAGAAGCAGACGTGGTATGGAGTGGCCCTCCGGCTCTGATGGGGCAGAAGGGAGGAGGCGCCAGGAGGGGGCGGGGGCAGGGGAAGGAGCCAGTAAAGGTGCGATGTTGCATCCTTCCCCTGCTGTGGGCAACTGAAACTCGCCCCCACTGGAAACTGAAAAATGGGGCAAATCACCAGCTTCCAGATGAGCTGACTGGGGGCTGGTCTGTTGTTGAGCCCAAATGTCATTGTCATTGGGCGGGGGAGCAGCTAATTCTCCAGCCCTCCTTGAGCTCACAAGGAGACAGGGAAGAGGGAAGCAGACCCACAAGGAGGTCTGCAGGCTGCGAACCCCACCGCACCACCAGAACCCCAATTAGCCACCAGGCCCACCCTCAGGACTTGCCTTTAATACTTCCTTACCTAAAACCCACAAACACGGCCAGGTTTCTGATGCTCAACTCTTAACGGTATTTGCGAACATATAAATAATAGCAGGGATAGACATGAGAACTGATAGAATATTTCTCCAAAGAACCAGAAGTCTCTTGTTCTCTGGCCATCGGAGCCCCATCCTCTCCCCGCTCGGGGTGACCGCCGGCGTCCCGAGTCCACGTTCAGATGTCCCGCTGCTACAGCACGTGCTGAAATCAACCAGCTCCGGAGAGAGCAGTGGCTCTTCCCAAACTGATTTCCAAGTCCGCAGTTGGGGCTTTGCCCTAGCAACGATGACGACGAGATGCCGCTGGGTCCCCAGCCTCCACCACAGGCACACCCTGTTCCTCCCAGCTGGGGGAGCAGTGCCTTCGCCCGGGAAGGGTGTCGGTCTCCCACACCATCACCCAGAGCAGCGGGGAAGCCAGCCCACACACTTCCCGTCCGGTGTCCATCCCAGTTCTCGGCGCCCGGCCAAACTCACGGTAAATACGGGAGATGCCAAAATGCGTAACACCGGGTGCCTGCCTCCCCCCAACCCAGAGAGAAAACCACAAGGGCTTTCCGCAGTAAAATTCCAAGACATTCCAAAATATTTTGCAGAGGATGGAAATCATTTAGCAAGAGTCTAACAAATGTGGGTACTGCTAAAATACTTCTACCCAGTCTTTCGTCCGCTTGGGGGTTTTGGTTCCTGGATCAGCAGATGCAAACCAGCGCAGCAAGGAGCCGGCATCCGAGCGGGTTTGGGCAATTTGGCACGTGGCAATGTGGAGTGCAATCCTGGGAGGGTAAGGACTCGTACAGAAATGTTCGTTCCCATCTAGGACCGGGCGCTGCAATCCTTATGGTTCGGTCTACACAGCCAGAGGCAGCAAGCCAGCCGGCATCTCCCGCACAAGGGGCAGCAGCTGGTCCCTCCGGCGAGACGGAGCCCGGGGCCACAGCCCCTCAGCATGCTGCTCTGCCAGGAACAGCCTCACCGCTGGGCCCCCGTTTTCTCATGTCTGAAACAGCTCAGGTGCAGGCATCTCGACCTTGGTGAGGTCAGACAGTCGTTCAATGACCAGTGTCCTCCAGAGAAACACATCCCAGAGTCTCCCCTTCTCACCTCACCTAGGAATGCCTCCTGTGCTTGCCCATCCCTGCGGTGGCCTCCTCCAGAAGCCCCCGCTCGCTCCTTCCTCTTCCCTCTTGCCTTGTCTCCCAGCCCTGTGCAGCTGGACACACCAGCCAGCGTGCCTGCCCTGCGGACGTCTCCTGTCCCGCTGACAGCATGCCCACGGGAATATGTGGCAGCCACGGGCTCCATCCCATGGCTGAGCAGCCATCAGAGCAGCTGCCCGGCACAGACCAACTCCCTCGAGAGTCTGGATGTGGAAATAAGAGAAGAAAGCAACGAACCATGGGCTCTAAAGCCAGAAGATTCCACGAGATGGGGCTGGGGCCATCACAGGTCACCACAGGCTGCTGAGGGGAGGAGGGGGCTTCAAGGGGACGAGGGAGAACCACCCTTGAGAAGCACTTGGGGAAGATGCTGGGGATCTCCGGGAGTGAGGGGAGCACGGACAGACACCTGCAGACTCAGAAAGACTACGGAACCAAGCCGGGCACCCCGTGAAAGGGGTACCCAGGGAGGCCCCTTGATAGCAGCGAGGGTCCTGACAGACAAGTGTAAGCCAGAGAGCCCCATCCCTGCTCAGCCTCCAGGAGCCTGCCGGGATGCTGCCTCCTCCTGCACCTGCTGGAACTCACCTGCCCCCACATGCAAAACAATACGCTCAATAGTGTTTCGTGAACACAGCTGAGCTGGGGGCTCAGGACACCTGACTGCCTCCTAAAGGCTTATGATCTTCGGAAAAAATAAGGTTTGTGATCTTTTTGGTTTTATTTCTCCCTTGAAACCAATTTTAAGGGAAAAGAGTTGTATATAAAAGTACTGTACAAGTAAACCAACATCGTACTGTACGTTCTACTCTTTAACCCGTGTTCTGTCCACGGACGACAATGAGCTGTCTTTGTGGCTTTTAACACGTCTTCTGTATGGCGAGCATCCCAAGCTTGTGTGTGGCTCTGCTATATTGCGCGACGGCCGAGGCAAGCAGGATAAAGCCCAGAGGAAAAATGTCTCCGCTCCCAGCGGCAGTGCGCACAGAAGAGAAAGCGGGCGTAACCAACGGCCAAGAGCCTCCCCTGGAGTGCCCAGCCCCTGCAGGCCAGCTCTGCGCAGTGGGACCGCAGTGTGCAGGCTCGGCTCCATCCAGCAGCTGTACCGGGCACACCAAGAAGGAAGCTCCGCCCAGAACATGCACGGACGCTGAGAGACCCCGTTGCCATGGGGAGTCGCCCCCTCGTAATCCCGAAGCTGCTCCTTTTCATCCATCCGTCTCGCAGCGGACCGGGCCTCACCGCTGACCCGGTGTGAGAGGCTTTTCCCAGGGGTGCCCATCGTCTGAGTCTGCGTGTTCCCCAAGTGCATGCTTTCCACTCAGGCTCGGATCACACATCCCGCTCAGCAGCATCTCTGTCTCCCCCGCTGCCCATGGACACCGTGTGCTAACCCCCATTGTAGGGCATTGTGCTCTTGTGGAGGGTGCCATGAGTTTTGTTCCTCTGGGCCTGTCAGTCTTGTTGAGATAAGTGCTCCGTGGTCAGCTGGCGTTTGTGATTACCGTATTTACAGCCGAACCTATCAGAAACCCACATCTCAGTGTAGCTTAGAGCCGGTGACACCCAGGAAGCTGGGCCGAGTCCCGGCAAAGAGACCAGTCTCCTTGAATAGCGTATCCTAATGTTTGCAGTGATGCCCAAATCAGGGCTTTAGTCATTCATAAATGCATTCTGAACCAACCCCATTATTCAGAAGGCACTGGTGCAGATGGCTTCATGATTTAGAAGTGTGGTCTTTACAATACCCGGGTGGGGTAGAATTTGCGTTCCTGATGTGGGCTGGGAATGTCGATGTGCTTAGGTCCCGCTTCTCAGGGGAGCGCTGGGGACGGCCCTGAGATGAGCCAGGAGGTTCCCACCTGCCACAAGGCCCACATGGATAACCGCTCAAGGACACTTTCGGGGTAAGCTCGTCTCTCACATGAGATGCTCAGTTTCGCTCGCTACCAACTTCAGAATGACAATGGGTCCTCAGGCGGTATTTCTGTTGCTGAGTTAGGGCATCTGTCATGCCCCCTGGAACATTCCAATGGGAAATCTGGGAGTCACACTAAAGCAGTTTCTTATATCCTTTCCCCAAACATCCTGAGTGGGGGCTTGTAATTATATTATGTCTGCAAGATACATAAGAGGAAACTTGTACATTACACCCCAAAGTAGGAGAAGTAACTATTAAACTTCTTCTCTCAAAACACATATAAAAGCAAATATGAATTCCTAAGTCTCCACCGGCAAAAACGTGGGTTCTCCCTTGTGTTCAAAATAGAAGCCAATCGTATAAGAAGTTATTCACCTCCACTTCCAGAGTACGTCCCCTCTGCAAGGAACAGGACACACAGTGGGGAAGAGAAACATAACAGTCTGTGGCATTTCTCTGCCAGCTAGTCTGTGCCAAGGAGCGAAAAGTCACCAGCATAAGCACCAGATTTAGCCGGTGAGAGACAATCGTCGCTCCACACGCCCAAATACCTAGTTGACAGAGACGGTGAGCACCGAGCGCAGGAAGCCTAGGGACCACACACACCACTCGGGAGAAACCCTGAACCAGCCCGCGTCTCTCTCTCGGGGGAGGAGGACCCGAGACATGACCCCAGCTGCCCCTGGGACAGGAGCTGTAGTGCAGAGGGTGCCCGGGGCCAAGGGTGTGGGACACGGGTGACAGCACCAGCCCCTCCCATCCGAGGGCCACACTTTCCGAGTTCGCTGTCTGGACCTCCCTTCCGAAGCCAGCACTGACCGGCAGGGACACAGTGGTCTCTCACTCCCCTTCCTCCGGCTGAGGGCAAAACTCGGGCTGCGTATTCGAAGTGGGAAGCGGGCTCACACCCTGTGAGTGGACACCATCCTGCATTTTTAAGCCCAAGTTCCGCTGAGCTGCTCTCTCCGGGTCCATCGCACTCACATGAACTGAGATCACAGACACATTATTTTCACATTTTCCAGAATTTTTGTGTGACATAATGTGACAAACAGAAATAAATTGGGACGCCTCAGTGACTCAGTCGTTAAGCATCTGTCTTCCGCTCAGGTCACGATCCCAAGGTCCTGGGATTGAGCCCCCCCTGCCCGCCGCCCCCCGTTAGGTCCCTGCTCAGCGTGAGTCTGCTTCTCCCTCTGCCTGCCGCTGCCCGTGCTTGTGTTCACTCTCTCGGGCAAATAAATAAATAATAAAATCTTAAAACACACACACAAATGAAATGAATTTCAGGTCTGCCTCTCGCCTTCAGGTTGATGTAAGGAAGGTGCAAACAGAGGCTCCTTCCCCGGGACCTGGCATCGGGGCTTTCCTGCAGCCACAGCGTCAGCGGACACGGCTTTCCTGTTCGTCCCAGTTGTCTCAGGAATTAGAATTATTCGGAAGGATCGCAAGAACTGGGTAAGATGCCTTGTGCACTCCCCAGAATGTCACCGGGACGGGGGCCACCAGCCGGCTGGCAGGTGCTGGAAGGACCTAGAAGAGCAGCCACTGCTGTGTGGCAGCCGAGGAGGGTCTGGGCGCGCTGGGTGCTGCTCTCCTGGGGACCACAGACTTGCAGGCCGTGAGTTCCGTCCGCTCACTTCAGGACGTAGCGTTTTCTCACTCTCAACGGCCCAAATTTAGCCACTTGGGTCTCCACGCTGCAGCTCCCAAGGACAGCTGGAACGTGGGCAACGTGGAACCGATTACATTTCTTGTCACAGCTTAGGATTTTTCCCCAGTGTGTGTGTTCGATGTGAATGACCCTCTCTACCGAGAACGAGACCCTGTGAGTGTCTGGGATGTGGCACGTTCCGGATGATGGTCGTTTCCGAAGTGTGTGTCTTCGAGGGAGCTCTACGCTTGGAGGACGACAGGACCCAGCCCAGCACCCAGATGCGGCCTCTCGGTCTGCCTTCTGGGTGCGTGGACCAGTGAAGAAGTAGAGAACGCAAACCCGACGCCTCACGACCGCACCTTCACACAGGTGTCAGTCATCACAAGAGGACAGTGAACCACGGCAACCGACGCAAAACCCCCAGCATCACCAGAGAGCTGCACCAAGACCCTCAGCCCTGCCCAGATCACTGGACTCGTAAACCGGGTCTGAGCCGCCCTCCATGTACGCAGCCAGGGGGAGGGGGGGACGGGCACCTCCCCACAGGCCACGAGAGACCGGCCTTCCATTATTTATTACAGGCATTGGGCTTTTTAAAAATCTGAACCTTTAAATGTTGCCAGAACATTTGTATGATTTGGCCCATTCTCTAGTTTAACTCCTGTCGATAGACAATCTTCAACTACGTGGTAACAGTTGCAAATTACTCCCTGCGCCGTGCTCGTGGTCTCTGCTCAGTGAAGGTTCATTTTTCTTCCTTTCTCATTAGAGCTCATCCAGTCCTTAAAACAGGGGTCTGGGGGCCCCTGGGTGGCTCAGTTGTTTGAGCAACTGCCTAACTGCCTCAGCTCAGGTCATGATCCTGGAGTCCCGGGATCGAGTCTTGCATCGGGCTCCCTACTCGGCAGGGGGTCGGCTTCTCCCTCTGCCCCTCCCCCTGCTCATGCTCTCTCTCTCTCTCATTCTCTCTCTCAAATTAATTAATTAATTAATTAATTAATAAGTAAGAAAATAAATAAAATAAAACAGGGATCTGCACGCTGGCGTTTCCCCAAGTGATTTCCAAAGCGTGTGGGGCACGAACTGCGTTAAGTGGGTCCGTCCCCAGGCAGCCTTCTTCGAGGAGCTCTTTCCCGAAGCCTCACACCTGCCGCTTGCTCTCCCTTCTCTCCATCTCTCAGCTCATGGTCTCGCACTTCAGGGAAGACTGTTTCTCCTCTCTCCCCTTCCAAACCCTACTGGGGTGCACTTTCCCAGCTGCATAAACCCTACTTCCTACCAAACTGAAGCAAGAGAAGGGAAACAGCACCTCGTGCTACTTTTTGTGCTCCGCGTCCGATAGCTCTGATTTCACCTGAGAACCCAGAACCCAGTCTGGGCTTCCAAGCAGGGTATTTTAGCCCCTGGTGAGATTTCCAAATTTTGACCTATTATAGAGCTGAATGTGATAAGGACAACTTTAGTTTGGTGGCATAAAGCCTCTCACCTCCTAAATTATTCTCTGACTTTTGCTCACCCATGGGAGCCTACCACGAGGACCCAGCAAAAACTGAGACAAAAGGGGCACCTGGATTTGGCTCCGTCGTTTGAGCCTCTGACTTGATTCAGCTGAGGTCGTGATCTCAGGGTCACGGAATCGAGCCCCACACCGGGATCTGTGCTCAGCACTGAGTCTGCTTAAGATCGTCCCTCTCCTTCTCCCTCTGCCCCTCCCCACTCTCTTTCTCTCCCTCCCTCTCTCTCCCTAAAATAAATAAATCTTTTTTAAAAAATGGAGACAAGAAATATCGAAGGCAGCCGACCGCAGGCTCAAGGATGCCCCTTGCGCCTAGGACGAGAGGAGCCACCACCCGCCTGACGTGTGCTTTCGAAGATCGGCCAACGCGCTCTCTGCGCGGTTTTGGTGAGGAGGAGCGCGGTGAATGACCACATTCCCCTGCACCTCGGCTTATGACTGCAACTCCCAGGTTTTGATGAAAACATACTTAAAAATGTATGACACAGTAATCCTATTTATGAAAAACGTCCTGCATTGGTAAAGGTGTGTTGAAATTAACAATATTCCTGAATTGCTAAAGTTTTCTGGTATTTTGAGTTTTTTAAAAAATGGGTGCCTCCAAAGAGAAGAGTATCTGGTATGATGACAGTCATTTGCTGATTCTCGGTAAAGCATTTGTAGTATAATATCCCAAAGTTTGCACAGCCTAAGGCTCTAACGACTATGTAATAAATCACTTTGCAAGGCGGCTCACTTCAGATTCTTTGCTGTCAAGTAAAACTAAGAAAATCCTGATTGCGTTGGAGTCTGATAAATACTTTAAAATCCTCTTTTTTTAAAGATTTATTTTTATTTTTATTTATTTACTTGACAGAGAGAGAGAGATCACAAGTAGGCAGAGAGGCAGGCAGAGAGAGGGGGGGAAGCAGGCTCCCTGCCAAGCAGAGAGCCCGATGCGGGACTCGATCCCAGGACCCTGAGATCATGACCTGAGCCGAAGGCAGAGACTTAGCCCACTAAGCCAGGTGCCCCTAAAATCCTCTTAATGAGAGATCACTATGTAATTTTTTGTGTGTACAGTTTGAAATAAGTATAGGTAATCGAATACCATAGTGATAATGAAACCCCTTCCAATGCCAAGCACTGATTTATTGGAACAAGTTATTTTCGTACTCAAAACTATAGAAATAAAAATTAAGAGTTGAATTGATGGGGATCCCTGCCTAATTCTTTTAATAAATAGTCATCTGTGATAAACACACTGATCGATAGAAAGCCCCATTCCTATAAAGATACATTTCCAGTACAACTTTACTTTCTTGTGTTTAATAATGATGCCTGTAATTTCATAATATGTCTGCTGTTTTGGTCCATTTTTTCAGCTAATACTTGTAATGACTCAATTGACAATAAAAATGTAGAGGACTATAGGTCATTAGAAATGAGCAGAGAAAAAAAAAAGAAATGAGCAGAGAATACAGAGTTTTAAAAGATGTTATATACAGCTCTTGAGAAAAGAATTATGTAAGTTGAACAGTAAAATATTACATAAACAAAACTCTGTGGGAAAGTGCAACTCAAATAAAGAAATAGAGAAAATATTCTATCGTAAAAGAACTTGTTCACATCCTTTTAAATGGGTGGTGACGGGTATCAACATAGGAGGAAACTTAGATTCCACTGGGTTTATTTTTTTTAATGATGTGCCACTTTAATTTTTAAAAGTTCATATTCACTGTACCCCAGAAGTTATAGTTTTCCAAACAATTATAACTTTATATTTTTTAAGATTTTATTTATTTATTTGTCAAAGAGCACAAGTAAGGGCAGCAGCAGGCAGAGGGAGAAGCAGGTTCTCTGCCTAACAGGGATCCCCACGCAGGGCTCGAGCCTCGGACCCTAGGATCACAACCTGAGCCGAACGAAGGCAGACGCCCGACCAACTGAGCCACCCAGGGGCCCCAATCACAACTTTTACATAGAATCTTTAGCTATTGTCTTAAAAAAGAGCAGGTAGTGCAGTTTTTCAAACATCTTTTTTGGCTGGCAAAAAAATTTTAAGGCTGCTGCTTTGCACTATTGCATGGTACAAAGTAAATATCAGATAGTTGCTAGGTCATCTGCTATGCCTTACTGACACATCGTACTTCGGCAAAGAAGGAGGTACGAGCGTGTAGCTCTGTCACTACAATGGCAGAGAGAGACAACATTCATTTTCTTAGAAAGAGATCCCCGGAGCAGAGGACATCCATCTCCTCTTGTGGCGGTGTGGCCCTGACCTTGGTCTCAGGATTTGGCCCAGGCTCTGACCCACTCCGGGGGGCTCCTCGCCTCCCCTTCCCATCACCAGGAACGGCCCGCATGGGACTAGCTTCTTGGATAGCTGTATTCCGTGAGTGGGACTGAAGTGAGAATCGGGAAACGGGCTTTCTCCTCCCCTTCAATTAGTTGAGTAAGCTCTTCCCTGAAGTAATTTATCCATTTGATAAGTCATTTTCGGCAATTTAATTCACAAGGAAAAAGAAGTTTTGAGGTGTAACGGGCCACCTTCCGTAGGCAAAGGCTATACACGGGGAGAGAACAAACATACACACACAAATGATTTGGGAGTTAATTTGCAACGAAACAATCTTGCAGTGCAAGGAGAAATGCATGGGAAAGCTGATTAATAAAATACAAAGTGAGACAGGGTGCAGCTTTGGTTGTGAGGCTGAAGAAGCCTGCTGTCAGGGACAGTCTGTCGACGGGCCTTCACCCTTCGGAGTTTCGATGAAAGTGCTATCAATCACCTCTCTGAGAAGGGAATGGATGTTCAGTGATTAATAACTGTGGGCTTTTTCCTCCAATAGATGTTGACACCTTAAGGAACACTGTTAGGGACAGAAAGGCATCTTTAAAAAACTTCATGTTTCTAGACAGTGATTCAGAGCAGAAACCAGGAGTCAGATGAGCAGCTCTTCACATTCACAAACTCGAATTCTCCGAGACAGAAACAGATCTAAGTGCTTGTTACAGATAAACGAAAATGAAAATTTCCTTTTGCATGTTTCCAGTCTGGGTGCTCAGTTAGAGGACAAAGCCATGCTAAGGGCCGAAGCAAGATGTGACACACAGGGACAGAGAGTGACAGGAAACACCCTGAGAGGTGCTGACCAGGGAGGATCTCTGACCAGAGACAGGAAACTAAGACATATGTGATAAAATCACTTTTTGACTGGTGTAACAGCTCAAACAAGGTAAACAGAGGCAGAGTAAAACTGTGGGAACCTGGAGACAAATCTTATTCAAGGGCTCTGAGAATGAAGTCTACCTCAAGTCCAAGGGTCATTCAAGATAAAGTGTGACTCCAAGTTAAGAATTCATTAAATAGAATAAATATTGATGGATAGATAAATCAATGTGAGATAAGACAGAGTAAAATGTTAAGGGTTGAACCTAAAGGTTGGGTATACAGGTGCTCACTGTCAAATTCTTCCAACTTTTCAGTATGTTTGAACATTTGCTTAGGAATATGTTTTAAGGACATTAAAATAACACATTAGAAAAATGTATTCTTCTCAAGGTTAGAAATACATTTCAGGTTAGATATTTGCAAATGACAACACAGACAAAGGACTGAATCCAGGATCTATAAAGAACTCCTCAAACTCAACACACACAAAACAGATAATCACGTCAAAAAATGGGCAGAAGACATGAACAGACATTTCTCCAAAGAAGACATACAAATGGCTAACAGACACATGAAAAAATGTTCATCATCACTAGCCATCAGGGAGATTCAAGTCAAAACCACGTTGAGATACCACCTTACACCAGTTAGACTGGCCAAAATTAACAAGACAGTAAACAACATGTGTTGGGGAGGATGTGGAGAAAGGGGAACACTCTTACACTGTTGGTGGGAATGCAAGTTGGTGCAGCCACTTTGGAAAACAGTGTGGAGATTCCTGAATAAATTAAAAATAGGGCTATCCTATGACCCTGCAATTGCACTACTGGGTATTTACCCCAAAGATATGGATGTAGTGAAAAGAAGGGCCACCTGTACCCCAATGTTCATAGCAGGAATGGCCACAGTCGCCAAACTGTGGAAAGAACCAAGATGCCCTTCAACAGGAAAATGGATAAAGAAGATATGGTCTGTATATACAATAGAGTGTTATGCCTCCATCAGAAAGGATAAATACCCAACTTTTGTAGCAACATGGATGGGACTGGAGGAGATATTGCTGAGTGAAATAAGTCAAGCAGAGAGAATCAATTATTGTATGGTTTTCCTTATTTGTGGAGCATAAGGAATAACATGGGGGACATGGGGAGACGGAGAGGAAAAGGGAGTTGGAGAAAATTGGAGGGTAAAACAAACCATAAGGGACTACGGACTCTGAAAAACAATCTGCGGGTTTTGGAAGGGCAGGGGGTGGGAGGTTGGGTGAACCTGGTGGTGGGTATTATGGAGGGCATGTATTGCATGGAGTACTGGGTGCGGTGCATAAACAATGAATTCTGGAACACTGAAAAGCAAATAAAAAAAAAAAACACTGTACACCAAGATAAACTCAAAATGGATAAAAGACCTAATTGTGAGACAGGAATCCATCAGAATCCTAGAGAACATAGGCAGTAACCTCTTCGATATCAGCCACAGCAACTTCTTCCAAGATATGTCTCCAAAGGCAAAGGAAACAAAAGCAAAAATGAACTTCTGGTACTTCATCAAGATCAAAAGCTCTGCATAGCAAAGGAAACAGTCAACAAAACAAAGAGGCAACTCACGGAATGGGAGAAGATATTTGCAAATGACACTATAGACAAAAGGCTGATATCCAGGATCTATAAAGAACTTCTCAAACTCAACACACACAAAACAGATAATCATGTCAAAAAATGGGCAGAAGCCATGAACAGGCACTTCTCCAATGAAGACATACAAATGGCTATCAGACACATGAAAAAATGTTCATCATCACTAGCCATCAGGGAGATTCAAATTAAAACCACGTTGAGATATCACCTTACACCAGTTAGAATGGCCAAAATTAGCAAGACAGGAAATAACATGTGTTGGAGAGGATGTGGAGAAAGGGAAACACTCTTACACTGTTGGTGGGAATGCAAGTTGGTGCAGCCACTTTGGAGAACAGTGAGGAGACTCCTTAAGAAATTAAAAATAGAGCTTCCCTATGACCCTGCAATTGCACTACTGGGTATTTACCCCCAAGATACGGATATAGTGAAAAGAAGGGCCATCTGTACCCCAATGTTTATAGCGGCAATGGCCAAGGTCGCCAAACTGTGGTAAGAACCAAGATGCCCTACAAAGGACAAATGGATAAGGAACATGTGGTCCATATACACTATGAAGTATTATGCCTCCATCAGAAAGGATGAATACCCAACTTTTGTAGCAACAGGGATGGGACTGGGAGAGATTATGCTGAATGAAATAAGTCAAGCAGAGAGAGTCAATTATCATATGGTTTCACTTATTTGTGGAGCGTAACAAATAACATGGAGGACATAGGGAGATGGAGAGGAGAAGGGAGTTGAGGGAAATTGGAAGGGTATGTGAACCATGAGAGACTATGGACTCTGAAAAACAATCTGAGGGTTTTGAAGGGGTGGGGGGTGGGAGGTTGGGGGAACCAGGTGGTGGGTATTATGGAGGGCACATATGGCATGGAGCACTGGGTGTGGTGCATAAACAATGAATTCTGTTATGCTGAAAAGAAATTAAATAAATAAATAAATAAATAATAAATAAATAAATAAATTTTTTAAAAAAGAATAAGGCATAAATAACAATCATTAAAAATAATTATGAAACTCATCAAATTTGCATTGATGCTTCCATAAATCCCATTCCAAACTGCTATTGTCTTTTTAAAAACGTTTATTATGGAAACATTGGTGACATACAATGCTGTATTAGTTTCAGGGGTGCAGTGTAGTGATTCAGCAAGTTTTTACTGCATTCAGTTCTGTTTTTGTCTTAAGACAGAGTATTAGATGAAAAGGTGCACTATTGTGTTTTTTACTTAAACACACGTGTGGCTGGGGCAGGGATATTGAGATGATGAAATGACCCATCGTCTGTGCATAGGGTAGAAAAATAATCTAGTTGCATGGAAAACACCTGTAAAGCAAAAAAAAAAAAAAAAAAAAAAAAAAAAAACACAAAGATTTTGGTATTAAATTCTGACATGAATGTTAGAAGCCCTCATTCTTACATAGTTAATTCATTACTTAAATCTGACAAAACCAGTAAGAACCAATCAATGACTTCAATGCTGTCAACTGGCAGCATTCTTATTTCTTGCTCTAAAAGTCCCCAAAATACAGCAGCAGAATCATGTTCCTCTTCCAAAAAGAGATTAAAAAAGGCAAGGTTGTGCATATTCTAGACTATCCAGAAGATCACACATTAGAAACAGAAACTTCCTAGCATCAGAGTGAGATGGTGGCTTCATATCTACTCTGACCAAAGAGTTTTTAGAAGAAACTTCTCTTAAATTTCCTTTCCAATTCTCTTAAATACAAATAAACAAATGATTTCAAAAAGAAATGGGCCACAGAAATCTCCAGCTCTGCTGGACCAGAGGTGTAATTTCTAAGAATCAAAAGTTAAATGAGAACAGAGTTACAATAACTTGATCATGCACAGGGAAATGAAACAATTTCCATTCCCCCCCCCCCCCGCCCTTACAGGCTTAGTAGGGAAGAACATTCCCATCACACAGAGATTCTTTTCCAAGGTGTCTGGAATCATCTAGATCCTTTCCCTCCCACTACACTTCCATTTATTCAATTGCTTCCCGTTAGGCAAAAATGGCTTTTGGATAGCGCTTTCCATGTGGACCATGAAGCTGGCAGAGCAAGGTGCTGAGTTTGGATGGACCACTGGAGCCATGGCTTCTGGAACTTGTACCTTGTTAGCTCATCATTTCTAGCAAAGGTGTTTTTCATACTGTCCAAAAATAAATTCTCCACCCAGTTAAGATGACTGGGCTTCAGGGACTGGAAAGTGAAGCTCAATGAAGCAAATCCATAGCAGGGGGATGTAGGGGGATGACTGATAAACGCCACAGAGTTGCCTCTAAGCAGTGAAAACATATTAATAAAAAAATTTAGGGACCTTAAGATAAAGACAAACAGAATAGTATACAAACATTCTACTCTGGTTAGTGAATTTGTTTTTCACAGGGATGTGGCAGAGAGGTTCTGAAATTAGTCTTTGTGTGCTCCAAGACTGAAAACCTAAGTAAATATTTTTTAGGTAATGACAGCCAGGATTCCCATTACCAGAGTAATAAGTTACACATGAAGAAAAGGAAATGTTAGAATGAACTCCAGCATGTTGAGCTGGAATCAAAGGCATGAACTAATGAACACACAGACCCATGGATAGATACTGAAGCAGGTGAAGATGTGTACATGTTCATTTTTTTATTTGTCCATATTTTTTATTTATTATCTGTCCATGAAGAAGTCCTAATGGGATTAAAGTAGCAATGAACACAGTTAGCACATATAACTTGATCCTTAAATATCATCTTTAGGTGATAGCTAGAGCTCTTCAGAGGGATATCTATCCCAAGGCTGTGGTGAGGAAGATATAAGATGAGCCTGGAACATTGTGTGGCACCAAAAAGTCAGGAGGGGCCCCCCAAATGGTGGGGACATGTCAAAGAACACAATAGCCAACTTCAAAAAATTCCCAAATCTCAAAGCTGGCACAATTTCAACAATAACCTAAATCTAATCACTTCAATAATTACATTAAATAGAAATGGCCTAAAATAGCATAAATTAAAAGAAACCGACAGACTGAACTTTATTAAAAAATAATTACATGTCATCTATAAGGAATCTACCACAAATATAATTATATGGGTAAATTAAAGGTAAATGGGTAGTAAAACAACTTACCAAGCAAATACTGATTGAAAAACCTAAAGTGGGTATAGCAATAACAGAAAAAGTAGACTTCAGAGGAAGCAAAATTATTAGGAATATAGACAGACCTTTCATTGCTATAAAAAAGTCAATTAATCAAAAATAAATAATAATCCTAAATGTGTATGCATCCAAAAGCAAAGTTCCAGGATAATGACACAAAAAATAAAGAAACCCCGACAAATTCACAACCATACTTTGAGATGACAGGGGTCCTCTTGCACTGATGGATCAAACAAGTAGACAGAAAATTACCAAGGAAATCAAGGACCTGCCACCAACACTGAAAACCTTACCTTGTGACGTTACAGACTCCACATTCAACAAGCAAAATGCATACTATTGTCCAAGTGTACATAGATGCTCACCAAGATAAACCATATTCTGGGTCACAAAGCCAAACTGAAGGAACTTAAATCAGGAAAAGGCATTCCCCTGCCATACATAGCCATAAATCAATAACGGAAAAATGCTTTGAAAATGCACAAACATTAGGAAATTTAGCATCACACTTTTACAACCAAGGTTATGGAGGAAGTCTCAAGGGAAACTTGAAAGTATTTTGAAATAAATTTAAAGGAAAGTGCAATATAGCAAAATTTGTAGGATGCAGCTATTTGATAGCTTAGGACAGAAAACATTTGTGTTAGAAAAGAAGCATCCTAAATCAAGTATCTATGCTTCCACTTTAAGAAATAAGAAAAAGAAAAGCAAATTACACTCCAAGCTAGCAGGGGGGAAACATTAAAAAGCAGAAACAATTGAAATTAAAAATAACAGAGAAAAAAAAAACACTGATAACAAAACTGGTTCTCTGAAAGACTGAGTAAATCGATAAACCTCTTGAGAGACTGCTCCAGGTAAGAGAGAGAAGACATGCATTACCAATATCAGAAAGGAGAGATTGTGTTACTGCTGACCTTATAGCTATTAAAGGCATAATGAGTCACAGGGGAATATGCTTCAAACGAGTCTGTCCATGAATCTGACATCACAGAAAGTAGACCAATGCCTTGTAAGGTTTCAAAAATTCACCCTGATTAGTTCTCTGTCTGTTAAAGAAGTTGGTTGCAGAGTTAAAAACCTCCCAGTGAAGAACATCCCAGACCAAGACAGTTTCCACAATGAATTCTACCAGATACTTGAGGATGAAATAATGTCAACTCTAATACAATCCCTTTGGGAAACAGAGGAGAACACTCCTCAGTCCGTTCCATGTGGCAATCACTACTCTGATCCCAAAAGGAATCAAAGACTGTCAGCAAAGAAAATCATACACCAATATTTCTTATGAACATAAGCAAAAGCATCTTCAGCAAAACAGTGGCAAATCAGATGCAGCAACAGGTAAATGGGACAATGCATGGGCACCTGGGTGGTTCAGTCGTTGAGTGTCTGCCTTCAGCTCGGGTCATGATCCCAGGGTCCTGGGATCGAGATCCGCATTGGGCTCCCTGCTCAACAGGAAGCTGCTTCTCCCTGTCCCACTGCTTGTGTTCCCTCTCACTGTGTGTGTGTGTGTCAAATAAATAAATAAAATCTTTTTTTTTAAATGGGACAATGTTACTCTGCATGTACATTAAAGACCGCTAGCCAGCACACCTTACACAGGTGAAATTCATGGGGTGTAAGCTATAGCTCAAAAAGCTGGTTTTTAAAAACACTGTGTCTTCCCAAAATCCAGGGCATAAACATTTATGCCAGTTTTATCTAAAACTGACAATAATTAGAAACAACCCAGATGTTTTCAAATGGTAAGTGGCTGAGGGGAGTTTGTTACATCGATGCAAGGAAGCTATCTGCATCAGACAGAGGGGATGCTCGGAGAACAGAACAGCAAACCTTCAATTCCTTCTGCTGCGTGAAAGAAGCCCCAAACAAAAGGTAGGTGTCGTAAGTTTCCATTTATAGGACATTCTTGAGGATGCTATGTGAGAAGTAAAACTATAAGTGAAATAAGTCAGTCAGAGAAAGACAAATACCTTAGGATCTCACTCCCGTGTGGAATGTAAGCAAACAAACAAACAAGCCAGCAAAAACAGACTCTCAGATGCAGGGAAGAAACCGGCAGCTGCTGGGGGAGGGAGGGGAATGGATGCTAAAGGGGACTGAGAGGTACAAATTTCGGGTAAGTCACTGCATGGGAAATGTAGAAGAAAAGAAAAGGTGCCACTCTAGAGATAGAGAACAGCCAGTTGTGTGGTGGGTGTTGCTGAGAAAGGGCTCGGGAGAGAGCGCGAAGCGAGCAGCTCTGAGGGAATTTGGAGGGTGCTAGGAGCTGTCCAGGGCTGCCAGGAGCGGTGCATGCAGGACTCCACTCCCCTGTCAGACCTCCTAGACCTGCACAGGAGGTATGAATTTTACTGCCTGTAAATGAAAACTAAGAAAAATATATTACAATCTATTACATGCAGCCCAAGTCAGACACATAGTCTCAGAAACTGTGTCAATAGACATCAAAGACTAAACATAAATGAATTAAGCCTCAAGTCGAGGTGTTAGCAGGACGTTAAAATATATGGAAGGAAGCTGGATAAGAGCATGAACTAGGAGAGTAGAACCAATGGAAAAACCCAGTTCCCTGCCATTTCAGAACCAGTGGTGAGCCCCGAGCTGGTCCTGAGCAGGGGGCAGAGGGGATGAGAACATAAACACAAAGTTAAAAATGACAAAACTCATCCCTAAAACAGAGGACATTTGTCTGAAATAAGAAAAGACTGTTGGTGTACTCAAGCGTATTTTAAAAATTAGAAAAGTGAGATAATTTCCCAATAAGACCAAGGAGAGCAATTTCCAGGGGAGAAGTCAAGAAAACTTCAACCCCTGAAACACCGCCAATGGAAATCATTGTGGAGGAGAGAGATGAGACCTCACACATGCCCCCTCGGGGTGTGGTGGTTGCAAACAGCAGCCACAGGTCCCTGCATCTCCCTGTGGTGGGTCTGCACTGAACAGCACCGCTTCCTTTGGCTTTTCTGAACACTTGAATACATAGTATTAAAAAAAAAAAAAAGACTGAAGAGAGGAGAGGAAAGGAAACATGCTAGAGTGGACTGAGGGGCAGAACGGCGGGTTTGGGGAGATGATGTGGGAAGTTTGCACACGTGCTCAGTGCCGGAGACAATAAACCCATTACCGATGTTCGCCAGTGAGAAGACGCTGTGCGCTAAATAGGAAGATTTCCTAAATTTTTAGGGGAATTTTAAAGTATTTTATGGCATAACGTCATTATGTCTCCAAATTACCTTAAAAGAACTCAACACCAGGGCACCTGGGTGCCTCGGTTGGTTATGCCTGGGGCTCTTGACTTGACTCAACTCATGATCTGAGTCCTGAGAAGCAGGGTTCCCCACCCTCCCACCCCTTCACCCTCCCACCCCCCCCCCGCTCCGCCCACCCCAGAGGGGCCACACACTCCGCAGGGGGTCAGCTTGAGATGCTCGCTCTCCCTCTCCCTCTGCCCCTGCCTCGGCTCACGCTCCCTCTCTCTCGTTCTCTGAAATCAGTCAATCCATCTTTAAAAATTTTTAAGAACAAAAGATTTCAGCACAAATGTGAAACAATAAAGATGTGAAAATAAAGATATGTATTTGTATTTCTTCGAGTTACATAAATATATCCTGGAAGTATATACTGGAAAGCATGCTGACGACCCATGGTAGATTTGGTTTTATTTTATTTTATTTTATTTTATTTTATTTTATTATTTTATTTTATTTTATTCTTTGTGAGGGACTGAAGGGATAGAGAAACAAAACATGAAAGGAAATACCTAGATATAAACTTTTTACTCTATTTTTATTCAATCAAGTACACATTTTCACTATCAAAAGATTCTCCTCTCTTCAATAGATGAAGAATCGGAAAATAAAATAAATCTTCAGGGTGCCTGAATGATGATGACATTATAAGGGTAAATGAAATAATATATTTCTAATTTTGTTTCTTATAGAAACACGTGTATTCTGTTTAGGGATCCACAAGGTATTTATAAAAATTGATTATGCATCAGACCACATATAAAACCTCACTGAATTTCAAGAGGCAGGAGCTGTGCAGGCCAAGTGCTCTGACCACAGTGAAATAAGATGAAGCTGTGTTCAAAGAGAGATTTATATCCGTAAAAGCTTTTATTATTAAACAAGGAGAAATGAAAATAAATGAGAGCATTCAGTCCAGGAAGTTAATATAAGGAAAACAAAGCCAGAGGAAGGAAGTAATTTTTAAAGAAGAAAATTGATGGCAGAAATAGAATAAAACCAAATTTGATATACACATCCAACAGCGCATACGTTGAGGAAAAAAACTAATTAAAATGTCAAACATCTGGCAATCTCTTAAAGAAAAATGAGACAATGTATACTTACAAAGTAAGGAATGAGAAGATAGCTGGGCGGAGAATTAAATTAACAATACAGTTACCCCTGTCGTAATAAAGTGGTTAATTTATGATAACAAATACGAAACTCTTGCAGAAACGGGTGATTATTTTAGGGAATGGTAACTTTCCAAAACCTGTGGAAGACTAAGTGCGCCATCGAAATGCATAACGATCACGAAAAAACACCGAAGGGTTATCAAAGCATCACTCCCAGGAAAGGTGCTGAGCCCAGACTTCTGGGGGCTACGTTCTCCCCGGCCGTCAAGGAACAGATCAGTGCCGCGCTGCTGCTCTGTGCTGCGGCGAGGGGTCACGGGAAGCTTCCCAGCTCGCTGCCCAGAGCTGGCACAGCTCTGCTCCCAGCGCCTCACAGAAAGGCACGAAACAGAACCGGCTCTGCGTGGGCTTCCTCATCCTCGAGACAAAATACCAGCAGTTCCCAGCACATCCGTCGTTACGACACAGTAGCTCGTGGTCAGGAAAAATTATTCAAGGGGCACGAGGGTATTTGTATAACGTGTCGTGTTACCAGCTGAAATAACCACGCGATTGTCTAAGGAGAGGTCCCCAGATGTAAACAAATACATAGTATCCATTTTGGGGTTAAAGGAAAAGAAAAAAAGAAAGGGAAACCTTTAGGAAAGCAAGACCAGCAAGCTACTTTTCTGATGTGTGTGTTCATTTAGGCTTTCTCGAATCTTAGCCAACAAAGCGCTCCCATTGGGACAGTCAGGAAGCTCATTTAGAATAGATTCTTTGCTGTTGAAGGGCCGTCTGTCGCCACAATAATGCTGTGTGCCAATCCCACCCCAAAACTGAGTGGCTTTCAGTCGTCAGCCTTTGTGTGGCTGCTGAAGGTCTGTGCCTGGGGTGTTCAGGGGAGCTGTTTCCTCTGACCTTGACGGGGCTCCCGGGTCCAGCGCTCGGCTGTCTGTGGCTAGTGGATTTGAGGCTCCGCTACTCACCCCCCTTCATGGGGCCGGCAGAGATGCCGGGACCAAGAACGGCCACAAAAGCCCCATTTGGGGCTCTGCTGGTGTTATACTTTCTAACACCCCATTGCTCAAAGCAAACCCAGTGTGAGCAGGCGGGCAAGCACCCCTCCCCCGCAGGGAAGCCCACTCCCAGTTCCAACGGGAAGGGTGCAGAGAAAGGAGGAAGAATCCCACATCTCTGCTTTCCAGATTTCCTACAATTATCACGTCATGTTCAAATCTTTCTTACTAAAAAGAATAAAAATCATGAGTTTGAGATCCCCTAAACATGCGCCGTAGGAGGAGACCCCAGCACGAGCCCTGCTTGGCAGGGGGTGGGGGGGAATCTGAGGGTGAAGATGGGTTTCTCTGTTGGTAAAAGGGGGAAAAGACTCGAAAGAAAGATATCCTCAGAGTCACAGGCTTTGGGACAACAGAGTGGGGGTCGGGAGTCAACTGTTAACTAGAATAACATTTTTTAAACTGTAATTTTCAATTCATTATTGGATCAAGATCCCAAATAGTGGGCCATGAA
This sequence comes from Lutra lutra, assembly GCF_902655055.1. Taxonomy (NCBI): domain Eukaryota; kingdom Metazoa; phylum Chordata; class Mammalia; order Carnivora; family Mustelidae; genus Lutra; species Lutra lutra. Next base: position 198,470,057 of record NC_062280.1, read on the forward strand.
CGCTTTTTTAATGAAGAAGAATCACGTAGAAGGCATCTGGTTCATTGCCGAGCGGATGGAGATGCCGTGTGGAGTCTGAGCAGGGTGGATGGCAGAGTGAGGACTTTCTTCTCCGAAAGGCGGCCTGTCCATGAGCCTTCAAGTCCACTCTGGAAGGGCAGCTACGGAGGACAGGGTCCGGCCGTGGAACGTGGAAGCATGGCCGTGTGTCCCAAGCCGAGTCTGGGGGATGACGGAGAGCTTTCTTCTAATTCCTTCATTGCCCCCGTTTGGACCATGATCGTATGATCACCCTAGAGGTTGTCAGCTGGATTCAGACAACGTCAGGAGGACCTCGGTGCCCACAGACAAGGAGCAGACCCCCCAAAGGTTTCCAAAGGACCCCCAAGCAGGCCACCTTGCGGGGATCTGAAGCCCGTGCCGTAATGGTCAGGCCCATCGGTCCCCTTGGCCGGGGTCTGGTCCCCAGTGATTGACTCAAACACCAAACTAGCTACTGCTGGGCGGGGGTCTCACACCGACCATCTTTAAGGACTGGACGGAAAGCGGATCACGTGGGCGGACCTCATCTACGAGCCGCGTGAACTCGCACAGTGTTTGCTTTAAGAGCAAACCTGGAGGTTTCCCGGAGGAAGGTTCTGCCTCCAGACTTCAGCCCCAGCCCTTGCCCGAGCTGGCAGCCTGCTCCTGGCCCCCAACAGCCCGCCAGCCCTCGCAATCAAGGGACCCCTTCCTTGAAATAAATCCATACCCAGATCTATCTGTCTGTGTCTGTCTGTCCGTATGCCTATGCCTCTGCATATCTATACCTGTCTGTAAACCGATATTCCTCGACTGACGTATCTGCATCTGTCTGTCCATGTACCTGTATTGTCTACGTCCCCATCTGTCTCCTGTTGATTTTGTTTCTCTGGAGACCCTGGCAGATATGATGGCAGCAAACCCAGGCACCAACTATGAGAACATCCGATCGTGCTGGGATCTATGTGGAAACATGGCCCCACTCTGGCCGTGTGAAAGGCTAGAGAGACGGGACTAGTTGAGGGTCGTGGGCACAGGGCTACGGACAAGGTCTTGGATGGGAGAGATGCATCAGTGGCCAAGATTCATGGTACTACTTACCTCTGCCAGGGTTGAGGGGACTCACCAGATACTGCTCAGTTTCGTGAAATGCAAAGTTCGTGGTTTCATATGGTTTGTCCTCTGCCATTTTCTTATACTACAGTCACAATGTTGAAAACCCTAGGTGTGCTACATGTGGGAAGTCAGCAGGGATGGGTATCTCTTCTGGCTTCTCCAAGGAAACAGGAGGGGGGATGATAGATTAGATAGATAGATGGATGATATGCGGATGGATAGATAATTGATGGATAGATAGATAATAGATAAATGACATATGGATCGATCAATCAATCGATCTACATCAGGACGTCTATTAAGTATCTGTGTATCCATCTCCTGACCTAGCTAGAGAGGTGGCAGGATTCCTTCCCAGGGAAACCTCTGAGTCTGCTCTTCAGGACCTCAGCTGATTGCACGAGGCCCACCCACATCCCTGAGGGTGATCTGCTTTACCTAAAGTCGACTCATTCTAGGTGTGAACCCCATCTATGACATACCCTCACAGCAACGTCTAAACCGCGGTTTGCCAGAGCATGACCACAGTCAACCACGTGTGTGTCACACAGCTTTGGATCTGGGCAGACTCGGAGGGAATGTCTCCTAGCTTTCTAACAGGGCCGAGGGGCCACAGTTACAAGCCTCCATCATCATAATTATCTTTAAAATGAGAAGAGTGAAAATACTCAGAACAGTTATGGGAAGAATTGCCTGTGTACTGAGTGGGTGGCACTTGTGTTACTCCCCACCGACCCCACTGGGACTGGCGAAGCAGTGGCCAGACCAGGGGTCCCGGGAAGATGCCGAGGGCCTGGGCACAGCTGCTGGAGGAGACTGTCCTCTCTGGCCCGAGGAGGCAGTGACACAAACCCGATCTAGAAGATGGGGCTCCTGCTGCGATGTACCCCTGGGACCTGTCCCACTTGGTCACAATTCCACAGGCTCTGAAACAAGTGCCTGATACCATCAGAGGCCACCCGCTCCACCAGCGAGAGAAGTGTGCACCCGGCTGGGTCAGCTCAGGCCGCGCTCTGTCCCGCCTGCCCCATCCCGTCACCGCACACAGCCTCCTGTTGTTCCCTCGGGTGCCCTGCAGGACAGACTCCCGTTCAAACCCTAGCTCCCTTCTAGGAACCCCCGGTCAACTGAGATGCAGTGTTTTCCTGGGAAAGTGGGTCTAGGGCCCAGATCCAGTTACCGAGGCTGGTGAGAAGGAAGACCAGCAGAAGTCAAACGGCAGTAAAATAATAAAACTCCCACCGGCCCACTCTGCTGACGAGCGTCAGAACGCAGGCCCCGCTAAGGTCCTTGGGTGACACCGCTCCGCACACCCTGGGAGGGGACAATGTGTTACCGAAGTCGGAACTGACCCCAAGTGTGAGGACTGCACCCGTCCGAGCACACACACATCGGCATCGCCCTCATGGCAGTGCTCTCACAGGGCCACAAGCTCCCACCTGCCTACACCTGCAAGGCCACTGCTCCCATCCCCGGAGGGGACCCCACACGCTCGTCCCTCCACAGCCACGTTCAAAGGCTTCTCTTGGCTTCTGGCTTTCTGGACCTTTTGTGTGATTCCGGAGTCACTCAGAGCCCCTAACAGTGCCATCCATCAGCCCCTGAAGGGGACAGCCCTAGAATCCTGGAGCACTGGGTCTGCCCTGACACTCCTCTCTCCTCTGGTCAGTGGAGCACAATTCTTGAAAAACCCTTTTTTTTTTTTCTCAGAGATTTGAAACAGGATGTTATTACGGCTTGTTCTATTACATTAGAACACTTTTATTAAAACCAGTTTTCTTGGGCCTTTTAAATAGGGGAGGCGTGGAGGATCCTGGCCAACCCCAGAACACTTGTGTAATCCCTAACAGAAACACACGCGCCTCCGGGACAGGAAACGTGCCGTGCCATCTTTCAAATTCTATCTTCTTGTGCTCGCTTCGGCAGCACATATACTAAAATTGGAACGATACAGAGAAGATTAGCATGGCCCCTGCGCAAGGATGACACTCAAATTCTATCTTCTTTCTGTATCTTGCTCTCTTGGCTTCAAGAGAAAATAGGCTTCTAAGCAAAGTGATAGTTGTCATCACACCCGCGGAACTCATGCCACAAAGGCGAGGGTTGACTTAACCAAGTAATTTCCCTCCTTCCGCTCTGGGTCCTCATTTGCTTTATTAAGTCCTACGTCTGCAAGTTAGACGGTCAGTGCGGGCGAACTCTAGCTCACCCGTGAATCAGGGTTTCGGACCGTATCACGGGCTCTAATGAGCCCGAACGGGGCCGGTGAGCGAGCTGGGTGTGCCCGTCTCACCGGGGTTTTGCTAAACTCACTCCTTAGTTTGTCAGCGTTTGTCCCTTGTGTGGTGCTCACAGCCTGGAGAGAGCTAAGCTAGCGTGTGGGGCCAGTTTTGCACCAGCAATGCTGAGTGAGGAGCAGCTATCGGAAACTCAATGAAATACAGAATAAACGCTTAGTTAGCCCGGGGGCCCATGAGGTTCTGCGGATCTGGGCTTGCTCGGGCAGCTCTGAGGCCGGCGTTTTCACGGGCCCCGTGCATCTGTCCAGAGAGTTCCTCCGGCCCACCCCCACATGTCTGGGGCTCGGCTGGGTGTTGGCCTCAACGGACAGTGACGGTGACTCCTCTCGCTCCTCTAGGCGGCCAGCTCAGACCCATTCTTGTGGCCACAGCACGGACCCAGGATGAGGGGAGCCCCCCTGCCACGTTTGTCATGTTTGCTGACGTCCCAGGCCAAGTTGCTGACAGGGAGGGGTGTTTGGCAAGGTGGGCTGGAGACTGAGGGTCATTCCTGCCACCTACCACAGTCGTGCATGAAGGCGTCACTAGAGAACAAAGTGCTGGGCGGGTTCACTGCCATGAGAGGTACTCTTCTGACAGGAGTATCAGGGAGGGCTTCCTGGTGGAGGCCACAGAGTCCAACACACACTGTAACGTCAGAGATGCCAGCCCGGAAACTGCTTGACTCAGAAATATTCAACGGCAGGACCCTCAAAGCCATATTTAAGCAGCTGTATTTAAGAACCCCTAGCCCTAATGGGTCAGTGCCCCGCAGGCCACGCATGGATCCGCACACGTCCCCCCCCCCGCGCAGCAGGCTCCCCACTGTCCTCTAGTCCCTTGGTCACCTTCTAGGTTGGTGAAGAAAAATTTAGACACTTGGGCAATGTACCGGCTGCTACAAAGTCCTGGCCACTGCCGACAACTTCGGATGGCATCCCCCATCCCTGTTCCTGTGCCCTCCCTCCCTCTCCCCTTCCCCCTTCCTCCCTCCCATCTACCCTCCCTCCCACCTTACACCCCCTCCTTCCTTTTCACTCTCAGCAGCTCAGACCCTTCTTGAGAGTCTCCTGTGTCCCCAGAGATAGCCCTTCATCAATTATTCCATCTCTCTCTTCCTCCACCAATTTCTCCTTCTTTTCTCCCTTCCCTCCCCCCAGCCTGTGGACGGCTTCTCATCCCAAAACACGAAATAGACTAAAACAGAAAAGAAAGTCCCCGCATCTGGTCTCTCCCTCTGCGCTTCCTTCCTTCCTCCAGCAGCCAAGCGCACCAACCCGTCGTCCGCCTTCTCTTTCCACTCAGTCGTCTCCCGTCCGCTCCGCAACCCTGTCACCTGGTGCGTGTCACCGAAACCTCTGCTGCAAAGGCCACCAAAGACCTCATGATTCCCCGATCCAAGGGATGGCTTTTCCGTTCTTATCTGTCTGGTCACGTTTGCTGCCTTTACTCCTGGGTCCTTGAACTTTCCGTCTGCTTGAAAACCCGGGCTCCCTGCCATTCACTTCTGCCTGGCTGTTCTTTGCCAGGACCCCTTTTGGGGTCCTTCTCTGCTGACCCACTCACCTGCGGCGCCCCCCAGCGTCCGGCTGTGGCTTATGCCTTTCAGGAAAGTTGCAAATACTTACAGGGTTTTACCCTCATTAACACGTGGACGACATTCTCGCTGCTCCTTCTGGTTCCAACCCTCTTTCAGCGGTCATCACGTGCTCCCTTGCGCCGCTGGCTTTCGTGTACACACGGAAGTACGCAGGGTGTCCCAGGCCACATGCCCACCGCTGACCCCCCCACCCCCGTCTCAGCTCTCTATGTCCCCTCCCCCTGTCGCTCATCTCCCTTCTCTCGCTATCCTGGGTCCTCCTTCCTTCTTTTCCTGCAGAGATAGCAGATGCAAATCCCATTTTCCTCTTTCAACCGTCGAGTTTCATTCCAAAGTGGCATGTTTTCTGATTAGAGAAGAAGAAATTTCAGTGATTTTGAAAGGTACGGCTCCACCACTGAGACTTGCCGTACGTCTCTCTCAAGAAATGAATCGATGTGATCATGGGACACTGACCGCCCACATGTCCCGTGTCACGGGTCGTAGTCCATCCGTTCAACAAAACCTACTGTCTGTTGGCTGTAAGCTCACACTGAAAGTGGGACAGAGGAGTAACCAGCGGCAGAACTGAATGCTGGTGACACCAACATCGAACGAAATGGGAAGTTTCCGCTCATATGATCATTTCTGTGCTAATCATTCTGTGGGGGCAGAAGTGTAGGGGGAGTTTTATGATTTCGACGGGCAGCCTCATTGCAAGAGACAGGAAGAACACAGCTCTCCCTTCACACGATCGTGAAGGATTTTAAGGAGGTGCAGTGGACAAACTACAAGGTGACCCCAGCCACACTGCCCTCTGTTCACCCCTCCCCTGAGTGCGGGCAGAACGGGTAATGGGAGGCTAACCATGGAGTGTGGCCAAGGCGATGGGACCTCACTCCTGTGACCCTCTGCGTCTGTCAGGCTCCTCTCGCAGCTGCCGGGAGCTCCCCAGGACAAGAAATGTGAGTGATCTCCAGGAGCCCAGGGTCTCAGGCCCGTAGCTGTGAGGAACTGAATTCTGCCAACAACTGGTGAGCTTGGAAAGACCCCTGAGCCTCTCGTGGAATTACACCCTGGCCAACACTGATTTCAGCCTTGTGACTTGTGAGGCTCTGAGCAGAGACCCAGTTATGCTGTGCCTGGGGTCTGTGTGTGTGAGAGTGTGTGTGTGTGTGTGTGTGTGTGTGTGTCTGGAAACAAAACTCAGGCAAGGTTCTCATGCTGTAGTTTTGAGGCGGAATTCCTTTTTCTCTAGAAGACTCAGTTTTTGCTTTTAAGGCCTTCAACTGATTGGATGAGGCCCACCCACAGGTTGAGTGTAATCTCTTCTACTTAAAGTTAACTAATGGTTAATATTAAGCATCACAACTATAAACAAAGATACATTCCAGATTGGTAGAAGATTTAAAGGCAAAAATTACCAGTCAAAAGATAACTAGAATACAATAATGGAAGAATTTTTTCTATAACTTTTGAGTGGGGAGTTTTATCTAACCAAGAATCAAACCTTAAGAAAACAAGTAATTAATTGAATTAACTACAATTTTTCAGTGTGTATGGAAAACACATACATAATTCCTCCACAAAAAAAACAGCATATGCTGTTAAAATACGAGTCACACTTCCAAAATAAGTATTTGCGAGATTTGTATCACAAAGGGCTAATTTCATAAACATATAAAAAGCTCCCACAAATCAATAAGATCAAGAGCACAGAACAGAAATGGAAAAGAGATATGAACAGAGTTTATAGAAAAGAATGCTTGTTCATAAAATGATAAAAAATACACTCATCCCATGCATAAAAAGGAAAATGCAAATTAAGTGTACATTGAGAAACCACATTTTTTTTTTTGCAAGATTAGCAAACATTTAAAACTGTGACGCGGCAGTGTGCTGAGAGACACAGCTAATCTAGTACACCGCAGGCGGCGATGAGAAGGAAGACATTCCGAAGGAAGGCGGCCCGCCAACGCGGACCGAACTATGGAAGCATACGCCCTCTGACACCTTCCAGAGTTTTCCTACAAATAGCCTCACACGGTGAGACGCCCTTCTGGGGAGTTGTAAGGAAGGACAGGCCGGGGGTCCCACCTCGTCCCTGCAGCTTCCTGGCACCAAGAGGAACATCAATCCGCATCTCCTCCTGCAGGGTGAGCAGTGACAAGCCCTGAGACCCCACAAACACCTCGCATTCTCTCCGCCGCGTGCCTGCAGTGGCCCCGAGCACAAGCACCATCCAGCTTTCCAGACCCGGCTCGCAGGTCCCCTGCCTGCCTCTTCTCTGTCCTCAGCCCAGCTTTTCCGGGTAGAAAATTAATTCAACACTTGAACACTCAAACACTCTGTTGGATGAATAAATGCCGCAGAGAGCATCTCTGATGGCCTGATGGCATGGGGGCCCCGGCAGCTCGCCTCCCTCCTGCAGACCCTTCACCAAATCCACTCTGAGTGCAGAGTGCGGCACTGCACGGGAAAGGGACACCTGCTTAAGACGAGCAGAGGCCCCTGAAGCAACGGCTTCAGCCCTTTCCTGGTCCCGGTGCTGCCCCGCCCAGCGGCCCCAGCCCAAGAAGCTCTCATTCTGCACATTCTGCACCGCTGTCCACCGCTCCCCGCAGCAAGCGCTGACAAGGTGAGCGTCGTGCTCCCCGGGGCGGGCGGAGGGCTCCAGCTCAGCCTGATGTGGGGGCCCCCGAGCGTATATGCATTGTTCCTTGTGTCAGAGTCACATTTGTGCACAAGCAACAAACTACTTTTTTAATGTCTAAGATGGTGAGTAAACCCTGATCAACGCAGAGAAGGACCGTGTATCGATATGTTACACTCAGTGTCATTCAACATCTGTGCCTCCAATGCTTCCAAAGAGTCCCCAAGCCGACATCCCGCAGATGGGAACAGCCCGTATTATTGACTTTAATTCCACGTCTGAAACCCCACTGAGGTCTCCAGGACGGAAGCTCAGAATAAGACACTTCCGGCACGAGACCTCATTGGGGCAGCTGTCTTAGGAGTCAAGGACACCTGTGCACGTGGTTTTGATAACGAGGGACTTGGGTCAAGCTGGGAGAAGCATAGGTGCCTGCGAAGAGTATAAAACACTTCCTGAGGTGAAAAACGGCTCGGGCCCCCTTGCCGTGGTGCATGCCTTCCCAGAAGCCGCACCTCGCGGGAGTGGTGACAGGTCACCGGCCATCTTCCCAGCTTCAGCCACCCTCCGCGCCCTCCACGCTGACCCTAAGAGACGGAAAATCTCCATCCTTCACATTCACGATCCACAGCTCATGGTTCAAAAGTTCCTGGAGGATATCTATGGAGGGAAATCTGGAGGGTCGTGACCCGATTGGCCCAACGGCCGCAGCGCTGAGGAGCGGGAGGCCACCCACACCCCACCACCCCCGGGGTCACACTCATTAGGGGGCTAAGGGGGAGAAAAGACAATAATTATGAGATAAGACCTGAACTATTGACAGAAATGAGGTTGGCTTTCTCTCCCCAACTTTAAAGAAATGCACGTTTTGGAGTAAAATACCCTGACAGCCACCTTCACACTGATGTTTTCGGAAATGGTACGGTTTCTGTCTGGTTACCTATGCCCTGCCTCAAGTCCTGGAAGGCCAGGCCCTGTGGCCGGGAGAGCAGAGGCCCTTATCTGGATCATTCTGAAGAAAATTCAAACCCTCCTTTGCTGCAAATTGCCCAAATCATGCAGAAGCAAGGCCTTGTCTGAAGCCTCCAGGAAAATGACCCAAATTTCCCGCCACCACTAGCCAGCACAGACCTGGTGAGAAGGGCCCCAAGCACTGGCTTTTCGTCCTGGGTTAAAAATAGAACAAATGGGCACAACAGATCTGGCTGTCTGGGAACGAGGGGAGGTGCCGCCGTGTCTGCGGCTGGGGACGTCGCACTCTTCCTCCGACTCCATCATCTCTGCGTGGGACACGCACGCACTCACCGTCTTGACGCGCATCGCAATGCTTTCTCCTTGGTTTACGCCACCGCCTGGCCCAGGGTGGTCCTTCCGAAGCCTCACCCGCGTGGGCCCGTGGGGACCTTCCTCTGCAAGCCCATCTTTCGGCACCGACCAAGCTCCCTGGGCCCCGGAGGCACGACCTCCAATCAGGGCTACTTCGTTTGTTTGTTTTAATTTTCTCATTCGAGTTGTTTTTCCTTAAAACCAAACAACCTTTGCTATAAATAATACCTTCCATAAAAGGATATTGAAGTCGGTATCACTGACTGCAGCTTAAAATACGGACAACAGAGACACGCCGTATGGATTCAGACGGAAATAGGAAGAGGTGTCAGGCTGCAGATCGATTCTGTAACGCGGCTCCCGGGCCTCTGCAACCAGAAAGAAGCGGCACCACCGGGATGTCACACGCAACAGCTTTGTCACACAGATCCCATCAGTCTGACGTGCCCTTTGTCTACACTGCGTGCTAAGTGGGTTATTCCTGGGACATATGACGCAGCTTGGGGCCATCACATTGGCCTGGGGATGCACAGGGGATCCTGACAGCTGCAGAAGTTCTCCTTTATTGTGGTATCCCAAACTCAGTGGGGGCTGCCCTCAGTGGGGAAAGCTACACGTAGGAGGCAGTCCCGGGACGGGGAGCTACTGGGAGACTCTGGGACCAGCAGTGGCTGCCTGCCACCCGGCTCCTCACAGAGGGCCATAGAAGGGAAAGGAAATGTGCAGAAGCAGAACATGAGCTGTTGTGTCTGCGTGACTTAAAGACCAGAGGCCACAAGGTGCTGTTGTTGAAGGCAGCGAGGTCACACTGGCCTTCATGGGTATTCTGAAAGCGTGGAGGAGACGCTGGGGTTTGCTGCATTGCACCTTGGAGCACAAAACATGTCGCACATGTAAATAAAGAAACACATTGCACTTGTGATTTCGCTTCCTTCTGCACTGGATTTGGGATCCAGCTCATGGCGCGCAGCAAGGAAGCAGTGGGAAGAGCTGGGCAGGAGCAAAGCCCGAGCCCACGCGGAGGTCTGGAGCATGGCGTTCCTCGAAAGGAAGACTTTCGGACATAAGGCATTTTAAGAATCCCTTACACTCTTCTCTAGGTATTCTCTCCCCGCAAGAGCTAATGCAGATAGCAGCAAAGCATCCGAGTACCTCTTGCCCACACCCTGCTGAGGCTGGTGCTCCGGAAAGCCATTTCACCCGCTTCCCGGAAATTTGAGAAACCATCACCTCGTAACTCTGAGGGCTTTGTGCTGGCCTTGCTGACATGCCTGACATCTCAAATCACAGGACTAGAAAATTCTAAAAGCCACTCAGCAATGGTGTCAGGCAGCTAAGGAAATGCATGTCCCATGCATGTCATTCTTTATTTGATCAGAGACAAAAGCTTCCAGTTTTGAAGTGAGACCACATTAAAACGTTTGCCTCGTGGGACGCGCGGAAGACAACAGAGTCTCGCAGAGATCAAGGGGGAAGACGTAGCCAGTCAAGTGGGGAAAACACTTTGTTTGGGGAGTGGGGGGAGGGGAAATCAGGAAGGCGGCAAATGTACTGTGTCACCTCCAGAGCGGGGAAGTTGTGTGTGACCCCCGGTCTCAGTGCTGATGGGGCCTGGGGTCGTCTGGGTCAAGTCCCGTATTTCCACACAGGGATGAGGCATCCAAAAAGCTAACAGAAGAGGCCGTGCACTTGAAAACCACGTGCACGGAGGAGAAAACCCAGAAAACGATCGTTCCTGCGTGACTTGCTCTGAAACACACTTTTCCTGCTTGTTCTGCAACCTGTGAGACCCCCTTTTTATAACCTTTGACTTGAAATCATTTGGGATACTTGGAAAATTAATTGAGGATATCCAAAATAACTGTGAACGTATTACTACAGCATTAACCTGCACGGTGCGTGGGCGTAAAGTTCCTATCTGTGTTCCTCAATAAAGTAATCGAGAGGAATGGCTTTCCCTGGTACATGATTTTAAAATCAATATGCATTAAAACTACAAAATAAATAAACCTACATCTGCTTGTGCAATGTAGATACTCAAAATGCAATCCTTTTGGGACGCCTGGGTGGCTCAGTTGGTTGGACAACTGCCTTCGGCTCAGGTCATGATCCTGGAGTCCCGGGATCGAGTCCGGCATCGGACTCCCGGCCCCACGGGGAGTCTGCTTCTCTCTCTGACCTTCTCCTCACTCATGCTCTCTCTCACTGTCTCTCTCTCAAATAAATAAATAAAATCTTTAAAAAAAAATGCAATCCTTTTTTTTCAGATTACAAAATGCTAAATTTCCAAGATAATCACTTATGTTTTTAGTTACGTTAAGGGGAAAGAATGAACAGGAGAGGCTCCGTGAACACATAAAGCCGTGCGAGACGGTTTCTCAACTCGAACTGAAACATGGGGTCAGAAAAATTGTTGTCCTGGGTCAGCCCCGAGCACTGCGGGGTACTTAGCCACTCCCCGGACTCGGCCTACGAGGCACAGAACAGCCTTCCACCCAGTGTGACAACCCGAAATAGAAATGTGTCCAGACAGCTTGGAAGTGTCCCTTGGAAGGGAGGGGTGAAGTCACCCTGGGTTGAGAGCCACTGCCGTACAGGAAGGGATATTTAGAAATCGGTGTGTTTAAGCAGGAATCAGAGAGGCAGTTCTCAAGGAAACAGCTTCAGCTCTAAGACCTTGTTTCATGGGAGGATGTGGAGTGTGGCACTGTAAGCCCAGGGGCACCTGGGGGGCTCAGTCGGCTGAGCATCCGACTCTCGGTTTTGGTTCAGGGCACGATCTCAGGGTCCTGGCATCAAGACCTACGTCGGACTCCTTGCTCAGTGGGGCGTCTCCTTCCGAGTCTCTCACGCTTCCTCTGCCCCTCCCCCTGCTCACACGTGTGTGCACACACACTCTCTCTCTCTCGCTAGAATAAGCAAATCTTCCAAAAATAAATTAATTAAATAAAATTTAATTAAATAAATTTAATTAATTAATTAAATCACTACCTAAATTAATTAATTAATTAATAATTAATTAATAAGATAATTATTTAAATAAATTAAATAATAACAAATTGGTTTATAAAATAAATTAATTAATTAATTAAAATTGTAAGCACAATCAGTCTGTGAGAGAATGGTGTCACCATGATTGTGTTTTGGAGGGAATTTACACTAATCATGACCGACCATCTGACACTGTGCCCCAGCAGGGTCACTGAATCCTACCGACGGCCCTTGAAGGAAGATGGTATTTTAACCCCCCCACTTCCCAGATGAGGAGCAGCAGCTTCATGGAAGGTGATACAGAACTTCCCACACGTCTAGGGGATGGGGCATGCAGACGCCAGACTCAAGTCCCACGAACCACCCAGTCCGTCTGCCTCGTCCGCCATCGTGGACTGCCTTCCGACGGTGGTCTGGGCCCCTCCCAGCCACGGCAGTCGGGGGCATAAAATGTCTCTGTCTGGACAGCTCTGGATCGTGCTGCCTTGTCAGGTGGTGGCTGTTACTCTGACCAGCAGGGATGACCTATTCTACCTTTTCGTTTCACCACTCACTCGGTGACTCACGCAACAGGCATGTTTAAGCAATGACAGGGGTCCAAGCCATGCAGAGTCGTGTGTAGGTTGACCCCTACAGAGGGTGGCCCCATTGACACTGGTCTCTCTAGAGTGTCCCCAACAATGTCAGCATGGAGGGTGCACCTGTCAAAGGACAGTTAGAAGTGTCCTTTCGTTCTTAATTCTAACAGAAATGAAAAAGAAACATAACATTATTAAAGTTAGAGGCAGTTCCTTGAATTGCCAAGACATCCACAGGACAGTCTCATTAGATACCATCTGGGCAAACAGGCAGCACCCGCCCCCAAGAGCCTGGTGCCCGCACGGAAACCAGAGCATCTGGCTGTTCAGATCCGTAACCGGCTTTTCGAGGAGCCTCACAGCTGATGAGTAAACATTAATACTATAAATGAATATCAGTAAATACTGCACGTGGTGATGAATCATATGACAACAAAAATAACCACAAGGCACAATTTTGGGTCAGACAAATGTTTGAGATCGAAAATAATAAAACAGGCTTTCTATCGGAAACTGTTAGACCAACATTGACATAGAATCTTTCTCTTCTGTCTTTTTTCACTCATATTCTGGGAATTACAGAGGGAAGCAGAGTGAGGAACTAAAAAATGAGAACAGAAAAATTTGACCTCATAATAGAGATCAATCGACGAACGTGACCACAAGGTTGCAGTCACCAAACCCTGACATCAGTCGTTACAGCACAAACATCAAGGGGCATGTTTTCTCTCCACAAGGTGCCTGAGGTGGAAGTACGCCCGTTTCCAATGTGGTCTTTGTCTTCGTGGAATTTGTAGTTTCGTGAGCAAGACAGTCAACCAACAGGTAAGTAAATCTTAGTCTCACAAAATTGTGGGATGTGCTTGGAGGAAACAGGACGGCCACAAACAAGGATGCCTCCCGAGAAGCTGGATTAATCCCGGAAACCCAGGGAGCACCCAGCCGGGCACGGGAGGAGGGAGACCCAGAGGAAACACAGCACCTGGCAGGTGGAGACCCGAGGTGGGAAGGAGCCAGCGAGGCTGCAGGAAGGCGGGTCCCTGGCAGAGAGTGTGCAGCCGGCTCCGGAGAAGGTGGGAAGCAGCCATGCACAGGGGGCCAGGGACGCTTGGGAAGCCACACAGGGTCCCGGGCAGGGGAGGGAGAGGGCCCAGAGAGCTTCGTGGTCTGAGGAGAGGCTGTGGGCAGAAGGGAGGGGAGGGTGGCGGGCAGTCAGGAGGGCACAGTCGGAAGCTCCTGGGGTGGCAGGGACCACCCAGGAGTGTGGCTCTGGCGGGGGTGAGACAGAGGTACTCAGAAACGCCGCACGGCCTGGGGGGACCTGGGAAGGTCTTGCTGATGAGACAGGAGACAGGGATGCAGAACAGGAAGCAGAAGAACCCCAGGATTCTTTCCCAGGTGGCAGGTGGGTGGTCATCGATGCAAATGGAGAGACACAGGAGAAGACGGAGCGATGCGTTTTCGAGTAAGTGCAGGTGCGCACGAGACCGGGATCCCGAACGAGCCCTCCAGGCTGGACGCAGAGGCACTTCTCGGGAGACTCGGGCTGGACCCACCCACCTGCGGTGCAGGGTGTGAAGCCTTGGGGAGGAGCAGAGACACTGTGAGGAGGAGCCTGGCAGGGCACTGACACTGAGAGCAGCAGAGGGGAAGCGGTGCTGGGTCAGGAGACAGGAGGGAGAGCCCCAGGGACCCGGAGGGAACTCTGAGAGTGCAGCCTCACGTGGCCAAGTCATGCAGACTGTCTCCTGTTCAACAAATGCGTTTGCCCCCGCCCCGAGTGGGCCACTTTCTCATGGCCAGTGACGCGATGGTCAGTGAGACGGACGCGCTCCTTGCTCACGGGGCTTCTGTTCGAGGAGAATGTGTGTTCGAGGCTTGTGTGATTGGCTTGTGTTGAGTGACTCTGAGAGGTGAGTGACAGAGTCGGTGACGCTGACAAAGAGGACACACAAGCACAATCTGGATTTGGCATCACGGAGACCCTTGGTGACGCCGATGAGAGCAAGCCCGGGTCTGAGTGACCCGTGGGTGTTCAGGTGAGGGCAAAAATGCAGACTGCATATGCGGACGGGTCCTCCGAAAAATCTGGCTCGGTGATGGCGGGCAGGTGAGAAGGTCTGAAGAGGGGAGAAGCAGAGTCACGGATGTGTTTGCTTAAAGACAGAGCCCGTAGAGCATGGGGGACGTGTGGTGGGAAAGACCACTCAGAAAAGAAGTGGGACAGGACAGAGGGGCCAAACCCCAAACCCCAGCCCTTGCTGGACAGGTGAGGCGTGGGGAGGCCAGAGCATGTGTGAAGACAGGGAAAGAAGCCGAGGGAGAGACAGCGGGCCAGGGCAGGTGGACTGATGCTGTGGGGTGAAGAGTGTTCTCTCTTGAGGATGGCTCCTGAGGTCTTGTCTAGTGTCACCAGCTGGCTCAGGTCACCAGCCAGAGCAAGGACAGGGAGGAAGGCGCTGGGGGCTCAACATAGAGGAGAACATACCCAATAGGCTTCAGGCACAGTGGGGAAAGCCTTTTAAAGAAACAGAGGCGGCCGGTGGAGTCAGTGTCTCCAGTCACTCACTCGAGTGTGAGGACACGATGGTGGGAGTTACCCACGGCCAGAATGTGCCGGGCCGGGGATGCCAAGGAGGAAAGGTAGGGAAGTCTCAGAAGTCAAGGCATTTATAAGGGATCAGTTATAAAATGGGTCACAGGTGGTAAAGGGACAGGAAAGGAACATGGGGAGCACCTGGTGCTAGCAGGGAAGCCAAGACTCCGGGGTCATTGGACTTGATGGCAGAACATCTACCCGTCTCGGAAGGGCCTGGCCGGACTTCAGACATGTGGGTCCTGTGGCAATATGACCTTCGGTGGCCCTCAAGGGGTGTCCAGCACCCTGGTTTCTGCTTGATGTCCCACTCTGGTTTTCATTGTCTTAGAATCATGGTACCCGCGGTGGGTGGGCAGGATGGGTGCCTTCCTTCCGCTCCCCTGGAGGTGCTGCCCACAGATCATATGCAAAGAAGCACACGCTCTAAGTTACCTGGGACTCGTCCGTGCTGTGCACCGTCTACAGAAACGAACAATTTAGCGGCAATAAGACACCCGTGCCCCTGCAAGAAGATACACATTAGGCTGCCCCCGCGTCCGTATGTTGCTGAGTCGAAAGGGGAGCGTGGCGGCTCATCCCAATGGATTCAGCTCAGTTTTGCGGGGGAGACGAGGCCAGGAGAGCACGTCTCCAGATGGCCGGGTGGAGTTGCCGGGGCAGCGGGACCGAGGCAGGGAGCGAGGGGATGACTCAGCCAGCTCCCTTCGCCTCGCCATTCTCATGAGCAATTCCTCCAACCCCAACGCTATCTCCCAAAGCTGCTCAAAAAATGCAACCAAATGGAAATACTGTCTGAGCGTGGCGGGAACTAAGGTCTAAGACTGACAGTGTTTCTAGAAAGTCAGCATTGCTTTTGTAAATTATCTCCTTTATCCTCCTGTATGTTCATTTGCAAGTAATTAAATGCACACACACCATCGCAACTCAAGGAATAGTAATGTCACTGACAAGGAAAAGTAATAAACAGGAGGAAATTAAAAGAATCAGAATAAGACCCGGGAAATAAACAAACAAAACAAAAAAAAAAACCTAAAAGATTTAATCAGAAGAAATAGAATATTCTCCGGGCCCTGTTACAAAGACCCCGGTGCCAAGAAAGCGTGGCAGCAACAGGGCAATTAAAATGGATGTGAGAAGGGGCGACAGATACAAGCAATGAAGCAGGGATATATCTGCACGGAACAAGCAGCCCCAGCAGAATTCCAATGAGACATTCAAACCTAAAACAGGAGATGGGCCAAATGCAAGTCCGCGAATGCCGTGCCAGGAAACCTACACGTCTCCCCACCAGAGCCCGGGGCATCCAGGCGCCTCATTTTCGTCCATCCCGAGCGCCTTCTGCCGGCACGCGGGTCCGCTCGAGCCAGGATGCTGAAGACGCGACAAGCCTTCGGCGGTGACCGCTCACCTCACAGACACACACAGCCACCTCGCCGCCCCGGGCACGCCGAACCGATCGTTCGTGTAAGGCAGAAAGGGTGAGACAATCTGACTTCCCTAGCAGAATACCTCTCGTGGGGCGCCTGGGTGGCTCAGTGGGTTAAGCCGCTGCCTTCGGCTCAGGTCATGATCTCGGGGTCCTGGGATCGAGCCCCGCATCGGGCTCTCTGCTCAGCGGGGAGCCTGCTTCCCTCTCTCTCTCTGCCTGTCTCTCTGCCTGCTTGTGATCTCTCTCTGTCAAATAAATGAATAAAAAATTCTTTAAAAAAAAAAAAAAAGAATACCTCTCGTGCTCCGTGATAGGTGGGTTCCCGGCAAAGTGCTCACGGCAGCGAGCAGTTAGCAACATTGCGAATGTCTGTGTCTACTGCGGAACAGTATCCTGGAGACAGTTACCAGCCGCAGACAGCTGCGTGACCGATACCTCACCGATGCCAGGGGGAGAAGGATGCTGGGGACTCCCTTCGCCTTCAGATGCACCCACAAATGGCGGCCACGTTAGTGGAGTATGTACTCGGTGATAGATCTTCACATACGTTTTTCTTTCGCTTATGAACAAGTACTGATACAAAGTGTGCTCTCGCCAAGCCCCAGAGGGAGCCAGGAGCAGATGGGCAGGGTCCCTGTCCTCGGGGATCGACCAGTCTAGTGTGTGGGTCAGTGCGCCGGTCAGACTGCCAACCACGTTGTGCTCTTTGAACTGCATCTCACCACCTCTGGTGTGCGCAGAAGGCAGGATTGTGCAACACAGCCTTGGGTGCGACGGAGACGTTTTATACTTCTACAGTGTCCAGTGTGGTAGCCATCAGGTGCGTGTGGCTTTCGAGGGCTGGAAATGTGGCTAGTGCAGCTGAGAAACTGAGTTTTTCATTTTATTTCACTTGGCCCATAGCTACTCTCTTGGAGAGTACGGAAGACAGACCCTTGGCCAAGGTTCTCTGCTCACAAGTGGTGATGTTAAAGAAAGGCCCCTCAGAGATGGGGAGCTGGCAGGAGCTGGAGGCAGCCCCCTTTTTGAGGGGCCTGGTGGGCTCACCTGGCCCACAGCCCCGTGGCTTCTCACTGCAGAGTCAGGACCATATTCCTCTGAGATCAGGGCATCATGGGACTATTTTGAATGTCCTAGGTCTTTGGGTCCACAAGCAACTACTTTGTTTTATTTTTAAGGTATATCCTTACTTTTTCACAAGTAGTCCCTGTTCATTATAGAAAACTCAGAATAAGTAGAAAAGAAAAAGACAAGGTACCTGTAATGCCATTGCCCTGTCTACACCTCAGAGCACATTGACAACGTCTCCAGCCGCCTTCCCGAGATGCTGACAGACTAGCGCAGCCTCTTCTGTTTCAACTTCCTGAAAATGAGATTGCTCTCAAGGTGCTCTTCTCGGTCCGGTTTTTCACACTTACAACCTCGCTATGCATACCTTTGAAAACACACACTCATGTTAAGTACTTTCCCCACTTTTCGAAACCGATCTAGGAACATACACTTATTAGAAATTCCCGCATGACGTTCTCTCCTCTTGGCGTGCCCTCGTTTATTCGGTCCCCTGTCTGGGGAAAGTTGGGCGTCTCTAATATTTTGCTCTCACAAGGGATGGTGTAAATGACTTCTGGGTACCTGGGCTTTGGACTATTTCCTTTGGAAAAAGCTCTTCAATAAAATTGGTGGGTGAAAAAGGCGTATGCACTTTAGGGCTTGGGGTCTCTATCACTAAACCGTCCTCTAGAAAAACAAAGCATCCATTTATGCTCCGCTTCAGACGGCTAATCCGGGGTGTTCCCCACGTCGCGCCTGCACGTCTTTCTGGAATTCCCTCTTGTGGCAGCTCTGACACTCGCCGTCAGCCGGAACACATCTCACGGCCAGCTGTCTGACAACCTGTGGACATGTGAAGACAGCTAGCACATCTCCCCAAAGCTTTGTCTTCATATTCTAAGGACTTCACATCTTTAAATATTCCTCATATGAAACTGTTCCTAATCCAGTTTCTTTACACCGCCACCAAAGTACTGTCCAGACTCAAATAACAAAATCTAGATAGGAAAACCTATCCTTTAATGAGCCCTGACTGTGTGTGAGATTCTGTTCTAAATGGGACTGAACTGTGTTCCCTTGAAATCCTATGATGAAGCCCTACCCCTCCCTCCACCCCCCACCACCTGCGTGACTTTATTTGGAGATGTTGGAGACGGGCGTCAGGAGGTCATCAAGGTTAGATAAGGTCATAAGGGTGGGCCCTGATTCAGTAGGATTGGTGTCCTTACGAGAAGAGACAGCGGGGCTCCCTCTCTGCCGTGGAAGGACATAGTGAGATGGTGACCATTCACATGCCAGGAAGAGAGATCTTACCAGAACCAGAGTGACCAGCGCCTTGATCTGGGACTTCCAGCCTCCAGAAGTTTAACTTCTGTTGTTAAAAGCACCCAGGTTGTGGTTTTTTTTGTCATGGCAGCCAGAGAAGACTAAGACAGGCCCCTTGAACCCTTGAAGCAATCTCGAAAGGTAGGCATTATAACCTCCATGCGACAGATAGGAAGCTGAAGAACAGAGAGTTAAGTAACCTGTTCAAGGTTCTCACACAGCTAGGACGTAGCAGACGTGGGGTGTGAGCGCAGGCAAATGGACTGTGGAACCCACGATTTTCAACTCCGTGTTACATGCAGGGCCCTGCCTCTCCAGAAGCAGCCTGTCCAGTCAAGATTAAAGATGAGCACCTCCCCTTGGTAGAGTTAATACCTTTATTAATGTGGCTTAAGTTACATTAGCTTTTTTGGCAACCACATCACGTCATTAATATACTTAGTATTTAGTCTACTAAAAGCCCTAAGTTCTGCTCTACATAAGCTTTAGTTAAGCCATGATTTCCCCATACCTGAAATGCAGTTGGGATTTTTGTTATCACTACACTTATCACAATTGGATTTTTTCCAGTTAGAGAATTGCCCACATTTTGCCACAGCGAGACCTTTGGAGATCTTGGTTCAAATCCCCCGGCCCCATGCTTTGTGCTCTCTGTGCATTAAATACATTCGCTTTATGTAGAGGACGCGTGCCTGCAACCCGTGAAATGTTACGCCTGTTTGTCCTTGGTATTAAATATTTCCATCTGAGTCACGGATTCATGCTCTCACTCAGGGCCCACAGGGGAACCCGGGAAGTGAAAACCGAAAACTTCCTTCTCCGTAAGGGGTTTTGCAACTTTTAAAACCCAAGCTTGCCTTTTGTTCACTGTGCCAAGGTCGTGTGCCCCAACTCTCTTCTCATTAAAGTAAATCAGCATCACTGTTGAATGAAGTGTACTCGTCTTTAAAAGCGGAAACTCCTAATATGTATATGATGTATGATAAATTGTACCTTACTTGCATAATGCTCACGACATAAAACAAAGATTTTATTGCCTTCGCTTTCTATTTTTGCATTATGAAAACAGTATGTACATGTTTTGGTTTCCAGATATAAAAGCAGCATGCGCCGCCTCCTCCGGGATGCCGGGTCTTCAGCTTAAACAGGGAGTTTCCACCTCTCTGCCCCACCACATTCCTCCACGTGGTGAGCCCCTTGGGTCAGAAAAGCACCTTGTAGACCGGACGTCAGCAGCCCCGCAACGAGCCCTCAGCAATAACACTGATGGTTGCCGCTGTCCCTTCGAGACCCCCAGGACGGAGCCTGGCCCTGCGGGGTGAGGAGGGAGCCGAGGATGTGGGACGGTGACATGCTGGGTCTGGACACCCTCCAGGAAGCGTGGGGTCCTTCCGCTGCTACACAGGCCCTCCTGTTTTCTTCCAGAGCCACCTCCAAGAAAACACGGGCAGCCACCTCGTGCACCTGGGTCGGCATGCATGGAATGAGTCAAGGATTCCCAGGGATGCTATCGCTCCGGTCCCCACCTTGGGGTCGCTCTCCTTCCTTGCCATCCTCTGGCCTCTGGCGTAAGCAGAATTCCATCCTCTCTGAGCCCCGATCCGCCATCCTGCCTCCACTGCCCACAGCGAAGCCCTTCCGTGACCAGCAGATCCCCAGGGTCTGTCCCGAGACTTTCCTGGCACGTCTCTCTCTTCTGGCACAAGGACCTGACTTGGAGCCTTTGTGGAGCAAAAGATCTCTTCCCTTCAGGGCAGCTCTCCCCACCCTCTGTCTCTACAGGCCGAGGGCCAGTGTTGGTTTCCAGCAGGCCAGCCTCTACCGCAGCCCCCAGGACACAGCCCGCAGGCACCAGGCAGAGGGGAGCTGCAGTGAGTGTTCATGCGACACCAGGTCTGGCCGGGAATGAGCATCCACCCCCGTAAGAGGGGCCGCGCCTGCCTCCTTCACGTCACTGGGCCGCAGGCTGATCTGTGGGTTCAAAGGCACACGGCACACCGGTGACTCCCGGCAGGCTGGAAGCCATTTCAGGAATCTGCAAGGTCGCAGCCGCGTACTGCCCCTCCCGGTGGAGACGCCTGATTCCAGGGGCCACCTTAGCGTGCCTGGACGAGCCGCCGGTGCCACAGCCCAAGGGCTCCCCTTTTACTCCTTATTAGCCTTTTACTCCTGTTGACTGTTAGGGGTTGAACTGTGTCCTCTTGACATGCTTACATTGAAATGTGAACCCCCAGGACCTCGGAATGGGACCATATGGGGAGGGGGAGTCTTTCCAGAGGTGGTCAAGTTACAATGAGGTCATCAGGCGCTCATCTGATACGACTGATCCTTATGAGGACAGGAAATGCAGACACAGGTTAATACCTGGAGGGAGATGACATGAAGACGGCAGCTCTAAGCCAAGGAGGGGGCCCAGACCGGATCCTTCCCTGTGGCCCTCGGCAGGAAACTGTCTGCCCTGCGGTGATCTCCATCCGGCGTATGGGTCTGAGTCTGGCCGCTGCTGTGCGTGGAGGCCGGGGCTCGCACACCTACATTCTCTCCAGGCTCTTGCATGTCCTTTGAATTTCTGTAGCTCATATTCTACAGGAGGTTAGTGCCTGAAAACTAGGGTTGTGATTCAAAATCACACGACAGTGCTGACCACTTGCAGTAGAGAAGATACGGCTCCCAAAGCCAAAAATATGTACTATGTGGTCCTTTGTAGGGAAAGTTTGAGGACTCCTGTTTTAGAAGAAGCGTGATTCCCAATCCTACTTGAGGAGCAGAACCCCTGGGGGCTCCCAGACCTGTGGAGCCTCACCCTCCAGAGAATCGGAAAACTTTAAAGTGTCACTGAGAGACTCCCTTACAGTCCACCCCACATGGGGGAACCCCGGAACAGGGGAGGCTCCCCAGGCCATCCCAGTGCTAGGCTAACTTGCCACTTTAGGCAGGTCCCCAGCCCTGCCCACACACCCATCTCCTCGGCAGGGACCAAGTTGACGGAAACACAGCATCTCCAAGGCCCCCGGGGCTGTGTCTGTGAGCCTGTGGTCTGTGTGTTTGTCACATCGGGACATTCAAGGGTGCAGCGCCCAGTGCCAGTCAGTACCCCCATGAGGCATGTTTGCTGCCTGCTAGCAATGGTGAGAATGATCTGGGGACCCCTGGGGGCTGAACTGTGTCCCCGTAGAATTCATATGCTGATGTCCTTACCCCCAGCACTCAGACTGTATTTGGAGGAGGGGCAGTTAAGGTAAACTGAGGTTGTTAGTGTGAGCCCTGGCCCAGCACGACTGTGTCCTAATAAGAAGAGATTAAGACATAGACGCCCCCAGAGGGATGACCGTGGGAAGGCCCAGGGAGGAGACGGCCATCTGCAAGCCCAGGACAGGGACCTCGGAAGGACCCCACCCCGCCCATACCTGGACCTCAGACTTCGTCCACCAAAACTGTGAGAAATAAAGTCCTGTTGTTTAAGCCCCTTCCAGTCTACAGTCCTTGGCTACGGTGGCTCAGGAAACTGGTGCTTTGATGGGGGGTGTGGCCATATTTTATCTGATCGTGTGATTCAACAGTATACATAATTCACGCACAGTTTTGTACCTTCATGTCCCCTAGGCTCACATTAGCAATAGTAACAGGGGGACACAAGCGTTGTTGCCACCTCAGGACCTCTGATGATCAACTGAACTGCTAGGTCCAAGTGCCCAAGCAGGGGCAACGTCCTTCCTGAAAGGGAGTGGGGGCTTCCTGACGTTTTCTACGGCCCCTCCCATCACCCTTGGCGGGAATCCACACATCACAAAGGTAGGAGACGTTGCGGGGGGGGGGATCTCCAAGGAGCTACGGGCTAAAAATCCTTATTTGCCTCCCGCAACCCCAAGATCGTATGCGAGTGTATCCGTATGCTAGAGCCGCCGTAGTAAGACCCACAGACCGGACGGCTCACGCAGCAGAAACCCACAGTCTCGTGGTCCGGAGGCCAAAAGCTCAAGCTGGAGCTGCTGTGGGGCCGCCCCTCCCGCGGCTGTGAGACAGAATCTGCCCCAGGCTTCCTCTCTGGCATCTGGGGGTTTGCCGGGGGCCTCTGGCCCTCCTCAGCTTGTCGACGCACCACCCTACCCGCCGCCTCTGCCTTCACACGGTGTCCCCCTGCGAGTGCGTCTGTGTCCCGACGTGGCCTGCTTATGAGGACACCAGGCTCATGGGGTCGGGGCGCACCCCACTCCAGTGTGACCTCGCCTTTACTAATCACATCCACAGCAGCCCGATTTCCAAATAAAGTCCTTCTGAGGCTCTGGGGTTAGGGCTCTGGTATCTGAACTTGGAGGGGACCCTCCAACCCCTAACAGTAAGTAATCCTGTAAAATGAATGAGCATAGTTTTATCCTTACCTGGCATCAACCCTTTGCTCTAAGGAAGTGACTATTTACAAACCAGAAGACGTCCAGTCTTACTGTCATTAGAACAGGAAACAGACCTCCTGTCTTTGGAGCATGTAACAAGTTCCTAGGTTAGGGACCTTTCTAGTGAGAACGATTTTTCTGGAAATGATGTGTGGAGAATTAGAAGCAGAAAATAATTCTTCTTTAAAAAGAATAGACATGGGGAACACGTCTTCCTCATCGGGCCTCTGAAAGCCGACCAGGGAAATGTCTGAGTTTCTCGATCACCATGAAGTGTGCTGGGCCTCAGAATGGAAGCTGCAGAAGGCTGGGGGCTGGGGGTCTCCCCACTGCCTCTGGGGGGACAGGCTTCTCCCCACCGGCTCCGGGGCCGCCGTGCCTGGCACGCCGCTGGTGCGCAGGCCTCAGGCTCCAGCCCCGCAGGGGCTCACCCCTGTGTCAACAACATGCTTGGTGCAAACTTACAAGGGGCCCGTCTGCATCTCTAAAGTTCTTTCTGATTTTTCTAGTTATATTTTCGAAACAAATTTTGCTCAACCCAGTAACTGCAAAATGTCACAAGCTATTATGCAAAAGCTTGAAAATGCAGACCTACCGTTGCAGATCAAGGGTAAAATGGTAAGCGGTCAAGTGCAAAGATAGTTCATTGAAAACAGAGGCTAATTCAAGCATCTTTAGTGACATGAAACCGTGTACAATTGCCATCTTACCCCGACAACATAGAAGGAGCACGTGATGTGCAGGTGATGCAATTATTTTGTACAGGATTTCAAGATAAATATTTTCCAAATTATTAAATTACTTCACTTTGAGGAAGGACGGACTGAGTCATCAACTCCTGGGTGACAGCGAATTGAGATCATCTACATTCTCTCACTTCCTGATGGGGTCTCTTCCTCATTAATGCAAACAAGGATGACAGTATTAGAACTCTTTTGAACTCTTATGCAGAAATGCGATTTCTATTACATTGTCGAGACTGTGGCTTATTTTTCTTTATACCGGGCCTGTTAAAGTTTGGTTTCCTTTCCTTTCCTTTTGCTTTTTAATTAAAAAAAAATTTTTTTATTTACTTTCCTTTGCTGAAGGAACGAGGTAAAGAACTGGAGATCCAAATGTGTGTGGCAAAATGAGAATATCCCCACCTAAATCATCCGAGACGTTTACAACGAATGTGTGCAGGACGGTCAGTCTCAACTCAGAGATGCCGCGGGATGCAGTGAGTGTTGCCCTCATCCTCCCGGGCAGAGAAAGTGTAGCAGACCGGAAACTCGTGACTTCCCTTGAGCCTTTCAGGGAACTGAGGTTACAGGACTAATGTGGGCCCTGAAGAGAGACTCGTACCTGTATAAAGAAGCCGAGACTTCAGTATTTGCTCACCTGGGGCAGACAGGCTATCGGATGTCCTAGGAGCCACTGCTTTGGAGCGAATGGTGTCGCCCAAACTCGCATGCCCAAGCCCTAAGCCCAACATGATGGCTTTCAGAAATGAGGGCCTTTGGGAGGTAATTTGGTCTGTTGAGGTCATGTGGGTGGGGTCCTCGTGGCGGTGCCAGTACCCTTCCAAGAAGAGACATGATAGAGCTTCTTTTCTCTTTCCACCCTGGAAGGACATGGTGACAAGGAAGCCCAGAACCCAACCATGTCAACACCAGGACCTCGGACTTTCAGCCCCTAGAGCTGTGACTTTCAGCAGGTATAAAAGAATGATCTGTCACTGAAGAAATTATGCCCAGTCTCCACCCCAAAGGATATCAGGTATTTACTGAACATTTTAGCGGGTGGCTGGCTGGGATAGGAGGATTTTGTTCTGTAATATCATCAAGACTTGCTCATAGAATGTCACCTCCGGACTTCATGGTGCAGCTGCGGTTTGGGGCAGGTCTTTGGGGCTGGGTGACCCTAGAACTCCATTCAATCTCAAGCATTCTGCAGCCCAGCAGAAGATCTGGTTATGGTAATCCCAGATTTGAAGGCTCACTGCCTGAGCTAGCACCACGAGGTCTTAGGACAGACGTGGAAAACACAGGAGGCTGGTGACAACCATCCATGAGGAATGCTAGAATCAATGTAGGTCCAAGTCCCCCAGTCAATGGAATTTCAAGATTAAATCCTTCTCTCCCTATTATCTGTGGGTCTGAAGTAGTATAGAGCTAGTTATCATCTCCGACTTCCAATGGATCCTGTTTTTATATTTAATATTCAGAGGTCAACCTAGCAGCATTTCAGACTGGCAAACCTTGGAATGAGATGGACAGGAGGGAGCAATGAGCTCTGGCAAGACGCTCAGGCAATGTTTCTATTTTTCCCTTTTAGCACAGTGTACAGAATTGCAGAGCTGAGATATTAACATTGTTAAAGCACTTCATGGCTTGCTAAAAAGTAGTGAAAGTTCTCAGGGATTCCAAACCCACATTTAGCACCTTTGGGTGCAAACAGGAAGTGCCTGGCAAGTCGCTGGTTTTCGACAGTGTAACTAAGTGGGAGGACCACCCACAGGAGGAAAGGAGTATGTGCTTCACACAACAGAAAAAGACCACCGGATACTAAATGTAACACCCCGATGAGCCAAAGATGCAAAATAACCCTTAATCCAAAGGCCATCAGGTTGCCCTTGATCCAGATATCAGATTTATACCCGGAAATCATCTGATACTACTCCGCATTCCGCTAAAGTCACCCCTAAGTGATGTCCACGGATGAGATGTTATTAGGCTTTATATTTCCGGCATCGGGAGTAGCTATCACCACATCCTGTGCAGGGACCACAAACAGGTCTGGGTGTTGTCGCTGTGTCCGTGTCTCGCGGGCTGGCAGACAGTGTGGACGCTTCCCTCCCAGTTATTGGGTTCAAGGTGTTCAGCAGGATCTGAGATTTATGCATGGTATTCTTTAGGGGGAAAGAGTAAGGAGTTACTTCAGTCGAGTGATCACTGAAAATCTACTCTTCACTGAACATCTGTCGGTCTTTGTGCGCTCTGCTCCGTGTCCCTGACCTCGCCAACACGTCACACTGACCGTCTCGGGAGCTGTTACTGTCACCCTGGTTTCAGCAGAGGTGACTTAGGAAGTCGATGTAAGCTAATCGGAATCACAGAGCTAGTCACTCGACTGTTTTGAGCTTCAGTTTTCCCTTCTGATAAGAATTTTTCTGTGACTACTTTGGAGGACTATCATAGAGATTATGTAAAATCACAGAGTATAGCCCTTCCCATGGTGACAGGCAGAACTTAAGTGTTGAATAAAAGGTGTACAAAAAACCAGACTGGTTCGTTAACTAGAATAAAGCCTGGTCCCATACAGGACACATAAAGAAAATTCCAGTATACGCAAAGATGGTGGAGAAAAGTGTTTTCAGATCACTGAAGTCTTTAATTACACTCCTAGGGAGACTGAGAACCTGCTTTCACAATGCTTCTGAAAGCAAGAAACAAAGTGCTTTTTATCCCTCTGAACCCACAGTGCTCTGTGTAAGGGAATGATGTCTGAGAGCAAATGCTAAATGAGGTAAGAAATCATTCGAGTGCCCAGATGGAGAATCGTGGGAATAGGCCAAAAGCTTGTCAAAACTTCAACATGGTTTTAAAAAATCACAAAAATCATTTAAGCACACAATTTTTTAAATAAATTCTGACAATTTCCTTAAATAAGAGCTGTGTCTACAACAGACCTGATTTAAAATATATTTTATGCATTCGATTGTCTAAAACCAACTTCATCTTGCACAGACTACCATATTTTTTCATAGCAAATTATCATAGATAACATTCTTACACGAGCCCACCCATAATATGTTATTTAAGAAATACTGATGCTTCCCCCAGAGTTTTATCGTCTGTGTCACTCAGTTCACAGAGGCACACGTTCTAATTTAGGGAAGCAAGCACGAGCCTAGACTGTTTATTCTTCCCGCACACCCCTCTCTCAAGTATTTATAACCATTAGAAAGAAACAAACTTTATATTTGCACATCGACAACCAGGCAGGACAAATGGGAAGAAATATTTGCCACAGTTCTCCAGTACCCTAAATACACTCCAGAAAGAAAAGAGCGTCTCTAAATACAGCCAAATGACAAATTAACCCACAACTCATCTGAGGAAAGGGTATCTGTTCTCGCTTTCTCAACACTTCGGATGAAATGAGAGTAACAGAGATTCTGCACAAAAAGGCTCGGGTCTCCTTCCACGGGGTAACACCCACGATCCTCCCGCCAGAGACGGTGCACCTGCCCGCGAGCGCTCCCGCCCGAAGGAGCGAGGCCACTGTGTGCGCATGCGTCTCCGGCAGGTGCAGCGCGGGCACCCTCGGAGGGGCTGAGTCGGAGCCGGGAGGGGCTCTGTGCCCCCACCCGCCGCGCGACCTGCCTCCCAGGTGTGAGCGTTCGCCGCGCGTGTGAGCAAGAAAGGAGAGAGGGCGGTGCTGCGTCACCCGGCACTTGTGACCTCCTCGGAACGGTGTACAAGCAACACAGCTACATGCCCCCAATAACAACCTATAGGAAGATGGGGTCCTGCGAGCTCCAGCGGGGAAAACCCAGTTTGGGGAGAGGGCGGGTCTGGAACACCCCACACGGCGTGCTTACCCGGGTCTACATGGACCCCGTCCTCCCGCCAGTGTCCTTCAGACTCCTGTGTATACGGACGCCCCCGCCCTGTGACCCTCGGGCTGCTGTCTAGACGGACCCTCCAGGGCCCTCGGACCCGCGTCTACACGGATGCCCCCACGGCCCTCAGAACGCAGTCTATACGGACCACCCCTCTGCAGCCCTCTGACCCGCATCTGTCTGAACCACCCTGCGGCCTCGCCCTCAGATCCACCCCGTCTGCGTGGACACCCCCCTTCCCGGCGGCCCTCGGACACCGCCCATATGGACGCCCCCCATGGCCCTCGGGCCACCGTCTAGACAGCCCCGCTGTGGCCCGCGGACCCCGTCTGTGCGCCCCCCTCCCCGCAGCCCACGACCGCGTCTGTGCGGGCGGCCCCGCCCCGCGCAAGCTCCGCCTTCCTGGCTCAGCGCGGACTTGGTGGTCCCGTCCCTTCTCTCCAGGCCTTTCACGTCGGGGCTGCCCTCGCTGCCGCGGACCGCGTGACCATCTTATTCTGCGGACATGAAAGTTACGAACGCAATTTTCCGATTGAAATTTTTTGTTCGGAAAGAAGGTATTATTTCAGGAAGAAATGAGCCCCGACGTCCCAACCCGACGGGGTTAAAACCTTCCCGCCGTCCGCGACCCCTCCCTCCGGACTCGCCTTGAGAACTGAGCAGAGCTCCCACTTAGCGGGTTCTAGCTCGCAGGCTGGGGTCTGCGGCGGAGGACGCGGGCTGCGGTGCGGGTGCGGTTACCGCCCCGCCACGCCGGCCCGCGGCGCTGAAACCCTGCACGCAGCAGTGCGCGGGAAGCCGAGGACGCGCCGCAGGCGTCCTGTTTGGCGCAAAGCAGCTAATGGCGTGGATGCCGGTGTCTAAAATTCCTCCCGAGGGAGGGGTGCGGAGGGGAGAGCAAGAAGAGGCGTGACGGCGGTGGGCCTTTGCGGGTCGGGAGGAAACCAGGCGGGGCACTCCTGCGGACCCGGATTTCTGAATCTGCAGGCAGTGGGCAGGCATTGCTTGGGGTGGGGCAGTTTCACTTGAAAACAAGTAATTAGCTTTAAAAATAAGAACAAAATGAAACAACAAAAAACAACAACCCAGAAACGTCCGTTGCACAAACCGTTGATTTGCCCTATTCCTCTGACCTTGTACATCTCCTTCCTCATTTTCTCTGAAACGTGCGCATGTCCTCAGGCGGCGGCCTCCCTGCTCCGTCCCACAGAAGTCACAGGCCCCCGGGAACTGTCAAATCCCAGCACAGGCCCTCGCCCCCCACCCAAATTTGAAGGAATGAACTTGGAACCCGATGAAGTCCACATAGACGGTGTTCTGAGGGCTGCGGGGGTCCCCGGAAGGGCAGGGAACTGGGCCTCAGCCCTCGCCCTGGCTTGGCCCCCCTGCCCAGTGGCTCCCAGGGTGAAGGCTCTGCTTAGTAGCTTCTCCCAGGCCGACTCTCCAGTTACTGCGAATGGTTCGCCACTACCGAGGCAGTAGGGTTGGAGGTTCAAAGCCTGGACCAGCTGAGGCTCCTAAACCCCCAGGACAGGAACACTGAACATGAACTTGTTCATGCACCTGCTTCCTCCTCCCTGCAGCCCTTCTGTCCGTCACCTAGCCTGTAGCTTTGCTAAAAACTCTGCGAGGGTAAAGAACCAACCAGAAGGCAGATGGCTTGCTAAGTGAATTCAGTGAATTTCCCCAGTTTTCCCGCTGAGGAGATCTATCCCAGCGAGCTCCTTCTGGTGGTTTCTCGGCTACCCTAGATGCACAGGTGTCTGACAGGGTCCCCGAAAGATAGGCATCCCTTAGCAGTAAGGACTTCCCAGCCAATTCCACCGGAAGCACCAATCATCGACTCTCCAGCAAAGCAAAATCAGAGGAGTCACGAGCACCCTAGACAGAGGTGGACAGCCAGGAAGGAACAGAAAGAACAAAGGATGGGAAGTGGCCATAAGAAAGGCAAGGAAAGTAAGTGTAGAAAACAAAGAGCCAGCATGTCCCGGCTCTCCTCACCGCCTCTGTTGAAATCTAGCTGCGGTTTTGAAAGTGGAGTGGGAGGGAATTTATATTTATTCCCCCAAATGCCAGATGCATTTTCTGTCCTTCTCCCACTTAACCCCACACCACTGCTTCTCATATGAGGGACCGAGGCCCCAGAAGCCAAATAGCCAAAAGCAATCGAGCTGCCCCAGGAGCCAGGGTTGGGTGTGGGGCCAGAAGCCCATGTCCTCCCCCGGGGTCTCCCTGAGCTGCCGCACGCACGCCAATTGTTCTCATGTCTCTGTGCCATGGGAAGGTGTGCAGAGGAATGAGCGGCGGGGGTCTGTGAGATGATCTTGGGGTCCCTCGCCTTGTTCCCATGGTGTCTCTCGTCTCCACTGTTGGCATTCCCACCGTGGACAGCACACACTTGTGTTCATACACAACAAGCTGAGGAACGTGGACCCAGTTCACCTCCTTTCTAGCAAGCTATCAGCACACTGAAAAGAAGTTTCACGTCTTTCCTAGAAATAACGATTGGTGATCTCAAGTCTGTTCTTCACTCATCCGAGCAATCCCGATTGGGATTTACCCTCGGCCGGCAATGCTGGGTCACATGGCTTCGGGTGTTGCTTTTCCTTAGGCATGTAAGTATGGAATTTAACAATGAATTGACTGTGGCAGATCATTTTAAGTGATTAAGGTAAGTATTGCTCCTATTTTATATTCAGGGATGACTGGAGAATGGATGGTCAGTATAGGACACGTTCTGCATGTTTCCGTGTAATTCCTTCAATAGACAATATCATAGGTAAAATTCAGCTCCGTGTTAAAGACCATCAGTCAGTCCAAATTCAGATTCAAAGGTATAAGAATTCCACTTGCTGGTGTCTCTCATCTCTGATGCTTAGTTTTTCCATGGAAGTAGAAATCCTGGATTTTCCTTGCCTTCCAACACTGGATTTTGGAAACACCCGAGGCTGTCGGTTGTGCTGTGGGTCCATTTGGGAAACATAAGGTCATGGGTGTCTGTTACTTTATTCCTTGGTGACGAGATGTACTTGAAGGTGCAGAGAGTCCAGCCATGGGCGCTTGTGGGTGTCTTAGCTGGGCCCACCTCAGGAGATGAAGAGGCAGCTCGACGAAATGGTGCCCGGCGACCGGCTGAAGCCCCGAAGCCACGTGAGATGAGGAGACTTGAGCAGTCCCCAACCTGCCCAACAACACCTCATCCACAATGGCAAAGGGAAAGCCCATTTTTACAAAGAAAACGTGGGCAAAGAGCAGCAAGGGTGAACGGACTCATCAGACAAGTTCTTTTCTCCGTCTCTTCTGCCGCTTCTCCAGCTTCCCGATAGCTTGTCCTCCTAGATCTGGTGAGCAGCAGCTCATCACAGCTACGAGGCTGGCTAGACAGGCATCTGCCCACGATACACACACAGAAAATATGGATCGGAATCTTCTCCCTGGAAGCACACTTATCAGATAACTGTGCTCTTCAAGGGATAGTCCTGAGATCCCACCCTTGTCGAAAAGCCCGACTCCCAAGATCCTCCACAATCTATAGTCTATAATTTATAATCCAGTTTCACTGGCCTATCATTCTCTTTTTCCAACCAGCTATCAAATTTATCTCAGGCAAGAGGGTTTCTTTGATGGGCTTCCCTGGAAATCCCATGTATGATGACAGGATTCTATTTTTTTTTTCATTTCATTTTATTTTATTTTATTTCTTTTCAGTGTTCCAGAATTCATTGTTTATGCACCACACCCAGTGCTCCATGCAATACGTGCCCTTCATAATACCCACCACCTGGTTCCCCCAACTCCCCATCCCCCTCCCTTCCAAAACCCTCAGTTTATTTCTCAGAGTCCACAGTCTCTCATGGTTCATCTCCCCCTCCGGTTTCCCCCACCTCACTTCTCCTCTCCAACTCCCCATGTCATCCGTGTTATTCCTTACACTCCACAAATAAGTGAAACCATATGATAATTGACTCTCTCTGCTTGACTTATTTCACTCAGCATAATCTCTTCCAGTCCCATCCATGTTGCTACAAAAGTTGGGTATTCATCCTTTCTGATGGAGGCATCATACTCTATAGTGTATATGGACCACATCTTCCTTATCCATTCGTCTGTTGAAGGGCATCTTGGTTCTTTTCGGCTGTTGTGGCCATTGCTGCTATGAATATTGGGGTACCAATGGCCCTTCTTTTCACTGCATCTGTATCTTTGGGGTAAATACCCAGAAGTGCAATTGCAGGGTCATAGGGAAGCTCTATTTTTAATTTCTTCAGGAATCTCCCCACTGTTTTCCAAAGTGGCTTCACCAACTTGTATTCCTACCAACAGTGTAAGAGGGTTCCCCTTTCTCCACATCCTCTCCAACACATGCTGTTTACTCTCTTGTTAATTTTGGTCATTCTAACCGGTGTAAGGTGGTATCTCAATGTGGTTTTGATTTGAATCTCCCTGATGGCTAATGATGATGAACATTTTTTCATGTGTCTGATAGCCATTTGTATGTCTTCTTTGGAGAAATGTCTGTTCATGTCTTCTGCCCATTTTTTGACGTGATTATCTGTTTTGTGTGTGTTGAGTTTGAGGTGTTCTTTATAGATCTCGAATATCTGCCCTTTGTCTGTAGTGTCATTTGCAAATATCTTCTCCCATTCCATAGGTTGCCTCTTTGTTTTGTTGACTGTTTCCTTTGCTGTGCAGAAGCTTTTGATCTTGATGAAGTCCCAGAAGTTCATTTTCGCTTTTGTTTCCTTTACCTTTGGAGACATATCTTGAAAGAAGTTGCTGTGGTCGATGTCAAAGAAGTTATGGTCTATGTTCTCCTCTAGGATTTTGATAGATTCCTGTCTCACATTGAGGTCTTTTATCCATTTTGAGTTTATCTTTGTGTATGGTGGAAGAGAATGGTTGAGTTTCATTCTTCTACACATAGCTGTCCAATTTTCCCAGCACCATTTATTGAAGAGACTGTCTTTTTTCCACTGTATATTTTTTCCTGCTTTGTTGAAGATTATTTGACCATAGAGTTGAGGGTCCATATCTGGGCTCTCTACTCTGTTCTGCTGGTCTGCGTGTCTGTTTTTGTGCCAGTACCATGCTGGCTTGGTGATCACAGCTTTGTAGTAAAGCTTGAAATCAGGCAATGTGATGCACCCCAGTTTTGTTTTTCTTTTTCAACATTTCCTTAGTAATTTGGAGTTTCTTCTGGTTCCATACAAATTTTAGGATTATTTTTTCCAGGTCTTTGAAATTTTGATCAGGATGGCATTGAAAGTATAGATTGCTCTAGGCAATACAGACATTTTAACAATGTTTATTCTTCCAATCATTGAGCATGGAATGCTCTTCTATCTTTTCGTGTCTTCTTCAATTTCTTTCATGAGTGTTCTGTAGTTCCTCGAGTACAGATCCTTTACCTCTTTGGCCAGGTTTATTCCCAGGTATCTTATGGTTCTTGGTGCTGTAGCAAATGGAATTGATTCTCTCATTTCCCTTTTTATTTTTTCATTATTAGTGTATAATGGGGTGCCTGGGTGGCTCAGTGGGTTAAAGCCTCTGCCTTCAGCTCAGGTCATGATCCCAGGGTCCTGGGATCGAGCCCCACATTGGGCTCTCTGCTCAGCAGGGAGCCTGCTTCCCCTCTCTCTCTGCCTGCCTCTCTGCCTACTTGTGATCTCTGTCAAATAAATAAATAAATAAAATTTTTTTTTAAAAGTTCATTATTAGTGTATAAGAAAGCAACTGATTTCTGTACATTGATTTTGTATCCTGCCACATTACTGAATTGCTGAACCAGTTCTAGTAGTTTGGGGTGGAGTCTTTTGAGTTTTCCATGTAAAGTATCATGTCATCTGTGAAGATAGAGAGTTTGACTTCTTCATTGACAATTTGAATACCTTTATTTCTCTTTGTTGTCTGATTGCTGTTGCTAGGACTACTAATACTATGTTGAACAAGAGTGGTGAGAGTGGGCATCCTTGTCGTGTTCCTGATCTCAAAGGGAAGGCTGTCAGCTTTTCCCCATTGAGGGTGATATTCGCTGTGGGTTTTTCATAGATAGATTTTATGAAGTTGAGGAATGTTCCCTCTATCCCTATACTTTGAAGAGTTTTAATCAGGAACGGATGCTGGATTTTGTCAAATGCTTTTTCTGCATCAACTGAGAGGACCATGTGGTTCTTCTCTCTTCTTTTATTGATTTGTTCTATCACATTGATTGATTTGGGAATGTTGAACCACACTTGCATCCCATGGATAAATCCCACCTGGTTCTGGTGGATAATCTTTTTAATGTACTGTTGGATCCTATTAGCTAGGATTTTGTTGAGAATCTTGGCATCCATATTCATCAGGGATATTGGTCTGAAATTCTCCTTTTTGGTGGGGTCTTTAGTAGTTCGGGGATCAGCATAATGATGGCTTCATAAAAAGAGTCTGGAAGTTTTCTTTCTGTTTCAATTTTTTAAAAGAGCTTCAGGAGAATAGGTATTATTTCTTCTTTGAATGTTTGGTAGAATTCTCCAGGGAGTCTGTCAGGTCCTTGGCTCCTGTTTTTTGGGAGGTTTTTGATCACTGCTTCAATCTCATTACTAGATATTGGTCTGTTCAGGTTGTCAATTTCTTCCTGATTCAGTTTTGGAAGTTTATAGGTTTCTAAGAATGCATCCATTTCGTCTAGGTTGCTTAACTTATTGGCATATAACTGTTGATAATAATTTCTGATGATTGTTTCTATTTCCTCGGTGTTAGTCATGATCTTTCCCTCTTTATTCATAATTTTATTAATTTGGGTCCTCTCTCTTTTCTTTTGGATTAGTTTGGTCAATAGTTTATCAATCTTATTGATTCTTCCAAAAAACCAGCTTCTAGTTTTGTTGATACATTCTACTGTATCTATAGTTTCTATCTCATTTATCTCTGCTCTAATCTTGATTATTTCCCTTCTTGTGTGTGGGGCTGACTTAATTTGTTATTGATTCTCCACTTTTTTAAGGTGTAAAGAGAACTGGTATATTCTGGATTTTTCAATTTTTTTGAGGGAGGCTTGGATGGCTATATATTTCTCCCTTAGGACCACCTTTGCTGCGTCCTATAGGTTTTGCACCAAAGTGTCTTCATTCTCATTGGTTTCCATGAATTGTTTAAGAGACTGTGCCCTCTCCATCAGAGCTATTGGATATGGACACAAACAGTATGTCGGAAAGGGAATTCAGGCTAACAATTATCCAGGCAATGGATAGATTGGAGAAAACCACTGATGACAACATGAAATCGATTAGGCAGAAGTGAAAGCTGCCCAGGAAGAAGTTAAAAATGCTATCAGTGAGATCCAATCTAATCTAAATTTGCTAACACCTAGGGTAACTGAGGCAGAAGACAGAATTACTGATCTAGAGGAAAAATTGATAGAGAAAAATGATCAGGAGGAGGCCTGAAACATACAGCTTAGAAGCCATGAAAACAGAATTAGGGAAATAAATGACACCATGAAGCATTCCAACATCAGAATTATTGGGATCCCTGAGGGGAAGGAGAAAGAAAGAAGACTAGAGGATATAGTTGAACAAATTCTCCATGAAAATTTTTCCAGTCTGAGGAATGGAACCAGCGTTCATGTCCTAGAAGCAGAAAGATCACCAAGATCAACAATCACCTGATTGTGAAACTGACAAATCATAATTGTAGACAGGAGCTCTTGAGAGCAGCTAGAGGGAAGAGGTTCCTTACGTACAGAGGAAGGCCCATCAGAATAATGTCAGACCTGTCCACAGAAACCTGGCAAGCCAGAAAGGGCTCGCAAGACATATTCAGGGCATTAAATGAGAAGAACATGCAGCCAAGAATACTTTACCCAGCAAGGCTGACACTCAAAATGGATGGAGAGATAAAGAGCTTCCAAGACCGGCAAGGTTTATGTGACCTAAGTATGTGACCATGAAGCCAGCACTACAAGAAATATTAAGGGGGGGGGGGGTTCTATAAAAGAAAAAAGAACCCGAAAGTGTCATAGAACAGAAATTTACAATCTATAGAAACAAGGACTTCACAGGCAACATGATGTCAATAAAAACGTATCTTTCAATAATCACTCTCAACATGAATGGCCTAAATGCTCCCATAAAATGGCACAGGGTTACAGACTGGGGGAAAAAACAGGACCCATCCATATGTTGTCTACAAGAGACCCATTTTGAACCTAAGGATACATCCAGACTGAAAGTGAAGGGATGGAGAAGCATCTTTCGTGCCAATGGGCCTCAAAATAAAGCTGGGGTAGTGATTCTCATATCAGATAAATTAGATTTTAAACTAAATACTATAGTCAGAGATATAGAAGGACACTACATCATTCTTAAAGGGTCTATCCACCAAGAAGATCTAACAAGTGTAAATATTTATGCCCCCAATATGGGAGCAGCCAACTACATAAGCCAACTGTTAATCAAGATAAAGAGTCATATTGATATGAATACATTAATAGCAGGGGATCTTAACACACCACGCCCAGTAATAGACAGATCATCCAAACAGAAAATCAATAAAGAAACAAGAGCATTGAATGACACATTGGACCAGCTGGACCTCATAGATATATACAGAACATTCCACCCTAAAACATCAGAATACTCATTTTTTTTGAGTGCACATGGAATTTTCTCAAGAATAGACTGCATACTGGGTCACAAGTCAGGCTCAACCGATACCAAAAGACTGAGATTATTCCCTGCATATTCTCAGACCACAATGCTTTGAAACTGGAACTCAACCACAAGATAAAGTTCAGAAGGAATTCAAACACCTGGAAGCTAAAGACCACCTTGCTTAAGAATGCTTGGATCAACCAGGAAATCAAAGAAGAACTTAAACGATTCCTGGGATTCTATTTTAAAGGCCCTCCAAACTGTATCCTTGGGACAGACCCAGAGTTCTCTAATGTAGTCAGCAATGTTCTCATTCAGTTCTGGTTCTGCCCATGAGATCTAAATCCCGTGACACTGACTGGTGTTGCTTCTGTGACATTTATCAGAAGACTAAGCTTTGGTGAATATGGACAGAAAGAAGTCATGTTATAGCAAATACTGAGAGCAAACTGTCAAGAGTCTAGAACATAGTGGTTGAAGGTCTTCAGTTCTGTTTGGTTGGATCATAATATATGTTCCTCCACTAATAAAGCAATGTGCTTTCTTGTCTGGTCCTCAACTAGTCCCTGTGAGACTGCTAGAATGGGCACAATGTCCTTATTTTTCAATTCAGAGACTGAATCTCTGAGCTTCTTAGTCTTCTGACCAGTAGGAGAGAGAACTCACGTAGTTGTGCCAGACACAGCAGAGATATGGGAAAGAGGAGGTGAAGGTTCAGCTCTCTAAGACATGCCTCCAACCCCTACTGCCACTTTAAGCACAAGGAGAACCCAGGAGAGACTATCTAAAAGAGTCTGAGGGGCTCCTGGGTGGCTCAGTCATTTAGGCATCTGACTCTTGATCTCAGCTCTGGTTTTGATCTGAGGTCAGTTCAAGCCCCACATTGGGCTCCATGCTGGACATGGAGACTGCTGGGGGGGGGAAGAGAGAGAGAGAGAGAGTTTGAAGTGACTGCCTTAGGACAATATTTGCCCATAGTCTCCTCCTCGCTCCCATCTGCAAGTATCTATTATTTTGGCTATTCTGTAACCCCTCAAGTTTCTTCTGATAGTATTTTAATTTTTTTCTGAATAATAATCCCCCTTTTTTTATGTCAATCTATGGAATTCCCAGTAGAGTTGACCTCAATCCCAGACTGCTGGGGTAAACAAGCTTGTAACTCATTCCTGCCCGATGGGCTCATAGCCTTCCCCTTGGTGATAACAATGAGTTTGTAGACGGCCATGACCCTTGCAGGGCAACTGAGATTTTCCTGAGGCTATGGAGAGAGGGGCAGCCTCTTTCCTCTGTGGAGTTGACTGTTGGTGGAGCTGGTGGCAGTCACTTGCCTGCCATCTCCTGAAGTCTGAAAGTGAAGCTGACCCTAGGGAGAGCAGAGTCAAGGGAGGTAAGAACCTGCATCTCAGCGCCATGATTCGGGCCCCTAATCCAGCCGGGTCTGAAGTTAGCTTTACGCATCCACTCTTGCTGTGTGGGACACGGTCATCTCCCTTTTCTTAATGTAGATCACTTTGTGTTTACAGACTTGCCAATTTTGATACGGATGTTTTGGAAGGAAATAAAGCAATCACCAAAGACAGTCATGCTCATCAAACAGAGACCCCCGGATAATGGCCCAGGGACACCACAGCCAACCCAGCCCATCCCACTCCCAGCCACCTGAAACTGGTCCTGCTGGAGAGTCCCTTACACAAAACTCCCCACGAGATTCTACAGGCCCTGGAATCTGTACCTTTACTAAGCCTCGGTGCACATAATTCATGTTTAGTTCTGAAAGAACATATGATCACCTTAAGATCAAAGTCCCCAAAAATGTTTGTTTGGAAAAAACCAGAAAGTGGCATCTTAAGAATAAAATGGGAGACAGAATGATAACAACTGAAAAGCCCTGAAGACATCTCCCCGTAGAGAACATTCCAGACTCAATGCAACTCTGGGGAGAACGCTGCTGACAGGTGATGCGTCCGGTGCTGCTGTTTGCAGTTCTGTCTCTTGACCTGTTGCTCAGTGTAGAGCTCTGGGTCGGTTTCAGGAACGGAACAACGAAAACCGTTGATACATCGTGAATATGCGTGGATTACTTACAAGGCAATCCTGACTAAGGCTGAAGGCTTTAATTAAATGAGCAATTAGCTTTGGGCATGGGTATTTATACAAAAAGAAAATAAGTTAACTTGGATCATTGTTTGCCCCGGGGACCTTAGCCTTCCCTGAGCTCCAGAGGTATTGTGTGTTGCCTTAAAGACCCGAGAAATGGCAGGGTCAGGAGCCCTACCCATGAACAAGCAGCCCGTGCTTCATCCTTCCTAACTAGAGGAGCCTCCGTTCGCCCACCAGCCCCCTCACCACCCCCCGAGCTTCACCCACGTTGACACCAGACGCCCCATCTGCAGCCTCGCCTGCCTCCCCCGCTGTGGGATTCCCGGCGGCACCCTCTCCCCTGCCGCCTCCCTGCCTCGGAGGCTGGATCCACGCTTAGGGAGGTAAGGGAGAGAGAACAGTGTGGACTGACTCACCGAAAGTAAAGTCGCATTGGGGGCGAGGGAACAGGGGATCACCCTCCCAAAGATGCCACTGCCCATGTGTCATGGCGACTCGTTTCCAGGTTTGCCAGTTCTTAACGCAAAGTCATTAGTAGGTGCTTCTTCTCTCCGATCTCTATAGATCAGAGCTTTGGAAGTCATCATTTTCAAATAAATCTGCACTCTTCCACTCTATGACTTAGAAGGGAGGCTTTTTTTAAAAAGCACAGGAGTGGGGCGCCTGGGTGTCTCAGTGGGTTAAGCCTCTACCTTCAGCTTGGGTCATGATCTCAGGGTTCTGGGATCGAGTCCCGCATCCGGCTCTCTGCTCGGCGGGGAGCCTGCTTCCTCCTCTCTCTCTCTCTCTGCCTCTGCCTGCTTGTGATCTCTCTGTCAAATAAATGAAACCTTAAAAAAAAAAAAAAAAGCACAGGAGTGAAAACTGCAAAACTGATTTGGACTAGGCACACTCACGTGTGCTCACATAGTGACCTTTACACTAAAGCTTCCCAGAAAGTAATTGTCTTTGCCCAGCAGAGGCCATAATGAGCTTGAGTAGGACTCAGGGCTGATGGCGTTATGGTAGCCCTTTAATCCACCGAATGAATGAAGGAGAAGAAATGAGAATGAGTGGATGGGTAGGTTAGAGGCTCGACGTAGAAAACGGAAGTTCCCAGTACTCTCTCTGGGCAACGTGCTCTTAGACAAGTCAGCAATATTTAGTATTACGCAAATAATACAAACAGAAATATCTAAGGGGGTTTGAGAAAATGTTCCCAAAGAAATGAAAATTAAAATAAAAAAGTATAGGGTGCCTGGGTGGCTCAGCCGGCTAAGCGTCTGCCTTCGGCTCAGGTCATGATCTCAGGGTCCTGGGATTGAGCCCCATATGGGGCTCCCAGCTCAGCAGAGTCTGCTTCTCTCTCTGCCCCTCCCCCTGCTCGCTCTCTCTCTTTAAAATAAATAAAATCTTTCTTAAAAATAACAAACATTTTTAAATAGTAATAATTGTTTACTTATTATCTATCAATATATGATTTTCCCTTATATTGACAGTCAGCAAACAAATTTACCCAAAACTTCTCAAATATAAATATAATTTGATCGGTTAATCTCACCTCTTGGAATTCATTCTCCAGAACAGCTGTTAAATACAGGAAAGCATTTGAAGCACGAGAAGGTTCATTACAGATTTACAATAACCATTGATTCTTTTAACATGAGGATGAAGAGGAATGTGTATTAATGTAGAAATATGCGCATGAGATAACTTTAGGGCACTCTGTAAGCAGGATTTAGTATAAGCAGAATAATGTTGAACAAACAAACAGACGCGGACAAAAAGACTCCAACAAAATACAGCGCCGTACAGATGCTCACGTCTGCCTGTCAGGGGCAGGCCTGTGGCTGGTTTTCCCCTTTTCTAATGGTCAAATGTCTACACTGCGTTTGTATCACTTTTACGGAAATATTTTTAAATTTAGGATTTAGGGCTTTGCTTTTATGGATGATTCCAAGAGCCATCCCCATGCCCTCCCTGCCCTCGGGGTCCTCCTGCCTTGGCCATCTTCTGTGTCCCAGATGGGGACAACTAGTTAACACAGAGAACACTGGGTAACTCCTGAATAAATTAAGAACACACCAGCATCTCCGCTGCTGAGTCCCCAGTCCCCACTCCCGTCAGGCTAACGGGGAATGTCCACAGTTGGCTGCTTCCTTCTCCAGGAATGTCCTCCAACGACCTTCGCAACTTAGCACCCCTCCGCCCATTCTGCCGGGCCCAGCTCCGGTGGCCCCGAACACCTGCGTGCCATCTCCCCAGGTCGCCCCCAACGAAAGGAGAACTCCTCCCTCGTGACTCCACGGCATGTGGACTTTCAGTCTGTTTTGTCGCTCACTTTGGCCACTTTGTAAGGAAGGTTCTTTACTTACCGCTCCCTCCGGTGAGAGGTGGGAATGATTTCCTATTCATGCTCAGCATGCGTTAGAGCCCGGCACATATGACATTCAATAGATATTTGTTGGATTGATTAATTAATTAATTAGATGCTGGCGCAGTTGCTCACTTATTCTCGTCCATCTCAGCAAACACACGACCTACCCACTAGCACCGGAACGCAACAACGTACACGTGAGAGCAATTGAGCGCAGTTTTCCTCGGCGTTCTTAACCTTGACAGCTCTGCTAGCCCATATAGTTAAATACTTTCCCTCTTCCAGAGGCCAGAATGGGACCCAGGGTGAAGATTAGTCATGAACACCGTAGACATCAAGGAGATTTCTCATATCACAGGATGAGATGCGTTATCTGTGTCTGGACGGAGGGACTTCCTTGCTTCACAGGTGGTTTCCCAGGAGACGTCTCGGGAGGGAGACCGTCCCGTCTGCTTCAGATTCCCAGCGCTCTGCGGAGAGAAGGCGCTCCTCCAGGCCAGGGCAGGTGGGCGTATCTGAGGGTGAAAACAAACCCCGGCTGCGGCAGCAGACAGGCAGAGCTGCGGGAGGACGGCCGTCCTGCAAGGGGTGCTGGCCGAGTCAAGGGCAAGCCCCGGGGGTGAGAGCGTGTGACTCTGCCGCTTCGGCTGCTGGCGCCGGCAACACAGCCCTGCGGGAAGGTCCTGAAGGAGAGGGCAGGGGTACCCGGACCCTCAAAACTGTGCAGGGATTCCGGGTCCACAAAGAAGGGGACTCCCTTGACAGGAACCAGAGAAAAGCTCTGTCCAGATTGGAAAAATCCCATTGGAAATTCTTTACAATAGATTCCTTGTTGATTCCTTTGTCTACAAAACAGAGTAAAAATGGACTAACTGCTTTTAACAAAGGACGTCATTCCCCTGCCAGAAGACCAAAGGCCAGTGGGTGCGTTTCCCGCAGAGATGGCAAACCCGGCATTTGGCGGTGTTTGGCGAGAGGAAGGACAGCCCCTCCTCGCCATCCCTGTGTCATGGCCTTGGAACTGTTACTGGGGCGGAGGTAGAAGCTCAGAAGGGACCTCTCCTGGGTCTCTAATGTTCAACGGAGACCTTAGGGCACTACATGAGTTCAAATTCTCTCTTTTATGCTCCAGACTCAGATGCTGCGGCGGCGTCTCTCTGTCGCTGAGAGCACGGGACCAAATCCGCCGTAAACCCAGCCAGCGAGCCAACCGCACGCCTCCCTGACCTGCCACCCGAGCGCAGCTCGTCCCCTCTTCGCTCTTCCCGTCCTGGGCTCCTGCCATTGAGTTCAGGCTGCTTTGATTCGTGTTAAGAGGAACTCTATTAGCTGACTTGTGAGCTGGTCAAACATACTGTTTTCAGGCAACTAGTTTGGAAAATAAGACGATGGGCTGGCTGGTGTTTGCTTTCTCCTTCCCAGCCCCTGTCCTCAAACCTTGTCCTTGGGGAGAAAGTGGCTTTAATTGGAATTTAGTTTAATTAACTTTCAATTAATACAATGGAAATTGTTATTTCCATTTATTTGGAAATACAAGGTGGTTGTATGACATGTGAATGTCTGTGTGGATGATTCAAACAGGAAAGTAAAGATTTTAAAATGTATGTTTATTTTTAAAATGCATATTTTATTTTTTATTGTGTTATGTTAGTTAAAAATGCATATTTTAAAGGTCACTGCAAACTTGGACTCTGCTGCATGAGGAAGCCCCAGGGAGCACGTCAGGATGCTCGTCCCCACGGAGCTCAGCGTGGGCACAGGGCCCAGGGCCCATCCCTGGGGTTACTATGGGCAGAGCCTCTTGCTATCCTTTGGCAAAGCTTATTTTTCTCTTGTTTCCTAAAACATAGACAATAAATATGGCAATTCCTGAACAGCATTTTAGGATATACTGAGCATGCTCTTTGACATCCGGTCTTACCCAGAGAGAGAGAGAGGTGTCCACCAAATACGGGCACTTGAAAAGAAAATGAGAAGCAGTACTTGTGTCTAGGGGTGAGAGAAACTGGGAAGCGTGAGGGAACTTTCTGGAATAATAGTGGTAATGTGCTATGATTGGTAACATAGATGTAACCCTTGTTCATGATACCCATGTTGGAGTATTTGGGGCAGTACAAAAAACGTGGAATTAATGGATGGAGATGATAGGTAATAGGTGGATGGTATGAGGGAGGGAGGAAGGGAGAGAGATGGGGTGAGGGAAGGGGGTGGGAGGAGGGAGGGAGGCACAAAGGAGGCAGACGGGTGACCCGTCACCCAGTGTCTACTGTCAGTGGTAGAATTCAGGACGAGGGTTGACGGAAACTCCACGCGGCCGTGTGCCTGAGAACCTGTACAATAAATGCTGGAAGCCGTGTCCCCTCATCACACCAGATTTGAACACCAACGAGCTTCCTCTTCACACAAAGGCTCCTGTCCGTCACGCCCAAAACAGAACGCACTTATTGTCTAAGACACAATATCAAGCACGTTTACAGAGCGTGGGGATGCCCTGGGGATGCCCAAGAACCTTCCAGGTGAGCGGAGACGAGATGGAAATCCGCGCTTTGTCTCCGTAAAAACCAACGCTGGGGCTTTGTTCTTCCCGCCTGGTTCTGGAGCCTGAAGTCAGCCTCTGTCTGGTGCCCGAACCCCCTCAGGGGTCCGCGCTGGGTTTACTTAACCACGTAGAGAAAAGTCCACTTGGGATCACAGCCCCGGGGATCCTCTAACAAATCTCATCCCCCCTGCTTGACTTGCTCCAAGATACGTGTGGAAGGCATCAGCCTTGGTGATGAATGCAATCAGCCGCATCCCGCACCCTAACGGTCCCCATCCCGCACCCCAGGGGTCCCCCATCCCGCACCCCAAAGGTCCTTCCAATCGTGCACGCTTTCCTGTACACTGGCCCACTGAGGCTTCTCCCTGACCAGTCCCCCATCAGATCAGCTCCAGCCCACCTCCCTTCCACCCCATCTTCTCTTATCAACCATCCTGCCTGCAGGAAGACGTGTGCGATGAGTAACTCCGACCCCCGTCTCCCGCAGGGGCCTCCTTCTCCAGCCTGGTCCCTAAAATGACTTCCTGCTCGTTAAGGATGAGAGAGCTCCATCCTGCTGTCCGGGAAACCGCACTGCCAGCCAGGAGCGAGTATGCCCGCTCCCAGGCTCCTCCTTCTGCAGGAACAATAACCCTCACCCCCTTTCTTAAGACAGCAGGGATGCTGACCTCTGCCCCCTGCAGTAGCGTCCACACGAACTCAGGGCATTTTTGGGTCAAAACCCAAGAACTGTCCCGGACGTC
Source organism: Lutra lutra (assembly GCF_902655055.1). Taxonomy (NCBI): domain Eukaryota; kingdom Metazoa; phylum Chordata; class Mammalia; order Carnivora; family Mustelidae; genus Lutra; species Lutra lutra. The sequence goes on from NC_062280.1 coordinate 198,514,372, forward strand.
TTCAGTTCGACCCACATTGTCATTGCATTTATTGTCTTCCTCTCCCCCAAGTGGATTTTAACAGGAGTATTTGGCTCCACCCAATCTGGTAGGAAAAACAGATGCAAAGTTGGCAAATATTTGAGGGCAATTATACTAATTCCCGGTGACTCTGGAAGGAGGGAATCAACACCACTTTGCGAAAGGGTGTCAGAAGCGCCAGGGCCGGTCGGGGCTGTCGCTTCACACAGCTTCTGGGGCTGCTCGGGCCCCGGCCAGCCAGGCGGGGAGAGTTCCTGCCCACGAGCTCCGGAAGCCACCGGATGAATCACTGGGCATGTGTCCGAGGACACGCGGGCACCCGGCACAGAGGCGCGTCCCAGGACGCCCTGCAGTGGCCGTCGGGGGCCGCGGGGCAGCTCTGGTCAGGGAGCCAGGGTCCGGGAGGGCCGCGGGGCAGAGCTGGGGTCCTCAGAGCTCTCCGTGGGTGCAGGGGGGGCGAGGGGAAGGCCGGCAGCCCCGCCCAAGTGCCCCGGCTACTGTGCTGCTGGAAAGCGGGGCACGCTGGTCCGGATCACACCTGCCAGTTTGGAAAAAGTGGGGTTGAGTCATTTGCCATGAGGCTGTTGGCCCGAATTGCAAGGCTCTGGGCCACGCTGCGTCTGGAAACGGTGTGAAGCAGCGACACACACCTTGGCACAGACTCTAAATGTCGCCAGAGGAGGAAAGGAGCTGGAGCGGCCGGGCGGAAAGGCCTGTGAAGAAAAGGCCGTTTTAGAAGAGGCTGTGCCCATGAGACGCCCCATGGCTCTAAAACAGGACAGACCCCTCCCAGAGTGAGGAGCCGGACCTCGCGGGCGCTGGGCTAGCTGTCTATCCAAGGGAGGCCGGGGCACCCCAGGGCACCCGGGCTGCGGGCAGCGCGCAGCCGCTCAGCCACATTTCAGGCACCGCGGCCCCCAGGGTCCCCTGCACGCAGGGATGGCAGCAGGAGGCAGGGAGGGGCCCCGTGGCTGCAGAGAGTCCCACCAGCGGGGGGGGGGGGGGGTGTGGAGTCTGGACACAGGAAAGCCAGCACGGGGGCACCCCCACCCGGTGAAAAAAAGTGCATTTGTTGTCATCAAAAAGGCAGACGGAATTTTGCACTGTTGGGAACAGCAGCCCAAACCCAACTCTGCTGTTTGCCCCAGAAACGCGGGCCTTCCCACAGCCTCAGCTGCTGGTTTCAGCACGTGTGATTGCAGGCGGGAACATGCAGGGGGGACCCGGCAGGGCGGTCCCTGTAATCATGTTCTCAGCCGGGCCCAGCACATGGCTGTTGCAGGACAGCTTGGCTCCAGCCTGAGCGCCCTTTGGAGGCAGAGGCTGGGTACCGCACGGGCGACTGGACCAGCTCACTGTCCATGACCGGCCCAGGGTCCCCACCCCGAATGGCAGTGTGAGCACCTCGAGATGCAGAGAGCTCCGGGAGGCGGAGGGATGGGACACCCTGTCCTGGGCTGGGGCAGTGGAGGCGTCCACACCCCAGCTCCCAGGAGTCACTGGCCGGGTCTCCCACACCCCACATCCCAGAAGTGTCTGTTTCTCCTACAGAGGGGATGCTGACCGACCCTCAGCAGCTGCTGACATGACCCAACCAGCAAAGAAAGGACCGTCGCAGCGGAGGCTGAAAGTGACTTCGGTCTCCGTGTTCGTATAAAATAGTCCACTTCCACCCTCTCTCACTGCTGCTGGGATTGCGAGCTGGTGCGACCACCCTGGAAAACAGTGTGCAGTTTCCTCGAAAAAGTGAAAATAGATCTTCTCTACGACCCTGCAACTGCACTACTGAGTATTCACGCCAAAGATACAGATGCAGTGAAAAGAAGCCATCTGTACCCCAATGTTCATAGCAGCAATGGCCACGGTCGCCCAACTGTGGAAAGAACCAAGATGCCCTTCAACGGACGAATGGATAAGGAAGATGTGGTCCATATACACTATGGAGTATGATGCCTCCAGAAAGGATGAATCCCCAACTTTTGTAGCAACATGGACAGGACTGGAAGAGATGATGCTGAGTGAAATAAGTCAAGCAGAGAGAGTCAATTATCATATGGTTTCACTTACTTGTGGAGCATAAGGAATAACACGGAGGACACTGGGAGATGGAGAAAGTGAGGTGGGGGAAATCGGAGGGGGAGACAAACCATGAGAGGCTGTGGACTCTGAGGAACTAACTGAGGGTTTTGGAGGGGCGGGGGGTTGGGGGATGGGTGAGCCTGGTGGTGGGTACTAAGGAGGGCACGTATTGCATGGAGCACTGGGTGTGGTGCATAAACAGTGAATCTTGGAACATTGAAAAAATAAAATAAAACAAAACAAACTAAACTAAACTAAATAAATAAATAAATAAAACAAAATAGTCTATTTCTAGGAGTTGGCATCCGTGTGTAGCATAAACCACCACAAGGAAAACGTGCATTGATGTCCTTTTGCAGAACATTCCATGGAAATTAAATCAGATAAGCCCTCGAGGGGTCTTGGGCCCGGGCTCAGCGGCTGCTGTTGGACATGAAGAGAGCGGAGAATGTGCTCCCAGACGCCGTTGGCTCGAGGGACCTGCAGCCTCTTAGGTTGGTCAGGTCTGGGACCAAGACCCAGGGCTCGCCGAAAAAGAAGAGGGCGTCACTAAGGAAGCAAAGCCATGTGAATTCTAGAGTAGTAGAGAAGGTGGTCCAGAAGGATAAAAGAATGAGGGCTTCATTTCGGTCTTGCAAGCAAAGAGCCAGGGAACCCGTGAACTAAAGACACAAGGCCCCACGTGGCATCCAAAGACAGAGGTCCACCTCCGCGGGGAGGTGTGCGTGCCCTCCAGGCAGGGGTACCGGGCCGGAGGGCCGCACAGCCGGGAGGAAAATGGGCTTCCAAGGAGAACAACCCCTTCCCCCGCCTGTGTCACAGGTCCCATCCTGCAAAGTCTAAACCCACTTACATCCTCCTTTCTCCCAGGCATGACAGAACATTTGATTTCAGAGCCGAAGTCTGCATTCACAGTAAGCTCCGACTCCCATGTCCATGCTTTCAAAACAGTTGGAGGTCCCACATGGGCAAGAACTATGTGCTCAGAAGTGACAACAGGGAGGTCCGGGCTGTCCAGTTCCCTGCACGCCCCGCTGGGCCCCTTTACTACCTAGTTGACATAAAAAATAATGTTCGTCCATGTACATCGTTCCTGTGAAAGTGCGGCCAAGCAGTTTCCCAAACAATCACAGTGTGTACCTGCATGTACCAACTGGAGTATTAAAGCACCATATCCTTGTTCCTTCAACAGCCATAAAACCTCAGAAGCATAACATAACCGCCGAAGTGTTCTCTGCTATCAGAGTAATTCATTAGGTTATTAGCAGCAAAACAAAGAATGTCATTGCCCTACGGAACACGGTCTTCTGAGTTTCATCAGTCAGAGAATCAATAACCAGAAAGGGTCCTTTCTTTATGTACGTGCCACCGAGAGGTGGGGGTCCGGGGACATAACTCGAGAATTTCACTCATTTCCCATCCAGAACAGAGAGAACTTTCTGTTTGCTCGAACACACAGGCAGCAGGTGTGTGTGTGTGTGTGTGTGTGTGTGTGTGTGTGTGATTCTCCTGTCAGTAAGAGTCCCAGAAGAACCCATCCCGTGTCTGGAGAACATTCTACAAAGGTAAGTCGGCCATTCTCATGAGCATGTTATCTGTCTACTTGAAAAGCCCCATGGTCATCCCAGAGGGGATGCTTTCCTAATTGCCATGACAGCTTAAGACTAGACAAAGTGATTGTGGCCTGAGACAACTCATCTCGGGAATGTGGGGGCACAGAGGTCCCAGGTGAAGAACGAAGGAGTGTATGACCTGCAGTCCATTCCGAAGGCCATTCGACAGATCAACGTAACTAGGCCATGGTGCCCAGATATTTGGCCAAAGATGGATGTGAATGTATTTTTTACATGAAATTAGCGTGTAAATCACTTCAAGGAAAATAGATTTTCCTTCATGATGTGGGTGGGCCTCACCTAATCAGCTGAAAGCTTAAAAAAAAAAAAAAGACGGCACTTCATGAGGATGAAGAGGGACTTTTGGCCTCAGATAGCCTCCTTGACTTTGCAGGTTGGGAGCTAACCCTGCAGATCTCACAGTCGCCGGTCCCCACAATCCCATCAGCCAGGGCCTCAAAATCTCTCAGTCTCCCTCTCCCTCTCCCTCTCTCTCCATGTAGTTGCCAAAAACCTCTGGCTTCTCACTCCCTCAGCCTCAGCCGCACCTCTCACCCTCGGGGGTGGATCCTCGGAGGGCGTTGGCGGTTCCGGCCGCTGTGGCTCACGCGCTGTAGGGATGGGACCAGCTCGTCCTGCGGGAGGGCTTGCTTTGGACCCTGCCCTCACAGCACTGTCCCGTCCCGTGCCGTCAGCCAACCTCTCATCGAGGGAGTCTGCCCCCAAGTCGAGGCAGGCCAGCTCAGCTGTGGGCGACCAGCGCTGGGAGGGCCGGGATCCAAGTTCATCTCTAGGGGCTCAGAGAAGCACCGTCCCCAGGGCCGGCCTGTGGCCATGCGTCCCCACAGCTGCCACCGCAGAAGCGTGCGTGCGGTTTTCTGAGAGGAAGGCCAGCGCAGACGTCAGGAGGCCCCGTGATGCTTGCTGACCTGACTGAGGGCTGCCAGCCAGCTGGGGTGCTTCCGCGGCCTTACTCTCAGCTCCACGCGTCTTCCCCACAGGCCCCCCATATTTCTTAGGAGCGCCCCTCTGCACACCGGGAAAGCACGGCGCAGAGCAGTGAGGCAACGTCCCCGAGTCACAAGCAATAAATGCTGAAACCAGAAGTCCGGGAGCCCCGCTCTCCACCCCCAGACCAGGAGGAGGTGACATTAGAGACCCACGCAGGTGTGGACAACGGGGCGGCTTGTCAGGAGACTCACAGACACCGCCCGTGTGGAAGGAAGGCGGGAGCCGGTCCCCAGGAATGAGTGTGGCGAGGGAGAAGCAGGAAACGCCCTGTCGCCGAGCCGGCCGCCAGAACCGGGCACAGAGGAGGCTGCCCTCGCGCCGGGCGGACGGCCGCTGCCCTGCCATTAGCTGTGAGACTAGGAGCGACTTTCCAAACCCCTCAGAGCTTCATCTGAATATCGAGCATAGTAATCGTCACCTCACTTGGCTCCTGGGAGGATGACGTGTGGAAAGAGGGTGGTTCCGGGGAAAGAGGGCACTTGGGATTGTGCCGGGGACAAACTACGATCCTGGTCGTGACCCATGTGGCACGCGGTCACCGGCAGACACTCAGCACATCTCTTGGCGGAGTCTCAGGGCCACACTAGGGATCCGAGCAGGGCTGGGGCTGGCGAGAGGCGGGGGCGGCCTCGGGGACGGGCAGCTATGGGGTCCGCACCGGAGAGTGAGCGATCGCTCCTGACAGAGCCGGGCTGAAGGGAGGCTGCGGCCGGTGGGTGGGGGGAGGCACCTATAGGAGGACCACTCTGTAGACAGAACAAACAAATGGAATGGGGGGGGAGTCGGGGTGGAGACGCGGGACCTGGGCCTGGTCCAAGGATTCGGACCACTTCCCCAGGATTACAGTCCAGCCATGCCTCAGAGCAGAATTTTTGGCTGAATCGTTTGCGTGGTTCCCTGCACTGCCCTAGTAAATCAGCCAGCCGGTCAGCTTTGTGCCACAGCAGCAACATGTCGACTTGGCCTGTGAGCTGGTCTATGGATACAGCACAGTGCAGCATCTTAGCCAGAGCGTGGGGACGTCCTGCGTGACTCGCACTTGGGTGTTACACGCTGGCCCACTGGGCAACTTGCTGACGCCCGTAAATCTTACACACTGCACACCTTAAAACCCAGGGATGAGTACAAAACAGACTGCCACCTAGTATGCACAGGAGACATTATTTTCAGCCGCCAACAGTTAAATGCTGGGAAGAAATTTGGGGTTGAAGCAGAGGGCCCTCTCCGCCGCACTCGACATTTTCCCCACTCCACTTGTGCAGTTTCAAAACACAAGGAAGGTTTTACCACCAGGAAAATTTTACCCAACTGCAGTTTAAAGAGAGTCGAAGTGTCTGAGGTAAATGAGGTCGTACAGGGGAATGACTATGAGATCCTCAAATGAGAATCGCGCCGCCCGTCCAGGCCAGAATGGGGTCTGCTGTAATCATCCTGGATGTGCTCTGCCACACATAATGACTCAACAGCTCCTTGCCAGCAGCCCCTGAAGGAGGCGTTCTCCCTGCCAGAAAGGCTGTGTATGAAGTATTAGGTCCGGTCCAGCCAAGGCGAGGACAGGCCTTTCCTCCTTTTTGAGCAAATCGATTTCTTTGTTCTCTCACACGGTCAGAGGAGCTCAGCCTCAAGCCCTCTCCAGAGCATGCCTGCACATCAACCCCCGAGCCCTGAGCATTCTGCCTCTGGATTTCACCTCCTTCCCCCCAAGACCTCACAAGATGGAGCAGATACCCCCATCCGACCTCTTCTCAACGCACTGAAGACTCCCACCCACCAGTCTCACTTCGACCAGTGAGTCCACGAGACCTGTGGAATGAGGAACCACAGATCGAAACAGAAGAAGTCCACGGCACCCACTCCAAAGGGGGCTTAGCGCCTGCATGCTCCAAGCAAACTTCAACGTCTTCTTACTCAAGCTGCCATCTTACTTTTGAGTCATGAATAGCTTGTATGCCTCTTAAATTTTAAAATTTAACACACATGGACAAAATAATCATTATTAAACCCATAAAGGCTCTGATTACCCTGAACTGCACCTGTCACAAGGAGGTTGAATAATAAAGAGAATGGTGTGTACGAGATTGCCGCCATGTTAAATTTATAAAACGAGAACTATTTGAAAATTAGAGAGTTACTGGCTTGCTCGCGGACTAGTGTCCCAAGGTTTAGACAAAAGTTTTGGGAGAAGAAATAAGTGTAGTGGGAATAAGGTCTTTGATTGTGTCATGGTTATGATGACTTTTGCAAGAACGATTCATTTTATTTGTACTTTTTCTAAAATTTACTCTTGAATATAACAGTGACGAGAAAGGCGTACATCAGCAGACCTAGGAATAAGCATAGAAATGTGGACGACAGATGCCGGTAACGCTTCTGGAGGAGGGCCGCCTGGGTGGCTCATTCGGCTGAGTGTCCAACTCCTCGCTTCAGCTCAGGACATGAGTTCATGGTTGGGAGATTGAGTCCCGCGTCAGGCTCTACTCTCGGTGGGGAGTCTGCTTGTGGATTCTCTCCACCCCTCCCCTGCACCCACTTTCTCTCTCCCTCCCTTTTCTCTCTCAAATATGCTTTAAAAAGATTTTTGTTGGAGGAACATGTCCGTGAGTATTTGGTCCATTTGTTTCAACCTGCTTCATATCAAGTCCAGTTCATTGAGCACCTGCTACGTTCCTGGTACGCCAGGGCTTAACCCTAACCTTACAAAGTAGATGTTGTGTCTGTCATACAGATGAATTAACTAAGGTTCAGGTAAGCAAAGTAGCTTGCTCTGTCCCAGTCACTAAGAGGCAGAGCCTTCATGTGAAGATAATTCTGCTGTGTTTCGCTCTAAAAATAACCACGCATATGGGTAAGAGTGAGCTGACCTGATATTTCTCAGGGTTGCATTCCATAGGATGGTTTGGCATATGGACACTGCCAGTAAGCCTGCCTGTGGTCCTCAGAGAAAAAGAGTAAATTAGTAATAGTAATATAAATATTTAAACCATTCAAATATTCTTTTTTTTATTTGAGGGGGGGAGGACAGAGGGAGAGGGTGAGAATCTCAAGCAGACTCCCCACTGACCACGGAGGCTGATGCAGGGCTCAATCCCAGGACCCCAAGATCATCACCTGAGCTGAAAACAAGAGTCTGACGCTTAACCGACTGAACCACCCAGGCGCCCTCAAATATCCTATCATGAATTTTGACCCTATAAAAACTAGAGCAAATTCACAGCTCCTTTTTCTTGGTTCTTTTTTTCCTCCTGTTAGTCAGATGAGAACGAGTGGTAGGACAAGGGAGGAGGACCCGTAGGAGCCAGTCAACTTTAAGAGACACAACTTACTGTTCTAGAGAGCCACGGCCACAGAGACAAGTGCCTGGAGAAACCCTGGGGACTCCCTGTTTGTTGTCAGGAAGTCGCATCTTGTGTGGTTCCCAGTATCTTCCTTTTTTACTCAACAAGCATTATAAGAAGTCAGAGGCACAGGAATGTGGGTCTTTCCGAACAGGAGACCAAATAAGGTGAACACGGCCTGGTCGCTAAGAATCGTTTTAGTGACATGCCCTGAACTTTGGACAAAAAGTCCGAGAACTCAAAACGGATGGCATCCACTCGTATCACATTAATTTAAATCATTTGATTATGCTAACAATTAGTTAAGAAATCATCCTGGTTAGATGTGGTGGAGGAATTGAGAATTGAATGATTTTAGCTGATCATTAAAATGCCTTTTCAGTTACACGAAAAGAACAGTTTAATTTCTTGTTATTTCTGTTTCCTATGAGCGAGTACAGTGACTGACAACACCTGCCTTTTCCACTGCACAACTAGCAAGGAATTCAGCCGCTTCGGAGAGTAAAAACGGAATGATGAAGGCCTCGTGAGAACCCCCAGAACAGGCTGCTCTGCAGCTAATACGGTTTGGGGAAGAGTAAATGCATCACGGGTGACATAGGACGCAAGCGCACTTTTTCCTTTCAGAAGCAGTGGGTGGAAAGTTTCAATGAAAAATTACTGGGGTTGTATTATACTGTAACATTGTGTTCTAAGCCGTCTGTTTTCAAAGCATATTTCTAGTCCAGGGCTCACTGCTCATGGAATTTCAGACTGATCTGTAGCTTTTCTTTACGCCCGAAACACAGGTAATATTTTGAATTTTTAAAATACGTTTCATTCCTCCATTCTTAGAGGAGGCATCGTATCAGGGTCTCTGGCACACTCAGTTAATGATTCATAATAAAACCCCATTATCACTCAGGGTTGTCTATGTTCAACTTCATAAAGAACTGATAAAAATCTTAGTTGGTAGAAAATCCAGGGCTGGATTTAGTCCTGTATAATCGCTGATAAAGGAAGAAGTCGCCATTCCTGGCCCTCAGATAAGGAAATAAAGCTCTAGAAATCCCAAGAAGGTGTACATGCTACCAGATACAACCCATCCATCAACATGGTCTAATTGGGAATTTCTCCACGGCGCCATGAGAGTCTGTGTTTCAGTCTCTTCTCTGGAGCCATTGATCAAACAGCTACTTGCCAGTCATTTCCATTGTTAAGTTACCGTGTTTTATCTCCGCTGTATTATTTATAAGTCAGCCCTGTCCCGGAGTGGCCTCTGAGGACTTCTGGAATTGGAATGTTGCTCAGAGTGATCAGGCTTGAGACGAAGGGGAGCTAGACCTCCTTTTAATTCGGACGCCTCTGCCCATCAGTCATCCTCTACTTCTGCCACCAGAGTAAACTCTGTGTGGCTATGATTGTCCTAAGTTCAAGAGGACATGCCTTGGTTCCAATTAGAGGTCTTGACTCCCCCAACATCCTGGTGACTGCATGAATAGGCCATTTTTCTATGGACATCTCACTTTCATGAAGAAAGAAAAGAATAAGGAAATTTCTAATGTGGATGATGTAACTTCAAACGCAGTATCACTTTATCAGTCAGTCCAGAGTCAGAGCTGTGAAAATCGGCTTATGAATTACTAAAGAGAAAGTGGGCCAGTTCTTTTTTGATTTTAAAAACTTGAAGCTACATTGTCTTACAAACGTGGGACATTTTAAAGCTAAATTTGGCGGGTTTTATAATACGGGATACAATAGAGGTTGAGCCATGAAAGTCATATGATGAAGAGAGGTCCACAGGGCGATCTTTGTTAGGAAGCAGGAATATCAGAAAGAGGTTTTCAGCCCTCAGAGATCTACATCATGGAGTCCCAAACCACCGTGTTCTACTCTTAGTGGACGGAACCTCCCTGGTGACAGTCACTGGTCCTCACCACTCAGGAAACGATGGGAAGTCCGTCAAGTAGTAAATTCCATAATGCTTACAGGAATTCAGTTCTGTACATCTCCATGTGCTGCAAGGGGCTCCTCCCCACTTGAGTTGTGGGAATGAAAGGCAGAAGCTGCCACCAAAGGACCAGCACCGGCCTGCTGGAAGGTGTGCCCATTACAAGAGGGCCAGGTCCGTGGGCGGATTTGGAAAATTTTTCCTAACATGATTTCTGGGATTTTCAGAGCTATTAATCTCCTGCTTTGAAAAGCACCCATTTATTTCAATTTTTTCCTAACCCTTTTGCTGCTGTCCCTTCAGAATGCTGAAACTACCTTGATTTATTGTGTTCTTCCATCAGAAGAATAGCAACAAAACACTCCTTCAGCTTTTGCTCAGAGGCCAAAGACGTCATGTCACAAAGATGGGGACTCGAGCTGCACCCCTGACATGGGGAGCACCTGTCTATGAGGCATGGTTTAAAGGTGCCGCTGCACACCCCACAGTCCTCACAGAAGAGTTTTTAGGAGCCTCAGAGTAGCTTGCCGATAAGTGAAAGGAAGCGTGCTCAGCTCCCAAACAAACGGAAGGCGTGTGCCTTTCAAATCAACATTTTCAACAATAGCATTTTCAACATTTTCAACAATAGCAACAACCAAATTGCTCAACAAGGCAGCAGGCAGGAGGCGTTGTGAAACTGACTCACTGGGAACCCAAATAGGACCATCAAAGAGGAGAGTCTGTTCCAAGCTTCTGAGAAGATGAAAGAGGTGCTTCCTCTCTCTCCACTCACAACGGAGGCCGACTTACACACTTGGTGCCGATCTGTGTGCAAACGGTTCCAAGCTGTAAACTGTTGTCCTCCTTCTCCTCACCGGTATCCTCGCGTCCATCGACAGTGGTGAGGTTAACTGAACCGCTTTGTTCTCTTCAAATCTTGTCTTCATCTTTTTGCTTTGGTCTAAAAAACATCGCGAGGACAGACTTTCCAGATTTTACTCCTAGTGTTCAGGAAACAAGTCATTTGAAGGAGTGGATTTTTTTTCCAAAGTAGTAAAATATCAATACATGGAAAGAGGTAATGAAACGAATTGTGGCTGGAAAATCTTCCACTATTAAGGCTATAATTTGGAGGGTGATCTTCATGAGATGTCTGGTAATGTTTTGCTGATTTAAAGACAAGACACCAGTATTGTCACAAAACGTGGTAATAGGAATGAAATCATTTAAACATGTTGCAATGCCTGTTTAAAAACTACAAGGGTTAGAAGTGGTTTGGAGGGAGGATTATTTGCCTCTGGTAAAGGTGGTTTGGGTCAATCTTCAGTAAGTAAAACAGGACACTCAGGAACATGATGTGGCCATGACATTCCCATGACATTGACCATAAAGAGGTAGTTTGCACCAACAAAGGCATGAGAAGAATCAAAATGTATCAAAATGTCATGGGAGCACTGAATTTTAGTGTAAACAACAGGTTTATGGAGATGGTAGAAAAGATGTGTCTTCCAACAGCCAGTGGGGTTAAAACACTGTCATCCTTAGAAATGGGCTGGGATTGGACTTCTCTAGGAAACTGCCAGCTAAACCATCATCTCTTGCCCTCTGGGCATGTAGCTCCACCAACAGAAAATGTGTTTCTCAGGCGTCTCCAGCAAGTGCATCCAGAGGCTCTGACCATCACTGTGGATGAATTTACTCCCATAACACCAGCAGCACTCACTCTGTAGATGGTCTGCCCCAAGCTTCGGGTCTCCTGTGGCCCATAAAAAGTAAGGGGGGGGCGGGCGCCTGGGTGGCTCAGTGGGTTAAAGCATCTGCCTTCAGCTCAGGTCATTATCCCGGGGTCCTGGGATCAAGTTCCACATCGGGCTCTCTGCTGAGCGGGGAGCCTGCTTCCTCCTCTCTCTCTGCCTGCCTCTCTGCCTACTTGTGACCTCTGTCTGTCAAATAAAAACATAAAATTTAAAAAAAAAAAGAAGTAAGGAGGAATTGGTAAAAGAGAACAAGAGGCCCCCAAGAGGAGGCACCCACTGACAGCAGCACAAGAAATCTTAGAGACCCTTTCTGTGGTTGTAGTGGTCGGCAGGTCAGGAACAAGGTATCCCATGTCCTCTTTTCTTCTTCCAGAGTTTTAGTCATGACCTGAAACCTTTGGCTCAGTCTTCTTCTTTCCTAATGCAGATAATGAATTCCAATATTTGAAGGCCATGAAATCTTCTGTTTCATATTTTTGGTGCAAAATGAACACATCTCAGTAGAATCCGTGACAAATATGACCCCATAATAACGGCTCAGGGACACATTTTTAAGGGATTAAATGTAGTTTTATTTACAACATAAAGCATTCCATCTGTGTAAAGTAGGGGATTTGAAAGGGGAAGAAAGCCAGTCTCATCACAATTCTCCTTTCCCTGAAAGAGCTTGTCTCATTTTTTCCCCAACTGTCTTCTTGAGGTTTTTCTGTCCCATAAATCACTCTCTGTAGGGCTCGGCACTGAGAGCACCTGCACCCTCCTTTATAAAAGGATTCAAATAAAACCTGAGCCTCATTTTCATTATTGTATTCGAGTAACAGGATTGCTTCTTTTCTGTTTTGATGTGTAGGAGAGCTGAACAAAGATGACAATCACATTTACACAAATAACGCTTGAAGGAGTGTTGCGTTTCTTGATTTCTGATAGAGCAACAGCGGGCTCTGTGTGGCCTGCAAAGGACACTGTTCCAGGGCCCATCTGAAGCCCACATTTAGCAATGTTTGCTGCTCAAGAGATGCTGTGAAGAACGAGTCAGATGGGCGTCGTTTGCAATCCGGACAATAACTATCTCCATTCTCCAAATGACGATACAAAACTTTTTGGAAATAGGACATTGTTTTCATTCATTCGGGCTATAATCTCATGGAAGATTAATGAGGAAAGCACAGGTGGCCCCACCTACGATGTCATTTGTCTCACAACAAACCTATGAGATAAATCTAGGAGGCTTGAGGAAAACTAAAAGGCAGCTCTTATTCACAACCAAAAGTCATCCACTGTCAGCAGGATAGGCCTTGAAGACTCCCAAGTTATCATGGTAAACGCTGGGAGACCCATCCAGTGGAGCTACACACACATGTGTGGAGCCGTGGCCCGGGGAGAAGCTGCTCCGGTGGGTGGTCATGCGAGTGACTGGAGGGGGAACTCATTCCATGATCTCAGCAACTCTGATCCAGAGTAAAATAATGTTTTTTGGATTACTAGATGAATGAATGATGGAGGGTTTGAATTAATTTAGGAAGATAATATGACAGAAGTTCTGTGTAAGCTCTTTTAATAACTAGCCCGTGAGTTATACGTACTTCAGTGGTCCTGCATTCAGGACATTACCAAGAACACACAGGATGGGATCTTCCCTCAGCAGGACTGTGATAAGAACATTCACCATCTTCCGTCATATCCTTCTCTCTATGCCAACATCTTAGGGGCCCTTTTATTAGTTTCTCTGAATCTCATCTGCTCTTGCTGCCAAAAGACCCCCAAGATTATCTCATCATCTCTCTCAGTCCTTCCAGTGCGTTGGTCACAACACACAGACCCTTTGCCTTCCTCTCCCCTCAGCCCGGGGGAGCTCCTCCCCAGATCTTTCCACACCTGGCCACATCCTGTTGTAAACTTCTCTGCCTAAATGTCACATCTGCCCAACCCTGCCAGAGCCAGCGCTCACGCCCTGCACTCCTTGGTCTGCCCCAGCACCTTCCCTGCTCCGCCACTCTTGCTGGAATTTCTTTCTGCTTCTCCCACCACATCTTAGTTCCACAAGCTGGGGGAGGAGGGCTTTATCTCCCTTGTATCCCCAGATTCCAGAAGGGCTCACAGTTATCCACTGGAGGAATGAATCTTGAACTCCAAAGCCAGCCTTCTATCCCATTTCTACCCCAAAATGAGATTTTTCTGCCTCTGTCTCATGCCTCTCTCAGCTAATAAAAGGCAGCCTGGATACAAAGGTTGTCTCGTTTTGGGCTTCAATCAAATCTTTCATCTTCCTGTATGTCATATGGTCACTTTCCCTTTTGTGTCCCACGAGTACGATGGGGAACAAGATTGGGAGATACATGGTGTAACTGAAAATGAAGTGAATGTGGAAATCAGCCGAACATAGTTTACAGATATTTTACTAGAAACATTTTACGTTTTTTACTTTGCTTCCTAACCCACTGAAAACACAGGGCAGGGAATTGGGTCCCTAGCGTGAGGTTTTTATTCTGCTGTTCTATGTACTGGGTAAGCGGCCCAGGCAATCAGGACAGAGAAGGGACCTGCTGTTTTGGTCTCGGGTCCCTCTGCTCACTGGGATGGCCGCATTCATCAGGGAAAGCACAAGAACTCGCAGCACCTATTAGACCCTGTGTGAAGTGGTCCCTTTCAACACGACATTCGCAGCACTTTTAACAATCCCAACAGAAGAGCTCCTGCTGGTCATGGAGCTATAGGATGTGCTTATTAGGAGGTGCGTCATACAAATACAGACGTGTACATCCCATGAACGTAGATCCCCGGATGGCGCACTCTGTGCCATGCTCTCCGCACAGGGAGGAAGAGCTCACTCATGTTGGTGAAGGAGACGCCCACCCTCCCCCGCACGCCCAGAAAATAGACCTTTTTTGAAGTTTCAACTTTTCAAGTTTTCAAGTTTCAAAGGAAAAGATTTCAAATGAAAAGTTTTTAAACAATTATTCATTTCATGACGAAAGATATAATTTAATATTAAAGCATGGCAGCATTCTGTGTTTCTTTTTATTTTAACCAAGGGTTTTTTGGTCCCTTTCTACCTCTCTTTTTTATTTATTTATTTTCAGTGTTCCAGAATTCATTGTTTATGCACCACACCCAGTGCTCCATGCAATCTGTGCCCTCCATAATACCCATCACCAGGCTCACCCAAGCCCCACCCACCTCCCCTCCAAAACCCTCAGTTTGTTTCTGAATCCACAGTCCCTCATCCTTCGTCTCCCCCTCTGATCTCCCCCAACTCCCTTCTCCTCTCCATCTCCCCATGTCCTCCGTGTTATTCCTTATGCTCCACAAGTAAGTGAAACCAAGGGTTTTTCAAATTAATAAAATTAAGCCTTCAATGAGATATGAAAGTCAAACACAATGAGAAACAAACTTGAGCACAGTCATTTCCATCTGCTGACCTGTTCTGAGAGCAAGTGTGGGGGGTTGAGAACATCTGGAAGGAAGCCATGTGATTGCTTTCCACAAATAAGTCCCAAACTTCTTGAAAATAAACTGTCCAAGTCCAGAGACCAGCTTTGTGTTACTTTGGCCCAATTCCATGAAACAACTCATTTCCTTGGGTCTCCATCAGGAAAAGTTAGACTCAGTCCCCCCCCCTTTTTTTTTTAAGTTTTAGACGACAAAAGTAGTATCTGTTCAAGCTAAAAGCTTAGAAAACTCATAAAAACATGAAGATATTTTTATAATCATCTGCTACTCATAGTATTCCATGCCCCACTACTATAATCACCATTAACACTGGTACATCTTTCTGGTTATTTCTCTGGGCTCACATGCCCATATCAAACTTTCCATCCCTAATGGTGTCTTTCCATACACACTGTAAGAGGTCTAGTTTTCCCTTAGCAATACTTGGTGAAGTTTTGGGGGTTTGTTTTGTTTTCTTTTCTTTTAAAGATTTTATTTATTTATTTGACAGACAGAGATCACAAGTAGGCAGAGAGGCAGGCGGGGGGTGGGGGGAAGCAGGCTCCCTGCTGAGCACAGAGCCCGATGCAGGACTCGATCCCAGGATCCTGGGATCATGACCTGAGCCGAAGGCAGAGGCTTAACCCACTGAGCCACCCAGGCGCCCATACTTGGTGAAGTTTTGACAAGTTTGGACTAACCCTCTCCAGCCTGATGCTGCTTGATTGCGTGATGCTCCATTGGATAGGTCATTACCACTTCTCTGAGCCACATTCCTAATTTTGGAGACTTTTGATTGTTTCCCAGTTCTTTTTACCTATCTATCTATCCATCATCTACACATAATTTATCTGTCTACCTATCTCATAAATATTACGTACATTATATATACTGAACATGTAAAACACATGTGTAATCTTTATTGTTGAAGATACTAAGCTGCCTACTCAACAGGTGTTTTCTCTTCTCCCTTGCTAATATGGTTTTGATTTTGTTCCACGTAGGAATATCCCTGGCTAATTATTTCATCTCCCATATGACGAAGTGTGGTCCATGCTGTGTGAATGGAAGAGGCTAAGTGGTACTTCTGGGGCGGCCCTTCAATGGGGATCACATGTGGCTCCCATCATTTGCATGGTTTTGTGCTTTTCCTTTGCTCCCATTTTCTTGCCTGGGAAGAAGTTGCAATGAGTGGAGATGGGCAGCCATTTTGGGACCGTGAAATGGGACCCGGTTAAGAGGGAGTGATGGGAAACAGGAAGAAAACTGGATTTCGATGGCATTATGGGGCCACCAGTTTCGTGAAGGCTCCTTGCTTCCAAATTTCATGCTAAATGACAAAAATAAGCTTCTATGTGAAGAGAGCCACTGCTTTACTTGACTTTCTATTATTCAAAACAGAACAGAATACTATCCGTGGTATTATCCATTTAGGGTTGGTAAATATTAACTCTTCCAAATGGAATAGAAGACATCAGGGTGCGCAATTTTAGAGACCTTAAACTCTTATGAGTTTGCTTCCCAGAAAGTTTTCATCCACAGTATCTGACCAGCTGCGTATGACAGTCCCCATGGACCACCGAGACCATTGTGTGTCCTCTCCCCCCCACAATTCCACAGGAGCAGATGCACTTCCTTGTTGCTTTCACATCCATTTCTTTGTGTCCTGACGGATTCAAATGGGTTTTGGTTCCGAGTGTCTTCTTGGACTTGGGTTTCTTCTTCTGTGAATTTACCACTTGTATTCTCTCTTCTATAATTTGTTAAGGTAAGATGAATCTGAGGCTTTCTATGGCTAAGAATTATCAGGAGAAAACATGAAGACCATTGCCAAGCATTCAGTAGATGCATGTGGTTGCTGGAAATTTCTCTCCTGGCGGAGAGCACACCGACTAAAACATGGTGGTAAGCAGCTGAGGTCCGAAACTTGTCCTGAGTGAATCCAGCTATCTTAGCTGAAGATGTGGCACACTTGCTACAGAGGGAAGGCTCTCAAGGTGCCGCTGGGCCAAGGTAGCCATGCAATATTTGTGATCCTTCTTCAGGGAGGTGTGGACATTTCCCTGAGGACTTAGAGATAAAAAGCAGAATCACCACACTTTCTTCACTATCTCATTCTGAGGTTCCAAATGCCTCTGCTGCCCTCACCCTCTCTCCTGAACTGTTTGCATCATCTAGCATGACAAGGACCAGTCCTCCTCCAGATAAACTGAAAGCTGTGTGGCTTTCCTCTTTACCTACTCAGTGTGCAGGGTTGCGTGATTAGCCAACGTCTAAGTTCTTCTGGATCCTTGTGGATTACGTGAGATCATTCCCCAGAAGTTCAGTCTAGTTTTGTCGAAGACCTTTTGCAGTAAATGTTAGGGAAGGCATAAAGGATCCTTTCCATTACATTTTGGAGACAAAATGCCTGTCGTAAAACTCAACTCAGAGAGTCAAATTACATTATTTCTCGTGCTTTTTTCAACAGTGCCTAAGTAAAGCGATTTGGGCAAATATCCCAATCAAAAGAAACCCAAGTACTCAGGTATTACCTCAGTCGTGTATGGAGTCCAGCAAGACCGGGAACACTGGGGGAATCGCCGTTACAATGAGTGCCGTGTGCGGGGGCTCCCGGCTGGTTCCGCCGCATTATTCATCGGGCTCTCTTCACACCAGCCGCCACGCACTCCGTGGGCATCGGCTTTCACACGACGTCACTACCAGAGACACTCTCCACCCCCTCATTCGTTCAGGCTCAAAATCTCCAAGTCGTCATTGGTTCTTCCTTCAGCCTCATCTCAACATCCTCTGGAACCACAAAATATGGGCTTCCAGGTAGGGAAGGTTCGTGCGGATGCGAAGGCCGTAGCTCAATACCCACCCGAAACCCGAGTCCAGAGGAGGCGGACGCCCTTGTGGGAAGCATCGCTCTGGAGCAGAAGACAGTTGTCGCCGCGGAGAAGCTCATGGAGTCCACGCCTGGCGCCCTTCTCATTGCCTCCTTCCTAGGCTTGTTGTCAGGAGAAAGGACATAAAGCACAACGGGTTTTTACCCCAACACCTGACCCACGGATCCAGGAAGCAGAAGCAGAGTTGCCCACTGCGGGAGCGCTCGTCCGAGTCCGCGAGGACCCACACCCCTTGGGGTCCCTGGTGCACGGATCCCCCAGCTGGAACGAATTCTGCTCCCAGTCAGGGAACGGCCTCAGTGCCCTCCGCGGGAAAACCGAAGCGAAGGGACAGAGCAAACCCCACAGCAGTGCCGACTCCCGGCTCCCGGTCTGCACACACGCGGCATCTGCAGCAGGACCTGGGACTCCGAGGATCAAGGCCAACGGAGGGGTCCCAGGAGGTGCCGGTCCAGACCAGCCGTGTATGCCCTGAGGGACCCCTCGGGGACCGGGGACCCACCCCCTGGCCTGGCTGGACTCTTTTCTCACTTTGTTCCTCAGAAGAGCTTCGTGGGTGGTTCCCTGGTTCATGCGTCAGGAGCTCAGCCACGGATTTTCTGAGAAGGGATGTGAAGGCTCCGTCGATCTGAAACTGTTTGGGGGGAGGTCACGCCCCACCCACCTCTGCTCCTTCTCCTCTTTATTAAAGCTGACAAATGAGGAAGAAAATGAAAAAGAAAAGAACAAACCCAGTATCACAGGATGCTGGGAAATGGCTTCTATTTATAGCCGGCGACATTTTCAGACACGAAACACCCCTGCTAACCGCAGCCCCTGCGGTAGCCCTGGGGGTACAGAACTGCCCTGGGAAGCTGCCACCGTATATGGCAGAGCCGGGAGAGGCTTGACGGGGCTCATTGTGCTCCGCGTTGCTTTCAGAAACATCGGGGAAAGAGGTCTGCATCCCCCCTGCCCGGCCCCAGAGCACAGGGCAGCAAGGGCCTCGGTCCTCCCTCAGAGAAAGCAGAATCTTGGCAACGTGTGATCAGGCACGGCCCGGCCGAAGCGGCTCTAACTGGGCAAATCTGGCTGACAATGTGAGAGCAGAGGTCCCTGCGCCGAGGGCGGCTCAGCCGGAACCAGCAGGAGGATGTCCGGCAGCTCCGTCCGCTCCCCGAGGAGCTGGAACCACGGCAGCCGCTTCACCAGGGACGTATGAGAACTAGATGGAAAGAGGCAGGTGCTGCCCTGTGCCCGGAGAAGCCGTGACCTTGGAGTCCCGAGGTCTGGACAGGCTCCGTGCGGAAAGGGACCCCTCAGTGCGGGCTTGAAGTCACTTCGAAGAAACCAGGATGCAAAAGACAGGGTCTTCCTGTCGACCTACTCCATGTGCAACATCGAAGTACGTAGAAAGCCCGTCTCTTCAGAGGTGGCGTAGAGCGCGTTTTCTGCTCTTCCTTCCCAGCAGTGACAGCAGCTCCTTGGTCCTGCTTGTTGCAGGTATGGGGGGGAGTGTCCGAGCCACTTCCGACGCTGAGCCTACGTGCAGTAGTGAGCGAACCGTGACATTTTAGGAATCCAGGGTTAAAAACCAGTTTTCCAAGCATCCTATTTATATGGAAAACAATAAACATTTGTTGAATTTATTTGTGGTCCAAGAAATAGAGACGTGATTCGGGCATAGATAAACCTGTGATATACCAAAGATCGCATTCGGTGGGGCCAGCGGCAGAGCTACTGCGCTCACGTTAAGGCGACAGCGTATAGAGTCACATTCTTGTCCTCATGGGGTCACTTCTGACCGGGTTCCTATCATTCTTTTTAAACAATCACTATTAAAAGTGTAAGGACTTAATTGTCGGCTCAAAGGCAGTGGGACCCCCTCAAAATCCTGCCTCCTTCCCTAGCTGCAGCCTCGAAGTTCAAACACGGTGTTTCCAGAACTCATCCTAGGGATCTGAATCTCCTGGCACTCGAAATCTCCCAAAGAGAACAGAGCTTTAAAACTCGCGTGTTATGATGACGCGATTTCGGGGAACACACTCCCAAAAGAGGGAAGCGAGAGATCAGAGCGTGGGGACCCCAGAAGGAGGCGGGATGTTGAGGCCTGGCGTCAGGAAGGCGGCCGACTTCTTCCAGCATCTTCCCCGGGGCTGAGCCGGCTCAGTGGTGGGAGCTTCCCATCTGGGTGTCCACACCCTCTGTCCCCTCGCTTGGCTATTTGGGCTTCGTATCGTACTTTACCCTCCTGTGCACTGTGTTCTCAGCTCAAAATGGACGTACTACTGTAGAGGGATACACTAAGAATGGAAACAGGGAGTGCCCCAAACGCCTCGCACGTCTAAGCTGCTAGAAAGGACTCAAGCTCTCCTCCGAGGAAGCCCTTTACAGCTTTGTCTTCTCTCGGCAAGTAACGCTGGTGTTAGATGATGCGGCCCCTGTCCCGGGAAAGAGTGTAAGCGAGTGGTCTGCGAAAGAGAAAATACGAATGACTGGCCAACGTATAGGAATGGGACCGCACTGGATCTTAAAAATGAGGTAAGTATGCACCGACTTCCACCTGTCACATCAGAGAAGCTCTCTGTCGGCGGGAGAGAGCCTGCTGACCCCTGGGAACCCGGGCAGTGACCGATACATGGGATTTTCTCAACCATGCTTAGAATGTGCTTCTGGAGCCTTGGAAATGCAGTTGTGAGAGTTTCCTGGAAAATGGGGAAAAAATTGTTCCATGTACATACGTATCTGAACAGACCGAAAGACCAATAAAATTCTAACAACGTTTCAATGCCAGTTATCTCTGAGTCTCGAGGTTATACATTTTTTCCTTCCTCGTGCCTTATTCTGTTTTCCAAATTTGCTAGAAGGAGCGTATATTTGTACACAGAGAAAACATGAAATGGTCTCAGCGGCATAGCTCTAAGGGTTCAAACCTCCTCGCCTGTCTGTTCCCGGGCTTCCATGGACACCATCTCCAAGCCCCACTGAGTACATGACTCAGTTTCTGTGCTTATCAGTGGAACGCTTTGGAAAACGGTATCCACCATTAAAATCATCAAGAACACCATTTTCACACTTTTATTTTATCAGATGATATTGTCCCCCATCACTCTGCTAACAGAGATTTGGAAAGTCAGTTTAGAGATTGGGAAGTGAGGTGAGGCTCCCTTGCTTTTTAGCTGTGTTAACCATAGATTCATGCACGGTTGTAAGAAACCACACGGAGCGATCCCCGGGGGTACCCTCCACCTGACGGTCCCAGGGGTCGCGTTTCCACAACGATGGTTCAGAGCCACGAGGCGGGCGCTGGTGTCACTCGGATCTCCTCAGGTTCACTTGCACGCTTGTGTTCTCCGTTCTGCCGTGTCATCACGTACACACTGGGTTGATCCACCACCACACTCTGGATGCGGAGCCCCACCATCACCCCAAGAACTCTCTGGCTACCGCCTGGAGAACAGGATTTTCACTCTCAAATTGTTGGTCATGGGACCTACCGCTGGCCAGTTTGGGCACTCCGCTTGGCGTTCCTGTTTTATACTATCTGTTGGACTTTTACAGTCAGAAATTGTCAGGTGACTAAAGTGGCCAGTGTCCCAAAACCCTGAAATTGCTGCCACAGGGAAAGATCATCGGGGATGGGGGATGTGGGTCAGCTTCCCCCGAGGCTATAACCACATATGGGGGAGTGGACACTGAGTTTACAAAGACACCAGAAAGTGGTGCTTTGGTTTGGGACATTCTCCTCTCAAAGAAGCTAGAAAATTTTTTTTAAATGTCTAGCTATTAGGCCAAGTTCTTTTTTTTTTTTTAAGATTTTATTTGACAGAGAGAGAGAGAGAGAGATCACAAGCAGGCAGAGAGGCAGGCAGCGAGAGGGGAAAGCAGGCTCCTCGCTGAGCAGAGAGCCCAAAGCAGGGCTCGATCCCAGGACCCTGAGATCATGACCTGAGCCAAAGGCAGAGGCTTTAACCCACTGAGCCACCCAGGCACCCCTAGGCTGAGTTTTATAAAATTATCTAAGCAGAAAAAGCAGGCTTGGCAGTAATCTGAATGAGTCCAACCCGCTGTCCACCGGCTCACACCAGCGCCCGTCCCTCCTGAAATGGAAAGAGCGCACTCCAGGAAGGAAGGGCAGGTAAACCCTCCACGTTCTCTAAAGCTTCTAACCACTTTGGACCAGGAGCATGGCTGCCAGGGTGGGCAGAAAAGACAGCTCTTCACAGAACGCATCACCCAGGACCTCCTGACCCACCAGTAGGTAGCCGGCGTGCAGGCTGTGGGTGCAAAGCTTGAGGCAGGAGCAGGCAAAGGGCAGAACTTGCTCAGAAGTCAGTGCGCCAGGAGCTGAGCCAGACCCTCCCCGACCTGTGTGGCGGGGGAGGGGCAGGTGGCTTTACTGACCTTCCTCACCCGACAGTCCAGCCAGTGCTGGAGTTTCTGACTCATCTGTGAATCCAGAAACCCCCATCCACGGGTCAGATGCGCGTCACGTAATTGACCCTTGTTGACCGTGACCGTCGTAGTGAGCACACGGCCGTGAGGAAACGCAAAAACGGGAAAACTTCAACCAACAGCGACACCAGCACAACGTGGCAGCCTAACAGCTTTCACGTGTATTAGCCTAATTATCACTCCTTAGAACATAATGAAAACGATTGTTACAAGTAGGAGTACAACATGTAAAGCTCCGGAAGGGGCTTTCTCCCACAGAGCACCCCACGCTGCCAGAAAATGCCCAGTGTGGGAAGCTAAGGGTCCCGCTGTTCCCGCCACGCTGGAGAGCGGAAGGGCGGTCTGTCTGTTCCTGGGGTGTGTCCGTCCGCTCGCACTGCCATAGCAGAACACCCCGCAGCGGCTCACACAACAGCAACTTACTTTCTCGTGGTTCTGGAGGCTGGGAGTCGAGGACCGCGGTCCTGGTGGGATTCGTCTCTGCTGAGGACGCTTCTTGGTGTCAGACGGCCACCTTCCCCTGCATCCTCGTGTGGCCCTTCCTCTGTGCGCGCCCATGAGCCTTGGTGTTCCTTCCTCTTCTTCCGAGGGCCCCAGTCTATGGGATCAGGGTTGCAACCTTACGACCTCATTTAATGACCTCCTTAAAGACCCATCTCCAAGTACAGTCACGTTGGGCACCAGGACTTCAGCATCTGGGGAGTCTCTTACGAGATGGCTGGCAGATTAGACATACTGACTAGCTTAGAAGAATGGCCTGTGTACATCTGTTTTTAAAGATTTACTTACTTACTTACTTACTTACTTGAAAGAGAGAGCGCGTGTGAGCCAGGGCGGGACAGAAAGAGAAACTCCCAGCGGAGTCAGACACGGGGCTCCGTCTCATGACCCTGAGGTCACGGCCTGAACAGAGATCCAGAGTTGCCTGCTTAATGGACTGAGTCACCCAGACACCTGCCCAACCCCCGACCCCGCCACTGTCACGTATCATCGTGAAACACCCAGCACGTTCCTGACGCCTGGAGGAAAAGTCAAACACTCAGAGGGATTTGAGAACAGCAAATCCCAGGAACGAAGGTTTCCACATGGAACAAATATAAACCGGAACTCAAAGTGAGTCCCTGAGACCCCTCCCCTCTCAGCACCCCTGCCCAAGTCCCAACTCCCCAGGGCCCAACTAGAGAGGTGGTGTCGGGGTGCTGTTACAGCTGTGAGTGTTACATTAAGTGTGCAAACGTGCCTTTGGCCTCCCCCTCCCCCGCCAGCAGAATGCTGCTAGGATTTGCACTTACTCCAGCTTGGTTTCCACAGGATGCCCAGCATCTGCAGCCACATGTGACCTCTCGCTTCTACTCACTGATGGGCAGTCACTCCGCTGACTATGAGGAGTGTGCTCTGGAGCTAGAGGGTGAAAGTGCCCTGTTCGTGGGCTGTGCGCTACCATTCCCAGAAAACACGGAACCACCTTCCAGAAGAAGTGTGACCCCAGAAAGCAGAGCTTGACCAGAATCTCAGTGGTGTCACCCCCACCCCAAATCCAGCTTCCTGAGATCAAGACAAGAATCACCTCTAGGGCCTAACCAGCTTTACGTGGCTTCTCTGTTGTTTGTAAACCTCAAGTCCTAGCTCATATGCACTCAAGGGGAGGAAAGTCCCAAGAGATTCCTATCATTTTATATAATTTCCTTCAAAAACCTAGTCTTTGGAGGGACAAGGGCGCTGGGGGGCCTCCACTTGAAGCATCTACACCAGCACAGAATGGAGAGGACTTAGCCTTGGAAGAATCTGATGGTCTGGGACTTACATTAGGAGACTTAACCCTGAGAAGTTGAGCTTCCGATCTGTAAGCTGCAAAGCTGGGGTGTGATGGGCGGCCTGGGCGAGTGTGGGGCCCAAGGGAGATGCCCACCGCCCAGGCCGCCACTCATCACCATGGAATAATGGCAGATAAAACCAACTTACCCATTTACATTTATGTGAAATTATTGCTGTATTTGGCAGATCATCAATAACTCGAAAAACCTTCCGTGGAAGCAAGAGCCGTGGCCACCACTCCAAGATCACATGTCACTCCACAGCACAAGGGGGCAGGGGCAGGGCCCCCAGGCGAAACACTTCCAGAACGGTGGTTGAACAGCCCCCGCCTCCCCTACTTTCCCTCTCTGTGTATTGTTTTAAAATCTCAAATAAAGTCCAAGGTCACAACTCCGTGATGCAGTCTGACATCTAAGGCAGGCAGGAAGTAATGAAAACTAGGAATTGCCCTTTTATGGAGGTCTGTTTCCACTTGGTAAACATTTCTGGACATGGAAACCACAGAGTTCATGGAGAAGAATGTAGAAGTTGTGGGTTTGCTTTGACCATGTGTTTTCTATGCTCTTGGACTTCAGCGTCTCTCATCTTGAACGTTCGATCGCATTTCACCACCGATGCCAAACGATTAACTCAGAAAGATAAGATTCGAGAAGATGATGAGGGCTGTCTCGTCTCCCCTGCACGTGGACATCTCTTGTTGCTCCAAAGGGGACTACAGCACACGCGGGAGGGGGCGAATGCACTCCCTCACGTCCCAAGTGCGATCACATACAACTAAATCACAAAGACATTAAAGCAATAAATCTTCCTTTGCGTGGAAACCAAACCAATCACACAGCCATGATCCCCAGAGAAAGCAGGGTGGGCGGAGGGGACGGTGACGGGAGAGAGGAGAAGTCTGACGGAGGACGTTAATTTTTTTCTCTTGACCAAAAAAAAAAAAAAAAAAAAGGCCATAAACCTGCTGTTTCCTCTATTGCTCATTCACGGCTGACCATTAAATTCTATTGCAAAAGTGTGTCCCTTGGGTGAGTCTGCCTCAAAGCTAAAAATTGCACAGAGAAGACGATGCAAATTCTGAGTTTGAAAGATAAAGCTCCCAAAATGAGATCTCAAATGTACTGGTCAGAGACATCCACAGAAGTGAAAAGGGAATGAGAAGAAGGAAGAATTTTAATTACTTCACGTACAGTTTGTATCTTTTTAAAAAGACATGTCAGCTTTCGGTTGTTGTCACAGAGAAAGGGGAAAAGTCCTCCCTGTGGCAGAAACCGTTTCATTTCATACCCTTTTCCTTAAAAAAAGTAAACACATTGAGGTAGAAAATTTCAATGACCAAAGCCCGGATATTAACCCCAATGGAGCTGTGGCAACATGGTAACTCGCCACTTTGAGTGAAACCATCGGTGCTGGAATAAGGGGCAGCCTCTCTCCTGGGACGCGTAAAACATCTTCCGACAGGTCATCCAGTGGGGAGAGCAGGACAGTGCACCCCTCGAAGCCAGCACCAGGCTGCCAGGAGCCCCGCCAGACCCCAGCTTCCCGTGGGACCCATCAGAGGGCGTCCTGACAGCAGGGTAGATGGAGAAAGCTGCCCTCTGCCCACGTCACCCACGTTCATTATTTTCAGTGATAGCTACGGTCTCCCCATCGTTAGCGGCCAGGACTTCCCTACGGCATATCCCCAGTGTGTTCCTCTACCATTCGCCATTGCAAATGTGTCCGGAGGCTGAACAAAATCAAACACAGATACAAACCCAACTGATTGCTCTCCCGTCCCCCTGGAAATTCTAGAGGCAAATACAGTCTCTTGAGAATTATTCCCTTTCTTTATTCTTTATTTTTATTCCTTATACACAGACAAAGAGAAATGAGTTTCCTAAGTGTGCGTTGTGTCAAGAAAAAGAGCTTGATTAGAACTTAAAAAAAAAAAAAAGGAAAGGAACAATGATCAGCTGGTGTCTGAGGTCTTGCTGGTATTCAAGATGAAAAGATGTTGGAACCCTGGTTCCGTGAGTGCAAGTCAAATAACTTGACATTGGTGCTTTGGGGATATTAATATTCACAACATGCCAAGAATTGTGATATGTGGTGTCCCTTGACTGCTTTTAAGGGAACAGATATAGATACACGTATATAGATTCACATGTAAGCTAGTCGTATATTTAAGGTCACAATAAATTAAACTCAGTGCTTTGATACATGAACCACATTCATCTGAGGTTTCTAGGAATTGAATTTAAATCAAATGTTGCATAAAAAATGGTAGAATTCCACTTCAAACCCTTCTCTCATCAAGCTTCATTTTTACAAAATCAAGTGCAAATATTTACCACGTTTTCTAAAGTTCAAAGGATCCTGGCAGACAGATCCCTCAGATGAATGACTTTATTTACATCCTTCAGTTCTACAAGAAAATTCTGAGTCTATCCAAGGGATACCCATTGGGTAATTAACCGTTTCAGTCATTAAACTCCATTTAAAGTGTAATTCACAGTGCTCTGAAGATAGGACAGCCGCACGTGCCAGGTCGTGCTGTTTTTCTGGACATCTCTTGGGCCCAGCACCCTCAAAAGTGTGCAGGTTTGGAAGATAAACGTGCAGTTTACTCTAGAATGTCTGCCCTGTGGGACACAGGCAACCAGAGGGAGAGGAGGGTCACCAGAGGCAGGAGCTCAGAGTTCACAGAGCAGCCCTGACGAACGCCCAGGGCCCATCCACCGAAGCAGGGGTTTGCACGAGCGCAGGAAGAGAGAAGGCGTGGGGCAGGACGCAGCTCTGCAGACAGCCTGAGATGTAGCCTTGTGCTTCAAGGCTGAGCACGAGACAGTTAATGTTGGTCCAAGTAGAGCTGTGAATGCAGGCTATGCCAAGCCAAGATGCTGCTGCCCGCCGTACTTCCACCCACTGAGCCACACACAGAAGATTCCACGGCCGGGGAGCCCAATGGCTTGGTCAGGTAAGCATCCGACTCTTGGTTTTGGTTCAGGTCATAGTCTCAAGGTCATGAGATCGAGCCCTGTATCAGGCTCTGCACTGGGCATGAAACCCGCTTAAGATTCTCTCTCTCTCTCTCTGCCTCTGACCCTCCCCCCTCAGAAAAAAAAAAAAAAAAACTCTTAAAAAAAAAAAAAGATTCCAGGGCGCCTGGGGAGTGAGGGCCTCAGACCACACACACCAAGTTTCCTGGCCTCACTAAGCCACAGACAGGTTCCAGGCACACAGACACTCAGGAAACTGAGTGGAAACCGTGACGTCCTGATCAGAGTGGTCTGGACAGTATTAGATGAGAAATTTATGGGAGGACACCTGAAATATCCATTTTGAGGCTTTTTCAAGGGTTGACTTAGAAAGATTTTTCTCAATAATATGTACCTAAAATTGCCAGGTTGCCTCGTAAATCCCACGGACCTTCCTGTGTGCACACGCTCTGCCAAAACGGGCTAACCCTCCAAATGGACAGACAGATAGGAAGCTCTGTAGTTTCATTTGCAGAGAATAGTAATGGACTTAAAAATAATGGAGGCGAGAGTTTACTGAGAATCTGAAGAAATCAGATTTCTTCCCTGAAATACTCTTGCCGTGTACAAGGGTGACCAGGGTCAGGAAGGACCCAGTCCCGCTGGAACAGAAAACCCAGCAAAAATGGACATAGTGCTTTTCTCTCAACCCAGACAGCTCCGAATCCCTCCCCAGCACGTGTGCGTGTGAGTGAGTGAGTGTGCACACACACATACACACACACACATCCACTATGGTCTTGGCACAAAGGTGAACCTGCACCTCCCTAGACACGGGGTCCTGATGAGTCAGGGTGAGTGGGGGCTCTCCGTGGGCTGGGACATTGGGCTCAATTTGAAATTAAGGAAATAACACCTCCACGATCAACCCCATAAATATGCTCCTTTCTTGAGTCACTGGGTGAGTCAAGTGCCATCTAAATCCTCCGGCGCAGTTAAAAGAGAAGCTGGCCCACCTTCTGTTCTACAAAAGAGCTGTGAGCTTCCCCAAATAGCACGGAGTCTCGCTCCGTGCGCCGTAGAGCTCCCGTGCCCCCGCAGCTGCACCGAGAACTTTGCGAGGAAAGAAAAGCCAAGGACACTCACAACTGGGACCGTCCTCGAGTCGCGTAAGACTTAGACGTTGAGACCATTCCAAGGTGACCCGGACGGTGGTTCTTCACACACATAACTAAACGCAAATGCACGTCCAGCTCCCGTGCTCTCTACCTGTTGAAAGAAGTCGTGGAGACTCTGTGGAGACTCGGTGGGCTGACGGAGGGAGCACTGCGGACCGCTGGGACGTTCCTGAACGTCGCTGCTTACGGAAGCCCGAGAGCCAGCGTTTCCAGGACACCCTCCGTGTCCTCGCTCAGTCCTGCTGCCGTGAGAACGAGGTGCGGGAGCCGCGGCCGGTGAGGCGGTGGTTCTGCCGGTGTCTCCCGGAAATCGGTGCAAGGGTGCTCAGTCGGGGCCCCAAGTCACGGGCTGGCCACGCTCAGGGTCTGGCCACCGCATCCTGCACAGCGGGGAGCAGCGTCTGCGGGACACGCACAAGTCCAAGCGGGAGATGTGCGATTTTTTTTAATAATTTTGTTTTGAAATTCAGTTTAGGGAGCATAGAGTGGATCACTAGTTACAGGGGTGGGATCTGGTGACCCGGCAGCTGCAGACCACACCCCGTCCTCAGCACATCCCGCGCCCCTCTTGATGCCCGTCCCCCAGCTACCCCACCCTCTCTCCAGCAACCTTCAGCTTGTTCCCTAGAGTTGAGGGTCTCTAGGGTTGAGATGTGTGACTTTAAGTCCCTCCCAGCCTGAGAAAGCTTCCACTCGCCTGCCCCCAGCTTCTGCCTCCCAAACCAGCCAATGACGTTCCCTGGGACCCCTCATGTAATGCGCCCAGGGGACTGTGTCCTCCGACCTGCCTCAGGAAGAAAGGGAGCGTGCTCAGCAGGAGCAGAGCCCATGGGTCAGATCCCAGAGGGGAGCTAGCCTGGGCCAGCGGCCCCAGGACCCTACAGCCTGGGCCACTCACCCGCCCCACTGTCCCTGCACTCCTACCGCATAGACGCCTCCCCGGCCATGAGGACCAGAGCCAGGGCTGCCCACTGGAGACGGCGCCGGGCTGCTGGCAGAGGCTGGGACCCACCCCACAGCCTCAGGATATGTCCACGAACACTGCTCCTCGTATGAGCCATTGACCCCTTAAGGGACAACTGGCCTTCTCGTTCCTCGGCCTCACCGTGGAGAGTAGCGGCCACTACAAGACTTGCCAACACGGTACTTGGCACCATTGGTCCCTGGAAGGCCCCAGCTGCAGTACCAGACCAGCCTCTTGCCGCGCTCGCTCCGCCGGCTTACAAACATTCTGGAATAGCCCACCCATTTGCGCTTACGCAGTTTGCATAATTACAGGATGAGCAAGTCCCCAGTCCCGTCAGCCATGGGGGGAAGCGTGCTGCAAACACATCAGAGACGAGCTGTACACAGCCGCAAAATCCTAAAACTTACATGTGTGAGACACAGAGGAAAGGTGTATTTGCACAGTAAGACTGAGGCTTCTCCTCTATTCCTTGGCCCTCCGTGTTGACCCCAGGCCACCAAGAGAGTGGGAGCAAAATTTTAGGGCTCCCCTTGTATTCCCCAGCATTGCAAGAGTGAATGCCACCTCCTCCCTGAGGGAAATACCTTAGGACTTCTTCGCCAAAACACAAAAATGGGGCCATCTCATTAATTCTTACCTTTTTAGCAAGGAATTTCTTAATCAAGTTTAGATCTGAGCACAGTGACCCCGTACTTGTTCATTTTGTATGTTTAAGAAAATTAAACTTTCTTTCTATCCCCTGCCCTCCTTGCTAATCATTGTGAAACCTGAGGGGCATTTCCTTTAAAGCTGCTAAGACTTTAGAAAATGTAGTTATGGACATAGCATTTGGGGTCATTTTAGGGGTCAATCACACATCATCCAGGGATCTCACCTCCGAGCAGCTAGTCACTGTGTGGGTGCAGACCAGCCCAGGGCAGGGATTCCAGCTTCCTGTCCCGTCTCCTAACCACCCTCCCCACGCCCCACCCCTGGCCTCCCAGTGGAGAACTTTCTGGGAGCATCTGTTACCAGCAGAGAACCGAACTCACAAGCAGACGCCAGTTTCATTAAGCGTTTCCAGTCTTTGAAGATGTCACTTACGTATAGAATCTGAAACACAAACAAGGAAACAGGTCTCCAAAGGGGAGGGTCGGAGCCGGTGAAGGGGACTGAGACGCACAAAGTTCCAGTTGTAAATAGTCACGGGGCTGGACAGGAACGGCACGAGACGCCGGTGACAGATGGCGACCACACGCATGGCGGGGAGCATGGCTTCCCGGGCACAACTCTCGAATCCCTGTGTCGTGCCCCTGACACAAAGGTAATCCTGCGTGTCAGCGATTCGTCAACATCAATAAGTTCATGGATAAATAAGAACTGACTTTACCAACCAAACAGAACGGTTCATGTCCGATGAAATCCAACCAAAGGCGGTCGCGTGTACAATGCTCAGCCGGGGCTGCTGCCGTGCCGCTGCGACATTCGGACCCGGTACCCCTAAAACACAGGGCGGGCTCCTCCATCACATCCCACGTTAACGTGACACTGGGAACGGGTGACGTGTGAGGCTAAGTTCTGTATTCAGGGCCCCCCGTGCATCTGAATGTGCCCAGGGGACTGCTCGCCTGTCCCCCAAGACGTGGGGACACTCCTGTGATGAGAGGCAATTAAAGACGCAACGTACTGGTCACTCAGGCCAGGTCCCACAGCGGGTTTCTCTGGATCTCTGCGCCCCAGGGAGAGAGCGAGGACAGTCAAACCTGGACTACAAGGCCACTGTGTACGTGTCCTGACGGGATCCCAGCCTGCTCCGCTCTGCCAGGAAGGTTGCAGAAAGGATTCACGAGCCCAGCTGTCCTGACAAGAAGCTGATTTCAGGATGTGGAGACCCATGCTAACCGCTGCAGGACGCCTTTCCTCTGCTGGAAGCTGCGCAAGGGTCTCGGCTCCAATATGGTAACCACGGGCAGGGCCGAGCCCGCTCAGGCCGAGCCAGAGAGCCACCCCTGAGTCTCAGTCGTCCCGGCTGATCCCCGCCGACCCGCAGGCACCAACCCGAGGCTGTCCTGCCGCGTCCACGCTGAGCCAGAGCCCATCTGCGTTACTTCGAATCTACCCAGTTTCATTGCGTGCGCTTTCTAGGAATCCAGAGTCTGTCCGGAGTCTAGGAGTCCAGACTCCGCGTACACTGAAGCAGGATGTATCTTCTTCATGACACTGTGTAGGCGTAAATAAAGTGAAGCCCAAGAAATGATCGAAACCAGTCTGTGGCCGCACAGAGGGCCGCACAGAGAGCCCAGAAAACCTGTGTCCCCCACAGAGCTAACCGTCCTCCCAGCCCCTGCCACCCAAGGGCTGCTGGAGATGCCCTGCGAGGGGTCACAGAGAAGGTCAGGAGCCAGAGGAAGGGGAGCCGTAGGGCAAGACTCCTGGAGCGTGCTGGCAGATGCGAGGCGGATGACGCAGTGGGGACACGGGCACTGTCGGACTTTCCTCCAACCCCTTACCTCAGCTCAAGCACACTTCCTTCCTTCTCTCTCCTCCTCCTCCAGGGGCAGCTCCCAAACTGCCTCCCTGGGGACTCCAAGTGTCTGTGACTTCACAGGACTCACCAGAGGCGAGGGACACTCAGCGGTCATCTGCCACTGCTGGGAACGGTCTTGCCATTCAGGGATTGAATCTTTGCATGTCAGGCATTCGTGGAGAGGGAGTTCGGGGTGTCAGCTGGACCCAGCTGGAAATCGTTCAGAAACGAGGCCAGCCGGTGGCTGCCCCGTCACAGGCCAGCGGACGGAACGTCAGTCCTCAGGAGCTCGTCTTCATTCTGACCAAGGACACACAGACAGAGAACTTGATGTTTTAAATGATTATATGCATTCTAGACGTCACTTGGCCAACTTCCTCCAGCAACGCCGTACACACCGATGCGAAGACCAACTGGGAGGTGTTTGCCGAGAAGAAGAGTCAGAGGGAAGGACCAGTAACGGATCTCCCGTACTCACACTTGGAAAGAGAAACCATTCATCTAGGAAGGAACCTCCACTTGTGTCTCCCACACTACCCCACATGTCATACGAAACCTACAGCACGTAACGCCCGAAAAACATTTGGGGAAAAACGTCATCTCTAGATTTCTTTCAAAATATGTGTATCTACCTAGGAATATCTTTTTAAGATTTTATTTATTTATTTATTTATTTGAAAGAGAAAGAGTGAGAGTGAGCACGAGAGGGGAGAGGTCAGAGGGAGAAGCAGACCCCCCACTGAGCAGGGAGCCCAAAGCAGGGCTCGATCCCAGGACCCAGGGCTCGACCCCAGGACCCCAGGATCACGACCTGAGCTGTAGGCAGACGCTTAACCAACTGAGCCACCCTGGTGCCCCTACTTCAGAATATTTCTGAGCAATATCATGTCATGGTCTCCACAAAATTAAAAAAAGGAAGAACAGAGCTTCTGCTCCCTAAGGGAGCCCTGCCCACCCCACCAAACAAGGCCGGAACTCGAGGTCCACCAGAGCAGGCTGGAACGCGGGGATGCTTCTGCCACTGGTGCGCTGGAATCACGGGAGGCGCGGATCCCGGCTTCCACTGGGCCTGGGGCCTCTGCTTCGGAGATAGCAACCCGGACTCTGCCCGATTCCCCGAACTGCCAGCTTGGCCCGAGCGGCCCTGCTCTCAAGCACAGCTACGTGGCCACACGCCACAAACACATTTTAATGATCCACAGCTCAACTCACACGTTCTCCAAGGCAGTCACAAGTATCACCAACTATCACTTTGTATCACAGTGATGTCCAAGCTAGCAAATGAACAGAATGTGACTTTTCAAGCCCACTTTCAACACAGGAAGTTCTGTCTTACCCTCATCCCTGCTTCCAAAATGGACAGGGACGCCCCCACAGGTAAACCACTGCTCGGCCAGTGGCCCTTTCCATGGGCTCTCCACAGCAACCACACAACCAGTTTGATTTAAAAAGTTGTGGGGCGCTGGGTGGCTCAGTGGGTTAAGCCTCTGCCTTCGGCTCAGGTCATGGTCCCAGGGTGCTGGGATCAAGCCCCACATCGGGCTCTCTGCTCAGCAGGGAGCCTGCTTCCTCCTCTCTCTCTGCCTGCCTCTCTGCCTGCTTGTGATCTCTGTCAATAAATAAATAAAACCTTAAAAAAAATTGTTGGCATGTTTTACACTTGTGGTCTTGAGACTGTAGGATAAAACACACACACACATGCAAACACACGCAGGGTCCGTAAATACAAGCTTTAGAAACGCCGTGTACACAGGAACACTCAAGACCACAGCCGGCAAAAACTCCAGCCTTCAGACAGGTGTCCTGAAAACAGACAGCGGTCATGGGAACGGTTTCCGTCACAGACGCGCACACGCACACGCACGCGCACTCACACACGCAGACACACCCTGGCCCTGGCCCCTGCCCAGGATGGAGCCGGCAGCCTCGCGCTCCTTCTCCGAACTGTGATCTGTTCCTGCTCCAGCCCAGCCCACTGCGACGGGTCCTGACGGTGATTTCCCTCCGGCCTCTCTCCCCTCCGGTCCCAACCAATTCTTTTCTTTTCTTTTTAAGATTCTTTTCTTTTCTCTCATTTGAGAGAGAGAAAAAAAGAAAACAAGCAAGAGGGGCAGAGGGAGAGGGAGAGAATCCCAAGCTGACCCCATGCGGAGCGCGGGGCCCGACCCAGCGCCGGATCTCACAACCCCGACGTCGCGACCTGAGCGGAAATCGAGAGCAGGATGCTCAATGGACTGCCCCAGGCGTCCCTCAGCCAGTGCTGGAGACCACCGCTCAACGCGGTCTTGGGGGCACCTCACCTGCGAAGCAACGCACCTTAACACGACAACGCGCAGCGGCTGGGGTCCCTCGCGCGGGCGCCCGCGGCACACTCCTCCGATGGGCGTCGGCGCCTTCCCCGGGACAGGCCTGGCTCACCAGTAAGAGCAAGGACGTCCTGCTCCATTGATGGGTGCCGTCCGGTCGGGGCTGGACACCACCGGGAGCGCCCCTGCTGCCGCACATCCTGACCAGCAGTTACTGTCGGGGGGCATTGTTATTAGCCGTGTTAGTGGCTCGTCCTGGTGTCCCAGTCATCCCAGTGTCTCCAACCTGATTGGCTAGTGGAGCTGAGAGCCTTTCCTCAAGCGTGTTGGCCATTCAGAGATCCACCATGTGAACTCTGTGTTTCACCGTGCCACTTAATTTCCAGGTCGCCGTCCTACTCCCCATCCCTGTCGGTCTGAGCCGGCAGGTCTCCCCATGACGACCAGACCTCCCGGAGCCGATGCTCCCTCTCGGTTCCACCGCAGACGCCTGTCCCGTCTTGGCACCAGAAGCACTTCGTTCCTGTGCCTGCGAAGACAGGACTTGTGGGAGAGCTCCATGTGCCTGACTGAGGGGTGTCTCCTGCAGGGCCCAGCACAGCCCCCTCTGCATGGCGGGCAGGCGGGAAATACCTCTTCAGGGCGCTGTTGTGTTGGGGCCGACTTCAAATTAAATCCCGGGCTTAGTAAGCAAACCGCCGGCTCACCAAAATGGGGCGGTGTGAGCTCGCTCCACGTCAGCAGGGCTGCTCACCTCGGCTCGAGGGTGAGGACGGGTAAGTCGGTGTGTGATCTCCAAGTGGGAACCTCAAACCAACAGCTTGCACAGGGGACTGACACAGAGGAAAGGCCACGGTGGAGGCAGACGCTTCTCGCAGCTACCCCTCCTTGCTGAATTCTGCGCTGGAAATCTAGACCCTGGGTCACGGGATTGGCCACGGAAAGGTTGTGTTCAACTTACGAACCATGGTACTTGCCCCTTCTGCAGATCCAGGCCATTTTTCTCCTGCAATGACAGACTTCAGTTCAGAGTCAGGACCGGTTAAGATCCCAGCAGCATTTTATTCTCGGAGCTTATAAAATAGTGATTAACCACAAAGTTAGAGAAGTTTCTCTGAGCAAGGGAAATGGCTGGTTGATAGCAAAGATTTGAGCAGGAAATAGGAGACATGCTTTAGTGTCAATATTGGAAGACATCCCCAAGCCCTTGTGCTTGTAACGGACTTGAGGTGCCATAGGACTGCTGACCCTTGTCCATCATTGTGTCAGCTTGGTTCTCTAGAAAAACAGAGCCAGTAGGAGATGAAAGATGACAGTTGGATAGATGATAGAGATATAGATAGATAGAGAGAGAGATAGAAGAAAGATGATAGATGAAAGAGAGATGATACATGATCGATGATACATGATCGATGATGATACATGATCGGTGATACATGATCGATGATACATGATCGATGATACATGATCGGTGATACATGATCGGTGATACATGATCGATGATACATGATCGGTGATACATGATCGATGATACATGATCGATGATATATGATCGATGATACATGATCGATGAAAGATAGAGGGTAGATGACAAAAGAAGGAAAGAAAGGAAGAAAAACAAAGGAAGATGATAGATAGATGCCGGATAGATTGATTGATTGATTTATATATTTTAAGGCATTTTCCGACTTGGTTGTAGGGGCTGACAAGTCTGAAATTCACAGGATAGGCCCACAGGCTGGAAACTCAGGCGGGGATTAACATTGTCGTCCTGCAGCGGAATTTCTCCTCTGGGTGCTCACTTTGTGCTCACACAGTGCATACTACACTGGAACAATACACCCATGAGTGGGGATGACACACAAATTCATGAAACGTTCCACATTTAAAAGAAAAAACAAAGAATTTCTTCTTCTGGGGAGACCTGTTTTTGCCCTTAAGCCCTTCGACTGACTGGGTAAGGCCCACCC
Source organism: Lutra lutra (assembly GCF_902655055.1). NCBI lineage: Eukaryota > Metazoa > Chordata > Mammalia > Carnivora > Mustelidae > Lutra > Lutra lutra. Next base: position 198,550,556 of record NC_062280.1, read on the forward strand.
ACATTATGGAGTGTCTCTCTTTTGCTGAAAGTACGCAGATGGTAGATAGGAAGCACAGCCACGAAGTGCCTTCCCATCAATGCCTGGGTACTGCTTGAGTAAATACTCGGTTCTGTGATCCAGCCAAGGGATACAGGCAATTAACCGTCACAGCAATCTTGCAACCCACAGAAGTAACACAAAGGGTGGCACTTAATACAGTAAATCCTAGAACCATCCTATTAAGAAACATCAAGAAACAAAGGGACGTTCCCATGCAGTTAGAAGCATTTACTTGAACAGTGAGGTCTGCCACCAACAGAAACCGAGGAGAAAGTTCATGGAAGACTCGTCATGGGCATGGGGCGGCCTTGAGCTCCATCCTGAGGAAACTCTAGAATTCCGAGTAAGTCTTCAGACCCTTCCTCCAGATGAGCGGGAGTCTAGAGTCAGCGTGGTGACCTGGCGCTGGAACAGGAGTGTGGGTTTACAGTCTGTGGGAATGGAAAAGACGGTGTAAGGACCCTTCCGATTTGACACAATCGTTCTTCTCAACAGGAGGAAATGGGTCCTGTTTTCTGACTGTATTTCCTTTCCCTGATGCACGCTTCATAGGTTCACAGTACTTCCTGGTCTGTGATGGCTTCTGCTCCTCAGAAAAACCTCTCAAGAACGTAGGACACGTGTCATAGGAGCCACTAGTTACGTGCAGAGGTTCCCAGGGCCACGGAGATGACCGCAGGCACAGTGGGGAGCGGAGCCTTCTGATCCGCACATGTGCCCTCTCCTGTCCTTGCCCGTGCCCCACGCACCACCCAAGTGGAGGAAGGAGGGAACTAAGCAGTGTCCCTAACACAAGATTTAAGGGACCTGGGTTTAAGTTTCTTGGCAAGAAATACAAAAAGGTGGTTACATATGAAAAAGGCTGAACCTGGCACGTCATCAAAGAAATGCAAATTAAAGCAGATCCCACTGTTTGCTTCTCCAGTTGGCCAAGATGTTGCTTGTCTGGGGTTTTTAGGCGCCATGACGGCCTCAGAAGTTCCATTCAGGGACGAACTTCCGGGGAGGCCAGCACCTCGCTAAAGAGCAATTTAACAGCAGCAACAGAGAACCTTCTCCGTAACAGCATCTCACCCAAAGCTTCTCACCCATGCCTTGCTTGGGTGTCCAACAAGCTCGTTCCCACATCTGAATCCATCTCAAAGGCAAGGGATGATTTCCGTCATCGATGCGGACAAAGAACCAGATAAACTAGGATGCGGTCCACCCCTTAGAGTCAGCGGGGACGCGTTCTCAGAAGCAGTGGTGCATGGTGGGGCCGTGTCTGAGGACAGACAGCCTAGGACATGTGGCGGCAAGAATGGGGTCCCTCCCCTCACCCTAGTGATTTCTAAGGCTGCTCCAGCAGGACTGCTCACCTAGAAAGGATACATGTGAATGTTAAATTATATGTGAGCTGACAGCATAAAAGGACAACCTGAAATTTAAGCATCTTGCTGGGTCCCTGAGTGGTGTTCCTCTCCTGATCCCTAATGAGGCTGCCGCCTCCCTGGTCTGGACACACTAATTGGAGGGTCCCAGTAAGGTAATTATGTCCTTTGCGAATGGAAAACCCAGGTGGACAGTTGTCCACCACAGGCAACAGCACCCTATGCTCCTTAAAATGACCCATGGTGGATAAAGAAGAGAAGAAAAATGGGTAAGAGGCTTGGGTTAGTTGGTTGGTTTGCAAATAACAAAATAGGACTGAAATATATGCAAAATTCATTTAGGAGAAAAGGGTGGGAGACCAGACTCAAATTAACCTTAAAAATATATTATCTCCTAGAAACCAGATGTCAGGAAAAAGTAAAGAAATTATTAATATATATGATCACACACACACACATACACACACGCACACACACGCACACACACCTAAAACTAATATATGTTTAAAAAAATACAATAAATAAATTAAAAATACCATTTTAGGAAAAAATATTAAAACCTAGACAATATATCAAGGCCTGATTTCTCTCATACAAAAATACTTCTACACAATCAGTAAAGAGAAATGTAAACCACCTTATATAAAAATAGGTAAAGTTAAAAATGTAGACAGATAGTAAAATATGGAAGGCTACTTAACATCATGGTTCCTATATTTAAATCACAATAAAGTAAGTTCTTATCTACCAGATTAAAGAAAATAAAGAGCTTGATAAACCCAATTTTTAGGAAGGGCGGGAAGAAACATACAGTCTTACACTCTGGTAGGACTGGCTGCAGCCTCCCTGGAGGCCAGACTCACAGCGTTGAACTAATGACACTCATCCCCTTGGTCCCAGCAAACCCTCTTCCAAACACATAGTCCCTGCATGAACAGGAATGCATACCTACCTTCCACAACTTTCCTTCCTCCTTCTTTGGAACTGGGGAACCCATTGGAATCAAGGTAAGTGTGTTAGATTTATTGTAGAACATCCTCCCAAAGAATGATGCATAGTCTTTTAAAAAGTGAGATAGGGAGAGACATGAGGATAGTCTAGATGATATGAAATGGGGAGGGGAGCAAACTTCAGAAGAGAATGCATAATATAATAGCATTTGGGTAAAAATTTCTGGAGGAATACACCCCAAAAAATGTTCATAGAGATTGCAGAAAGGGGAAAATTTACTTTTTGCTTTACTTAATAACATTTAAAATTTTGCCCCTAGCATAGCATGCATATATCACTTGGATAATAAGAAACTAACTGAACTAGAAAAGTTACACTTAAGTGTCAAGGTAGCCCTTCTATATGGATACATTGTAGCACTCTGAATTTACAGAGATGACTTGGCTTGGGAAATGTAGGGGGTGGAAAGCCCAGCTGCCATGACAATGTTATAGGATCTCTCATTAAATGGGTTCCCACCAATCGTAAGGAGGGTACACAGCTAAGGTATGATAGTGCCCTAGCATGGTGCATCACACCACGTTAGGAAACCCTTGTTTTCCCCCCATAGCAGAGCTCTCCACTCCTGAAGGAAGATGCCTGTCACAGTTATTTACTGACAATAAACAAGAATTTATTCTACCACCTTACCTTAAATTTGACATGACCGTTCCCTCTTTGGAAAAGTTATCTACTCTTCACGTTTCTTTTGTTTTGCCAAATTCGAGCCTTTTATCCACAGCAGAGTTAGAAGTAGCTGATTTTTCTTCTGTGCAGAATATCTTCAGACAGTCTGGGCCCCTGTGTTGATTTCTGTGATGATGAGTCGGGTTCATTGTTCCTGGACGTGTGGGTAGGTCTGCTCCTAATCTGGCTGGTCCCAGGCATTGTACTTCAGCGTTCATGTGGTGGCCGTGGTTCTTGGCAGGAGTCTAAGAAGAGCGATGCCTCTTGTAAGTAGTTGTCTTCTCCTGCGTCTCCTGCTTGCGGCCAGAGTTAATCTGCAACGCCCCACAACTGCCAAACTCGGACCCATTAATTAAGTTCTTTTCTCAGTCAGTCAGGTTTTTTTTCTTCTACTCCAATACCAGAAAATAGTTTAAAGATTTCTTTTTACTTACTTATGAGAGAGAGAGAGCATGAGAGAGAGAAAGAGCATGAGAAGGGGGAGGGTCAAAGGGCAAAGCAGACTCCCCATCGAGCAGGGAACCCGATGCGGGACTTGATCCCAGGACTCCAGGATCATGATCTGAGCCGAAGGCAGTCGCTTCATCAACTAAGCCACCCAGGCGCCCCAGAAAATGATTTAAAGTGGGGTAGATAGAAAATAACAGGGGTCCCTGGGGTGGTTCAATTGGTTAAGCATCTGCCTTTGGCTCAGGCCATGGGTCCTGGGATCCAGCCCCACATTGGGCTCCCTGCCCAGAAGGAAGTCTGCCTCTCCCTCTGCCTGTCACCGCCCCTGCTTATGTGCTCTCTCTCTCTTTCACAAATAAATAAATAAATAAAATCATTTAAAAATAATGGGAAAAATCTGCACCAATGACCCAATTTGTCCTTTATAAGAAATCAAGTATTCAGTATTTCAGACCCTTAAAATTATAAAATGTGATTTTGGAGGTATCTGATGCACAAAGTGTTACTGAGGATTGAAGAGCCCAAAGAATATTGCATGTGGCTCATTCAAATGCCCACCCTCCAACTCCCAAGGAGAAACATATGCTCTGGAAAGGGGACCCGAAATGGCCCACTTAGCCACCCCACTCCTGTCCCCAGGCTGAGAACCACCATGATAAGCAGAAGAACGTAAAGAGTAACATTTATGTTAAAAGCTGCATTAATCTCATAAGCTAGTTTTAATTATAGGCTTAAAAAGGATTTTTGGACTTAATTTTTTTCTCCAGTGATTTGGAAAAATGAAAATATGTTCTTCCCTTTGGCAGAGTTACCCCAGAAGAGCTCACGGTGTGAAATAAGGTGTCAGTGCTGTAATATTTGAGATTTGTTTGCTCGGGAAGCCATAGATGAGAAGAAGAAGGGACTTGATCATGGGCCCCACGCCGAGGGAACGTCACGGACCCCACAAGCGGTTGTGCACTGTCCCCACATGCATCCCCTGGTCTGAAGCCCAAGGGAGGTGAGGTGGGACACATTCTCTCACAATCCCCCACGACATGAGAAACTTTTTTCAACTTTACTTTTTACAACAAGGAAAGATCCTTCAACCTACATTAAATAGTAAATCTTTCACACCATTAAAAAAAAAATCCTAACGAAAGCCATGAGCACTTTGCCCTAACTTAGGGACACAGACAGCACGGGCAAGTCTGTCTGTCCACCTAGCAGCTGTTCTGTCTAAACCACCCTGTGCATTAGCTTCTGACTCCCCTTTTGTCCTTCAAAATTTTGGCCATGCCGCATGGTGATGGCCTTCTCAGTAACAAGTTCTAAAACAGCTGTGAAAGGGCTCCCTTTGATTCTCTTTTCTTGCCAGCGTCTCCAGGCTCTGCTTCTCATAGGCCTGGCTATTGCTCATTTCCCAACCCATTCTCTTCCAGCTCTGTCTTTGCCCTCCTGTGTTCAGATTCCTTGGAAGCTTCTACAGAAGCTTATCCCTGGGTTTCTAGGAGCCAGCCCTGTGCTAGCCCACCGCGATGGTTCAGGACCACGAACAGTTACTCGCAGGGCCGTGGCAGCCCTTCCGGACAGGTCTTCCTGCTCCTGCCATGTTTCTGAGGGGCGGCCCCATGGAACAAAAAATGCTTAGAGATCGGAGAAGTATGGGAAACGATGCATGTTCCACCCACCAACTTTATATGTAGAAGTTGTGGGAGGTCCTCTGGGAAGAACCTATAAGCCTTTGTACAACTTTTTCTAAAGTGATTTGACTTTTTGTCAAAAACTGATCAAAGGGGCAGCCAAGGCATGGGCAGGACCTTAATAAGTAAGCGCTAACAGCCTGGGAGGGCCAAGTCACGGACAGCCTTCAGGTGTTAGAGCAAGTGAGCTCATCAGCTAACCCTCCTCAGAGCTGCTGATCGATCTCGGTGATCCGGGGAGGTCTTCACTCAAGAAGTCAGGAAGAGCCAGAAAGTTTTCGTGTTCCTAAGTCTGTGAGTGACCGAGCCTCGCAGAGGCAGTGCTGTGATGCTGTATCCCCAGCAACGTGCTTGGGGAAGAGGCACTAACCCTATGATGTGGAGAGATGACAGCCCAGAGCTGAATGCAGCAGGCACTAACCCTTGACGATGTGTTCCCTACCTGGCCGGGTGCCGAGGGGGCTTCATGTTTATGGACCCATTTACTGTGCACAATAACCCCACATTGTAGGAAAGATCATCTCCATTTTGCAGAGATGGGAACTGACGCAGGAGGAGCTTGAGCGCCCCGTACCCCGTCCTTAACTGTACGGCGAGGAAGCTCTGACGTCCGGATTGGAAGCAGCCAGTCTGATCCCAGCGCCTGTGGGGATTCGGGCTCGCTCTAGCCCGTAGATTGTCTCCACCTGGCAACAGTCCGAGTGCCAAGGAGTCAGGATGGTGGAAAAGACAGACCAAATGGGACCATATTTCCCTCCCTCTCCTTCTGCGAAGGCTATAAGCCTGCAAAGATGAGTTTTCACTGTCACCCAGCCAAGCGTAGATCAGAGGATGTCTCAGAGACGGTAGAAAAATTGGAGGTTCTCAAATCTGAATCCATGAGTGTCGTGCCCCGGAGGCCCCAGAGGCGGGAAGCATGCCAGGAGTGCCCAGGAGTTGGACTTCCCAGGGAGCAGAGCCCTTCGTGCAAAGAGGTGTACTAGGAAGGCGCCTACCACAGAGGCCCTCGGGTTCCGCGGCGCAGTGACTCCACTGGGAGCAGCACGGACTGTGGGAGGCGGCAGCAGAGGTCCCCCCACTCAAGTGGGCATCTGAGTCCTGGGGAAACTTGCCAGCACAGGTCATAGGCCCTGGCTCCAGAGTCTCCGACGCAGGAAGTCCGGGGTAAGGATGAGAAGGTTCACTTCCTACACCTGCCGGGATGCTGGGGCTGCTGGTCCAGGGACCCCGCTTTGGGTGCCCCTGGCAGGTACCGTCCAGACTAGGTCGTCACTCACGTCCTTCCCATTTGTCATGCTCCCCTCCTCTGCCCTGGCACTTGCCCCACGCCACGTGCTTTGCTCCCACCTCTCCTTCCTGGGCTCAGGGTGTCGGCTGCCTCCCGGAATGCCTGTCCTGACACCACGAGTCTGGGGGAAGGACCCTTCTTCCATGCTGCCTGAAAATACATGGCTTCTGCTCCCAGGACACCAGTCACATGGGCGGGTCAGCTACTCACTTGGCCATCAGCCTGCCAGTCCTTGCAGGGTCCCCTGATTTTGGCAGTGTCTGCCAAGTGTGATGGATTCGACAGACATTGGTTGACTCGAGGAGCAGACTCGCCTAGCCTGAGGCCATCCCTTAGGAGAGGCTGTCTGAGGGTCCCACTAGACTTGGTTCTGCAGCTTTTCCACACTTGCCCCAGTGTCCCTCCCTGGGCTGCCCTTCAACCCTGATGAACTTCACAATTCAGCTATCTGCCCCACAGTGTAATTAGGGCGACTACTGTCAGAACCGGAACACCTCTGGATGTGAAACAGACGCTCCACACTGATTCAGGGGTAGAAGATGCACATTTGGGCTGTCCTAGGAAGGGCAGTGCACATGCTGAGCCCAAGTGCGAGTCTTCTTTGTGGGGCTGCTCTCTCATGCTTACAAGCCAGAGTCTACCGGGGGCCCCTTTGGGGTGGGTGCCATCGTCAGCCAGGTCAGCTGTGGCCACATTGACAGAGCCACGGAGTGTGAAACCTAGCAGTCTGATAGGTGAGCACATGGTCGAAAGTCCGGGGACACTTAGCCAGAGATAGTGTGACTGGCAGGCATTTGGTGTCCCGAGGCTTGCTAACAAAAGGACTGTGGAGACCACACACGTCCCACACAGCAAAAGTCCTTGGAATGTTGGAGTCTGAGTCCCTTTGGCGTCCTATCACAAAATACCGCAGACTGGGTGCTTATCAACAAGAGCGATTTATCTGCCACAGTTCTGGGTCTGGAAGTCTGAAATCACCTGTTTCTCTCTTCTGCAGGGAATGGCCTCTGTTCCCAGATGCTAGCACTGAGGTTGGGACCATTTAAATACACCACAGAAAGCAGCCCAGGGACCAGACCAGTTTTTATTACCTTGTTTGTCTGGGGAAATCCATTTCAGATTCCCAGCAACAGACGCAAACGTGAATGGTGGGACATAACCCATTTGCAAGTTGGAGCTGTCTGGGAAAGAGAGTTCTGATCTGACCCCAGTGAAGAAAACAGTCTGGTCCCGTTCTTTCCAACAGTGATGGGAATTGTTAGTGTTTTAAATAAGACAGGAACAAGAATGAGTACATTTAGGACTTTAGAGGAAAAAAAATGTTTCTTTTTGAGAAACAGCCACTGTGTGTGTGGTAATAAATGGTGCTTACTGAATATTCAATGGGGGAAGAATAAGGACAGAGAAAAGCCATGCAGAGTTCCCAAGGAACACTAATTATGAAGACTTCAAGTGAACAAACTCCAGATCAAAGCCCGGACTCCCCCGATCGGATCGGGCGCTCGTTAATGGAACACGGTGTCATCATTTATTTTTAGCTCAGGGGCTGGAATCGTCCCAGCATCACATGACTGTGGTGTGACACAGGTGGCTCAGAATCAGGGCGGGTTTTGTTTTTCTCTCCTTGGGAGCAAAAAAAAGAAAGTTTGAAAAAAGAATAAGAATCCCTCCTATTGGGGCGCCTGGGTGGCTCAGTGGATTAAAGCCTCTGCCTTCAGCTCGGGTCATGATCCCAGGGTCCTGGGATCGAGCCCCGAGTCGGGCTCTCTGCTCAGCGGGGAGCCTGCTTCCTCCTCTCTCCTCTCTCTCTGCCTGCCTCTCTGCCTGCTTGTGATCTCTGTCTGTCAAATAAATAAATAAAATCTTTAAAAAAAAAAGAATCCCTCCTATTTAGCACTGATTTCCTTTTTTTTGAGACCATATTTTTTTTATTGTGTATAAATAGTTGTGTGTGATTGAACAGGTCCTTCTATGCTTAGAAGCTTACGGTTCCTCCACATGTGTTCAAACAGGAGCTAAGAACACAAATGTCACCACATTGTGTGCTTAAAAAGCCACTTAGTAACTTACTGTTGTGTTGTAACAATTACCATCGACTTGGTAATTTATTAAACGATACAAATTTATTCTGGAGATCAGACATTCAAAATGGGTCTCCCTGGGCTCAAGTCACGGTGGGAGCAGAACCGCCATCCTCCTGTAGGCTCTAGGGGGAATCCACTTCTTGCCTTTTCCGGCTTCTCAAGGCCACCCCCTTCTTTGGCTCACGACCACTAACCTACATCTTCAGGACAGCTACATGTTGGCAAGCTGGGCCCCTCTCACCCTGCCATCTCCTTGATTCTCTGCCAGCGGAGAAATGTCTCAGATGTTCAGGGATCCTGCAATTACCTCGGGCCCTCCTGGATAATCCAGAATGACCTTCCCATCTCAAGGTCCTTAACCTTAATCACACCCACGGAGTCCCTCTGCCATGCAAGGTGGTCCACTCACAGGGTTCAAGAATTAGAGTGTGGACATCTTGAAGGGTCCTTATTCTGCCTGGCATAGCCACTGTAACATTTCCACTCATTCCATCCCACCCAGTCTAAAATTAGCATGGGTTTTCTTTTATATTAAGGCAATAGTCAAGTTGCCTATGATCTATATTTTGGCAGGAAAAAGCATAAACCTAATCCCACGATTGCTCTATATTTAACAGGACAGTTAGGAGTAGTGTTTATCCAGAGCAACTTAGAGTTGACAGAAGTCAAGGAGGAGTCCGGTGGCCGCCACGTTACAGAGTGGGGGGAAGCCCGTGTTCGTGTGTGTGCTGTGGCATCTCACCGGCTGGGCTTCTCAGCATTCCCCAAGCACATTCCCACTTCTTAAATCTTATCCTCCTACTTACATGGTGCAAGCCCTTCTCCGATCTCTTCAACACTGAATTTCTTCTCCATTCTCTTTTGGCTCTTGGGCCAATGCCTGGCCTTGTGGTTTCTGGAAGATGGCGCAGAGTGTCACTCACTCTTGGGCGTTCATTTCCCTGGGTGATTGCGTCCACCATGATTCAGCTACTGTTGACACGAGCAGTGATGGCACAGCTGTCTTGATCCTTAAGTCTTTTACTCCCTGGATCTCCACACTGAATCCACATGGGTCGTTCAGCCACATATGTGCCCCGACAGCCTTCAGGCTCTCACCTTTCATGTCCAAATGGAACTTTCTCTCTACTCCTTATGCGAAAATTCATTCTAACTTTTGTATTCTCAAGCCTGGTTGGAAATATCATCATCAGACACCCAAGATACCAAATATGAGGGCCTTGCTGTCAACCCACATTCTTCTTGCTCCTAAAATAAACACTTTTAATAAGTTTTCAAAATCTGCTTGTTCTATCTGAGAGACGTCTTTCAAATCCAGTCTTTCATTTCCTTGAAAAGACATAAAACATAAAAAAATGGACACACAGGGACGCCTGGGTGGCTCAGTTGGTTAAGCAGCTGCCTTCGGCTCAGGTCATGATCCCAGCGTCCTGGGATCGAGTCCCACATCGGGCTCCTTGCTTGGTGGGGAGCCTGCTTCTCCCTCTGCCTCTGCCTGCCATTCTGTCCGGCTGTGCTCGCTCTCTCTCCCTCTCTCTCTGACAAATAAAAAAAAAAAAATTTTAAAAATGGACACACAGAGAAGCAAACCACTCATTGCATCCCAGATAACAGTCACGGACACCTGTACAAGTGTTCACGGGTCGAATTATCATGCAATAATTCGCCACATTTACGAAGTTCCACAAAATAAAAGTTCCCAAGATAAACCAATGGGAATATGCGATCAAGCCTCCATCTGTATTGCTGTGGTGTTTTTATGTTACATTGACAGAAATAATTATGAGAGTGAGTGAAGAGTGTCTTTAAGTGGGAACGTTGGAAAAACCCATTGTAAATGCAGTACAGGCATAACAGTAGTGTCCTAAGTGGCATTGCCATTGAATTTCTGCTGTCGAAACACCTCAGGACTTGGGGTTGGGGCGGGGGGTGTTGCAAAAATAGCCTTTTGATATTTTGAAGCTTGAGCAGTCGTTTCTCTGCTTTTGCAAACCACCGTGCTTCTTCATAGCCACCCAACAGTCACACGTCACTCGGCACTTAGCATTTTAATCGCTAAGTCTGATTTTGCTCCAGGCACTACCAGAACGTGCCCCTGTGCACGTCTGGCCTCGGCTCATCCTCCTCTCATTGTGCTGCAACCCTATCAGAATTTCCATTTGTGTCCCCGGCTCCACCGCTGGTCCCGGGACCCATGGCCTGGACGTCAACTAGGATGTGCAACCAACAGGTGTTTATAACTTGATGGAAATCAGCCACAGCTGTCTCTTCCACAGGACAAACCCAAGAATGTCTCACTAATTAAGACAGTTTTGACATTGTCTGCGCACATCGCCCACAAACTCACCGTTGGTCTTTCATCAGAGCGCTCCGTTATCTTATGACCCTCGTTTCAGTGGAAGGACTAATCTGATAATTTTATTCTGAGGTCTTGTGATATTTTGCTCTTAGCATCACATTTAGTTCATTTTGAATTGGCATGTTTTTGTAGAAATTACTTTAAAGTATCTTATAATGTAATGCCCAAGAATTTTAGAAATTATGACTATCCGATGATGTAAAAGATTAGTCCTGCCTTCCTAATGACATCTTTTCCACAAGAAAAGTTTCCGATGATACATTTATTTTTTTCTATTTTCTTTTACCTCTTTTGAGGTTTATCAGCACATCTGTTCCACAAAACACTGCAAAGTTAAAGTGGGTTTGAGCGCATTTTATTTCATTTTTTAAAAACCAGGGCCTTTTCACAATTAGAAATGCCTGTTTTTTTAAATCATACTTCCCCACTAAAGGGCATTCAAATATTAATTCATGTTTTTTAATCATAAAAATAATGCATTCATATGGTTTTAAAAGTACACATTTTATCTTCCATTTCCCCAATGCAACTATCAGAACTTTTTAAACCACATGCTTAACTACACTGCTTTAGGCAATGGCAATCGAATCATACTTTTGATGTTCAATTAGGTTTATATTACTGCATAACAATTACACTCTACTCTGTCACCCCCAATAAATCACCCACACTTTGTCTGAAGGGCTGCCTTAAACTAAAATACCATAAGCAGCATTTATAATATTAGGATTATAGAAATGTCGCCACTGCAGAAATGAGTGGTGCCGTCGGAACCTTGAGCAAGAAATGTCGTCAGATGTCACATCACACATAATTATTATTATTTATATAATAACATATGATTATTTACATAATCATAAAGTATTATTCTTAGCTGTTCCCAGATGAAAACTGAAATCTCTCCCAGCTCAAGGACATTTTCCCCTTTTCTCTCTTTGGCCTACCCTTTCCTTCCCTGAACGTCACTCTCCTCTCCGGAAGTCCGAATCTATTCCCCTCCTCTCAAAGCACAGGTCTTAGTTTCCCTACTCTTGTTTGATGAGCTGAAATCTTAACCTTCTTTTCCAGATCACAGTGGGCTCCTCGGCCGAATCCACTCTATTTACCCATCCAGACATCTTTCATGTCAACAACTCCATTTAGTAGAACCTCTTCTTCGCTCTCCTAGAGCTCCTCTTTCAAAGCAACTTATTCGTGTTTTAGGGAGGAATTACCCCCTCACTGCTCACTAAACATTAATTAGAAAGGTTACATTCTTTTCTGTTCCATGAAGTGTCTCTGCTTCCCCGACCACTGGCTGTTCTGCGTGATGGTCACGATTGCTTTTTGCCGAGCTCTTGAATGCTTCTGCTCTCTGGTGGTCCTTGTGGGTTTGCCTGTGTTGCGGGAGGCTTGTGCGGTCTGGTGCAGGCAGCTGGTGTGGGTTCTTGTGTGGTTGTGTTGTTTCTCACCCTCCAAGACTCCAGGCAGCTCACTGTGAATCCTGTCAGGGGAGCTCTGCTGGTGCAGTGGGGAGGCAGCTCCCCAGGAACCCTCGGTGGCCGTCCTAAGCCCCAGGGGACCCTGGGTTGTTATGCCTCCCTGTATTTTGGTCTTGGAAGGGGCTGCTTGTCTTTTTTTTTTTTTTTTTTCATTTCCTTTTCTCTGTCTTCCATGGGGACTGTGCCAGCTGTAAGGGCAGCTCTCCATCTCAAGGTCTTTCCAGGCTTCGGGTCTGCTTTCTCCGGACAGCAGCAGGTCAGCGCCAGGGGACCAGCTGTGCTAAGTATTTCTAAACTAATCACTTCTGTTATTTGATATCAATCCCCACCTTGAAACTTCTCCAAGGATCTCCTGGGAAGGCCTGGTCCACCCTCCAGCATAGCCGTGAGCAGCAGGTCACCATCCCTGATCCCAAATGCTTTCCCTCTTGTAGGAATCCCTCGCCATTTCTTGCCTACTGAAAACCTTCTGTCTTCTTTCCCAGCACACTGCTACGGTTCTCTTCATTTGAGGAAGTATTTTCTTCTGTCTTCTCAACAGGAATGGTGAGGAGACAAGGTAGCCCGGTTCTTCCATTTCTGAACACTTACTGGCAGAAAAAAAAAAAAAATAGCCTGAGAACAAATATCACAGTTACATCTCAATACTAAGGGACTCTGAAACCTCAGTTTTCCTTAAATGTTTAACAATTTTATTTTGATAAATTTTTCAGGATTCCAGACCATTAGTACACCACGCTCAGTGCAGCCAAACATCACATGGCCGGTGACTCATGACCCCTGAAAAGGAATTCGTGGTCAGGGTACATAGTTATAGTTAGTAACATCGCTTGACTTTTCCTGAACATTTAATGTTTTTGTTGGAAAAAAGAAAATAACACAAAATTGGTTTTTACTTTATTTCTAAATAATGATGTTTATCAAGAAGAAACCATAACACTTAGAGTGGAAATATCAAAAGACAAAAGAGGACGGAGAAGCGTGTCTCCCAGGTGACGCTAAGCTATTCGAGAGCTGAGGTCTACAAGTCAGTCAGAGGGAGAACATTCGCAGAAGCAGGAAGTTACATCGATGCGCTTTTAAAAGAATGGAAACATGATTTCTATTTCTCAAGTCAAGTATCTGATTTCATGTATTTTTGACAGAGCGTGTTTACCAGAGTGATTTTACTGCTCTAAAGAGTTGTCTCCTCTCTCCAAACCTTTCCTCAACCCCAAATTGCTAGTTACTTGCTTCATTTCATCCTATAAAGACAGCTAACAATCCTTCTCCAACCCTAAATCATTTCTGTATTTTATATGATATTTGCCAATTAAACTAAGAAATTGTAAAGCCCAGGAGTTTTCCTTTGGAAAACTTAGTAGTTTAAGAATCATTCACGCAAACAACTGTGGATGCCTTTTTCGATTACAGTCACATTTACAAACACACAGACTCCCCCTTTACCGCCCTCGCAACATCGTGGGGTGTTCATGGCTTGAGAGTAAGTTTTAGAAATCTCAGATGGGGTCCTCCTGTTCAAGTCAACGGTCTATCTTTTGTGCCCATTCTAAGCATGGGACACCAAACCTAAGTCACCTTGCCCTCATCTTCCAGGACATTAACCTTCTGAGGGTCCGTCTTAGTCCAGTAAAATCTACCATCTCTTTGCCCTCCCTGCTTCCAAAAGTGGGATAAGTCCATAAAATAGTGAAAAAAAAAACGGAGAAGAAAAAAGCCAAGGGATTGTCCCCAACATGGGGACACTCTCCAGACTGACATAAAGGAGAAGGAAATCTCTTATGGATATTTCAAAGCAAATGTATTGTTTTTGCTGACTGTACAAATTGATCTGCATTTTAGAAACCCAATATTAAAATACTTTTGTGAAAATCAATAGAAATTGAAAGTATCTGAGGCTTCTCATTACAGTGGATTATAAATCTCAGATTTACATAAAGATAAGTACAAAAATTCTAGGATCTTGAGAATACTCTGATAAAAATATTGTCTGAAGATATTATGAACTTCACAGTGTTTAGTGGAAACTAAACTTTGAGAGACGCTTGTTCAGAGCCGAGAAAAACACAAAAGAAACACAAACGGGGTCCTGTGAACAGCTTTCAATACCAGAGAAAACCGCACACGGCCCCTTTCACCCCGCGAACACACATGCCGATTACGGCAGAATCTGCCTTTGTCCTCATCCTTGACAACTCAATTCCAAAAGCCAGGTCCAGCCCCAAAATTATCGTGGGGAAGAATAAATGGTGCAGAAAAATCCGGGTCCGTCCCAACCGTCCATGCAAAAGAACCATGAGATCAGGGTCTACTGTTTCCGTGGGCTCAGGTAGGATTCACGTCCGTCTGACAAGGCGATTTCATTCAGGGACTGTCAACCACTCTCCATTCTGTGGCTCCTGGCCTCCCACACGCTTTAACACACCTGTTACTATTTCCAGACATGGCAGGAAAACGATTCCAAGAGGACTGGCTCTCTCTAAGCCCCAGAGGTTCAAGCAAAACTTTGAAAGGTGCCCGGGGTCTGGGCTTCAAGCCCTAAAAGCCGGGATGCCCAGAGGCTGCTTGGGTCGTAGGGAAAGGAGGTTCCCTGGGGTCCGTCCCCACCTCCTAGGCTTTCCCATTCAGGCCTGCTCCTCCGTAAAACCCCTGCCGCAGACCCTTCCTGGTGAGGAGGGGAGACTCGAGCGGGCAGTGGCCCTTCCTCCCCAGCTGCGAAGGGGACAGGAACACATCTGAATGATAGGGAGGGCCAACCCTTTAAGAACTAGACAGTAATTCATCTTAAAAAGCATGACCTAGAACTTGACATGCTTTCCCGCGGAGCAGCCAGCAGAGACACAGCAGACGCGGGTGTGGAGCAAGAACTCTGGGGCTGAGACAGGGTGGGGGCTGAGCACACCCTGCCCAGACCGAGAGCCCAAGGACACACAGGGGAGCCCTGGGCTTGCAGCCTCTGCTCGCCCCCCCAATCCAGTCGAAACGGGCACCTACAGGACACTAGAAGAAATACAAGGTAGTGCGCCTACTAATCCATTTTTTTTATTTTTTTTTATTTATTTTCAGCATAACAGTATTCATTGTTTTTGCACCACACCCAGTGCTCCATGCAGTCCGTGCCCTCTCTAATACCCACCACCTGGTTCCCCCAACCTCCCACCCCCCCCACTTCTTCAAACCCTTCAAATTGTTTTTCAGAGTCCATAGTCTCTCATTTTTTGAAAACAAGACATAGTCTCTTCTCCACTGAGAGCTGAGAAGACTTCCATGGCAAGGCTGGGTTAAAGCCTCAGAAGGACTAGAACGCCACCCAGTACAGCACATCCCTTGGGATGGGGTCTCGGGACGCGCCAGCCAAGTGCGTCAATTCCCGTTCTCCCACTCACCTGGCGGTGTTCACCCCTGCGGAGCCCTGACCGTCCCCTTCTCCTGCCACAGAGGAAGAGTGTATGCCCGAACGCCGGGGAATCCATCCCTGGGCTCGCAGAGAAATCAGCCCAACGTGGATCCAGCGTCGCCCCCGCCAACGGAGTGGAGGACTTTCTGTTTTATTTTCCTAAGTGGGGTCAGCCACTAATGGCATCGTTATGATAATACCATGTGGTTTAATTGTGCACATCCGAAAGCATGTTACCTTTTTTACACACCCTGTGTCACAGAGCTGCAGGCCTGATTTTCTGAACTTTCTTCTTTTGTAATTTGTTACACAAGCACATGTGTTAACTTGGATGGAAACTAATACACAGGTGTGTGTGTGTGTGTGTGTACATGCACAGTGTGACAAGGACTGTACACGCACTGATGTGTTTGGAGAGCCTGGATCCCAGGCAAGTTATAACCCAAGGACTTCAGGACCTGGCATGATCTCACCAGCCCCATCAGCCCTGGGCCGGTGGCTGCCTCCTGACTTCGCCAGATCCCTTCCACAGCATCCAGAAGAACCTCACGAAACCCTGGGATCCCTTCCCCGTTCGATTCTGGCCAGAGAGACCCTAACTGAGTGGACGGGAGGTCTCCTTCTCTAAGGGCATTGCCAGCGAACGCATGTCCCCAGCACTGCCTTGTTCCGGGGACCCTCCCCATCCCAAGCCGACCCCTGGTTACCATAGCTACAGCTAGAACCCCCAATTTGTGCATAAACAGGGCGAGCAGGGAAGTGATGCAGGGCGGGGGGTGGAGGTAGGGAAGAAGGCTGCCAAGCCAGGTGCCCAGTCGTTGTCTCAAAGGTAGGAAGGATCATCCTGCTTCAGGGACAGAAAGGCTGAGCCCAGGCAATCCGCACGAAGCCACCAGCTAATGAACGCCAGAGCCCAGATCCAGGCCCACACTACCGGACTGCACACGCCGTGCTCCTTGGCCTCAGGGAGAAGGGGCTGGTGCATGGTGCTGTGTAGAGGTGAGACACATCGCTGTAGGATTTCAGGGTGCAATCGTGCTGGGGTGTGCGTGGAAAAAGCCATTTGCCTAAAAGACTGTAAAGGGAAGACTCTGAGCCTGCGAAGGAGACACTGGTTGGTGTTTGCAAAGAACATGCAAGAGAGCAGTAGAAGTGACGTGACCAAGCACGAGGTCTGGGGCTCGGACCTGACATGCTCCAGCGCCGCCCAGGGTGAGCTGCGGAAAGGTCCAGAGGCTTGCCTTGACCCAGCGCCCTCCGAGCAGGAGGGCCTGCAGCGCAGCATGGCACTGAGGGCAGGATCCAGGGACCGCACTCTGGGACAGCCAGCCGCCCCGACACTGCAGTAAGGTTCCGCGTCCCCCGCGTACGTCCCCGGATGTGAGCGTCCACGTGCTCGTATGTCTTCTCTCTTCAAATCTGTATGTCCCTAAGGATGTGAGTCTTTCCGCTGTAGAACGCGCTCCTACGGCACTGACTGCCCCCGCGGATGGCCCCGGCTTACGGACTCCCGGCCCTGGAGCTTCTCAGCTCGGTCTTCCCCCGACCCCCTAAGGCCACGGTGGGAACTCCGCGGCCGGACTGAACCCGGCTTCCGAGACAGGAAGCAGATGCCAACAGGGACTTGATCTCTCAAGTCGGGAAAAGGCAGCCTGATCTTCAAAGTCCCCGCTGCCAGCGTCCCACGGGACAGAAGCTGGGGTGACGTGCCGTCACGGACTGCACTGACCGAGCGTCTGAGTGCGAGGAGGTGTCCGTGTCCTTGTGCGCTCGGACCTGTCTTTGCCTCTGCTGGTCCCTCTGTCTGCGCTCCCGTGCTTTCGTCTGCCTCTGTTCCTCGTTCTTTACGCTTGACCTTTTCCTTGAGTCTGACTATATTATATAACCACTGTATATTTTTATTAGTTTTAGTTTGGTCTTTTCCCCTATTCTAGATTTAAATGTATGATGACTGGAACACTTAATCTGCTTTATAAAAAAGCAAACAAGAGGAAGTAGCTTTTCATTACAAGCACTAATTGATCTTTCCTGCAGCGCGCTCCGTGGACAAGAAGCTGCTCGTCTCTGACCTGTGGCTTATGACAAAGGGGACGTGGCCCATTGTCACTTCTGTCTCTGCACGACAGGGCGGGAGGATCCCTTTCCCAGGAGAGGCCCCAGGCGGCAGTCCATGGCATCGGGTTTTCCAGAGAAAGGAGAGCTAGTGCCGTGGCCCAGATAACATGTGGGGGCCCAGGGGACAGGGGTTTGGGAAGAAAATCAAAGGAGACCCAGAGAATCCTGGCTTCTGATACTGTTGTCTAGTAAAAGACACTTCCAAGTTCTGTGCGCAAAAACAGGCGTTGCTTCCGGGGGCATTAAAAAAAGAAACTACAAGCCAATTTAATAAGGTCCCTGAAGCCACTGGCACTGCTGACTGAGAATCTGGGCCTTCCTTGTGATGACACACCTGCCGACAGTCTCACGACACATACACTCACCGGCAGAGGCCCACAAAGCATTCACCTGGGACGAGTTGCTCCGTACTTGAGCTGATTGGTAATTCGTATCGATGTTTCCAACTCTGCCGCTGATATACCCCAAAGGAAGGGGGACGAGCACACATCAGTTCCCTTTCCGGTGTACTTCTCTTCAGCAGGAAAACTACAACCCTGAAAGCACAGTGGTCGGTAACGGGCCGTAGGGTACTCGATATCATAAAGACAAGCATGGGGCAGCTTTCTGAAACATCTTAGGGGAAACTTTATTTTACATTTTTAAAACCTGGATACGTTATGCCATTGAATAGATCCTTTCTGTTCTAAGACAAAACACCAGATTCCCAATAAACCCTGTTTCCCACAGGTACTTGGCCCAGGGCCTGCCGGTCTCATGACTCCCCCGCTCGGCTGCGAGGGCAAGTGACAGCTCCGTTCTCTTCCCCTTCCCTGTTTCTAACACAAACAGCGTCCTCCTGACCTCTCTCCAGCTTTGTGTGTTTTCTTCTGGCTCCTTGTTACCTCTCTCTGCCTCCCTGCAGAGCCCCTGAGTGACTGACCCCAAGATGGTCTCGGGGATCAGAGTCTGATGCTGTGACCTGCCGGTGGACACTCACTTCTGAGTGCCCAGCAGAGCAAGGGGCCGGTCAAGGCCACGCGGCTCGTTAAGGCAGAGAAGTGTCAGCAACAAAATGCCTCAGTTCCCCATGCCCTCAGATGCCTTCTGTCTTGGATTGTTGGCAGACATGCTCAGATGCTCTACAGACCCCTACGAAACCCTGAGGGGCGCCCACATTTGGAGCACACGCCTCAGAGCAAGGGGGGTCTTGCGGTGACGTTAATACTGCACTAGAAAAGCTCCCGGAAATCAACCTTTCACGTGGAGAAGCATCCCTCTACCTGAAGAAGCCTGGGGCAGCTCACCTGATGCCAACCGAGAAGCTGTCCAGGGCAAGGGCCCGAGAGCTTGTGCCCACGAGCAGTGGGCCGCCTCCAAGGTCAGAGACGCCCACCTGCTCCTTCAGACTGGCCGGAACGGACACACTGGCTTCCATATTCTCATTATTCAGCTCTTCGTTCCGTAAACACAGCCTGGAGGGAGGTTGGGTCTTTGTAGGGTATGGGAACGCCGGGTTCTGCTCATTTAGATGGGGTCCCAACCACTCACACCCACGTCCCCGCTCATGGGATTTCGGCACCTGACATTTCCACCTGGGTCACCTCCCCCGAGAGTGACCCCGAGCTGTGCCGCCCTCCCTGATTGCATACGTGACGTGCCCATAGGTTCCCCATCGTGGACAGCAGCACGAGGGCGGACATCTCGACAGCGCACTCTTACAGGGCTACGTGGGGATGAGACACGTGTGCTTTCCACGGAGCACCGCTCGCTTCTGCTCAGCACACCCCCGGACCCTCGCTCCCGAGCGCCCAGGCCCTGAGGCCTGCCTGCCCACGGCTCACGTCGGGACCCGTGCTGTGGGACTCGCAAGTGTCGTCTGTCTGGCCGATAACATAGGCTGAGTCCTAAGACAAGACAATGCACTTCACGGATGGGTCACGCTGTGTGTGTCCTTGTGGACTCGACGTTTCATTTTAGATGCAGACCCCGCCTGTTAGAAAATCCGTTTCATTTGTAAGACTGAGAATGAACAGGGTTTTCAATAAACAGGCAAATCCCTTTACAAACAACGCAGTGACTAAGAAGAGAACCCGTGTGTACTGGGAGGGAAAGATAAAGAACCATCATGAGTTTTCTTGTTAGCTGCTTCCGACTGGTGAGTTTTGGAACCTCCCGGGACATCTCGGTATTTGGCAGGACTTTTCTCCTCTGGGTGAACCCTGGACCATGTGGGCTGACGTGATGGTAAGAGGAGGTTTGGCTCTGGCTGCCGGCTCCCCACCCCAGCTCCCTGCGTCCATCTGCACAGACTTCGGTGCTGTCCTCAGCCCCGTCCACACGTGCGTCCCCTCGTCAGGGACAGAGCCGGCTGACACCCGGCTTCTCTGAGGCTTCCGGGACCACGTCTGTGAGCCTGTGTCCTCAGACCAGGTCAGCGTGCAGCGCCCGGTACCAGTCAGTCCCCCCTGGGCGTGTCCGCGGCGTGTCAGCAATGGTGAGGATGGCCTGGGGACTGATGTGGGCCACACTGTGTCCCCCCCAGATTCATAGGCTGAGACTCAGCCCAGCACCGCAGACAGGGACTGCATCTGAAAGTACGACCTTCCAAGAGGTCATTAAGGTAAACTGGGTTCATGCGAGCGTTCATGCGAGCTGGCCTGAGTGCAAGACACCAGGCATCCGCCTAAGAGAAGCGGATGAGGTCACAGACACGAGCCACGGGAGGACACGGGGAGAAGGCGGCCGTCTGCTAACCAAGGAGACGGGAACCAGGTGTGGCCGAGCTGGACCCCGACGGACATGACCCCCCTCTTCCCCCCGCCTCTCTGCGGGACAGGCACCGCCACTTCGCAGCATCTCGGCTGTGCCTGTCACCCTCCTTTCTGCTCCATCCGGGGCTCCGGGACCGTGTTCAAAGCCAGCAGCCTCGGGTCGATCGCCTCCCCGAGGGAGGATGGTGTGAGAGCCAGATGCCGTCTGCACCCCGGCTGGGTCCCCCCCACATGTGGAGAGAAAGGGAGAACACACTCCTGCACACAGGACCGGGACACCTTCCAGGGCGCATCTGCTAGAATGCCCGCCGTGCTCGATACATGGCAGCCCCGAGCCCCCCCACCCCCCGACCCCGGGAGACAGCAGCCTCAGAGCCAGGCGCCCGGGGCTGGGAGGCGCGGGGTGTGTCCACCTGCTTCCATTATTACCTGTTTCAGAGTAAGTTTCCGACCTCACGCTTTGCTCCTAAATGCTTAAACATGCATACCCTTAATTAGAGTTCAAAGTTGGTTTTTGGTTCTGTTTTTCAGACCCTACCTTTTAAATTTAGTAATATATGGGGTATTTTTTCTTTGGAATTCCACAATACTTCTTTTTTTTTTTTTCTTTAGAATTTCACAATATTTCTGAGGAGAGCTGGAAGCACTCCCGTGCGGAGTGAGAGCAAAGCTGGAAAGTCAGTGTAGGGCGGGCGCCCTTCCTGTTCCGCCTTCCCAGAAACAGGGACTGGAACCGAAGGAGACGCAGTGGGCTAAGCATGTCCTTTTCATACGTGGAGAAAAGAAAACAGGATCCAGAAAGGGCAGGGGACTGGCTCAGGGCACAGAAGAAGGTCTGTGTGGCCGGGGGCTCAAGCCTCAGGTCCAGACCCAGCTCCTTCTTCAAAGCTGTCCTGCCCACTGGGGATGCTCTCCCTCCCTCCATTTCACTGTGTCTCTCGTCTCCCTCCCTCCCTCCATCTCCATGTCTGTCTCTCTTTCCTCCTTCCCCTGCCACCCTCCCTCTGTCTGTCTCTCTCTCCCTCTGTCTCTGTCTCTTCCTCCCCCCTCCCCCACCTCCTGACTGGCACAGTGTGACTTGCTTCAGGGCTGGGTGCAGCCTCTGGGGGAGTCCTGCCCCATCCCTGGGGACCCTCGCACCCTCGGGCCGGCACCTGACACCTCAACAGTAACCGGGACACGGGAGTCCACCAAGACGAGGACGGAGAAGTCCCACAAATAATGACCTGGCTGTTGGGGCTTTCTTGTTACTTTAACTCGAAGTAATTGGGGGATTTCCGGGCAAACCTAGAATTGGCACTGGAAACAATAAATCTGAGAAAGTGACTTCACTAGATAGTAATTTGCTTTAGGAAAACGAGCAGCAACGCAGCTGGGCCTGGTAAAGTCTGCCTCCTGTTTGAACCGGCACCGCGACAAAGCCCCGCGCGGCGACAACCTCGACTCAAGGCGCTAACGAGACGGGGACAAAGGAGGCGTGAGACGCGGCCCCGGTATGTGGGGGCCCTGGGACCACAGGGGACCCGTGGAAGACCCTCCTGCTGGCCGCGTGCAGCCTCCATCCCCTCCGTCCCTCCAAGGCTGGACACGCTGTCTGAGACAAACATCACGATGCCTGGCTCCGGGTGCAGCAGGGTCTTCCAGAACCTTCCAGGGGGCAGAGCTGTGCCTGGCTTCCCCCATCCTCTCCCCCTGCGCCTCGCTTCACACTGGGCACCCGACGTCAGGGATCTGGGATTCCTGCACAGACACCTTCCCCTGGGGCGCCCGGGGCGCTTGGCTGGTGAGGTGTCTGGAGGGTCACGTGGGCTCAGGTCATGGTCGCAGGGTCCTGGGACGGAACCCTGCGCGGTCTCTGCACTCCGCAGGAAGTCTGTTTGCAATTCTCTCTCCCTCTGCCCCTCCCCTGCTCATAAATAAATAAATAAATAAATAAATAAATAAATAAATAAAATCTTCAAAAAAAAAGAAAGAAAGAAAGAAACCTCCGTCTCCCATCATAATCTCCTCCATTATTCCTTGACCTTCAGCGTCTATAGAGTGTCTGGGTGCAAAGCCGTCCTTCCTTCCAGCCAGGTAGCTTGATGGCAGGCCCATCTGTCCCTGGAGGCCACCAGGTCCCCTCCCCCCGGGCCACCCCCTAACACCCCTGTCCTCTGCTGTTCCTCCACGCCCCACAGCATCCCAGGAGGCACGGCCGGGCCTGTTGGGCAGCTCTTGGCACAGTTCAGAGCCAAGGGCTGGTCTTTGAAGTCCCTGCAGTCACCTCCCTCTGTCTCTCTGTCCTTCTGTCTCTCCGTCCCTCTGTCTCTCTAGTCCATCTGTCTCTTTGTTTTTCTGTCTCTCCGTCCCTCTGTCTCTCTGTCCTTCTGTCTCTCTGTCCTTCTGTCTCTCCGTCCCTCTGTCTCTCTAGTCCATCTGTCTCTTTGTTTTTCTGTCTCTCCGTCCCTCTGTCTCTCTGTCCTTCTGTCTCTCTGTCCTTCTGTCTTTCTGTCCCTCTGTCTCTCTATCCATCTCTCTCTGTAGTCTGTCTGTCTCTCCACCCCTCTGTCTCTCTAGTCCATCTGTCTCTCCGTCCCTCTGTCTCTCTGTCCTTCTGTCTCTCCATCCCTCTGTCTCTGTCCTTCTGTCTCTCCGTCCCTCTGTCTCTCTGTCCATCTGTCTGTGTCTTGCTTTCTCACCGTCTCTCATCCACGCCATATTTAATATGTCCGTCCCTTTATGTATGGATGGAGAACCAGCCTCAGCCAAGATTACCAAGGGCTTCGCCATGGTGACTAATGACCGATGCACAGCCTCCTCGGAAAAGCGACCGAGCTGGGGACGTGAGCCACGCGCTCGCCCAGCATCTCCCTACAGGTCCGACGACAGATAGCTCTCGGGTGACTCGGGTTTGCTGAGGAGAAATTAGACAGAGATCGCACTATTAGCCTAAAATAAATGCCACGAAGCTGCTTAGTATCATCAAGCTTCTGAAGCCTTAGAACATGGTTTCCACGGAGGACGGACGCGAGGCGACGGCTGACGTGTTGGGGGGGTGAGGACCGCGGGAGCCGCCGGCTCTGGCCCAGACGGGCCCAGACGAATGCGTGGGCGCTCACACGCTCCCTCGGGTGACTCTGGGTTCTGCTTCTTCTCGCTGGTGGTTTTAAAACTAGTGAATACACACTCGTGTTGTCTATTTTCTAGACACAAACTAATTAGGGTGTTTGGGTGTGTCCCGGTGCCTTTTTTTTTTTTTTAAGATTTTATTTCTTCATTTGAGAGAGGGAGTGAGCGCACATGCAGGGGGAGCAGCGGGGTGGGGAGCAGACCCCCCACTGAGCAGAGAGCCCGATGCGCGGCTCGGTCCCAGGACCCTAAAATCATGACCTGAGCCGAAGGCGGAGGCTTCACCGACTGAGCTCCCCGCGTGCCCCTTGCTTTTTGCCTTTAAGCAGCTCTGTTAGGCACCTTCACAGACCAGGACGCATAAGGCTCCCTCGTCCCCAGACCACGGAGACTCGCACAAGCGGACGGACGCCCCACCTTGCCTTCATCGCGGCCCTGCTGGACCCAAGTTTATGGTATTTCCATTTCTCATCGAACTCATGCCCACCTCTGCACACACATCTGTGAGTGCGCCCATCGAACAAGTTCCTAGACGTGAGAACAAATTCCTAGAGAGGGAATGACTGGATAAAAGAACAGTTTATTTTTAACCAGTTTTGAGGAAATATTGTCTGCAGGCTGAGACGTCCGTGAGCAGAGCTTCTCACACACCAACCAGCAAAACCATTCGCTAACCAGGAGCTGGGACGTCCTCGGAGATGCTGGTCTGGACGGTCAGGGCTGTGGCCCCGGACCCTGCGTCGCTGACCAGGTCCCAGCTGATGTGCCGCTGCCCCAGGAACCATGTTTGGCATCTACTTGGTTTTGAGAAAAGGAAGTCCTCTGACCTCTGGGAGCCAGAGCTGGTGTCCTCTCTTTTCTGAATGTGCTGGCTGTCCTGCCCTGTGCCCACCCCAGTGAGCAAGAAGGCGGTTTGCTGGGGAGAAGCCCACTGCCCTCTGCACCGTGCCCCAAGCCCCCGCACCGCCTCTCCTCCTTCTCAGAAGCTGCCCGGTCCCTCAAGGACTCCAGGGCCGTTTCGTAAGCTCTCTGGGAGTTCCTCTTCACACCTTTCCAATGAGGCTCAAGACGGGTAACTCCCACTAATGCCACCACGAAAAGTCCTGCCTTCCTTGCACAAAGTTCCCAGGATACCGCCGAAAAAAGCCCTCTCCCGCCCCCCAGTATGGCAGGAACACTTCACGCGGTGCCCTCTTCCACTCCGTAGGAAAATCCATCACAGCGTGCCAAGGCTGTGGCCACTATGGGATCAGCACCAGGACGGACAAGCTTGTTTGCATGTCCATGTGTCACATGTTACACAACAGGACAGGAGCCATGGGGGAGGGGGGTACAAGGACTGGGGTGCTGTTCCCTTGAACACTCACCCAGAGGGTTCCCAGGAAGGCGACCCAAAGTCCCCCCATGCCCAGGACACAACGACTCACTGTACACTTACTTGAGAAGAACAAGCAGCTCAAATTCAAGTCCAAGTCCTAGTCTCATCCAGCCTCCGCTCACTCTCAGGACCCGCCCGCCAGCTCACCAGGACAACTGTCCTGCGCTTCGTCCTGCAGTGGTCTTCGCGGGCCTTTACGTGGCAGAAAGCTTGGTGCATGTCAACCTCGTTCAATCTACTTCTCATAGATGTAACCGATGTTGACTTTCTCTCATTACGAGCCATACTGGGAACAAGATTCCCGAGTCTTCTCACTCCCTGAGACTTCGTGGCATGCCGTTGTCCCATGACGGGTGCCATGGCTGAAGTCGGAGGAAATTGAACTTTGCCTTTGGGGAAACCCAGCTCCATTCCAAACCCTACCCCTTCTACCCATTCTGGGCTTTTCTTTTAATTTTTTGAAGATTTTATTTATTTGACAGAAAGAGACAGGGAGAGAGGGAACACAAACAGGGGCAGAGGGAGAGGGAGAGGGAGAAGCTGGCTTCCTGCCAGGGAGCCCGATGCAGGGATCCGTTCCAGGACTCCGGGATCATAATCTGAGCCGAAGGCCGATTCTTAACAACTGAGCCACTCAAGTGCCCCCTCATTTTGGGCTTTTCTACCATTTTGCCTCACGGGCTCCCCCTGCTTCTGGTGATGGGTGTGGTTATTCCTATGCTGGGTGAGAGGTAAGACATCGGATGCGGGAGTGCCTGGGTAACTCAGTGGGTTAAGCCTCTGCCTTCGGCTCAGGTCATGATCCCAGGGTCCTGGGATCGAGCCCCGCATCGGGCTCTCTGCTCAGCGGGGAGCCTGCTTCCTCCTCTCTCTCTGCCTGCCTTTCTGCCTACTTGTGATCTCTGTCTGTCACATAAATAAATAAAATCTTTTAAAAAAGTTTTTTAGGGGTGCCTGGGTGGCTCAGTGGGTTAAGCCGCTGCCTTCGGCTCAGGTCATGATCCCAGGTCCTGGGTTCAAGCCCCGCATCGGGCTTTCTGCTCAGCGGGGAGCCTGCTTCCTCCTCTCTCTCTGCCTGCCTCTGTGCCTGCTTGTGATCTCTGTGTGTCAAATACTTAAATAAAATCTTAAAAAAAAAAAAAAAAAGACATTGGATGCGGGTTACCACAGGGCACCGACTCAGGACACAGGTCCTCCCTCTGCACGTGTGGTCAGACAGGTTCATGCACTGGCCTGTGACCACAGGGCCGGCAGGTGACGGGGCCAGTCTCCAGGCTCCGCCGTCTGCCCCATTCGCTGCCCACCTCACATCCCGGAGCCGGGAGCCAGCGGCCGGTACTTCCGGAGTCCGTCAGCAGCTCTCACTCCTGCCACGGGCCAGGCCAGCTTCAGAGAGGACGGCACTCACCATCAGAGTGGTGTCCCGCTGCTCGGTGGACGTGGACTTGCCATGTGGCTGGGGGCTGGTTGTCCCCACGACGGTAGCTGGGGCGCATATTTTATACCAATGTGAGCACTGCCCAGGTCAAGAAGAAAGTGTGGACATGCCAGGTGTCCTGTGGAATGGTCACGCAGGCAGGAGCGGTTGTCCACGGACCACACACACGTGCCCCATGGGGGCAGGCCGGGGAACTCCACCAGCATGGCCTGGCCCTGGGGACGGCTGGGCAGCATGGGCTCGGGCAGGGGGCGAGCCTCCATCGCCGAGCCCCACAGCTTCTCGCAGACCCCACACTGCCCCTGTGGGTGGTCTTCACTTTCGAGGTCGCCGAGACCTGGAGCGGACTTGCTGACCACGTCCCCGAAGCCTCAGGCGCCGGGTGCCCTGCGGCAGGCGCGTGCAGCTGGACCGGGCCAAGGCCAGCTCCCGGTGAAGAGAGCAGCTCCCACAGGCAGGAAACAGGGCACTGTCCCCCACCCTCAGGGCCTTCGGCCTCGTGAGGGATGCCAGAGCTCCGAGGGCCCCTGAGAGCCGGGAGCCAAGCGGACCCCAACAAAAGACCAAGGTGCATGAGCAGCAGGAAACCAAGGGAGATGCTGGGGGCCCCCCAGGGGGTTGCAGTCGGCTCGGGCACATCCTCGGGCCTCAGGGTGCGGGCTGGTGGGTAGCCCCCGAGCCGTGGTCCTTCATTGACGCCACAGATTGCAAGTTATGGAGTGTCAGGGTCGCTGGGGAATAGCTCTGCAGGAACCTCCAGGGTTGCACAACCCCCAAGCTCCACAGCCTTGTCACTCAGGCTCCACAAGGGGGTCCACGTCCTAGTCCTGAGCCCACGGGTGTGGCCTCCCTGGGGAGCTGGATCCTTGCAGACACCCCAGGCGGGCACGCGGGAGTAGAAGGGCTCTAAAGCAGGGAGCAGGCCGCGTGAGCGGAGGCACAGACCGAGCGAGGTGGCAGCCGCCGCCATGGAGGACCGAGGCCACCTGCAGCCCCGGGGGCAGAAGAGAAGCCCCGGCAGCTCCAGAGGGCCCGTGTCCCCGCCGACCCCCTGACTTCGGACTTCCCACCTCAGGACGGAGACAATCTGCTCCTCTTGTCCCGGGACCGTCCCATTTGTGGCACCTGCTTCAGCAGCCCCAGGGGACAGAAAGTGTCGTAACCCCGTTTTCCAAGTGCGGACAGCGGGGCCCCCAGCACCGTGTCATGCCACCCCCTGCCGAAGTCCTCCCCCGCCTCTCCTCAGGCCTTGCTGGCCCGGCCCTGCACACAGGGTCACTTGATCACGGCCAGCAGCCACCCAAGGAGAGGCTGTTGGGATCCGGATCGGAGGCCCGCGGTCACATTCTTCAGACGTTTGCGGATCAGAGAGCGGTGCCAGGCGCCGGGACGGACTTGTTAACATTTCTGGCACCCCTGGTGCTCTCCGTGGATGCCGGGTGAGTCACCAAGGAGGCGTCCCCCTAGCGAAGGTCAGGGGCAGGCCTGGAGGCGGGACGGCTTGCCTCAGCACTGCCAAGTCCCTAATAGAGGCCTGGCGTGGGGCTCGCGGCCAGCAGCCCCGGTCAGCACTTCGGTCACCCTGGCGTGGGGATAACTCGGGGAGGCAAAGGGCGCTCCCCTGTCACTTAATACGCTCTGGGCCCACGAACGAGCTGCCGACCAACCCTTGAGACTGACCCGCAGGCAGACAGAGCCACCGTTTCCCGACCTTCTGAGCGACAAGCGCGAGGCTGCCTAAGGGGGTGCTGGCAGGGGCGTGTGACTGTGTCCCCGTGCATGTGTGAGTCTGGGTGCACATGCATGTGTGAGCGTGCACCTGCATGTGTGAGCGTGCGCCTGTGTGTGTGCCCATGTGTGTGAGCATGCAGCCACGTGTGTGAGTGTGTGCCCACGTGTGTGCAAGTGCGCAAGGGTAGCTCGTCAACAACAGACACGTGGTTCTCACAGTCCTGGAGGCTGGCATCCGGGGTGGGGGCCGGCCATCCGGGGAGGGCGTGCTGCGGCCGCAGCCTTCTCTCGATGCACGCCCTATGAAGGGACCGGGGCTCCTCGGGGTCTCCTTCATGGCAACACTAATCCTACTATGGGGGTCTGTCCTTCATGACCCCCTCTGACCTGAATCACCTCCTGATACCCTCCCGCAGAGGGTGGGGATTTCAACACGGGAAACTTCAGAGGACAGAAGCATTCAGACCGTAACGGTGAGTGTGCATACTGCTGTGTGTGCAAACACCTATGTCCTACCGCATGTGTGTGCGTCTCCATGTGTGCGTGTCGCCCCCAGTGCACGCATCTCTGCATACATGTGCACGTGTCCCCACATACATATGCACACGCATGTGGAGCCCAGGAGCTAGGCGGCAGCAGAGGCCAGCAGGGGGACCGGCAGGAGGATGGGCAGGGGGACGGGCAGGGGTCAGGGCGATGGGCAGGAGGACCAGAGACCAAAGGAGGTCAGGCCCCGCCTCTGCAGAGCGGCCCCTGGGGGGAAGGGCGCAGGTGCGCAGAGGCCTCCGCGGGCTTTTCACGGACTGTGCTGCCACCTAGCGGGACAGCGGCGCCAGGCGTCCTGCGGAAAGCTGAGAAGGGTCTCCGCCCCGCCCGGAGAGGCCCCTGTGGCACTGGGACAAGGAGGGGTGCGTGGGGTGGGGAGGAGGGCAGGAGCCCGGAGGACGCTCCTTATCCCCAGGCCACCACTGTGAGGGGGTCGTGCTTCCTCCTGCGTTCAGAGGGAGGCCCAGGCGCTGTGGGCTTCTGGCGTCGACACTGGGCCTCCTGGGGGACGGATCCTCCCCAGCTGCGCCCGGGGCAGCAAGGATGGAGCCCGCGCTCTGAATGCAGACGGAGCCCTGGATGGCTGCTGTGTCTGCAGGGGTCACATCGCAGCCCCCCACACTCACCCCGGGCCGCCGCGGAGCCGTCATGGGAATCGGGAAGCCCACTGGGGCCCCCCAGGGCCTTGCAGTCTGCTGGAGAGACCAGTCCACCCACCTCACACACCCATCTTCCTCCGAGAACGAGAAAGTAGCTCTGTGTCATTCCTAAGTCCCCTCACTGCAAAAAGCATCCTTCTTCCTGCCTCCCCGGGGCGCGGCCGCTGTCCACGGCTGGTCTACGAGTAAGAGACCCATGTGCTTCTCACACACCGCAGTGCAGAAGTCAGGTGTACGCCGGCGGCGCCCTCCGCCGGGCTGCACGATACCAATGCCTTATGCAGAAAGATGGGGAGTGCAGAGCCATCCCAGGGGACAGCGCAGCCCCGGCCACCCTGCCGGCCAGCCCTCCCTCTGCCTCAGCCTTCTTCTGCAGACGTACCCGGCCGCCCCCAGCCCTGCCCTCCAGAGGGAGGCCCCACGGGACCAGGGTCCCAGCCCAACCCCAGCACAGCACCCCCAGGCCCCACGCCCCTGACATCCAACCACCGAGATTTCCTGAACATCGTCCCCCGCTCCTGTCCCCACACACACTGTCAGCGCTCACCCCGGGGTCAGGGTTCTCATGTCCCTGACCTAAACAAACAAGGCAAAGGCCACAGGGAGGGAAGAAGTCAGAGGGGGGTGGACTGCTCAGAGCAACGGGGACAATCAGGTGAGGGTGCCCTTGCTGACCCCTTGCCCTTGCTTTCTCGGGATGGCCTCCAAGGGAAAGTCAACATCGCCTTAAGAGGTACTGATGAGACAGAACACTGCGTAAAATAAGATAAAGTAAGTCTAACCCTTGGTAGATTCCTGTCTGTGTTATAGACTCAGGCCACAGGGTTAGGATGTGTCGTGAACAAGCCGGAGGGCCAGACCAGCCATCAGGGTCTGTGTGTCCTGTGGGTGTGTCCTCTCCCACCACCCCATCTGCTACCAGAGCCACCGTTTCTCAAACAAACGCAGCACGTTGTTCTCCTTAAAATCCCTAGCATCCCCCAAATTTCTAAGCCCACCGGCGTTCACGGGCTGTGTCGGCTTCCCACGGCTGAGAGCACATTGCCACGAAACTCACTGCTTAGACAGCAAGCAGGGACCATCTTGCGGTTTCCAGGGCTCAAGAATTCGAGAAGACATGAGCTAGGCGTGTCTCGAAATGCAGGTTTTGTTTTTACTCAGGTGTGGTGAGGCCCGCAGATCAGGGGACAGCAACCACGGCTGGAAAGTTATAATCAGGACCCCCAAGAGGAGGTGCCACCCCACGCAGGCCAACCAGGGCCACAGAGGAAGCGCCAGGAAGGCCTCTCACCCAGCCCTGAAGCTTCCAGCTCGCTGATCCTGGACTTGCCAGCCTCCAGCTCTGCGACAATGACATTCTGTTCTTCATAAGCCCCTGTCGGGGACACTCCGCTTCGGTGGTCTGAATGAATGGCCATTTGCATCCTCTAGGAACTGGCCAGCCCTGGGGGCCCCGGGTCTCTCCAGGGTCGGCAAGGCCTCCGGATATCAAAACATGAGAAAAGACAGAAAACGCAGGGTCTGATTAACAGGGTGTTTTTGGCTCATGGCTTGGGAGAGCGGAGGACCTGCCTGTAACAGAGTCCCCACAGCAGGGGGCGGGAGGCTCGGGTCCTCCACACATGGTCTCTCCGTGGGGCTGCGGGGGTGCCTGTACAGCTCGCACCTGGATCCCTGCAGCGTGCGTGACCCCAGAGCGGCAGCCAGGAGCCATAGGGACTTTTTACGACCTTGTCTCTGAAATTTCACACCATCCCCTCTGCCGGCTTCTCTGTGTTAGAGGCCCGGCCGGCCGCGGGTCCGGCCCCCCGGGGGGAGGGTGACTGAGCTCCACCTCTTGCGGGGAGGAGAAAGGACCCGTGGTTATATTTCAAAGCCACCTCAGGGGCTGACCAGGCCCTATTTCCGCTCCCCTCTCGTCCAAGACCCTCTGCCCCATCCCTTGCTTTCTAACCAAAGGCTCAGGTCAGAAGCACCAAGGAAGGTTGCTTCCCATCCAGATGCCCAGGACACACTGTCAGACCGTGAGAACCACCCTGGGGTCACGCCCAAGTCTGCCCTGCCCCCCGGGGGCCGCGCACAGGGCATCTGCACGGGCTCCTTGAGTCGCTTTCTTGGTCTGCCGTGACCTTGGTCCACATCATCTCGGCAACACTTTACTCCCGTCCTCAGCCAGCATCAATGTCCCCTGCACCATGAACCCCTCCCAGAGCCCTTGTCCAGCACAAGGACCTGCTCCGTCTCGGTGTCCCAGGATCCCTCTGGCCACACCCCATGAGGCCTGGAGCACGGGTGATAGCAGGGAGGGTGTGCTTTTCTTTATAGCTGGGCCGGAGGCCCTCAAAGGGAGACACAGACACGTCTACACTCGCGTCTGCACCATCTGTCCCCGGGGAATGGCCCCCTTATTCTGGCCAAATGAACGACTGAGGGAAAAGCGAGAGGTCAGTCTCTGGGGACATTCGGGGAAAGGGCAGGTTTCCCTCCCACATGTGAGCTGCGTCGTCGGAACAGCCAACCTCGTACAGCCGTGGGCTTCTGTAGAGACCACACACGAACCCTCCTGGCCGTGGCCGGCTCTGACGCATGGTGTTTGCCCCTGGTCCTACTTGAGCTGGGCTCCCTTCTCTCGGGGACTTGACCTCCGTGTCCTCCGGCTTGACTCAGCGTCCCTAGGCCCGCGCCGGTCTTCCCTGCATGACCCATCATCCCCGGCGGCGTCGTACGTGGTCGGACCATCGCCCGTACTCGTCTCTCTGCTGCTCACCAGCTCCTGAGAGCGGGGCTGGGGCTTCCGCCCCTGGTCTCCGTGGCTTTGACACAAGCATCCAGGAGCCGTGTGTGTGAGCTGATGGGTGTTTCCAGCACATTCACCTCTCGGAGCAACACATCCTATCCCTGTACAAAGACTGATCCCAACTTCTTAAAGTTCTCGACATTTTTCAAGA
Organism: Lutra lutra; assembly: GCF_902655055.1. Taxonomy (NCBI): domain Eukaryota; kingdom Metazoa; phylum Chordata; class Mammalia; order Carnivora; family Mustelidae; genus Lutra; species Lutra lutra. The sequence continues at coordinate 198,583,065 of NC_062280.1, forward strand.
AGGGCAGAGATGCGAGTTGTCCAACATGCAGGGGATAATGTCCCGCTGTACCTAGAATGGTGGCCCCTTGTCGCTGTCATGAGTTCAGTTCGTGGGTGCCACTAGGAACGCTGCAGGAGCCCGGGAGAGCCCAGGGCCCAGCCCATGTGTCTCTTTGAAGAGGGACCTGTGTTCTAGGTCCCCCAGTCAGCCACATCACACTACAAGTCAGGCAGGGCAGGGCTGTCACAAGGAATGGAGGTCCTTACTCAGGCCATAACTGGACCCTTTTCTGTCCTTCCCTCCATCCTGGCCTCTATTTGGCCCGAGGAAAAGCAGTCTAGGGGATACGGGCAGCGTCTACACGTACAAGGAGGATATCATAGCAAATCGTGAGTAGATGTGCTCTGGGCTCCGCAGGCCCTGGCGAGCCCCAAAACCCACGGGAAGGGCAAGGCTGGTCAACGCAAGAAAAACATTCTGGAAACACGATGGGATGCGTGATGATTTAGGCTGCCTCGTACCTGAACGTTCCTGAAACGTTCAGCATTTCAGTAGACGCTACCTGCAGAGCATCCGTCCACCGGCAGACCCACAGGGCAGCTGAGGAGAAGCAACCGCGTCTGATCAAGGTTCTCAAATTCGTGCAAATGGCGGACTGTATAGGGTATCACGGGGGTTGGAATAGGACACGTAATCTACACCCACATGAAATACGCCTACATGCCGTGCCCCCGTGTGTCTGCTCACCGCAGGAGCACACACGTCCGTGGAAGGTGCAGTGTTCATGGAAAAGCCGCAGCAGGCCCCAAAGATGTACGGGGATGGAGAAACTCTAGGGAAAACTCTTCGGTCCATCTCCTGGTTTTCATTCTTTTTTTTTTTTTTAAGATTTTATGTATTTGACAAGAGAGACACACCGAGAGAGGGAGCAGAAGCAGGGGGAATGGGACAGGGAGAAGCGGGCTTCCCGTGGAGCAGGGAGCCCGACGCGGGGCTCGATCCCAGAACCCCGGGATCATGACCTGAGCCACCCAGGCGCCCCTCCTGTTTATCTTCGTGTGTTTTCCTGCCATTGCTGGACATCTGCCTGCTGGAGAGTCTCCCTCGGGCTCCGCTGAAGGACTCCTGCAGCAGGGACACCCTTTGTCTCCTCCATCCCTTAAATTCCATGGTTTTATGGTTCGATTCCTTTCTAAACTGCACCCACAGCCCACCCACCTACGAGCAAAAATGTCTTCCTGCAAAGCTGGGAACTGGTGGCCTTTGCACTGTCTCCGGTGAATGACGTATATAGACACTCGCTCTCCTGTGACCGAGGACGATCACTAGTGACCTCATGAGACAAAACCAAGAGTCACTTCGGTGGAAGTAAATCACAGTTGCCACCTTTCCAGAGTGCCCCGAGGATGCTCCTCCAGCATGTAACTAAAACTTCTGGCTCTAATGTCCTGTTGGACACACCCTGGAGTTCAGGCAAGCGTGGGGCCCCACTGCAGGTGGGACAGGGGCTCTGTGCGAGCCGTCCCTCTGCTTCATTCCTGCGCTCACAGCCCCGCACGGCCCCTACTTAGAAGTGTGTTTGTGAAGAGCCCTTCACACTCTCTGGTAGTTAGTGATTCAAAGTCACATGAACGATACTTTTGGCGTACGGTTCACCGATACAGACACGAGAAATTCATTTCTTTACAGGTCATACAGGCCGCACCCACTGTCCCAGTGCTCAAATAATTGAATAATTCATTGCCTCCCCCCCCCAAAAAAAACAATACAAGTGTTAATATCGCTGAAATCGTTTCCTTCTGAGAAACGGGGCTCCCAGGAGGTGAGCCACGCGCACTCCCTGAGAACCGTGGTCCCAGCGATACAACTTCCCCGGCTCCAGTTCCACGACTAAACTTTCCAGACAGAGTCCTGTGATCTTGTTCTCTGTGGCCCTGTGGAAATGCGGGAAAGATACACAGCAGTGAAGAGTGGTTTTGCCACTTCGGAACTGACCGACCATTCCGAGTTCACACCCCACGCCTGTGTGGGAGGCTGGCACGAACGCCCAGCCATGCCCACTGACACCGTGGCGTGTTCTCCTGCTTTGCCCCAAGCAGCAAGCCAGGTCCACGGGCTCCGTACTGGACAGAGTAGTGACCCCGAAAGATGTCCAAGTTCTCGTCCCAGGAACGCCCACGTATGTTGTCTTACCCAGCAAAGGACAGCAAAGATTGAAAAACAGATGTTAGGTGTTACCTGCACGGACCCAAGATAAAGCCATGAGTGTCCTTAAAAGTCGAAGTCGGAGACAGGAGAGTCAGAGGGAGACCAGGGAGTCGGAGGGAGACGTGACAACAGAGGCGGCACCAACATGGCAAGCTGGAGAAGGAACCTGACCGGCCCTTGCTCAGGTGGGAGATGAAGGAAGGGGTCCCAGGGCAGGAACGCAGCAGCCTCCGATGCTGGACAGGCAGGGAGCCTCCAGGAGGAAGCAGCCTGCCGACACCCTGATCTCCGCTCTGACTCCCGGCCTCAGAGCTGCAAGAGAACAAGCGTGTGTTCCCGCCGCTGCCCGGGCAGTGATCTACGCCGGCAGCAGTAGGAACCCACGCCAGCCGTACGCCTGCGGAATACGTCTTCTCGAGACCCTAGAGAGACAAAGGGCTCACAAGAGAGGGAGGAAAACACAGGGAAAGACCAGTTTTACCCACATTGCCTCGAATTTTAAAGAAAGGTAATTTGTGGGCGCCTGGGTGGCTCAGTGGGTTAAGCCTCTGCCTTCGGCTCAGGTCATGATCCCGGGGTCCTGGGATTGAGCCCCGCATCGGGCTCTCTGCTCGACGGGGAGCCTGCTTCCTCCTCTCTCTCCGCTTGCCTCTCTGCTACTTGTGATCTCTGTCAAATGAATAAAATCTTCAAAAGGAAGGAAGGAAGGGAGGAAGGAAGGAAGGAAGGAAGGAAGGAAGGAAGGAAGGAAGGAAGGAAGGAAGGGAGGGAATCTGCCGCAAATTAGTTCCTTTCCTTCTGTTTCCTCCCTGGCTGGTGAAGGTCGTCTGTGCGAGTGCTCACGCATTCGCTTGATTAGCAACCGTTGATTCAAAGTGTTTCGTGCACACTAAGCTAGAATCAAAGGAAATTTTTAAAAACAAAAAGGGGGGATTTTTTGCTTTCACCCTTCCCCAAGAGGTTGATAATACAGCAGAAGAGGACATGTGACAAACGTGGCGAATGCCACAGCAGGGGGTGGCATCTGCTCTCGGGGACAAGAGCAGGGGTGCAGTGGGCATTGCCCTGTGAGCGGCCCGACAACTCAAAGGAAGGCCGGGTGGGGCATGAGCACTGCGGGGAGAATGTGTCCAGACTGGCCGATGAGGGACCGTCCCCAGGCGGACACAGAGGACGACACGAGGAGAGGCACAGAGGCTGAGCGGCCCCGCCGGGAGCCTCAGGGCACAGCGGCGTCTACAATGTCTGGGGTTCCTGTGGGAAATTCCGTGAAGTGTCTAACATGTTTTCCAGTTGAGAAAGGGAAAAAATTTAAAGAGGGAAAATGTTCTTTGTGTGTGAAAAGTAATAAAAGACAATTTTTATGAGAATTAACTCAGTGCTTTTAAAACATCTTGCTGGGGCGTCCCGTGTGGCACAGTCGGTTCAACCTCCACCTCGACTTCGGCTCCAGTCATGGTCTCAGGCTCCTGGGATCGAGCCCCGCGTCCGGCTCTGCGCTCGCTGGGGAGTCTGGTTGAGAGTCTCTTACTCCCCCTCCCTCCCCCTCGCCGGTAAATAAATCATCTTTTTAAAGCAATTTTGCTGAGGTGACCCTCCGCCGAGGTCACTGCTGGCGAAGTTCAGGGCTCCGAGAGCATCGCACTAGCCCCGACTTCCTCCACGCCAGCACGTGCTCGTAAAAGGATGGAGCTTAGAGAGAATATGAAGAAAAACAGCACAGCCGGGTGTCCCTGGAGAGCACGAGGAAGAAGCGGAAGGCGTCCTTGCCGTCCCAGCAGCAGGACAAGCAGGAGGGGAGAGCGAGCGCTCCAGGGACTGCCTCTCACACGGCCGCCTCCCTGGTCCCACCTGAACGTCAAGGAAAACTAGGCATCCCCTAAAGTAGGTAAAGCAGGATGTGAAAAAAACCTAACAACTGGTCACCCTCTAAGGTCACCTTTCCCCCACTGTGTCTTGCCCCAACACATTCAGTGCTGCCCTGGACACAGCATTATACGGAGAGGAAAAGCCCCCGGGAGCCTGGGCGTCCACGGCCCTGCATGGCCTCTCCAGCACTGTGCCGTCTGGGTAAGCCTGAGCCGTGCGTCCAGGGGGAGGAGGTGTCCCATGCGGCTGGCGGCCGGCATCGGCGACCACAGGGCCGGTCCTTGCCAGACGCCTTCTGCGAGCTGGCCCCTTGCTTCGAGTTGCCTCCCGCCCGGTGCGGTTGTAACCGGAAGCGCCCACGTACGTTATTTGTTTAAAACTCTAAGTAGATGGAAGGCGGCAGTGGTTCCCAAATGATTTAATAACAAACTCTCAAGAAAAAGGGGCAGTTAACGTCCTGATGTTGCAGCAGTGCCGACTTCCACGGTGCGCGTCAGCCCACGGCCGGCGCCGAGCCCTCGCGAGCTGCTGGGAGCCCGCCTGGTGCATCCCTGCGAGGGACTCAAAGACGAATGCGGCAACACAAACGTGTCAGAAAACAGAGGGCATTGCTCTGTGGTCTGGTGACCGAGAGGAGCGTTCAAGCCATGCCCCGGAATACAGAAGCCATCGAAGGAAGGTGAGAAACTCGGATTTACGTCCAAAACTCTACATACCAAACTTAAAATTAAATTTTAAATTTTAGAACAGAGACAGAGTTAAACGAAGACAAGTGTTTGCAGCGTTATCACGGAACGTCACCTCGATAACCCCAACCACGCGACAGAAACTTCCGAGATGACGTGAACCACAGCCTCAAGAAAAGAAACATCTAAGAATCCTTTACTGCGCTAAAAGGTGCTCAACCTCCCCATAATAAGAGAAACCAGAATCGGTGTTTTTGACCAGGGGCGTTTCCATAGAGTAGTGCACTGTGCTGCACGGCCGAGGGGAAGTCGCCGTGCACGGGGCTGGCAGGGACAGAGGCCGGACCTCACAGAGGGAACGTGATGTCTATCAGAAGGCAAAGAGCTGAGACTCTGATGCCGTTCCCGAGAGGTGACCCTGGAGATAAACTGTCCCTGCTGATTATGGCAGGTTTCTGGTGGCAGTAGACTGTTCGTCCACAAATGGGGGGCTGGGTAAGTGGAAAGGATCCCCCCGCGTCACGGAGCGCGTGCAACTGTGAGAAAGGACAAGGGGTTCCCTCTGTGGCAGAGTTTAAAGGTCTCCAAACCAGATCAAGTCAAGAATTTTTTAAAAGCAACATACAGGGGCGCCTGGGTGGCTCAGTGGATTAAGCCTCTGCCTTCAGCTCAGGTCATGATCTCAGGGTCCTGGGATCGAGCCCCGCATCAGGCTCTCTGCTCAGCGGGGAGCCTGCTTCTCCCCCCTCCCTCCACTGCTCCCCCTGCTTGTGCTCTCTCTCTTGCTCTCACTCTCACTCTATCTCAAATAAATAAACAAAATCTTAAAAATAAATAAATAAAGTTTTGCCTAGTGGCTTGGCCCTGCACAGACTGCGGTGACCGTCCAGCGGCCATGAGACGGAGCGCTGGGCCCGTGTGCGCGCGTGGCTACAGTTCACGTCCGTCACACCCTGTGGCCAGGCATGTCCTCACCCCTGTGCACCCCGCAAGTCCCTCTGTGAACAGCATCTTGGTTGCCTGCAAAGTCAGACGTATTTCCCGTATGACACAGCAATTTCCCGCCTAGATTTCACCCAGGAGGAAAGAGACGATATCACGAGGCCACATGAACACAGACAGCAGCTGTCGTCCTCACGGCCGCAAACCGGAAACCAGCCGAATGCCCCGGTCAGGAGAACGCTCGGGGACACTGTGCGCACGGTGGACCCCCAGCAACAAGGAGCCCAAGCACGACGCACACCTGGCGGCGGGAGGGTCCGAAACGCACGCACAACAGAAGACACGCGGCAGGAGTGCCTCCTCCACGGAGCTCTAGAGCCGTGTGCAGTGACGGAAACCAGGCGACAGGGGCCTGGGCAGGGGCAGTGGGAGGGACGCAGCTCCCGAGAAGGGGATTGAGGGAACCATCCGCAGGAGGGGACGTTCCGTATCTTGACGATACCGGGGATATACTGACGTCTGCACTTGTCAAAGCTCCTTGGGACGCTCAGTCTGGAACACGTGCCTCGAGAGAGCTGGTGGGCGGTTTGTGGTCGTTTCCATCGCACCCTTCACAGACGGGAGGCGCAGACTCTGCCGGCCGTCAGAACGCAACACAAGCCAGAGAAGTCCGAGCGATAGCCCAAGTCCGACTGCTGCTCGGGGACACGAGCTGTGTGACATCAGACAATGCTCAGCCTCTCTGAGCCTGGCTCTCTGTGTCGCACAGAAACGCATCCACCCAGCAGGTGAGTGTGTTCGACTCCTGGGGCTGATATTACAAAGCAGTGGAAACCGGGGGCTGAAGACAGCAGGGATGTGCTCGCCTACGATTTTGGAGCAGGGGGTCTGGGGCGGCGCATCTCAGACACCGGGGGGACTCCTTCCTCGCCTCTTCCCCGGCCCTGGCGTCTCCCTGCGTGTCCTTGTCTTCACAAGGCCTGTCCCCCCCAGGTGTATTGGATTCGGGTCGCCCTCCTCCCGCACAACCGGTCTCATCGAAATGACAGCTGCAGCAACCTTATTTCCAAACGAGGTCGAATCCTTGGGCAACCAGACTGAGGATGTAAATATGTCACGGAGACTCCATTCAACCCCTGACAGAACAGAAGGGGCTGGCAGTTCTGGGTCGTCTGGTCCAGATAAGGAGCTGCGAGGCGGAGTCCTTAAATATCCTCGCACTGATCCGTCTGCTAATTTCAAGAGCATCCGGACTGGGGTGCGGTGGCACCGGACCAGAAGCCTTCCCTGGTGCCCTGGGGCAGGACGAGGCCGCGCATCCCCCACAGAAGCTGAAAACGGTCCCTGAACTGGGAGTGCGGCTGGAATTCCCGGCAGAGAGCAGGGACCCAGGTGAGGCGGAATCACTCCGGTTCCAGGAAGCCCCCGGCCGCAGGCTGCTGGGGGACGGCCCGCAGGGCATGCTTCCGGCGACAGTCCCAACTCCCGGGAGACCACATTTTCTGCAAAGATTGAAATCGGAGAATAAAGGGTCACAAGGACTCCGCAGGGAAGCCGGCCTCCCACACCCACGCCGGCTGGCGCTGGGGCGCGTGGTCGGGGCTCACAAAAGACAAGGGTCAGGAGAAACCATACGAGCTCTTCCAGGAAAGAGTCTGTGAAGCCAGGGCCTGAATAGCGTTGCCCAAGGGGCCTCGGTCGGGAGCTCTTGGCTCCGGGACCCGCGCAGATCCCCGCGGTGTAGATGCTCTGACAAAGGCCGAGGATCTCGGGTCTGCAGCCTTTCTCAGCATCCGCAGAGTCCTCTCAGCCAACAGTGATGGCCAAAACCCATACCCGTGCAACTTCTGGGACAGCCCCTGCCCACGGGGGGCGGAGGGCACACCTCCGGTGCTGGTCATGGCCAGCGATTTCGAACACTTGGAACCACTGTCCCACACATTCTCCGGTCGTCCCCAGTCCCTCCCTCTGTGGACAGAAGTTAGCAAGCACGAGGCTGGTTTCTGCAGGATGGCTGGCATCCCTGCTTCCCCCAGCCTGCTGACCCCAGGCCAGGAAGGCAAACACGACTCTGTCCACCGAGAGAGCTCGCCGCTTGGCTTTCTGAGCTCGGGAACCCTGGCTTCCCAAAGCAGTTTTGAAACAGAACTCATGTGTACGGTGTCTTTGTGGTGCTGACATCTCACACACGTGTGCATGCAGATTTCCCAGTGTGAGAACGAGGCTTGCACAGAGGAACCCCTGGGTCCCCTGGGAAGCGTCCATTTTGCACTAAAAGAGATGGTCCCCGGCGTGACGGCACTGCAGGGCCATGAGACACACATGGCAATGGAGTCTGCTGGTTTCCCCGAGACATTCCAGCCTGGTCACCCAGTCCCCAAGCAGGAAAGTTCCCGGCGTCTGTGATCACAAGGGCTGGCTTGCAGGAAGAGGAAATCCATCCCAGCACGGGGTTTCCGGGAATGGACTTTCCTTCCCATCATTCAGGAAAATGCCTCTTGTCATGCTGATGAAGGCCCACGACCCCAGAGAAATGGGTCTGACAAAGGGGCTGGCGGGCAGCTCCGAGGCCCCCCACTTCCGGAAGTGGCTCTGGGGCAGATTAATGACGGGCGCACCATCCTGTCGAGCTGAGCTAATCTTCCTGGACCCTTCTACAGTAGCTGGGCCCCTCGCCCAAACGATGCCGTCCATTTGCTTTTAAGACCGCGCTTCAGAGAGGAGATCTGAAGGCGATCGTTGGCTGGGACTGCGATGTGGGGAGGTTACTGGGACTCCTCCGGGGGGTTAATATTAATAAGGCGCATTCTGACCAAATGACACTAGCCCGCTGCGTTGCGGGCCTCCTTTGCAGGGGGGCGAGCCCCAAGAGTGAAGCTGGGTGTGCACGTGCTCTTTTGACCAGGCCTGGGGAGGAAAACAGCCAGAAGCTGTGCCCGGCTCCCGGCCTTCTCTGGAGAGCCTCTACCTCTGGGGGCCACGGTCTCCACAGCCCGCGCCCTGCTCTTCTCCAGCCCGACCCCCGAGTGCTGAAGTCCCTTTGTGCCACCCCAGCCGACCCTCCACAGGGCACAGGCTCGCCCAGGCCTGCCCACTCTGCACCCAGAGGTCCTGAATGTGTCAGCATGCGCTGAGCGTAAAAGGAGTTCTAGAAATCAGAGGCTCCTCCGTCCATGTTTATCGCGCTCACAGGCCCGCAGGTGCCTAGAGCAGTTCTACTTTGCGGTGGGTCTGTTGGGACGCCTTCAGCCAGCTCCAAGGGCATCAGCCTCCCTGACCCGTAGTGACTCTTCCCCAGGCCATGGTCAGAAGAGCAAGAGAAGGGGACAGAGCACACCTCCCCCCCCCCCCCTCGACGTGGCACGGGGCCAGTCCCAGCGCCAGCAAGGGCCCACCCGCTCCTGTTCAGTCCCATGAGGATGGGTCTAGGGCAGGGAGGGCGTGAGGACTTGGCCGCAGCAGTGGAAGCCGCCCCAGACCTTCCACCCCCTACAACAGAACAGCTGACACGCAGGGACGTAAATCCCCAGACAGGTCTCCACAGAAGTGCGGCTGGGGGGCCTCAGACCTCAGTGGGGATGCTCAGCCTTAAGGACACTTTCTTCACTAAGCCAAGCACCTGCTTCCGGAGCTCGGCACCTTGACTCGGCCCCGTCAGAACACTCTGACACCACGGTCCTCGTCCCAGAGCGGCTGTGCTGGCCCCCTCACCTGATCATGTAACACCCTAAAAGGAGGGACTGATGACCTCCCTCCAGACGCCACCCTCCTTGGGGGGACGCCCAGTGAGTCGCGGGCCCTCAGCACCTGCCTGGCCCCTTGGAGTCTGGGGTCCACAGCCAACATCCTTGTGACATCAACGCGCTGTGGCCTAAGCGTTCGACCGGCCGCCATCCCCAACACCCTTGACTCCTGGACACCCGAGGATGTCCCTTCCCCCCTGAAAATACAAATGCCCAAACCCAGCTGGAAGCCGCGGCCCCACCAGAAAGTTTGCTTGAGTACCCTCTCCAGTCCTTTAGACAGAAAATCACAGACGATGAGAGTATGTTGTCTTCTTTTTTCTTTTGTTCCCTTTCCTTTTTCTCACTTACGGAGGCATCTGCTTGCTCGGACCAGCAGGTCAGAGGACAGGCAGGAAGGTCTCCCGTCAGACTCATGGAAAACCTCCATGGAAAACCGGCCTAGCCTTCCCGATTTGCCACAAGGCAGGAATGGTGGGTGGGTGGGAATTATGTGTCCAGGCCCCCGGGGGCACAGCCCTGGGTTCGAGACCCCCCGCACATGTTCTCACGCCTTCAACAGGGGTGGGGGGAGGGGGGCTCGGGCTGCCGCGGTGGGAGCGGCAGCCCCTCTTAATGAGAGCAGCTCGGAGCATCCGTCACAGAGGGAGACCTTGCCCCGGGGGCCCCTCTCCCCACCAGCCTGCTCCTTCCCGGGCGCTCAGATCCCATCCACGGAGCCGGATGAGAACAGAAACCGCGCAGGGACTCCCTCTGCTTTTCTGGGACGCTTCGTATATTCTCCTGGGCCTTTCAAAGGAACAAAATCATCCGGTCATTCTTGGAAGCAATTAAAACGTGGAAGGACGCGTCCTGCTTCCGCCACAGAGTCTGGCTTTGGCGACCATGTGAGCCATCGTGACGACACAAACAAATTCCACCCAGCCCTCCCCGGAGCCGTGAGGGCAAGACCCACTTCCTCAGGCAGCGGCACCGTCCGAGGGGAGTTTCCAAGACACATCCTGGCGGCAAGGCTCAGAGCAGGGCAGACCCCCACGCGGGGTTATTCTCGAGTCTGGGAGCGGAGAGAGGCAGAGAGGCCGAAATGGGAACAGGGCATTCAGGGGTCCCCTGAAAGGGCCCTCAGTTCTGGCGACAGTGGACGCCCCCGACTATGGGGATGAGCTCCACTGTATCGGCTCCCGGCGTCAGGGGCCCTCTCTGGCGTAGAAAGCCCCCCCTAAAGGGGAAAGAGGGAAGCTGGGGTCCTAAGAGTCCAAGAGGTGGTCCTCGCCGGAAGCCCAAGGAACGTCGGCCAAGAACGTCGAGGCCTCATGCAAAGGGGCGGGTACTCCGAGCCTCCGCACCAAGGTCTGGGGACAGTCTCGGGGCCATCTCTTGGCCTCTCCGCAGAGCTGATCCGGAGAGCACCGTGAGCCCCACCCCGTTGTGGTAAGGTCTCCATGTGAGGCGCGGGCAAACCGCTAACACACTCCGGGCGCTCAGGAGGCACCAGCACAGAACGGCCATCGGGCATGCGGCGAATCTGAGAGCTTCCTACCAACACGGAAGGTTCTGGTGTCCATCACTGTCACTCAAGACAGAGCGGAAAGAGCGCCTGGAGGGCTCGGTCAGTGCAGCATCTGCCTTTGGCTCAGGTCATGATCCAGGGTCCTGGGATCGAGTCCCATGTCGGGCTCCCGGCTCAGCGGGGTGCCTGCTTCTCCCTGTCCCTCTGCTGCTTCCCCTGCTTGTGCTCTCTCTCTGTCTCTCAAATAAACAGTCTTAAAAAAAAAAAAAAGGCAGAAAGAAATCAAGGCTACTTGTTCAAACCAATTCTTTGGTCACAGGGAAAAATGCAACCTGTCCTCGGTCCTGAAATATTGTTTTAGCAGGAGGCTAATGTCCCTTTGGGGCCTGGGGTGTCGTCTGGCTTATCTCTGATCAGCCAGAGAGCGTCGAAAGCAGAGGACGGATAAACAGACCTCACATCGAGAAATGCTCCTCAAGGTCAGCGTCCCGAGAGGGGCCAAGGAACCATCACCAGCTGCCCCACCCGGTAAGCCCCGTGGGGCGGTCACTGTCCACTGAGCGCGCGCCGTGGCTTCTTGGACGTCACGTCACCCTCGCCACGCAGCCGTCTCAGGAGAAGCCGTCTGTCCGAGGGCAGGCTCCTCTTCTTCAGAACCAAACTGCCCAAAATCATAGACCTTCTAAGACAATAAAAAAGAACACAGGCACGATCTTGAATGAACGGTTTCTTTCCCCCTGGGATAACCAGAGCTTCGCTTCTGCAGGCGGGATGGCCCTGGGGTCAGGTGGCCACGGCAATGCCCCGTCTCGCTTACCCCTGGGGACTCGCTGCCTTCAGTTCGACCCTAGGGCAAGGCAAACCCTCTTGACCTTTCATTTAAAAGCAGATAAAGGGCAGTCGCTAGGCTGTCAAGTCGTGAACAGCCCACAGAACTGTTATTTGGAATGTCTTGAATTCTGATGAACAGAAAGGGTGTTTTGGAAAACGTGTTGCAGAGAGTCGTATCGTTAGAACTCAGACCCGTGCAGCACTCAACCCAAAGTCACCCCAAACCTAACGTGGGGTTCTAACAGCAGCGCCCCAGTGAAGGACGGCCCAGGAGGAGGTGTGTGTCAGATTCGTTTCCTGCCCACGTAAAGATAAACTTGCCAGCGTCTGAGAGCAGCCCGGTCCTTCCCAAGGATGAGAACAAACTCACCCTGCCAGCTGGCCACGGCGTCGACGTTTCTGAAACCGTCAGAGTGAGGCAGCCGTGGCTACCGCAGGAGCTGGCGTTGGAAATCCTTCAAGCGAGACGCCTCGGAGAGCGAGCTCGGGGCCCCCTGCTGCACCGAAAGCGTTTACTGGGGCGTCACTGTGGTGTGGACTGTGTCTCCCAAACATGACGGGTGCACTCCTGACCCCGCACCTGGGAATGTGACCTTACCTGGAAACGGGGTCGCTGCAGATGGGACGAGCTCAGAGGTCACCCTGCAGGGTGGCACCCGACCCACGTGGCTGGCATCCTCCTAAGAAGAGGAGAGCATCCGGTGACAACGGAAGCCAAGGCTGGAGCAACGCTTCTAGAAGCTAAGGAAGCCCATGGAGGGACAGCCACCGCCAGGCCTGGGAAGAGGGAAGGACGGAAGGACTCCACCAGACCCTGCAGACACCTTGATCTCAGACTGCTGACCTCCTGCATGTGAGACAAAAAGTTCCCGTGGTTTCCAGCCCGCGGAAACCATGACAGGCACATACATGACCTCCATATGGCGTACAGTCCTGTCTCTGGGCGCAGAGGTGAACCGGCTCTCAGACCCTTGCAGTCACGCCCGGATGCTCCTGAGTAGGGGCGGTGCTGGCGGGAGGCGGTGCTCCTGCTTCTGCTGTCCCCGCAGCGGCCGCTTCGACAGCATCCTCAGCCCCTCGGGGAATCCCTGCTGCCTGCCTCCTGGGCCTTGACCACGGCAGGCTGGCACAGTTGCCATGTCCAGCCCGATTCTCGGCACACCTGGGCAGCCCGAATCCCCAGCAGACCCAGATTTCCCTCCAGTAGACGCGGTCTCTGCCCTTCCCATTCTCATCGCCCCAGACAGTCAGCACGACAAAGACCGGATCTCCCCTGCCCTCCTTCCTACCAGCCCTCAGCCGGGGCAGCTCGGCTGCTCCGTGCAGGTGCGTTCAGCTCGGCTGGTCCGTCCCGGGAGGAGCGCATCAGCTGCAGGGAACGGCCCCGCCCTCCGCTGCGCTCTGCGGCCTCCAGGGACCGTCCCTACTTGCTTCTTCCCACTGTACTGAATGCTGTCCGGGCTGCAGACATGTACGCGTGCCCTCCCTCAATTAGACAGATTTCTACTCTGCCACTTTCTAATTAGACAGGATGCGGCTGAATCAACTTCATCTCAACTCTGCTCCGTCTAAACCACTAAGCAGCAGAGACGCACGTAACAGGTGATCTTCAGGAAACGGTGACATACGTGACAGATGCCGTGTATGTAACAGGTGCTGGTACAGAAATGAAAGCAAGGGGTTAAGAGGATGTTCCGAGAAGCATTAAGGTGCAGACACACACATTCTCTCTCTCTCTCTCCACAGAAGATAATTTAAAACTGGGGACACAGAGAGGCACTTAAAAATTACGTTGCACCTGTAGTAATCACTACAGTTGGCTATGGTAGAAAACCAATACAGATCATGTATTTTCCTCCTCTAGAACTTTGGAGTCAAGTTCGTGGCCCACCTTGGAGACCGTATGGAACTGGAGGTGTCTTAGAGCTCGGGCTGCTGTAACCAAGGACCAGAGCCTGCGGCTTATACAACAGACATCTTGCTCCTCACACGGCTGGGCTGGAGGTCCGAGATCGGGGTGCCTACGCAGTCAGGTTCTGAAGAGAGCCTCCTGCCTGGCGCTGGACGGCCGCCTGTATCTGTGTCCCCACACAGCCTCTCCTGGAGCTCTGCGCACACGGTCTCTCTCCTTCTCTCCGTGCAAGGCACCCACCCTATCGGATCAGGGTCTATGCCATGACCTCATTTCATCCGGTCACATCCTCACACCCCATCTCCAGCTGCAGTCACACGGGGATGGGGGTTAGGGCTTGGACAAAGGAACTGGGGAGGGGACACAAGTCGGCCCGCAGTGGGGGGAAGGGGATGCCTAGCGTTTCATGCGAATCATAATTGTGGCCTCTTAAACCACCCGACTAAGGCTTGTTTCTGATTCCCCGTCTTCACTTCAGGCTTTGGTCTATGTGCATGGGTCAGGGGCCAGCAGGGCCCAGGGCCCAGCAAGTAGGTGACCTAGAGGACGATTTGACCAAGAATCTGGTGGCCAGGATGAGCCTGGATTCGAGCAAGCAGTAACAGCAGGGCCTCCAGCCCTGGGGCTGGGGACAGGGGAGGGACGGTGCCCAAGACCCCAGAGCCAGGAGCAGCATGCAGGCTTCGGAAGACCAACACAGCACCCCTGCCTACCCACCCTCCCCTGGCCCCGGGCTCCATCTCCTGTGACAGACGCCGGGCAGGGGGCAGCATGACCATGGAGCCAGCCTGGACAGGCCTCCCAGGCCCAGAGCAGGGTGGGAGGGTGGCTGGGTCGCCGGGACAAAGGAATCCTGCTGGAGGAGCCTCTAAAACTCCTCCGGTCTCTGCCAAATGAGGGGACGTCGAGCAAACCAGAACGTCCCAGGGACCCACAGGTGGGCTTTTCACTTACTTTAGGAATTTTGAGCATCTCAGGAAAGCCTACAGTAGACCACTCCGTGAACCGTAGGCTCCGGGAAACCACGAAGAATTCTACCCGTGGACAAGGAGCCATCATCACAGCCCGCAGGGTCCGTGGGCCAGGCACTCGCTCCCAGGGTCGAGGAACCAGTCAAGAAGGAGCAGACGAAGGAGTGGCCCTTTCAGGCTTCGTGGGACAGAGAGCTGAGAGCTGAGAGCTGTCCCCTGGAGCAGGGCGTGGTGTGCCACCCAACAGTGGGCAGGCTGCTATCCCCACACAGGAACAGACGGGCGTGGGGAGCAGAGGGACCCCCGAACTGTGCTTACATCCACAGTCCAGCCAATTCCTCAGGGCCCAGAAGTGGGCTCCCTTTGTCCCACTGTTGGCGTGACCTCCCTGACCTTGCCAATCAGCCTTCAAGAAGCTGCACTCGGTAAGGGGTCCTTCCCACGGGGTGTCCCCCCTCCGCTCAGTCGCTCTGCTTTTCAAAAGACCAGTCCTCCGTTCAGAAGAGCAGCAGGTGCAGGGCTCCTCTAGGGAGGGCCGGAGACCCACTGCGCAGCCCCCCAGCCCCTCCCGGACCCCAGGCTCACACTGCGCTTGCCGCTGGACCAGCGGGGGCCCTGGGGGAGCCTGCCTGCAGGGAGACCCTGTGGGTGCCCCTTCTCTCCCGCCCTGTTTGAAAGCTCCCGGAAGACGGCTTGTGAAGGAAGCACCACGATGAGAAGAAACCCAGCAGCGCACACGGAACCAATCCCGGCCCAATGGCTGAGAAGGCTGCTTTCCCAGCATTCCACGAGAATGCCCCACTTCCTCTTCTTTGTGTTTCCAGAAGGTTCAATAACGTGTTAGTAAAGGAGAGGGAGTTGGAGCGAAAACTAGACAAAACAGAACGTTAGAGCATGGGGAACTCTTGGGGAATAGGAGGTTCTTCTTATACCCAGAAACGTAGGTGTTTCCAATGTTACTAAGAGGACCTTAGATCTGTGAGGGTTCTGTGATCAGTGTGACGTCATATGACGTGAGGGTCTTACAGCGGACAACACACTCACCCACACACCCGTCCTGTGCTCACACTCATCCCTACACCGTGTAACTCCGAGCCCTCTCCTCCAGGCTGCTGCTCCAAACCACCAAAGACAGGCTTAGAAACGGCAGACGTGTGTTTCTCAGCGTTCTGGAAGCTGGAAGTCCAAGACCAAGGCATCAGGAGCTCCAGGTTCCCGTGAGTCCCCTCTCCCTGGTCGGTCCAGCACTCCTTACCGCACTCACCTGTGGGAGGGACGAGGCACCCCGCCGCTTACAAGGCATTAGTCCCTGTTGTGAGGACTCCACACTCATGACCTAACAGCTCCCTGAGGTCCCATCTCTTAACCACCAGGAGTGCGTGACTGGGGTTTGGTCCGACATATGGATTTCGGGGGGGGGGACACATTCAGTGCGGAAGGATTGGTGCATACGACAGTCTGAGACACACCCAAGGTTCCCTGGCACCGGGCTTCTCTCTCTGAGGAATCTGGGAGCTCTGACTGAGCCAAGACAAACCTTCAGGATCGTGAGTGACACGTGCCTCCAACCCCAGCCCAGCCCTGCCTGCAGACGTGTGAGGGGGCGCTGCCCACACCGCCCACGGACACACCAGCCAATGCGCAGGGTTAAGTCAGGTTTGGGGTGGTTTGTTACTTGCCACAGCTGACTGATACACACATCTCCTCTGTGCTGTCCTTGGTGACGGAGCAGAGCAGAAAGGTCAGAGGATAGACACCAAGTCTGAAGAGGAGGGTGAGACCCTATACACAGAATTCAGCCCTTTGCTTTCCCGTGACCGTGCCAGGTGCCAGGACACTTGGGGATGGGTCACAAGTCGTGGCTGGATTTGGGAGATCAGTAAGGATGGGTCTTCCTCTGCAAACGAGTTTCAGTATGATTGAAAAGCAGACCCTTTTGAAATCGCCTTATCAATTTTATAGAAGCAATAAACTTTTCCTCTACAACTGCGTTCAATTAATGCAACGGTCTCTGGGGAAGAACAAGGGAAACACGTACGTGGGACGGGAGGATCTGTCATTGAAACAACTGAAGTGACAGGAAACGTAACAGAGGGGTCTGTCTTTGGTAAGGGCTTTGTACTGGAGGCACAGGTCTCTGTTTTTGGCTCTCGCCATCACTATGCTCCTGCGTGAACCCCGGAGGGAGTGTGAACAGACCGGCGGCGGGGAAGGGGCTTTGTATCCTTGGAGAGACTTCCCTTAGAACAAATCATCTAAGACAACGGGGAAAACTGAGAGGCCGTGAAGGCTTATTGTCATTTCCCCATAAATCTGAAATCATACAGCAGGACTCGAGCGATTTAAAACGGAGTCTGCTCTGCGGACTGTGTGAATGTTCACGCAGCTCCCCAGCACTACCCGGTAAAGCAGGCCGTGACCTCCAGAACTTAGTAGAGTTCTGACCGTGTCTGCTGGCCTTGTTAGGACGTTACTTTGTGGTGACGAGGGCTGGCCCTGGAACACTGTGTCATCTGAGCCATCTGGGGCTCACGCGGCAGCGAGAGGACTGCACACACACAAACTTCTATTTATAGCCAGTTTGCTAGCAACAGCTGAGCAAAGAGAAATGGATCACGGAATGTGCTGGAAAGGTTTAGGGTTGTCTTGATTCTTCTCTAAACCCACAGAAAGGTGGGCGGTGAGGACCGGGTGTGGCCCCGCACAGCACCAAGGAAAGACCCGGGAGGTGCCTGAGCACCTGCCACATTCTGTTCTAAGCCCTTGACACCAATCCGCCGACTTTCCCCCCAGCCTTGTGCACAGAATCCTGCAGATCCGCAAACAAGCCAGGCTGAGTAGTGGTTGTCAAGAACTCAAACCCAGACAGTCTAGTCTCAAAGGCTGGACATTCCTTCTGGACACAAAGTACAATAAAGATGCTCACAATGAAGTAAAAGTCCACTATTTCCAGGCGAATCTACGGAGACTGTTGGTGAGGAGTTTTCCCCGTGCCTGCAGATGGTCCAGACCGTGCTTGGGTGAAGTCACCTGTCCCTCCGTAACAGCAACCTGGGCTGACAGGGGACCTCCAGGTTCCCTCCGGCAACAAAGGGACACCCATTACAGTCCAGAAACTTCAGATATTATGAAGTTCAGCAGTACTTTAAGACAGAATTACACCAGCCTCTAGATCGTATATTTGGTGGACTTATAAAGCACATGGGGGCGCCTGGGGGCTCAGTCGGTCAAGCCTCAGACTGTTGATTTCAGCTCAGGTCAGGATGTCAGGGTCATGGGATCCAGCCCTGCCCTTGGGCTCCCTGCTCAGTGGGGAGTCTGCTTCTCCCTCCGCCTCCTCTGCCCCTCTGCCCCTCCCCCAGCTCACGGAGCTCTTGCCCCTGCATGTGCTTACTCGCTCTCTCTAAAATAAACCAAAAAATCTTTTAAACAGTACATGTATTACTATATTCAAACTTTAGAAGTATTTTGATAAGTGCATTTGATATCATAAGCTTCCCTATAATGATCTGCATGTATTCTGCTATGTACACTCTTAAATTTTTTCTAGGAAGCGTTCCATGGGCTTCATCCAAGTGACAGGGTCCGTAGCACAGAAAGAAAACAACAAGAACTGAGCGGGGGTCACCTGAAGGGCTGCTGGTGATGGGTCTCCCCTCCCCCCTCCCGTTGTTCTGGTCCTAGTCCTCCCCGGTAGGGCCCAGACAGGGTGAGGGCAGCCCACAGCCTTCCTCATGGCCAAGCTTGTGGTCTGGGCCCTGGGGCGGCCCCAGGCCGGCCCTCCAGGGTCACTCCTCTTGACCCTGGAGAGCCACCTCTGGCTCCCCAGACGCGACCCTCTTTGGAAAGGCCCTGAACAGCTCAAACCAGCGGCCTTCCCCCAGGCCCCTGGATGGAGCTCACACCTCCAGGCACACCTTCCCAGAGCCTCACCTGCCGCGGAGCACGGCAGGGCCCCCATCACTCCCGCACTGAGCGTGCAGAGACAGCCCTGGGCAGTGACCTAGGGACATGCACGAATTAGGGACTGGATTTCCCTAAGTACCAAGAAAGAAATCACCCAACAGACAGGTGCAGGGCAAGTGACCTCCTTTCCTGATCCTTTAACAATGCATGTTTTCTTTCTTTCTTTCTTTCTTTTTTTAATTTTATTTTTTCAGTGTTCCAAGATGCATTGTTTATGTACCACACCTAGGGAGGCTGGTGGTGGGTATCGAGGACGCGTGTTCTCGCTGTATTTTGACTATGACGACGCTCGCTCACCAGCTCCGGTAGAAGCCCTCCTGCGATTTGGAGGAATTGTCCATCCGCTTTCTCTGTCTCAGCTGCAAGAAATCCGCGAGCGGACCCAGCCACGGAGTCCAGGTGACACCTGGTCACCTCCTTTATAAACACAGGAGAAAAGGGCACCGTGTTGCCACGGGGGGGGTGCGGGTTAGAACCCGGTGCCCCCGCAGGAGCCCCGCAGAGGGGAGCGGACCCCGGTGCCCCCGCAGGAGCCCCGCAGTCGGAGGCCGGCGCCGCCTGCAGCCCCCGCGCTGGAGGAGGCCGCTGGGCCCCCGCTTGCCCGAACCCCGCGCAGAGGCCGGGTCGGAGCCGGCCGCAGCGTCTCCGCGTCCGCAGCAGGAAGCCCGCCCTGAGCTCAGGGAAGTGGTGTGCTCAGAGCAAGCGAGGAGGACTGCCTGGGGGCGGCGGAGGGACGCTACACGCGGCACCGAAGCTCCGGTCCCCGGCGGCGCCGCTTCGGAGCAGAAGGCATTTCCCGGCGGCGGCGGTGACTCGGGCTCGCGGGGACCCAGCGCGGCTCCGGGGACTCCGGGGGTTCCGGGGGCTGGGGGGGGCGGGGCCGAGGCGCAGCCGGGGGGCGGGGCCGGCGCGCGCCGCTATTTCGGGCGCCGGGGGCCGGGGGGCCGGGGGCGGGGGCTCCGGCAGCACAAACGGGGCGCTAGTGGGGGCCGCGGGGCGCGGGGGCGAGTCAGACCCGCCGGCACCCACAGCCCCCGCACGCGGCGCTGCAGGGGCGGGGCGGAAGGCGGCCACGCCCTCGCAGGGGTGCGGCGGGGCGGCGCCGGGAGCGCTCCGTCACGGTGACCGCGTCCTCGGGCCGCAGGCGCTGCTGCGGGTCCGGCCGCGCCCGGGAGCCGCACGTGGAGACGAAACACGCGTCCCTAACTAATCAGTTTTCCGCGGAGCGCGAGACGCCCGAGGAGCCGGAAGCGGCGCACGCGAGGCGGAGTGGACCGGAAGGGGCGGTGTCGGAAGGGGCGGGGCGGCGCCGGGTGGGCGTGTCTGCGGGCTGCAGGGGCGTCGCCTCTCGGCCGCCTGGAGGGACCGGGGCCCGCCCGCGCCCGGTGCTAGAGCGACCCGCGGTGGTCCCTTCCGAGAAGAGCCGCTCGGACGGCGGCGACACGGCTTCAGAGGCCGCAGGGTCCGAACGGGACATCCGGGAGGCCTCGGCCAGGGCGGGAGGGGAAGCCCCTCGGGCGGCCCCTAACCGGCACCTGCGCTCTGGGGTCACGCGCGGCGCCCTGGCGCCTTCCCCGCCGTGACCTCACGGGCCGGCCGGTCTCTGCGGGGTCGCTGCCGGCGTCCCGCGCCCGGAGCCGCTTCCGCGCATCGGACCCGCGGGGGAGGGTCGGACCCCGACAGCGGCGGCGCTTGACGCGCGCTCGGGTGGCGCCGCGGAGGCGTCGTTCCATCTGGGGCCGCAGGGACCTCGCGGACTCGCGGAAGGACGAGGCGCTCCTCGCAGCGCGACCCGAACACCCCGCGGCCCAGAGAGGCGGGTCGGGCCCTGCCCTCGGCGCGGGAGGCTCGCGAAGCCCCGGGTCCCGACAGCGCCCCGCGGAGCGGCCGTCCGCGTCGGGGAAGCCGAGCGCTTCCCGCGTCCTGCGGGTCCGGTTAGGATGACGGCGATCCGGGTGGTGACCCGAAGTGACCTGAACGTGGAGGTGTCCTCGGCGTGGTTCACGGACGCGAGAAGACGATGCGGACAGGGAGGAAACGGTCTCCAGCTGTGCTGGACCCTGTGCCCAGCTCGGCCGCCGCGGGAGCTGGGACCCCAGTCCGCACTTCCCGGACACGTTTCTCACCCGCCCTCGTCCCTCCCCGCATCGCATCGTCTAGGTCCGTGCTCTAGCGGGCAGCTTTCATGATGTCCCTTTGTCGTCGACCCTCATCCCATGCCCGAGACTATAGTTTTTAGATCTATAACCTCATGTTTCGTACCTGAGCAGCTACAGGTTTCTTCCAGAATCGTTTTCCAAGAGAAAATTTCTTAAGGGGTTGATATCATTTATGTGTATTCAATCTGTTCCTAGCCGGGTAGCTGGGAAACGGTAAGCACGCGGTGTAGGAATGCTGGAGAAGTGGAAGGGTAGGTGGGTGGACGGATGGGTGTAGCAAAACCGGTTTTTCCTTTCCTATGAATTCCTCCCAGTCTGATTCTGGTTTGGAAGAACTGCAAAATAAAAATGACCTAGATTATGCAGATCTCTGAGAGGTTATACACCTTGCCCAAAGTCATGAGTTTGTAAGTGGCAGGGTCAGAATCTGAGCTCACATCTGTCCAGTTCCATGAGACAACAGAATGACCCTTGGATCAAATAGAGATTCTGGAGGACAGACCCAGCATCTGAGCCCTAGGACGTGAGAGGTCTGCTATGAAGATGATGGTCCCAAAATGAGCAAAGCCAGTGGATATTACTGAAAGCATGGTTAGTTATAACCAAAAAGTTTGGGAAGAGCTAGGACATATCTATTAACATAGATAGCCCCTGGGTTATAATTAATTAAGTCAATGACTTAGAGTGCATTCAAGCACTAGAAATAAGAGGGGGGAAATGTCAAAATCAAGCAAAGTCAAGTCACTTGTTCCTCTTCTGTCATCGTCATACTCATCACCATCAAAACCAGTGCTCCACACTTCCAAACTGCAATCGTGTTGATACAGGTTGCAGGTTAAGATTGAGTAAGCACAGCCCAGCCTGTCTTTCCCACCATGGAGCAGCTATCAGGGGCACAGAAAACCAGGTCTAGACAGACCACCACACCAGTGGGGGAACTGACTGTATTTCTCCTTTGCTCCCATCCTCTTCCAGCCCAAGCATGGCTGCAGTCACAGGAAGTGTGCACAAGGTAAGGCAGGTAAAGACCATGAAAACTGGAAAGCAATGGGGAGGTCACAAGGAGGATAGACCTTGACAAGAAGACTGCAAAGCTGTGTGCAAATGCTTGGACTCGTCTTGGTTCGATGCAGACAAAGCTCGAACCCCAAGGAGCATGGCAATGACATTGAGGACCGACCACTCCGCCCACACCCCAGGAGGCACAGGGTTTCATTCATGCAGGACAGATCTGAGTGGCACTGCAGAAACAGATCTGACCTGGGAACCACAGACCATGGGAGCTAAGCTGGAACCTGGAGCCTTGAACATGACCAGATCAATGTCCTGCCCCAAACAGCAATATTCCCCATAGGAAAAAGATATAAATCCACAGGTTCAAGGGTTCTGCGAACCCAGTCCATGCCAGACATGTCATAAGCAATAATATGAAAATTGAAAAAAGTGAGAAATCTTATAAGCAGCCAGAGAACAACACATCATTCATAGGGAGTGATGCTTCAAGATGGTGAGGGCTGGGCGCCTGGGTGGCTCAGTGGGTTAAGCCGCTGCCTTCGGCTCGGGTCATGATCTCAGGGTCCTGGGATCGAGTCCCGCATCGGGCTCTCTGCTCAGTGGGGAGCCTGCTTCCCTCTCTCTCTCTCTCTGTCTGCCTCTCTGTCTACTTGTGATCTCTGTCTGTCAAATAAATAAATAAAATCTTTAAAAAAAAAAAAAAAAAGAGGGTGAGGGCTTATGACCAAGTGTGCTGTGTCCTGGAAATGTGACACTGGCCCGACCTCTGGTCATCTCTGCTATCTATGATATTAATCGTCTAAAGAAGCTCCCCATAACCGTAACAGTTGATGCACAAAAAGCATTTGAGACAAAATTTAACATCCGCTCATGATAAAAACTGTCAAATATAAAAGCATCTATATAAAAACCTAGAGATAAAATTATCCTTACGGTGAAAGACTAAATGCTTTTTCCTTAGGGTCAAAAACAAGGGAAGTATGTCCGTGCTTCCCACTCCTATTCAACATTGGACTGGAAGTGCTAGCCAGTGCAAAAAAGCAAGGAAAAAAAGCAAAATGGGAACTACAGTATGGAAAGGAAAGAATGGAACTGTCCCTATTCATAAAAAACCTGCTTATCTATGTAGAAAACCCTAACAAAGTTATAAAAAAATCCTCCTGGATGGGGCGCCTGGGTGGCTCAGTCATTAAGCATCTGCCTTTGGCTCAGGTCATGATCCTGGGATCCTGGGATCTGGCCCCACATCAGGGTCCTGCTCTGCAGGAAGCCTGCTTCCCCCTCTTCCTCTGCTGTTCCCCTGCTTGTGTTCCCTCTCTTGCTGTGTCCATCTCTGTCAAATAAATAAGTAATGTTAAAATCCTCCTGGAACTATGAAGTAAACTTGGCAATGTCATGGGATCCGAATCAATAGACACAAAAAAATCAATCATATTTCTATAGATTAGGTATGTACAACTGGAAAACAAAAATTTAAAAATAATCCTACTTACAATGGCTCTGAAAAATAAATATACAGGTATGAATCTAACCAAAATGTACACAATCTGTAAGCTTAAACCTATAAAATGATCATTAAAACATCAACAAAGATCTAAATCAATGAAAAGACATACAGTGTTGTTGGAATGTAAGATTCAGTACAGTAAAATTGATCATTCTTCCCAAATTGGTGAATAGGTTTAATAAAATTCCAATCAAAATCACAAAAAGGATTTACCGAAAGCTAAATCTCAAATTTGTATAGAAAAGCAAAGAAATTAGACTAGCCAAAACAATTCTGAAAAGGAAACACAAAGTGGGAAGAATCACACCCACTAATGTGAAGACTTACGTTAAGCTAAATTAATCAGGCTTTAATTTAAAGCTAAATTTAATCAATTAAAGCTTAATCACTGCCTTGATGAAAGCAGTCATAGAGATCAATGAAACAAAATAGAGCCCAAGAAATAGGGCCACGGAAAGCATTGGCAATTAGTTTTGACAAGTTATAAAATCAATTAAATGAAGAAATGGTAGCCTTTTACAAAATCTGAACAATTAGATACCTATATACAAAATAAGCCTTAATCTAAAACTTACATGTCATTTAAAAAATAAGTAAGAATGGCTCATAGAAAACACGTATCTATGGCCAACTGATCTTCGACCAAAGTGTCGAGACCATCCAATTGGGAAAAGATCGTGTCTTTAATAAACGGTGGAAGACAACTGGAAATACATATGCCAAAGAGTGGAATTGATCCCCAATCTCTTACCAAAATTAACTCAGAGTGGACCATCGACCTAACATAAGAGCTAAAACCATAAAATGCTTACAGAAGAACATAATGGGTGAATGTTCATAGCCTTGGATCTGACAATGCATTCTTTGCTATGACACGAGCATGAGCAGCACAAGAAAAATAGATAAATTGCAATTAATCAAAATTGTAAAATTTTGTGCATTGAAGGACATTATCAAGAAAGTAAAAATATAACCCATAAGGGAAGAATATATTTGCCAATCATGTAACTGAGAAGGGTCTAATACACAGAATAAAGAATGCTTATCAAAAAAAATTTTTTTCCATGGGCAAAGGACTTAAAGCTCTTTCATCAAAGATACATAAGTGGCCAATAAGCACATGAGAAGATGCTGAATGTGATTAGGCGTAAGGAAAACGTGACTCGAAACCGCAATGAGATACCACCTCACACCCAGGAGAATGTCTATAACCCAAGCCCGGGGAATACAAGGGCCGGTGAGGATGTGAGACGGAGGCACTGGCGTATGGTTGGTGGGGGTGGAGAATGGTCCAGCTTCTGTGGAAAATCATCTGATGTCTCCTCCCGAACTTAGAGTGACCGCGGGACTCATCAGTTCCGCTCCTCGATACAAACTGCAAAGAACCGCAAACGGGCGGGGGGGCGCGGGCACACGGGGGGGCGCGGGCACACGGGGGGGCGCGGGCACACGGGGGGGCGCGGGCACCGGGGGGGCGCGGGCACCGGGGGGGCGCGGGCACCCGGGGGGGCGCGGGCACACGGAGCGCAGAGCTCCACTGTTCGCGTACGTGGATGCTTCTTCCGGTGGAAGACGTCAGGTGCGGAGGTCACCCACCGAATCACCGCACTGCGTGGAACCCAGAGTCGGAAAATCCGTAGTCCAAAAGCAGACCAGGGGTGGCCAGGGGTTGGGAGTCACTGATGAATGGGCTCTGGAAGTGGGGTGATGAAGATACATCTCGTTTTGGAAATAGAGGTAGTAAAACCACATTGTAAATGTACCAAATGCCGCTGAGTTGTTGACTGAGTCGTGGCGAGTTTCAAGTTATGTGGATTTCACTGACTGAAAAAATTTAAGACTGGATCCCAGATCTAAATGTCATCAGTAAAACCATAAAGTTTTTAGAAGAAAACAGGAGAAAAAAATCTTTGTGACTAAGGGGTAATCAAAAAGTTCTTTAACGTGATACCAAAAGCACGTTGCACAGAGAAGATGCTGACATTTCATTTCAAAATGAAAACCTTGAGCCGGTGAGAGAGACTGGTAAGAGGGTGAACGTGCAAATCATTTCTCTAGCCGGTGACTTGTAAGCACAGCATCAGAGAACTTTCAAAACTCAACAGTACGCAAAGAAACAATTTTTTACCAGGAATCAAACTGAGGGTTTTAGAGGGGAGCGGGGTTGGCGGATGGGTGAGCCCGGTGGCAGGTGCTAAGGCAGCCACGGAGTGCATGGAGCACTGGTGTTGTACGCAAACGAGGAATCACGGAGCACCACAGCAAAAACTGATGATGTACTGTATGGCGACTAACATAATAAAAACAATTTAAAAAAAGAAACAATTGTTGAAATGAGCAAAACTTCATAGATACTTCCAAAAAGAGGAGGTTCTGATGGCCAGAAAAGGCATGAAGATGGTCAACAACCTGAGCCGTTTGGGAAGGGCAAATTGGAAGTACGGCTTCGTGCTTCTACAGGTCACAATGACACCAAAAATACTGGCAGTCCCCAACTCAGAGTGAACGTGGTGCTTTTGGAGCTCCCATGCGTTGCTGGAGGAAATGTGAAATGGCCCAGCGCGTCCACACAACAGTCGGACGGTGTTCACACTGGCAAACCCACAATCCCCTGTGACCCAGCAATCCCAGTCCTGCGTATTTACTCTGAAGAAGTACAAACTTACGTTCCCACCAAAGCCCGAACGTGAAAAGTTCATTCTCTATTCACCATCAACAGAGACTGGCAATAGCCCAAATGTCCTTCGACCGGTGACCTGCAGAAGCTGCCAGCAGAAGGAGGGAGCGCACCACGGACGCGCAGAGCAACTCCGAGGACGGCCAGTGCTCCGCGCGGAGCGCAGGCCAGTGTCGGGGGTTACACGCTCCAATTGCACTCTTGAAGAGACGAGTGACAGAGAGGGAGGTGTGTGGTCAGGTGCCGGGGGTGGGGGCAGGGGCGGGCCTCCCCGGAGCGAGAGCTGGAGGGGCTATCTCGGGGCGCTCTAGCCCTTCTGGGGACTGATTCTGATGACGCCTCCATGAACGTGTATGTATGTTGCAGTTCACAGAACCGTCCGTCAGCCTCAACCCCTTTTACTGGAGGAGAATTCTAAAACTAACACGTAAAACCTGCTCGGATAAGACACAAAACGCAGAGGATCTGAAAGCTGGGATTCAGGGTGTCGCCACCTTCTTTGTACTTTCCTAGACACACCAGCTGTGTCTAGTACCTAGTGATGTGTAAGAAATCGCTTGTACACATAGAAACAAAATGCTCCCAGATGGCGGCCATAGGGGGTGCCCTGTGTCTGTGACTTCAGTAGGAGTCAAGCCTGATGGCTCAGGGTTCGCTCCCCTTATCCTCCTGTATAGTAAGGAAGGCAAAGGAAACGTCTTGCTCAGTTTTATCACAGATGGGTGGTGGGAGGGAGTGGCCGAAACCAGACCGGGAGTGGGGTTTCCTGCTCAGGCACATGAGGTCACGTTCACCCACCGTCCCAATCCGTCCTCGTGACAGCTCTGTCGGGTGTGATAACCAGGAACACCGCAGCATTTAGAGCTTTTTCCGGAACACGCAGTGTTGCACTCATTCCCCGGGGGTCATGTTTGATCAGGTGTAAACCAAAACTGAGATCAGGAAAAAGAATCTGCCATCTTCTTTCTAGCTTCACATCAGGCTTGAACCCCAGCCACCTGTCCCTCACATAGCCGTATTCTCAGTTCTAACCTCTGCCCCCACTCGCTGTACCCACTTTTATTAATTCTTAATATTGCATTTATTTATTGGGGGGAGAGAGAGCACACGAGCAGGCTGAGAGGCAGAGGGAGAAGCAGGCACCCCACTGAGAACAGGGAGCCCAACGCAGGACTCGATCCCAGGACCCAGGGATCATGACCTGAGCTGAAGGCAGATGCTTAACTGACTGGGCCACCAGGCCATCCGTGAATCCGCTTTTTATGACTGGGTGTATATGTTATTCATCTGTTTATCTGTATTGTTCATCTCTGTTTATCTTGTATCTAACCAGGATCTGGAAAGTGACAAATCCTTAGTTTACATACAGCGGACAGAGGGATGGATGGAGGGAGGGATGGACAGAGGGACAATGGCAGTCTGGATGGACAGAGGGGAGGGAGGGAGGGAGGAAGGGTGGGAGAGGAAGACCAATCATCTTCCTTTGCAGTAGTTTCTGTAGGTGATGCGCAGTCTGGCTCTGTCATTTGGAAGAACTGCGAAATAAGTATGACGTAAGGTGGGCAGAGCTTACAGCTTTATTAGTGGCTTGTGTGGTAACTTTTAATGTTTCTGTGGCAATGCTAGCAACAAATTAATAAAAGCTTAATTTTTATACAAATAGTTTTATTACAAATTTGAGTTTTTAAGAAATACACAGTTAAAGAAATTACATAAAAGGCCTTAGTAGTCTTAAAACCGTTTTTGGAGACTTGGGGTGAAATGTCATTTCAGGGACAGTGGTCCCTTCTGCTCTCCTGCAATCCGTCCGTTCCCTGACGTCTGCGCGGCGCTCGAGAGAACGGGGGAGCCGCGAAGGCGCCGCCCTGTGGGACACTGAGACTAAGATCCTGCGGGGCTGTTTTCCACTCCAGGCTACAGAATGAGGAATACAAACGAAATGAAGGCCTTTTTATGGTTGCCGGTTCTGCAGTCAAGTCATTCAGTTGTGATTAGTGTTTAAAACCCTGACGATGCTTAATACAGAATAAAAACAGTAAAGCTCAAAGTACATGCCTCACCGTCATCGACACCACGCTCACGAGCCTGGCTTTGGCTTTGGCTTTGGCGACACACAAGTTCTGGGTTCGAGGTGAACAGTGAGAACGGATGTTTGCATCCAACACCCGAGTGTGTTAAAAATCTACGTGAAAGGACAACACAGTCTTTCCGAGGAAGAAACTATGTAAGCTTTATTTTAACAGTGGAAATGAAACAAAAACTCGCCCTGCCTAATTGCTGACATCTATATAAATACTAAAATATATATATTTAATTTCTGCCTACTTTTGGACCATCTTTATTCCACAGGAAATTCGTGACTTCTGCAAAAGCAGCTGCTTAGTACCACACAGAGCAGAGAGACCTCGACGTATGTTTGGGGGGGCTGGAAGGTCCGGCTGCTGAGCCCGCCGCTCCACGTGCGGCCCCGACACACGGTGGCTGCGTGGCCGCTGTTCGTACAGACCCGGCTTGACAGGGACGCAGACAGACGTCCCTCCCGGGGCTGAAAAGGCAGCTGCTGTGATACAGAGTGGAGACGGGCTTTCGAGCAGAACGGAAGCCCCCGCACACCTCCTAGCACCCTTTGGTTTTCTGATGGAGTTCTCACGCTGCACGTCAGTGCACTGGATTGTAGGACAGAGTTACACTTTATTTCATCACAAGTGCCATCTGGTATGTCACTAGGACAGCTTATCACGGTCTTTGTTTCTCCTTCAGCAAGCAGAGGCCACCGAAGCAGGGGGTGTTAGTTGGGCAAATTCCTATAAGGCACTTTACGGTTTTCATACTGGGCAGTGAGGTACACAGGATATATTTCTAGGGTTCGTTGCTGTTAAAAAATAGAAGGGGAAGAGGAGGGAGTAGCACCATGTTGTACGTTAGCGCAGGGCCGGGCGCCATTACGTTCTCCTCATGCAGACCTGGCAACGGCTGACGTGTGTGCGCAGCTCCCCGGCCTTCAAGGTGGATGGCGTGGGCTTCCTATGGGACGACACAGAAACCGGCCGTCGGCGCCACGGCTCGGCGAGGCGGGCCAGGTCCTCGGGCCTCCCCGGCAGTCCCAGAGGTCTCCGAGGGGTCGGATGGGAGGGGGCCCCAGCCTGGGACAAGCGGCAACCCCCGCTCACCCTAGTGAACGGACACCTTGCTGGATGTCACCTGCCCTCACGGTGGGGGGAGGGAGGCACGCGATCAAGTGTACCCCCCATCCCTGGCCCCGAGGATGGTGGCCGCCCAAGTGCGCGCGGGGGAGGGCACGGAAACGGAAACAGCCACCCCATGTCCACTTGGCTCCCCAGTTTGAGCCACACCCACTGCGCCCCCCCCCCGCCCCCTCAGCCTGTCCCTCCCCCTCCCGCCTCTCTCCTCCACCAGACCATAAACTCCGCCCGCAGAGGAAGATCTCTTCTCGCAACCCTTCACACACAGAGTAAGTGCTCATTAAACACCGGCCGAATGTGTAACGAACAGCGAATCCAGAATAATTACTAGACCCTGAAATGCTTCTGTAAGCTTTTGCTGGGTTGTACGCGGTAGTCTGGAGGCCGGGGGGGGGGGGGGACAGTTAGTAACTCAAATGCATCCCTGATCCTAGAAATTCCACCTTATTTGACTGTTAGAGGCGTGAAGGCTGAACTTGGGACTAAACAAGTTCTACTGAAACTAAAGTAGCCATATAATCAAAGTAACATCCTAAAATTAGGGCTGCTGATTTTAGCAACTTCTGTGAAAATCTTAACCGTCCTCAAATTAATTTGTTGAAATAATGGGATCTAATCTAATTTTTCAGTTCATTGTGCCAAGCTGCTGGTTCAAAACAAACAAACTAACAAAACCAAAAAACCAACTCATTATAACCTATTAACCCTACAATGGAAGCCCCAGGACCTGATACACCCAAGTGCTCAATTAGGTAACTGACGGCCAGGTTCTGTCCCGAGAGTTGATGTCAAATTTCCAGTGGCCTGGAAAGTCTCATTAAGCTACCAGTTAAGTACCTGGTACTGTTTCGGTGCTTAAAATACTACAAGAAGAGAGAGTGTTGCTTTGCCTTTCGTGAGCTCACTTAGGAACCTGAGACAGGCTCCCAGAAGGGTTCCGCCCCACTCCCCCCCGAGAAGGCGCAGACGGGAAGGCGCATCTCCAGCGGGGAGCGGCACTTATGTGGGCAGCGACCGGTCGCTGCTGGGGCTCGTGGGCCCCGGTGCCTGGCCCAGCAGGGGCTGCACAAAGGACAGAGGGTTGGTCGGCGCCCTCTCCGTCCCAACTGCGCCGGGCTCCACGGCCACGTCAGCAAAGCCGGCGGCCCCCGGGCGGTTGTGTCAGCGGTGAAACCCTAATGGGGAAGAAAAGGAGGGTCTTCCCTATTGATTTCAGAGCATTTGGGCTGAAATGAACTTTGATTTTCATGGGCCTACCAGTCTGCTCACGTCCCTCAGAGCTCACCCAGCGCACACACTGGAGTGAGCACCGCGGCTGCCACGGGAGCGACACGTCGGGTGCTCAGGACCGCTCGTGGAAGACACAGCCCTAATCAGCGCGTGCTGACCCTCCAAGACTCTGTGCCAGGGTCACACGGGTCCCAACGCCACAGAGGGGCCCTCCTGACTTACTTGAACATCTCACTTCTCTCGATCGTGGCAAGCCAGAAGCTGTAAGCGTTGGCGTAGTAGTTGCACGTCCCGCGGCCGTGGCACTCGATGAACGGCGCACTCCTGAACTCCTCCAGACAAGAGCCCGGGGACGCCAGGGCCTGGCCGGAACCTTCAGCGCCGGCACTGGTGTGCTGTGGGGCGGACGCGAGCTGTGAGTCGGGCCCCCGCCCGCTGCCCACACGGGGACTGGCAGTGCCCAGCGAGGGGCCAGGGTAGCCCCCGGGAAGCCTCGGCAGGTCACCGAGAAACACATGGGTGCCCACACCGCCCTCCGCCCACAAGCCGGCCCCTGCTCCTTGCGGGGAGCATGGCAGCCAGACCCCACGCCAGAACCCCGCCACCGGTCTCCCCTGACCGGACGGGGACCACCTGCGGGCATCAGGAGTTAAAGAAATGCTGGCCTTGCTCCTTATAACGTCTGAAACGCTGAAACTCCTCTAACTCGGGACAGAGGAAAGAGCCCAAATGTGTAAATGGAGCTGGAACCAACAGATGTGATGTCAAGCTTTCTAATCAAAATCAGAGACGATAATTAAAACCCTGCATCTGCTGCATTCGAAGCTATGTGTCCTTCTACAAGGTAAAGAACAATCGTCCGTTCCCTCTCTCTGGAAAGACAGAAAATTGAAACAAGAGGAGGAAAGGGTCACTGCTATTATAAGGTACCTAGGTCCAATGGGTTCCAGCAGGACGGACCTGCGCTCAGAAACCGGGACCATAAGATGAATGACCCCAAACGAGACAAGACATTCCCAAATCGCCACGAATACTGGTTCAGACGTGAGATTTCAGAGCCATGAGAGCCTCTGAGGACAAAGCTAATGCCCTCCATTCCCACAGCAGGACCAGAGGATGCTAGAACATTCTGGATCTGACCATGGTCCCAGGCAAAGCTGAAGCAAGGACAGGGGTCTCCAGACTGTCAGGCCAGAGCCCTTCTGGGTCCCAAAAAGCCCCCACCAGCTGGGAAGTGATGCAGAACTCCCTAGGACACCACGGTTTTGGCTTGTTCTCGATTTGGGGAAATTGGGACCAATCATTGTTTCAGATCTTTGTCATGGGGACCAAAGGCTCTTCTGAGGTTCTTTGCTCCTAGGCTGGGGGCCACTTCTGTCAGAAGGAGGTTCTGTTTAGTATTTCCTATGATCATGGGGTCAAAAGATTCAGCCCGTCTCCTCACTGCTGCTCTCCTATCTCTACCCTGTAGTCTGCTCTGGCTTTCTTGATAAGCAGCCACAACGCAGTGGTTAGACTCACAAAGCCACTGCCAGGGCCTCGTGGGGCTGCCGACCCTCACGCCCTGCTGAAGCCCCGCCTGCCCAGGACACCCACAGCCAAACTGGAATTCGGACGCGGCGCTCTGACACCTGCTTTCCTGGCTGCTCCGTTCCTTCTGCACTTGCCGTCCCTCACGGCAAGAGGAAACAGTTATGAAGCCACTTTCCCATCAACAAACAGTGGGCTAATGGTCATCCGGGGACCAAAATGTCCCTGGGGCCACAACTGAGAGGGTGACCGGGTGCGGGTGGGCGCGGCCTGCGCTGAGGCCGAGGGTGATCAGCTCCCACCTGACTTCCCGGTGCAGAGCTTTCACACATGCAATCGCTACTCAAAATTGAGGTGACAAAGTCAAAGAAGCGGCCACCATGGGACCGCAGACAGGTGTCATGCTTCCTATTCTAACTGGTGTTTCAGGGGTGGGACCATCGGGGACAGCCGAGGGGCAGAGAGCAGCCTCTCCCCACAGGAAGGCCGCAGGCCCTCACACTCCCCCACACCCCATGCTTCTGCTTCAGGCTCCTGTCTTCCTGGGGAGACGCTCTGACCCCGGGGAAGCTCATGGCGGTGTCCCCACCATCTAGTCCCAGAGCAGAGACTCAAGAGGCAGGAGGCGGGAATGGCCGCTGTCCGCAGCAGGGCAGGCCAGGCCCCTGGGCAGGCTTTGGTCTGGAGGAGAGGCCGGCACTGCACGAGGATGAGAACTGAGGGCAGGGACGCAGAGGGACGAGACGAGGGTGCTCAGACGTTCCCCAAGGGCTCACCATGACGAAGGAGTAGCCAATCCAGAGGGAGGACCAGCCGCTGGGGCACGGCGGGATCTGGATGGTCTGGCTGTGCACGGCCATCACCATGGCTGGCGCCTCACACACCGCACACCTGGAAGGCAGAGGGCACAGACCCTGAGCATGGCCGCGGGGACGGCGCAGGACAAAGCCTGTGCCTGTCCGTTCCTCCTCCTGCTCTCACCCACCCCTGCGCTCACGGGTTCTGAGCCAGCTTCCTGCTCACAGCAGATGGCAGCCTGCACCCCTCGCACTGATTCTCTAAGCCCCTCTCGGTGCTAGAAAATCCACACCCAACACTTGCTGAACCGTCTGCTTTGTGGGGAGGAGGTCATCGGAGGGCCGGGGGTCAAGAGCAGCTCCCGGAGGGGCTGGGAGACCGCGGACGGGTGTTTTCTCCCCTGTGCCTTCCAATGTTTCCCGATTTTTCAACAGGGAGCGTGGATTTTAGCAAACACAACTAACACTTGAGACAGGAGAGTTGGCGGAAACCAAGTGCTACCACTTCCGGAATTCAGTGCTTTGTTTCCAGCGGGGAATCACCTTCAACTTCAGCGGAGGGAAGACGTGTGGACGCGTCACTAGCAAACGCTGAATGTGGGGCTGGACGTCCCCGGGAGCCCGCTGAGGACTCACTGTGGACTCGCATCCAGCAGAGCCGTGAGGGAGAGCCTGCCCCGGCGGGGGGCTGCGTGGGACACTGCGGCGGGAGCGCCTCCCACAGAACCCGCTCAGGGCCAGGGGCCTCCCGGACCCAGGCGACCGACACCCAGTAGCAAACTACAGCCATACATGCTCTCCGGACCCAGACCTGCCCGGCTCAGGGAGCCCTTCGATGGCAGGATAACATTTGTAAAAGAAAAAAAAAAAAAATTAAACACCAGCAGTCACATAATTACATTCAAGTCACAAAGTGAACAGGGTGTTAGCAATGCTGATAAATGACTATAAATGTTAATAATTACACCTAGTTATGCAGGGACATTTGCATGGAAATGGAGGGGGAGCGGGAAAGGCCTAAATCAGTCGTTCCATTTTCCGTGGATGTGTGTGTGCGCGCGCACGTGCAATTTTCTACTTTATTCACACAAGTGCAGATGAATTAAAAGCCTCCGTCAAGGGGCACCTGGGTGGCTCGGTGGGTTAAAGCCTCTGCCTTCGGC
Organism: Lutra lutra; assembly: GCF_902655055.1. Taxonomy (NCBI): domain Eukaryota; kingdom Metazoa; phylum Chordata; class Mammalia; order Carnivora; family Mustelidae; genus Lutra; species Lutra lutra. Next base: position 198,616,965 of record NC_062280.1, read on the forward strand.
TCAGGTCATGATCTCAGGGCCCTGGGATCGAGCCCCGCATTGGGCTTTCTGCTTGCAAGAGCCTGCTTCCCCCTCTCTCTCTCCCTGCCTGCCTCTCTGCCCACTTCTGGTCTCTGTCTGTCAAATAAATAAATAAAATATTTTAAAAAAAAAAAAAAAGCCTCCGTCAAACAACTGTCACTGCAACCAGCCTTCTACACCTGCTGCCATCTGTCTGCTGGACACAGGAGCCAGGAAGAGAGCGTGGCGGCCGGGGCCCATGGGGAGGGCGCTCTTGATGCCACCCCGTCACATGGACACGGACGGGAAGAGCCGGCCGGCCCCCTGAAACGCAGACGGTCAGCCCCCCGACCCCGGGTTATTCCTGAAACGGCTGGGGCCCCAGAGAGAAGAGGGAGAGCCGGAGCGGGAGCGGGAGCGCGGCCCCTGCTCTGCGGGCGGCGGTCCTGGCCCAGGACAACAAAACAATCAGGAGCTCGTGAGTCTGAGTCCGTCTGCGCAAAGTCAGAAACGTCTGCCCTTTCTCAGGATGAAGGGAGAGAAGCTGCTGGCTTTCCTGCTCCACAGCAAGGATTTTGTGTTATTAACTCTAAAAGTGAAGCTTTCGGAGCTCATCCAAGTGACCGGGAAGTCTGAGACCTGGTGCGACAGCGGAGTGACAGTCACCCGGAAACCCGTGTGCTCAGAGACCAGAAGTGGGCAGCCCTGCTCCGGAGGGAGGGCGAGGTGAGAGCAGCGGGCTGGGGGCATGACTGGTAGGGCCCCTCCACACTGAGCTACCGACGAAACGTGCACAATGCAGACCCTGAGGCGCTGCTGCTTCCCCGGCGGGGCTCGAACCGAAAGCCAGCAGGGCCCGGGACTAGCTCAGGTCAGACACAGGCTTCTCGGACCTGATCTGGGAATACTGGAAACACACGCCGCAGGCCCGCCCCCAGCCAAATCAAGGTCCAAGGGTGGTGTCACAGGAGGTAAATCACAAACAAACAAATAATCATTTTCTACCTGTTATCCAAGGGAAGCTGAACAGAAACACAGAGGTGGTTAGTTCTCCTTCTGGGCAGCCAACATGCTTCTGCGTGAGGACAGTCTCCGCAGAGAAAGTCCCAGACACTCACTGACACACGAAAATAACCGTTTGGAAAGGGGCCACTTCAAAGTGTAATGAACCACGTTTCCCATTTTAAGACCCACAAAGTGAGTTTTCTTACTTTATGTTTACTTATGTTTCCTCAAAAGAAACATCAAAGAGAGCTGTCAGGAGACAGTTTACTGTCGATCCGTGGAAAATCTATGGTCTTCCCGTTTATGAGGCACCTCCCAGCCCTTCCGCCCCGGGTCCTCCCCTGTGGTACCTGTTCCCTCAGTAAGAACCGGATCTGCCGGGACCTGCAATCCGGAGCCAGCTGGGCCAGAGCCACAGACCAGCCTCAGGGCTCCCGGGACCGGCTCCAGCATGTACTTCCCGCCCCCCCTGCCCTCTGACCACAGGACCCTGCCATCTCTTTCTTCCTCATCAAAGGCTGCTTGGTTCCTTAGAGGGAATGTAGAAAGGCTAATGTCAGTCCTCCCTCTCACTTCCTGGGGCAAACCGGTCTGCCTCGTTATTCTGTCCATCCCTTACTATCTTGTGTGTTAGAAAGTACAACTCTAGATAAGAACTTCTTAGACGAATTCATACCTTTGCCACTTTTCTACTACTTCTGAGTAGAGCTAAGGAATCCGTTTTTAATCAGAAGGAATAAAAGCAAAAATGGAACGATTGTGAACTTCTCAGCCATAATAATTCCAATTTCCCCTCTTATTTCCTACCAGGCAGACCTGAAAACATACTCCAGATACTAATTAGCGTGGAAAGTACTTAATTTGGGAAGCCGCTCTGTCAGACACATTACTTGTCAGCGGGACCGCACCCTAAGAGAGCAGAAGGAGGTGGGGTGTGAGAATACGAAGAAAGTCTCGATACGTACACATCTTTGCGTCTACAATAAATCTGTGTCACCGTTTTGCGTATCCAGCACAGATCTACGGTATGTCTGCTTGTTACGATTTCATGGGGAACATCTCACACCCATACGTGATTCCCCACAGTGAGTACCACAGAACTGCGCCCTTAGAAATGGTAAAGATGATCATTTAACGTGATGTCCATTTTACTACAATTAAATATAACCAAAACATTTTAAATCTCATGGGGGTGGGGAGATTTGGAAGGAAAAAGCCTAAAGAGGCTCCTTACAGAATTAACTGATGAAATAGAACCGAGAACGCTGTTCCAGCAGCTCCCGAGGGCCCCGGGGCACCGCTTCACGGAGGAAGGCGGCCGACCCGTGACTCACACAGAGCAGGAATTCCGCCCCAGAGCTGGGCACCGCCTCCCCTGGGCCCCGCACCAGCACTCTGAGGAGGAGAGCTAACTTTTACAGCAAACGATTCCATGGCTGACTTGTGTGACCAAAGTCTGACGTCACACTTAATAAACTCAACAGCATCGGGTCGAATGTTTTGGGGGGAAAAAAAAGCAAAAAACGGAACCACTTCTGCCTAGACCATGAGCAATCTTCCTTCTTCAATCACACCTCCGCTCCGACAAGTGCCCGACTCACCTGCTGATGAACGGTCTGATGTTGTCCCCGGCGATGGGCGCCATGGACATGGGCATGGGCTCGGGCGTGGACAGCCAGTAGGAGTAGTCGTTCCGGGAGGCGAAGTTGCACACGTCGTTGATGTTGCAGAAGAGGAAAGGCATCGTACTGAACTTGCGCAGGCAGCTCCCGGCCGTGCCTAGAGCCGCGGGGAGAGCGAGCGTCAGGGACTGGCCTTCCGACCGGTCTGCCGCCGGGCGGCATAACGGTCGGCGCGGGGATGACGCTTACGTTATAAACAGAAGGAAGTAAACGCACACGCGGGCCAGTGGGGTAAATAAGCACGAGATTAACTGAAAGTGATCAAGGCAGAGGACAACCATAAAGAATTATGCAGGACGTTTTCATTAAGGGAGGAAAATCTTTTATAAAACTGAATTCCGAAAGAAATTTAACAGGGACTGAGTCTTTGTACGACGGACAGTAACCACCTGGCAATGTCTCTAACGACCGTTTGCCGAACGTGCAGAGACTTCCTTTCTTGGGCTGCTTGCTTCCAAGCTCCGTGCCGGCTGGAGGTGTGTGTCGGTAAGCAAATTCGGGGCAGGGTGTCTGGAGGGGACTAGAGAAATGACAGCCAGCGGGCACCTCCTGATGGAAACCAGCGGAGGGACAGAGCTTGCAGTGTGCGGAGAAACACAGGACAGGGTCACGTGCCCCTTGTTTAGAAGGAGCACCAGCAAAACGGCCCTATTTTCAGACTCTCAGTGCCAACCATGAAGTACGGACTCCAGAAAGTCTGACCGACTGATCATTTGAAGAAGAGAGTGAAAGCTGCACGAATTTAAAAGGTTTCAAAGCTTTCCACATTTTCTTGGCTTTTCTACATTTTCTGCATTTCTACATTTTCTTGGCTTCCCTAGTGACATGCTAGCGGCTGAACTCGGTGGTTCGTTTTATCAGGAGGGAGGGAAGCGGAATCAGGCACCGTCCACACTACCGCGTCTCACAACTCTGTCACAAGCACACGCGTCCCCAGCGTCTCACCTAGGTCCTGGCCGTGGGCCCGTTCGTTGCCTTGCACGTAGAGCAAGGAGTACCCGTGGTAAAGAATTTTGGTCCCAGGAGGACACTGTGGGTCATCCGTTGTCTGACTGTGCCTGGTCACAAGAAAGCCGTGGTCCACAGACGGGGTGCCTGGGGGGCCCATGGATCCTGGCAAGCCGTCGGGGCCTGGTGGGCCCGGGAACCCTCGTGGACCTGGAAGACGCAGGAGAACTGGGTTTCCCTGGCTGCAGATGGGCTCCCCTGACAGGCTCGAGGAGGGGGAGTATGGCGCCCCACCTCTGGGCTGCCCCAGCTTCTCCTCTCCACAGACCCCCCGAGATCCACTATAACACCCCGCCGGGTGCTGAGCAGACACCGGGAGGATTGAGGCCAGCACGTAAATGAGATAGTGAGAAGGGACAGAGGAGGAAGTAGAACACGCAGCATGATTCCACACGTCACTCAGGCCACATCTGGGGCTCCTCTCCAGGACGAGGGGTCACAGAGTTACTACAGCAACATCTTCTTTGAGGGCAGCTTCCTTGCACGGCAGCCCCCAGCACGGCGCACGAAAACCGGGCAGTGAGGGCTGCGTGCTAGCGAGTCCTGCCGGCGTCCAGGGCCCTACGCCGCCTGCGAAGCTGCTCGCGGGCTTCCCGCTGGGCTAGGCCCGACCCCTCCAGGGGTGCCTCCGCCTGCAGCACCTCAGCCCTCATGGGGCAGCCGAGGCCCACCTCCCTCGGGGAGCAGATCGCCGCCATGCTTGTGGCCCGCACGGGCACTGCTATCCACCTCCTCTCCTCTCCCGCCCACGCCCCCCTCGGAGGCCCCAGGCCATCCCCGCGGGCCATCGCTCACCACGTCTGGAAACACTGGGCTATATCAATACTGTCTCCCCCACAGAAAAAATGATGACGACCCTTTACCTCCTCTATAAGACCTATTTCTTCCCCAAAAAAACCAAAAACAAAAACAAAAAACAAACAAAACGAAACAAAACCAGACTTCTTTGGAAATCTATCAAGTAACGTGTTCCATCCCACTATGCAGCTTTCCGCCCGCGTGAGCCTCCCGCTTTGAACCCGAGGACGCGGGTGGAGGGCGGCCGGTTGGGGAGGACACGGCAAACCTACCAGGGGGCCCGAAGGGGCCCGTCTCTCCTTTCTGGCCAGGGGCGCCGTCAAAACCAGGAACACCGGGCGGTCCGGGTAAGCCCACGGATCCTGTCACGCCTACAGGAAAGGACAGGGAATTCGCCACCCGGTCCAGAGCGCCGCAGGCTCTAACTTCTTCCCTTTTGCAGTGCGTCCGGTCAGCTGCAGAGAGGAAGCTCTCCCGGACGGCCAGGAGCGCCTCCCACGAAGCCTCGTTGGCAGCCCCCGGGGCAGCGGGCAAACCCGCGTTTGCAGGCTGCACGCCCCAACGTCTGATTCGGAGCTCCCCTGACCCTCACTGCCACTGCTGTCCGCGCCCGGTGTGGGGAAAGGCAGCTTCGTCGGGGGAGAGGAGGGCTGTGATACACAGGGGGCTCCCACGCATCTCCCCAGGCCACACTGCCGAGCCTCCAGTCATTGGTACGCAACAGATACACCCACGCGGATAGACTCCTGCTCTCTGTGCTCCCTGTACCCACGGCCGCTTACACTTAGAGCTTCACAGATGCCCACTCTCGGCTGTCGCGTTTTCCTTCTCCTGTAGCGTCCGCCCACCCTTGCCAGTAGCTCTTGCGACTGGAGTGTTCAGAAAGTTCTAGCGCAGGAGTCTGGGAACCGCAGGCACGGACTGCCGGCTGGCTGGGTCCCCTGGGCCGCTCTTAGGACCCATTCTTGCTGTTCCAGACCGACACCTCCTGCCGTCCCTCAGCTTCTGGCTGGACAAGGTGATCTCTGCGTCTGCAGCCCGTGGGCTCCGCAGCAGGCACAGATGTGTCCGACCTTACGTCCCTCTAGCTTCTCCTGTATTCTGTCCTGGCTTTCTCAGTCCTCTCAAAAACTTCACGAGGTTTTGATACCCACTGAAGCAAAGTAGGAAAGTCATACTCAAACCTGGGTCTACACCGTCACCACCTAGAGGCGTGTGATTTGAGACACACGTGGAGAGGAAAGCCCGCCAAGCCCCTCCCTGACCCCCACACCGCCCTTTGCAGCTCAGCTAGTCTTACCTTGCTGTCCTTTGGGGCCTGGAGGCCCTGGGAGCCCCTTCAGACCTGCAGGACCCTCGGGACCAGGAAGCCCTGGCTCCCCTTTGATGATGTCGTAGGGTCCGGGGGGCCCTGGGGGACCGGGAAGGCCTGTGGAAATCAGGGGTGCCGCTGGTCAGATCCACTGTCAATGTCCCCGGAGAAGGGCCCAATGTGAAACCCAATGCAAACACACGGTTCTCAGAATCCGGTCGGCATCAAAATGACAAGTCACCGGTCTCCGTGAACACACACGTGCGGGCACACGTCTATTGTTTAATGTGAAATCCTGAATCCTCAGGCTGGGTTCATTGGTACAAACCGGCCGCTGAGCTTCGGAGTCCCTGGCAACCGCCCGGTGACCCTCCGCTGTACAGGCCCAGCAGGGGAGGCCCCGTCCCAGGGAGCCCAGCTGTCCCCGGAGGGCTGCAGCGCATGCGCCGAGAGGGTTTCTTCTCGCGCTTCTCTGGAATCGGCCGTAGGTACGTTACAGCCACGGGCCTTCATTTCCAGTGACGCATACACCTAACCCCTCTGCGTGGCCGCTCTGGAGAGATGGGGGGTGACCCCATCTGCAGGGCCTCCGCGTCGGCCTCACCCCAGGCCTCTCCTGCCCTCCACACGTGGCCTCCACACACCTTCCCCATTTCTTCAGTTCCAGACATTGTACTGCTCAGTGTCTCTCAAAGCCTGATTTTGAAAATTCAGCACAGCCCTGGAAACACGTCGGCCCAGCAGGACCCAGGACAGGACACTGGCTGTACTTCAACCATTTCCCCCCCCGAGACTGGCTTGGGGTGTGGGAGCCGGCGCACACCGCGGTGGTGGAGAAGCCGAGGGACAGTCTTCCCTATGCAGAGCTCCGTGCTGCCCAGACCCAAGCGGCCCGTCCATGCAAGGCCGAGCGCCTCCTGGGACAGCTGCGTGGTGGGGCTGCCTGCCTCCAAGCTGCGGGCTGGGACTCTGGAGTCTGTCCTGCCCTCTCCTCCAGATTTACCCCCAGATAATGACCCTGACTTTCAAGACATGTAATAAGAATGTCCTGACAAGCTACCAAAGAATTTTTAATCAACTATTTCCTAACGATACTCAAGCCTCTGGCATCCGTAAAACCAAACTCCCCGATTCTGTGCGTTCGAGGCGTGAGTAAGGCCCCACCAGCACAGCGACGCTCTTACCTTTACTTCCCGGGAAACCTTGGTCACCTGGATCCCCCTTCACTCCCTGCAGGCCAGGGAGGCCTTTCTGACCTGGACGAAAGAAGAACATGGTCTGCGCGGAATTCCCAATGACGCGCAAGCCTGGGCACATGGGAGCTCGCGGGCACACACACCTGCACACGCGTGTGCCCATGACATGTGTGTCCTCATACACGCACACGCAGGTCGATGTGCACCCACGGCTACATGCGCACACACACAGTGAACAAGCTTTCATTTGTTCTCGGGGAAGAAAAGAACAACACTTCTGGTCAGCCGTGTAAGACTTCTAACGAAATGCTTCTTTCCAGAACCTAAAAGTCTCATTTTCCCCAACATCCAGCAAACTGCATAACGATCACGAACAGTGGTGCGGCACAGGATCCTGTTTTCGGCCACAACCCGGTTCACCCAGGTCCCCAGATAGACCCCAGGACGCCTGCGGGCGGAGGGCTTGTTTGCTCCACCTGCCGTCCAGATACACCGGATTCAGCAACAAAACCGCGGTGCCGGGAAGCCGAGAGGCACCAGTGAATGTCCCCTAATACGTTAATAAATTCAAGAACGCCCCAAGCCCCTGATTTCTCACTGATACACAAATGATGGAGATAAAAACGATCCACTGATTCTGAATGAGAAAATCAGAGTGTTTTATCCAGCCCTTCACAGGGTGAGGCTAATCGGGCTGGCACGGCACGAAACAGCGTGTTTAAAACGAAGAGAACAATGTCTTGCACCGTAATGAGGCCGGCCTGTCAACGTCCAAGGGCCAGTGGTCAGGTGTGGCCCCTCCTCTATTGCTTTACCTTGAAATCCTGGCACTCCTGGAGGCCCCATGTCACCCTTCGAGCCCGTGATCCCTGGCGAGCCACCAATCCCCTAGACACACAAGGAGAAGGTCAGCCAGGAAATGCTCAGGACACGGTAAGTCTATCTAGTAACCGGCTGGTCAGGGGGCTGGGCCAGGCCCTCAGCGCTCTGCCAAGGAGCCCTGTGTACAAATGGGGCTGCGCATTCTCGAGTGACGTGAGAAGAATGACGGGTCTCTAGCGCGTCTCCACGAGGGAGCTGGAAGCTGAAACAACACGCTTCCCGTCACCGTGCCTCCTCCCCTGTCCCTCTACCTGGTCAGCTCCCTGGCAGGGGCATGCCGTGTGTCCTGCCGTCCCCAGCCCGCAGCACGGTGCCGCGGACAGACCCAGGCCTTCCTGAGTGCCTGTCCCTGCGACAGATCAACCTTTCTGCACCAAACTACCTTCTGGAAGCTGTCCCCCCAGCACTCCGGCATGATGCATGTCCTTTAGGATGAACCTGAGAGCTTATCTGAAGAGTGATTTTAATACGGAGAGAAGGAAATGCAGAACCAAGGAGGTTGGTTTTTCCTTATAAATACGGCATCACTCGTGTACTTTAAACGTATTATCTCATTTTCTGGTTACTTCAAAATACTTCCTCCTGTAGCTCCTTTCTCAGTATACAGTGAGTCGTATTGCTTCTCACGTCTTTGTTTCTTTGCTTCATCTTATTTTAAAAAGTGTCATGATGACAACATGCCCACACAGATGTGTGTGCACACGGGGACGGGTGCGCGGACGCAGACAGCCGCTGACGGCCCCACGACCAGGGAGCAGCCTGCTCTTCCTAAGGCTTGCTGTTGGCATCACGGGTGGACCCAGAGTTCCGGCCCAAGCCCAAGCCACAGGCCGCAGCCGTGGGGTCCCGCTCCCTGTGACGGGTCTGGTCCCAGACTGGGAAGAACGTGCGTGTGGGCAACCGTGATGCTAGGAAAGACGGCTGCGGACCAGTAGTGATCGGGAGCCCCTGCGGGGAGGACTGGAGAGCGGGACACCCGCATACATGCGCACACGACACACACACACACACACACACACACGAGACGGACACACGGACAACTCACAGGCAGGCCCTGGAATCCTGGCTCTCCCTTGGGTCCTGGGGTTCCGGGGGCCCCCGGCCAGCCTGGGTTTCCTTTGTCACCTTTGAGTCCGTCAAGCCCAGGGAGCCCCGGAGGCCCCATAGGTCCCGGAAGCCCTAATGGGAGACACAAAAGTCACACATTTGGGGTCAGAGGGTGATTTTATGGACAAGTGTCATTGGGCTTGGCTGGTATCATCTGCACCAACTACCCCTCCCCCGCCGTGGGGACAGCAACGCTGTACAGAGCTGTGGCAAATGCGGAAACCCCAGCGGTCATGAAGGGAGAGTCTGCTCGACAGGCAGCAGGCGCTGACACAGACACCCCGACCTCCATGCCCAGCCCTGCTGCGCAGTCGTCTCGGGGCAGAACGGGGCAGCTGGGACGCCACCGGGTGTAAAGCCGCCTTGGGGGACTTTTGTGCCCCAACTTTTCCAATAACGTCTAGTCTGCCTCTAATCACTTGTCACATCGACTGACCTCCTTGACAGAGACGACCTGGGAGGGGCGACAGTGACCCAGCGGAGCACAAACAATGGGGTCCCCAGACATGTGAAGCAGCTTCGAGCTGAAGTCAAAGCTGCTAGCTTCTAAATCAGAAACTCCGGCGGGGACGCAAGCGCTCCCTTCGCTCACACGGGGACTGAAGCGCTCCCTTCGCTCACACGGGGACTGAAGCGCTCCCTTCGCTCACACACGCGCGCTTGCGCCTTCTATGTCAGCCCCGACTCTGACCCTGAGGAGACACACTTACCTGGCAGGCCGGGCTGACCCTGTGGGCCCCGGTCTCCCTTGGGTCCTTCCACAGCGTGGCCTGGAGCTCCAGGTAAGCCCGGCTGTCCTTGTGGCCCCGGCGGACCTATGAATCCTTGCTCGCCTTTGGACCCGGGGATGCCTGGGCTGCCGGCTTGTCCCGGGAAACCCACGTCGCCCTTTGAACCTGAACAACGACAACAGTTTGTGATGGTGGCGAAGGGCAGGGAGAAGAGAAACCCCGGTGCAGCGACAAGGAGGGAGTGGCTCCAGGAAGGCATCAGGGACGAGAGCGCTGCACACTGTCTCCCTGCTTTACTTGGTGACACACTAAACCCTGACCGTGGTTGACCTAGAAAAGAGTGAGCTTAGAATACAAGAGCCCAGCTGTCATTCTTCATACTTTTAACATGTTTTTAAGGATTTTATTTATTTATCTGAAGCCCACAAGAGAGCAATGGGCTCAAAGGCAGGGAGCCTGATGTGGGGCTCAATCCCAGAACCTGGAATCATGACCAGAGCTGAAGGCAGACGCTTCACCGACTGAGCCACCCAGGTGCCCCTGTTTTTTAAAATTTTTTAAGGTAAGAACTTGTAGGGGAAATAAAATCCCTGCAGATGTAGTCTCCAACATATTACTCCAAAGTTGCCAATTAAATACCAAAATTCTAGGATGACTTCAAAGTTATTAAGAAAAACTAAGAAGGCAAAGAAACAGTCATTGCCAAAACCGACCGTGGGCCCCTCCTTGTGATCCTTGCCTTGTTTTTTCAGGAGACAACGAACTGAAGCACAGTGCCCGGGTGGTGGTCTGTCAGGGGCCAGGAGCCGCATGGACAACACGGACCCAGAGCCAGCGCCTGTCACCCCTGCCCACAGCCGACTCGCAACCAGAGACCCACTCTGCTGGCGCCACGTGCGTCCGCCCTTAGCGGGGAAGGAAGAACGTGTTTTGCAAGTGTTACCTTTCTCTCCTTTGGCCCCTGGAAACCCTGGGAATCCTCTTCCGGGCAGACCTGTGAGTTAAGGGTCAGAAGTCACGTCCACATTTCCTAAGACGGCTGATCTGCACGTGTGCGGGTACAGCACAAAGCAGCGTCAAGTCCGTGTGCCAATCCCGCACGCTCTTTATGGGACACGTGGGAATCGGTTCATTGCACGTGCGAGCAAAGTCCCATCCCATGCCCACGGCTGTGCTGACAGGCCCTGGACCGGGTTCGTAGCAGTGAGCACTTTCCTGAAGGCCCTGGCGGCACGGAACCACCACGGCATTTAGTGACAAGATCTGTACAGGCGAGTACGCATTTCCTCCTCCCGTCTGGAGCCTTAACAAGTTGGCTTTTCTCAGAGGACCATCCAACCAGCAGCCGTCCTCGAGGGAGGCGGGGAGAGTCACAGATGTCCGGGGCAGCAAACGCTGGGAAGCCCAAACCCGAGAGAAGAGGCTCGAGAGAAGCCAGAAGTGGGGGAAGGAGGTGTGGGGGCATTTCCCGCGCTGTCGTTAGGAGAAAACGAACGCCGCTGGACAAACGCACGGCGCATAGAATAAAACAACGAACTTTAGAAAGGGGCCAGCCCTGACCACAGGAAATGCCCCCGAGGCCCCTCTCCAGCAAGGCCACCCACATCCGTCTCCTGACTCCCGGTCACCGATCTCAGGCTGTCACCCTCTTGCTATGCGCCAGCGCTACCACGGCTACGATTCTCATTCCTCCAGCCTGCAGCCTCCCCCCGTGAGGGACAGGAGCAGAGTCGGAGACAGGCAACGTTCCTGGGCCATCTCTCCAAAGGGGGACGTGCCGTGCGGAGGAGGGAGAGCCTGGGCTCTCTCCTGTGTCACCGGGAGCTCAGGACGGGTGCCTGCGAGGCTGGTGGAAGAAATGCACGCCCCGTGCCCCTCTTCTTCCCCAAGCCCCTCCCGCATCCACAGGAGTGTTCAAACAGCAGTAAGGATACAGGGGTCAGAGGCCACTTGGTGCCCAGCCCCAGTGACTCAGCATGGACCGGAAGTCCAAGACACGCTGACCCCCGGGAAGCCTGTCATCCCGAAAGGGAGCAGGAGCCAAGCGTACCTGGTTCACCCTTCTCTCCCGCCGACCCTGGGATTCCGTCACTGCCGGGCTCCCCTTTCTGGCCAGCGGGGCCCGTGAGGCCGGGCTTCCCAGGAAGACCTCAGAGAGAAGAAGCACATCAGTCAGTCCGGCACAGACGCTCTCATGACACCCGCTCTGCACACAAAACGCTAGTTCCGGACACTCCTCCAGGGGCTGTCACAGTGGGCGTCCCCGAGGAGCAGGCGTCCCCCCCGGGAATGCACATCAGACTCCCACACTGACACAGAAACCGACTCCGGAATCACCTGGACCCAGCGGTAGAGCCAGCCCCCAGCTGGTAGCCAGACCTCGGAAAGACCCCGTGAGCCCCCCACACTTGGCTTGTTCATCTGAAACGAGGAGGGCGGGGCCCCCTGGGGACATTCTGGGATCTGTAATGTGCCACCTTGAGGGAGGGTCCCTGGCCTCATCCCTAGGGCCCCTGTCCGAGTTCAAAAAAGGGGTCTCTACCTGCTTCTCCCTTGATGCCGGGAATGCCGTCCGATCCTGGGAGACCTTTGTCCCCTTTTTCTCCGGGCAACCCAGGGCTTCCTAATGGGAGATACAAGACACCGAAATGCCATCAGTGTAAGTCTGTCCGTCATCTTCGAACCCGAGCTCAGGAGGAGGCCCGGCTCACCTACCTGGGTAGCCGACAGTCCCCGGCGATCCTTTGGGGCCTGGGGAGCCGGGGACCCCCGGCATGCCAGCGCTTCCTTTCTCTCCCTTCTCTCCAGGACTCCCCGGAAAGCCTGTGACCCCTTGATCTCCCTGTGAGCAGACAACGGGCCCATTCATTTTATACCTGTGCCCAGAAATGGGTCTAGGGGCCCTTTCTGGGCAACAGTACGTGTTTTGGTGCAGTTAACATTGCACTGGAGAATTCCATTTCCAGCTTTCTAATGAAGAGTGAAAGTCCACGTCTGAAAAGCGGGGACAAATGGGAAACCCGGAACAAAAGAGCCCATTATCGGTTTCTGCTCTCCGCAGTCCTCTTCACCCTTGCTTTCCAGCCCGGGAGAGCCTGCTACCCTGCCTCTCCCACAGCCTCTAGATCCTCCAAGGAAGGGGCAGTGGACAGAAGGCAGGAGGAACAACACAGAGTACGTCAGGGGATGCCGTTCTGCGTTAGGAGGGATTTCAGGGCTGAGAGGCTCAGAGGGCCAGGAGGGGAGGTTTCCAAGCAGGGGCTGTTACCTTGTCCCCAGGACGGCCCGGAATTCCAATGCCAGGTAGGCCCGCCTGTCCTTTCTCTCCTTTTGCTCCCTTCTCCCCGGGTAAGCCAGGGACGCCCTGCGGGCCGGGGATTCCAGGCACCCCCTTTTCTCCGGGCGTTCCTACAAACACAGACAACTGAAGCGTGAATGTGTGCTTAGCGGGTGCCAACGTTCAAAACAAAAACGCACCTTGACAGCCGACAAGAACAAGTGGCAGCACACGTGACCCTTCATTCATCTCTCGGCTACACGGGCAGGTGCCACGCGGCCACAGCACCCTAGCGCCCACGAGAAAGCACCTGTCCTGGCTTCTAGAGACCCTCGTTTCATAGAGAGAGAAGAAATTCAGGAACCCCTCAGCGTGGCCGCTTCGGCAGTAAAACCAAGGGCTTCTGTGTTCGTTCTTCTACAGTCAATGCCCATTTTCCAGAAGAATCAGAGGGGACAGTAAATGTACCCGGGTTCGTAACGTGCACAGGTACCCGACCTATTTACAAGCGGGTTAACAGCAAGCTACATGTCTCTACGTGAAATGGGGGTCCTTGGGCGCCCCGTGAAGGCCTAGGGAGGACCAGAGCAGACAGCTTCCTGCCTCGGCTCTCCCTCCCCTGCGGGTTCTGAGAGGCACCAGCCCCGCACCCGCCTGAGGCCGGCGCTCTCCGCCTCTCCCCCACCCCCTCACAGGGGTGAACGCTGCTGGCAGAGTTGGGGGCCAGTTCAGGATGGGGCAGAGGACCCCCGAGGACTCGTCCAGGCTCCTGCCAAAGGGCGCTTGTAGCTGCCCCAGACATGTGGGGACCCAGACTGCAGGGAGGAGACAGTGCCCGAGCGGACAGTCACCTGGAGGTGATGGAAAGCGGCCCATGTTTTATTTTACTGAATTGTCTTTTTTTTTTTTTTCAAGTGGTAGTCACTGCATCAGCTGAGCACCCCTGATCCCGCGGCCGGGGACCCTACAGGACCGAGAATGGATGTACACCGGGGTAAAGACACGTGTGCCCAGACTATGGCCTTGGGGCGACGCGGGTTCTCCTGCAGACCTGTCCCACCAGAACAGGCACATTCTTTTCTTCACAAAGCAGATGCCGCCCTTGAATTCAATGTACCTGGCAGGCCCATTCCACCAACTGATCCTTTGGGTCCAGGGAGACCTGGAGCGCCCGGGGTTCCGCCTATGCCTGGGTCCCCTTTAGGTCCTGGGATAACAGAGAAGGACCCGCAGGTTAGTGCCTAAGAGAAGGGCTGTCTGCCACTTCCCAGTCACGAGCTCCTGCCGCGGGGGGGACCTGGAACTTGCTCCGTACCTGGCTGCCCAGGATGCCCGGCCTGGCCGTCCTTTCCAGGCACTCCTGGGGTTCCGGGGTCACCCCGGGACCCCTTCTCGCCGGTTGGTCCAGTTTGCCCTGCACGTCACAGAAGAAAAGGGCTGATGACCCGCGGCTGCTTAAAGGGCAGGCTGGGCTGCTGTTACCACACAGAACCGGTCGGAGTGCGGCTCGACACCCCCCACCCCAACCAGGCCCTCCGCCCCCACCAGGCCCTCCAATGGTCACCTTTCTCTCCTTGGTCTCCCTTCTGGCCCTTCATGCTGCCCATGTGCACCTCATCCATGGAGCCCGGCTTGCCAGGGAGACCCACGTCTCCTTTGTCCCCCTTGAAGCCAGGGTCACCCCGGGGCCCCGAGGAGCCCGGGAAGCCGTGGTCCCCTGCAGAGGAAAGATAAGCCCCAGTGAAACGTGGCCAAGGTCTCGGAGGCGGTGACGCAGCGTGGCGCACCTTCTGCTAAAGGAGGCAGAAGAACTCGAGGCCTGAGTGGCGGTACTGGGTGAGGGTCTGAGCCACCCCAGAGAGCCGGCCCCGGGCAATGAGCAGCACGGCTGTTTTTTAAAAATTCAGTGTTCGCTAATGACTCTACTGCACAGGTGACTCTGCCTATTACCGGTTTAAATGTGCTACACTTTCCCTCTTTCCTAAGGGCCTTCATCGCGTCCGTCCGCTGTGCCCTCGATTCCACACAAAACCACAGAACACGAATTTTCTTGTTCTCCTAAACAAATGACCATTTCTAGGTCTCACAAAGTCAACTTGTTTAAAAAAACACACATATTTTAGACCAATTTCAAATAATAGTGTAAGAAATAAAAATGAAGACTTGTCAATTTGCCCAGTTTGCTAATTTGGTGCTAAGGACTCCATTCCTGTAAGCTTGTAGGACAGAAGATCCCCCCGATTCCATAGAAACAAACTCTAACACGCCAACAAGGAACAGCTGAAAACCTGTCTTCCGTCTGGTTTTAGGCAGAGCACAGCACCTGTCCCCACAGGCACCATACAGCAGTTCCCACTGGAGCAGGGGTCTTTCCGGCCCTCACGTGACCTTTTAGACCTCCTACCTCTGCTGCTTGCAAGGAACTATGACCCCAACCACTTAAGAGCTTCCAAGAGACACAGAGACATGGACATAAAATGGGCTCTTCTAGAAAGGCCTGCTCCTTACCTTTCTCTCCTGGTAATCCTGGCAGGCCCGCTGGTCCTGGGGAGCCGGGCTGCCCCGGGGTCCCCATGACGCCCATCTCCCCCTTGGGACCTGTGGCCAGACGGAAAGACTGTGAGTGCTCGCTGCAGGTGTTGCGGGGTCGCAAAAAGACCGGGGCCGGAGTTCACAGATCGTTTACCTGGAAACCCAGGAACGCCAGGGGTGCCCTGCTGTCCGGGGAGACCAGGGAGCCCCGACTGTCCCGTCAGGCCTGGTAGCCCTTGGGACCCTTTATCTCCTTTGGGACCTGGCATGTCCAGGCCTGGAAATCCAGGGAAGCCCTTCTCTCCTTTCACTCCAGGAGGGCCTGAGGGGGCAAAGAGCAAGAGTGGAGAGTGGGGTCTGCAAAGAGCTCCGCGGGGTCAGCGGGCACCGTCTGCAGGGGGCACGAGAGCACCCGAGCCCGTGCTGAGGGCCGGGATGTTCCCACCGTCCCAGGGGGCAGCAGCTGGGGCCATGGGGCGGTCCTAGGGGCACAAGCCCGGAGACCAAGCCCTCGTCTCCGCCCTCAGCGGGCAGCAGTCACCAGCACCCCTAGGCCTGTCCACAGCGTTCGCAGCCCACCGTGTTCTTGGCGGTCCCCGGCATGGTCTTGGTTCCGGGACTGGCCACTGGAGGCAAAGGCAGCCCCGAGCCGGGGACCAGTGAGTTGACGGCACCCACAACTTACGAACCCCCCACGGGAACGTGAGATGGAGGCGCCGGTGGTGTTGGGGTAAATGAAAAGGTCACCGGACATACAGCTCTGGCGCGCAAACCAGGCTCGGTGGGAGGAAAACGAAGACGCCCACAGCTCTTCATCTGCGTGAGCGCCAGCCCGGTTCCCACGAAGCAGAACGGCCCCGTCCCTGCTTACTCAGGAGGCAGCACTAATCCCAGTCCAGGCGCACTCCCAGGGCCCCCCCTCTGGCAACATGCTCTGGGGAAGCAGTGATTGCGGGAGAAAGTCGTCACCTGAGGACCCTGGCGGTCCCTGTCCTCCAGGGGGTCCCATTGCGCCGGGCGGGCCAACTCCAGGGACTCCTGGAGCTCCTCTGGGACCTTGTAATCCAGGCGGCCCGGGGTCACCTGGGCGGGAAGAAACTGTGAGTAAACCACACACAGACCGCAGCGCGTCTCAAAGCACACGCTACCTGCCCGCACAGTAAACCACAGTGACACTAGCCCGTGAGCGCCAGCCTCCCACGACCTCCATTGTTCACTCAACACACGTTTACAGAGCACCTGGCAGGGGCTCTGCAGACACAGAATAAACAGCCCCGGCCACCGTCTGCGCTGATCTGTGAGAGTCACCTCGGGGCGCTCGGGCGGCCCAGCCGGGTATGCGTCTGACCCTGGATTTCAGCTCGGGACGTGAGCTCAGGGTCGTGAGATCAAGCCCCACGTGGGGCTCCCCACGCAGAGAGGAGTCTGCTTGGGGTTCTCTCTCTCCCTCTGTTCTCCCCCTGCTCTCTCTCTAAATAAATACATACAAATCTTTTTTAAAAAGTTACCTCTGATTCCCTGAAGGCCTGGGGGGCCGACAGCACCGTGCTCTCCTGGGACGCCCGGTCCCCCGACGTTCCCCTTCTCCCCGGGTGTGCCGGGAATGCCGGGAATGCCTGGCAAGCCTTTGAGTCCTGGTAGACCAACTCCCGGCTCCCCCTGGAAGGTCCGGAAGCACAGAGAAGCCAGCTCACCCGCACCGCCCATGAGCTCACCAGGCCCGGGCGCAGGGGCAGACGCCAAGGAAGACCCAAGTCCAGCAACCCCTCGCCTGCAAAGCCCTGACACACGTGATCGTTCCGTCCAGCCTCACAGCATGTCGGAGGTGGCTCATTCCTATTAGTTTTATTCTAACAAAGGAGGAAAACCAAGGCTCCCCACGGCTGAATGCCCTGTCCAAGTCACAGGGCGAGGCTCCCGCCCAGGGCCCACCCTCTGCTCTGCCTCATGTCTGTGAGCAGCCAAGTCTGAAGAACAGACTGAAGGCCAGATGGGATTTGTCACCAGCGTGCGGACACATTCTGAACAGGGGGAGGGTTCCAGGACCGGACCCGCACATCGTCCACTCAGATTTTCCTTTAAACCAAGGCTTTCACATGGAATTAAACATGTAAAACTATGATGTCCTGAATCTGCGGGCTTTGGTAAAGGTAGGCGATGGAACACAGAGTACTCCGTGGGCCCGAGGGTGCGGGACACAGGCCCTGCGAGGTGGTAGGTGTGCGCTGCGCCACAGTGACCCTCTGCTGTCCAGGGGGAGGGACACCTGCAGAGGAGGGGCAGTCCTGGAGCAATGGGGACTCCTCTACGTGTCCCAGCAGCAAATTCGCCAAACAGAAGGAACCAAAGCCAAGGGGTTTGAGAAAAGGAACCAGACTTTAAACCACAACCGGATTCCAATCCCAATTCCATCCGCACGAGTCTCACATGTTAAGGTGATCTGCACGACACCCCTGCGGACTGGCGTTTCCAACCAACGCGGGTCACGGAGAAGCTGTCTCAGCCACGGGGAGCAGGGCCACCATGAACTTAGGTGTTTTGAGAAGGATGCTCCCTTGGAGTCACTGAGACACACTGTCTCTGTGCCCGTGCCTGGTCCCCATAGCCCCTACCTGTCCGTGTGCCCTGTCCGGTCCCCACAGCCTCTACGTGCCCTCCCAGTAGAAAGGAACAGGCAGGATAACTCTTCTGTTGGCAAAGTGAAACTACTGCCCATGGCCCTTCCTCTCATTCCACACGATGCCTTCTAGCAATTTCACTTCCCTTCCTTCTAACCGGAACAGGAAAAGACCCACCGCTTGGTCACCTACACTTGCTGAGTGGATTTTCAAGTGTCAGCGAAAGGCAGGGGGTGTCTAAGGCAAGGAGAGTCCCCAAGTCACACGAGCCCAGGGGTCCCCGACTGGGGCCATTTTCCCCCCAGGTGACATCTGGGAATGTCCAGAGATAGTTCTGGTTGTCACAACCAGAGGCGGGTGTAGGGTGTTCCTCTGGTTTCTGTGGGTAGAGACCATGGAGGGCGCGGCTAGAGCCCCACCATGTCCGAGGCAGCCCCCACCACAAAGAATGACAGGGTCAGAATGTCAGCGAAACTGGACTCTCCCAGGGGGCTTGCACACAGCTCTCTCCTGCCACTCCCCATGAGACCCACCCTGGACCCTGAGACGCAGTACACACGCAGGCAAGCACGTACTCAGACCACCGGGATGAACGATTCCCCCAAAACACGTCCCACGTATACCTTCCTTTCCACTCTGTGCTATTTCTTTAACCAGCAAAGCAAACTGATCCAGCACACCCCATGATGTTAACGCGGCATTTATGTGTCTAATCAACAACAAGGATGAGGAAACAGCAGCCCAGGGAACGTGCAGCACCCACCTTTTGGCCGGGCACACCCGGACTGCCGGGTAAGCCATTGAACCCCGGGCGGCCTGGACTGCCAGGAGGCCCCACGTCCCCAGGCAAGCCATCAACACCTGTTGGGAAGAGTCACAGAAGTCACTCACCTTGTGTGGAATAACGCTATTCCACACAACAAGGAGACTTTCGAGGAGGTTCCTAAGGAGAGCGCGAGGCCTCATCAGCTGTCAGGGGAGCCACTGGCACCTGCTGGGGCAGCCTGGTGGCCAGGAACTCTGTGCCACGCCTGCCGCCCTCCCTGCCTCTTCCCCACGGTCCCCTCTTCCCTTCCTTCTGCTCAGCTTTCCCCCAGCCCCCGCCAAACAAAACAAAGACCACCGCAGCACAAGCAGCCCAGGGCGCCCCCCCACCAGCTCTGCCGCTCCGAGCATGGCCTTGTTCGGGAGCCCACCCGGCTCCCCTAGAGCAGACCCACGTCTTCGCGGGACGCCTGGGAGGCCGACACGCTCCGGTGCGAGCAGCGCCGCTATGGGTTCTCAAATGCGGCGCCGCCCCACCGGGCGCATGTGGGGCATTTAGAGACTGTCTGGGCCCCAACCCCAGAGGGCCCGATGGGCGGACAGCCACCCCGAGGCTCTGCTGTGCACGGCGGCCCCCCTGAGGGATGTGGAGGTCCACGACATGCGGGGGTCTGTATGTGTGCGGCGGTGCACACCCAGTCACACGTGCTGTGGGGCTGGGGTCCCCGGGGTCTCGTTGGAGAGCGCCCCTGACTGCCCACCAGCATCTGCGTGGCCGGGCCGCCAGCCCCCGATGAGGAGACCCGACCAGCTAACTCTACCACTCAGGCTGGCGCTATGGTGCTCACAGGGGACAGGGTGGGGCTCGGCACCGTCCCCGTGACCCAGAAGGGTTGCTGAGGCCTTCTGCCCTTTAGCCAGACACACGAGGCCCCCGGCATGCGAGGGTGTGGCACAGCGCCTGAAGGAGCGTGCAGGCCGGTCACTCTGCCGGTAGGTGCGATGCGGCCTGAGCCTCTGGAAGGGAAGCTGGGAGCCCGACTGCTCTTCCCACTGGTTTGCACACATGGCCAGTACGACTGGGCTCAGGACACCGGCCCGAGCAGGAAAGAAAGGCCCCTCGTGGCACACAGTGCCTGCTCCGTCCCGGACCGAGGTCCCTGATGGCGAGTCCACGTCTATGCACCCCCCCGCCCCCACAGTGGGAATGACAGACCCACGGGAACAAGAGAAACGGTCAAACCGTCCTCCCGGCTGCCCCATGGTCTCCAGAGAGAAGTTCTGGTTTAACGTATCAGCGCCCGGTACGGATGCAGGCTCTGCAGCCTGGGGGCCTTCTCCCCTGAGAGCGAAGCCCCCTCCCACGCGTTCCCCAGCTCCCTTCCCTCCAATCCACCCCCAGCCCAGCACGGAGCCCGGCTGCTCCGCGTACCCCCAGCACGAAGGAGGAGAATGCCCAGAAATGCGGCTTCCGCTGCTCCCCGGGCAGCTGCTGGGTCCTGACGTCACAACCCCTCCTGCTGGGCACCACGTCCCCCACCTCCTCGGTGCCCACATCCACTGTCCTCCAGACTTCCAATGGCTCCCCAAAGGGCAAGTCACTAACTCAAATAGCGTGTTTGCACACATTGCCTCCTCTCCCCTGGAATCATGAGAATGAATGGAACAGCCATGGCCTCAGTGCCCACCAGCCAGGGAACAGATGTGACAGTGGGGCTCGAGTGGGCCGTGGACAGAGCAGTGGCCCCACTTAGGGGCCAGCTGGTCCTACAGGTTTACCTTTGGGGCCAGGGGGCCCTGGAAATCCGATTCCAGGCTGGCCGACAGTGCCCTTCTCTCCCGGGAGGCCTGGCCTTCCTGGGGTTCCAGGAAAACCTCGGTCACCTGTTGTGAGCAAGACCAACAGTCCATGTGAGAAAAGCCGGTCACTGTTCCAAGCGCACCTCCAGGCAAGCGAGAGCGCGGAGAGTACCTTGCGGCCCGGGGAAGCCTGGGGATCCCGGAAGTCCTTGTGCTCCGGGGGGACCCGGTAGGGGCACAACTTTTCCTGCTTCGCCCTTGGGACCTAGGCAAAGAGCAAAGACGCCGTGTGAGAGCCCATGTCCCGTCCCGAGCACGCTGCGTACCTGCAGGGCAGCCCTCCACTTCCTGCTTCTCCTTTTCTAGAATCTTTCAAGCCGTGTGCATGGACTCTTCACACGCCCTACTCAGACGCAAGGCATACGGGTCTCCCAGGCACAGCCGACACATTCTTTTGCTGCAGACTCAGAAACGCACTTACGGTCAGTTCCAACCTGGGAATGGGCCTCTCAGGTCAGCAGAGCAAACGTGGCTCTGGCACATCAGAGAAGCCTGTGCTTCGAATCCAGAGGCCGCCTGGGTCTGGACGGCGAGGCCAGCCTACAAGCCTACAGAGCGCAGACAGCTGACCGACAGCGCTGTCGACGCCTCCGGAAGCTTCTTCCTTCCCTTCCTGCTAGGAGGCCTCTGTCTCCCCAGCTGGTCTTTCTGACCGCGTTCCTGGCCAAGAAGTGCCGGATTCCTTTGTGCCCCTCTGCAAGTTTTCAGATTCAAAGTACCTGGAGATGCTGATTTTGGAGTCAGGAGCTATGCGGGGAGAGGTCAAAAGTCCCTTTTTCAAGATTGGGGGGGGTCCTTCCTTAGTCAAACCCAGGATTTCTCTGCCCCCAAAGGAGTCAAAAAAGAAACGTTTCTGGGATCCTCTCTAGATCGTGAACAAGAGTCCAGGAAGTCGAGACTGGGCGCTAGGTAATCACCAGGCGCACAACCAATGAGAACAACGGTAAGAAATACACAAGGGCCCTCTGCTCGCACTTGCAGCGAAGACGCTAGCACGCCCCGTGCGGGAGAGCTTATGAGTTACACAGTACACGCTGTGATAGGAAAGTAACAGTTCCTGGTGGTACAGGAATGGATAAAACTCGGGCTGGATACATAGCTTGTGACAGAATCGGCAGATCGGTGAGCACGAAGGCCATGCAGTTGTCCCCCGTTATCAACGGTTCCACAGTGTGCCTGTTTCCCCATGGTCAACCGTGGTGCAGCTCAGAAGGTCTACGGTGACTGGACACCGCGTACGTGCTCACATCATTCACCTCGTGTCACCGCACCTCAGAGGCCTTCGGTCCCGTCGCCCCGTCACAGGAGGAGGGGTGCACGCGGGACGGGAAGGTGTGCTGACAGCAATGTTCACGACACTGTGTGATGTGCGTTCTAGTTCATTCCTGGTTCTTCTTGGTCATCTCCTCCTGGGGCCTAACTTACATCTTAAATGTTGTCATAGGTCTGTCTGCATGGAAGAAACCTCGTGTATGTGGGGTGCAGTACTGTCCTGGCTTCAGGCTTCCATGGGGGTCCTGGAACGTGTCCCCCAAGTACAGGGGGGCACGTATCATCTGATTCCTCTTCCACAGTCATGGTTGGCAGCTTTCGTCACGTAGCTAGTTACTACGTGGTTCAAGCCTTACCAGCCCCACAACTGTGACCATCCAAAGCCCTTTTGTTCATTTTCACGACTTCTAGGACATTTCTTCCGTCCCTCTTCCGTCCCTCCTCCGCGCCCACACACTGCCGGCCTCCGCTCTCCCAGCCGGGGTCCTGGGGAACTATGGATGTGCTCGCTTCTCGCCTGAAGGTTATCCCATGACCTGTGCCCAGGAGCCTGCCACGGGCCAGGACGGGGCCACCCCTGACCACCTCTGTCCCCGATAACACACAGGGCTAGGGGCCAGTGAGCACACCCATGGGAAAGCCTTGCCCCGGCCTCGCTCAGCCAAACCCTGGTGGGCAGTACACAGCAGGAGGGCAGGGTCAAGCCGGCCTTGGGGTTGGGGGGGGGCCTCAACACAGACCCGCAGGACACACGGTGAACGAATGACAGAAGCCGGCACAGCCAACGGCAGCGGCGGGCAGAGATCACCGGGAATCCGCCCCCAGGCCCCGGCCCGTCCGTGGACAGGTGAGACCACCTGGCTTGGGAGACACAGAAGCCCACGTAGACTGCTCACCAGGGAGACACAGAAAATAGGTAAAGAGGGAAAAAACGGGCTCAGGCTGGTATCCCCCGCACAGTAAGGCCCACCTGACCCGGGAGGCTTTGTCTCCTTATTAGAACAAAATCATCCATCAGTTCAGCTGCTTTGTCGTCAGATTCGTCACATCACCTGGCCCTTCCCACGCACAAGTCTACAAGGTACATTATACCACGGAGGGCCCGGGCCAGGCCACCTTATGGAAGAACGGCACCCGACTCCCGTCCCCACGTCGGAGAGCCCAGTGCTCTGAGCACTCGAGGTCCTCAGGCCTCACCTGGCTGGCCTGGGGAGCCAGGGTTCCCTGGAAAACCCGCTTGTCCCTTGTCGCCAACGGGGCCAGGAAGGCCGAACCCTGGAGGCCCTGGAGGGCCGGTGTCACCACGACTGCCGGGGAATCCAACTCCCCCGGGGGGGCCACGCTCTCCTTTCAATCCTACCGACCCCTGACATGCAAAGAGAAAAGGGAACGTTATCAGCAGACACGCCCGCACGCGGCCATCTACAGTCCTCCACCGTCTGCAATAAATTAGCACCACAATCCCACTGGCTAATGCCGGCCACGGCCTCCGCCCTCCACAAGGGTCAGCTAGCAGTTAATAAATGACGCCAGCATTCCTGCGCAAGCTGGGCGGGCACCCTCCCTCCCCGCACAAGGACACACTTCAAAGAGGGGAGTATTTGTATGTGGAACCTTCTTTTTAAGGATAACTTGCAGGCCGCTAACGCTAAACTTCACCTCCCACCTGACATCCAAACGTCTAACACACCGATGCCTTCCCGACGGCCCGAAATGCATCAGAAGACACCCGTGCCCTGTCCCCACTCTGTTCCCATCAGCAG
Organism: Lutra lutra; assembly: GCF_902655055.1. Classification (NCBI taxonomy): domain Eukaryota; kingdom Metazoa; phylum Chordata; class Mammalia; order Carnivora; family Mustelidae; genus Lutra; species Lutra lutra. Next base: position 198,640,773 of record NC_062280.1, read on the forward strand.
CATCAACGCCTACGGCAACACACTTAAGTCTCCCCAAGGACCACAGAACATCCCGTGTGACAATCACCACCCAAATGAAAATGCACAGATACGACTCAAATAACTCATTTCTTCATTCTTTGCAGGTCCGCGTCTACGGTGGGCATTCCAAGTCTGGAAACAAACATACCGGGGAGCCTTTGGGGCCGGGCAGACCCGGATGGCCGTCTCTCCCAGGAGACCCTGCTCTGCCTGGCATCCCGGGCTGTCCTGGAAAGCCTGGGTCTCCTTTGTCTCCTTTGAGCCGTGCGTCGAAGTAAATCTCGCCAGGCTCTCCCTTGGCTCCCGGCTGGCCCATCAGCCCTGGTGCGCCTTGCGGGCCCTACAAGCACAAAATGGAAGACATCGGTGCCCAAAATGAGCCAGCATGATTGTCACACAGCCAACAGTGATATTAACAAGTCACCTCCTTAAAAAGTGGCAGTATGGTCAAGCTTATTTATTTTCTAGAAGCAAGTCAATAGCTCCGTGACAAAGCCATGATCTGACCTCTCACTTGTTTCTATTGAAAACACTGAAAAAAGAAGACTTTCCCAGGTATTATAGAGGCCAGGCTGGGGTGGGGGGAATGAGAGTGTGGCACTGGGAACCCAGCTTCCGGGACAGCACAGGGGAACTGGCTTGTCTCTTCCAGCAGCTAACATTTACGAGAACATTCCAGCAAGTGCGGGAAGTGGCCAAGTGAGACTTCTGGGGCCAGGAACTAGAGAAAGGGCTTCCAGTGCGGATGGGTGAAGCGTCTGAGGGCAGGACAGCAGCCACGGGTAGAGGAGAGTCTGGGGAGCGAGACCGGCCAGCGCCAACACCGCTGTCTTGAGCAGTCAGCAAAAGAGAATGGACTTTCCCAGGAGACACAGCCTAGCACATTCTCCAGTTCCTGGAAAGTTAAATCTTCAAGGAACGCCCACACCCACAGATGGTCTCTCCTCCAGCCTCTCTGAGAATTGGGGTTCACGAGGTTTTCAAATACTTGTCTCAAGCACTCATTCCCTGAGGCCTGAGAAAAATCTCTCGGCCTCCCTGCTGACTTGGCAGGATGCAGACTCTTGGACGAATCATTTAATTCCAATTCCTTCTCACACACTCCCTCGGAAAGAGCTCTTGGACGTATGCGAGTCACATGTGCCCACACCCTTCTGTGTGGGTGTGTAACACAGAGGAAGGAGCTGGGAAACAAGGGACAGACCCAAATTCCCACAACTTTAGATTTGAGAGTGGGCACCGTTATTCACCCGCCCACCACGTGTCACAGCTCTCTCGGCACACCACTCCTGACTCGGAACAGGTGAGGGAGCGGACACTCCGAGAACCTCGGTGGGGCGGGTGGGGGGGCATGGAAAAGTCATGACTTAGTTCGGAGGTGCTGTGGTATCTCGTAGCTTTCTCTCCCGAGGTAACACTAGCTCCCACGCATCCTTAAATCGAGCTCGGCCGCGACTCCCCCGCGAAGCCTTCCCTGACATGTGTCCTGGGTTTCCGCGGTGAAGGCGACTGTCCTCGTTACACAGACCCTTCTCCTTGCCCATCTCTCTGTCCACCGGTCTACGGGGAGCCGGGGGCGGGCCCGCGGCTTCCCGACTTTGCAGCGAGGAGGTGCTGCAGGAAGTAGACGGCGAACTAGCAATATCCGCCCGTTAGAAAATAAACCCCGCCGTAAGGACTACGACTGATCTCTAGTTTTCTCAACCTGGAAGGCTCAGTGTTACTTTGCGGTGATCATTCGCAGCTTGACACATAGTTTTCCAGGCTGTGAGCGTACAGTGCGGATCCACCATTTCTCACCTTGGTAACAGTGACCTTGACGGCTATCATTCAACAACGAAATCTAGATGGTTTTTTTTTGAAAGGCGACACCTTGACCCTAGGCTGCCTCCCATGGCTTCTCTGCCACAGAGCATCTCAATCGTCAGCAATTCAAAGGCCTTTGGATCCACATCTCCCGACATGAATGAAGAGGAATCAAACGCTGCGTTGAGCACCTCGCCTCGGCTCCATAAATCAGAGGAGATCGACGGCTGTACGGTCTGCCTCAAAAAAGCGCCACCACCATGGGGTGTCACAGCTCCTTTCAGCTGACTGTCCCAATGGCCCCGAAACCCACTCAGGTCCCCGCGTGGAGCCAGCCTCCTGTGCCCGCCCCTCCTTCCAAAAACCCAACCCTCGGCTTTCAGAAGGACGTGCCACAGAAATGCTCTCCAAATGAAACAGGAAGGCAGAGCTTCTCATCTCTTTTCATCACCGTCTACTTTCCAGGACGCTCTGCCGGGTCGTGGCACCTCCTACAGCCCCAGCCTCCCTCAGAACGAGAGGGCCCCGCCCGTGAGCCGTCACAGCGTGCAGCTACTGGACAGCCGCAAACATAAGAAAAATTACTACCTGCTCAACTCAACTATTTACCCAGAAACAGCTTTTTTTACAAACTTGGCCATCTGCAGAGAGAAAGGAGCGCTGGACGGGGAAGGCGGGGTTAGAAGTTCCGTTGTGCATTTGCTCTATTTTCTTCTTCATCCGGACTCGTCCTCAGCTGTCCTCCCTCCTTCCCCTCTTCCCACTGCTATTAGCTGCGGGGCTGGGGGCTGGTGTCTGGAAGGGGTTGCAGGCAGAATGGAGGCAGGAAGCTTCCAGGAAGGCCAAGCAGATAAAGACCATGTCCAGAGGTTAATCGCGTCCTCAGCTGCTGCTTCAAAGCGCTTCTGGCTTTGATCCCCACCAGAGTTAGGGCTTCCCAGTTATGTGAACTTCTCATTTATTTAGAAATATTTTAAACAATTGAGACTTGTAACTTAGCTCCCCAGGCACCAGGGAGGTTCTGGAAGCAGAATCCCAAGATCCGACTTCAAAGGAGGAAGCGATTGCTCGATCCCAGCTGCGTCGGGGCCGTTTCAACTCACTGTGGCCCTGACCCGCTTCTAGAGAAGCTGCCAGTAGTATTTTTAAACATCACAAATGTTAAAGAGCTACATCAAAAAGGAGTAAAATGCCAGAGATTTGACTTTCATTCTGGGACAGAAGAAAAAAGAAAAGCAAAAGGGAAACCAGTAATGAAAGAAAGTGTGGAAAGCGGCTGACGCTTGCAGAGCTTAGAAGAACAAAGAAAATAGGAGAACCAGGCCCTAAGGTTTATGCGCTTCAGAAACAGAGCTGGTGACGTGAGAGAAAAGGGCCTTTGGTGCGCGGCATTACGACGCTTCTCTTCCAGTCAATGGCTTCTTTTCAAATAAACTAGGAGAGTCAGGGAGCTGGTTTTCATTTCACTGCAAAGTTTCATGTCAATCTGAGATTGTTTCATTTGTAAACTTAGCAAAGCGTCTTCACAACAGATATTGGTGGGTACAAATTTTCAAAACCCGTCTTTGTGAGAGAAGAAGAAAGGAATGTGGAATTCCTCGAGGGCAACAGGCCAGTGACGCTGCATCTCTCCACAGACTGGCCCCAGAGCTGCGGCTCCTGGTGGCACCGTTTGTTTTAAGAGCCCCTGAGACCCCATGGGAAGGTGACGGCATCCAGCTGCCCCCAGACACGGGTACGTGGCAACTGAATTCTGACCAGGTGAGGAGAGAGGTGGGCGATACGGGGATTCCGGACTCCACAGTCCTGCTCCCCCTCGGGTGAAGACAGGGGGAGTAAATCTAACTGCTCGACAAAGCCACGCCTGACCAGTGCCCAGATCATGCAGCAGAAGCTCTATCCGCAAACACATCAACATACACCTTTGTCGGTCAGCTTGGAGGCAACTTCTAGAAAGTACGCTAACGCAGACAGGTTTACTTACAGGCAATCCTTCCAGACCATCTCTGCCAGGCAAGCCTCTGTCGCCCTTGGCCCCTGGCTGTCCTGGGAAACCTTTCAGAAGCCAAGAGAGACGCAGCACATTACTGATGGGACACATCCCCCAAACCCCAAACCTTCCATTCTCAGGATTCAAGAGCACAGACATCTCTACACAAGTGGATGGTGTCTGAGGGATCTCCACAGAGTGACAGAAATGCTCCCAGTGACCCTGAGTTTGGACAAGCACCACAGAAGCAGCTGGTGACCAGAGCCCCCCCACCCTCACCCCCGCCCACGCCCCGGGATGGCTTCCGCCAGAAACCTGCCCTTCGCTTCGCTGGAGGGACGGAGGTTGTGTTGCTGAGCAAACCGTACGCTGCTGACCTTTGACTGGGGATTCGTTGTGGTGCCAAATTTTAGGTCCTCTTGATGATTTTCCAATCATCAAGATGATTTTCATCTTGGTGAGTTTTCAAAAACCCCAGAAGTCTGACCTAATATTCTCACTATCAGGCTCTGGTCTGAATGTGGAAAGTGAGGTCTCTCGTGGCACGAGACGCATTTCACTGTGAAGGCTCCGGCCCACGGAAGCCAAGTCGGGCCTGGTCCCGGTCACGTCGGGGCTCTTACCTATTTCTCCCGGGGGGCCCTGCGGCCCAGGGGGCCCACGAAGTCCCGCTGTGTCACAGATGAGGCAGCTGTCTCCTTTCTGACCTACAGAGGGAACACAGGGGTGTGTGTGCACAGGCGAACTGTCCTGCACGTGGCACTCCGCCAGAGCCCACGGCCGGGAGCTGACACAGGGCCTGTGTAGACAGTCTGTGTCCCTGAAGCACGGCAGAGGCAGAACAGGGGCCCATGCATGGGCCCCACAGGGTTTGCTCATGGGGAGACGCACTGCTGACCACAGGCTGGGCCGGCTGGCGGTGCCACGGCAGGAGGATGGAGGTCTCCACATGGAGAAGCTCCTGACCCCGTGTCATCCCAGGGGACACCGGCTCAGCTGGTAACCAGAGGGAGTCACAGACACTGAGTGCTCGCTGACCCTCCCGGGTGACTTCTAAGACCACGTCCAACGGGGCCTCCGAAATGTAAAACCCTAACGTTTAACATCTGCGACTGTTCCCATGCGGCATTGTGTGGCAGACTTTGGGAGAGGAAGAAGCCTTTGCAACCCAAAGCCAGCCACAGTGCCCAAGGGCTTGGTTTTGGGGGCAGCGTTGGCCGCTCTACTCTCTGGCTACTAAGAGACACAACGACACTGGACTGTCCGAGGGGTACGACACACTCAGACAGGACTGCGGACACGGTGAGAACCCGCTGTGGGCACAACAGTGAAGAGAGGACCATGTGCCCTGGGCTGGGTTGACAGAAAACGATGGCGATCAGTAATGATAACCTGAGAGCAAGGGGGGAGGGGCCCAGTCCCAGGGCAGCTCCTCTGCTCACACGGATTGTGGGACCAGGGCCTGGAGGGGTGGCAAGCGTTCCAGGTGCACGACTGTGACTCGGCTCAAAGAAACACATCTGCTCTTGAGAAAGGCACTCTCAAACTCTGAACCGAGATCGCACTAAGGTATTGGTCTGAGGGGTTGCTCTGCGGGTCATGCGGACAGTAAGGAACATAACGTGTCCAGGCCACAGCGCCCCATAGCCTCCAGGTGGCAGCTCACGCTCTCTGTCTCCCCCATCCCCTCCCCCACCTTGGAGGCCCAACCAGGGGACACCCCAGTGGAGCTCCAGTAGGGAGCCCCATCCTAGGAATGGACTGCGACGAGAGTTCCAAACACAGGAAGGCCCACCAGCGGCCACCCACGTGCACAACTGTGTCCCTTCCCAGCACCATTTTTTACAATGATGTCCCTCTTACCTTTTTCTCCAACCTCGCCCGTCAGCCCTGGCTGCCCTGGAATTCCGGGGGGGCCCTGGGCCCCTGGCGGCCCAGGCTGGCATTCCACGATTCCATCTGCAATGGATCGGCGTGAGTTACGGGACTAGTCCCGGCACCTGAAGCGAGGATTTGCACCTCTCTTCCTCAGTCGCTACGGTAACACCGAACCGCTCTGAGGCTACTTGTAAGTGCCAGAGACCCGGCTTTACCTGGCTTCGAAGCAATCCCACAACGTTAACTTGAAAACAGGCCCCGCACAGCACCCGTCTGGCCAAGCGCCACCACAGGCTGTGACAAAACATCTGCTTGATGACCCTAGAGCACATTTCAGTTCGTTTGTCCTGTCCCGTGTCTTACTTCCTTCCTACCTTGCGAGTGCACACATCATCCTTATCTTACACATGAAAAAACTGAGCCAGGGGACACCTGGGGGCTCAGTGGGTTGGGCGTCTGCCTTCTGCTCAGGTCATGATCCAGGGCCGTGGGGTCCAGCCCCACATGGGGCTCCCTGCTCAGGGGGATGTGTGCTTCCTCCTCTCTTCCTCTGCCCCTCCTCCCTGCTCAGGCTCTCATTCGTGCCCTCTCTCTCAAATGAATAAAAAATTAAAAAAAAAGAAAAACGACAATTCATGCTGATCCCTTCGCAGGGAAGCATCCAGCCTGGAATCCACTGGTGCCCCAGGTTCCGCACCCGACCTCTGCAGGGACCCGCAGCCCTGCGAACGCCCTTTCTTAACGAGGTGTCCGCACTCCAGCAAATAAACCACCGGGATACGCCGCATACGACCCTCCGTCAGCCCCCCAGAAGACTAGGGCTTCGGGCACTCGCGGGGCTCACACTGTGAGTGACATGGCAGGACTTGCCTTAAAAACCTCCACGCGTTCCCACGGGATGAACTCGTCTCAGATTGTCTTACATCCTGCGCTGGTATCACTCTGGGACAGCGGGACCCCTGAGTCAAGCGTTCGTGCTCCGCGCTCAGCTTTGACGGCGGGCTGACGTCAGACCCGTGCGCGCTAAGTTCCCTCAGAGGTGAGGTGGTCGGTTCAGTCCCCACCCAGACTGTCCCCAGCAGCCCCTTCCTGCTTAGGGAGCGCGTACCAGATGAACAAGAAGGTGCTTTGTCAGCAGAAGAACCACACGACTCACTTTTGCGCTGATGCTGGGAGACTCAGAGCTGCTTAACGTGGCTCGTTAACCGGTTTCACTCTTTTATTTTTACTACTCCTTTCCGCAGCCTGACTAACGTGGTGAAGACACCTCAGTGGGACATGAATGACTCGCCAGTCCCCGGACACCTGCGCTTCTGTGACACCCCAACTCCGAGCGCCCTTCCCGCACCCTGCTAGCTCTGCCCTGACACCTTCCTACGCAAGACGCCACGTGCCATGGTCCCCAAGAGCACTTACTTGTGTGGCCCGGCTGTCCAGGGGGCCCGGGAGGCCCAGGGGGGCCCGGGAGTCCATCCCGTCCGCTCGGTCCTGGCAAAGATGTGCCCGGAAAGCCCTGTGCACCTTTCTCGCCTCTTTCCCCCGGGAATCCAGGAGCCCCGATCTGCCCTGGTACTGGAAAGCCTGAAACCAGGACGGAATCTCATGTAAGGAACCGCAGTGCGGGGTCAAGGCCCACAGCACAGACTGACTTTCTTAACTGTGTTCGAGGGAAAATGGTACTGACCGTCCCTGGAAGGGGAACCGCTCTGCAGAAGTAAAACAAACTGAACTGTCAGGCTTCTTACCCTGTACATGTTGGCAGTCAAACGCCTCTTACAACTTACCATTAAGAAAAAGGGCCTTACTACCCAGACATGAAAAAAATCTGTGTTTTTTTTGTTTTTTTTTTTTTTTTTGGTGCAAATAGTATTCCCACTGCATGAATGAAAAGGCCAGTGAGGGTCGATTTCACTTCCACTTAGAGGCTCAGGGCATGAAAATGTCACCAAAGAAAAGCGGACACAAGGCCCAGGGGACGGGAACTGGGCTGGTGATGGAAATAGAATAGCCAAGAAGCAAAGTTAAGGACAAAGACGATGTTCTGGGAGGAGCGTGATATTAGGTCTGAACACGGAAAGCGGAGTTGGGGGATAAGAGGGAGGTTGTGCCACCGTTCCGGGTGGGCATAGAAATCTCCCACTCATGCCGGCAGGAGCACCAGCTCGGGGCCGCCCTTGGGGCCTCTGGTCCCAGCCCCAGCCACTAGGAGCAGGAAGGTGTCTTGGCCTTAAAGAGCAGAGTGCAGAGGACAAGGGAGCGCCCAGGAAGACAACTGATCCTAGAGTAGGAGCTGCAGTCATAGGAGAAGAAATGCTACCCTCACGTGCGCTCATCAGTGCCAGCAGGACCAAAGGCGGCCCCTTGGGGCTGGGGCTGAAGGCCCCACGACAGGAGGGGAGGAAGCACCCAGCTTGGCCACAGGAAAGGACCCCAGGGCTCACGGAGTGCAGCGCTGCTGGGCCCGAGGCCGGGCTTTGACCAGGGGAGAGCAGATAAGGCCAGAGCAGTTTCACAGACCTCTGGAAACACTCTAAGTTAAGAGATGAACAGGCAGAAAAAAGCTTTAGAAGTAAACCAGGCACACACCAAGGGAAGACACAGAGTGACGTGTCCACTAGGATGGCTGGAAGGTCAGCATTTTCATGACCACAGAAAAGAAAGTGGATGGAAACAGAGAAGGGTGATTTGAAAGCGAGATCCACAGCTTTAGCAGGAACGCAGGCAGTGAGGTGCCTGCGCGGGGCCTGGAGCAAGTCCTCAGCACCGGATGGGGTGGAGGGTTACGTGTTCCAGCAAAAAGGAACGAGCCCTGGGAGAAATTACAGTGGGCGAGCTGTCGGAAAGGGAAATGATGAAAAAGAATAAAACAAAAAACTAAATAAAAAACACACAAAACCAAGAACGTAAGGACTGTGGGCACTGGGTTGTGGTGTGGACTCTAGTGTACATGTGGGTTTTCCTCACAGCCTGTCTGATCTGCTCCAGGGACTGAGGGAGATGTGCGTGTGCACACATTTGCACACATGCACACAAGCGCTTGTACACAGACACATGCGTGCACAAAGACATATGCACACAGACATTTGCACACGTACACACACACAGGAATCCCACCACGAACTAAGCAGTGGGCACAGTAGGATCACACACTAAGTACAAGCGAGGCACATGGGATGCCCACGGACAAACTAGACCAGAGATGGTTAGATCAGTAAGGGGGTTCAGCTGAGTCTGTTCCCAAGAGAGAAACGAAGGCTCCCTGGAGACAGGGAGTGTGGCCACTGACAGTGAGGAGCCTGCGGGCCACTGGGGACCTGCATCCTTGGGCGGGGGGCAAGGAGACTGGGGGGCAGGTCCGAGCCAGGGAGAGATGGGAGGACTTGAGGAGAGACATGAGAACCCCCCCAGGAACACACACAACCCCATGGCCACCTGTGACTTCCCAAGTCAACGACCAGAGCTGTGAACGTACCTTGCCGTCATTACTAGAAAAACGTGCAACAGAATCGCCAGCCATTTCTCGCAGGTCACTAACGAACGTGAAACACACACTCAGGATACGAACCACACACATGTCGTACGACTACTCCCACACAGTCAGCCGAGGATACTCACCTGGAGGGCCTGGCTGGCCTTGCAATCCCGGGAAACCTTCAAAGAGAAGGGAGAGTCAGACAAACCGAGCCTGCAGGTCTGTCCCCCGAGGCCCTGGGCCAGCAGGGTGAGGGAAGGGCACGGGCAGAAACACAGCGCCTGGCCCTACAGGGCTGGATGGAGATGCTCTAGGAGCCCCAGCGCCAGGACGGAAGGCAGACCTGAGTCTGAGACAGGCCTCAGTCTCCAGGCGGGCCTGCAAGGCCTGTCGCTGTTACCAAACCATGAGAGCGCAGGTGGAAACTGGTGGAAATGGAAGAAAGGTAAAGTAAAAGAGAAGGACAGAAGGAAGGAGGGAGGAGGAGGGAGGGAGGGAAAAAGAGGGAAGGGGAAGGATGGGGGAGGAAGAGGAGTGAAGAGGGAGGGGGAGAGGAGAGAAAAGGAGCGGGGAGGAGGAGGAAGTAGAGGGGAGGGAGGGAGGAGGAAAGAGGGAAGAGAACAGAAGGATGGGGGGGCTAGAGAGAAGGGGGAGGAGGGAAAAGGAGAAACGGAATGTACCTTTGGGGCCTGGCTCTCCTCTCAACCCTGGGGCGCCCGGGTATCCCCGCTCTCCTTTTTCTCCCAAGGGTCCTGGGCCGATTGCCTGAATTACAGAAGAGACCATGAGAGGTGCAGGGGAGTGGCTGGGCTGTACCTTACGGCAGTGCAGACGGAGAGACTAATCATCTCCAAACCATCTCAAGAAACGGGAGAATAAGAAACAACAGTTGGGGCACAGCGGAGATGGGGGAGTCGTGAGAAAACAGAAAATGGACCCCCCCCGCCCCCCCCCGCACCCTGCACAGTTCTGCTTCCTCCTGTCTTAACTGGGCTTCCCGCAGCGTTCCCCGTGCAGTCAAGCCAGAAGGGTGCGAATTCTGAGGGTTGGGTTTATTTCGAATCTCTAACTGTCCACGCAAGCCGCTCGGTGAACAGAGCACCGACAGAGCGCTCTCACAGCACCCAGCCGGGCCCCCGCGGGAAGTATCAGGGACGCGCGAACGGGCCCCTACAAGAGGTTTTCGGCTGTGCTGGTTGGTTTCTGTTTTTGTTTTTTGAAATGGTCCAAAGTGGGGACTTCCTCAAGGACGGACGGATACAGGCCAAGAACGCACTACAAAGCAGTGAACTAGGTCAGCACGACTCTAAATCGGGCGAATCCAAGGAAAATGACAAAACCAAATATTGCAGATTGCCCTTAAAATAGAGTTCCTTTGTGGCATTTAAATTCACAGACGTCATTACAATCTGCGGCCGCGACACCAACAGACCACTCGACCGTGGCTGCCAGGTCACAGGGAGAGTCAAATTATGGGTGGTCAGTTTCTTTCAGCATTTTCCTTGATGGGCCATCAGAAAAAAAAAAGTTTCAAAAAGTTTTGCTCTTATCGTTATCCATGGCCAAATCTTTCCAGTGTCTGTGGTCAAGGAAATGTAGAAATTATCGAAATATAATAAAAAGTAAGTACCAAACGCCACACAATATAGAATATAAGTTTATGATTTTAAATAACACGCGCCCTCTTTACACACACACACACACACACACACACACACACACGTCATCCTAAAAATACCGTGGGGCACGTGGCCCCAGATCCCGACAGACGACCAAACAGCACTTTTACTTTTACTCACAATTCCAGGTGGGCCTGGAGGACCTGCTTCACCTTTGTCTCCCTACAAAAGAAGAAAGACTTGTGTTTTTTGACTAGACAATTGTCTTAAGGAAAGCATGGCTCAACTTTTTGTTCCAGAAAAATAAGGACTGCGCCCACTTACACTAAAATTGTTTTCCTGTGCTACGCAGCCCTCACTGTGAGGGACTCAAAGCCCCTGCACCTACTACACCAAAAACGGACGCAGGTCCCTGTGCTTTGCCGGACCATGATGTGAGGAAAGAAGGATTTCCGCGAATCGTCCGGGGTCTAATTGTTCACGTGACAAAGCAGCTCACAGTGTTTGCTGTGTCTGATCGCACGCTCCCTCGGGCAATGCGAGAGTCTTCCTGAGTTGAATTAATATCTGGCGGTTTTTCAATAAAATAAAAGTAAATGGAATGAAAGCTTCCGATTTCTAAATACGTTTTCTTAAGGAAATTATTTTACCAGAGGTTTTTAGGTGTAAGGCTGTCAAGCCTGCACCGGAAGTCAGAATGAAAGGGTATCTGTGGTTTCATCTTTCCCCCCTAAAATCCAGCATGACCTGAAAACATCCGGTGGATAAATTCTAATCACCTTTAGGCTTATTTTCATTCATATTAGAAGAAAAAACCCAAAGGAATTAACCGTGCTATGTCCGATGTTTTACATAAGCCCCACAATAACACCTCTAGGAGTCCCCAGACCTGCACACACCCCATGAAATCGGCTGCCCCTTTAAGTCAAAGCAATAAACTTAGCAGTAAACCCGCATTAGATGCTTTGATTTTCCTGATTTGAATATGAGACTTTAGAAGTATCTGCAAGGCTTAAAAAATATCTTAGTGAAAACATCCTAGACACACTTACCTTTTAAAGCCTACAGGATCGGACCTCCTCAACAGTGCAAGTGTCAGGGAAGAATCTTTCCCTCCGTCCCTGGCTTTCATGAGCGCGCTGCGAGGCCCGCCCCTACCCGCGAGCGCTGCTGGAGATGCTGTTCCAAAGCTATTTCCGTTAGCAGAGACTCAGGCTACCTGGTCTCGCATCAGTGAGCATTTTCTGCCTATCACATCGACAAATATTTCGTAAAGTTTGATAACAAGCACTTGCCCAGAAAAAGGGCGTGACAGGTCAATGACCAGACAAGTGAACACAAATTCTTGTCCTTATGAGCATGTGGGTACGACCCACACACCACGCAGCACAAGGCGTGGACGCAGGATGTCCCGGGCGGCTGCACATGCACATTCAGAGGCATCCACGCCACGTCCTTAAGGGAGGAAGCTGGACGCCCCACACAGCCCACTGTTCCAGAGGGTGTGTGCGCGTGAACGCACAGGAGGGTTGTGCATTCTGCGCACCTCTGATCAGTAACAGGAAAGTTAAACAGCTTGCTTTCCTTCACTCTGTCTGCATTTTTTATTGTTCCGTAACTAGATAAAATTCATCTACTACCAAAGACACATAAAAACCTAAAAACCTGAACAAGTGGAACATTTTATGCTCCTCTTTCTAAAATAATCACCACACGCGTCAATAAAACCACGAAGTTAAGGCGTGTGTTGCTCACAGGAGAGCAGTCATTTTTATTATTTGAGCCCCGTGCTTTAGGAAACTGAACCGCAGGCTGAAGGGAATGCTTCCACAGTGTCACGGCTTACCTTGAAACCTTCACGGCCTGGGAGTCCCGGGTACCCCGTGTCGCCTGGAAAGCCCTGTGGGGGGACACGAACAGCACCCCTCATAAGCAATAGCCAAGCCAACAGTTTGCTCTTAAAAATTACAGAGAAAGGGCTGCCTGGGTGGCTCAGTTGTTAAGCGTCCGCCTTGGGCTCAGGTCATGATCTCAGGGTTCTGGGATTGAGCCCCACATCGGGCTCTCTGCTCAGCGAGAAGCCCGCTGCCCCCTCTCCCGCTCCCCCTGCTCATGTTCCCTCTTTCGCTGTCTCTCTGTCAAATAAATAAACATTTTTTTAAAAAAATTACAGAGAAATACTTACTGGACTCCCTTTTTCTCCTTTTTCGCCATCTTTTCCAGGTTTTCCCTGTGCAATAAAAGATGGAGAGAGACATCAGTATTTCACGAAAGCAATAATAAACAGTATCCAGCACCCAGGCCAGGAAGCTGCATGGGCTGACAGTACCACGGAGTGAGAAATGCCGTCTATGCAGGACGGCTATGGAAACGGGACAGCAGAAGCAGAATTGTCAATGCTGAAACAACACAGCCTGATGAGTTCCCCATCTCCTAAGGCAAGCGTTGCATCTGGCTGCACAGCGAACAGCAGAGAAGTTTCCGAATGGCAAGGGCTGGTGGCTGATATGCAGAGGATTCGTTTCAATGAAGGTCCCCCCATCACTGCGGGGTGGGAGCCGGAAATCAGCGGGTGGGCTCCTGTCCCCAGGCTTCACGGGCTGGGAGGCATCTGAGCATCTCAGCTCTTGGATGCTCACGAAGCAGCAGCAAAGGGCACGGAGCACTCCGAGCAAGCGGACGGGGGCTCTCAATGAGAAGCCAGCAGGCTCGGGCTAGGGGCTCTTCCGAGAGACCAGAGCCCCACCTCCCAGGCCTCAAATGGAGGCGGCCTCCTCATTCCTGCTTACACGGGCTCCAGGAAAGCCCTTCGGGAGAGGACAGGGAGAAACCGAAGAGCCCGACCAGCGTCTTCCACTCAGGCTTCTGTAAACCCAGGACTCCAGGAAAGGAAGGAACGTGCTCTTATAAGAAGCAAAAGGACTCTGAAGGTACTCACTCGGGGCCCTGGCTTTCCGGGCTCCCCTTTCTCTCCAAGCCCTGGCATTCCCTTGAAAGAACAAAAAGAGAGTGTCATTAGGGTATTTAAGTAAAATATTAAATTATGCAAATATCCCAGAGAAGGTGAGTAAGCTTGTAACTTAAATCCAGTACAAACATTCATATGAAATAACGATGAACAAGAACAGAGTACTCACCTGAAATCCAGGTTCACCTTTTTGACCCTAGAAGAATTTTTTAAAAAAAGAGCAAGAGAGTGAGCCGTCAGTACTAATGGCTATATTGATTTTTATATACACTGAACGTGCAGAAGTTAAAAAATTCCTTTTCTTGCTATATTAACAAGGAAGTTCTCCTTGGTCTCCAATATTCAAATCTCAACACTGGCAAGGCTATGGGTTTAAGACGAGCAGCTAATCACACTCAGTGTGTGGCAGCAGTGACCGGCCGCCCCCAGCTGGCCTCCCTGCCGCTGCCCCAGCCCAGCCCCAACCTGGTGCGTCTAAGAAGCCCTCCCTCGGGGGTCAACCTTGCTCCAATCCAGTCCCAGCTGCCTCTGCTCTCCAGACACTCGGATTCTGTGGGGCAGAGAGTCTATAAGCCTGCCCTGCAGGTCGCTGGTGAATGTAACTGGAGAAACCGGATTTGGACCCCATTTCCCTATATCCCTTCCATTTGTCCAAAATTAGAAAGCCAGCCTTCACCGGACAAAATCCATCTCCTACCTTTTCTCCTTTGGTGGCAAAGTCTCCTTTTTCTTTAACTTGAGCTTGTCCTGGCACTCCCGGAGGCCCACTGACCCCCTGGTCACCCTGTTGATTCAAACAATGGGAATGAATTAGGCAAAACATTAAGTATACAAAGAAGAAAATGCAGAGGCAGAGAAAAGCCTAAAACAAAACATCTATTTTTTTTTTAAATGTAAATTATCTCTGTCCTAACCTATCCCTGTCTCAGCAGAAAGTTCAGTTTTGGTAGGAAGACGGCACAGTAAAGACACGAAGCCAGGAGACCCTCCGGAGTCAGGAAAGCCACCACATCAAGAAGAACACCAAAATGAGACACACGTCTCCCAACGCATCCAGGACTGTTTTTAGGCAGTTTATGTGTCCACGGTGGGACACATGCACAGTCTGATGGCATTTGGATGGAGGAAAGGGGCACGAACTGCCCCAGAGAGCCTGGGAAGAAAGGAGGTATCTTTAGGTGCCCCAGAAGGAAGACAGCCATGACGAACTTTCTTCCTCTGGCATCCTAACGGTTGCGTGCAACGGAAGTACAGAATCCCAGTGACGGCACAATGAGCGAGATCCAAAGAATTCAATGGTGTCGTTTACAGGGTCACCTTACAGTGAGGTTTATGGAAAGACTGGACCAAATTCCGAGTGGAACCCAGAGGCCAAGAGTCAGTCCAGACCTGCCCAGGCCTCAGCCACATGTGGCACCTGCCAGTGGTGGTCTCTACACGGGTGTAGACAGCAGTGGAGATGTGGGCCCCGGGGCAGGTGAGGCCACAATCCCCAGAATCCCCACTGGCTCAGCCCCATTTCACTGATCTGATCCAGGGAAACTGGTGGAGAGATCAGCAGAGGATCAGGGACTGCCCCCCACCCCCGACCCTGGCCTCCCTTCTCCCCTGCTCCATTCTGTGCCTCGCTGTTTCTGTGGCTCACCTCCTCCCAATTTAGGCATGGCAGCCTTCCATCGCTGCAGGGTTAGCAGAGTTGTGCTACTAACAGCCAACTGACTCTTTCTTTCTTTTTTTTTTTTTTTTTAAAGATTTTATTTATTTATTTGACAGACAGAGATCACAAGTAGGCAGAGAGGGAGGCAGAGAGAGAGAGAGGAAAGCAGGCTCCCCGCTGAGCAGAGAGCCCGATTCGGGGCTCGATCCCAGGACCCTGAGATCATGACCTGAGCCGAAGGCAGCGGCTTAACCCACTGAGCCACCCAGGTGCCCCCCAACTGACTCTTTCATAATAAAGTCTAGGTCTGGCTTTATCACTGCGTGCAAACATTCTGATTGAACTCGATGTACCGAGAACTAGAATTAATGGCCTCATCGTATCCTCTGCTGGTCAGATCACAGGTGGAAAATGTCAGAGAATTCTTGCTTTCCATTGTAGGGAAAACACTAATGAAGGACGTGCAGAGAAGGCTAATATGGCTGTAAGGGACCAAGAAGGGGTTCAGAGGCTGCAACTCCTTTTATACTTAGAACTGTGAGTTTAAACATGAAAACACTCCAAAGCCATGTGTACTCACCTTGTCACCTTTTGGCCCTTGAAAACTTAAGCCCATTTGCCCCTGTTGATGAAAAATTAGGCTTCCATGTTACTTTGCTCAAAATCATCTAATAAATATCACATAAAATGTAATAACAGGATAGAGTTAAGGCAAGAACTTCTTCCAACATTTACCATGAAATTTTCAACAAAGTTGTGAACACATTCTATTCAATGTCTATTAAAAATTTCTTTAAAGTGTTATTGAAAAAATTCTATAAAACCTTTTTTTCAATTTAAAGCTTTTAAAATCTGACTATAGGAAACTAAGGGAAAGATCAGTGCTTCCAAAATAACGCATAAGGGTTGCTGGAAGGAAAGACAGACGGATGGATAGGAGGATGGATGGATGGACAGATGAATGGGGGCGGACGGATGGGATGGATGGATGAGCGGATGGATGGATGGGGAAGGATGGAGGATGCGATGGATGAACGGATGGGATGGATGGATGGATGGGATGGAAAGATGGATGTGATAAATGGATGGACAGATGGATAGGGATGGATGGATGAGGATGGATAGACAAATAGGCAAATGCATGGACAGAGGGACAGGTAGATGGACAGATGTTTAACAGAGATAGATAAAGAAATATAATTTTCCAAAACTGTTTAAAGAGACTTTAGAGTAAGTAACGGTGATTTCTCAGCCTTAAACAAATGCCAAAGAAAGTCAAATGAAAAATATTTTTACCTTTTCACCTGGAGGGCCAGGAGGGCCTGGAGGACCCTGTAAGAGACAGCATCTTAATTTAATATCATTCACAACCCTGGTGAGATGTACATGCTTCTTTCTAAAAGAGTTATCTTAAGGCCCCCAGAATTAATGCAGTTATATATTTGTTAAGTATTTAAATTTATCCTGTGCTTTGGATCTATAAGATTTGGAAAATAACTAGGAATTAGCCCAGGATAATAATTAACAGGGATGAAACACCTCAAAATCTTAGGCACTGCCCGGTGAAATCCCGACCCAAGAACGTGTCGGGAGCAGAGACGCTGAACGACATTCTCAGCCCAACTCTGAGAGTCCTAGAGCTTCCAGTTCAGAAATGGTGTTCGCCCACTTTGGATATAACTCTTTATCTAAAAAGTTGAATGATTTCTTCAAGGGCATAGGCCGTAGTGAAGGAAAAACCTTCCTGTGTTTGCAACAAAATTTCAGAGTGCTTTTTGGTCATTAAAAAAACAAAACAATAACAACAAGAAAACTAATCATTCTTGCAAGAATGAGTCCATTTATTTGCAAGAATATAAAAGAGGTTACATTTACAAGAATGGACGGAGAATTGCTGGATTTGATAGGGAGGGAGAGGGAGGGAGAGGAAGGGAGAGGAAGGGAGGCCTGACAAACCCTTAAGGACAGTCGGGCAGGCTATAGCGCAAAAGCGCGCTACCATCTGGGGAACATTATTCATTGCTGGCGAACATGACATTTAACCAATGGCTAAGTCTCGTTCGTATTAACGGTCTTGCGCTCTCAAAATGCGTGAGTGGGAGGAGATGGGCCCTCGTCCTACTGGGAACCACCGGCTGTGCGGGAGGCCAGCGAGAGAAGGGAGCCCTGGGTGGGGGTGGGGGTCTCTCAGAGGGCTTGTGTCCCGGAGGTCAGTCCTTATCGCAGACACAACACAGCTTCCCGCCGCTGCCGGGTCTGCGCCCACAGAGTCAGGCCCTCCGGGATGGCTGTTTCTACACGTCCATCTCCAGGCACAGCCGGCCTTGTCCATCTCTGAATTTGGCCTCCTCGGGCCACAGTACCGCAGGCAGGCCCCCAGGCCCCCAGGAATGAACGTGTTATCTGTGTGGGACATCGTGGCTATCACCGCTATCACCAGCCTCCCACCCTGGGCTCTGGAATATGTGTGTCCTAAGTGCCTGACACTCTCTCAAGAAAGCAGCTCATTCTCTCAATCCGGGTACAACAACTGTGTAAAGTCAGGATGACGCCGGATTTACTTCTGTGCCTCAACACAGCTGTTCCTCCAATGAGTAACTCCGAGGGGTTCCCGCCAACACTTACTGGTGGTCCGGTAAATCCTGGAGGGCCAACAGGACCCTGAAGGCCTGGCAGTCCCGGCGAGCCCTAGAAGTTATTGAAAACAGAATTAGATGGGAACTAGGAGAGACGCTTCGAGTGCATAGAGTTATTTAGCAAATGCTTACTGGCGCTCCTGGGGGTCCAGGAAATCCTCTTTCACCTTTCAACAGGGTCCCAGGCACATGCCCAATGATTTCACCAGGATCCCCCTAGGGGATGAAAAAAGAAAAAAAGTCACAAATACTGCTGTTTCTATAAAGACACTTGAGAACCCGCCGAGTAGGAGCCATGTGTTACGGGCATGGAATCCAGGAGCAAGGCTCTGTCTACACTTGGAGTATACACACTGCCTGCCTCCCAGTCACTGCTAGTATCTTACCACCCAGTGCCTAGTGCAGCAGGCTCGGCTCCGCTGGACAGGACGGAGGCGCCGGTGGAAGGAGCCTCAGCCTGAGCCCGCAGCCACCCCCCACACACGGAGGGAGCATGCAGATCAGGGCCACGGGCTCTGACCGTTCTCTTGCGGTAAGGATTATGTCACTAAAAGTCCCAGAATGAGCATTTTTATAAAAGCAGGCTGTGATGGTAAATTTTGTGTGTCTACTTGGCCAGGCCCCAGTACCCAGACACTTGGTTAAGCCCCAGTCTGGATGTCGCTGTGAAGGTATTTTTATGATAAGATAAACATTTAAATTAAGAGACTCTGAGCAGATTAGTCTCCAAGATATGGGTGGGCCTCGTCCAATCAGTGGAAGGCCTCATGAGGGAAAAGAAGAAAAACACCTGACCTTCCCCAAGAAAGAGGGAACTCTGTCTCCAGAAAGCCTCTGAACTGGGACCCTGGCTCTTCCCCGCATCTCCAGCCGGCCACCCTGCCCTATAGATTTTGGGGTTGACAGCCCCCACAACCATGTGATTCCTTAAAATAAATCTACCAGGTCATACAGCTATGCCCGCACACACATATATGCATAAATACACACACACTCCCTACTGGCTCTGGTTCTCTGCAGAGCCCCGACTAAAACATGGGATGGTCATGATACAGGACGATCATGTTTCTCAGGTGTTCTTGGACCCGGGGGCACACGAACACGCAACCTCACTCAGACACGTGGTCATCTCTGGTGTGGCTGTTGAGAAACTGGAAGTGTCCCTCTTGCAGGACTGTTCCCAACACCCAGACGCGCCTGCTCTCGGAACCGCCATGCAGCATGGGGCACGCACCCTGAGTCAGGTCAGCGAGAGCCATGGAACCCCACTATGCCAGCACCCCACCGCCAGGGAAGGACTCGCAGGCAGCATGCTCTGCTCCCCCACGACCGGGGAAGAATGCCGAGGGCCCAGGGCATGGCCAAGCACCTGCAGGAACCACCCCCCACGCCGGCTCACTGTGCAAGTGTGGATGGAGGAACCGCCCCCGCTGGGCTGGGAGCAGGGACCCCATCACTCCGCGTGCCACAGCAGGAGGGGCTCAAAGCATCCCTTCCTTACCATGGGCAGAGGGTTCTGGGTCCCAACCTGATGCAGGGGGACAGTCAAGCTGAGAAGGCCATGGATTCACTCTGAATAAGGAGGGGGCAGTGGCAGGACGCCAAGGATCTAGCCTAATAGAACTGGGGCCTTCCTGCAGGAATCACAGACTTTACAACAGTGACTCCAGATGACAGGCAACACAACAAGACGCCTGTGTTTAAGTGAAACCATGATACCGGTCTGAGCACTTCTGTCCCATGGCTCAGGGAAAGGAGCATCACTGGGACGGTCTATGCAGGGAATCAACCTGGCCTGGATCCTCTGCTAATACTCACTACCACACCGTGCTTCCCATCTCTGCTTACTTCCTACTCAGAAACTGCACCCAGGGTCTCAAGCTGACACCCTGAAATTTAAGTTTGTGCCTATGACTTGGATACTCATGGAACAGAGCAGGTTAGATGAACACGTTAACAGGTAATCAGTCAACCAAGGTGACCCGAAGGGAACGTGTCTGTCTGGCCCCCGCTTTCCTCCTGCAATGAACCCAGCAATGCGTGCGAACGTACCTTCATTCCTGGTAACCCTGGCGGTCCCTGGAAAAGAGAAGAGTGGCATCAATGTCACTTCTCAGAAAACGGCATTGGCGCGAAGATGGAAGTCCAAGGAAAGGAAAGCGAAGGGAACAAGAAGAGAAGAATTACAACCAAAGAAGGAAATTCTAGCGGAAACAGTGCTATACTCACGGGATTTCCAGCGAATCCAGGCAAACCTGGGGGCCCCAGAGGCCCTGGCTCACCCTAGGGGACAGCAGAGGGTCAGTCGGGTGCAAGGCTGACAGGACATCATTACAGATGCCCCGTCAGTTACTCCGGCCACCCCTTCAGAGAGACGTCATTTGCTGGTGAAAATGACATCCTAAAAACGATGTGTCACCAGATTTACTCTCCGTGCTCCTTCACAACAGAAGACAACTATCTGAGAACAGGGACACGGATGAATATCGGCATTTTATCTGCATCAGCAACAGATAAGAGGTGAGGAATTTCATGTTTAAAGCAATTACAGGGTAAGAGCCCACGAAAAAGAAAGGCACAATTCCATGTTTGTTGAATACTAAATATGGGGAAAGTGCAGCTCCTCATCAGATAAAAAGTGCTTTGCGGGGGTGGTGTCTGTCCAGCTGGGGCAGTAAAACCGTGCTCACAGGACAGCACCGTCCGATTCTCAACACGGGAAGCAGGGCAGCCTGAGCATGAGGGAGGGACTTTGTCCCAAAGTTACCTTTGTTCCATTGCATCCGGGGATACCTGGAGGACCGGGGGGACCGTCTTGGCCAGGAATACCCTGCAATCGAGAAGGTACAAAGGTTGCCCAAAGAGGACCGCCCAATGGCGCCGTCAGTCCCATCAAGCATCTCACCAAGGAAGCACGTGCGTTTTATCTACGTACCGGCAGTCCTGGGTTTCCGGGGTAACCCGATGCTCCTGGGGGTCCCTGTAAGGGTAGAAATGAGAGAAGGCACTGAGCACCGGGCCTCATCTCCTCCCACCGCACCCACCCGGCTAAGTGCCCGCAGCCCCCCACCCGGCACACGGACATTCTGCGGGAGAGGCGGCCAGGGCCCAGCCCACAGGGGCGGCACGTCTACACCCAACGTTGACTCGAATCGCTTCTAAAATCAAGGCTGCACCCTCACAAAGTGACTGTCCTCATTTCACACTCCGTGATTTCTAGGGAAACTATATACTGTTTATTACATGTATAAATATTACGTTATATACGTCGTATCCATGTAAACACATTAAGTCATGTATGTATAAGCAGATATAATTTACATTAAAATCTCGGATCGCTAGGGACAAGAGTTTGTGAGATCAGTCATCTCACTAGGGGAAGAGCACCAGGTCCGTCCCCGAGGAGCTCTGCAGCTTCTCCCTCCCAGGCGGCTCCGGGGCCCTGGCCGCGGCCTCCTGCCCCCGAAGTGCCAGCTACTTGCCCCCCAGCTGGGTAACAACAGCAGAAGGAAATGCTGAGTGCGTCCTCCTGCTTCTCTACTCCAAACCCTGCTCTCAGAGGTCTTCAACTGTGCCTTTCCCAGGAGGGGAGGCACAAGCCCCAGGCAGAGCGTGAAGAGCAAGGTGAGCTCTCTGAACGCGACCGCTTCTCACAGCAAAGGAAGCCCCTTCCTTCAGTGACTCCTAGACCTGTTATCTCCCCACCCCCAAAATAAAGCAGGTCCATGAGAGCCCATAAGGAAGAGCACATGGGAGAAGCACGGGGCGGGAGAAGCACAGGGCAGGAGAAGCCGGCCCGAGGATGGGGTGGAGCCGTGGCCAGCACTCACGTCACTTGTCCTGGCCCCACGGGCCCCGTGCAGTCACAGCACCGGGCAGAGAGGCAGGCGACGGGACAGGTGAGGAGAAGGGATGGAGGGGACGCCCCAAGGACTGCTGGGAGGTGGGAGGGGGCACAGAGCCCTCTCTGGGAGGCATCCCTGGATCACGTCTCACCACAGCATCACAGACTTAAGTCACACTTGTACTCACTCTTGTCCCTTTCGTTCCGGGCAGGCCGGGTTCTCCAGTGTCACCCTGAAACCAGACAGAAGTGTCACCATGAGAGGAGTGCGGAGCACCTTAAACCCACACCCTCCGGCCCCCATGACACAGCCAAGCTTACCTTTTGTCCTGGTGGCCCCTGCGGCCCCTCGGGTCCTTGCATCCCGGGAAACCCGATGACACCTTGCAACCCGGGGAGGCCCCTTTCGCCCTGTGGAGGAGCAGCAGCAGGTCAGAGAGGAGGCACGTCGGATGAAACGGAGGAAATGAGTCAGCACTCACTCTTCCACGTGCCACCCAGCACCGCACAAGTCTACGTGGCGTCTGAAAGCCGACGCCGCAAACTAACTCCTGTTTCGGGAGGCTCCTCCCTACGGCACTTCAAGCTCTCTGAGGACAGGACTTTTCATGCCCAACCCTGGCACATGCTTTCCACGCACCATATGCCAAATGCTAAATACTTTATCAGGTAATTAAAATAAGGAAGAGTTGGGGTTTTCTCACTGAATCAATCACGCACTCAGTCATCTAGTGGGATCGTATCAGCAGCAGGCACAACGCCAAGACCCTGTAAGCAGACCACCAGTCGGTTCTTCCTTCCGATTCCTAGGAGCGGTGTAGACGGAGCTCACGGTGTGAGCTGCAGCACGAGAGAAGGAGACTTCTCTGTGCAATCCGCAGTCTGATGACGCAGGCTTTCAAAAGTGTCCTTAAAACGTGGTTTTTGCAAAGGTACGATCCAAGTTTAACTACAGTCTCTGCCCTCATGGAGCAAAAAAGTAAAGTAAGAAACATTATCTTTAGAATACTATTATTTGGACAGTCCTAAAGGCTGGGGCTCTGAGCCCCAGGCTGACCCCTGAAGGACAAACACAGAATAAGTACATGAGGAGGAGAGAGGAGCCAGCAAGGCCGGATGGTGGCAAGAGGACGGCACCAAGGTCCATTGAGCCACGTGAGCACAAGAGATTAAGCAAAAATACAACAAGCACAGAGCGTGGAGTGGAGAGGCGTCCACGCCCGCCCTGGACACAGCATTTCTCCCAGAGGCATCGGTGAGCCCGTGATCTGGTTCCGCGGTAGTTAAGGAAGACCGCCACAGTTAGGTTGCCAACAGAAAAGCACCCATCATCATGATACGAAATCAAGAAAACGTATTTTCTTTACAGCCTGTGAACTCTAACGCAACCTTATGAGACCAAGGGTAGAGCGAACAGCCATCACCAGCGGACTCTGAAAAGCAAAAGGTCCTCTGGATGGCGGAGCACCCAGTTCTTCTATTTACTATTTACTATTTATCCATTTATTATTTACCCAGTTGTCTTAGCTCGAGGTGAGAATAAGCCGACAAGACACACATTCCATAGCGCCCACACACACCTCCAGAAACGCAGGTCACCGCGGGTTCCCGAGAAGCGCCTCACCGTGGCACCGATGGAGGGAGACAGGGCGAGGACTCCAGACACCGCCCTCCTTTCCCAACCACTTGGCTTGGGACTTGCTGGCAAATTCACTGCCTGTTGCATTTTTAAAATGCAGAATGTGGTTCTACACATGGGACTCCAACGGCTATGTTTGTATGGATGGCGGGACTCACTGGAGGTGTGAGTCGAGAGTCCAGAAACAGCATGTGAATCAACGGGGAGGGGATTATGGCAAACCCCAGCAGGTGTAATAAAGTAGTAAATGGATTAAAGGAAATCAAGGCCTGCAGCCTGGCACACCCCCGTGGACAGTAGCATCCAGGGAACGGAGCCCTCCACATAGGACCTCACATGGAATGCCAGCGCCTGCTCCGTAAGGCCTGGGACAGCTGGGGAAGAAAAGCACTCCCGGTCCAGGACTGGTTTCCCTGGAAAGCGGATCCCATAGGTTCACTGTTAACCTGAACTAGGAAGAGTGTGCTACAGCCACAGAGAATGCTGACCACAGAGACACAGCACACGCTGTCATCGTGCCAACCTCCTCCTTGATCCTCGGACATGGGAAAATTCTACCCGAAACAAGAGATGTGAACGGCAAACAGCTGGCTACGAAAACAAAATGAACACTGCACTGTGTCTCCCCAAAAAGCCTGACATGGCATCGGAAGGAAATGCAAGAGGCACATCCGTGTAAGAGTTTCCAGTGTCTTCGGCTATATATTTTTAGTACTTAATTAGTATCTGGCTCTATCACTATGAGACCCGTTGCAGATAAGGCTTTCATTCTCATTTTAACCATGGAATGCATGGAGGCCTAGAGCCCGATTAGCTGATTCTTACAAGTTTCTCATTGAGTCAGCGCTAAAGCCAAAAATAGAAATGAGGTCAGCCTGCACCACAGTGCATGGTTTTTCTAGGTCACTAGAGCAAGCTGGTTCCCAGCAAACTGTTAAACAATTCACCAGCATTAACCTATCCCCTTTTATGTCCGTTTCACAGGTGGGAGCACTAGGATTCTGATGCTTAACTGACTTGTCACATGTCACCGGGTGACTCTCACACACTGCTGGGAACAGAACTCCGAAATCGGACTGCCAGTCCTCGCTTGAGCACAAGAACACATTCTTTCCCAGGGGTCACCGGAACGCTTAAGCAATCCGTACATCCCAAGAGCTTTGAAATTAAGTAGCCAAGAAGGCAGTGACTCCTCCACCAACAAGGCTCTGGTTATCTCCCACAGTTGTTTTTTTTTTAACTTTCCCACTCCTTTGTTCAGACAAAAGTGCACATGAATAATCTAAGAGCCCGTGCCCTGTCCAAGGCAATTACGGGCACCAGAGCGGAGCCAGCAGACAGGATAAACGTTCCAACATCTCCACCGTTAGCTGGCAAACAGCACTCACTGCGTGCAGGCCAGATGACTTCTCTGAGCTGTTAGCAGATCTTTACGGCCGTCGCGGGGAGAGCAGAGCTGGTTGTGCTGCTCGTGCGCAAGCCAGAGTGCGCAGCTGCAACAGCGAGACCACAATGGTGGCCACCCACGTGCTGGACCTCGAGACAGGACGTGTACAGTCCGAGCCCCCGAGAAATAGCCAAGTCATCTAGTTCCCATGCTGTGTTAAAGGCAAGGTCCCAAACATGGCAGCCACGTACTCGTGCCAGGCACAAACAGAGCCCACAGCCCGTGTTCATCCCAGTCAAGTACATTTCAATGGAGGAAGAAAAGAGAAGTTGGTAAAATATTACACAAAAGTTTTGATGCATTTGCATTCAGCAGTTTTACTCTTCAACGTCAGTGCGATGTATTATACTAATTACAAAAAAAGTGGATGTGCCAACGATACAAGTGATCACCACTGCAGCCTCAAATGATGGAATTCAGAACTTAGAGAGGAAGACCAAAATGCCATCGTTATAAAGACGAAAGAATACAGCCATGGAGAATAATCTTGGCATCCAAATCAGCCATTCTAAATTGGGCATGAAATAGAGTTTCATGGATGGAGTAACTTAAAAAATTTTGCATAAAATTTTGCATAAAATATGTATTATCTAAAGCAAGGAGATACTTTTTTTTTAAAAAATCCATAAAATATGGGAACAAAAGATTGTTATAATATCAGTCATTTCCCTTCCTTTTAAAATGCTTATGGAAACAAGTACATAATGGAAATCAATCGCCAAAGCCTTACCCCTTCCTGTCTACGTCAGAAATCCAAATTCAAATGAAGGTCCCAGGATGGTTAATTTTGAAATAATGTGAAGCTTCCAACTTTGAAGGGTAACGTAATTACCAACGACAAACACCACCAGCGAAGAAGCAGGCATTGGGTCTTACCATCAGAGACCATAATGTGCCTGTTTCAATGGTCAGCATGGGGTCACATTCTTTCAGTTAAATTCTGAATTAATTTCTCACATCTGAAACAATATGACCGTAGGTCTTTGCAGGGCACTGACCCACAAGCAGAAGTGTCCCGCTGCCCCAGGCGGGCCGGCCACAGTGGTCGACCCCTGTGCAGCTACATGCGCTTGGATTCATCTGTTACGAAGCAGAACAGACCCAACGAGCGATGTTAACTAGATTTAGTGGCTGCATTTCCATCTCTTGGAAGTAAACACTTTAAAGGAATGTAGTTTTGCTCATCCACAGTGTGTGGCACAATCTTTGAATTTGGTAAAATCGATGTGTGGATGGGATGAACCAAGCAGCGGTGAACATGACCGCTGGCGGAAAGCAAGACTGTGCGCGTGCCCCCAGAAACTGACAGCACGGTGCACGACGGTGGCAGGACCACTGGGCCCCTGGGCCCCCTCAGCCCCTGGACCCCCTCCCCGGCCTAAAGCCCCATGGGCACCGTCAGAGCCTGGCCGACACGTGCGCCCGTGGCCGAAGCGGCCGCAGGGAGAGCAAGCCGTGGTCGGGACATGAC
Source organism: Lutra lutra (assembly GCF_902655055.1). NCBI lineage: Eukaryota > Metazoa > Chordata > Mammalia > Carnivora > Mustelidae > Lutra > Lutra lutra. Next base: position 198,667,221 of record NC_062280.1, read on the forward strand.
ACCGGATCAGCTGTTTCTGTCATGGGTGCCTGGAGATTTCAATTTCCACACAAAGCTGCAAATGATTGAAGGAATGAGAGCATTTGCTTTTGGAGCCAGAGCTCACCAAGAACTCAGTGATGGGGAAATGATGGGTCGCAGTCAGTCAATGGGTGGCGTGGGGATTCGGCCAAAAATCCCACAAGAGCGATTCTTTGAGCCCAACAACCGTCAGACATCTGCAGGACCATTTCCTGAATGCCGACACTGCTGGGAAAGTGGTGGGAAGTGTCACGGGGTCCTGGAAAATCTGTGTGACGAGGCCCCACTGGGAGCTCCATCCACACTGAGAAGCCTGACATCATGGCGGCAGGGCTGGCAGGCGGCCCAGGAGAGGCGGGAGGGGACACACAGCTGGAGGTCAAAACACTCTCCTAAGGGGAGGCCACGCACACCGATTCTCCTTTGCAGGGGCACATACACGGATCGCTGTAAGAACGTACGTACGTTAACGTAAAGTATACTGTGCTTCTTTGATGAATTAAACATAACATGAAGATTGTTTCCAGTAACCACTCTATCATTACTGCTGTTTCGTGCATTTAGTATTTCAACATTAAAGCAGGAAAGAGTAAAGCAATCATGGTCAGGAAGCATGGCTACTAATCTTTATTTTCTTCTCCGAACTCTGATTTTCTCTGTCAAACCCTGGTGATGTTCAGCTTGAAAGTCAATATTTGGAATCTTTACATTGTGCCTCTCCAGCAAATACGTGTTAAGAGCTGTCGCTACAGTTCTTTATATACAAAGAGCTCCGTGTACATAATTATACATGGAGGGGGAGAAAAGATGAGTGCTTAAGAGATTGTTCCTAGAAACTAGGACATTCCCACCTTTACAAATTCAAGGGAAGAGAAGAATCACAAAGTTGTAAAAAAGAAAAAGAAAAAAATCCCCCAACCCATGCCCTTCGAGTTCATGACCTGGTTTGCTGTCAGGTCCATTCTCTTCCTAGGAGCGCTCTGGACCCATCCTGCCTCTGCTAACCCATGAGGGTTGGTCTGGGCAAGGAGACCCTACCCGCCTCTCACCATGTAAACACGGCCAGGCTCGTCGTGACTTCTAGGGATGCAGTTGGTCAAGTTTGCGTGGAGAATGGGGCCAACCGGCGTGCTGAGCCATGGGAGTGGGAGCTGGCACGAAGGCCTTTCTTTCCTTCTGCCCACCTGCACAGCCCATTCTGCAGGGTTCCTGGGTGGAAATGCTGGGCCAGTAACAGAGATCCAGCTCATAGCTAAGGACCCCCCATGCCCAGGTGATAGCTTGTCAGCCTTAGAGCCCACAGATACAGCACTTAACACAGAACCCTCTCCAAGTCACCATGTCTAAGGACAGATTCCCTTTGGATAAATCCCAATATTGAAACACTTCAGCCCATGGTAAATTCTAGCACAATTCCTGGGAGTCTCAGCACTGCTGTGAAGCTCGCTGGTAGAGCTCAGGGCTCAAATCATGCATAACACAAAACAAGCAGAATGACAGGACAGAGGAAGTGGGCGCACAGATCTATTTCTGATTACTGCGCTTCTGCAAAGAAGCGAACCCTAGATACCGTGATCTACAAAAGTCCACCCTGTACGTCAACTTGTGAGAAACAAAGAATTGCAAAGAGTTCTTTACAAAATACTTCCCAAAGAATGGTCATTCAACACAAGAACTTGGAAGAGCTCTAAGCGGTGTCCTAATATAAAACTAAAACTGTTCCGCTAGAGCCATGGAGAGCAAACAGTTCAGCCTCACTGATCTAGCAGAAAATACTTTCTAAAGTGGAAGGCACACGAGTGCTGAAAATCCCACCTGAAAATCTTCCAAAGATCCTCGGGACTTACAGAAAGTTCCTGACATTGCTCCCTAGCTGGAGGCGAGGACATGTGCTTCGGTCATGTGTCTCTTACAGTCTTTCTGAAAAACCAGCCTAACACACTTTCATTAATTCTTCCTCTGAAGCAGTAATCTGCACAGAGTATTTCTAAGTATAAATATTTAAGCCATTCCCCTGAAGGAGTCAGCTTCCCAAACTGGAAATAAGAAAAATATTGTGGTAACTGTTTTCCAAAGTCTCTTGGATGTATTCATTCAAACCCTGCATCTAATCTTCCTGACAAAGGCCATCTGATCAATAGTTTATTTCCGTTTTCCCGTCAAACCACAACCGAATGCCGTCTGTTCTCCAGAAACATTTGTACCTCCTGTCCTCACGCTCTATTAAACACGTTCAGATTTCAGTGAGAAGGTTCACATCTCTTGATGGCTTTTCCTGCACAGCCCACGCCTCCCGCTCTGCCCCACACCCCACCTGTCCACCACCTCCTGGGCCAGCCCCCCCTCCCCCGGGGGCACTGTCCAGCCAGGCTGAGAGAGAGATGCTCCCACCTGAAACGTGTGCATTCCTGCTCCACCCGTACCATCCCTGGCACCCGGGCACAGCCCCAGGATCTCAGCTGAACAGCCCTCCTCAGGGAAGACCTCCTAGACACAGGCGATCTGAAGAAAACTACTACATCTACCTGACCCTGTTCAACGAAGGGGCTTTGAGAAGCTCTTGTAGGGAAACCCCCCAGGGCTCCAGCTTCTCACCACTAGGGGGCGCGAAGGGACTACACTGTTTTCCCATTAGACCCGCCTTGACCCTGAAGCCTCCAGCCTTTTTTCTTAAATATTCATTATATTAACATATTAACTATTCAGTGCCATCGAGATATTAGCATGAGCACAGCTCAGAGAAATCAGTCTGATAAGGCCTAAGAGACAGAACACCCAGGGAAAGAAAGAAGTCTAATTAGAATGAAGTAGGATGCTAGTAACCTCAACACCAAGGCCCTTGGTGGCAGGTGACGGGGTGGACCCCACCAGTAACATGAATGATGGCTACTTCTCAGACTGCTGTGTCCACGCGTTCCGTAAACTCAGAGTATCTGGACCGAACAGTAATACAGGGAAGAAAGGGTGAATTCAGTTTTCTAAATGACTGCACAGAAACAGCACACACTGGAAAAACTTTAAGTCCTACAAAACACTCATGAAACAGGTACAGCTAGGGCAGCCGGGGGTCTCCAAGAAAGTATTACCGACTACCCAACCGCCAGGAGGACTTATTTAAAGTCTTCCCTCTGGTCCCTTCTACTGCAAGTTTATAGGAAACATATATATAAGGAAATTTGCCCATTCTCCTGATTTTTGTCATCTGTGAAGAGAAAACATCCACCCGATTTTTAATGGCTTCCAGAAAAGATGATTAACATCTCCCTTGCTAAAAACTTGATTTCATGATATGGAGTTCTCACGGAAGTCAGAATCACAAACATCTCTACCTTATCCTATCACTTTACATTCTGCTTCCCATAAACAGACATAAAGATTGTGTTTTAAAGCAGAAAAAGAGGGGCGCCTGGGTGGCTCAGTGGGTTAAGCCGCTGCCTTCGGCTCAGGTCGTGATCTCAGAGTCCTGGGATTGAGCCCCACATCGGGCTCTCTGCTCAGCGGGGAGCCTGCTTCCTCCTCTCTCTCTGCCTGCCTCTCCGCCTGCTTGTGATCTCTGTCTGTCAAATAAATAAATAAAATCTTTTAAAAAAATGTTTAAAGCAGAAAAAGAGTACAGGAAGAAAAGGTGCTTTACTGTAGCTCGGACCCTCGAAGTGGCTGTAGCAGGTTGTCTATGTTGCACACTGCAGGGAGTAGGGGACAAAATCCAGCTGTAGCTCAGCACCGGCCAGTGCGGGGAGGGGGCAGTGGTCAGGAGCAGCAAAGCTACCACTAGAAAGAGACCCTACACAGGGGGTCTCTCTATGAATGAATGCTTACAAGGTTGCACTGGGGTGGGGGAGAGAATGACCCTGCCTGGGAAGAGCTACACTTCCACTCACCAGCACAAACAACTTTTTTAAGTTCCAAGAGACTTATCAAAATTCGACGTCATAACTTAAAGATTTGGGGGATGGTGAGAGGTTGCAGGAAGATAACTGACGGACAAAAAAATAACAAGATCATTCACAAATAGCAAGAGGTAAGCAGCTCTCTGAGTTTGGATAGGGAAAAAATACATCTTTTATTCAAAAAGACAGTTTACTCTGTTTCCACTATCGCTAACCTTGAGATTTGAAGAGATGTGTTCTATGTGATCAGTGAATTTGAGAAACAATTTGAGTAACTCGAACTGAATTTGGGCAATCAGAGCATAGTGCCTAAATAGACCATCAGTGAGGATGTCATTCACCTGAACTTGGAAATGCCTGTGGGTGTGTGATGAGGTCCTGGAAATGCGTGCATCCTGAACAAAATCAGCACACATTAAAGTCAGGAAGCGCCACGATCCAGGTCAGGGATTTTTTTGGAGTCTGTGTTAACAGTAAATAAGAAAAATGCAAAAGAAACATCCTGACAATAGTAATTATAATTAATAATACAAAAGGCATGCAAAATAACCTTCAACTTTAACCTTGAGAAAAACTGCCAACTGGCAATTAGGAGAAAATATATGTGTGTGATTTCTTTTTTTAAAAAAAGTAGCTTAAATGCTACCATCTACCAAAATTAGGTCTTATGGGTGTCCTGCCATGGGCATTCCCTGTTCCCCAGAACCTAGCACAGAGAGCACACAGTAGGTGCTCATTAAATATTTTGAGGAGTGAATCCAGAAACACAAAGTGTTAAAGATTCCAAGGAAATAATATAAGCCCACCAAGAGGACAAAGAATTAGAGATCCTATTTTCAAACCTACTGCAAAACAGGCATCCTTGCTCTGGGTTAGCCGAGGAGATCTTACTTCCCACCTTCTTGTCTCAGTGAGGGCACAGATAACGCTGTGCGGTGGGGAGAACCTCGGCCTCCAGCACCAGCCACTGAGACTCTGAGAATTGGGTTTGCCGTCTTCCAGATGGGATGACGCTACCTGCCTCCCACAGGACTTGGTGAAGGGTCCAATCTGATTTGAGAATTCCCCTGCTCTGCACTGCATCAGAGACTGCGCCCGGGATCACGGACCGCCTGTATTTACACACAGAGAGTTTGCATTTACCATCACCATTTCTCAGTCCATCCAGCCAAATGCATTTCCTATGAAGCCACACACTATCTTAGAAGGGAAAGAAAACACAGGGTCACTTTTTTCCCTTCCCAGCAGTCATGACCCATAATTATCTCATTCTTATTTTTGAGGCTAAATTGGACAATGGAAAATAAGGATTTCTTGGGTATTAAAAAGGATAGGTTTTCTCTTTTAAAGAAATTCCTCATTTATCTGATGCACAAGGTTTGTTTTTTTTTTCTTAATTAATACATCTGATATTCTCTCCCAGCTTGGAGTATTGTTTATTCCTCACATGAGCCTGAGTCTGTGGGGCCACATGGTCACCAACTCGTCCATGTCCCGGTCTGGGGCCCTGCTCTGTTTGTAGCCACAGGTGTCCGATGTCAAAAAGATTTTGTTTCCTCTCGCTCCGGCAAAGGTTACGCTGCATTGCTAACAACATTCTCCCTCAGCGTGCGGCAATAATTTCAAGACATCATTAATCATGCTCAGAACCCAAAAGATAAGAACAGTTCCGAGGAGCTGAAATGTGACAAGTCAATTCTGCCCGTACTACGTACTACATAGTGCAAAACTGGGAGAGCGGAGGCTTTGCAACACCCACAACTCGCCTGACATCGGTAATTTGAAAAAGCTGTGGTCAAACACCATCATCTCAATTAATAACTGAATTTTAACCTATTTTCGGTAAACACCATTAATTCCCTTAAAACATGTACAGTCATTCAAGGAAAGAAATTAGGCAAGATACTGAAGGGGTTTCGTGGATCAAGATGTTGATTTTATGTCTGAATAGCTAAGTAAAGCGTACGGTTGCACCATCAATACAAAATCATGGTGTATAAATGAACACAATAAATAACTAGTTCTTAATACTTAAAAACAGCCTTCCCTAAGAGGGCAGATGCCCTTCACCACAATGTTGCTCACAGAACTGGCAAGACTGTTTCCAAAAGATAATGTGGAAATACATTTTAAGCCAAGGTATGGCCAAAGTATTTTAAAAATTGAAGTTAAGGGGCGCCTGGGTGGCTCAGTGGGTTAAGCCACTGCCTTCGGCTCAGGTCATGATCTCGGAGTCCTGGGATCGAGTCCCGCATCGGGCTCTCTGCTCAGCAGGGAGCCTGCTTCCTCCTGTCTCTCTGCCTGCCTCTCTGCCTGCTTGTGATCTCTCTCTGTCAAATAAATAAATAAAATCTTTAAAAAAAAAAATAAAAATAAAAATAAAAATTGAAGTTAATAGGATCTTACTTAATGTCCTTTTTACCATATTTACTTCGTAAAGGTCTCAAAGGTTCAATAAGACAGTTTCTTGCTTTTTTAATTCTAATTTAATGTCAATAGAGTAAAACAGTGTTCTTTGGCTAGGAGAGAAGATGCAGAAATTTGCCTAAATTGCATTACAGTTTGTAACCTAGAGAAATTAATGTTCTCATAAAAAACAGATTACAGATTTGTAGAGTCCAATGTGTGGGATTTTACTTTGTATTCTGTATTTAAATTAAAACAAAAAAATCAGAAGACAGATAACCCAACGTGTAGATGGGGATGTGGTGCGTGGAGAGGACGGTCGGGCCACACCTGCCGCGGCGCCTGGCCACTCCCCAATCCGGGCATCCCGCACCCGACCGAGGCCATTTCTCCTCGGCCAGAGGAGGCTGATCGGCCGAGTACCATGGAGTGGGCTCCTAGCGTCCCCGGCTCCAGACAGGAGCGCGCGAACTTTCTGGTTCCCGAGCTCCCGCAGCGGGAACCCCCGGGCGTCTCTGAAAGCATGGTGGGCCCCAAAGCCAGCGCTTCCCCACGGGGACAGCGGATGCCCGGGGCTGGAAGCAGCTGTTCGAGGCTCCGCGAAAATCCTGCGGTGGCACATCTGGGTCCAGAGGAACCACCGCGTCACAACCGGGCGCTCGCCAGCTGCCGCAGGCCCCGAGCCCACCGCCTCCCGGCGCCGCCCCCTGAGGCCACGGTCAGGAAACGGACTCGGCTCCCCACAGGGCTGCGGCCCCGCGGCCGAGTCACCGCGACGCGAGTGACCGAGGTTCGCCTCTGCAAGGACGCGGCCTCGGACGCGCTGGAGCGCACGGGGCTGCGCGGGGAGCCCAGCACCTGCCCGGGCTCCGGGACACGCGCGCTCAACCGCCGCGGAGGGGAGCAAGGTCCTTGTCAAGCGGCAGAATCTGGGGGCGCCCGGGTGGCTTGGGTGGTGAAGCGTCCGCCTCAGGCTTGGGTCGCGACCCCAGGGTCCTCTGGCCGAGTCCCTCATGGGGCTCCCTGCCCCGCCCGGAGCCTCCTTTCCCTCTGCTGCTCCCCCTGCTTGCGCTCCCTAATAATAAAATCCTAGAAAAACAACAGATTTTAAACCTCTAACCCCTTCGCAGAGATCCCACCCGCGGAGCACCGCTTGGCCTGGGAATGGCCTTAGGGTCACGCCGCGAGCACGCCTGTCCCTACGCCACCTCGCCGGCCCCTCACACAGGCGGAGCCTGTTAGGGCCGCGGCAGCCCCGAAGGCGGGGACCTCCGTGTCGCCGTGCGGTCGCACACCCAGCAAAGGGGCGACGCATCAGTGACCGCTCGCAGGGGCAGTTCCCGAATCACCGCGTCCCCCCCCCCCTCCGTGGGGCTCGCGGCTCCCAGGGCTCAGCCTGTGCGCCCCGTCCTGGGACCGAGACGCCAGACCTCCGGCGCTCCTGCTCCTTCCAGGGGACAACGTCACCGCGCGCCCTCCCGCCACAGCAGCGGAGCCGGAGGATGTCCGCAGGGACCCGGAGAGGAGGCGCTGTGTCCCCGAGCGGGAGAAGATGCAGCATCCCCCGGCCCCCTGCATTAGGAAGCAGAGGGTCTGGGAACAAGACTGTCCGGCCCCTTCCACCCTGGTCCATGAAACCCTGACCAGACCAGAGGCAGGAGGTCAGCCCAAGGCCTTGCAGAAAGATACACACTCTGCTTTCTGCCAAATAACTTCACTTTCATAAAAATATGTCCTTTAACCATGTGGGTCTTATATGTGGAAGTAAGACTGCAAGGGGTCCGTCATCCATGGAAATTTCCAAACCATCCAATTTTCCACCCCAAAACTAGGGCAAACATGAAAAACAAGGAAACAAAATTGGAGGAGGGCGTCTAACTCGGGAGCCCTGAGCACACTGCCCCGATTTTAGGTGCCTCCTCATGGAATGTTCAGTTTGCCTTTCCCTGGCCCAAGACCCTAGCTCAGCTCTGGTCCCTACAGGGCTCACTCTCGCAGCACTGTCTCCCTCAGAGCGAATGGCAGTGTCCAGTCTGGGGTTTATGGGTGCCGTTACTCCTTTAATGTTTTCCTGTGCCGTGAGATCGTGAGGGCCATGAGGGCAGGTGTCACACCAGCCCCGCTCCCCACTGCCTAGGGCCATCAGCACACTGCCACACAGAGCAGAAGCCAGTAAGAACCCCAGAATGAAGGGTGGGTGGGGTGGGATGGGATGGTAGACATTACTTTTCTGGCTCCGGAACTCCAGTGGATCTTACTATAGAGAGACTTTGTTCCTTCACCAATCTTCTAGGGGAAGCCATTTCAAAATCAAGCTGTTAGCTGGACACTAAAAGTCTCAGAATTCGCATCAGCTTACAGCATGGATTTCCTACCTAGAATCAGTGAAATCACAGATGACCGTCATGTGCTTTAATGGGACATCCATCAACTTCACGATCACACAAGATGTGTGTAAGGGATTCGTGTGTAAGGGATTCGTGTCTATCCATTGCCAGAAGCACCTTTCAGCTCTTTGTAGGCTGGTCTGGAAGCACGTGGTCAGCACCCCCTCATGCTAAGGAAGGGGAACCCCTATCGAAGGACCGGAAGCCGGGAATGATTTCATGGTGGAATAGCAGCCACCAGCCAAGAACCACTCATTGTTAGCTCCTCGCACTCCCCTGCGAAGCAATGGGGCAGCCGTTTAACATCTTGGGGCCAGATAAGCCTGTCCTTTTATAAAACCGTGTGCTCAAGCGGCGGAGGTGGGCTCAGCCACGGTGGAGACCAGACTGTGTTCAACTGCACCTTTAACGTTTCTGATGGATTTGCCAAAGGGGAAAGAAGACAGAGGGGGCACCACTTCCCAGCGCATCTGGTCTGCTCGTTACCACTGACTAATTCTTCCTTTGTGTGATGGCGCGTTGTGCTGAGCCACTTAACAAGGACGAGGGTTCTGCAAATATCATTTTTGTGGGTGCAGCTTTCCACGCCCACGCAACATAATTCCTTTGCCTCCTTGCGTGCCGTCTAGAAACATATTTTCAATGTTCGTGATACTCTACCAACAAACAGGAGGAAAACCCAAATGCACCATTTTCACGTGTCGGGGTTGGGTTTACGGTGTCTTTGATCTTGAATTAAAACACACAGTCGCGTGTTACTCCTTCCAGAAGAAAGCTGTATTCCCGACAAGCAATGTGTTCTCAGGATCCTATTTACCAAAAAAAATTTTTTTCTCCCCATGCACAGTCAAGACGAGGGCCGTCGGGGCCCCACACTGGGATGACAGCGTCCACTCACATGAGGTGTGTTAGGCTTTAAAAGTCACAGGACACAATAGTCCACTCAGGAAATTTGATTTTCTGCTACTCCTTCTAAACATGGAAACAAGATCAAATCACTATTTTTAAAGCCGCACTAAATGAGTTGTGTTCCAAATATAGCTGAAAAGCAAAAAATGTCAGGTTTTTTATGATAGTAATGGATCACAAGTGTCAGTGTCTCAGAAGCACATGAAAAGGGGCAGATTTGATGGAGTGGAGAGAAAGAGGCAGAGGGACGGAAGTGGGGCAGCACAGCCCATGATACCTCCTACGCTATGGGACGGAGGCATCCCCATGGTGTCCAAAGCTTAAGTGAGACTTCCACGTGGGGCTTGTGGGCAGAGTAAGATAAACCCACTGAACATAGATCTGTTCGTACTGACTTCCCTATGGCATATGGTGACCATTGGTACCCTCGGGTTTAAGTTTTTTAAACATTTAAGGCCAAACAACTATTAAAAAAAAAAAAAAGACAAAAGTAGGTGAATGTGGGAACCCATGTTGATTCTCATGAGGATCTGCCAGATGATGAGTCATGTGTAATATGTGGAAATAGGAAATAGGAGACATCTGGAAAAAATCTTGGCATTACAAGACACCAGAAAAAACATGGAAAGGGGAAAGAGGGTGTATTAGCCCACGGGATCCGCCAAGAGGCAGAGAAGGAACGTGCCAGCAGACCCTGCGATGAACACCGGGTGCTCCCAAAGTGATCAAAGTAGGCACTTGGGGTGCCTGATTCCTCCCGTGGCAAAAATAAAGGAAAGTTCTCAAAGGTTCCCCTTGTAAAATCGAGAACAGGGACAGCTGGCTGGGGGAGGGGAGGGGCTCAGGCAACGCCTGTAATTACACGCCATGTCAGGAAAAGCAGCTCACAAAACCCTGCAGGGGGACTTGGAATGCATCAATGGAGAGCTGGGTCCCCTTATATTTTAAGGGATAAGGATTTTGAAAATGGACGTTAAAATCACAACACTGACTAGAAATTGGACAGTGTTTCCAGACAGACCTCCCAAGTGAGTGCATCTCATTTTTCCTGCACCAAAAGCATCCAAAAGCTATAAACATGCTTCCTAACAATGGTTCTGTGGTTGTGAAAACATCCTAACGTCTATTTAGTTGAGGTCCTGGGAGAGCTGCTGCCCCAGGTGTACCCAGTCCATGGCTCTGGTCTTGCAGACTTCACGTGGGAACTGGGACGCCCCCACCAGGCGGGGTCCACCTCTGTCTTTACACCCAGAAGCCCGCCCGCAGCCAGGCCAGCCAGCAAGCTCTGTCCCCTTGTCCACGCAACTTTAAAATTCCGCTACTGCCAAACTGACACGTACCCACCTAAAGATATTTTCAGTTTCCCGAGTGCCTTCCACTTGACCCTTTCAGCAGCTCAGAAACTGCGGGTCTAAGGCCCCCTTCCTCGTTCTTAGGGGAACGTGGTTGACATGACCTGATAGGACAGACTCAGCTGGGAGATGGCGAAGCTCACACGAGAATCACGGCTTTGATTCCACAAGACAGTGCTTCCCCAAAGGCTCTCCCCAACCTGACAGATAACCGGATGTATCTGGAGAACGGTACATGCTATGCCACGCCTTGGACACTCAGAAGCTTATTTAAGATTCTGAGATCCCCAGCTGGGAAACCACAAACAACCACTAAACTATAACTCAGTGTTCCCCAGATTCATTTGTCCTTGGAACGTTCTTCCTTATTCCATCCCAAAGGAAACATCTATTAACATCTCAAGATGCTCCTCAGATCATTGATTGGGGAAAGGCCAAACTGCACACTGTCGCCTTTTGGAAATGCTCAAAAACACTTATAAAAATAAAGATATCCAATCAGTATCAAAAATACCAGAAGTTATTTCAAATATGCTAAACAAATCTTAATTTTATGAACTAAACTTCAAAATATTAAGAGGTTTAGGTATTAATATTTTGTGGTAAGTAGCACTTTCTTCTGTATTTTGACTATATATTTCAAATTTTACTAGTAGAAAGATGGAATTTATTTTTAAAGAGACTAGATTTTGAAATTCTCACTAACAGATGGAGTGCAGTGTTTAGCAAATAGATTATCGTTATTATTAATTCATTATGATTAATCCAAATCAGTTTATTTGAAGTTTCAAAGAATTTATACAAAGTATATTTACTTCCATTTACTTGAAGAAAGCATTAACTCTCTAGGGATAAATATGACACCTTTAGTATTTAGAACAATGATTAATATAATTTAGTTTATGGGAAAAATATTTTCAATACCCCAACAAAAACTAAAAAAATGGTATATAACGTGTTTGTGTAATTCTATACTGAGTGAAAACAGAGTAACTAGTTGTTATATAAAGTATAACATACAAAGCACTCTAGTATTTTTTATTTCATAATGAAAGCATGGCTAAAAATACTTCTGTTATTAGCCATGAGTAAATGAAAAGAGTGATGAAATAAATATGTGAATTAATTAAAGACCATTCAATGTTGTCCCCATCTCAAAAAAAAAATTCATTTAATATTGAAAGAATGGTATGAGCTCTCTGTTGATGGTTGTAGGAGAAAGTGAGACCCTTTGTCATTAAAGCAATGTCAAACCCTGAGGCCTTTCTGAGCACCGTTAAGACGCACGGGCTAATCCCCACACTCCCATCCAGCGGGTCAGCAAGGTCTCTGCCAAGAGCAGCTGATGGAAAGTGGCCAATGTAAAATGGCACAAAGAATTAGAAAGAGGGAAGTCTTGTCTCCCCTCTTGTCTTTAGAAATGATTACCCTTACAGCATTCTTTGCACTTTCTTTCTTATGTCTTGTGCACTTGAGAGAAAGACCCTAAAAATACTTGTTTGTTATCTCAAAGTGCCTGGCAAAGTAGCGGCTGAGAAGGGCACGCGACGGACTCCCGGCCACACAGCAACTCTGAGCAGCCTGTGGAAAGAGAAGATGCCTCTCTCCAGCCATAGAAGAGGCTGAGAAACAAGAAGATGGCCCTAGTCTCTGACCGTGCCCAGAATGCCTAAGAAATGTGGCCATACTCACCTCCTGGGAAATCAAGGAGGCACGTCTACTACGTAAGAAACAGAGTGACTCCCTCTCGACCAGAGTGATGGATTTCCTACAGGACACAGACTGTGCCGGACTTCCTGAAGGACAGGGTAGACGCCCCGCAACACGCCCCCCCGACCCCTGTGTAGGTGCTCTGGGATCTTCTGATGCTGGCCCGAGAAGCCCGCCCCTCAGGGTTTTATTCTGAATGCTGTTGGAATGAGGACCCCCAAACGTGAGCGAATGCAGATTCCTTGGGCTGGGTTTCCCCTGAGCTGCCTTTAGTTGGGAGCGGGGCTCGGACGTGGGCATATGACCTCCGACCTGCCCTGTGTCACAGACAAGGCGGCTCCCTGTGGTTATCTGCTTAACCCCGTGGATGCTCATCTGCAACAGGAACGGGGAGGTCTCCCCACGGCCCCAAAGGCATAGGTTCATTTCTTTGCAGTCCCCCAGCAGTCCCTCCCATCACTAAGAGGAAGGCTTTGCTTTCCCGGGCAGGTGGCCAGCAGCACAGCGTCCACCCCATGGATTCAGGTGTAGAGCAACAGGAGCTTGCCCAAGACTTTAGGAAGCTCCGAACGGTGAGTTCATCTCCTTGGGCTCTCCCAGATCTCGCTCTCCTTATCCTGAATGACGGGATCTGACTAGCGCTTGAATCCTGCTGCTTACCTCACATTGCCTCTACGAGACGCGGCTGCCTCAGTGGCTCTCAATCCTGGTAGATTTTGCTCCCCTCCTCCCCCACCCCCAGGAGACATGTGGCCAAATCGGCAGACGTTCTGCTTGACACAGATGGGGGAGAAGGTGCTCTCAGCATCGGGTAGGAGGCAGCCAGGGGTGCTGCTAGGCATCCCGCCAAGCCCAGGAACTCCCTGCCACAAAGAACAAGCCCACCTGAAAGGTCAGAAGTACCAAACGCGGAGAGCCTGGAATAGCTGGTTTCTTCAGCTGGAAAATGGGTATAATAATAACACACATGAAAAATCAGCACCGCGCCTGACCCAAGGGAGATGTTCAATACACATCAACTCTCTTCTCTTTCTCACTCTGACACCCCAAAACCAGGATTTCCCTGTCCCGCCGAGATCTGTTGTGAATCAGCAGAAGCTAAAATTCAGTGTCAGGATGCAGACCGACGGGTTTGTATGGAGGTCTGCTGTGGGATGGTCACTGACTGTGGCAAACCAGCTGACAGAGCAGCCCGCCCTCCAGTGTAAGCCGGGAAAAGAGCATCCCACGTCAAGAGTGACATGAACATCCTCCCAGATTTCCAGGGCCCAAAACAGAGCCACTTCCAGACTGGCCAGACTTCTCCACCCTTCCAAATCAGATAAGGCACACATTCTAGACAAAAACAAATTCCATTTTCAAAGTTCTCTGCTTTGCGAGTGATCTGGGACTGGCCTATCTGACCACCGAGCAGCCCTGCATGGACCCCACATGCGGAGCAGACCGCACACTCAGCATAACGGCAGAGTGAGCTTCCCCCCAACACCGCTGGCAAGGATCGGGGTGCCAGCAAGTTCAAGTACACTGAGGTTATGAGATACCCACACAGTTCTCGTTATGTAATAGAAATACGGTAATTCTGTCTAACACAGACTGCTCCCAAGACTGTAGCTGGGAATGTCCCTTCCCAGAGTAACTTCGTTAGGGCCTTTTCTAGGATACACTGACTGGCCACGAGAACCGTTTTCTGGGATTCGTGGGCTGAAATCCTGTGTGCGTCCTTCTGCCCGTGAGTGACAGGTGATCCTACCCTACACCCAAGCAAGTCGGGGGCCATTAGTGGACACCTAGTGCTCCCGCACCCTACTTCGTCCCTCATCTTCCGGGCTCTGGGCCTCCAGGTCACTCCTCTGTCGGGACAACCGTACCATTTGTTCTTTCTACTGTTTCTCCTGCAGTGCCATCATTTGCCTCTAACTAACTTTGTTATTTACTTCAGAGGCATACCTCTCCCCTCTCTGATTTCACTTGGAGTTCCTTGTTTTGAACGCCGCAGAACAGAATGCTAGCTTTCCACTAGCATGGGCGCCCATGGTGAAAATACCTCAAGGACCTCTTACATAAAGTCCATTTTGGCAAAATGTAAATGGCCAATTCCCAAGCATACAGCGGTAACTCTTGGGAACCCGGTGCCTCTCCTACTATCTTACATAGTTGAGAAAATCAGGTTATCGAGCAAAAGAAGAGCTTAACTTTTGGCTATTTCTGCATACACAAGCATTCAGAACGCTAATCAGTTTAAGTAGATAACATTCCCAACAGCGCTGAGGTCCCGGGAAGAACACAAAGTCATTGTGCACAAACCAAATTAATTACCTAAGAGAAAACATCTGAAGATGGGAGCGCCGGCCAGGGAAGTGGAAAACAAACAGTTCTGCAGGACCTGAAGTCCTGTGAAGGCCTCGGGAGTTCAACTGTTGGACTCCGAGCAAGACCCCCAGGGTTCGATCGATAACTACGGGATCGTAACCCGACCTCAGATCTGCTGCATTAACACTTCCTTCTATCTGGAGAACAGAGGGCGTTCCACTCATGACATATCCATGGAAAACAGGACTTCGCCAAAAGTGACCTGGCAGCTGATCCTGGAGACATTCCAGTGTCCGTCGGTGGATCCTAGCAGCCAATCCGTGAAAGGGTCCCTCAAGGAGATGTGGAAAAGACATGTCTCAGAAACTAGGATTTCCACATTTCTGAGGCGGCTGACCCTCTGTCCCACTTAGGTAACTCCAACTCTTTCTGAGTTATGTGGCTCTGGTTAGCCCACTTTTAAAAAGAGGTCAAAACTCATTTAACTGGGGCACCTGGGTGGCTCAGTGGGTTAAAGCCTCTGCCTTCAGCTCAGGTCATGGTCCCAGGGTCCTGGGATCGAGCCCCGCATCAGGCTCTCTGCTCGGCGGGGAGCCTTGCTTCCTCCTCTCTCTCTCTGCCTGCCTCTCAGCCTGCTTGTGATCTCTGTCTGTCAAATAAATAAATAAAATCTTTAAAAAAAAAAAAAAAACTCATTTAACTTGTAGACATTGAAGAAGAGCAGAGTAACTCCTGGGAGAACCGCAGACACCCAGCAGGAGCTCGAACACAGGCCTGGAACCCGAACCACCAGGCTGGGCTTCCCTGGTTCACTGTGCTTTGGCACCTGACCAGCAGCGTGCCCAGGCCTCGCTCTGAGAACGGGGGGCAGTGGAGAAGGACCTGTTTCCCTCACTGATGTGCCGGCTGAGAATAAATGGGTCTGTTCTCTGACCTGGGGATGAGAGGGGGCCCTGCGTCTGAAATCCCAGCTCAGCTGTGCTCCACTCTCTCAGGCCATCGCGCTGATTATTTTAACATCAGTTCCAAGACAATTCATGGAAATTTAAAATGTCCTCTTTCTGTGGGGTGAAGGACCTCTTCCTTGGTCATGCATGCTGTGTGATCCATGGGACCTGAGATATTTCTGCTCAAGAGGAGAAGACGGCTCATTTCTTGTTGAAAGGACACAATACTAAACCATTTGGCTATTCCCCTAGATTTCAAGAGGCCTTCTGAATCCATTTGACAGTTATAGTCTTTGAAAACGCAAATTCAGAATGGCTTAACCCACAGCTTTCAGGTAGTTTATTTTAAATAATCTTTCTTTCAGAGTAATGTCGAAAATCCAAAGTGGGTGGAGACTGGGTGCTGAAAGAGCAGGGTCAGCCTGGAAAGGTCGTGAAGGGCCTGGATTCCGGATGTCTGGTCTGCTTGCTGGGAAATCTTCCGGAGGCTTAGCAAGGGGGAGAGCAGAATTCTACTCCTTCCACCCAATCCCAACAAAAGCACCAGGGCTTTCCAAGGTCAAGGCTCAGGTTGGCTGGTCACAGTGCGAGGCTGGCCCGAGCCCTCATCCCAAGGAAGGAGCACAGCCTAGTGGTGTGTCTTCATCCTCATCACTCCCTAGACCTTCCAGCACCCAAGTGGGAGGCTGGCCCTACAGCACAGTTCCTGGTCGAGAGAAACACAGACCCGGCCTCACCTGAGCATACCGGCCACCACAAGTGTTTCCTCAACGCTCAGTTTGAAAAGAAATGTTTTTGGACCTTCTGCTGGTGCAGTTGGGTGTAGATGATGCCCAGGACTGAGATGTGGCCCTGCCTCCTCTAGCAATACTTGAACCAAGGCCCTGACTAGCCATCCTCAAGGCATGTTAAACTCGGCCAAAAATACCTGGGAAGTCTACCTGGTTACATATTAACGGGTGGATTTGGGGTAAAAATGAAAATGAAGCAGGCTAGAAAGCACACACACAGAACAGGAAGTCTGAAAACCAGAGCCATGGGGGGATGCCACCACGGTCTGCAGCTGCTGGACAGCGGGGGGTGGAGGGGAGCCCGGAAAGTCATCAGAACGGACCGTGTTCTCTTTGAGAGTGAGTCACACGACCCCTGTCCCCCCGAGCCCTGATGCCTTCAGTTACAAGAAAAACACAGCGGTGTTGACACAGGCCTTCATTTCCCATCTGTTGACACAGGTCCTACTTTTTATAGTTTCAAGAATTTCTGTGTTAGCTCAGTGTGCCGATGTGTATCATTCAAGTTAGACCAAAAGGGGTGGGGGGAGACTGTGGTGTTTCTACACTTGCCTCTACTGTTAAGTCAGTCCTAGGAGTGCGCAGGGGAACTAGCTGGGAAAACTCGCCAAATAGGAAGACGAACAGAACATGAAAGTGAATTAGAGCTGACACGGCCGGTAAGGAGAGACGCCAGCATATTTTCACGTACTGCATTTATTCCGAAACGAGCCGGGTAATACTGGTATCACCAACTAGGAGCATATCTTTTTAAAAAAATAATGTTGGTACCTTTTATCAAGAGGCTAAAACAAAAACAAGACAAAAACAACACACACATTTTCTTCGTAGACTTCTCTGAATTTCAAGAGTGAGTCTGAGACCTGATGGGCCTCCAGCAGGCCATGAGCAAGGGAAGGAGCGTCCTGGCCAGGCTGACCCCCGCCACGCCTGGAGAGCAGGGCTCTCCTCTCCCCCCACCTGCCTCAGGCCCCCGCCTGTGACAGCCCGGCCCGACTGGCTACTGGGCTGTGCCCTCTCACTGCCATACCTGGTTTCTGGGGCCTCTCCAGGCAATTTCGGGATCCTGCAGTGTCGCTGGGGAAAAGCAGGCAGGCACCCGCTCTCACAAAAAACTAAAATGCACCCATCGATTGCCCTCCAATGAAAATGACTTATCCAGATCCATGGGTCTCAAACGGGAGGGGGGGACACTCGCTTAGAAAAAAATATTTTAATTTGACATTTGTCGAACAAGAACTATATACTGTTTTCATAAATAAATCTGGACAAGTGCGTTAAGGATTAAAAATTGGTTAAAAATACTAATTTGAGGGGCGCCTCGGTGGCTTAGTGGTTAAAGCCTCTGCCTTCAGCTTGGATCACGATCTCAGGCTCCTGGGATCGAGTCCCGCATCCAGCTCTCTGCTCAGCAGGGAGCCTGCTTCCCTCTCTCTCTCTCTGCCTACTTGTGATCTCTCTCTGTCAAATAAATAAATAAAAACTTAAAAAAAAAATACTAATTTGAATAAAGGCCCTCAGGTGCAATAGAAACTTTTCCTTTTTTGAGAAAAATGCTAAGTTTTATTCTGACACTTGGATTCCAAGGAATACTATTGGCCCAACAGATTTTCTGCCAATACACATATCCCTTCTTGAGTCAAAAAAGAAAATAGACCAAATCCCTTTTTCTATATTAATTGCCACTAATTATCAGCGTCTTTGGGGAACCACTGTTGAGATTTCCTAGACACCACATTAAGCCTGGTTTTGCCTCTTTATATCACTCTGGGGAAATTATTAAAATAGTATAAGGCTTTAGCACAAATGGCTGATTATTGGGTTAGATTTGATGTTTCTAATGATTTCCATATTAATGGCAATTCAAAACGAACTGTTACAACTTAAGCTTTGGCCACTTACCTTCTGTCCCTTCACTCCATGACAGTCACACTTCCCACAGCCAGAGCCAGCACAACCACCCTGGAAGGAAGAAAAAACATCTTTAAATAGAAGAACTCTTGCAAATTGAGGTCACTTTTTGAATTGAAATTATTTTGGCATCTTCACCCATTTATGGGAGATGTCCCACCCTATTATTATGAGCAAGACCTTAAAATATGAGATCGGATTTGCTCTAATGAGGTTATCACGTATATGCCCCGTGGCTCCTCTCTCTTGCCCTAACAGATGAAACAGCAAGCCTGGAGGAGAGCAAATCAAAGTATTGCTTGGTCTACAAAGGGAAGGCCATCATTAATACTTTTTGAAATTGCCTCCCTAGAGATGATTCTAATAGGACATCAACCGTATTTGTAAGGCTGTGATTCTGATTTAGCACTTTCAGACCTGAGACCAGGGAAACCGAGGGTCTAGGAGAGCAGAGTCCATGCTTTGTCCCTTGAATTCCCAAGGACACAGAAGCATGCAACAAACATGTGTGCAAAGAAGAAATAAATGAAGGAGCTGATGTTAAGCCCAACCTTAAAGAACAGACTTTTCATTCAGTTAAAGCTTAAATGAAAAGAACCCAAGCATGTAATAAAATCTGGAGAAAAGGAACATTCTCCAGAATAGATCACATGTTAGGCCACAAAACCAGCTCCAACAAATTCAAAGTCGAAGTCATACTATGCATCTTTCCTGACCACAATACCATGCAACTAGAAATCAACCACAAGAGAAAATCTGAAAGAGCACAGACACATGGACGTTAAATAACATGCTACTGAACAATAAATGGGTCAACCAAGAAATCAAAGAAGAAATTAAAAAGTACAAGGAAACAAATGAAAATGAAAACACAATGGCCCAAAATCCCTGGGGTGCACCAAAAGCAGTTCTAAGAGAGAGATTAAGAGCAACACATGCCTATCTCAAAAAGCGAGAAAAATCTCAAATAAAAAACCTGGCCTTACACCTAAAGGAGCTAGAAGAAGAAAAAACAAAACCTAAGCCCAGCAGAAGGAAGGAAATAATAAAGATCAGAACAGAAATAAATGATATAGAAATTAAAATCTAATAGAACAGATCAATGAAACCAGGAGCTGCTTCTTTGAAAAGATCAACAAAATTGATAAACCTCTAGCCAGACTCCTTTTAAAAAAAAGAGAGAGAGAGGGAGTGGGAGGACCCAAATAGGCAAAATTACTAATAAAAGAAGAGAAATAACAGCCAACACCACAGAAATACAATAAACACAGTATTATGAACCTATATGCCAACAAATCAGACAACTTAGGAGAAATGGATAAATTCCTAGAAACATACAATCTACCAAAACTGAAGCAAGAAGAAATAGAAAATTTGAACAGGCCAATTACTAGTAATGAAATCAGTAAAAAACAAAACAAAACAAAACAAAACAAAAAACCTCCTAACAAACAAATGTCCAGAACCAGATGGTTTCAAAGGCAAATTCTACCAAACATTTAAAGAGTTAATACCTGTTCTTCTCAAACTATTCCAGTAAATACAAGAGGAAGGTAAATTCCCAAATTCATTCCAATGAGGCCAGCATCACCCTGATACCAAAACCACATAAAGATATCTCAAAAGAAGAGATAACTACAGACCAATATCCATAATGAACATGGATGCAAAAAATCTTAACAAAATATCAGCAAACCAAATCCAACAATACATTAAAAAGATCATTCAACACAATCAGTAGCATTTACTCCCATGATGCAAGGGTGGTTCAATACTCGCAAATCAATCAACATGATACATCACATCAACAAGAGAAAGGATGAAAACCATATGAACATTTCAACAGATGCAGAAAAAGCACTTGACAAAGTACTACATCCATTCATAATAAAAACCCTCAACAAAGTAGGTCTAGAGGGAACATACCCAACATAATAAAGGCCATATATGGAAAACCCACAGCCAACACCATACTCAGTAGGGGAAAACTGAGAGCTTTCCTCCTAAGGTCAGGAACAAGACAAGGATGTCCACTCTCACCACTTTTATTCAACATAGTACTGGAAGCCCTAGCCACAGCAATCAGACAATATTGAGAAATAAAAGACATCCAGATTGGTAAAGAAGAAATAGAACTGCAGATGACATTATACTATATATAGAAAACCCTAAAGCCTTCACCAAAAAAACTACTAGAACTGATAAATGAATTCAGTGAAGTCTCAGGATACAAAATCAAGGTACAAAAATCTGTTGAATTCCTATATACTAATAATGAAGCAGCAGAAAGGGAAATTAAGAAAACAATCCCATTTACAATTATACCAAAAACAATAAAATATCTACAAATAAACTTAACCAGAGGTGAAAGACCCATTCTCTGAAAACTATAAAACACTGATGAAAGAGGAAAGAAAAAAACCCACTGATGTAAGAAATTCAAGATGATACAAGAAATGGAAAGACATCCCATGCCCATGCACTGGAAGAACAAATATTGTTACAATACCCATACTACCCAAAGCAATCTATACATTCAGTGCAATCCTTATCATAATACCAATAGCATTTCTCACAGAACTAGAACAAACAATCCTAAAATTTATATGGAACCACAAAAGACCTTAAATAACCAAAGCAATCTTGAAAAAGAAAAACAGACTGGAGGTATCACAGTTCCAGACTTCGAGTTATATTATGAAACAGTAGTAATCAAAACAGTATGGTATTGGCATAGAAACAGACACATAGATCAATGGCATAGAATAGAAAGCCCAGAAATAAACCCACAATTACGTGGTCAATTAAACTTTGACAAAGGAGGGATGAATATACAATGGAAAAAGACAGTCTCTTCAACAAATGGTGTTGTGAAGCCATATGCAAAAAAATGAAACTACACCATACACAAAAATAACTCAAAATGGATTAAAGACCTAAATGTGAGACCTGAAACCATAAAAATCCTAGAAGTCACCACAGGCAGTAACTTCTCTGATATTGGCTGTAGCAATATCTTTCTAGCTCTCTCTCCTGAAGCAGGGAAAATACAAGCAAAAATAAACTGTTGGGACAGTTGCACAGTGAAGGAAACAATCAACAAAACTAAAGGGCAACATAGAATGGGGGAAGGTATTTGCAAATGACATATCCAATAAAGGATTAGTATACAAAATATATAAAGAACTGATTCAACTCAGCACCCAAAAAATAAATGACCCAACTAAAAAAAATGGGCAGAAGATATGAACAGACATTTCTCCGAAGAAGACATCCAGACGGCCAACGGACAGATGGAAGGATGCTCAGCGCCATTCATCATCAGGGAAATGCACACCAAAACCATAATGAGGTGCCACCTCTCCTGTCAGAATGGCTAAAATCAAAACACAAGAAACCACAAGTGTTGGGAGAATGTCGAGAAAAAGGAGCCCTCGTGCTCTGTTGGTGGGAATGAAGACTGGTGCAGCCCCTTTGGAATGCAGTATGGAGGGTCCTCAAAAAGTTAAAACTCGAACTACCCTATGATCCACCAACTGCACTTCTGGGTATTTATCCAAAAAATACAAAAACACTCATTCAAAGGGACACGTGCACCCCAATGTTTATAGCAGCCTTATTTACAATAGCCAAACTATGGAGACAGCCCAAGTGTCCATCGATAGATGAAGGGATAGAGAAGATCCAAGATACACATACCATGGAATCGTACTCAGCCATAAGAAAGAATGGCATCTTGCCATTTGCAGTGATGCGGCTGGAGTTAGTACAATGTTAAGTGAAACAGGTCAGTCAGAGAAATCCAAATACCATATGATTTCACTGAATTTAAGAAACAAATGAGCAAAAGGAAGAGCTAGAGAGAGAGAGAAAGAGAAACCAAGAATCACTCTTAACTATAGAGAACGCACTGACAGTTACAAGAGGGGAGATGGTGGGGGCATGGGGATTAAGCACTCATCATGATGAAAAAAATAAAACAATATAAAGTAGCATCCTGTTAAAATAATAAATAAACAAATAAATAAATAGCTGGGGAGGAAGGGAACTAATGTGTTCAAAAGTCCACCAGGTGCTACAAACAACCACTTCTCATGTTGTCTGACCAGCTAACAGCCATACTGAGGTATGTGCTACCATGCCCATTTCACAGATGTGAAATCTGACTTTGGAGGTTCAATATAACACACTAAGATAAGGTAGACGCCAACTTCCATAATGTAAAACTGCCAGCACATTAAAAGATCAAAGTAGGATGATGCCTACGTACAGTTACAATTTTCTTAGACCCAAATTTTACATGAAGACAGACACAGAGGTCGTAGACAGAATATAAGGGGGCATGACAAGGAGTAAGTGAGTGAATGAGCTTTATTAGAGGCTGTGTATCTGGTGTGAGATAAAATGTGTATTTAAATTCCACTTCAAGTGATCATAGTTTCTCAAACATAAGACAACACTATGAATGGTACAGTCATCACGTGCAGTCTATTTTTTTTTTAACAATATCTTCAAGCCTTAGCCTCGCTGCCATGGAGATCTTCTGCGGAAAACAACGGCATCTGGAGATATTTACTCCATAAAGTGAAAATCTGAACAAGTGCCTCCAAGACAGTGAGCTGTTATTAATTTTATATTTTGGAAATGGGGACAGTTGACAACAGTCCAAACAGAGATGATGGGTCTGTTTCTTTCCCTCGCTCCCACTGGGGGCAACTTCAGCAAGCCATCTCATAACCTCCTAACTAAATCAAGCCGTGTGCCCAGTTTTGCTTCACCATCTGGGTTTTGGTGACCACTGGGATGTTTTCCCAAGAGGGGAGGTCAAAGTCTTAAGCCTGTGCTCCAGAAGGTTCATCCAAAATGCCCAAAGCCAAGTACTCAGTGACCCAAGAACCATGCCCCAACCATCACCATCTCCGGCCTCATCCCCCGCCGAGGGCTGGCTGCACCCCACGTGGGCTCCTGCAAGGGTGGGTGATATGCCTCTATTACAACACCCGTCCAGTGCTTCACACAGCCTTTGCTTGGAGGCACCCCTCCCAGGGACCCTGAGAGCACTTGGGGCTGGCCCAGAGTCCCACCACACTTGATACGGACCATATTTCATCTGACAGAGTGGAAGCTGGAAGAGCTGCGCTGGGAAATAAAGCAGGGCACTCATGAAACAAGGATTCGTATCAACCGTGAAGACATATGGGAGCTCCAGGGTGGTTCAAGCATTAGTCAACAGACGTCTTAGAATAGCGGAAACAGCGATGGCTCCCCGGCCGCTGGTGGCCATTCAACCAGCCTGCACAGCAAGTGTACAGAACGATCCAGCCACACCAGGAGGGCAGCTCCCAATAGAGGACTGCCTTACCTACGTTACCAGTCCAGATAGGAGACTGCAGCCAACTACGGGCCTGGCCAGGGAACTGGGGGGCTCCTGGAGCTGCTGGGTGGGCCCCCAGACCAGGAAAACCTGGCGGGCGAGGCATCCCAGTCCCTGGGGCTCCGGGTCAGGCCACCCCTCGGCCCAGCCCTACAGCTCTCCTCTTGCTCCTGAGCCAGGCTCAGGAACACGCCTCTGCTCTTTAAACTCTGCTAAACCCCATCCCACTCCTACAGATGCCAGAAGGAAAAATCAACCAGGCTAAGACTCATTTATCTGGTAGGAAAGAAACGTCCACCTACCACCCAGGCTCAGCTGGCCAGAACCCAAGAACAGCCTGAAGCAGGACAGGCTCGTCTACTTTACAGGTCAATAAGGTTTCTTCTAAACTCCAGGGCAGGCCGAGAATCACATAACTGAAGCTCCAAATGGCTATTTGGTGATTCTGGGTTTTCTCTTTGAAATGCTGATTAAAATCTCAAAAGCTTATCTCCATTCAATTTGAGGGAAGTTATAAACATGAATTTCCTGGAGCCGTTCCCTTAAGCTCTCAGCAAATGCTTGCATTGCAAGGGACACCAGATAAGAGGTGACAGGGCCAGGGCCGTGGATGTTGGGGTCAAGTTGCTTCTTGTGTCTTTGCGACAGAAACCCACGGCACGTGCGTGTGTAACAAATGGCCAGTTTTACCTCGGGCAAGGCTGCAGATCGCGGCCAACTTTGGGAGCGATCTGGGATGACAAATCAAGGACTAGAGCCTTTCTTACAGGCTCTGTCACAGAAATAAAAGGTCCTCACCCCGCCCCCAGGGTGCTCATCCGCCCCCACCGGCTTATATTGTATATCAAGCAAAATTTTTTTTTAAAAATCCCAAACAAAAGACATTCATGGCTCCTTATCTGCTTTATTCTTGTAGGAAATTTTATTACCAATTCTGGCCCAATGAGACAATTCCAAAGAATCGATCACTCTAATAATATGTAGACCACGGTCTGCTCCCAACGAAGGGCAGTTTCAGACCATGACTTTTGTGTCACATTCTGGGCGGCCTGGCATTTTACGTAAACGGTCCTATTGGGAAAAAACAAAACCCATTTTTAGACTAACAAAAATCACAAGATGCATGTTTACTTTGCTAAATAATATCTATTTTGCTTTCTTTAGAAGTTCTTATTTATTTAAGTAATCTCTACACCCAACGTGAGGCTTAAACTCACGACCCTGAGATCAAGAGTCACACGCTCCTCTGACTGAGCAGGCCAGGGGCCCCTGAATCTCTTTGCAATCTCTCTACCCTGGTCCTTAGCGTTGCTGTCCCGTCATGGCCCGTACAGGCCTTCGAGTTGTGATTCAAGGGGCACCGCTGAAAAGAACCCCAGTGGAGCTCGAAGGCTCCCTTTCCACCGGGTGTCATGCACGTCTCTGAAAGAGCTAATTCACTTGATTCACGTAAGGAGCCTTAAGTGATGCACATCTCAACTCTCCACCATGAACTGCTAAGTTTAAACAGACCCACGAACGACACATGACTCAGACTCAAAATGTCACCGGTGACCTCACATGGTAAAGACGACATCACAAGTGTCACAATTTCCTGAGAAATTGCATTCTGCCTTTCGACCTCTCAGTGAAAGAAAAAGAGGAGCAGGGTCGTCAAACTCCGGCAGTTCCCTACTGTCCATACATCTGAGGCAGCTCAGGAGGGCTGCTCATTCTTCCCAGCATCTGGAACATTTGGGCCCCATCAACCAGCAACCATCCAACTGTTCCAGATTCTAGAACAGGAAGAATTTGTACATTCTGTGAAGGACTCATCCTGCTTCCTGCCTTTCCCCTCCCTGGAGGACTCCAAGAACCTAAAGCCGAGCCTGAGCATTCCTCCCAAGCAACAAGGTCGCACGGCCCAGGAAGCTGGTCACAGAGATGTCCTCCACATGAAACGGGGCATGTAGCTGAAGACCCCAAAGGTCAGTAAGTTGTGAATCTTGGTCTCTCTTGTAGAAGTGGGCTATCCATGGCCAACACTGGTGGGGTCCCCAGACCGTGGGGAGAAGAGAACCCCAGACAGCTCTCAGCGGGAGAACATCACATCTACACCCAATGCTGCAGAAGCACCAAATGAGAACCACGTCTCTCCTGATGGTCCTTCTAGCCTCTCCCTGCAGACCCTACAGCCACTGACCTACCATGAGAGTGTAAGAGCCTGCCTCCAGTGGAGGAAAATCCATTATTAGCTCTCCGGGAAGTGTGGCAGAGGCACAGGTCCACACTAACTCCCCGAGCTACTTTAAGCAAAAACTAACATTACAATGTGAAGGGAATGCCAAAGGTCCAACAAAGCAGCCCCTACAACAAGTGTCGTTTCCAGTCTTTTCCGGCCTCTTTGTACTTTTCAGGACCTGACAAAATAATTAATATTATACACATTTTCTTCCATGCCCCCACTTAAGATTTCCAGAGAGTCAAACCATTAGCATTAATGCTGTAAATTACGTTGAGCTCTAAAAATTCCCAGAGATTTAGAATATGCCGAACGAGTGCCAAAGAAGGAAGGGGAATGATGGGGGTCAGTGACTTTAGCTCAAAAGGCAGCCTATTTCCGGTCTTCCTCGGTCTTCGGACCAACGAGGAGCTCTTCTCAACAACCTTCAAGTGAGCGCTCCATGTGGGAACGCAGGAAGGGGGAAGGCTCGCTAATTCTGTGCGGAGAGAACCCTTTTACTTCACCAAAGGATGCCAAGTGCTGTGCCGTCCGCGTGTGTGTGCACGCGAGTGTGTGTGGGTGAGTGCGGGTGCGCGCGCAGGAGCCCACACGCAGGCTGTCCCATGCTGACCTGCTGACTGGGACATGTCTCCTTCAGGAAGGCTCGTCTGCAAGGAGCTGAGCGGTGAAGGGCTCGATTTCCTGACTTTCCCCCACTTCTGATGGAAGGTGGAGCGCTAACATTGCTGCTTTAAAAATTTTTATGTGTTTCACATCCCACCAAATAGGGACATGTGGAGGCCTGCCAAGTCTGAGTAGCTTATCTTTCAAATTCCTTTGTGCATTCCCCATGCTATGCAAAATGTCAAAATAGTTTTCTGGTGATACAACCGTCCCAGTTTTCTTCCTGGTTGTAGTACTTCTTCAGGGAATCTTTGGAATAATTACCCAGCTCAAGAAATATGTGGAGACAGAGGACTGTGTTTCAGGGCTACTTGGGTAGAAATTAATAGTGTGAAGAAACCAAACATGGAGCTTCCTTCCAGATGTGCAGCCCCCGCCCCCACCAGTGGGTCTGTCAAGTGGAACAGACGCTGGACAGCCACTGGGCAGCGTCTCGGGGCCTTTTCCAGCTGAGCGCACGCCTGCCATGCATCCCACAGGGGCGCGCGTGCGTCACCGGGCCATCACCGGCGACACACTCGTGCACCGTCACTGCTGCCACCACCTTGATTAAACACTGATGTGAGCCACATGCCACCAGAGCTCCGTCTTCTCGATTCCAGTTTCATTTCATGCCATTCCCGGAACAGGGTCGATGCGGTGCATCAAAGAGAACGACCCAAAGGAAAGCACCAAGAGCTCTCACACTCTTTGTGGGATTTAAAACATCATGAAGAAAGAGAGTGTAATAAATATTAGCATCTCCTAACTCCCACCCTGTTTGTGATTTTAACGCGTACATGCTCTCTTTGGCCATTCTTGTCTTAAATGTTTGCCTCCTGCCACGAGGTTCTGCGCGGTGCATCCCACCTCCACGCACCGTCACTGCCGGGAGACGACCGCCCGGCGAGAATCTTAAAACTTAAAGCTGAAAAGCTCGTGCCGTCCGGTCCCCCTGCACCAACCCCGAGAACAGGTGCCACCATCCAGTGTGAGAGAGGTCAGAGGCCAAGTCCGGAGGGAGGTTTCTGGGAACTGGTCCCTGCTTGATGACGGCGGTGGCTACATGGGTGGGGGGTTCCATCCACAAAAGTCCGCTGAGCCGTGAACTTAAAATTTTCACTCTTTGTCATACATCGGTAACATAAAACAAAGCACATCCAGGAAGGTTCCTAGCAGGACTACACACCGTGGCCCAGACAGCAACCGGAGGAACGGACGGACACTTATTCACGGAGCAGAGCCTTGTGCCCACTGAGGGCAGGTGACCCCAGCACGGTCATGTGACACACACACACAAACACACACACACGACCCTGTGCAGACCGAAGCCAGGCACAACAGGGCAAGCCGGCTGCCTCTGTCTGTACAAAGCTGGAAACTATTGGCTAACCTTGAGGGCTGTCAGTGAGGGGAAGGGGGACCGGGGCATTTCCAGGCTTCTGTTGGGTGGGTGTGTTTTGTTTGTGCAAAAGGCATTGAGCCGTGTTTCTCTGACTTTACACACTTCTTTAATAAAATCTATCCCTCAGGAAGTGTGCACTGAATTTAAAAATTATTAGCAAAATGGAGGCCAGATGTTGCATTTCTTAAAAGCTTACATTTGTGCACCATTTCTGAACTCCCGGAATTGTGCCTGGCATTATGGACGTAAGGGCATGAACCTCCAAGGAGCTCGCCGTCCTCGGGCTCTCGTCTGCATCTGTCTAATTACTATCATCACCGACTTGTTCTGATAAATGTTAGGGATGTGATACTAATTCTCCACTGTGAACCCAATGGAAAGGAGAATTTAGCTCAATAAAATAACATTTCTGCTCTGTTCAATCATGGAAAACATAGAAACCAAATATCCTTACTACTTTTTGGACTTAGAAAAGATTTCTGTTCTCATTTGAAAACAACCCCAAGTGTTGATACATTCTTGGCAAGAAAACAAATTAGCATGAAACCTTTGAGAACCAAACTGAATTTGTGACATGAGCATCTCTGACTAAACACGGTGCGTGGGAGGCATGGCCAGAGCCTGCAGGCCCGCGGGGGGCTCCCAGCAAACCCCACGCTCGGAGGAAGTGAGGGTGCCTGCCCGCTCGCCCACCCAGCGGCACGGGTCCGTGGCTCTGCTCTCTGTCCACCCACCGGACGGCCTGTGTGTCTCCAAAAGCCTTCTCTGCCCTTCCCCCCACGCGGCGGGGGCGGATGTGAAGTGTCCCCGCCCGGAGAACGGAATGGGCCAGAGGGAACGGCTGGGGCCGGCACTTCACCTCCAGGTCAATCTTGTCCAGCTGCAAGCAGATGTGACTATAATTAGCCGCCCCGTGACAGTGGCTCAGATGTCTCCGTGTGAAACGAGTTGGTGGGCCAGGGCGTCCTCGGGGACGCATGGGTGGGTGAGGCTGGCGCGGAGGTCCGAGAGGCCAGGCTCCCGGGGCTGCCCTCTCTCTGGCCTGACGCACGAATGCAGGGGAGTTGGTCTGGGCAAAGCGTCCAGCCCTGGGGCCCTCCCACTGAGTGGCTCCTCAAATGTTCCTCCAGAGCAAGGGGCTGCCCTGGGTGAAGGTGTGGACTCGGGGCTCTTCAGCCCCAGATGAAGCACATCTCCTAATTTCGGAGGGGAAACCCTCCACCAAGAACATCCTTGCCCTTGGCAACCGTCCCCAAGTTCCCCGAGCCCCTTCAGCACAGCGCAGCGTCCCCCCGGCGGCTGCGGCCTCTCCTTCCCTGCCGGTGGCCCCTCGGCACCCTCCTGTCCCCGTGGAGGCTCCCCAGAAGCACCGGCAGAGAGGAGTCTCCAGCCACTCTCAAAGGACAGCACATTTTACCTGGTTGGGCCAGGAAAAAAAAAAGCGGGACCATTTTCTCCAACTTTGGAAGAATGTGCAGAGCTCTATTGGGTGGAGTCCGGGAAGCTCTTCTGGCCCTTCTCGTTTCTCATCTCTCCTCTCCCTGTGGCTCCCAAGTACAGCCCAGACTGGACTGCTTCCACGCCCCAGCCCGGCCACTGCCCGTCAGTCCCCCTTCGAGTCTTCCTTCTGCACCCCAGGACCAGCCCACACGGCGGGGAGGGGAGAGGCAGCACGTGGGCCAGAACCGCCCATTCATTCCCCTGCTCGCTGCCCCGTGTGACTTCTCCTCTACCCGACGGGCGACGGGAGGTAAGCGCCCGCTGTGCCCAGGACACCAAGAGTGGGGCGCTGAGCAGGACACCAAGCAGCAGGGGCCGAAGGCAGCACGTCCCCCAAAAAAGCTGAGCGGGGTCCCACAGACGTAGAGGGACCCTGTCCGAGCATGCGGCGATCCCTGAGCACGTCCCTGCTGGGTGCCAGCCTGCGGCAGGGTTGGGGGGAGGACGTGGGGAAAGGGCATTGCTGTGAACAAAGAGGCAAATTCGAGATGAGGCAAAGAGCAGGTGTGGGACGAGTGCTGGGGCACAGGAGGGACACTGCCAGTCATCGGGACAGAGCCACAAACACATTTCAAAGGAAGTGACAGGGGAGATGGACTCTGCTGGGTAGGAAGCAGAACGAGGGAGAGCTGGCGGGGACATGGTCGGGGGTGGGGGCCAGTGCCAGTGGGAAGGCGATAGGTGAGACCACACACTCCTGAAGTGGCAGGCAGCCGAATTCTGAGGTCTTGGCCACATGGTCTGAGCGTAAGTAGCCGACTCCCTACAGAACCATGGCCTCCTGTCCCTAACTTCTGGAGTGACCCTTGGACGCCAGTAACTCTGCCACCAATCAGAGAATCTAGAATTGCTATCTCAACGTGAGGGCAAATTTCCCGGAGGACACAAGTTCTGGGGACCAGGTGTAGCCGGGGCCTTCTGCATTAATCCCTGGTCATATACAGAAGAGAGGTGCCCACTGGACGCGCAGGCCCCGAGCTTCGAGGTTAATTTAGAAGAACCATCAGAAGTGGCCGGCGGACCATGCAGCCGTGCCTGTCTCTCACGCTCGCCCTGAGTCTGAATCCCAGATTCACATCATTTCTCCCGGTTCCCAGCATCACAGTTGGCGATGTCACATCTACATGGGACTTTCACGCTACCCTGGCAACAGGCCACCCTCTGTGCCCACTCTGGCGCCTTCCCGGCATCTACCTTCAGACAAACTCTGAGCCTGCTCAAAATCTGTGACCACAAGAACACTGAGCAAAAACTTTTCCTTTGGGACCCAGAAAAGGCACCGCATTTTACCACAGTAAATAAAAATTGCCAACAGGCAGGCTAGTCGAATGCCACACTGTGCATCCACGGGGCGACTATCAAGAGGGATTGACGCTGAGCTATTTTTCCACCAAACGTGGGGGGCTGAGAAGATCTCCGAAGGCTGCTCGTGTTCTAGGGACGAGACAGAGAGCCAGCGCCCAGGCGCAAAGACTCGGCGTTACACTGAGAATCCAAAGGTGGAGTCAGGGTTCTGCGTATCCCAGTGTGCTCCCCTTCCTGACCCTTTAGGGAGCCCTACAGTTTGTTACACACTGAAAATGGACCAAGTGACCTAAGTGACCAGCGAAATATCGTAAGTATGACTGACGTGCCGCTTAATTAAAAAAGTGGCCACAAGATCGCCACTTTTTTCTCCTGCAACTATTAAACATTTTAAGTCATTGAAAATCTCTCCTCAGAGGAGCAATGTCACCAGCCTCCTCCAGTGTCGTTCTGGAATGTGATCCGAGTTGTATGCCCCCCCCCCCCCGCCAAATCTCTCTGCTTCCATCCTGACGGCGCATACGCTCCTTCTAAAAAGCGGACAGTGAGCGCTGCTGTTCTGTGGAATTCCGGAAACACCATGGTCTGGTTCCAGTGGCCTCCCCACAAGGACCTGACGAGCACGCCCTCGGCGCTGGGTGCACCCTCGCGCTTGGGAGGAGAGCAACGTGGCCCACACGGGACTCCTGCTCTCAAGAACTCACTCGAGTTGGTGACCACTCAGGTGGTGGGTCCTGATCTGAGCAAAGATCGGGGTACCGAGGCGGTCTCAAGTAGGGTACGGCAGTCAGAGGAAGGTGTGTTGGACGGGCGGGGTAAATGCCAGCTAGGTGAGCCCGGGATGGCGGGCACAAGGATCTCTGCTTCGCTCTCCGTAAGGCCACTGGGGGCATCTCAGAGTTCTCAACTGAGGGGGACAAACGCCCTCCCTGCTGGCCAGTGAGGTTAGTGTGCGGGCTGCTGGGGACTGAGGAAGCTCAGAGAAGGGGGGGGGGCGGGGCAGGGCGAGGCAGGACTGGGGAGGAGGGGGTCAGGGACTGAGGTCAGGGTTCAGGCACAGAAGCTGCCACTCCACTAGGTGTGGAGAGGGAAGTGGAAGTTCTCCAGTGAGACTGATGGCAAGGGCAGTGGTCCCATCTGCACAATGGGAGAGGGGAGGGAGGGGCGGAGAAGGGGATGAGGAAAGGAGGGGAAGGGAGAGAAGAGGGGAGGGGAGGGAAGGAAAGAAGAAAAGGGGAGGGAAGGAGGGAAGGGGAGAAGAAAGGGAAGGGGAGGGAAGTGGGCAAAAAAGAGTGTGTCTTACTTTACGACAGGAGATGGTAACAGATGTCATTTTCTTGGTTGGTGGTTCTGTCAATTGGACTAATTCCATGTGAGGATTTCTATTCTCTGCCACACTGGATATCTCATATCTTCTTATCAAACCTCAACTCCTAATCATATTCATTTTCACGGAGGCAAGAAACCATGTAAGCCCTTAGCAAGAAGCTCACAGACCCAGCAGACCGTCCCCCAACTCCATCTCGGCCAGCGGCCCATGATGTCCACCTAGAGGTAGTGACGTGACCGGATGCTTGCGTGATGTTCACGTACAGGCCCCGGTGAGACACGAACGGTGCCGAGGGCACGGCTCCTTCCCGCAAGTCTATTCCAGGCTAGAAGGAGGAAAACCTACAGAGCTAAATAACTCAGGAGCATGGGGGTTGCTCATCCTGGGAGTACAGAGGAAGGGGCACATGTGGGGGCTGGGCTGGTGCAGCAAAGGGGGGAGGAGGAAGGCTGCGAGCTCGGGGTGGCCGGACGGGGCACACGCGTCACCGAGGTGGCCGGCCCACAGCAGAGGCTGGGGTGGGGGGCACCTGTGGGCCTTCCGGGAGGAAGTGGCGTGAAGCACGTACAGTGGTAGAGGGACCCTGAGAAACCGCAGAGGACTGGACCCCAGCAGCATACACCAGTGCGGCGGGGACCACGGCTCTCGGCCGCCTGGGGAAGGGTTTGCACACAACTCGGACACAGCCGGGCAATGCGCCGCGATGGGGAAGCCACACGGTGTCGTCCGCAGCAGGGACAGTGGCAGGGAGTGTTTCCTGTGGGGGAGACTCTGACCACACAGCACGCAGCAAACAGGTGCGTGTGACAGCAGCTCATTAACCGCGGCTCCCGTTTCACAGGGAGACTCGGATACCCTGTTAGCTGTCACCTCTCCTGCCGGGTGCCAGGCACATGTAGAACCAGAGGCCTGCTGGGACTCACCCCAGCCGGACAAGGCTCAGCTGTCCGTCCTCAGGACCACACTCGGGCTCACGGGCAAAGCCACCGTGTGAAAGCTGACCCTCTAGCAACGACGGATTCGCAAATGCTGCAGAGGAAACACCAGCCCCTCAGGAGCCCATTCCTGGGTTTGCATCTTTGCAACCAGGTCTGAAAACACAATCGACCTGCAGAGAGCTCACGTCACGGACCCTTGGATGAATGGAGCCAGCACTCTCTGTCCCCAATGGAAGGTCCCAGGTCTGCCTGCAGGATTTCTAGGAGACATCCTTCCGGGTCACATGCACATTTCTGTGGTGTCTCCGCTAAAACCTTCAGCAAGTCCCTCGGGCTTCCAGGGAACATCACGGTGGGAGACCCAAACGGCTCCTTTCCCAGCCAGAGCGGCGCTCTCAACGCCCCAGCAAACACACCAGCACAGCCATTCCCGAGAAAGGAGGGAAACGGGCAAACCACAGGGGGAAGCTGAAATGCCAGTGGTCAGGGCCGTGGCTCCTCAAAGACAAGCTCCCGTATTTACTCTGCGGCCGTGAGCCGATGCCCAGCGACACCTCAGAGGCCTGTGTGCGGTTCTGAGGTCAGCTGTACGTGTTGGCCTTGTGGACAGGCCTCATCTCCAAACCACACCTCCCACTCAGTCCCTCCGCAGAATCCCACTTCCAGACTGGAACGAGTCAGTGCTGGGGTTTGCCTGCTTCCGCCGCAACCACGCACCCACGGACCGCCGACAAAACGGGGTGACTTCAAAAAGCCTTATCTTGTCCATGAGCATTTAGAAAAATATGAAGCTGACTTCAGCCATTCATACTTTATTATAAAAATGAAATACATACAATATAGAAACTGTAACTCATTCTGTTTCCCTGATCCTTCCGTTGGGAAGACACACGGACAGCCCTCATTGTGGCTGAGTTTTCTCATTTACAATCTTTAAATACTTACTTCCCCCCAACGGTTCCTTTGCAAACAATACAACAGAGCTGAAGGAGACGTGTGGAAATAGCGATATGGGTTTTAATGGTAAACCATGCGTATCAAGCAAGTTAACATGTAGAAAATTCTAGAAAACTTTCACGACCATTTGTGGAGTTTCAAGGGAATCTGTGTTGAGTCGGGAAACTGGACCATGAGCACGACTCAGAGCAAATCCTTTCTGAGGAGGCGCACGGCATTGGAAGCTGAAACCACATTTGTGCTTCTAATAACTGTATTCTCACATTTTGAGTCACATCCTCGTGTGCTGGAAGGAAGCGAGGTCTTCCTTTGGGAGTTTGGGCGTTCGGGAGAAGAAGGCATCTGTCAAAGGAGAAAACTAGAGAGAGAGAGGCCGAGGGACTTGAAGAGGGAATGACGTTCCTAGAATATGGGGCAGCTGCCCTGGGTGCAGCAAATGGGGCCAGTTCTGGAAGAAGTTAAATATGGATATACCAAGAAGCTCATAAAAATATCCAAAGGGAGAACCTGACGAAACAATACACGAAAGCCGGAATCTGTAGATTAAAATCATGATGATGCAATCAGCCAAACTCATGGCGAACTGGCGACAGCTGGGTTTTGCTCTCCGGGGCCTGGAACCGCCCGTTAAGAGCACGGGCACAGATATCTATGTTAAAACACCCGACTCCACAAGCTGGCCAAGTGGGCCTCCACGTCAACTCACTTTGTGACCTGCAGAGAGAATGGCAGGTGAAAACCCAATTCTTTTGAGTTGCTTCTCCTTTACTCGTTTCTAGTTGTCGGATTCTACCACAAGCCCCTTGCGCGTATCCAAAGTCACTGCTCTCTTATTATCCAGGGGATTTCGAGTCATAAATTAGTATCATGTTAAGAATCAACAGCATCCTAATTAATGCACAGATCGTGATGTCTGTGGGCCAATCGCACACGTTCTGGCTTCCAGTGCTTCAGGATAAACTGGGTGGCTGCCCTTGACCCCACTCTCCCAGAGAAACAGGAACATTACACGCCTCCGTGCGTGTCGATGTGTATACAGGACGGGTTCCTTCTGGACCCACAAACCACTGACACTCTTATTCACCTTTTTCATCAAGTCCCAAGTGTACTTCTCAGAACTTGGAAATATACTTCTAAAATTCAACAAATCCAGCTGGTTTGCCATGTGCCAAAGGAAGCACGGTTGTCTTGACTGGGATGGACGGAGACTGACATTCCTCCTCCTGGTCTCCAGACTGAAAATGCTTCACGATGGTCGGGGCTGGCTTCCCCAAAGGTGACGGATACACTGTCTGCACATGTCTTCAACCACCTCAGACCTCAGCCTTTTGAGACGCGAGAGAGAAGACCAGTGGTCTCAACAATGGGTCAATTACGGCTTAAGACCCTTTTATTCGTGTCCACCAAATAAAACACCCAAAATCCAATAGGTTAACCTAGAAAGTAACATACGCCTTGAATTTTTTATTTCAGTCTATGTGCTCCAAGCATGTGCCTTCTGTCCGCTAAAAACATGGTCTGGGATTACCACGTGATCTCAACGATAAGTTAATAAAGAAACTAATAAGTGACACTAGCTTAAGTTGCCGATTTCAATTTTCAGTTTAACTAGAGCTTTTGCTAATCTTACCATACAAAGAAACCTGATACACAGGGCTTTCCAAATTACGTATTTTGTAAATCCTTAAATTATTAAAGATCTTCAAAAAAAGTGAAGATGAAGTGATGTTCAGATTAGTTCCAGGGTAGTTGCATCTCACTGCATTTCATAGCATTAAAAATGGAAAATACACGGAAGACATACGCAGCCTTGATCGACCGGCCAAAATACTGGATCCCAACATGGGGCAAGACGGAGAGTTGGACCGTCACCTGCCCGAAGGCCCTGGGCACCCCGCCCGACCCTGTGCAGAGGCCATGGAGGCCTCCACGGTCTGTCCCTCATGCGTACACCCTACCCAACCTCCAAAGTCACACACAATTGGGTTTTTCTGTCCTGTCAGTTTGTATGTCTTACCTTTTTAAGGCAATACTCTCCAGACCTTGTTTTTCTTTGAACACACCAGCCTTTCCGCCTCCCCCCCACACCCAGCCTTAACTGTTTTAAATAGCTTCTCGCTCGCTGACCCACACCACTGGGAGGCCCCGACAGTGACCGACTGCGTGACTCATCCTCCAGTCGGACATGACATGTTTATTCTAGACTTTGTGCAAATCTCAAACAAACTGTTTCAAAGTGTTTCATCCACGATGATGTTTTTCTTTTTACAAAGGCTTGTCTACAAAATTAGGTAGAGAAAAACATATCATAGGAAATCTTATTTTAGCCCAAGGAGTTGAAGGAACCAAACCGTCATCTCTCCTCTTTTGTTTTACTCTGTCGACTAGACAGGGAGCTGGCAGAACACAAGCGTTCCCCCTTAAAACTGTGTGCAGCCCCCATCAGCAGGAAAAGGCACTGTCCAGTCAGCAGTGAATGGTTTTCATACTTTTGGGTGCATAAGAAAGGTGAAAGCAAGCGTTTATTTTCAAGGATGTGTTTAGAATGTGGTTAAACATTATCGCTTGAAATCAACACATGTCCATCATTCTAATCTAGTTCTGCTCATCTCGGGGCCACAGAAACCAGGGGTCAGCCACAGCACAGGGCCCAGGAGGGGCCACAGACTAAAACCCCACACATCCGAGCAACAGCTTCTTCTCTGCATGTGGCAGATGCAGCTGTGTCCCGTTGCTCAGGCTGCCGTCACCTCCCCATGCGGCCCAAACTGAGAGCCAGAAGCCATGCTCTGCAAGCCACCTGCACCCGGTGTCACAGAGGGCGGGCCGGGGACTACCCGCCTCCCACAGCCTTAGTGTTAACACTTAACGACAACCAAGTCTCAGCACTGAGAACTCAAGACAACACCCTCCTTCCCAGACGCCCGGGAGACAAGAGCAGTATATGGGCCTCTCCTCAGACTGAGAGGGCTTTAACTTAGTTCTACTTAGTGGGTACCAAGCCCCAGTGTGAGAAGATGGGAAAGTTCTGGAGATGGAAGGTGGTGTCAGCTGCACAGCAGTGGGTTACCAAGCCCCAGTGTGAGAAGATGGGAAAGTTCTGGAGATGGAAGGTGGTGTCAGCTGCACAGCACTCAGAATGGATTCAGAGCCACTGAACCAGACACTTAACGTGGTTAAGATGGTAAATTCTGTTTATGCATGTTTTGCCCCAATTCAAAAAAAAAAATGTAAAAACTACCCCACTGTCCCAGGACAGTGACGGACCCAGCACAAGCACCCCTGCCTCACAGGGCACCACAGCCCTCGTGTCCTCCCACAGAACCCACTGCCTCCACTGGAAATCCACAGCCAAGCTCTTCACTCTTGTTGCTAATTTTGGATTCTCTGGAAGATGATGTTGATGTCTACTCTCTGTCCACCTACCAGATTTGGGGGCTGTTGTTGTGCTTCTTCCGAGCTACACTCCTCGGGAGGTGTACTCACTTCTTGGGTTGAGGGAAGAAGCCCCGGAACTTCTTCCTTAACTTGCAACAGCCCAAGAACTCCCGAGCCCTGAAATCAGGTGTCTCCTCAAATTCCCCCAAGTGTACTTAAAGCCCAATTCCCACAAGCCTAGAAGGAAGACACAAATGTAGACTTGACTAGTCTGGAAGGAGCTGGAGTCCACCGCTCCCCATGGAATGTGCCCACAGGGCACGGGCTAGACGAATTCTCGCACATCCAGCACCAGCCCCAGGTGCGGGGACCCGGGCATCTGGCTGGAAACCACGTCCCCACTTCCTCCGGGATCCGCCACCAGCGGCTGGTGTGAGGGACTCGGGCGCGGTGGCATCCGGGCCCTGCCATCCCCCCAGCAGGTGCCGGCGGCTTCTGATTCTCCACTGGAGCCCAGTTCCGGCCGGGCGAGGCGGGAACCGCAGCTCTGAGCGGGCCTCCTCGGGGCCGAGATGACCGACCAAGAACGGCAGGGACGTGCCCCACTTCGGGACCCCCAGACGGTGGGTTGGCGGGGCTCTCCCTCCCGTGCCCTCCCTGAGTGCGCTTCTGCTGCCCCTGGGGCAGGGGAGGACGGCGGAGGGGCCGATGTCCACTGAGCACCTACCGTGTGCAACCGGAGGTCTGGAAACAGACTGTCAGATTCTCAGCCAATGTCCCCAGACCCCGAGGGGGGCTCCGTTTGCAGGTGGGCAGAGCCCAGTGGGGCCCGGCCAGAGGCACTGAGCTCAGAGCTGGGACCTAACTCCACGGCACCGCCCCCCATCCTGATGGACAGGGAGGAGGCGGGCCCGGAAACACGCTGGCCCCGCCCCGGCCCCGCCCCCGGCCAGGTACTGGCCAGTACACTGTCCACCCGCAAACGATCGTGTGTGCGGTAAATCAGAACACTTCTGAAAACCGCTTGTTTCCAATGCGTTATAACTTAATACGGGCCTTAAAACCTTCCTCCTCT
Organism: Lutra lutra; assembly: GCF_902655055.1. Taxonomy (NCBI): domain Eukaryota; kingdom Metazoa; phylum Chordata; class Mammalia; order Carnivora; family Mustelidae; genus Lutra; species Lutra lutra. The sequence goes on from NC_062280.1 coordinate 198,705,983, forward strand.
CTGAATCGCAGCCCGCGTTTGGACAAGATCACGCAGATGCCTCCGAGAGGCCGCGTGGCCCCCGTCCTGATACGTGCCAGGCACAGGAAATACCGGGCGCCTGACCCCAGGGTCTGGAGTTCACACGATGGGGAGGAGAGTATAAACAACACATTTGCAGGGGAAACACATGCTCCTGATTCAGCTGCGCTAATTAATATCACCTACCCGGAATTTCCAGGCTAAGGGTCTGTATTTCCAGCTGTTCTAATCAACTGCCCTTCTAAACTTCCCGCTCAGTCCTAATGACTTCCCCCAACGACTCTGTCTCCCTCCTAATACCTTCCCTGTCAAGGACTGGGATACAAAGTCAATATTTCATGTCAAGCACACCCCGGACGCTGGCCCCATGGACCTCATGAGTGTCCAGGCACTCTTGGCATGGAAGGCATCAGGCCAGAGTCTGCATTCAAAGTTGTGAATCCGACCTTTAGTCAAACGAGTCAAACTCAAAGAAGTTTGACTTCTCCCCACCAGGTCACTGGCGGAACCCCATACACCCGGCAAACCTTCCAGAACACGTCCATGCATTTGATGAAGGAGGCCAAGAACATGCTGTGTCCTCCTGTGCTCTTAACCAGAGAGCAAACTCCCCTGGGCCAAAGACAGAGGCTCCCATGAACTCGTGAGCTCTGACCTCCAGCAGCGACCTCACACCTCCACCCCGGCATGTCCAAATCTGGAATTTAGGTTCAGCTGAGAGAACGGGGGGCACTGAGCCATCAATCACTGCTGGAAAACCACCAGGCCACCAGCGGACACCCCGCACTGCACATTACCAACAGAAGCTCAAGCACGTCACCCCTTCCAAACCCACTCACGATCCTGTGTTCAGACGAGCAAGTCTGAAATAGTCTCACGATGATCACAGTGGGATTAAAGTTATTCTTTAAATAAATGAAATGAATGAGAACTTTGGTCTCTTGTGTGGGGTATGAGAAGCCTCATGGAGGCCTATTTAGTGAAAATGTAAACTTAACAGTTGAAATGGTGTATCATTTCGCAGATCCTTCCTTGCAAACACTTACTAGGTTATTTTGTAAGTTATAGAGAAATACAAGTTTAGGCTATCTATGTTATGACGAAGTAAAAATAAATTCCTAATTATAAATCTCGGAAAATCCAAAATGAAACAGTTAAATGTTTACTATTGTTTAAAAAAAAAAAAGAAAGAAAGAAAGTAGGGCAGAACTTTTTACAGAGCCAAGACAGCTGTAACAGTTGTATCAAAAGACAAAGTTCGAAACACCACCATCCCTAAGGCCGCTTGGCAGCGACGTCCGTCCTGCAGCTGTACTCCCAGTCTGCTCTCTGAGAGACTTTCCCAACAGAAGGTTCGTGAAGGTGGCCCGCACCCGCTCCCCCGCCAGGAATTCCATGTGAGCGCCCAGCTGGCCTTGAAGCCACACTTCTCATGAGTCTGGGTGAGTTCATTTCTGAGCCTGAAGACCCACCGACTCGGGTCCTGGAAGAACACAGAATACCACGAAGGAGTTGTGAACCACAAATGTTTGTTTTCAGTGACACGTTTGCCGTTCCGGGAGGAGCCGGATTCTGTCCCCTGCAGGTAACTGTGCTGAGCGCCCGCGCTGCGTGAGTCTCTGCCGAGGCTGAACATGTAGCTATGATCCCTGCTCGCCGCGCCTCAACCCGCAGCCCGCGTCCCAGCATACGCACGTGGAGGAGACAGAAGTCAACGGTTCTGGGATGTAATCTAAGGGAGGCAGTGGTTCCTCACCTTTCTGAATAAGTCAGGAGATGGAAAACCCCCTAAATTAAGTCTTCAAATCCAAGAATTAATTCATTTTTAGAAGGAAACTGTTTTGACACAGCACTAGGCCGGGGCACTGGGTGAGCCGCCGTCCTCTAGGGCTGTGCGCAGAAAAAGCCGCAGGGAATAAGGCCCCCCGAGCTCCGGGAGACCCTTTCACTGTCCCCTTACCTCCCCGCACTGTGTTTTACCAGCCTTTCCTTCCCTCCTTCTCTGTCGCTGAGTGACCAGCGAGGCAGCCGCCTGACTGCATCACGGGGTCACCAACATCTACCTCGGGGCTTGGCGAGCCCTGCTCTTCCTTCCCAGTCCTCAGGTGCAGCCTGAAGAATCTGGGAGTGAGGGAAGCCCGACCCTGTTTCTGTTCAGTGAGATGAAAGTCCGGATAAGGTGGGAAAGGTGGGAAACCACGGAAAGGTACGGGATGAAGGGGGAGCTGAGATACGGGCTGGACTGACTTCCCAGGCGCAGATGGTGTAATTCTCTGCACGTCCCAGAGGACATGAACCCAGCCAGCAAGGGCCAGGGAACACTTCAGAAGGAACTCAGAGCATGAACGCAGCTCCAAATGCAGGGACTGATGAGTGCAGCCCCAGTCCCAAACATGGGTGGGGACACTGGGACATCCCCACTGAGAGCCACCCACAGTTCTAGCTCATACCATCAACTCAGAAGGACTGACATCCCTGCTCTTGCCAGAAAAAGATCCCTGTACCTGGCTCGTGGGCACCACACACCCAGGCCAGAGGGGCCAGGAGACTCTGCTGCTGGAGGCCAGCGCAGCCCGTGGCTCTAACAGAGGAGTCCCGGGCTGTCCCAGCGACAGGGGCTGCCGCTCCTCCCTGCACAGTGGCTGCCTCCTCGCACATCGATGAGGACGACAGTGAACAAAAGGCTCTATTTGCTGAACTCCTGTGCGCATTCCTGCCACCCTTTGTCACACAGGCGATCCTGGGTCTGGGGGTGCTCGCAGAAGCCAACTGAACTCGTCATTTTAATTCCATTTCCGCCGGGCGAAGCTTCCCCATCGGGGATAGATTTAGACGGAAGCCTGGCTCCAGCAGACCCCCAGGAAGTCCTGTGGATCAACCTGGAGACCGGCACACCTGTTAGGATTACATGTGGGGTGCTCCCCGCTCACCAGTCCACCCGTGAGGCTGCTGGGAGTCATGCTGCCCACCGCACAAGGGGGCGGACGGGGACGTGTCGGTGCCCGGTGTGCACACAGCGAGCCCGGGAGCGGGCCACAGCAGAGCAGGGGCTGCTGCATACCCTATAGGATGAAGTCATGCACCGACCTGCACCAGGGAAATCCTACACAGCAAAAGATCGCCACTGCGATAAAGAGCTGAAAGCAATTCCCCAACTCAGCTCTTCCAGCAGCAGCGTCTGGAAATGAGCTGACACACAGCCGCGCGCACGCGGCATCAAGCTTAGGGCAACGCCCAAGGACGTGGGGGCGTGCGGCCAAGCTCCCCTGCGCTGTGCGCAGGGCATGTCACCACCGGCTGCCGGAGCATGTCCATCACTGTCACCTTGGATCTCGCTGCATGAGAAGGGAGATGAGGACTCCAACCCCAGGACCGGGCACGCCAGCCTTGAGGTTGCACCGAGGAAAGGAGGCCCCTGAGCCAGATGCGGATAAGAAAACATTAAATCACATCCTGCAGAAGAAAGGCGGCCTCAAGCAAGACAGGCCGGCACAGCAGCCAAGTGCAGGTGTGATCCCACATTGCACGCTGGTGCCAGGACACACGCGGTGAAGGACAGCGCTGGGTAGCGGCCAACACCGAACATGGACTGTGTACTGAACAGAGCACTGCAACAATGTGTCTTCTCCTGTTCATAAACACAGTGCGCTTCAGTGGAAAAGTATCCTCGTTCTCAGCTGGAAGGCTGACAGGCTCGGGCCGGGATGACAGTCTACAACGCACCTGGATGGCCCGACCAAAAGTACTGAGAGTAACATGGAGAGAGAAAAACACAGGTAGCAAAATGCAAACAATGGATGTCTCTTGCTGGAAAGTAGTCAGGGGTTCATTTCATAATTCTTGCGACTTTTCTAGACATTTATGGTTTTAAATAGAAAGATCTTTTTGGGTAGGGTAGAGAGATGTTAAAACACAGGAAAGGACACCAGAGTGCAAAAAGGGCGTGAGGCCACAGGGCTGCATTCCGTGGGGGCCAAGAGCACCGGGGCAAATGGAAAGCAAGCCTTTGAGCAGCCGCAGGTAGCCACAAAGCAGGCCTCCTGCCCAGGGCGGCAGCTGCTGACGAAGGCAAAAATGACACAAAGTGCCCCAAGAGTAAGGACTTGAGGTCCCCACGGGTGCAGCAGCTCTCCTGCCGTCCACACTGACAGTGTCCAGGCCCTTGTCCACTCACCCCCTGAGCCCCTTCCTGGCTGGTCAGGGTCGGGGTACATGCGGGTAGTGACGGGTGGCAAGGTGGCCCTGCCCAAGGCAATCTGCGGCTGGGGTCGGGGGGCAGAAGGAGATACCACACACACTCCGCCCTGTGGCCCTAGTGGTCACAGACCCCCCTGCAGGAGCACAGAGCAGGACCCTGAGGCCTTTGGAGAAGTTTCGGTTATAGACCATGTGCCCGACTGAGAGCCTATTTGACTAAAGACATGGGCTGGAATTTTAAAATAATTGTAGCATTTTAAGGAAAGCTCTAGAAAATTGACCCCATTTCCAGAAAAAGACTCATTTTCTGATGTCAGAAAGATAAAGCGTTTCTATCCTCCAGCGCTCACAGAATATGCTAAAAAAAAAAAAAAAAAAAAAAAAAAAACCTTACTTATGATATAACTTAATAATATAGGAAACAGTGGAATAATCAAACTGAAAACCTTTATAAAGCAGGGGCACCTGTAATATGTTTCTTACCGCGTAGGGGAAAACGGTCATAAAGTCCTTGACTAATGCTAATAAGCTGGGCCTACAGCTCACACGCGTCACAAACTATAGAATCTGGAAAGTGAAGGACATTTGGAATTATGAAGAAGCAGTTAGTTATCTTACCCTGAGCCTCTATACTTGGGACAACAAGCATCAGAAACAACTAAGAAATCCCACAAGGAGAGCGAGCTTCCGGAGCTCACGGGACACGCCACACGGTCTGTCCAAGCAGAATTTACAAGGGCTGGCCAGAGCTCCCGCACTCAGGTGACCCCACGTAGGGACAGGCGTGCACACAGTAGCCCTGGCCCCGCAGCGTGGGCCCCAGTTACCGCAGGTCCCGGCATGTCCCAGGCAGCTTGACCAGATGACACCAACCATGAGGGGACCTTGAGGGAGTTTCTCAAGTGATCGCACCAGGAGGATCCTATTTCAGGGTCCAAAACCAAAAGAAAGAAAGAACCACCTGAGGTTGCTCACCTGGGTGAAGGGTCCTGACACCTCACACGTGTGGTGAAATGCCTCACACACTAGCGGGGAACGGGCATGGTGAAGCCAGAAACACAGAAGTGCTCCAACAGCTGGAATGCGTGTGACCTAATTCTGGGAGACGCCAAAATGAAACCAGAGCTGCTGGGGACAATCCATTCCTCCCCCAAACCCCACTGCCTCCTGCCTCGGGCGTGACATTCTCCACCTGGATGGGCCAGATGGCACAGCTGTTCCCCTAGATGGCGAGGGCCACGTCCCCCCTGCTGCAAAAGGCGAAGGCCATCATCCAGGAGCAGAAACCAGTCCCTCCTCTTTACAGAGATGGCAAAGATAAAGATGCAAGGGAAAGATTAACCTTCCAGAAACGGCCCTGTGACCATCCCACCATACTCACTGGGAGTACAATACGTATTTGCCCTTTTAAAGTATTTTTAATAATGATGCAATTTTTCTCTTAAAACTTCCTCATCAGATTATGAGAAAGAAAGGGGAAGAAAAATAAGGAGTAAGAAGATAAGGCCAACATCGGCCAAACAATGGTGGAAGCATCAGCTACAAGGGTCTGTTGCCCACGCACAAAATGGGGACAGCTGTGTCATCTCCTCTAGCATCCACTTATACCATGGGCGGGTCATTGCAAGACCCCTAAGGCTCAGCATGGGGAAGAGGTGAGGCTGGCTTACTCTGACGTCCACGCCCAGGATTTCCACCACTCCACGAGGGCTTCTCTGGAGCCACACACAGGACATGACAGGTGACACTGGCCAAAATTCTGCCCTTATCATAGATGTCCTTTTTCTAATAGCAACCAGCAACCATACCACTGGGAGTCTAGAAGCCACGGTAACACAGCAGCCATGAGCACACCCACCTCCCACATCTTGGTTTCTAAACACCATTCTTCAGCAGAAGCAACCAGAACTCTCAGGGAGGAAGGCTACTTCAGGGCCAGGGCAGGGAGGACACGTGAGCCTGAGTCATACCTCCTCTGTCCAACCCAGAAGGAACACAAATGCCAACTGTGCCTCTTCTGAGAAGGCATTTCACAATTACATACTTAACTTCAAATTTCTGAACCAAAATCCCTCTCCAAACTCAGAAGCCAATCACACACTTCTAAGAAATGCCTCACCCTGCAGAGCAATCCCCGGACACTGAGCACCCATGTGGTTGCTACCATCAGCCATGGCATGAGCACTGCTCGTCTGCGTGTCCCTGGGTCCTCACCCCGCCCCCCACCTCCACAGCAAGCTCCCTCTCAAGCACGACCCAGCTCCACATCACGCACACCAACGTTCAACTGTGCGAAACTGCAGTGGGGGACAGAGGAAGGGGCCAGGAAGACCAGTCCCTAACACGAACAGCCACCCACCCGCGCCCCTGCTCTTGCCAACGCAAAGACGAACGTTAACATTGAGACACGGGGAAGTTGACTTTACCCTTACCCTGAGCAATTAAAAGGGAAACCACATTATAATGTGGCCTTTGCTATACAAACATAACACGGCTGAGGTCAGAATCCCTTACCCCAAGTCTCCCACCAAGAACACTGGGAATGGTGAGGGCATACTGGGCCCCACAGCCATTGCTCTGGGCTGACAAGGCATTAAAGGGAACCCAAAGCAAACTGAAATGTCTCTTTTCTCCTTCCTTCAAGGAAAGAAACGCATGTGTGTATGTGTGTGCATGTGTGTATTGGCAAAATTTTAAGTAAGCATAGTTAAAATTTTCAAAATCTTAAATAAGTGTATTATAAGCAGTAAATGGCTGTCTGAACTTGTCCCAGAACAAGCGTTCTGAGATCTAGACCACCTTTGAGGTCTTTTTGGCACTACAGCCTAGGTTAATCACTCACTTATTTATGAACTTAACAAATGTCTCCTTAACCCCTATCATTGCCAACCATGGTTCTCAGTATGGAATGGAGAAGTTGACGAGGTCCCAGCCATCAGAGGCCGTATACTTAAGACCTACAGGTCTGTTACGGGTTTGTCCTGATGGTCAGCAACATGACACACACGCATCTAAAAACGCTTCCCTGACCACGGGGCATCTTCCCCGTCCACAGCACCTGGCAGGTCATGAGCTTTTCCACCTCCCTGAAATCTCTGGTGGGGGCTCCCTAAACAGCTGTTAAATAATTAAGAGAATCAGAAAGCAAAACGTGTTCTAAACCCCCCTCTCCTCCCTCGCCTCAAGGCCTCGTTTTAAAGACAAAATCATGAACTCTGAAAGCTTCAAGCAGTAATGTTCTTTGAGGCAAAGTCTATAAACCAAACCTGCATTTGCTTTATAAACTGGGATCCTGGACCTAAATGCTTCACTGTGGAAATGGTTTTAAACTATCGGACACACCTGAGTAATAAAGGAAAGCTAAAAAACCATCATTTTTCTTCCTCTTTCTTTTTCTAAAACCACAGACCTAAGGGATTTAAAGTGGACCTGCGTTTGTCAAACCATACCTTCTGGTTGTGAGGTCAGAACAATCCTTCAAACAGACCCCAGCATCCGTCACCACTGCCCAGGTGTGATTGTCTTCAATGAGCATCAGAGGATGGAAAGTCATAGGCTCAAGTCTGGACGCTCTGAAGGTACCTTCAGAATGACTCCATTTCCCTTAATTTTCCAACGAACTTAGAAATTAGTATATTGGAAGGCAAAAAGACCAATAAGATTTGGGTCAAGCCAAATTAAAAACTACTTTTTACTTAAACATTTGCTTTCACAACTGTTTTAATTCCACAGTTGCTTACTTGTTCATTAATATTAAGCAAAATATTATCCTAAGTGCTAAGGATAAACAGGGGTGAATACTAAGGCTCTGTTCTCCATGAACGTAATCATTAATGGGGAGACAACAGTGTAATAAATGTAATAAATGACAATGTCATCAGCTACGTGCTACAATGAGGCATGGACTCAATGGGAAAGATGTCTACGCCTTTCTTCTCTAACATGCATAGCTCAGGTTTACCCACTGAAATCTGCAGGGTAGGCTGTAAGGTACGCGTCAGGGCATATGAAGTGGCCCCACCCTAAGAAGCCATTTTCCCCTGGGCGCCCGGGCGGCTCAGTCGGTTAGGCGCCTGACTCTCGATATCCACTCAGGTTGTGATCTCAGGGTCATGAGATCAAGCCCCATGTCGGGCTCCACGCTCAGCACGGTGTCTGCTTGGGATTCTCTGTCTCCCTCTCTCACCCTCTTTCCCTACTCCCACTTGCACACGCACACACTCTCCCTCTAAATAATTTCTTTCCAGGAGCCTTTTTCCCCACCAGCTGTCGGGCGCTCTGCTCCGAAGAGCACAGTGTTCACTGTGAGCGACGGCGAGGCAGACCCAGAGCTCGATCCAGGGGCACTCCCTCCGTGTTGTGTGGCTTGCAGCGGGCCCCTCAGCCCCCGACTCCCGTTTCTTCCAGACCCTGGGGGCACGATCATCTAACTTGCCAAGCTGAGAGGAGACGGATCCACGTGGGAGACTGTGGAGACACTCCACACACCGGCGGTGCCTCCAGGATCCTAAAGCCGGTTCTCACTCTCTTCAGACTCAGACCTGGACTCACACCATCGACCCCCGGGATCCCAGGCCTCCACTCCTGCTCAACTTCACACCAGCTTCCCTGGCCGGCCGGCTCGCACATGCTATGTCGTGGGGCTTCCCGGGCTCCAGAGCCCTGAAAGAAATCTCCTCTCATGCATCTCTGTACATCTCCTATGGGCTGCGTGTCTCTGGAGAACGGTGACTAACACTGAGAAAATAGGAAATACTGAACCCTTCAGAGCACAGACGTATACACCTGGTCAAGGTCGGTGTAAAGACGTTCATGGACACGCATATGTGTGTGCACATGCAGAACATGAATCCAAATTATTCGAGATTATTTTTAAGCATTTTTTAACTCTAGAACATCTTCGGGTAGATGTGAAACCTTTTTATTTGGGGATGAATTGCATCCTATATTTTACCCTTCATATTTGTCATTCTTATTCCAGAGCCACAGACCAGCACACACATTAGTACGACCCCAACATGCAAAAAGTCATGCAGAGCAGAGGGAAACATCTGCATGACTGCTTCATTGCTGCCCCAAATATTTTGTCACTTTCTTCCGTAACTCAATTCACTAATTCAATAAATTCCTACAGATGTTACCCAGCCTCCCGTGGGGCCCCTGAGGAGCACATCCCGCCTTCAAGCCCCGTCTGCCTTGTCCTGCCCAGAGCCTCCACACGCTGAGAGATTTTATCCGCGTTGTTTGGGAGGACTCACAGTTTTTGCACAATGTTTAGCACAAGATAACCCTGAACATTATATTCAGTAATTACTTCATATATTGGTTATGTTACATATGATCTACCCCTCATTATATATTAATAACTAGCTACTTTCTCAAATTTAACTAGTATGCACATATCGGGTGCTACTTAAATGAGGAAGAAAGGTCAAAAATACCAGGTCACCAGTGCAGTCTTCCACGCCAACCAAACAGAACTGAACTGACCCAAGAGATCCAGTTCTCCTACTACCAGTTCTAATCAATGCAGTGTAATCAATACAGCCCAGCAGGAAACACTGCAATCTGAAGACACCAAGCTTTCAGTGTGAGGCCGAGATGGCAAAGTGGTGGCCCGTGGGCCGGAATCAGCCTACAGGCGTCTTGTTTGGCCTCAACCATATTCGAAAATTTTTAAAATGAGTGTTTTAAACTCAAGATCCCAGAAGTCTAACTCTTCTCCAGACCTTGAAAAGCAGGACCACTGGCTCCGTCTGCTGGGAGAGTGCCTGCTCCGGAGCCGGCTGCATGAGCGACCTCCAGATCAGTGCGCCACTTCCGGTGCGTCGCCGAGCTTCAGTGGTTGAAACCTGCGCTCCGATGAGTCCAAACACAGTCCAAACACAGTCATAGGATGCTCCTCTCAAGCCGTATCCCAGGACGACTGAGCACACACTAAGGCCGTCACATTCCGATGGCCCTGTATTACCGATCCTGATAACACATTCCATTTTTGACAAATTGGCCGTTTCTCTGAAATATCACATAACAAAACTATCATTTAAGGACTAGCCCCCTCATCCAAATTTCCTTTTCTACATCATTCGTTTTGCTCCAATCTGTCTCTCCCTGAAATCTCTAATATGATGACTCATCTTTTCTGTACATTTTTATCAGGGATTTCAAATTAATTTATATACTAATCCTTCCTGCAGAGCAACTGGGTGACTTGGTGGCCGGGACACCAGCAACACACACACCATGCCCAGAGTGGCGCTCTCGTCGGCGCTCTCCGGACCCGGGCCTTCCGGTGGCTTCCTAGCGCTGGGGCAGTGACATCATCTTTTGCACATTGGCCTAGAGCAGACTTTGTCCTTTCTGCCCTTGTATCTTCCTTGACCTAAGTCTTGCCTGTTGAGCAAGTTAAAGTTCACCCACTTAACCCGACGATTTTATTTTCTTGCGATTTCTCAATACCCATTTGGTTTCATTTCCCCTTAGTTCCCGCATCATCTCCTCCAATCCTTAGCACTCACTCTCACTCTTTGTAATCATCTCCTTGTTTGAGCTTTAAGCATTATTCCCATCCTTATTAACATGATAATCCATCCTAACACTGCACTTGACGGAAATGTTTTAAAAATTCCTTCATGCTTACCTCTGCCTTTTTTTTTTCTTTTAAAACTATCACCAAAACTATCACCTCTAGCTTTCTTGTCTCCAGCCCCTTCCCAAGAAGTAGATACATTAACTAAGTGCAAATATTTTTCCCCTAATAATTCAAATCTTAAAAATAAGTTCCAGGAGCCACTTACGAACATGGCGGCCGGCTGTAAGTGATGGCGCCATGGAGAAGAGCCATTACAGTTTGTGGAAAGGGCAAGTGCTTTGCCGTGAGGCGGCACCCGGCTGATAGGAAGTCCTCTCCCGTTCCCCTCACCTTCTCTCTGACACTACACGCCACTCAGCTCTCTCCAGAATTTACTCACAGAATTCTGATGCGCCCATCTGAGATTCTCATTCCCTTTACACATCCTCAGTCCACTCCCCCGTCCTATCCTTATCATCCTCCTTTTATTTTCATGATCTGGACTCTGAAAAGATCCACCTCTTTGAAAGTCCTATACCTCAAAGAAGACCCTGGAGGCCCTCAGGAAGCTTTGTGAAACCACTCTGCAGACCGTCCCCTCATGAGTGCTCTCGTGTGGCTCATCGATTCTTCGAGTCCCCCACTGGATACAGGCCAAGCACAAGGCCCTGGCTTCAGTGTTCCCAGGAAAGTTTTCCTCCCAAAGGACATCCGTGTTCTGCACATAGCAAATGTTCAACCAACGTGCCTCTGGGGGGTATCCTGACCGATTCCTTGTGCACTTCCTCTGCTTCCCGACACGTTTGGAATTTAAGTGAGCTACGCGTCTCGGGGGAGGAAGGCTGTCGGAGCATGGGACAGGGCTGCAACTCACGGGGATGGTCTTGCTCCCCGCCATGACTCCAGACACTGCCACACTCCACCTGCCATCCACTACTGAATCCTGGTTACACATTCCCTTGCCTCATAACGTTTCAGGAGCTCAGAGACATCTTTTTTATCTCTCTTTCTCCCATTTTTTCAAACCAGAAAGCATGTCTGGCCCCGTAAAATGCCTTCCGTGAATCCTGGACTGCTGAAGCCCACCTCCCCCACCCGTCCCCCTGCTGCCCGCGATCCCTGCTGGACAGCTTCAACCTCTTCCCAGGCAAAGGTCTTTGAACTCACATATTCTTCTATGACTTCTTGTCATCGTGTTGCACAAATATATCATTATCTGGCTTCGATGATGATAACATTACAATAAAATGTTCCCAAATCTTAAAACCATAAATTATTTGGTAACATTGCTACAGACTGGACGTTCGTGTCCCCCAGAGTTTGTATGCTGAAGTCCTGCCCCACAGCGTGGTGGTAGCAGGACGTGGGCCCTTGGGAGATGAGCAGGTCCTGAGGCACAGCCCTCGTGCGTGGGATCAGAGCCCTTACATACCAGACCCTACAGAGCCCCTCACCCCCACCTCAAGATGGGCATCTGCGAACCGGGCTGTGGGTCTCTCCACACATGGAATCTGCCACCACCTTGACCTTGGACCCTGAGCCTCAGGACGGTGAGAAGCACGTTTCTGTTGTCTATAAGCCCCCCAGTCTGTAGTGTTTTGTGACAGCAGCCCGAACTAAGGCAAACGTCAAGCAGCCAACCCTTTCTGCACCAAGAAAGGGAATTTTCATTCGCCAAGACGCACGTCACTCCTTCTCTCCGTCCGATGGTTGTTTCCGTTTCTGGAGTCCATGTCACTGTGTTTTCCTTCTGTGCCGAGTCAGGAATCACCTCATTCTGCTCGATCTTATAAGCTAATCTTATAAGCTTCATCTGTAACAGCCTCCCCTCCGCGGCTGTGTTCAGCCTGACGGACTTCAGCGGGAGCCTGACCGTCTGGTCTGTGTGCATGAGCTCGGGGCAGGAGGCCACGCGGCCACGTCCCTGAAAGCACCCACGTTTCCCAGTAGTTCCTCGAGTGTGCAAACCACGTCACCAAAATATGCCAGACTCTTAGGTGTGCATCCTCTCCTGCCAGGGAAAACTCACCAGCATGGAAAACAGCCGCTCTTTAGTGAGATTTCCTTCAGAGAGCTCCCCTCCAAGACGTCATATATTTAATTTTGCTGTTGTTCAACTTTCTAAACATTTATGAAGCATTCCTTCATCCACAACCACCAACGTTCTTTGCATTATATTCAATGAAAATCCCTTTTCATCCCCTGCCTGTCTTCTGCAGGCTGTCCTCGAGAAGGCAGTCTGCCCTCGTCAGCCGTGCCCGCAGCTCTGCAGAGCCCAGCACCACCTGCCAGGTTCCCCCGGAGGGCTCCACGGGCACCTGCTTCAGCAAGTCTGGTGTCCACACGGGGCTCAGCATTCTTTGGGTCTTCCTTCCTAATATCCCTTTCCGGACGTCTCTCCTTTATTAGCATTTTCTGTTCCTAGTGGCAACTTCCCCTTTTAATTTGGAGCTCATTTTTATTGATGAATCCAACGCTTCATGGTAACATGTGCCCGGTATAGACAACTCCCTATTTTTTAAAGCGAGATTTTAAAATAACTACAAGATCCATGTTGACTGGCTCAGCGAGCAAATGAGAGGCAACGGATTATTCTAGTTTCGCTGTGTCTACCCCACGCCGTTCTGTGCAAGACGTCTGAATTTTCAGCTGCAAAAAAGGGCACACTTGACGCCCCCTACCCAGCCTAGTCAACCACAGTTTCATATAAAGGTCAAAAGTGAAATGCCTTTAGGGGCTCCCTCAAAATCTTAAAATAAAAGTCACATTCCAAACTTCATAATTCTCGTGAACACATCACAAAGTCCCCGTTATGCTATTGAGGGGACAATGGTGCTTGTGTTGCAAGGGAAAATATTCTAAAAATGAATTATATAGTAAACGCAGGAATCTTCAAGTCCTCGTTCACAATCATGAGTTTGCTTTGGCTTTGCCCGTGGACACGCTGTGGTCTTCGCACATCGCACCTCTGTAGACAGAGCCCCACGCACTCCTCCACGCGTGGAACCAGGTTCGGCATGTCGGCTTTAAGAGAAAGTTGCTTCCCCCAACGCCTTGCCAGCGGTCCGGCTAAGCTCCCCTCGTTCCCATTCTGAGAACTTGTACCCACGTTCATAACACTGAACATAGACCTAGACGCCAATTTCCTTACTCTTCGTAAAATGTCTCTGAAGGTTGCTCTGTCATTCTGTCTGTCCATATGAGAGCGCGCACGTGAGCACGGTGCATGTAATTATCTCCTCAGATGGACATGTTGAACCGTGTTTGCTTCGAGAATGACCCAATTCTTTTGGATCAAGGAACAAGATAGGCTTCTTCTCCCGCCTGAACCATGTGTTCCATTTTTTTAGCTACTTGGACATAAAATCGATCCTACAGCTCCAAGCCTTTTCAGTAAATAAAACATCCTCTGGCCGGGAACCCCAACATCTCTGACCCCATCCACTGGTTTCTACAGCCACCAAACATGGGACAGACTCTCCAAGTCCCTTCTCTTGGGATAACAGCTGTAAGAAGCAGCATTGTTGTGCGATGACAAGACTTTTGAAAGGGTTAGCCCATCTCCTACAGCTGCAATTACTGTTTTTTCAAAACCAAACGTGAGAAAGAGAAATACTGAGCATTTTTCAACCTTCCAAAAAGTACTCTGTGCTCCTTGAAGCACATTTTGGGACATGATTTCAAAATATTTTATTAACATCGTTAGCCCCTTGAGAATGACCAGAGGAAAAAGCAGAGAGCAGAAGGCAGGAAACACCCAGACCCGCTCCAAAGCTGCCGCGAAGGGTGAGGGGCCACCGGCACCAGCGGCACTGAGAGCGAGGGGCCCACCGGTCGGCACCGGCTCGCACAGAAACTCAGCCTCGTCAAAAATCCGCAAGTTCAGTAGCCCCGAGGAATGGAGGTTAGGATTGCATAAAGCTGAGTCACAGCGATCTCCCTCGGGAGCCAAGCGCTACCTTCAAACCCACTCATTTCTGGAACATTCCATTAACTTTCAGCCAAAGACATTTTGTAAAATAAGGGCCTTTTCTTATTTTTGCATTAAGGCAGCTTCCTGATCTGTCAGCAAAGGTGTGTCCCCTACCTTATGTGCTGGAAAACGTCTCCAGCCCCCCGCCGCCCTCACCAGTCAAACTCGCCCTAAATGCACCCTGTTTTCTCTAAGGCTCGAGCACTGCACCTCCCGACTTCCATCGTGCACCCGAAGCTGCTCACTCGGTACCATCTGCGTCCCTGCTTCTGGGCCTTCCCTACCGTCCTGCCCACGTCACTCTGTCCTCTTTCTGGGGCAAATGTGCTACTAGAGCAACGGCAAGCAGCTTTCATTCAAGGGTCACCTCCCACCAGACAAGGTGCCCGCTGGGAGCTCTCTCCTGGGAAGAGCCGTGAGGCCCTGCCCCACGTCTTGGAGCAGGAGGCTGGTACAAGGGCATGGGTCCCACCTCCCGGGCGAGGCTCAGCCAGGCCCAGACTGCCTTCAGGGTGCGCACCAGGGCACAGCTCCCTTGTGGATGGAATGTGCCCGAAGGCAAACACATTGTGTCTCCTGATGCAGGGGCCTCCCCGAGCCACAAGCTCTTGTCCAAGCACTCACATGCTGCCTGCCAACGTCCCAGTGTGGGAGGGCGAGCCCCTCCGGGAAGCCCCTGCTCTGTGGTTTTGGTCATTCAGTTCTGTTCTGTTTTCCTTAAACACCAGGGTACTGCCCACCACCAGTCTTTCTGCATCTCTCCCCGTTCCAGACGTGGAAGAGGAAAGGCAGGGACCCTGACTGTGGGGGCAGGTCACTCACCTCCCGGTGGAAAGGTGTGGATGAACTTAATGTAGTTCAATGGTATCTTTCCTTTCTCTACCTTGGTTGTGGTTCAACCACCTTTCTAATCTGCCTATTGTTTTCAGCTTGAAAGAAATTCTTCTCCCTAAGAAAGGCAGAAGCTGAGGATAGTTAAGGGATTCTTCCCGAAATCAAGTAACTGAGTGAAATCAAGTAACTGAGTACGTTCAGAAAAGAGAAGTCATCAAGTCAGAGATGTGGAGGAGAGACGGAGAAAATAAAGAACGCTATTCGCCAGCCCATTTTATATCAGCAGCTGGTTTTTCAATCATGTATTTTTTTTTAGTATTTAATAGAAAGAGCTAATTGGCCAGAAGTGAAGTATGCTTATGCTGATGACAGAGGAGAGGAGAACGTGGGCTGTGCCCGGGACGGAAGGGAGAGCACTCGGAACCAGCAGGAGGGACGCACGGGGAAGGAGCAGGGTGTCTGGCCCTCCAGGCCGTCCACATGTGCACGTACATACACAACCACACACACACATGCACACGCACACACAGACCTGAATGTCTCGCGCCCTGGATGACAGCACACTCCTGTGTCTGGACAGATGCTGAACACGGAACCAGGACTCGGCTGGGCGGGGCTGCGGTGGAGGCAGCAGCGGGTGGTGGTTGTGGGGAGGTGTTACCTTTCCCGTCCAGGGAGGCTCTAGGCCTTGGGGTTTATTAACAAAGCCTGGGGCTGGCAGGGGAGTGAGCTGGGAGAGCGGTACCTGGAGGCTAGGACAGTTACAGGCTCACAGCCTCCAGCCGGGGCCCTGGAGGCCGGGGTGTAGGGACTGACTCCCACCTGTGGCCGTCCCCACACAGGACAGAGCCCTCTCAGGGGCCCCCAATCCAGCTTGCAGAGCTGAATCTACCCAGGGAAAGCTTTCCCTCCTCCTTCTTAGGAATGGGTTGCCCTGCGATGCAGAGAGAGAGTTCTGGAGATGCCTTTGTGCTGACTTTGCCATCCCACCCTCACGAGAGCGTGGAACACTCTCGTCAAAGGGAGGGGGGACCGCAGAGCCATTGCGAAGCAGCACCCAAGCCCGTGGCTGTCCCTGGGGTTGGGGCACACATGGCTCCAGACTGAAACCCAGCACAGTGTACTCACTGCCCGGCAGAAACCTCTGGAAAGGGGCCGCAGAATTTTACCAGGGGTCCCCTTAGAGCTCCTCTCTTAATTGTCCCCATTTACACATCTGCCACAAGCAAAGGCCGCATGGGGAAAAGGCCAGCATCCTTGAATTCAGGAACCCTAAGCCGCAGCTCTGCATCTAACATCGGAGGGCTGGGGCGACCCCGGGTCTGCCGGACCACCGTACATTCTGCACCAGCCCCAAGTCGACGCAGACAGGCTGGCAGGTGCACACGTCTTCTCTCTAACCTCTTGGAAAGTCAGCGTGACATCCTAATCTCAGCCTCCGACCCCTTAAAGAACAGGAAAATCGCAATCACACTCCTCAACGAGGCAGACATGGAAGCCCATCTTTCTCACCAATTTTGGTCTAAAAAATCACGGGACACATTATTAACACACTTTCCTGACACAGACAAAGCCTGCCAGTGCTGATCCCATTCAGTGGACGGGGTTCAAACGAACACAGAATACGCCCCAGAGCCGTCCTCTCTGTGAAGGGCATTTTCAACACCCAGAAAGAAGTATCACTCCGTCCTCCTCCTGATAGGAAGGAGGACTCGGCAGGGCTCTTCAGGCGCTCATCACAGTGCAGCAGGCCTGACGCCGGTGAGCTGGACCATCCCCTGAACGTCGGAGGAAACCCAGCCTTGGGACCGGGCCCATTTCTCCCCCTTGCTCACTTGGGGCTAGGTCGCCCAAGCACCGTGGCCAGGAGACAGCAGACACACGGTCCCCGCCGCAGAGAAAGGCTGCGCCCGTGTCGCCCCCACAGCCCAGGGACAGGCCCTGCAGAGCATCAGCCGGCCAGGAGAGCCAGAGCGCCTGTCGGGGGACCGCCGGCAGAAAGGGGCGCTTCGGAGCGTCCCACCAAGCACGGGAGAACAAACAGCTCACCGTTCCGAGGGGAGATTCTTTCAAAATTAAAGCAGGGGGTCCCTCCCCTGAAATGCTACGGCCAGAGGCACAGACTGGCGGCAAGTGTGCAACTGTGACAGCGGGACTGCCTGAGCCCAAGCCGAGAGGACTGGGACGCGCTCTCCCACGTGCCCACACCATGGGAGACGGACACGTGCTTCATCCCAGCAGAGCTCCCGCCTCGCTGCCTCGCCGTCCCCTCCACGCGTCCAGACACAGAGGCACCGATGGGCGCAGGGGCACAGAACGCATACACGGGCCAGGACACGGGCCCGGGAGTGACGGGACTCGGGAACAGAGGAGGCCACCTTTCACGAAAATCCTACTGCCGATGCTCCTGGTACGTGGGCAGTACAGCCAGGAGGGCTGCTGCCAGCAGTGCCGCTGTCGCTGAGGCCGCTGCTGCCGCTGCTACCACCACCATGAACACGACTCCTGGTCCACCGTCGCCCCCGCTACTGCTAACACGTCTCATGACAGTCCTGCAGGCGCTGGTACCCCCGTTACTATTGCCACTGCCCATGCTCCTAGTACCACGATGACATCCACGAATACCACGGCTAGTGCTACCACCAGTGCTACGGACAGTGCTGCGGAATCCCGCCTGCCCCGCAGCTGATATGGCCAGTAACGCCAGTAACGTGGCTGCTGATGCTACCAGTACTTCTAGTAATACTCACGCTAAAGCTACCACTGCCAATGCTGCTACTGATGCCACCACCGCTGGCGCGCGTCCTGACACTGCCGCAAGGGCCACACCATGAACACACGTGTCAGTAAGACTCATGGTCACAGTAATGCGACAGCTGGCGCCACTCGTATCAACACACCCACTAACACCACCGCCAATCGTGCTGCTGACGACACTCTGGATCCCAGCGATGACACGATCGATGCTTCTATGGTGCTACAGCCGGTACCAGTGTATTGGCAGGAAAAACAATGATCGCTGCCACCGCTGCCGCTACCACCCCTGGCGCCGGTGCCGGTTCTCCCACTGACATTACTAACACCACCGCTAATGCGACCCCCACGAACACATCGGCTGACACGACCACTCACGCTAGGACTATGCCATCGCTACCACTAACACTGCTAACACGACGGCTACTGAAACGTCTGCTAATGCTACTAATACTCCTGTCACTAATGATACTGGGGACACTAACGCCCTGCGCGCTGCTGCCGCCACCGTTAATGCATCTACTAATGCTGCGGCGAACGCAAACACAACTAACACCCCCGCTAATGCTGCTGGCACTAACGTGGATACTACTGCTCCTGTTACTAACACTGCTGGTAATGCTACGGCCACTAACACATCTGCTGATGCTACTAATAGTACCGGTACTACCGATATTACTGATACTGCTGCTGCTCACAGTGCTGCGGACGTTACTCCTGGCGCTGCCGTTAATACTCTTACTAACACCGGGGCACTGCGTGAAGCTGCCATCTGATGGTCATGTCCTCTGTCCCAGGTCTTGTTCCCTCTGTCCCTGGGACCCACGACTCTCACAGCACAGAGGACAAAGGTGCCGACACTGACGCCCAGCAGGTGTGAGGAGTCTCGGGAGGCTCTGAAGGAGGAAAGACCTGAACACAGGAAGGACCCAGCAAGAAAGGCTCATGGAGCAGAAAGCTGACGAGCTGGGAGGACACTGTGCTCCGAGTGACTCAAGCCCTGTCTGCACGTGCAGGGGACGGTGAACTAACTCTGGAGGACAGCCTGCAGCTCGGGACCTAAGAACGGTCCGGTCTGTTCACAGGAGGGCGTTGGGAGACCGGGCAGCTCCTGGGAGGGGCGGGAAGGCAGACCAGGGGGTCCAGGAAGGCTCAGGTAGAAACGCTGAACAGACAGGGGCCTCTGCAGGGCAAGCCGAGGTCCTGCACTGAGGACGGGGCTGGTGAAACATGGGAAGCTCAGGGCTGAGGCGGAGAGGGCGGGGACAGGCAGCACTGGGTCATTCCAGGACATCCATCCGGGAGGGAGGGACAGCTGCAAAAAAATGAGGCTGTGACCATAAGTCAAAAAAGCAGGTCACAGGCAGCCAGGGAGGCCCAGCGGACGCCAGCAGGGACAGGAATGTGTCAGGTACCCAAGAGCGCCAGACAGGCAGTCCGGTGGCCCCACTCTGCTCCCAGCCACAGATGTAAATGGGCCACGGCTAGAGCTCGTCAGGCCTGTCGGCTCTCCACGCAGCAGGACAAGCACAGAGCAGGCCACAGAAAACCAGGTCCTGGGTGGGCACAGCTGGAGTCCAGCCTGGACCAGAGTGAGGCCAACAACACCTTAAACATTCACTTTCTCCAAGTCTGGGTGCGGAAGGGCGAGTGCAGGCATCCTACTGCATCTCGAGCCCTCGGACCACTGACCTGCACTGCATCGTGAACGAGTGCCATGGGATCTGTTTCTGGGAAGAATTCCACTTTGCACCCTATAACATTTGTTAAGAGCTCTCCTTCTAAATGAGTTTGGAAGCCACACAAAACCACAGAAAATTCAGGAGTGGCGTCTGGAGGAACTAAGGCCAAGGGGGGAGAGGCGTGCTCAGGGGCTCCTCGTTCTGCACCTTCCTTCGCCAGAGGCCACCCACCTGGGGAGAGGCCAGCAGGACCCCAACACCCCCGGGGGAAACGTCAGGGTCATTAGGCCCAGGAATGGAGCAACGGGCAAAAAAGAGGTGGTTTTTCCTACTAAGCTTCTAGAGGGAAAGCACACCCTCGCTGCTTCCTGTCCCATCTCTCAACAATCCCTTTCAACTCCTGTGATATCTCAACTGTGAGCCACATAACACGTGGTGCCCACCCCAGGGCCACAGCTGGCCACGACGGATGTCTAAGTCGTCACACGCAGCTGCCTATCCACATATCCCACTCCCTGCCTACAGAGGACCCGATCCTATAAATACCTTATCCGTGTGCCATTCCCAGAGCCCGGGCTCGGTCTTGCAAAGTGAACACAGAACAGCCGTGTGCCACTCCCAGAGCCCGGGCTCGGTCTTGCAAAGTGAACACGGAACAAAACAAAGCAGGTCCACAACTGAGGTTCTTGTGCTCACCGAGCGTTTCTCCCTGAGACCAGATGGCTGGGAACCGTGAACCATCACCTGTGCGGGAAGCTCGTCCTGCTGCGATAGGCAGAATGAAGTCAGCGCGGCCTTGGACGCTGAGCACCGAGATGGCCTTGCACGACAGCAGCTGGCCGGAGCTCAAGGACACGCCACGGAAAATCAAACACCGGCCCTATCAGGGGGCTTCCGAGCTATTTACAAGTAGGAAGCGCCTCCAGACGCCTCCCAGCTGCCTCCAGGAGAAAGGTTTCCTGTGAGGGCCTGATGCAGGAGTGGGGACGCGGGAAGCCTGCCTGAGCCCGCGAGCGTTAGGACACCTCAAAGCAACTTGGCGTAGACCTGCCCAATCGGAAAAGGTACCTAAGGAGGGGCCTGTGGCCGCGTCCGGAAAGAACGCAGGGCTTCAGAGATAAGGTTTTACATCTCTGGCAACCGACCTCTATTGAAGGACTCCCCGGGCATGGGTGGAGCCACGGACAGAACTGTTCCCACCTCCCTGTGCTGGTCTTCGTTATGTCGCCTGTGTATGCTCTTTGCACAAACATTTAAAAATCACTAAAATGGGAGTTAGTTCAATGTAGTTTGAAAGAAACTGAAGATGCACTAAGTCCGTAATTGCGGAGCACGCGCACGGCTCCCTTCAGGGCCCAACCCGACTGCCCGGCTCCCTCCACGCAGAAAGCTCGAGAGGCAGAGGAGCACGAGGCGCGGGTGATGCTGCGGGCTGTCCCCGCAGGGCAGACTCATCACGATGACCTCCTCTCGCCAAATCGGGCAGCGGGCAGGCTGCTCTGCCCGGGGATGGACCAGACCCCGGACGCCAGGGTGGAGGACGCTGACACTCCGTTTCCACATCACCGTGGAAGGTGACAGGTTGGCTTTCAGGCCTCTGGGAAATGGTCAGAGAGGGTGTGGGGTAGACTGTGCGGCAAGGGAGCGGGAGCTGCCGGCAGGCACCAACCCACCTTCAGCGGTTTGCTCTCCTCGAAGGCAGTGTGGTGTTCTGCAAATGGAAGGATCCTGTCTCACCTTCGAGAAGCGTACATGCCACGTACTGAAAGCCGAATCAGAGCCCTTTCCACGTTATTTCCTCAGCCGTGCAGGGCCCGCGGGCACACTTCTCCACACGCCGCGAGCTAACAGCGCCCAAGAAGAGCTTTGGAATTCTGGTTTCCAGGCTCCCCAGTGGAAGGCAATCTGGGTAGCCTTAGTTTTATCACGAAAATGTCACTGCTCTGTTTAAATTTTATGTCCAAGACTTAATTTCTTTTATGATTTACCCTCTTAATCAGCACATCTAATGACCCAGAACATGTTTATATGACACTGGATTCGTCCTTAAAAGGCAGCATAAGCCGTAACATTCCTTTCACAGGGTCCCTGGCCTCTGAGATCTTCTGTTCTCAGGCTCCAGCCTCAGCCCCAAGCTGCTCGCTCTGGCTTCTACCCACCGTCCCCGGGACGGCGGCTGCCGCGACACGGCCGCATTCCTGCGGGGAGCCTTCTCTCCTAGCATCTGTCCCCTCTGCTCGCCAATCCCACCCACCTCGCAAAACCCTCATCTCCCCGTGGCGCCCCCCCACCCCCTGTACCCCACCTTTCTCTCACATCACCTTCAACTTCATCCTGCAAGTGACCCTGGGCTCTCTGCTGGTCTCTACCAAGGCCAGTCCATGAACCGCGGAAGGGGTCACCAGGTGGTGGTAGAACTAGACAGTGACCGAGCCTGCCCCGGAACCAGGGCTCTGTGCTCTGAGACCAGCACAGAAGTGGGGGAATCGGTGGGAAGAGGGCCTGTCAGGGCTTGGAGCAAGGACACAGAGAAGTAAATGGCCCTGCTTGCCTTCCCCCAGGCCAATGGCCACGGCCCACCCGACCAAGAATACTGGTGGCAGTATTCCCCTTCTGACCTTAAAGCTGTGCATGTAAACCTCTGCCTCCAGGAAGAACTCCCAGGAGCTGCTGTGTGTAAAAGCGTCCATCTCTGACCCTCTTTTACCTTGCTCACCAAATTCTCCCAAACTTTGACTCTTTTTGTTCCTTCTGTACCTCTGAGCACCGAAGAATGTGCTTTCGTCTCCAAGACTGGGTGGAAAGCTCTCCCTGTACAATCTCATGATCAGGCTGCCAGAGAACTTATCCGCCAGATCAGGCCGCTGCTGGGGGTGAGTGGGGCACTATGAATGATTAACAATCACACCACGATCACCGGCCCACACCGGGCTGGCACTCTGCACACTCGCTTCTGTGCCTTACGTAGCTGATGGGCAGGATGAGACCTTGGAGACACTGATTCCCCACAAAGGGTGCTGGGAGGGAAATGGCGTTGAGCAAAGGTGCAGGCTTCACCATGGTGGGAAGCCCGCAGCACGGCTCCCTAAGGACACACTCCATCGGCTTCCCAGAAACGTCTCCCCTGTGGCTCAGCCTCTTCAGGGGCCCTCTCGCCCACCCCTCTTGGAGAGCTCTGACCTGGGTTCTTGAAGTCACTGCCCACGTCCACCTTCTGCGGACACACAAACTCTAGATGCTCCTCCAGCTTCAGCTTCTCTAGCATGGCCCTGGCTACCAACAGAGACTGGCTGAGCCTCTGTCCTGCACGGTGACGGGCAGAAACCCTGCGAGACGCGGCGGGAAAACCAAGACGTTGAAAAGCAGCTGAGAAGACGAGGTTCGCCACGTGCAAAGAAACCCGTGGTTCCAGGAAATGAGAGATAAATGCCAAACATCTGATGCAGACAATAAGATTAACGTTTGCCAAGACCGCCTTCCTTCGCCAGCTTTCCCGTCACCCTCAGAAGGGCCTGCGTCCTGCCTCCTTCTGAGAGCCAATTCTCTGCAGGCGTTGTCAAATGCCTCTGTTCTTCCCCACTGCCAAATTCAAGGGCTTTTTTCCCTGAAAAATCTTTTTCAATGGATCTTACTATAAAAATCAGCTACCAAATCCCTTTTTTTTTTAAAGATTTTATTTATTTATTTGACAGAGAGAGATCACAAGTAGATGGAGAGGCAGGCAGAGAGAGAGAGAGAGGGAAGCAGGCTCCCTGCTGAGCAGAGAGCCCGATGCGGGACTCGATCCCAGGACCCTGAGATCATGACCTGAGCCGAAGGCAGCGGCTTAACCCGCTGAGCCACCCAGGCGCCCTACCAAATCCCTTTAAACCAGTGTTGGTGGTTTGTAGCTCTTCGAGACTCTGGTAACTACCTCCTTAAAAATGCACCACACGTGACTCATAAAATGTACATGTGATTCCAAGGGGTTCATGGATGTCCTGCCCAAATGAAGAGAACACGCTATGGTCTAGACCATTTCTTTTAACTTGTAAGTTGAATTTACTTTTTTTAAGTTTGTATTTTTCCCAGGTTTGAGATATAACGGATGTACAACATTGTGTAAGTTTGATATGCACAAGGTGTTGATGTAAAACACTTACAAACTACAAAATGGTTACTAGACTATTGTTTTGTGAGTCTAATCTTTCCAGGGATCCTAATTTGGGGAGGGATATCCCAAACTACCTTTTACCCTCAGCTTATTTTAACTAGAAAGACAGAGAGACACCAAGTGTCAGGAAGACCTGTGTGCAGCTTTCTCATTAGGGCTCCAAGCGCCCCCCCCAACTCCAACAGTCCCGCCCACCTGGCCCCAGTACACGACAGACAGGAACTCGGTGTGGTTCTCAGCTGGAAGGCAGGTAGGATCAGCAGGCCATGAAAGACAGGTACCTGCCTGCAGAGGGTTAGGAGAAATGCAACTGTCTGGGGCTTTTACCAGAAGGCAGACGTAAAACAGTGGGTAATCTCGGGTAGAATCCAAAGAGGACACAGCTCATACGCACCAGTAGACTCCGCAATCACAAGAACAGAAATTGCTGAAGCCATAACAAGTCTCAATCCCATCCAGTCCACTTCCCCAGGGCTGCCCCCTAAAAGTCTGTGTGGTCACTTTCCTTCCACTGGTGCTAAATGCTGGATTCCGTTCAAGGCTGCCTTGCACGAGTGTTCATCCAGCTTGGGACACACACGAGGGGACCAAGCAGATGAGTGTAGACCCCAGGTCTGGGGACTGACTGTGACACTCACAACCAGGGCTACGGTACACTCCTATGCAAGTTAGGGAAGTCCTCAATTTTGAAAAAATAAGACCAAAATTGTATAAAACTGTTGCCTATAAAGAAACTTCTGCTTTGCACATGTTCAGACTCCCAAAGGTGATGGCTCACATAGGTGTCATGGCTCAGAGTCTGAGGAGAACAGAGAAAACACTACACAAGCTAGCAACTGCTGTGTCTGTGTGCAAAGCTATGAATCATGAGAAACTCAAACTCATTGTTCTCCTTTGCAAAGCAGAGCTTTCAAAGGGATACTGTGATCTCTTTAATGGTGTAGTTGCCTAACACCCAGGACTAGAGTAAGTGGAGTTAACATTTGCGGTTGTCCCCCGGTAGCTAATGTCCACCACCATTCTGGCTTGATACGACAACCCAAACTCAGGGCAGCATTTTTAAATGGTGTTTGGATGTACAGGAAGCATCAGCTGATCTCACACCTCTTTCTTCTCTGACACTTCATTTAAAAAGAGAACTGCCAATTAAGGAATTGAGCTTTTTAAGGGCCGTTTCTCTAATGACTTCTCCCAGAAAAGGCTCTGCAACATCGTACATTTCATTGGTGATTTTTATGTTACATCTTTCCCTTGTGTTAATGGCGTTCCCCAATTGCAAGATAATAGGGGACTGGCACTACCAATTGCCATGGACAGTCTGCCAACATCTTTTGCCAAGACCTCTGACCTATGTTTTCTTCTCTTAAGCCACTCAGTATTTTTATAGAAAGGGTCTTCGTGTTTCTGATTCATTTATCCCTAATTCACAAACTAGATTGGTTTTGCCCAGGAAGCCTGGTAAACCTTGTCCTTAGGGCAGGATTTCAATTTTGCCAAGTAGCTTAACTCCCAGAAAAGAGCGCCCATGCCAACTGTGACGTGGACTCCTCCAAGTCCAAGGACGCACTGCACGGCGGTTACAAGCTCTTCACTCTTGGTCGGGTTGCACCTGGCAGCAGCCTGCCCCACAGGGCTTGCCCGGGGGCGGGGGGGTGCAACTGCTATGTCTCTTGGCACTAGAGGTCTTTGGGATGCATCCCTGTGGATTCCAAAAGCACCCCTCCTTCTGTTTCATCAAATCTCTTCATACAGGCTGCTGCTGACTCGGCCACAGAGCACAGCAATTTTAAGGCAAAGGACAATATTCTTGCATCATCACTGTTGTGACACATGCATTCTCATCAGAATGCCTGGAAGTCATGAACACTGTAGAAACACATGTGCTTTCTGAAGTCTTCATTCTTACATCTGGTATTTCCACATTTGGTGCCTTTGCCCTCCCTCAAGCCGAGCCAGCTTTGCATAACTCCCAGGGTGACAGGAGAACCAAGCTAGCTCCTTCCCTGCTCTACAGATATTTTGAATTCCTCATTTCTACATAAATGGAACAACCCTGAAGGTCTGTTAGAGATACAACATAGATAATACTTCCTATAAAAAACCTTGGTTCTCTTCCTTACATTGATGGTTCTTTTAACAAAGTTGAATTTCTGAGGCCGAGCCATTCCTAAAAGCAAGAGGGGCATCTTTTAAAGAGTCTTTGGTGCTCAGGCCAGAACAGCTCGCTGAGCTCCACCACGGGCTGTTTCCACAGGAATTTATCATTACAAGACGGGGCTGTCGTCTTCAGTGAGACCCACCAACTCTGGACCCAATGGATAGAATATTTACCAGAGTCAACGATCAGAGTCCAAGAGATCGCGTGCATTCAGGAAGTTGAGGAAACCAAGCTCTGAGAACTCTCCATTTCTCCAGCCGAGGAAAAGATGCCCTTTCTCATTGGAACAAGGTCGGGGAGGAAGTCCTGGAAAGTGGTTCCCACCTTTGCAGAACGTCCTGTTAAACTGTGCTCACTTCACACTGGCCACCCAAACCTACGGAAGACCACCCGTCCAGCATGACTATCAAATACCAACTCTCAGGGCCTCTTGTGAGAACCCGAAACTGCCAATTTGGTCACATCCTGGATGAAACCACTATGGTGCATTCCTCTCCATGTGCTGGTGTTGGTTTTATTTTTGTCTTCAAAGTCCAGTTTCCCACCTTGGAATTCTTTAGGTATAGAAGGAGACTCCTACAGCTATGCAATAAAAACTTATTTAATTAAAGCACATATATGAATATCATTATAATCCTAATATTTGTAAATTATCCAAGAATCCTACGGAATGACGTAGAGGTAAAAGAAAGGTATATTTCAGTCAGCATAGTTTTAGTTACAGGTCAATGTCATAATAGTGAATCGGTAAGAGCTAACACGTCTGGGGCTCAGGACAGGGCAGTCCCTCAGTTACCTGCTTCAAATGTATTATCGCGTGTGCTATGCACACAACAGTCCTATAAAGGGTAACATCGTCGCTCCTACTTTCAGATGAGAAAACCAAAGCACAGGGAGGCTGAGTTAGGCTACCCACAGTCCAACAGCTCATTACTGATGAACTCAAACCCATGTGCTCTGCCCCCACAGTCCGTGACTCCGTGGTGATCTTTCTAGAGTTTCAGAACCTAAGTGAAAATTCTGGGGGCAAAATGGAGAACGGTGAAAGTTTAAATTTTTCAGTATTACATCTGTTATGCCACTATTAAAACTCTTCCCTTACCAGGAGCATACACCAGAACACAAAGTATGAGAACAATTCTCCCTGCTGGACATTTTCTGACCTCGAGTGAGACTGAACACACATTTACTGAACAGGTTTTTGAATCCCAGAAGGAAGATACTGAGTTATGAACCTATGAGTCTATGCTATGTGCTTAAGTGAATTCTCAGGCTTCTTTACTTTCACTGCTGTAAAAAAGGGAGGAGGACTTGGATTACAAATCTGCTTTCTAGCCTAAAACAGTGCCCAAAGTTATGTATGTTTTAAATGAGTTATCCAGGCAAGAGAAACCCATGTTTCTCTATAACGTACCCATGGATGGTAACTCCACAGAAGACGGGACGCTATCTAGGGTCAACAAGAAATAATAATAAATGATTCATTATAAAATCTTTTTAAAGTTTTAAGAGCCCAAATTTCTGAATAAAGAAATACAATCTTATTATTTTCAGTATTTGGAAGAACAAAATCTAATTATTACTAAGGCATCCAACAGCTATCTGCTCGGAGCTGCTCTACTGCTCTAGGCACTGATAAAAGCATCTGCTGTTAGCGTCCTGTCTCCCTGCAGAACTCTGTTAAAGATAAGGGATGAATGAGGGATAAGCCAAGAACTCTGCCTGTTACACACCTCCATAATAAAGACTGCATCCTCCCAGTTTACCAGCCAGCGGAACTGAGCCGAGACCAGTTTCAAGTTTTTATCTGAAATCCATCTGACAGAGGCTGAACCACTCACATTGTAGTATTTTTCCCATCTTCCCACTTTGGCAAGTTTGTCTTAATTTTATAGGCCATTTCCTGACCAAAATTTAGGAGTTATTTTAAACCACTAACCCCAAATGGTCTTTAATACCAGGAAATAGATTTAGCCATAAGAAGATACAAAACAGAAATTTCTCATGAGGAGTCCAAGTGGCAGGGACCCGTGGGAGGTGGCAGGGGCGGGGGGAGGTGGACGCAGCAAGACATGGCGGTCACCCACGGCGGGGCCGGCCCCACAGCCCACGGGGGTTCTGGCCTGGCCAGTCCAGTCCCTAGGCAAACAGCCTGTGCACATTCTCCATAGAACAGAGCCCTAAGGGTGGCAAAAACTCTGACTTAAAATAGATAATCATGGGAAAACTCATGTCCCATGTCCTGAGGGGCAGAGGGGGACCACAAGGGACCAGCACCTTCTCCAGGCACCAGCCGCCCCCAATTCCCATCAGCCAAACCCCTCCAAATGAACTTTCAAGCATCCTGACACCCCACACACATGCTTCTAGAACATTCTTCCCACTTCTCACCTTTCAGATGGCACCATAGGGCTAGAACTGAGCTCACCAGTGGCAACCACAGCCAACAAGAGAGAAGAAAATGAGAATCATGAAAGTCATTTTATTTATTTATTTTTTTTAGATTTTATTTATTTGACAGAGAGAGAGAGACATCACAAGTAGGCAGAGAGGCAGAGAGAGAGGGGGGAGGAAGCAGGCTTCCTGCAGAGCAGAGAGCCTGACGTGGGGCTCAATCCCAGGACCCTGGGATCACGACCTGAGCCGAAGGCAGAGGCTTTAACCCACTGAGCCACCCAGGCACCCCATGAAAGTCATTTTAAATTCAGCTTCGTATTTGAAGGCAAAGCAACATCCTAGAACAGCGGGTTCAGAGCTCATGTGCCTCGAGCAGCTGTCCCTGTCTGAGGAAGAGAATGGACGAGACCTATCATCTCTGGAACAGAACTGCCACTCTCAGGTGCACACCACAACCCTGAATCAGAAAGTCTAGGAAGGGGGCCTGGCGTCTGTGCTTCACCAAGCCTTCCAGGAGATTCTGCTGGGAGCTCATGTCCCACAACCACTGGGACAGGTGCCCTTCTGTGGTCTCCAGCCCCAAGATGCCTTCCTTGATGACAGAAACACTGGCTGCCTATTCCTCGGAACTTGTTTTTAGTTTAACAAAGAGAAGAGTGTCCAGCACCACACAAGTGCTTTCTAAACATTACCTCGTGTCATCTTCAGACATGTCCCCTGAGCGAGGCATTATGGCCATCCCCATTGTCCAGAGGAGAGAGGGAGAGTGTGTGTGGAGAGAGGGAGGTCGCTGGCACAGGGTCACACAGCAGGGACTCAAACCAGCACCCTCGTGTTCAACGGCACTGCCCGATACCCCATCTGGAGCTTCTCTCCAGGTGTGTCTGAGGCGCTGCAATTCTCTTCCCGACAGGCTGTGTGCGTGCGCCCTTGGCCGAGTCTCCTGGAGAATCAGACACTCCTTTTGTCTGGCCGGCTGATTTTCGAGTCCTTGGAGTTGAACTAACCCCTTAATATCTAATTACTACTACTTAAGATAGAGAGTCAAATCAAATGGACATTACAAAAAGTGGGCCAAACTACAGGTCCTGGGACCTTTTTTTTTTTATCCCCTAATAAAACCCTAAATGTAAAATAGGTTAGAAAAGACACTGATACACCTTCACTCAAGCTTTTATCCAAGCTTTTAAAATGTTATTGTACTCCTTAAAAAAATTCTAAAACCGGGTACACCTGGGTTGCTCAGTGGGTTAAATGTCTGCCTTCAGCTGAGGTGATGATCTCAGGGTCCTGGGATTGATCCCAGCTCGGGCTCCCTGCTCCACGGGGAGCCTGCTTCTCCCTCTGCTGCCCATCTCCCAGCCATGCGTGTACTATAGCACATTTTCACACTCTTCAACAAATACATAAAATCTTTTAAAAAAATTATAAAATGGAACTCAAAAATTAAAACTAATTACGAAAAGGAGATACTTACATTTATAATGACATTTTAAAGCTGACGCTCTTGGATGATATAGAAAAAAATACTCCCATGCTCAGAACTGCTGATTGGTTACAAAGGTTAATTGTGGGGTTTTAGAATAAACTGTGGTTGTTTTCCCTTATTACAAAAATTACAAGCTTACTTTATGAAAAACATTGTTAGAGATGTACTAGTCAATGTTCCGCTGATTAAAATATATGTTAATATTTCCTTAATAGAAATAAAGGAGTAACCCATTAGGAAAGGCTCACAGCTCCAAAGTGACGACATGCCCCTGTGTCCCACGACCCACGCCCTCCAAGCCTCCGTCTTCTCCAGGTGTGAGTGGCTCCTATGAAAAATTTGTGCAAAGAGCTCTTGGAGATACTGAGAGTTACAACCAGAAAACCTCAGGTTTTGTTCTTCATGAAGGAATAGGTTTACTTTCTAGAGCAGAAACTCAAACGTTTAATTAAACAATTTTAACGAAACATCAAATAGAGGAATATCGGGTCTCCAAACACTGAGCTGGGTTGGACATTTACTTCAACAGCTAGCCTCTCTCTCTCTCGAGTGTACACATGGCTTCTCCAACCGCCAGTGTATTTGGTGAGATGCGAACAAAGCCGGTGACATCACAGTGGCCTTGTCTGGTTCACAGCCACTATCGCTCACCATTGTGTGAGCAAGAAAGAAATGCCCACGGTACACAGAGATATTTATTCCGAATGAACAACAGTAATTCCACAATTCTGAATGATGTGGTGACTCTAAGAGCAGTAAAAGATGAAGGGGTCGGAGAACTGTCCTTTATCAGCAAGAGATAAAACCAACCGATAGGCAAAAGCCTCGTGGTATGTGAACTATCCCTTCAGTATCTGATGGGGCACTGCTTTTATCTTTGCTCTTACCACAAACCTTGCAAGCCTTAAAACTCAGAGGCCATCAGCTGTTCTCATAGTGCACATATTAAAAATCAAGAATAGCAAAGCTAGGAATATTACTAAACCACGGAATAAACTATTTACATAAGGAGTTCAGCATTGTGTATATTTCCAAGTTGTGTTTAGTCTGGGGTGGAGTAACTACTCCAAATTCCCAATTAAGAGGAAACACCTTCGTCTGGCACAAACTCCCTTTCTGTTCCCTAACACTGCCACCTGCTCATGTGGGCCGAGGCACAGTCCCACTGGGGCTCTCCCAGGGCTGGTGAGTGACTGTCGGCCGGAAACATCAGCCCCAATTACAAGTCACTGGTGAGGTCTCTCCATGGGGCAGGCAACCCCCGCACATAATGGGGGAATTTTAAAGGGAAGCTGGGTCCTCCAGCGTCTTGGAATCGTCAGGGGTGTCAGAGGAACAGACACGGGACACTGCGGTCCCAGCCACAGGGCAGCGAGAACCACCAGCATGGCTTGAGCACTGAGCTGCTCCGGGTGCACAACCACACCAGGTGATGTGAAGGTTTCCATGGACACTGTATTCTCAGATTAGGGACCTGAGGCTCAAACAGATGACATCATCCCATGGAACACAGAGACTAGTCCTTCGTGCAATCACCCAGCCGACAGGTTGGCGAGACATGAAGATAAACTCCACGGATCCAGGTCGTGAAGGGCGGAATCAAAGCAGCCATGAGATCCCTACTGTGGAGAGAGGCCAGGACCCCACACTGATGACCCCAAATGCTGGAGAGGATGTGGAGACACAGGAACCCTTGCTTCTTACTAGCGGGAAGGCAAAATGGCGCAGCCTGCTTCAGGAGACGCTTTGGTTTGGTGGTCACCCACAAAACTAAACACACTCTCGCCACACTGACCAGCAATCACGTGCCTAGTTATTGACCCCAGGGAGTGGAGCACTTTTGCCCACACAGAAACCTGCCCCTGGCTGTCTACAGCAGCTTTATCCAGAACCGCCAGGACATGAGAGCCACCAAGATGGCCCTCGGGGGTGCGTGGACAAAGAATCCATGGTCCAGCCAGGCAGGGCAGTATCACTCCACACCAATAAGACCGCCATGATCCGGTCACAAAAAGATGTGTGGAGGAACCTGAATGCGTATCACCAAGTGAAAGAAGCCAGTGTGAACAGCCACATCCCATCTGATTCCAGCTCTAGGACATCTGGAAAAGTCAAGCTACGGAGACAGTCAGAGGAGCGGTTGCCGGGCGTATGGGGGAAGGAGGAACAGGCAGAGCACGGGGGGTCTTGAAGTCTCTGGGTCACGCTACAGTAATGATATGTCTGCACACCCCTCCACGCGCATGGACTGCACAACACCGAGAGTGACCGTCATGCAACGTGGGAGATGATGATGCGTCACCATAGGCTCACCCATTGTGACAAATGCCCCACTCTGGTGGGCGACACTGATGGAGGACAGGCAGTGCTTGCATCAGGGAAGG
The DNA here is from genome assembly GCF_902655055.1 of Lutra lutra. Lineage (NCBI taxonomy): Eukaryota > Metazoa > Chordata > Mammalia > Carnivora > Mustelidae > Lutra > Lutra lutra. The sequence goes on from NC_062280.1 coordinate 198,738,596, forward strand.
GGGGGGGATACGGGCAAATCTCTACCTTCCTCTCAACCTAAAGCTGCTCTATAAAAGAGAAAGTCTTTATTAAAAGACAAACAGAAACCAGCACACGGAACAGAAGGGAAGCTGCGGTTCAACAAGAGGTAGCCCCTCAAGGGAATGCCATGGTCATAAACGGATCCCCAGAGACAAGCAGCCACCCAGCAACACGAGGACTGGGCTGGAGGGAGCCTAGGAACGAGGAGGGGTTTGCCGCAACCCTGGCTCAAGGCGGACAGACCTGGAAGGGGGTTGCAGCCGTGGGAGGAGAAAGCAGGCGGGGACGCAGAGAAGCCCACAGGAGGAAGACATGGCAGCCTTGGCTACTGAGTGAAATGGAGGTTAAAAAGAGACAGGATAAAAGAGATTTCCTCTAGGGGAAGTCATCGTGTCTGAGCTGAGTGTGAGGAGATACTAGGGCATCGGCGACTACAAGGCAACAGTGGGAATGGGCAGTCGGTCTGGGTAAGACTGTAAGTTCAGCTCTGAACATGTTTGCTAAGTCTGAGACCAAAGCCAAGGTGACATGGCCCATGGGAACCTGAAGATCCTAAGCTGCATTTCAAGAGAAAGGTCAGGAGCCCTCTTCATGGGATCACAAGAGCAGATCTTCCCAGCCAGAGAGGGGAGACAGCACAGAGAGGAGAGGAGAGGAGAAGAGAGGAGAGGAGCCAGCAGGCTGGACCCCATCACACACCCATGCCAAGGGCCTGGGCAGAGGAAGAAGGGAGAAACGGGAGGAAATCTAGGAGAGACACATGTCACTAGAGTACAACCAGGAGAACAATGGAGGGAAACACAGGATGGAACCAGTTCACCGTGTACCAGACTATAAAAATATTAACCCCAAGTAATTCTTACAATGTTCAGTGCCTCCAAAGAAACTGACCATTGAAACGTGTTCTGGTTTATATCCTCTTTCATTGTACGCCTGAGAATAGTAGGAATATGTCTTTTGTATTGTTCTATAGTCGACATTTTTTAGTGGTTGTTTAATAATAGCAGGAAGAACAATGCCCTAATGGTATTATTTTCGTCGTTCTATTGTCGCTTTTGCTTACTCTATCTCAAGAATGCAAAAATACCAAATCTGCTTGAGAGGCATTTTAATGAGGTTAATCCTTTTCGAATTTCTGGAACAAATGTTAAAACAAACACTGTCTATACTTCTTCCAAACAAGTGTTAGAACTCACTCAATTTTTGACGCCCTCTGGATTTCTCAAAGGGTTTGTTCCAGAGAGGCACCAGTGGGTTCATTTGTCTGCAAAATCCTTACTAGCTCTTCACTAAGTAACTGAACTCGTGAAGCAATGACCATCCTGACCAGTCCCAAGACATTTGCCAACAGCCTTGTTAATGAATAATGGGTTTTGTGAATTCCCTCATGTCCTTGCCCAAGTGAGGCTAAGTTTTCTGGGTCAGTTCCTGAAGGCACTGCAGCCTAGAAGCAGCCATCCATGCGGCAACCTTCCAAACACCCCAATGTACCTGCAGCCTGGGGAGAGGGGACACCCCCAAGTCAGGGCCCTGCTGGGAGCTGGTGCCTCTTACCACCATCTCCCAGACCTTGTTCCTCCGTGTCTCTACCCCTGCGGGAGGAAAGGTCGGCTACCACGGCTGGTAACAGAAGACGTGGCTTCTGGGTTTCTCAAAGGAGGGAGCCTCCGTGTCGTTCTCAGATGCAGGGGCTGCAGGTCTAGGAACAGGCGGCACAGGCAGCACCTGCGAGCGTCACGCCCCTCACAGCTCATGGAAACAGCGACGCTGACCTTATAGATTCGCGCCCCCTCAGAGCGGGAGGCGGGGTGTCCTCCTGGAAGCGTCTCTGCGTCCTGCGCCGCTGGCCACGGCCACACTTACCAGCCTGGGCGGCCTGCGTGCTGCTCGGCGGCCCTGCCAAGTGCAAGCTGCCTGGGGGCAGGGCGAGCCCATGCGCGGCGCGGGCCAGCCAGAGCGCAGGCGCGCGGGAGGGCTCAGGGCGCATGCGCGGGGCAAAGGACGGAAGGGGCGGCCCCCGGGAGAAGGGTCAGGTCGGCCTGGCCCAGGCGTCCGGGGAAGGGGTCCTCCCAGCTCATCGGCCTACTAAAAGCGGACAGTTTTAAGCCACACTTGCTCTTGGTGTATGTGATGAACTTATGCCGCCAATAGTTCTGTGGGGGCTGCGCTTGCACACACGCAGTTTACGTGCATTATTTCTTCCCGTTGCACCAATTCCACAGATAAGGAACCTAATGATTTGGGTTGTATCCCTCCTGGTGTATTGGGCTGATGGTGCCGCCATTGGGCCAGAAGGAGAGCTCAGACTTCCTGTTTAAATTACATTTGCAACAGAACAGAGTCCGTACTCAACATGGGGACTAAGTCTCCGCTCCATGAGTCCTGGGTCACTGAGCCCCAGGACAGTGAGCAAGGGTCTGAACACGCCCATAGCCGGGGGCAGGCATCTCCACACTTGGGGGCGAGTTCACGTTTCTGATCCTGAGAAACCATCTGTTAAGGGGGGAGGGGGTGACGCTGTGAGAGAAGAGTCCGAGGCTGCGTGGGGTGGGGACGATTCCCTCTGATTCCCTCCGGTCTGACTGCAGGACTGAGAACACAGGGACCCCCAATCGGGGCGCTTCTGTCTCAGGCCTGTCCCCTCCTCTTCCCTTCTTGACTCAGAAAGAAAACTTGGGGAGGGGAATCAGGATAGACTGGGCATGGGGAAAAATCACTGGCTTAGAAAATCCATCTACTAGTAAATGAACAATACGACATGGCATATAGGGTCAAATATAAAATCAAAGGGCCTTTCAAATAGGGGGAGGAAGAATGCTTGCCCAGCACAGGGGGCAATGCTGGGACAGGTACAAATGCAGGTAAAGTGTGAATTAGATTCTCTTTCAAAGGCACAGGTAACCCTAGAACCCTTCGGGGTGGCTTTTGAGTAAGGATTTGATGGACTGATGGCAGTGACTTATCATTCACAATGTAGTTTTAAATGTATTTTGCCTGGATCTGTATTGAAGTTATTTCAAATTTTGGTACCTAACAGGTAATTTTGGAAAGTGGTAAGCCAAAAAAAAAAAAAAAAAAAAAAAAAGTTCTTGATGATATGAAAAGTGAAATGCTTTTTAAAAATTAGACAATTATTTTTAAACAGATTTTCTTGACATCCATAGGTCATATCCATATCTCTCTAAGTCAGGAAAAATTAAGTGTAAAGATAATGTTAAGTCAGCTGGTGATCGATCAGAGGGTGTCCAAACAAGTGACCCAGAGCTTAAAACACTATGGGACACCTTGAGGTTTAGAGCCAAGCCAGTGGACAGGAATGTGCTTGGGCCTTAGAGAATAATTAAAGGAGAATAATCCCACACCACAGTAGTGAGTTTGACTTCCCAGGCAAGAACAGGCATTCCCGTAGGTGTGTGGCTTGTTCTTTAAAGTCCCGGCTGAACCTAGTTCTTACAATCAGCTTTGCTTTGCTACTATTATCAGTTAGAAAATCTAAGTCCAAGCAGAGGTTCCTATTTCCAAATAACTTTCTCTCATTTGCTTGCCATCGAATTTAGCAATCTCTCCTTAGAAGTAAGACATCTTTGGGTCAATGTTTCTACACCCAAATAAGTGCTCTGGAGATTCCTCTTCTCAAAGTATTTTGTCATCATTACTGGAGAGCGCTTGACCCACTGAGTCCGGTGCTTGGCTGTTCAAGTCCCTTCTCTCCGGGCTGAGAGAAGCATCTGCCCTTAACTGCTGCTGTGGTCACCAGCCCTTCCAACACCCAATGAAGGAGCTGCCAGTAAGGAGTCAGCCCTGCCCGGGAATGAGACGGGCGTGCACACTATCAGCTCACTCCGGCAGGTACCCGTTCGTTGATTTTACAAGCAAGAGTCAGTGAATACCATCCCTCCCGAAGACAACTAAAAACAAACAAACAAACAAAACGTAAAAGCAACCACCTGAATGGGAGCAGGAGGGAGAGCGCCATGAGCGGGTACAAGATGAGCTTGATGAGGGTCTGGAACAGTAAAACAGTAACTGGGAAGTGTGGAAAGTAGCAAAATAGTTTTTAAACATTGAGGCGGGGGGCGGGGGGGGGGGAGGGTGCAAAATGCCTTTAGAAGCCACACTTTCTCAGGGTGTTGTCTGCAAGCCTGGCACACTGGGGACCGGCCGAGGTCTTTATTCTGTCTGAGGGGGGAGGAAAAAAAAGAAAGAACAAAAGTGCATCAAGGACCTTCCAGAGCTGGAAGCCTTTCCTCCTGCAAGCCCGGCTCCGGGATCCTTTCCGGCAAGCACACAGCCCGAGGAAGTGAAAACTAGCAAAACAATTTGTGCTTAGAACAATAAGATGGAGTTTCATGTTGGTTTCATACTCAACTGTGATGTGGTTATAGCTTTTGGGTAATGTCCATTAATAAAAGGCAACGAGTGGAGTTTGGTAACTTTTTAAAGCTCCGCTCACTTCTGTCCTCCAGCGGGCTTCAGCCACAGAAAAGTCGTGGGAAAGCAAGGGAGACAGCTGTTTCCAGGCAAACGGCCCACAACTGCTCAGCATCAACCAGCAGAGTCGCCCGAGAACGGGAGAAACACGCCCAAAGCGACTCCCAGGCACAAGCGTGAGGCACTGAGTAGCGTGGGGCGCGCGTGCCCACCCAGCCTGCCCCAGGCCCACCAGGGCGCCCAGGGCAGGAGAGGGCGCCGGGCCGCTGAGGCCTCCGCGGCGCGAGTTCAAGTCCCGCAGACTCCCGGGCACCATCGCCCGGCGCGGTGCGCCCCGAGCTCTGTTCCGCTTGCCCAGGGCCCAGAGAGATCCTCTACCTCGCCCCCACCCAGCCCACAACAAAGGAGGCTCCCAAATGGATGCGCGAAGGCAGCCCACAGGGGTCCCTGGCGGGGGCCCGCTCGGAGAGAACACCTGGCGGTGCCACGCGCGACCCCCAAGGGGCGGACGGGCGGCTGGGTCAGGGGACAAAGGGGCCGCGCGGGGCGCCCGAGGCGCGGGGCGGGTCGCCGGGGGAGCGGAGCCGGCCGGGGACTCACCTTCGCAGCGGCCCGGCTGCGCTCCTCGTGGAGCAGGAGGGCGGCGGCCAGCAGCAGAAGCCAGAAGCCGAGCCGGGGCACCATGGTGGTGCGCCCGGGGCGGCCGGGACCGGCGGGGATCGGCGGGGGACGGCGGCGGGCGCTCGGGGGGCCGCGGCGGGCGGCTCAGCGGCGGAGGGCCGGGGCGCGAGCGCTGCGCACCGTCCGGGGCGCGGCGGCTCGCGGCGGAGACCTGAGCGCGGCCCGGCGAGCTCCCCAATTTGTTGGCGCTGCCCCCTCCCCTCGGCGGCGCGCGGGCGGCGTCTCAAAGGGGAGGACCCTGCGGCGCGGGTAAGAGGCGGCGGGAGCGCGCGGCCCGGAGATTGTGGCCGCCGCGCGCCGGGACGCCAGGGCTCCGCGCTCCGCACCCACCCGCGGCAGCCGCGCGACCCTGCGCCCCCCGCGCTCACCCACCGGCTGGAGGACCGAGGACCCGGGCCGGCACCCGGGGGCCCGCGAGGGCAACCGCGCTACCCGTGTGCCGCGGCCGGGCGCCCCCGGAGCGGCGGATGCGCGCGGACCGCCCCTGACGCCGGGCCCGAGGTGAGGGCGACCCCGAGGACGCAGAGACCCGGGCTGGGGCTGGGACTTGGGGCGCCCCGCGCAGGCAGGGGGCTACGCGCACTTCTGCTGGAGTGGGGGAGGTCACCGAGCGGCCGCCGCTAAGCGGCGCCCAGCAGGGCCTATGTGGGAGGCTCCCCCTTCTCCTGTCCGGTCTCGGGGCGGCTCTCTGTCACCCCTGCAGGGATGCGGGGGCGCGCCCCGCTTTCCCGCGTCTTGCGGAAGGAGGCTTGAGGCGAGGATGCTCCCTCCCCAGCCCCTGCTAAGCCTGCTTTGTCTCTCGCCCTCCAGAGCAGGAGGGACCGCGCGGAGCCCGGAGTGGCGGGATCGGGAGCATGGACAGACACCAGTGCTCGGCGTCCAGCCCTGCCCTGCGGCGGTAAGCGACTTTCTGCCGCGTCCCCGTGGGTCCTGCGCGCGGGGGCCCTTGCGTGTAACTCAGGAACTGCCAAGCCGAGGCCACCCGCTCATGGCGCTCTCGCTCTCTCTCCCATCCAGGTGGCTGCTGCTGGGGGCTGTGACCGTGGGGCTCCTAGCCCAGAGCGTCCTGGCGGTAAGTCCTGGGTCCCGCTCATGGGCTCTGATTCGTGCACCGTGAGAGTGGAAGGGACACCTTGTGGCCTTGCCGGAAGGCAGCTCGTGCGTGCTCACCTGAGCGTGCGTGCGTGTGCGCCCGTGTGTGCGTGCAGCCCTGACCCAGCCCAGGTTCCGCGAGCGCTCGCTTTGCCCAGAGAACGTCTCAAGTGTGCCTTCCCTTGGGTTCCCCACTTCGATCCCGTGTGCAACAGGCGGTGGCCCTCCCCCGAGAGCCAACAGTTTAAACCATAGCCTGCGGCGTCCTCTCCTGGACTAGAGCGAATCCCCGGCTTCCTAGAGGGAAGACGGTCGGTCCCGGGGTGGTTGAGACGCCGGGGCTCGGAGAAGAAACGTGTTTGTGGCACTGGGAAGCTGGTGTCTGGGTACCATCCTTGGCAGAGAGTTTTCTGGTGCTTTTAAATGAGAGGCATGGGGGGAGTGGGCGGGGCGAGGAGGAGAGAGAGAGACAGCTGCGTACTTCGTGTTAACCCCTGTGAGTGAACAATGGCAGAAACCCTGCAGTTTCCTCCCAGGTCTTAGCCAGGGTGGGAGGGGCCAAGGTGCTTTCAGGGCTGCTCTGGTATTGTCGGTGCACTTGGGACGGCACTGTGGGATTGTGTAAATGGTGTTTAAATGATTGGGGCCACTTGCATTAAGCTGAATGCAACGAGGCCATCCCTTGGTTGTGGACACAGATGTTTAAACTGGGACCAAAAACGGGTGGAACACACAGTGTGCCCCAGACCCCACCCTCCCTGCACTCTTAACGCGTTTCCCAGGTGGCTCTTGTGGGTTCCTTGTGACCACCGTCACACAGGACCAGGGGAAGCCGGTTTGACTGAAATTCTGTTATTTTCATTGTCCCGGTCCTCGTGTCAAACAGACAAAGATTTTAAAGTCAGCGAGGGAAAAAGAGCTACTCTAGCTTGGAAAGAACCTTTAGCCTCCCTTTTCTGCCTTCTGCTCCAGTTCAGGCCAGACTGGGAAGTCAGAAGGAGTCCGTAGACTTTCACTGGAACATGCCAGGCCAAAGTTTTCTCCAAGCGCAGCTCAGAGGAGGAAGAGGGTAGATAGGACAGCTCTGAATCACACTGGGAGTGTGTGCCTGGCTGGGCTCTCTCATCTCCACAGCCCTTGGCCCTTAGAACCACTTTCATAAGCCCCTGTTTTCCTTCCTGGGGATGGGGAAAGCCTGGTGAATTTTCTCTGGCATTGATCCTAAAACTGGTGGAAAGAGCTTGGGGTCAGAACACCGGGGTACTAATCAACGTTGTACCCTGGTCTTGGAAACCCTGAATCCCGGTCTCCACACCTAGAACAGGAGAGAGAACATCCCCACACTTGTTACTGGGGGGCGGACGGCAACCTCTGTCCCTTCGTCCAAAACCTCTTCCCTGCTCAGCCTCACCTGAGCCTCTGCTGTCTGACTGTTGGGCGGGACGGAGAGCATTTCCTGTCTGACAGTGCATCTCGGAGCGCTCGGCCTGGACCCCCACACCCACCCGGGGAGGCTGCTGAGAACTTCAGACCTCTGCTCTGAATCTAGATGATCTTCTTCTTTCTCCTCCGAATCTAGATCTTCTGATCAGACTGTCTCGGTTGGAGCCTGGGAGTCTGTATTCTACCTGACACCAAAGTTTGGGAGCCACTGAATTTGAACAATGGGTTGGGAGGCAGTTGGAGTTCCTTGCCATTTTGAGTCCTTCCCCTGTAGGCGTGGGGATGTCTATTCTTCAACAAATACACAGTTTGTTACATTCAGCAGTGGATCTCCTACTTATTAACTTCTTGTTGACCACTGGCTTTGAGCGATTACTCATGAAATAATGCCTTGGTCCTCAGCTGTATCCACTGAGAAATCTCTCTTATCTGTGGCAAGTTCACCTCCTCCCCTCTTTGTTCACTATGCTCAAGAACCCTGTCTCATTGCCCATTTGTGGTGAGGACTCGTCCCCAAGGGTAAGTCAAGTCAGTAAAAAGGGCTGCCCATTGTGGTTTAGAGGACGCTATAGCAGAAGCAGCCGAAAATGGTTATGAAGGAGAGTAGACGACTCATTTTTTAAAGGCTTTATTTGTAATTAATCTCTACACCTGACTTGGGGCTTGAACTCACACTCTGAGACCAAGAGTTGCTCTTTGAGCCAACAGAGCCACCCAGGTGCCTCCCCCACCCTTTTTTTAAAAGAGAGAGTGGAGAGTTGTTCGATGATTATTTTTTATGCGCCAATTCGCGGCAGCCCTCCTGGAAAGAATTTATGTCGTCACCCCATTTTACAGATGAGAAGACAGAGGCACACAGTGCTTAGACAGCGTGCTTGTGGTCTCTCTGTAAGTGCAGGTGTGGGCTTTGAGCCCAGCCCCTGCCCACTGAGTACCCAGGGTCAGACTGCAGGTCGGTCGTGAGGACGTGTTTGCGTCTCCGGTCCCGCTTCCTCTTTGCTCTCGACCGTGACCCAGCGTAAAGCCCACACACGGGCTTCTGGGAAGGGAAATAGCGTTCCTCCTCCCCACTGCTCTGTTCTGAAGAGCAGGAGCCCAGAGCAAGGTCAAAGCGACGGGGTCCGGTGTCCAGAGGGAGAGAAGGAAGCGGAAATCCCGCTGGCCAGCCTGAGGTCAGGGCCCAGCATGGACACACGTGTTCTGCTGTTCGTGCTGCCCTTCCTGAAGGTGTCCTGCCTCGAGAAGGTGCCAGGGCACTGAGTGCCTTTCTACACCACCTATTCTATGGGGCCTCGTGGCATCAGCGTGGCTATGCTGGACCTGGAAGCCAGGTGCCCTGGGACCACAATGAGCTGCCACCTCACTCTGGCGCTCACCAGAGCCCTGAGTCCCAGCCACCCCCCCCACACACACAATGGGCTCGTGGGCAGGGACGTGAGCCTGCAGAGTGGGGGCTGTAGGATGAGGAGAGCCTGGTAGGGAGCAAGGCGCCGGGCATCTGGGCCTGTGAGGGAAGGTTCCCGAGGCAGAGCCTCCTTGGGGACCGGAAAGCCCTTGCTCTGCAGAGCGCTGTGGCTTATCTTGAGAGGTGGGGCAGCAGCCTTGAAGATCTGAGAGGCCAGTCTCGTGTGGCTCTGGAAGCTGGGCTGACCTCACGACCTCAGCTGGGACACTGGCCACACACTCTCCATGCTCACGGGTATTGGGGTGCAGCCGGGAAGCCTGGAGGTGCGGGTCCCATGCCCCCCGGGAGATGCTGGGCTCTACACGGCCTGCAGGTGCGCTCCAGGCCCTGGAAGGTTCACCTGAGGCTCCTGCAAGCAGCCACACCTTTCCCTGCTCCCCAGGCCAAAGCAAAAGGCAATACTCGGTGAGGTTTTCTCTTCTCCTTTTGGCCGGTAGACCTTTTGCAAAGAAGGCGTAGTCCTGCGCCGCTCCAGTGCTCTCTGTAGGAATCCGTGCGACCACTTCTCCCCCAAGTTCCCAAGAGCATTAGTCCTCTCGTTCAAAATCGGGGCCCCTAGGAAGCGGGGAGATAGCACAGGCCTCCCCTCTGTTAGTGGAAGCCCAAGCAGGAAGCACTTACCCTGTCTCTGCAGGCCGGTAAAGCGAGCCTCCCTCGGTGGCCGGGATGACTTGGCCACATTCAGGAACACGAGGAATTTGTCATGGCATCGCAGAACTCGACATGGCCGTGCAGGATAGACAGAGGGGACGGAGCCCATGCAGTGCCCTTGGGAATATTTGGAGCCAGAGAGGGGGTGGGGAAGTGAAAAGTTCTAGAATAGAAAACAAAGACTTTGCTGAAATAGTAAAAATCAAAGGACTGTCTCTCTGGGTTGAGGATAAAACACGTGAGACTCGCTTCCGTTAAGTAATAGAGATGGTTCCGGGGAAGAGCAGAGGCGTGGTGTGCATCACCGTCAACGCTATGTTTGGTGACGATGTGAAGGGCTGTCATGACCCAGAGGGTGGTTGGCGAAAGTCCTGTTCTTTCACTCCGAGAGTGTCTTGGGTTGCAGAGCTGCAGTGAGAGGGCAGGGGTCGGCCTCTTGCTGTGTTTCCGGGCGTTGCTCGGCATCGTCACCCCTGTAGAGGATGCTGGGTGACACCTGGAACACCGGCCGGGCTGACGGGCTCCTCACTGGCTGACCCCAGGGCAAGTCACAAACGCCCTGGTTCGGAGACACGGGGAAGGGGACCCATCGTGCCGTAGGGTCCCAGGGCTGGGGTGCTGCGGGCGGTCAGCACACCCACCCCCGCCACAGGCCCACCCTGTGTGGGGAGCCGGCTGCCCCCTTCCCCGGCTGGGACACTGGGATGGTAATGCTTTTCCAGGGAAGCGTGTGCGCTGCTCCAGGATGTGACTTAAAAGTAAATAGGCTGTATTAGGCTTTTTAGCTTCAGGGTGTGAGAAGCTTCTAGAATCTGCCAATGGTACTTAATCAGCTGAGATGAGAACAGGCAGGTGACTTGGGTACGTCTTGCCACTACCCTGGCATCTGTTCCCTCAGTTAACAAGACTCTCCTGGGGCAGGTGAGAGCCTGGGTGACTCCCTGACCGTGATGTCGATGGCTTCCCTGGGCGTCCGTGATTTTCCTTTGGGTTTTCCGTGAATGAAAAAGGGGGTATCCTGTCTTAGGGGGACCTGCCAGTTTCTCCAGTTCTTGAGGGAACCTCAAAGGAATCCTATGCCCCCGGGAGCTCTGCAGCCTCCCGTAGGCCCTGCCCCACCCAGCGGAGCAGGCTCTCGTGTAGGGGTCTCCCTGCCTCGCAGCGCTCCTGGCGCACCTGGGCCTTCCGTTAGGCTGTGCTGTGTTGCCGTGAGCAAGGCTGCTTGTGAGGCACCGCGTTCTTTTGTAAGTGCAAGGTGGTCTCGGGGATTGGATCCTGCAGGAGAGAAAGAACATTCATGGGAAAACCAGCAGAATTCTGAGTCTGTAGCGTATTAACATACTCGCGTGAGTTCCTGGTTTTGACAAAAAGCACCGAGATTCTGTAAGACGTTGATGTAGCCTCATTCCGGGTGAAGGGCATACGGGGACCCCACGCTACCCGTGCAGCCTCCTGCAAAACTAAACAATTTCCCAACAAACATCTGCTCTTGGAAGCCACAGACCAGCCCCATGAGGCACGCGTAGACCAGGCAGGTGAGCGCAAGAGAGAGCTGAGAGGAAGCAAGTCTTCCACTAGCGAACAGCGGAAGTGGCCGACAAGAGTGAAATATTTTTCCATTTTTCCCACATAGACTGAGTAACAAAGGGCACTTCTGTGTGGTTGGAAATACAGCATAGGTGACCCCTACCCAGCCAAAGCGCTTCTGCTCCCTAAGTCAGGGGGTGCTTTATGAAAACAGGAGGAAAGGCATCCTGACGGAGTTCCCAGAGCTCAGCCTGTCGTAGAGGCGCAGGGACGAGCTACAGTGGCCTCCCTCTTCTTGACCGCCTGACTGGGGAGGAAATCCTGGCAGCGCTTTCCAGACCTGGCGGTGGTGTGCAGGTGTGCGCAATGGGGCGCTTTCAGGAGACATTCAGCGTTGCTCACTCACACCCTCACCCTTCCTAATGTGCCAGGCCAGCACCCACGGGCCCCCGGGTCCTGCATAGAAAGGGGGAGCCCCACCACCAAGTTCCGTGCCTAGAAAACCCTGTGGGCGGCAGGGCAGGGATGGTGCACTGGCTGGGCTGTCCAGGGTCCCAGAGCCCCATCTCCGCGTACTCCTGGCATTGCCACAGGCCTTGCATTGCCATGGGCCACATCTCCAAGTGGCCACAACTTCCACTCCAGCTATGGGCTGGGGAAAAGGGCCAGAAACGGAGGCCAGTGGCCAGAGGCCATCACCTCACACATTTGCCTCTATCACCGCCGCGTAGGAGGAGAGCAGCCTCTGGCCCCCAGCCCTGGCCAGTCCTGACCTGTAGCTTTGACGCACCATGTCTCCTCACTGTAGCCCATGGCCCCTGTCACAGAGAGCACACCCTGTCGCCTCACTTGTCAGAGTGCCCAGGAGGCAGATGCCAGATGCCCTGTCCCTGCTGGAGCCTCTGTCCCTTGGGATTGAGACCCACTTTGAGTCCAGTCAAAGTGCCCTCCTGGCCTGCCAGGACTTTCCTTTATCATTAGATAGCGATGACTTTAAATCACGTGTAACACAGAGACTCATGTTCAACACACTTGCTGCTCCCACAACCCAACGTTTAGGGCACGTTTTGTCTTCCCTCTGGGACTTGTGCTCTGGTCCGTGGTCTGTGCCCCCGGCGCGGGGACCCAGCCGGCCCTCAGCAGTGTCTGCTCAGGGAACAGAGGAGACATAACCAGCCGGAAGCGTTCAGACACATCTTCTGGATGAGGAATCCGGTCGTGGAACAATCCATAAAAGATTAAAGGGTAGCTTTTCTCATGGGGTTTTGGGTTTTTTTGTTTTGCTTTTTTTCCAAATTAAGCATTGCCCACCTCCTGGATCGAGCCCACCGTGTGATGAGAAGGGAGCGATCCGTCTGTGAAAGATTTGCATTTTTTCCGAGGGATGGTTTCAGCCACACCCATAAAATTCCTATTTTGCTGCTTTGCCCCGTTCCGTGATCTCCCACATGGGAACTCCAGAAGAATGTGTGTTACGGAATTCCATGGACTCATTTTCTGCTACCTGGTAGAAATGACGTAACCTGTTTTTCTGCTTGTTGAGTGCTTTTGGGCGTGTGACTATCTTTGTGAAGTAGCGTGGGTGCGTGAGGACGGGGGACAGTACCCGGGGGTCCCTGTCCGTCAGGACGGACGCTGATCAGCCGTGCCCAGGCGGTCACTGCCCAGGGCTGCTGGGAAGGAGGGACGCAGGAGACCAGCCAGTGCCGTGGGCCCCGCTAGGCAGACCTCCCTCCTCCTCCACCCACACACAGCTGGCCCTGACACCAGGTCAGAGAAAAGGAAGGGGCTCCGAGGAAGGCTTGTGGGGTCTCCTGGAATCAACATCAGAAGGAATAACCCCAGAAGGTGCTTCTAGAGTTCCAGGATCCCCCAGAACAACTAAAATACCCCAGGGGAGAAGCACAGCAGCTCCCGTTCGCTGATCCCATGGGTGCCAGGAACTGAGCTGAGCCACCAAGACACATTACCCGCTAAGTGCCTACCGCGCTGCCACCAGCCCACTTTACAGGTGTGCAGACTGAGGCACACACAGGGCACTGGTTACGGCCAATAAGGAAGGAAGTTAGGAGTGAAGCTCAGGACTTGGTTATTCCAAGAGCTCTGCTCTTAGCTGCTGTGCCAGGCCGGCCAGTCCCTTGCTGTGAAATAAGACCAGGCGTTAGAGTACGTCGCACGGGGGGTGTGACACATACATATGTCCGGCGTGTGAAATAGACATGTACAGTGTTTATACCTGTGCGGTACGGAGGGGCGATAGACGTAGGTGGTAGCTAGACAGACATGGACTGATGACAGACTTATGGACGGATGATGGCTGTAGACAGCGGAAGATTACAGAGAAAGAGAGACGGATAAACAGGTAGATAAACAGGTGGCTGGACAATGGGTAGAGACAGGCAGACAGACGGATGATAGTTGGAAAGCGTACAGATAGGCATCGAGATGAGACGGAGACACAATACAGAGCTGCAGGCCACACACACACACGGCCTCCAAGGCTCCTGGCTCCTTTCTCCACAGGGCTGCCCGGGTGGAGGAAGGGAGTGTCAGCAGGCGGGACCTCTGCAGGGGCCCCTCCACAGGGAGGCCAGCCTGTGCGCATCGGTGACAGAGAGGCTCTGGGAAACAAAGTGCAGAAGATCACACGATGACCCAGGAAGTCCCGAGGGGGCAAGTGGGGAACCCCATCCACAGACAGAGTTCCTAGAAATCTTCTCCAGGTCCCTTTTGAAATCCCAGGCTGTGCCGGTGTATGGACGGCAACTTCATAAAGCGGAAGGCACAAGCAAGCTGGCGTTATTTCGAGCAGATGAAGAGGCTGGGGGAGAGGTTTACTGAAACACCCTGGGGAGAAAGAGGCCTTCCTCAGATGAGCTGTGCAGGAGCCCCCCGGGACAGTGGTGGGATGATGACACAGTCAGTCCATTTGTCCGGGCCAACAGGGAGGCCGGAGTGGTATGTCACACAGAGGGGGGGTATCTGGGTTTGTGGCCCAGAACCAGGAGGTGACTTTAGCTCTCTGAGCCCCCATCTTCATGGGTGAAACAGGAATGCCACTAACTATGTCACAAGTTCATGCTGAGCTGTACTATGTGACGTTCCTTCACTGAAAGAACATGTTTACTTCTCCTGCGAATAGTCACGTCCACGAGTCATTCCGGGACCTCGGGTGTGGGTCCCACAGCGAGACAGGCAGGAGCAGTGGATAAGGGTGTTCTGAGCGCATGTGTGTGTGTCTGTGGGGTAGGAGCTGTCCAGCGGTCTGGCCAGATTTTTTGAAGTTGACTCTGGCCCCTGGGTTCACCCATGCTTGGAGAGCAGCCTGCAGAGCCCAGTGTGGGAGACGGGGCTGCTCTGTCCTTTGACTGGCAGACCTTACCGTACATTGGACTCATGTGGGTTATGTTGGAGCCCCACTCAAGCCTCAGAGCCACACTCCGTTCCACAGAATGTAGAAGAAAGGGCAGGAGTGGAATGTGGGTCTCCCAGAGGGGCCAGGTGGGTCTCAAGTTCAAAATGTACTTTGGCTCCTTCCTGGCTGTGTGGCTCTGGACAAGCCGCTTGGCTTTAGGCTTTAGTTACATCTTCAAAACTGGAATAAAAATCGTTCTACCTCCTAAGTGTGCTCTGAGGAGAAAAAAAAAAAGAAATTGCATGTAAAGATCATAGCAAGCTTATTAGCCTTGTAGGGCTTGATAAATGCTAGCTAATGGCTACTTGGTTCTAGGATTTTTTTTTTTTTTACATGTGGGTCTTCATCCTCAAAACATAAAACTTGAAACCACAGAGAGAAAAAGTTCAAGTGTAACCGGAATTTGGGGTGAGACCAGTTCTCACAGCCCTTGCTGCCCCAACAGGGCGCTCTCTGTGGGGCCTTCACAGCCGGGGATGGGGCCTTGCCCAGGGTGCAGGCTGGGGCATAGGGGAGCTGGGCCGGGACACCTGTGGGAGGCATCGTGGGGAGTGAGGTGCACATCTTCTGCGGTGAGACCCCACCATCTTCGCACATCCTGGCAGCTGTGACCCCAGGAAGTGAGCTGTGGACACCTCGGGGGCCACAGGCAAGACAGATGTAGGGATGTCTATGCCTTTGGACAGTTGTCTCCATTTTGTTGAGTTGCAGAAATACCTAAAAAGAAAAGAATTTAAATTTTAATTAACCTTCAGTCGAGGTATAACTAAATTATTTCCAGAACAAATCGAAAGACTTATAAACAAAGAACAGTTTGTTCGAATAATTGGAGACCGACATATAATTTAACAAAGCAGGAAAACTCAAGAGGTCTTAGTTTGGCCAAGCGGCACAGAAAATGCCCAATGGAATCTGCATATAGGATTTCTTTCTTTGAAAGAGCAGAAGGATTCCCCCCCACACCACATCCTAGCAGGGCACTGGCAGTCCTCCACAGTCAGGATGGACAGGACACACAGACCAACCTGTTTCCTCCTCAGGCCCAGGTGAGGAAGGCCAGTGGGGCGGAAGATCCCAGCTGGGAATTCCAGGGAGGAAAAACGCCTCCTTCCCTTTCTTCCTTACTTGGTCATTGTCCTAACTGTAACTGTGCGAGTTACAATGTAGCGCCGATCTGGGCTGAGATCCTCTCCTCCCTATCTAGGAACCACCTTCGCTTCCTGCTTATTCCTACCAGGTTACAAGCGCCCCCCCCCCCCCCACCAGGACAATCTTAGCTCAGACAGGATTTCCTTCATCTTAGTCACCAGGTTTTATGGTCCAGCCTCCCCTTCCC
The DNA here is from genome assembly GCF_902655055.1 of Lutra lutra. Taxonomy (NCBI): domain Eukaryota; kingdom Metazoa; phylum Chordata; class Mammalia; order Carnivora; family Mustelidae; genus Lutra; species Lutra lutra. Next base: position 198,754,659 of record NC_062280.1, read on the forward strand.
ATTGCAAAACAAGGAATATTAACAGCAGAGTCTGAAATGATTTGTCAGTCTTGGGCCAATATATGTAGACATCAGTTTCTGTGCCTCCTGAGATGCCAGAGGTTGGAAAAATAAATGTTTCTCACTGGGTCATGTGCTACAGCGGGTCTTCAGCTGTCAGCCTTGACCGATGTTAAATTGCAAAAGGGCAGACACGTTCACTTTAATTGCATTTCTAAAATGCTGCAGAGTTTAAACAAAAATGACAGTCATAGCAAACATTATTTATGTTTAAAACGAAGGCTCGTAAATGCTGACATTTCCTGCTGGTAACGGGTCTGGTTCCCACCACCATGTATAACACGCCCTCGAGGCATGCCATGAAGCATTTCCTGGGGCTTTGAAGGAGAATGCGAGATCCCCGAGATCCCCATAGCCTCCCAGGTGATTCCGGGGGGGGTCGTGCACCTCAGTTGTAGGAACGACGCATGTAGTTGTCGGGTCCATTCTTGATTAAAATGGAACCTCGCCCAAGTCACAGGGCAGAATGTGTGCACGGAGCAAGCAACTTAGTCCTTCACAGCCCCGCCTCCTGTTCTGAGTGCCCGTGCTGGCTCCCCGTCTCTCCTAGTACTGGTGGTGGTAGTAGTACCAGCAATATTAACAGTAGTAGTCATAGTGTACTAGTGGCAGTGGTACTAGTGGTGGCAGTAGTACCCGTGGTGTTAACAGTGATGGTAAGAGTACCAGTGGTAGTAGTACTAGTGGTGGCAGTAATGCCAGTGGTATTAACAGTAATGATAAGAGTACCAGTGGCAGTAGTACCAGTGGCACTAACAGTAGTAGTGGCAGTAATACAGTGGCAATGGTACTAGTGGTGGCAGTAGTACCCATGGTGTTAACAGTAGTGATAGTTATACTATTGATAGTAGTACTACTGGCAGCAGTAATACCAGTTCTGGGAGCAGTAGTGGTGGTAAGAGTATTAGTGGCAGTAGTACTAGTGGTGGCAGTAGTACCAGTGGTATTAACAGTCATGGTAAGCGTACCAGTTGTACTGTTGTACCAGTACCAGAAGTAGTCATAGTTAATACTCGTGGCGGTACTAGTGGTAGCGGTAGTACCATTGGTGTTAATAGTAGTGGTAGTAATACTAGTGGCAAGAGTACTAGTGGCAGCAGTAGTACCAGTGCTGGGAACAGTAGTGGTGGTAAGAGTATTAGTGGCAATAGTACTACTGACAGCGGTAGTGCCAGTGGTAGCACTCCTAGTAGTAGCAGCAAACCGCTCCACTTTTCCACTGAAGTGTTCTTGCCAGAAGATGAGAGACAAAAATCTTCCTCTCCCAGTCTGCATCAGTGGAGGCCATCAAGGGAAAGAAAGAGTAAAACTCGTGTTCACAGATTCTGATTTTCTTTTTCATCCCTGTTCCGAAATCTCTCCCCTCAGACGCTCCACTCTCCTAGGTCCACAGCCTGCTCAGAGCGGGCCCGGCCTCGTTGCTGGCAGGCACAGCTCGCCTCTGGTTTCCCGTGAAAGCCTGGCAGAGCCTTCTGTTCGGGACAGCCCCGTGCTCTGCGGGAGCTGCTGTGGGCTGGGGCCAGACCTCGAAGTGTCCACCTCTGGGTTAAGCAGCACTTGTCAACCTGGGCTGGGGAATGTTCCAGAATGTTAGAACCCATCCCCCCGGGACACTGGGATTTATACAAGGCCCTCAGAAGACTCTAAAGGAATTTGAAAGCCCAGGCAGAGACCGACTTGGCCCTTTAAGCCCAAAACAATGTGCTCTGCTCACTAGAGGCTCAGGAGAGTCCTGGGCTCTCCACCGGCTGAAGGCAGCCCCAGGCCCCCACCTGATGGCTGCAATTCACGCTGCTGCGTCTGAGTTGTAACTTGGGGGTGATTTCTTCACTTTCCAACCAGATCGGTTTGTTATCTGCTTCTCACCTGATTGGAATTCAATGTACCAGAAATGACTCACGTTACTGGGGCGGGGGTGGGGGGTGGTGGAAGATTAGTCAGGCTCACTCCTGATTTTTCTTAAATTCAGAAATTCCTTACCTAAGATGTAGAAGCAGATAAGAACCGTATTGCCTCCTGTCTGGAAGTTCTAGAACAAGGAATGCGTGGACAACACTGACGCGTCAAATAAATGGAGAGTTTCGTTTTCCTGGAGCCAGAGCTAACCCGGGGCCACCCGCCTCTGTGTGTAAGAAAACAGGAAAGCAAAGCCAGAGCAGTGTCTCAAAGGAAAACACGTTGGTTTAGAAGAAGCTCTACGTATATCCATTCCTGTTTAAAAGGGCCTCTTTCTCCTCTTTGCAGTGCCTTTAACAAAATCTTTCTTCTTCGGGTTCTTAACTTAAGGACCAAAGAGTGTTTATTCAGAGAACATTTCTGCCTTCATGGTGGTTTTTCTTCCTCATTGGGTTTAATTAATGAAAGTCCATAAGAATAAACAGCAAAAAAAGGAGACTTTGTGAGGTTTTTCTGAATTCTCCATAGGAAGAATATTTTTTTTGATCTTTATTCTTTCTAAGCATTTCGTATGTTAGAAATTAGGTAAATTTCCCAAAATAAAAAATAAGGTCTTGAGCCCTGATTCACACATCCCCCAGAATACAAACATGGAGCGTTTGCAAACAGACCATTTGGAAACCATCTCATTCATGTCACGTCCGCCCTCTCGTGTGTGTAGTACACACCTGTGTGCGTTCTTTTGTACTCTTTATATTTTCTGGTAAACTACACAGAACGGAGCATTTACCCCCTTCACCATTTTCAAGCACGTCCCTGGTCCTGCACAACCATCCCCACCATCCGCCTCCAGGACTTTCTCTTCCCCACCAGAGGCTGTGTCCCCACTCAGCAGTGACGCCCCACCTCCCTCCCTCAGCCCCCAGGGAGCTCTGTCCTGCTTTCCTGTCTCGGGGTTGGGATCGCCTGTGTCCGGGGCCTCCTGTGAGGGGTCTGGCTCGCCTCGCTGAGTGCATACTGTCCTCAAGGTCCGACCGTGGTGTGGCCCGTGTCCACCTGCGCCCTCCCTGTGGGAGGCTCAGGAACACTCCAGTACTTTCTGACGTACTCTTTTAAAGCTCGGTTTCGTTCTCTGGGTTGATAGGTTCCCGGGGTTGATGTCGGGTTCAGAGGAAGTGACTCAGAGCTCAAAACAAAGGGGCAAGTGGGCCAGTCAGCCTCGGGGCTCTGACACCCCCGTGTCCCAGACGTGGCCCTCCCACGTGGCCTGCCCAGCTCCCTGGAGGCCCCTGTCCTCTCGGGGTGCATCTGGCTCTCTGCACCTGTCAACCACGCTGTGACAGAGTGGTCACAGGGGCCGTCCTGGCCAGAGTTTCCTTTGCAAAAGTGTGAGGCCTGGTCTGGACGGCCACTGAGGGTGACCCAGACCCTGTGCGGTTCCTGAGGCCCCGGGGCTGCCTGAGGCTCCTCCGAAAGGAAGCAGAGCCTGTCGAGACGAGGGATGAAACCCGGCCGAGGGCTGCAAGGGGCCCAGCAGGAGCTGCTGGCCAGCAGCCCGGGGCGGAGGAGATCTCGGGGGTAGGGGGACATGGACCATCAGATGCCACCTGGACTGAGGTCTTGCCCACGGGTTTCCCAGGCGGTCGGTGCCTGGGCCCTCTCTCCACACAGGGCTGGGTCCAAATGTGGTGGGTGGGGAGACCCCAGGAGAAGGGGAGCCAGTGAGCCTGAATCACTCTTACCTGTGTCCGCCTCGGGTCACCGCGCTGGATGTCGGGCTCCCGAGGGCCGGGAATGTGCGTCCTCGCCAACACAGGACCTGCACAGACCTGCCTGAGGCCCGAGGACCCTGTTGAGTAAATGCGGCATCTGACCGTTCTGTAGGAAGGCTGAAGGTCCTTAAGATTTCTAAACCAAGGAGGCTGGCGACGTGATCAAGGGCTCCCCGGCCACCCAGGGAAGGTCTGCTGAGCGGGAGGGAGGAGCCCCGGAGAGAGATGCAAAGAAAGGTGGCGTTTCTGTCCCCTTCACAGCTTTTTAGTCCGTCACACTGAGCCGGAGCTGCCCTGTTCCAGCCAGTGCCTTGCGGCTGAATGAGGCCTCCGTCTTCGAGGAGGCGTCAGCCCCGTGGCACCCATGGCCAGTCCACCGGGGTCTGTGGTGGGAGCGGGGCCACGTGCCTCAACGTTCAAGGGCTTTCAGCTACACCCTCTCCAGCCAAACCACCTGTTTAGCCCCAAAGACGGACAGAAGCGTTTGAGGCTTGCTGGCTGCTCTGGAGGTCCCACTTCTGGACCCTCGCGCTGGGGAGCTGTCAGCAGGCCGTGACCTGACGTCCCGGAGGAGGAGAGGGTCCCAGCAGCAGCCACCTGCCCAGAGATGGCACTGGACATTGAGAGCACAGCGCCTGGTGATCGTCCGCGGGGTGCTTTTCCCTTTCTCAGCGTAGTTGTGCTGAGGATATAGCGTTAGCTAATGCTGGTTCCTCGGCCATGGTGCGATGGGGCATGGAGAGGAGGACGTGTCAGAGGGGCCATGGGGCTGGCTGAGGGTCCCTGTCACAGACACAGAAGGCCGGCAAAGACGGCTCCCGGGGGTCTCTCCACCAGCCGCCATGGTGCTGGGAAGGGGAAGGCACACGGAGGGGCATTAAGGAAACCCCAAAGAAAAGAGGGCTTCCTCTTCCTCCCTCAACCTGGCCATGGCCCCGTGAGCCCTGTGAGGACAAGGGCCAGGTCCTGGGGATGCCGAGTCCCCCCCTGCCCAGGGCAGAGTTGAGTGAGGGGGCTGGGCTCTGACCCAAGGACAGATGGGCGGAAGAAAGTGGGTGAGACGGGGATCCTGGTCCGAAGGGACACTCAGTGTTTGGGGAACTTTTTGTTCAGAATCACAGCACGAATCACTGTGTTCGGTGCCAAAGGCACATCCCTCAGAGATGGGTGACTGAGGTCAACTGCAGGGAGTTCCTCTCCCACTGGCTTCACTGGCCTCAAATCACTGTATAAAAAGCTACTGGGGTGGACAGACGTTGGCTTATGTGCAGAGTCAAGCTAACGAAAAATATGCTTCCACTGCAGAACCGAGGGCAGCCCGCCCCGCGGCCCGGAGCTGCTTTTTCCTGAGCTTCAGAGCCCAAGGGAAGGGGGGCATGAGTCCAGGGAGCGCCTGGGGGCCCAGGGGAACTTGCTCTTCAGGGCAAGAGGGTTGGCCAGTGGGCTCCTTTGTGCTTCCAGAAACTTGGCTTCACAGTCTGCCAAGGGTAAGAATGCAGAACAGGGACCAGTGACCAAACCATGTGGTCCGATGGAAGGGTTGGGGGCCATCATTCAGAGGCCCCCCACTTATGAGCCAAAGTCACAAGTACCTCCCTGCTGGGCCCATGACAATGAGGGAGTTGAGGGGAAGGGGACTTGCCAGTGAGGTCACTTTCCCCTAGTAAACACTTTGGGGGTGTTGGCAGGTGACTCCTTGTCCAGTGCTCTAGAGAGGACCTGGGACCCAGCTGGATCCGAAGAGCCAGGCAGAGATCTGTGTGCAGACTCGGCATTTGATCCGGCAGGTTCGGACCCAGCAGGTGTAACCCACTCCCAGCTGGTCCCAGAACCACGGGTCCTGGGAGATAATCTTTAGCCTTCCCTTTGAGTGGTGGCTCCCTAACAAGCACTAGGGCCTTTGACTGGGGTGTGCTTGGCCCTGCTGTGTTACGCCCGACCTCTGAAATATCTCAGAAACACACGACACTCGCTTGCTCATGCAGGCAAGTTTGGAAAGTCATGGGCTGGAGAAAAATCATTTTCATCTGCCCTTCTCCAGACAGGTTAAGGGATTTCTCTCTTTGCAGAGCATTTTATCCTCTGACTGATGGGCGCAGAGCCTCTGCAGTTATGCCTGGCCTGAGAGCAAGTCTGACCCTGAGCTTTGCAAAAACAGACTGTGGGAAGGGAGGGCAGGAATTGGCCATTGTGGTCCATTTTGTGAAAACACACCCATCTCTGGAAAAGGGGGTCTTCTGAATCCCACCAGCCTTGGCCCATAGTTGGAAAGTTTAACCCAAGGTGTACATAGTGATTAGAAACCAACGCATTCCCGAAGAGCTGTTGAGAGACTGTGTTGGAAACAGAAGACAGCACTGGGGCTTCGCAGAGCGTTTCCTTGAAGACTGTTTGCTTTGGAAATGAGGCTGAAAGCACAGCCCCGCCCCCACCCCGTTGTCTTTCTAGATTGTCAGTGCTTCCCGTGCAGCGACACAGTTTTCCCCAGCGATGGTCAGTCATGCATTTGACCGTCTCTAGTTAAAGAATCTCTTAAACAGAGTACTTCAGAAAATTCCATGAAAGACAACCACGTTTTAGAAATAAAAGCAAAGATTCAGTGAGCAGACATCTCATGTAGATGAATACGGGGAAATTGTTTTGGAAGATTAGGGAGTCGAGGTAGAGAATGCTTGCTTGGGACAATGACTAAGGCAAGGCCATCACATGATGCACACGTCACTGTCCCTGTGCGTCTGCTTTCCCCTGCTTCAGACCCCTGCTCCTGTAGGCTGCCCTCTGTCCCGCAGGGCACAGAACGCTTACTTTGGTGTGTATGAAGTGGGAGAAGAGGGACATTCTGGATGCGTCTGTCCCAAAACTTATCTTAGATCGTTTGCTTTGAACTCAGACCACCCCTGCCCATCCCCCAAGCTGAGGACCTGTGACCTCAAGTCCAGCTCACATGCTGCTGGTCAGGCTGTGGCCATTATGAACCATGACCTTGGGCAAGATCTTTCATTTCTAGACCTTGGTTTCCTTCTCTGTGAGATGAGTTCATAACTCTAAAAGAACCAAAAGCAACGGCTCAGGGAGAGCGCCCGGCATGCGCCAGGGGTAGACACGCCCACAGGTGCTGTGTGTCCTCCCCACTCCATCATCACTTGAACTTGAGCGTGTCTCCTCCTGGCATGTCTCCCTGGTGACGGCCCTCCCTGCTGGCCTCCCGCACCCCTGAGTCATGAAGCTCTGGCTGGAGATTCCAGAAGGTTCTCAGGGTACAGATGGTGCCTTCTGTGTCTCTTACTTCTGTGCACTGTGGGCCACAGGAAAGGTCTGCTGTGGGCTACTGATGGCTGTCGGCCATTGGGGTCTTCACTGAGCCGCTGCCTCCTTAGTGATTCCTCCCGCGCTGGGTCAGTCCAGGTTGTCTACAGGGAGCTGCTGGGTCCTCCCTTCTTCCTGTTTGTCAGCCGGTCAATGGCAATGGGAGAATAATACTGTCTTAGCTCGAGCGGTGAGCTACTGCTCATAAGTCCACAAAACTCGCAGCGGCAGATGGCAGCTCCCAAGCCAGAAGGGAAATGACCAGTGTATGACCAAAGACTCTTGACCTCAGGGAGCTCATCAGTCTGGATTCAGGGTGCGCCCTTGCTTGGTGCCCCCAGAAGTTTGCAGCTGTGTGCACACAACCTTGTAGCGTCCCAGCTCAGACGCCCCTGCCCATCCCCTGGCACGCATCCCCCAACGCATGTGCGCCGCTCCCCCAGTCTTGGTTGCCCTTGTTCCGGGGGACCCCGTCGCAGCCACCTCTGCAGCTGGCCATCAGGAGGGCTTCCGGCCGTCCACGCTGTGGCCTCCCCAGCCACCGCGCTTGGGTCCGCTCCTGTCCCTCCACCAGCTGGCTTCCTGCCCTGCTCAGAGCCGCACCCACCCCGGGGCTCAGCACGTAGTGAAGACAGACTTTTCCCCACATCGCTGACCACGGTGCATTCCAGCCAGAAACAACTCTGCTGCGTCATGCTCCCGTCCCCGTAGGTCCCACTCAAGGTCAATCTGAGCCGGCCTTTCATGTCCGATGCTTGTTGTTAAAAGGCGAGGAGTTGGGACTGCTTCAGAGTCGCCCCCGAGATAGCCCCGGGTGACTTTTAAGCTCTTGTCTTTTCGCACTGGAGAGCTGCCGATGGGGTGTCAGCTGGAGAACAGGGACTCCAGCTCGGAATGGCCGGCCCGTGCTGCCTGTGGCTTCAAGTCCCTGCCCTGGGTGTCACCCGGCACTGAAATCCTTGCAGCAGAGACAGGGCTCCTGCTGGGACCCACACCCAGCTAATTTTGTTTTCAAAGTTCATTAAGGCACTGTTTTCAAGTGAGGCTTTTCTGCTTGGCTGTCATCTTTTTAAAATCACCCTTTAAAACTAAACTGTGACCACAAACAGCACTTCTGGGTCACGTATGCAACGTGACGAACTTCCCAGAGACTCAGTGAAATCTAAATAGATTTTTATAATACTTATATATATAATTGCATGTATAATATACATATTATATAACATTATAACAATTTTGTGTGTGGAACAGAGTCGGTATTTTAAATGATTGTCAAGTGATAATAGAACAATGAAGGACAAATCATGTACCGTAAACCTCCTTAATCTATACTAATCATCATGATTTTGTGTTCAGTAAACTCAGGACCAGGAGGAGATTCGGTTAATATGAAGAGCCTTAGCAGGGGCGCCTGGTGGCTCAGTCAGTGAGGCGTCCGGCCCTCAATCTCTGCTCAGGTCTCGATCTCAGGCTCGAGGTTTCAAGTCCCATGTTAAAAAATATATAGAGATACATATACATATATCTATTTACCAATTTATTCATATCTATAGATCTCTCCTAAGGCACCTCAGACATGCCTGTTTTCCATCCCCGTGAGTACTGAAACCACCCTAAAGAAGCTGTCCGAAGACTTTGACTTTGTAGAGGAATTGTTGACATGTCGCTTAAAAATCAGTAAAATTTTCTTTCCCTTTTCAAATTCCCCAACCCAGAATTTTTTTTCTTGTCGTATCAGTTCCTTCCACAATGAGAAAAGATAAGTCGCATTTTTTTCAAAGATTTTAGTTTATTTATGAGAGAGAACTCAAGCAGGGGGAGCAGCAGAGGGAGAGAGAAAAGCAGACTCCCCACTGAGCAGGGAGCCTGATGCGGGACTCAGTCCCAGGAGCCTGAGATCATGACCTGATGAGGGCAGACACTTCACTGACTGGGAACCCCCCCCGCCAGTGCCCTGAAATTAGTCACATTTTTCACTCCAGTTTGTCACTGAGAAAGAGCCAAGGTAGGCCTTTCCAGTTTGCTGAAGCAAAAATTGTTCTGTTCAGCATTTTGTCCTCTTTATCCATGACATTCCTGTCTTTCCTGGACTTTCCAAAGAAATGGAAGGTGTGGATGTGTTGAGCTCCACATGCTGACAGCGTGTTTAATGCGATGATTATTCCTTGGGAAGTCTGATCCAGAAAGACATCTGTCTGCAGGGGGCTTGTCCTAGCGGGAGGCGCTCAGAGGCAGGTGGGGGCTTAGGGACCAGCCTGCCCAGACTTCTCGAGGAGCCTGCAGCCCAGGCAGCGGTCGACGCCCCGCGGCAGCCGCACAGCCAGCTCTGGTGGAGTCGAGAACCTGAGCCCCGTCCAGTGTCAGCCTTGATAAACCAGGGCCGTCATCTAATTTCAGTAATTAAATCATTTTACATGTTAGGTCATTTTTTGAGGGAATTACATGATTCACTGTTTTTTTAAAGGCTTATTTTGGAGACAGCGAACAAACATCCTACCAAGCCAGATACCCACTGATCATCCCAAAACTGCGTCATGGAACAGAGTTCGTACTGTGACAAAAGTAAATTCTTCTGGTTTAGCGCAACGTGTTTAAAGCCCATGACCGGGCAGGGAGATAGGGGACGTGTTAACCTGAACCTGTGGGAGTAGATTAGGTGAAGAAGCTTTAGACCTTGAAACGGGTCACTCATTACTTTACTCCCTGGGGTATCAGATTCTTTAAATGCTAACGTTTTAAAAGACAGATGAATTTAAAATAACGGAAGGCCCCACCCTGTTTACTCTTTTATGGCTCTGTACACATCTAACAACAATGCCCCCAACTGACATCAGCTTGAGTCAACGTGAGCTTTGATTTCTTGAAGCTAGAAAGCCTAGATTCCCACAATACCTCATTCCAAGAGTCTAGAAACCCAGGATGTGACTCCTGACCTGCCGAGGCCTTCTTAGGAGCCCTAGACAATGGTGAGGACACGAGGACTGGCCGAAGGGTAGATCAGCCCGTGGGAGGCGTGGCGGTGGTATCAATAGGGTGGGGTCATCGAAATGGCCCTTCATGCCACAGGAAAGCCTGCCCTCTTGACCTTGTGCTGATATGCAACATTTGTCCTAGCTCTTTGTACTGTTCCAAGGAGAGTGTCATGCTGTCTCCCCTAATCCCAAGAGCAGCCTTGTCAATGGATGGGACAGGTGCCATCATCCCTCTTGACAGCCAAAGAAGGCGGGCCACGGAGTAAATCAGTGACATGCTGGCGTCGCTAGGTTGACACAGAGTCAGGGCTGGAATCCTCTGTTTCTTGAAAGGTCTGTCCCGAGCCACTTATTCCAGATTCATGGGGCTCCATGGACATTCCCGCTGGGGATTCTCAGTCACCCCAGGAGAGAAATGGGGGACATTCTAACAGCAGCGACATTGGCAGGGAAAGAGAGCAGCGCCCAGGGACCCTCTCGCGTACACCCAGCAAAGGTCACCGTCCCAGAGTAGGGAGCAGGAGGCTGCGAGGGTACTGTGCTCTGAAGCCACCTGGCCATCTCTTTCAGGGGCCCAATCAAATGTGACAGAGGCAGTCGGTGTCTTGCTTCAAGTTGCCAAACCTACGTTGTGTTGTCTTTTGCTTTTCTGTGAATACGAATGACTTTTTAAAATCCGGGAGCGCTGTCATAGCTTTGATGGAATGGGATGGGTCATAAGTTTTGCCACGGGAGATCTCAAGGCCTTCCCCGGTCCCTTTAACGGAGACTGGAACTGGCCTGTATTTTGCAAGTCACCCTTACAGCTGCATGACTTCATCTCAAGCAGGCTAAATGAAGGAATTTTCAGTATTATAACGGTCACTAAGCAGACAACTGACATGTCAGCGTTTAGAAGGACTAAGGTTTCAGGGTGAGCATGGAAAGATACTGCTGTTGCACGATGTTTTACTTGGGTGGCTTCATTGTGTAGGTGGGTGGCGAGTTGGAAGGAAGCTGGGAGGTGTTGGGGGAGCAGGGGGAAGCAGGACTGTGCCAGAGCCCTCCAGCCAGAATGTCAGCTCAATTGGGGCAAATCCCTGGCAATCTGTTGAGATTCCGTATCCGCTTGTTCACAGTTTATCTAAGCGGCTCTGAAAATTGGCTAAAACGTCCTCAGGCCAGTATTTCTGGGATTCTCTTATGGTTCAACGCAAAGTTCCATCTGTTTGTTTGTCCAGGTTCCTGTCCTCGGCTGCCCGCCTCGCCCCCGAAATGCCTCTCTGGGGCACGTGGCACCCCGCCCTGCTCCAGGGTACCCCGAGGCTGGACCATACGGGGACCATACAGGGAGAGGGCTTGGCCCCACTCGTCTGAATTAAGGACCTCCTGCTAGATGCTTCTGCTGGGACCAATTAATTCCCCAAGCAGCAATTAAGGAGAGTTTGCTCCCAGCAACTGGCAGCCGGGTTGCCCGTCTTGACCTATTTTGGCTGACTGAGTCCTCCGTGCATACCTCGGTAATCAGGCTGTCCGCGTGTTTGGAGTCTTTGCTGCCTGCACTCCTCTGCGCTGTGTCTCACATCTTCCCCGCTTCCACATAAAACAGCTCCTGGGCAAATGCTAGTTAAATAACCCCCCGGGCGCTCGGCTCCTCTCGAGGTTAGTAACACAGTCTTCTTTCCATCAGGCTTACAAAACGAAAGGCACTGGTGCTCTTTTCCTCTAGAGAGCCCCCACAGCTCTTAAATCATCCTCCAAAGATCAGCTCGCCCATTTTACACTGGACCTAAAAGACACCTACTGGTGGTGATGCCAGATGGAGGCAGAGGAGAAGCCGCCAGTGAGGGGCCGCGTCTACCCTGTATCCCCATGACATTTTCTGCAGCAGCCTGCCACCGTTCTCCTCCTAGAGGTGCCCATGCTGCTGTAAGGAGGGAGGAGCCAGGATTTTCCCCACTTGTCCACAGCAGGCAGGTGCGCACAGAACGGGAGCCATGAGGCAGCCCACCTGGGCTCAGCTGCCTTGACCCATGGCACTTGTGCCTGCCCCTCTTTCACAGGACCCTGACTGCCGCGGTGACAAGACGGGACAGGAAGGTGTGCCAGCAGACCCCCGACAGCTCTCAGATTGAACCCACTTCCAACCACAGAGCCAAGTTTAGGACCAAGGGCAGTGGGAGGGTTGAGGCACTAGTCCAAGACTGGGATCAGAACAACCAACAGAAGTTACTATCTTGTGTTTATTCTCAAAATGTTTGAGTGTCCTCGTTACTAATGAGGTCAAGCACAATTTATCTATATTTCTTGGCCATTTGGATATCCTCTCCTATAATCTGCTGGTATGAGTCTCGTGTCCACTTTTCTCTTGGGTATCCATTTCACAATGATTTGGGATCTCTTCATCGATTCCTTTTTTTTAAGATTTTAATTATTTATTTGAGAGAGAGGCAGAACAAAGGAGCAGTGAGGCAGGGCAGAGGCAGAGGGAGAAGCAGACTCTGGGCCTAGCAGGGAGCCCGATGCGGGACTCGATCCCAGGACCCTGAGATCATGACCCGAGCCAAAGTCAGATGCTTAACCGACAGAGCCACCCCAGTGTCCCTCTTCATCTGTCCTCAGGCCAAACCCCTGTTTGGCCACAAATACTTTGTTCTGCTTCATGGCTCAAGTTTTCTCTTCATGATGCCCTTTGCTGAGCTGATGCTTCCAATGTAAATATAGTTCAGCTTGTGAATTTGTCTCACAGTTAGTACTTTCTCAAACTCATTCATTAATTCTGAACGTTTACTATAGATTCTTCTGCATTTTCTATAAATGCAGTCATCGGATCTTCAAAAGACAGCATTCACGTTCCTTTTTAGTCCTCACACCTTCTGTTTCTTTTTTTTTTTCTTGCCGTATCATACTGCGTAGAATTCTTTAGCAATTTGAAGGAAATACTTCTCAACACCTCTCCTGCACGTCCCGTGCACCCCAGCAGTAGACTTCGAATGGATGTTGGAACACACGCAAGCGCTTTTTAGAACCCAAGCTCACCTTTCAACGGTGTGATCCCCAAAATAGCTTTCTGGGCCACCTTCCAGTAGAAGGTGCCCTTGGGGACCATACTGCGAACCCTCCTCATCTTCAGCGAGGGTTAGAACAGAGAGTCAAACGCGCAATCAACCAGGAACCAGGGTGACAGCACACACTGGTGCTTTCCTGTCTCTGGACAGCAGATGCCAGAGCCCCCCCAACACAGCCGTTCTCCCAGGGTGTGTTTCTCCCCTCCCCTCCTCTGTCCTGAGTCTGAATGTGGACTGAGGAATGTTGAACGCCTGTGGTGTTCCTGAGAAAGCAGGTGCTGGCAGGCAGAAGGCAGATCCTAGAATACGATCTCTCTGCTCTCTACGTTCTCCTGTGGTGGAAGAATCCGATTCCATGTTTCTACCGTATTTTGCCATCCTTGAGAGCTCCGCGCTGAGAGGCGGGCCGACTCCTTCCAGCGCTGTGGTGGTTCCTGTGGACTGGCCTGGAGCGTGTGTCTCGCCTCTGCAGTGTTCTCTGATGTGTGCGGGGAAGTCTGCCCTTGAGCTCGGGCGGGGTTCTTCACAACCTACACGCGGTGATCTTTCCAGAAGCCCAAGTGCCCGTAATAGCCATGTGGGTCCTATCACAGGGTCCCATCACAGTGAGAAGGCAGGTGTGAGAGGTGTCACTTCTGCCGGGTGCCCACAGGGGCCGGCGAGACTTCTGCAAAGGGTGCGTTCTACCCACGGAGAGAGGCATTGGGTGGCGAGAGATCACAGCTGTGCCTGTGGTCCATCCATCACCCTGAGAAAACATTCCTGAGTCCCGCTCAGGACCCAGGGTCCACGTCTGTGGTAGGACCTCAGATGGTCTCGGATGCTGTAACTTGGAGAGATGTCTGTATGGCAGCCCACGGGCTTGTTCTGCCTTGGCCCCATCTCCAGGCAGAAATGTCCTTCCCATCATTTCAGTAAGATGTCTACCTGCATTTCGTGAATAAAATCCTTTCCATAGTTGGGAAACTCAAGGGTTCCCCCTTGCAGCCTTGCCATCCCGAGACCTGATGTCCGTCCCCCATCCGGCCTGAGTGACGGAGCCCAGCTCCTTCTGCTCTGCTTGTGGTGACATCACCAGCCTCTTCTTCCTTTCCCTGCCGCAGGGCTGCATGCTTGGACCTGTACACCTGCCGGGTCCCCTCCCCTCACCTGCCTCGTGTCCACCTCTCGCCATAGTGGACCGTGTTTGGAAGCACACTTCTTCTCCAAACATCCCTTATGGTGGAGGGATCCCAGACCACATGTGCCCTCTGCTTGCCCGAGCGTGGGAGGCTGGCTGTATCCTGCAGCCCTGTTTGGCCACTCCTGGAGTAGCACCGCCTTTTCCCCGGGACACTGCTTCCGTGGGACCACAGCATGCCCCTCCCCACTTCGTACTCCTCCAGGTGGAGGCTCAGCGGCACGACCCCGAGACCCTGCGTGCCCTTCTCCGGGGTGGTCTTGCACACGCCAGCAAACTGAAAGGACTTCTCCCAAGTCCCCGCGGTCCTTCCGACCCCGATGGCCCCTTCTGCTCGTGAATGTCACCCTGCAGGATTCCCACCTGCCCTTCCAGGCCTCACTGGTAAGGCACCTTGCTGAGTTTTCCCGCTGGGACACGGTTTCTCCCTTGTCTGACTTCCTTGGCCGGTTTTCTGTACTTTGTCACAGCCTTTCCACAGTCACATCTGCTTGGCCAAATACAGTAGTTAAAAAAGCGCGTAAGAGCAGGTCTCACGAGGCCTCGGAGCCTGGGTGCCTTCCGCACCTCCCCCCAGGTGCCTTCATAAGAACGAATAACCCCATGACTCTGACTAGCTCTGTGGGGCAGGGACGAACATCGTCCCCCTTTTACAGACAAGAAAACTGAGACCCAGAGAGTTCGGTTAGCGGTGCGGTGGAGCCCCGTGCCAGCGGCCTTGACACAGTCTGGCCACTGGGGCGCATCTGAGCTCCCAGGCACAGTGTTGGTCTGCGGGGCACGGGAACACGGCACGTGTCGCCGCCTGCACGTGGGGAGGCATCGTAGCAGGTGCGCAGCGTCTTGTTTGGGAGCTGAGCGCCATGAGCTGTTCGGTCCACCGGCAAAGCCAGGCAGGAACCGTGACTTCTGACTCAGACCTGTCCGGAGGGTGACCTCGCTGTCCAAGGGCTTCCACGTTGGCGGGTTGGTTTGTCAGTTTGTGGGTTCTTCGCTCATTTGTCCGGCGAGCACCGACCGCATTTAGCCGTCCGAGAGTGTAAGCGCCAGGCACGTCTGAGCGCACGTGCTTTGTGCCCAGATGCTTATTCAGACCACGGATGCGGCGGTGCACAAGTGAGCAGGTTCACGGCCGCACGCTCTCGGGGGGGGGGGGGTCCACGCGCCTGCGGCCTGAGCCAGCGCTGGGCGCTCACCCGCAGGCGGAGGGGCGTTCCGTGTCCTCTGCGCATCCTGCTCCCAGCACAACACTGCATTTCATTATTACAGAACAGATGGTTCTCGGCAGAGTAGGCTTTTAATCTGGGAAACCTGGAAAACAGCTCCGTGCACAGTACCGCGGCAGGAAGACCCCGGTGTGTCTCTCAAGAGCACATACACAGCCGACATAGCGTAAGTGTTGTTTTTGAAGAGCTTTTAGTGGTGTGGGGAGGACGTGTAGCGTAGAGAAAGGATAAGGATGCAGAATCTTATGTAAAATACCGTCTCGACTATGTAGAAAGAAGTACAAGGGCGAAGGCCGGAGGGAAGATGGCACAGTGTCCTTCGGCCAACACTGGCCACTTAGCCCTCCGCCGGCCGAGTCAGCACCGTGCAGTCGGTGAGCCCGGTCCCCCGCTGAGACCGAGGGAAGCCAGCGGGCCTGGGACCCAGCTCCCAGGGTCCTGGACCGTCCACCCTTTGCCTTGTGCCCACTTCTACTGTTCTTTGCAGAAGTGAGAGTCTTGTTAGCACCTGTCAGGGATGCGCGTCGCCGTGATCTGACTTCACGCCGTCACTGCGCTACTTCTGCACTCCCCCTGCGCAGGTGGATACACGAGAAAACAAGCACGAGAGCCGTCCGCATCTGCGTATGCACGAGTTTAAAAACAAAAACCAAATGAAACAAAACTTTTTTTTTTTCTTTTTTGGTCTCCCTGCTATTCTGGCGCATTTTCCCCACTATTCTGGCGCACTGGTATGAAGAATTAAAATTTGACCATTTCCTCTTTTCCTGGAAAATATTCTAATAACTGTCTTTGATGACATGTCTGATTGTGTCTCAGGCATAACTGGTCTTTTATGGACACGCAGGGTTTTAAGGTTTGCTGCATTTGTCGAGAATAATAGCACTATTCATGAAAACAGATGAATTCAGAAAAAAATGGGGCCTGAATATCGAAATGAAGTTGAACAATAGGTTTTTATAGGGTCCTTAAAATGAAATGCATTTCGGAGAGCTGCAGAGGAAGCCGGGCTGGTCCCAGGCCTCCCGGGGCCTTACTTCTGCTCCCACCACAAGCCAGCCAGACAGGCCTCGTTTTATCGACAAAGAACTGTGTTGAGAGAAAAAGAGTCAAACACACTTTACTGGGGAAAATGGGTCCCCTATCACGTGTCTCGGACTTTGCTGGGGCAATATGGGAGGCGGGGCCTGGGGGTCACCAGCAGCATCACCTGCAAACAGCTGACCCACGAGCTTCCTTCCTGCGGGCGGCGAACATTTTCTACACAGAGCCTTGACCCCGAGCACCGCCTGCCTGAAACTCGGAGTCTGGGCAGGCAGAGCTCCGGACGCCTCATGTGAGGGCCCGTTGTCTTCTCCGTGAGCAATGGCCGGGAAGGTATCCGTGTCCTGCCACCGACTGGCTTCTCAGAAGGTCACTTCCCAGGTGGCATGTGCCTTCCCTGGACATTCGCCTGGGCTCCTGCACGGGTTCTGTCACACGCTCCCAGGGGTGCTGGATCCTGGCAGGGGTCAGCAGCGCCTTTTCTGGGGGCCAAGGGCAACCGAGGGGACCCAGATCCGACCTGTGTCTCTCGGTGACGTACATTGGGCGCTTCCGTATGCTGTCCATCCAGGACCGTACCGTCTGCTTGCGGCGTGTGCGTACGCACTTTCTCACTGGGTGATAACGCAGCCCCAGAGCTTCTGATTTCGTAGATCCGGATGCGACACTGTGAGCTAACCATTGCAGATCCCAGGCCTGGGGCAGAAGACACTGCTCTGTGATTTGGAATCACAAAAATAACATTTAAAAGAGGGTGTCCCAACCAGAAGGAACTGGTGGGGGCCCCCAGCTGCTGGGTAGTGGAGCCAAGCATGCCAGACAGGCCCGGACAGTGGCCCAGCTACATTGGTCCTGGCCGGGAGCCGGCCACCGGCCCCATGCCAGGAGGACAGCAGGCGGGAGCCCCAGGGCAGGCAGCTGAAGGGGAAGTAGATCGTGGTCAGGAGGCAAACCCGTTTATGGCAGTCAGAGCAGTTCACCTTGGAATTCTCCACGCCCGAGAGGCAAGCCCTGGTGCTTGTGCAGGCGTGGCCATTGACATTCTGCACTGAGCCACACCCTCCGGGTCCTAGACCCCTCCCGCCCCCATGGGACTGACCACCGTGGGCCTCTAACACCAGCGCTGCTGTGTGTTTGAGAGAATTTGAAATGCTTGTGTTCCAGAAAGTCCCTGTGCTTAGCCCTGTGCTCCCATGTCCCCAAGACATTTTTCAGGACAGTTCAGGATAAAGCAAACACTTCAGCTGTTAAAAATAAAGCTTGGGTACTCACAAACGTGAGTTTGTGACTAAACGTGGCGGACTCGACGGAAGCACTTGGAAAGTCAGCGGCACGATACCAGCACCTTAGAAGTGGCCGTTCTCGTTGCTTTGCTGTGTAGGGAAGTCGACCGCATGGTTTTACTCCAGAACCACAGGCAAAAAGACGTCCAAATGGGCCATCTACCACTATAAGGGCTGGGGTTTGTTTTTTTAATTTAAATTCAATTCGCCAACATATAGTACGTCATTAGTTTCAGATGTAGTCTAAGGGCTGTCTATGGCTCACTTATATCCTAAGCTAATTTTTAAGTTAGATGTTTTCATGAACCCTTATTGAATCAACTTTGTACACATTTTTAAGTTTATAAACACTTCGCTAGTTGATTCTAACAATTAGAGAAAAAAGAATGTTTCAGAATTTAAGGGAGGAAGGGATATTCAGGCAGTGACGGCGGGACAGAGAGTCCCCAGGAAGAAGTCAAGCTGAGAGCCTCAGGAAGGCACCAGCGGGCATCTGTTAGCATGAGCTGGTAGAGAGGCTGGGAATGGAGGGCAGTGGTGTGTGTGTGTGCGCACGTGAGAGAGGCAGGCAGGAGAAGGCCCTGAGAACACAGCTGCTGAGACAAGGCGCTCGTATGCTAAGACCAGCGAGGAGGCGTGAAGGGCTGGCATGGGTTGGTCAGAGGTTTCCCCAGGGAGGGTCTGCCTGCACCTGTGGATGGAAAGGACAGGCCTTTGCTCAGAAGCCAAAGCTGAGACCAGGGGGTAGCCCGTCTGAACGGTGAGGGGCAGGTGCAGAGTACCAAGGACACCCACGAGCTTGCCAGTGCAGAGAGGAGCGATTTGCCTTCCTGCCCACTAGCCTGACTACCACGAGACGAAGACAGCCTTGTGTTTGCCGTCCCCTGAAGTCAAGAGCCAAGGAGACATCTGGTGGCCTCCCCATCCTTCCCCAGGGCTAGCCTAGCCAGCAAGGAGCCCCAGGCTGCTGTGTTCTAGCTGGGACATCACGCTGTGCTTTGAGGGAGAAGTTAGGTTTTCTTGTTTAGGGCTTTGTTTTGTTTTTTTAAATATCTGCAAGACAATTTTTGGAAGAATGCACGCCCCATAAAAGGAAGAAAATGGGGTCAACCTCTAGGCAGTGACGTGGGCCTGGCCGGGATGAGTCTTGCACAGACCCATAGCCAAGGCCTGCCACCCTCCCTCCCTGACGCTGTTGGTGGAGACGATGCGGCCGATTCTCACCCACCTTTCCTTTGCAAGAGCATCCATGGGGCACAAAGACAGTTCAGTGACTGCTGTTTAAGTGGGTCAGAGAGTGGGATTTTTTCTTCTACTTTTCTGCAGAGAATCATCGTTTACAGAAAAGAGGACCATATTCAGTCACCAGAGGAGGACGCAGGAGAGGCAGCCTGTTACCATGCTGACGGGCCTGGCAAGGCTTCCCGGAGTGGGAGGGAGTCTAAATGCATTCAGGCTACTCCAGGGGGTGGCGCGGTAGTATTTAATTGTGGGGAGTTTCCGGAGGTCTGGGGAGCGCCCGGGGTCCTCATGAGACATGCAGGCAGGACCGGGTTCTCCTGCACCTGAAGGCTCATGCAGCTACTCCAGACTGTGCAGGAGGGATGCCACCAGCCCTCAGTCCCCTGCAGCATCACACCGTAAGCTGAAGACTTTGAGACAGAAAGTGCAGTCCCAAGCGGGTCTTCAGTAAAACAAGGCTGGGATACACTGCAGTTGATACTTGCCTGTCGGCCGTTTCCAGTTCCGGGAGTTTGAGGCTTGGACTTGACGCCGTAACAGGTGCTCAGTAGACCGGGTGGAAGGACGTCGTGGGGGCACTCGGGGTGCGCTGCCCCAGATTACCTTTGGTAGGGGTGGTCTGCAACATTTGAAAGCATTCCAGAAACGGAGCGCCGACGTACGGTGAGGCCATGTGGGTTGGTGACACGTCAGATCTCTTCGCTTTGGTGGGATCTCGACTGACTCCGTCCAGAGCACTGGTGCTCTTGACGCGTCTGTCTCACGGTCGATGTGCCATAAGCACAGCTCGAGTCCTCGAGGGTGGCTGAAAAGGGGACGCGGGGTGTAAACGGCCACCATGGTTTAATGTCGGAGAACCTCTAGTCCGAGGCCGGTGCTGCAGCCGTCCAGCCTGAAGACGTGACTCCGCCCAGCCCCAGATCCACCCACGGCCTCCTGTACACCGCCTTCCGAATCCAGCACATCAACCCTGTCCAAAGACTTGTCATTCCAAAGACGTGAAAGAAAGAACAGAGATAAAGAGGAATGAGACATGGGGTCGCGGTCAGCGCCGTGACTCTGCTGCTGGACGTCCAGGTCTGCGCCCCTCCCCCCAGCCCTCGTCCTGGTGTCACTGTCTGAGTTTCATGGGCGGCATCTTCTGAAGGACGGTCCCGTGGGCCCAGGGGCCTACAAGTCTGGTCCCGCGAGCCCACTGTGGGAGAAAGCGGAGCACGCCTGTCATCATGAGTCTGTTTTGAAGTCCAAAGAATTGTCAATGGTCAGAGAATATGTAAGAGTGTCAGGGTCACACTGCCCTTGACTGTGAAGCATGTGAAGGCAAACTCCAGCCTCCGCTTCTCCAGGCCAGTGGGTGTGCACGCAACACCGCCCCCCACCCTGCCATCATCTTCAGGCCTGCCTCTTGCTGTGTTCTGCTCAGTGACCTTAGGGGCACCCCTGGCTGGGACTTCAAAGGGCCCCATCCCTTCCTAAACCTGGGAGACGTTTATGGGCGGCTATCAGGGAGAGCAGTGTTGTCTATTAAGGGCAAAGACTTGGGTGAGCCGGTGGGGGGAAGGGCTGCCCTCTGCATGGGGCCTGACTGTTGATGGTAAGTGTGGGAGCCCAAGCTCCTGGCAGCCCTTCCCTCCCGAGGGCAGCATGTTGGGCGGAAGGAAGCTCTGAAACGTGACAACATTGGGAAGAAGCTCAGGTCTCTGCCTCACGTGTGTTTGTTGAGAGGGAAACCCTGGTGAGCTGGGCCTCCGGCTCAGACCCAGACTTCATGATGCCTGCCTCCCTCTGCCCTCACCCCCACCCGAGGCTCTGTATCTGTGACTCCCTCCCACTTTTCCATCCACGGTCGGGGCGGCGGGGGGGGGGGGGGGTGTCTGTCGAGAATCCCGTCCCTGTGGAGGTGGGCATGGGGCAGACTCCAGAGAGCGTCGGCACACATGGGCACCCACACTGGCATGGAGAAGGGCCTGGAAATGTGCTTGAAATCACTAAGGCAAGTTCGTTCAAACAACGCAGATAAGCCATCGAAATTCAAGCAAAAAACACAATAATTTGGGTAAGAATTAAATCCCACGTGTTCGGGCTCCTTTGTGTGTATCGCATCGTAGCTCTTGTCGTGTGGTTAAATGTTACCGTGGAGCCCGATGCGCTGGGGCCGGCCTGCTCACCTCTGGGCCCCGCCTGTGCGTGTGAAGGTGGCTGGCTCTGAAGGACGTTTTCTGGAAGGGGTGCGGGGGGCGTGCCCATCCGCTGATGAAAGCAGCTCGGCAGCTCACCCTCCAAGCAGCGGACCCGAGTGTTCGACGCGGACCGGGGGGGCTGCGGCCTCGCCTGCCCGCCGGACCGCTGTGTCAGAGTGGACCCCTTCCTTCTCCGGAGGTGCTTGTCCGTTATCAGTCTGTCCTGGCTTCCAGGTCCGAACCCCTGCCATAGTCCTGACACTTCCTGGCCTTTGTTGGACCGTGGCACGAACTCTGTTTTGAAAGGACAGGAGCATAATAAAAGCGGATATGGAAGAAGGGCCAGATGACATCACTGAAAGTATTTGAGGAAGTCCACTCTTTTCGGTGTTTACAATCTCAGCGTGTTCGTTGTTTGTAATATGATAAGCGCACTTTTGATACATTGGGGGAATGACAAGCCTTGTGGCTCAGACAGTATTCATGAATTTTTATCTTAGGCTCATAGCAACAGAAAGAGAATAGGAGGTCTTGGCTTCAGTCCCAAGTGACCTTGACTCAGGGGTTGACCTTGGGTACAACAATCCGCAGAGATGCTTAAATTATGCTGATGCCAGCTAGTCACTGGGTTTAAAAAAAAAAAAAAGAATTCCATTATTAAAGATGAATTAGCATACTGAAGTTTCCCTCTCAGAATCTTAACTCGGAAATTGGTAGTACGCAAAAGCATCGCCTTTCCAAGGTTAACTCCATAAGTTCATTATAGGGTAGCCTCCTAGGCATGCTTGTAGAACAAAAACCATGAAACACTCAAATGTCTCCATAAACGGCAGTCTCCCTGCGCGATGGAAATGTTGGCACTTGCTCGATCCCTGCACCCGAACCGTGAGTGAGGAGAGCTTGGCGTCTTTTCCTCTGGGCGAGACAAGAGAAAGGTCCAGAGCGGGACTACCAAACCCTTCCTGCCTCACGCCAGGCGCCGTGGCTCGGCTCATCCCACGGGTTCATCTCCTTTCCTCCCGACAACGACCCCGACAGGCAGGGACGGTAGATTCTACCCAGTTTGCAAATGAGGAGACCAGTGGACCTGCGGGATAGGGATGACTCCCAGGCCCTCAGGGCTGTGGCGAGCCCCAAGCCCAGGTCTGCCCCTCCAGACGGGGCACTATGGAGAGCAGCTCCAGGTGTGACACATCCCAGATAGACACCCCTGACCAAAGGCCAGGAACAGGCCCGCAGCCCCCAGAGGCCCGGGGAGACCCATCCTCTACAGATGCTCCAGAGGCAGGGTAAAAGGCTGGATAAATGATCTTCATCCCCCCAAGGTGGGTATGACAGGACCAGCCCCTTGTCCTAAAAGTGTGCGGGCTGATTCCGATGTTGCCTCTCTGTGGAGTGAAGCTCCAAGAGTTGGTCTGAACCCAGTCCCGGGGAAAGGACCATCTGGTCCATCAGTCCTGCAGCTGCTGTGGTGTGTGCTCCCCGAGTGCGCAGCACAGAACCCGAGAATGAGAAGCCCAGTGGCCGGCCGAGGGCCGCGAGAAGTTTGGGATGGGAAGGTCACAGTCAGAATAGCCGAGTGGAAAGATGTCTC
Organism: Lutra lutra; assembly: GCF_902655055.1. Lineage (NCBI taxonomy): Eukaryota > Metazoa > Chordata > Mammalia > Carnivora > Mustelidae > Lutra > Lutra lutra. The sequence continues at coordinate 198,777,461 of NC_062280.1, forward strand.
CGGGGACCACCTGCACACAGATGACTGAGCGCTGCCCCCTGGTCCCCAACCTGGACTCTGAGATGGGAGCTGGTTCACAGACCGTGTCCCGGTGCAAGGAGAAAACTGCCAGCTTACGGCAGGGGACCCCTAAATCACTAAGGAGCAAAGAAGAACATAGAAACCTTCTAAAAGCTGCCCGGCAGGATGAAGTTGGCTGGGTACGCACAGGAGAAGGAGCCAAGCAGAAATGCAGAAATTCTACCCCAGAAGCCAGCCGGCAGGTACCTAGAGTGATGGGGCTTCTGGTGCGGCTTCTCCGCTGGCCCCAGAGCCCCTGGGATTTGACTCAGATGGCTGTCGGGTTTGCAGAGGTGAGGCTCCTTGGGTCTGGACTCGAGCCTGCCCAGGCAGACTACTGGTATTCCTCACGCGCCAACACAAACCCGTACCAGCCTTGCCCAGGCCGGTCCTCGCCAAACCCAAACAAAACTCTTATTGTGTCGTAAAAGAGCATTGCTGAGTCCCTCTCACTCACGTAGGTTCATCTTGGAATCCCCCCACCTCTCGCACGCGGGCGGGCTTAGAGAAAGCTCTCCCCGAGCATCCTCTTCTGGAATGAATAGCTTCAAGAGACACAGCCACTCCGCTTCTGGAGAACAATGTTAAATATTCACTCCAGACTCCTGCGCCGGCACGAACAGTGTACGTGCCGGGGCTCGTTCGTGCCAGAGAATGCCAAGATCTGACACGCTGCGGGAATAAATAAAGCGGAGTAAGGCAGTGTGTGAGGTAACGCATAGCCCGAGCGATGTCTCGGGCCGCCTCCGACTCAAGAGCAGGGCGCGCACAGAGTAACAGTTCTCATGTATCGAGGCCGTTTATTCGAAATTGAACACCAGCAACTTCACTGCACGTGCACCGTACCGCGCGTGCACCATGCTGCCGTCGCGCCTTCCCAGCAGGAAGTACACGGGCAGCCTCTCCAACAAGAGTCGAAGGCTCCCGATGGACTGTCCTCCCCAAGCCAGAGAACCGTATCCCTCGGACTGTAAAAAAGACGGAGTGACGGAGCCTTCATCAAAATGTCTTCAACGTGGCCTTTGTTTGGGGAGGACAATGCTGATGGCATGAGCAGCAAGTGAGAGAAGGCTGAAGCGCCGTCTGTTGGGCTGCCTGCACTTCCTAGAACTCGGCCCGGCTACGGGACCATCGCCACTTGACGGGAGAGCGACGTCGGTGTGGGTGAAGTTCCGTGAGCTCGCAGGCCGGGCAACAGCATAGCTGGAGGCAGAGTGGATTAACAGTGAACACGGCGAGCCGCCGAAGAATTCCACTCTGTCCCGGAGGCCCAAGTGGTGGCCTTCTCTCCCTGGGCTCTGTGGGGCCGCACCCCTCCCCCGGAGCCCCTGCTGTGTCCCTCTTCCCCATCTTGGCCATGAGGCCCTTGTTCTGGCCACTGAGCGGTCTTACCACTTCCCTCCATCCCCTTCTGTCAAATGACTGCCTCCGCTGTGCTGTAAGACGAAGGACTACAGCTATTGTAGCAATTCTTCACTTACTGGGAATTTTACACACATGTTCAGCTGTACTGTTATTTTTATTGGGATTAGGACTCCTTTCGCAGTGCTCCGGTTACAAAGTCGGGCGGGTTTCGCATGGTCTGCCTCTAAGCACTCTTTTTTCCCCATAGATCTTGTTGGTTTGGTGTGCGATTTTGCAGAAGGTGAGGGTTTTCAGGAGTAGTCCTATGTGGTGTTCCAGCAGAAATGCCCGCACTTAAAGAAAACGAGCAGGGACAAGATGTGAATCAACACACGTTTGACCTGGCCATTCCCGAGGGTGAGCGGCTATTGTATTGGAGTGTTTGGGTGGGTCTCAGCTCCGTGGATGGGGAAGGCAAGGCAGGAGGGAGAACATTCCAGGCTGAAGGCATAGCTTATACAAAGGTATGTTCCATGTGGAGGAGGGGACCCAGAGGTGTTCTTGTTCGGTGCATTTAAAATCCTTAACATTCCACTCATGGGAAAGTATTTGATTAAGCTCTCGGTTGGAGTTGAAAATAGGAGACCTTGAAAGCCCGGGATCTGTGGACGGACAGGAACAGGACTCAGACTGGCAGGTGTCAGGAGAAGCAAGGCGTGCCGGTCCAGAGAAGCAGCGGGGCGTGGGGACAAGGGGAGTGTAAACACGGAGTGTATTGTGTCTTGTGAACAGAGCCCAATGTGGGCTCCAGCTATGGGGCTAACACCAAAAGGACACGATTGTCCCCTAGCCAGGTGCTTGACCTAACTGTGTCCCCCCAAAACTCATGTTGAAATTGTAACCCCGAAGGTGATGATACTCGGAGGTGGGTCTCTGGGAGATGGTTAGGTCACGAGAGCGCAGTCCCCTTGACGGGGTTAGTACCCTCATTAAGGGGCCCACAGAGGTCTCTCTCCCTCTACCTGCCACATGTAAGGACACGGCCTGGAGATGCTGTTTATACTGGGCGTCTGGGCAGCTCAGTCAGTGGGGCGGCTGCCTTGAGCTCAGAGCGTGATCTCAGGGTCATGGGATTGAGTCCTGCATCGGACTCCCTGATCAGTGGGGAGTCTGCTTCTCCCTCTGCCCTCGCTCGCACTCTCCCCACAAAAAAATAAATAAGATCTCAAAAAAGAAGAAAAGGAAGAAGCTCTCTATAAATCAGGTGCAGCCCTCCCCGGAGGCACTGGCACCCTGATCCTGGATTTCCTGATCCTGATCCTGGGGCAGATCTCTGCTGTCTGGAAGCCCCTGGGAATCTACAGTCTCTCCTGGACGCAGCCGAACAGACTGAGACCCCAGACATCAGTGGTGACCGAAAACAGGAATGGCGGCCGTCTCCATTAAGGATGGAGAGACCGAGGGGGTGGAGGGAGAGTGGCTTCCAGAGCTGGTCTACGGACAGACCCACCGAGGACATCTGGTCAGCAGCAGGTGGCCCCGCATGGAAGCATCCAGCGTCCGACCTCCTTCTCCCCGCGTGCACTCAGGGCCAGCAGCTCCAGCTCACGTGCTCGTCCGCTCTCACTCTGCGCTCCTCGTGGCAGCTCGATGTCATGACATGGAGAAGAGGGGCTCTGGCGGGGAGGAGCAGACCACCTCTCAGGGAGAGCCCCACCCAGCGAGGCACACCCTGCCCGGGTCCCGCCCCCGCAGCGCCCTGGCCTTCGTGGGCCTCGTCGCGGTGGCCAAGGAGCTGTCCCAGGAGAGGGTGAGGGACTGGGAAGGAGGCACTTTTATGGAGAACTCGACAAGCTGTTTCAGAGCCCTGGAAAGAAAAAGAACTCACTCTCCTCTGATGCTCGGGAGACCGTTTCATCTGTGACCGAGACCCGAGGACCCCGGCAGGGAAAGGACCTGGATCAGCCTTTGGAGTCAAGTGAATAATCTCCAACTTAAAATCGATCCACGGACGTAGGGAAATCGCCAAGAGAATCCATCTTCCACCGTCTCGGTTGCTCAGAGCGTGCGGCGGGGGGTGGCGGGCGGCAGCGGCTGTGGTGGGAACGATGCACAGACTCCAGGAAGCCCACCACAGTCCAACCTCAGAGGTACCAGAACTCGAGCGATTGGGGTGGTAGGTGCCGCCCGGAAACTCAGACGGTCTGGGCTTCGGGCAGGACACCTCTCTTGGGCTTCCAGATGGGGAGGACCTGCGTTTGGAGGCGCCCTCATGCGGCACCGTGTCTCCTCTTAACGCGACCCGTGGAGCCCCCTGACAGCGCACCCGCAGCCCCATGGCCGCAGCGCACCTGCCTGCCTCCGACGACAGCAGCCTCCACGTCCCTGGGCCTGCCCTGTCCAGGTGACTCAAGATGAGACGCCTCGCAGTTGCCACCCAGAACCTCATGCTGGCTCTCCAGAAAGGACGTGACGGGAGAGACAGGAGGGGTGCCTCTGGCTAGAGCACGTGCCCCCTGCGCCCGCATCCACACCTGCGCTGGCCCCGACGTGTGGCGGAGTGTGCGGGAGGCAGCCTGCTTCCTCGGGCAGACTCCGCTCCCCACCCGGTGGGGGAGCAGCGGGGAGGCCAGGGCCCAGGCCTGAGGCAGGAGCGGCCACGCCCGCCTCTTCTGGGCCCGCCGGGAAAGCGCCCGTCCTCACCTGCAGGCAGGCCCACCCACGCTCTGAGATCATCCCCAGCCCCCAGCCTCGGCCGTGTTTCTCCGGAAGCTCTGGCTGCTCCAGCCTCCAGCCTTGGCAGGGTTTTAACCCTCCTTCCCGGGCTGGGGCCCCGTGCCAGCGAGCCCGGCCTGCACCAGCGGCACCGACCCCAGGGGCCGGGCAGCGTGGAGGGCTCCGTGGGGTGTGTCCTGGCACAACGGCCAGCAGACCGGGGAAGGCGGGCCGCATGCTCGTTTGGTGCAGACCGGCTGCCGTGGAGCTGCCTGGACCCGGCCCCGAGCTGCCTTCCTGTGTCCTCTGCTCGGCCTCCTCGCCGCCTACTTCCCGGACGCTCGGCGGCCCGTCCTGGGGGCTCCTCGTCCCTGACTTGGGCACCTCGCTGGCCCGCTGGCCAGCTGTGTGACCTCCTTTCAGTGTCGTCAGCGATGGTGACGTAACCCAGGGAGGCTCTGGCCTCCCGGCCTCCCGCACTCCCGCGCCCGCCAGTGGCCGCCCCGTCTTGCCGGGCTCCCGCGCTGGGGGCTTCCTAGCCCGTCCTGTGGGTCAGCACCCCACGCCCGGCTGTGGCCGGCCGTCCTGCCAACAGCGACTCTGCTGGGAAAACACCCCTAGACCTTGAGCTCCCGGAGCAGAAGGAGAGGGTAGAGATGTTGGCCCGCCGCTGCTCGTAAAATCATAGAGGTATGCAAGGATCGGGTCACGTGGCTGGTTGCCCAGGGCCCGCCCGGTGACGTCTGCCGGGCAGGCGTGCCAGCAGGAGTGACGCCATCCCGCAGGTATGCACCTGGCCGCGGCACGGGAACACCATTGCCGAGCTCAGCGTCTGTCCTTTGAACTCGCGCTCACGGTGCCCCCGCCTCTCCCTCTGTTCCCCAAACTCCCGGCCCTGTGAGGACAGGCGGGGACTTGGGCACGACTGCTGCGAAGCCCATTGTCGTTGGTACGAGTGCCCTGAGGTTGTTCCCTCCAGGTGGGCCCACGTGTGTGCCCAGCGGTCGTTTCGCTGCCAGTACCTGGTGACGCTGTCAGGACCCTGCTCGAGACCCGTCTATCGTGGGCGCCTCGAAATGCTTTCAACAAGGGAAGCTGAACTGGCCACGTTTCCCACCCGGTTCATAGGGACAAGGGCTTTGTTCTGTGCGGAGCGGCCCTGGTCTGCGTTTCCTCTACCGTATGCTTTGTCTCGCTAATACCATGTTGGAATTATTTCCTTAATTTCTAAAGCTGTGTGTAGGGAAATGGCTTATATTTCCTGTTTTGATAAACTAATAGAATTTTACTGGGAACTTTGTTCCCAAGTTGGCTTTCTTCTTTGTCAGCTTCTTTTTTGGACTAAAAGGATAATTCTAAAAAGTCAGGCTTGACTGGACTTGTGACAAAGACAAAGACTTGTATAGATTTTTTTACCTTAAATATGAAAGACAACTACTTTTTTGCAATAAGGGATGTCTGTCTTCTGTGTCTGTCAGAATGGGTTATTCAGTATCTCCTGTGCAGGAAGCTGGGGTTGGATGCTGGGGCCAGTCCAATGGTGAAAGATCTGTAAATTCCCTACAGAGACTTGCTCTTTTTGGCTGGAGGTATATTGGCTTAGAAAGACTTTCTTGGACAAGAAGTTTCTTGGAACATGCAGAGGACAAAATATTCTTTGTTTTAGGACAAATGAGTTTTGTTTCTTGCATTTTCATATAAATTTGGTTAATACTCATTTCTTATGTGCAGTCCGAGAACAATGCCGAGCATTTTTTTTCTTTCATTTGTAAAGATTGTATCAACTGTAAACAGTCCTCACACCCGCAGAAAGAGGGGCCCAGGACCACGGAGTTGCTCCCTTAATAGACGTGGACGGTTCCCTCTGGTAACTCACAGGAAGAGCTTGTCGTAGAGTCTAAGTCTTTTGTGTGTTTCGTTTTCAGGCATGCAAGTTGTTATTTAAACCTATTTTTAAATGTCCTGAATATGAGGACAAGTCTGCTGCTGGGAGAAGCGAGAAAGGCGGTTTTCTCCGTGTTTGGAAGGGGCCGGTCCTCAGACGCCTACAGACGAGTTTGGCCCGAGTGGCAGCCAAGAGCCTTTCCTCTCTGCCTGATGCTACGTGATACCCGCCAGAGGCAGCGGGAGCCTCGCTCCCCTGGTGCCAGCGGATTGCTCACATACGAGGCGTGGCCAGCAGCGCAGGGGACCGGATGTTCCCTAATCTCCCAGCTGCTCTAGCCTGTGTCCCCTCGACTCGACAGGATTCCATTTATAGATGGCAGACCAGTCTCTGCCTGCAGCCGGGGAGCCAGTGGCCCGGGGCAGAAAAGTCTCCACTTGAACCTGATACATGCCTGTTCGGGGAGCTGGAAAGTAGCTTGTTTTAGAAGCTTCCACGACCTCTGTTCTCCCAGAGACAAAAGTCACCGAGGGATGTAGGTCACGCATGTAGGGTGGTTTGGGTGCGTCTGGGATGAACTGAATGTCCATGCAAATACATGTATTTTTATCAAATCTTTCCAAGAGTAATGATGCCAAGATTCACATAAGGTGCTGAAGGGAAGAATTCCTGTATAAAAAGCTGACACCTCCCCCCCCCCCAAAATCTGTGGCTCAGAGGTTTCCACTCGGACCCTGGAAACAGTCTCCCTTGCATTCTGCTTGAGTAGAATAACCAGGGTTTCTAGAAAATATATCTATGTGTTGACATTGCCAATTGGCTCGTAGACGATCGGGGTCCTTCTTACTGCCTAGAATTTCTAATTAGTACAGCAGTGCTGGCCGCCGGTTCGGGGCAGGGGAAAATCCAGAGAAGAACTGCCTAAAAGGGTGTTCTGAATATGGACTAGAGGACCGGAGTGCTTTTGACACCGTGACTGATGAGAAGCTCGGCGACTGAGCCCTCAGTGCCTGGAGCCTCCCGACACGGGCCGCAGGGGGCATGGGGCGTCTGGGGGCCAGCGCAGTCCCCGGACAGCACGCTGGGTGCTCTCGAGGCGTGGAGGGCACGGGATCTGTGGGGAGTATACTTTCTCCTCCGCTGAAGGAGGCGGCCTCCAGGAAGTCCCAGCGACATGTGTACGCGGAGAGCCTGTTCAAAAGCCTGTCCTGATGCAGGAAATGGAAGGTGGGGCCTGCATTCCTAAGTAGCGCCTGGCGACCCAGGCACTGCGTCCACGCGCCATGCAGTGTGGGTCCAGGTCCCAGCAGGACAGCAGCATCGCAAGTTGAGATGGAGCACCTCTCAGACGTGCATCTGTCCACCGCCTCCCCCTCCCAGCGCACCGGGGACACTGTGTCCAGACACAGCCTGTTCAGACTCCCCGCTCGCTGTCTTCCCTGCGAGCTCTCCCCACGCCACCCATCCCTTGCCAATATGGCTTTTGTTCTGATTCGTTGTTTAGCAAGAGGCACCCACTTCTCTCCCTGGTGCAGCTCAGAGGCATCCCTGCTCTACCGTGCTTCTTGTGTTTCAGCCATTTTCTGTCTTGTTTCCCAAAACGTAGAATTCACACTTACTTTTCAGAACAATTCCTGTTGGGTCTACAACACTTGGTAAGACGTCCAGCGCTTAACGGCGATGGCAGAATTCCCGCCCATGGCCCTGTGTCTGCACGGGCTCTCCCTGCCTCCATACCCCCTCCCCAGCCTGGAGGGGGCCACTGAGTCCGGGGGCGGGCTCCGGCCAAGGTGGCCCCCAGGATAAGGGCCCCCGCGGACCTCGGTGCAATGTTTGGCAGTCGCTGAGGAGTTAATGATTGTGCCCCCGGGTCAGACTCCATCCACAGCTGGGAAGCTGCATCCTCAGGTCGAAGCAGTTCCACATCTTGGTAGCAATGAGGCGGCTCTCGTTGAGCAAGGGGCACGGAAGGTGCCCCACGCTTGTCCTGGACTATAAAGCCACAATGGCTGAAATGGAGTCTGGCCGGAATATGGGGGATCCAGCACCGGAGGGGCATCCTGGGGGTCCTGTGAAGACTAGGTTCAAATTCACTCCAGTCCAAGATGCCCTCGATTCCCCGATGGTGGTGACTCCCCAGAGGCCTGGCCTTCCTCGGCCTGGACACTAGCAGCCTCCATCCCCGGGGCTGGAGCAGTGAGGGCCTCGGGTTGGAGGGCAGGGAGGTGGGTCTCTGTGGGGGAGGCCAGTAAGGGATAACAGAGGGCAGGATGGCCCGAGGGGGAGGCCCTGGCTGAGTCAGTCCTCTCCGTGACCCTGCCTGACTCTTCCTCTCTTACCACGTCTCCTTCGTGGTGCTTGCCGTAATGTAAAGCGTGTGGGCTTCGGTGCTCGTTTGCTTGGTTTTCTTGTCCACCTGCGTACAGTCTGTTCCTGGCGTTACACCCACGGCCCAGCACAGTGCTCGGCCCAGAGTAAACATTCAATGGAGAAGGAAGGAAGGAAAGAATGAGCGAATTTGCAAGGGGAGGAGGTGGGTATAGGGTCTCCGAGAGCCCTGGGGCTGTCGTGTTTGATAGGACTGGGGAGCCAGGAGTGCTCCTGCGGGCTCAGCTGAGGGAAAGGCTCTCCCTGACCACTCTGAGCAGGGAAGCACACGGCACAGTCTCCTCCGTCCTTCTGGAGCCTGGGAGGTAGCAGATCCTGCGGGAGTGCGAGGACATAAGGCCACGTGTGTGTCGGGTTCAGGCGTGCTCAGGGCAGGGGTAAGGCCTTTGCACTTGGCACAGACTCTCGCCGGCATCGGTCTCATTTGGCTGCGGGTCCTGCTCCGCCTGGGGATGAGGGACATGCAGCCGAGCTCGGTCGGGTGGTTGCCGTGTGGCTGTGACAGGGACACCTTCCACACCTCAAGCTGGGTCTGGGGGAGCCTCCGGCCCTGGTGCTCAGCAGCGTGGCCTCCGTGGGACGTTGGGATGGTGAGCGCAGTGACTGGTGCTGCTGCAGGGGGAGCGTGGGGAGAGCAGAGGGCAGGGGTGTTGTTCCAGAAAATGGTACTGAGGGGAATTCAGACTTGACGCGAGGGACTAGTGGAGAATTCAGCCGGAGCTCCTGAGGAGTCTTGGAGCTGCAGACGGACCACAAGCCGTCCTAGAAACGTGGACGTTAAAGGCCTAGACCCAGGCCAGATTGTCGTCTTTGCGGGGGTGTGCAGTGGGAGGAAACCGGTCATCTTTACTAAGGAGTTGACCAGAAGGCTCGAGGTTCGTCTTGGGTTGTGTTCAGAGGTAAAATCCAGGGGAGACCCGAGGGCTTGGGGCAAGGGCAGCGGTTGGTGGGGGCTTTTAGTATTCTGTTCTGGGGATGCAGACAGAGGACCCCACAGAGAGGTTCACATACCCCACATTCAAGGTCTTCAGGAGGGCATTCGTATCTTGAGAACGTTCCAGATCTCACGTCCCATCGGGGGAATCCCGAGGCTCAGGTCTGAGATTTGCTCAGTCTCTAAGAGACGTCTGGAACACATGCTCTGCCCTAATAAAGTAAATGCTTGTGTTCCTCCTGGAGATCTGGCCTTCCAGGCCATGGGGCATCTGCATCTGTCTCGTAGATGTCGGAATCCACAGGACTCCCTCTGTAGGCGTGTGAGATGTCAGATGCTGATGGGAAAATACACACGCACACTCACACGCACATATCACACAGACACATCCCATGCCATCACACACACACACACACACACACACACACACACACACCCCATCACATGCACATACACCACTTCACACACAGACATGCATACACAGGGTTGGGATCTCCATGATGGAAATTGGCTGTGGCTTGTAGAGGCAGCCCTGCCTCACCTCCTGAGACTGGCACCCCGAGCCATGGCACTTGGTCGAGGAAGGGCCAAGGTTGGGATTTATCAAACTTGTGAGTCCCAGCTCCAAAAGTGAAACAACACCGTTAGATTTTAAGTACGTTACAAAGAATTCATTTCTGTAACTAAGTCCACTGCATATCCTAAGCCTAGGACAGAAAGTCTGTTAGATCGATTTAAAGTCATTTCAACCAATGGTTTATATCCAGGGACTTGGCAAGTGCCCTTAAAATCAAAATTAAAAATAGCCTCTGAAACACCAGATGGAGAATGTGAGTTTTTGGTTCCCCTGGAGTCCTTAGGCTGAGGCGTCCCTGTGCCCCTTTCAGACAACTGGCAAATGAATTATTGTGTGAACCAGGGACACCTGCCAAGCCCCCCGTTCGCATCCCAGCTGTACGTAATACAGAGTGTGAATGTGGCTGTCCACTAGAGTCTCCCTTCAGCGTTCAGGGTAATCCGCAAAACCGACAGCCTTGCGTGGGGCTAGATTTATAAAAACCAGTTATTCAGAACGCTGAGATTTTTAAAAGCGCCCCACAGTAGATAAACATCGAAGCGTGAAAAATCGGGAAATACCGAGAAACACGTTATGAGGGTGTGAAAGGACAGTAAATGTGTTTATGTTTACACTGGGGAACTCAGACGGTCTCACACAACGATAACCAAAAGGTTGTCCAGGAAAGGGATTTGTCATCTCCACAGAAAGAACACAGAGTGGTTGCGTGGTCTTAAGTAAACTGTGGCCAGAGTCCTTGTGTGCCCGTCCAAGGCTGCACGTGCAGGAAGGCGAGCAGGCGTCGCGGAGGGGCAGCCGACACCGCGACTGTGTATGCATGCACAGCAGAGCCATGCCCGGAGCGGGAAGATTCTAGCTGATGCATTAGCACAAAAAACAGACAGAAAGCTGACCAGACGGAGTCCCCAGGTGACCATCCTGCTTAGTCATTGAGACCTAACTTAGAAGACAATGGACCAGATGAGACGAAATGCACTTTTGTGCCGAGCTGGCACGGTCTGTTATCTGGGGAGTGCTGCTTGCGCTGGGAGGTTTGGCTCAGCGCGCACCAGAAGCTAACCATGGCCAGTGTCCTTGAGTATCAGTTCCCCCCAACGGGGCAGGGTCTGCCGGGCTGGCCGAGGGTGACAAGGGTGACGAGGCAGACAGGGGTTCTGTCGTGCAGACGGAGAAGGTAGGGCCAGGAAGGGGAGAGAAGAGGGCCAATCTGATCGCCACTTCCTGCTCTATTTCGTGCTCTCACCGGTCTGAAAGGGAGATCTCCTGATCCAAAGTCCAAGGCCATCCTGTACCTAAAATACTGAGATCAAGGGCTAGCAAGCACTGCCTTGGAAACCGTTGGGATTGTCCAGGCAGAGAACTCCCTCCTTCAGCCCCTTGCCTCATTGAAGAGTCCAGTAAAGACTCGGGAAAGCCTCTTCCCTCCGTCCCCGCCTCGTCCCCGCCTCCTTCTGCAAACCGCGTCTCACAGAGGGAAGGGAAGGGCTGTCCTCTGCCAGCGCTACCTGGGATGCCGAGAACCCCTGCTGCGGGGATGAGGGTTTGTGAACATTCCGGCGTGTTTGCAAGGTCCTCCTCCTCCCCCCTCGGAAGCCCCTTTCCCTTTAGCTGCCCCGGCTCCGTGTTGTAGGATCGGGACTCAGTCCTGCTCACCTTGAACCCCCGCCTCGGGGCTGCCTCCCCCACAGCCCCAGGAGCATGAAGGGCCACTTTCTGCACCTGGAGCTTCTCGTTCACACTCAAGTACTTGACACAGAGTGTCCTCGTGGGCTCACCTCACACGGGATCCCTGGATCCGGGGAACACTCCCCCCGACTCTCCTGGCCCAGGACGTAGCTTGCATGGAGCAGACGCCTCTAAAAGGCGTTTTGACTGTAGAAGGTGCGGCACCTAGAGTGACCCTGACGTAAACCCTGGACCCCGGGTGATGCCGCTCTGATGGGGACATTGGTAGTGGGGATGGCTGTGTGGGGGGTCTGGGGGGTGCACAGGGACTCTCTGTACCCTTGGCTCCGGGCCCAAAGCTGCCCTAAAAATTAAAGCCTGCGTGTCGAATGGAGAGCCGGCCGCTGCAGTTGGACGTGCTCTCAGCAGACGAGGCCCCGCCTGTCGCAGCGGACAGCATTTGGGATAACAAGTTCTTTGTGCTTCCTCGTGCAGGGCGTGAAGAAGTTTGACGTGCCGTGTGGAGGGAGAGACTGCAGCGGGGGCTGCCAGTGCTACCCCGAGAAGGGAGGACGGGTAAGTCCCAGCGTCGCGGACACCAGACTCTTCCGTAGCCTTCTGTCCCAGACACTGGTGCCTTCAGGCACCTGACTGAGTCAGTCCACGCTTGCCCGAGAAATTCAACACAGACTCGTTCTTCCGTTTCAGAGCAAACAGTAACATAATGCAAAGTTTAGTCGATGTATACAGGTTCCAAGTGGAGAATGGTAACCTTTTTACGCATCTCTTGTTCGTTGTTACAAATAGATACACATGTATGATGCAACTGTGTTTTATACCGTGATTTTATACATAAGCAAATGTTCTGCAAAAATATGATGTAAAGAAAGCATGGTTGGGTCTACCCCCCAGTGTAGACATCCCGACCGGAGGGCATGGCCTCCTGCCGTATAGAAAATCAGTCTCACTTTCAAAATTCGTCTGCTCGCCCCCGAATGTCTTTTATGTAGCGAATTTGATCAGGTAAGTGGGAGAGAAAGCTCAGTCCCCGTCACTGCCAGGACACCTGGCGGCACCTGAATCATGGTCTGCTACTGGGTTTAATGTGTCCAAAGTGACAGGCTTTTCTGCTGCCGGTGAAGCTGATGTCTGGGTCTTGGCATTACTGATTTTAAACAGATATTATTTGTGTTTCTCTGTTGAAGCCCATTTTCACGTGGGGAGCAGTGTTTGTTTTATGATGCAGTCTTTTGAGTCTTCGTGCCTTGGGATCACACTTCCCTGGGGAACTCCTGCCTGTCCGGGGTCCCAGGCCGGGTTGGGAGAGGCGGTTGGGAGGTGGTGCCTGTGCCCCTGCCACCGTCGCATCAGAAACTACAGCACCGCATGGGGGCTCCAAGTGTACCTCACCACCCCGAGTCCTGCGGTCGGTGTTTGCGGTCCCCGTTCCCTCCGCCCAGGAGGAAGACGTGTCTCCGTGGAGCTTGGCCTCTGCGCTGGGCGTGACGTCACACGCCGTCTCCTACCTGAGTCCCCTCCAGAAGCCAAATTTGACTTTGGGCTAAGGAACCCCTTTACAGATGTGTCGGTCTTCCTCCCTCACATGTGACTGACCAAGCATCCTTTCCAAGCGGAAGATCACGCCTAAGGAGGCTTCGGTCCCCACGTCCTGGGTCCTTCCAGAACCTCAGTCCTGGGGACAGCTGTTGGCTCTGATGTCATCTAGGTTCCCCTGCCTGGAATGGGGGCATTATGCTCTAAGAATTGCTAATTGAAGATTGTGCATCAACATTTCTTAAGGGTTGAGTATTTTTTAAATATATGGAAGCCATTTGGTGAGATTTAATATCCTCATGGGGGTCCCTTGGTATAGACTTTCCCAGCGATGTTTCTGGAGCAGGGATGACAATGGTTCACTGTGGGGCTCTCCCCTCCCCGAGCCCTGGGCAGCCCGGCCTTGTATGGGAAAGAGGAAGACAAATTAGTGGTTTATGAATGTCTGTGGGACTCGCTGGGTGGGAGGGAAGTCAGCTCCAGAGAGCCCCCGCGTTCCTCTCCATGGGATCAGCCAAACAGAACCCAAACAGAGCACAAGGTTACTGGGTCTATTCTGTTTCACTTTTTCATGATTGTTTCATGCAGAACTGATCTATTAGCATTTCCCATGATGGTTTTATGTGAATTTTGTTCTTCTGTAAAGATGGTTCGTTCTGATTATTTTGTTTCAGTCAAGGATAATTAACATACGGTGTTGTGTTAGTTTTGGGTCTGCAGATTTAACGATTCAACAACTGTGTGCATTCCTCTATGCTCATCGAGAGCAGTGTGCCTTCAGTCCCCTTTATCTGCCTCCTCCCTCCTCCCACCCCCTTCTCTGGCAACCAGCAGTTTGTTCTCCGTATTTAAGAGTCTGGTTTTTGTTACTCTCTTTTCTTCTTTGTTTGTTCATTTTATTTCTTAATTTCCACCTATGAGTGAGATCGTTTGGTATCTGTCTTCCTCCAGCTGACTTATGGCCCTTAGCGTTTTATTTTATTTTAATAGATGACGCCATCTACATAGTTCCGTCCTCTTAAGATGCCAGGGGTCTTCTCGGAACGGTTATTAGGAGGGAGACTTCTGAGGGTCCCTAGGTCTTCCTGATTCAGTGGAAGTTTGCTTTGAGCTCTGTTTCCCTTTGGCCGTCAGGAACACAGTTTGTGCCTGAGACCGTTTGTCTATCTTGCCTAGTAAAGTAGATAATGGCCACCTCCCGGTGAATTTGGTTAACAAGAGAAATCCGGAGCTCCAGGCGGGTTTGACTTGCCTCTCCTTCGGCCGGTAGTGATGACAGGAAGCTGAGATGTGGCGGCTGGCTGAGTGGTTGGTTCAGGGACCAAGCTGCATGCTGGCCCCCTTGGGGGCCCCGCCTGTGGGATCCAGCAGGTGCAGCATACAGGAAGCAGGCCCCCTCTATGCTTGCCTCTCTCCACACTGCCCAGCGCCCCAAGCTGCCCTTGGCCTTGCAGCCCCAAGTCGGGGTGTCTTAGCAATCAGACCCCGGGACCTGGGTGCACCATATTGGGTGTCCATCACCAAGATGGTAGAAATGCTGACGGCGAGTGGTAAGGAAAGGGCTCTGGAGGACGAGAAACAACACCGTGTATTCTCGCATTACCGGGATTATCTGCTGCTAGCACCCTTGGGTCTCCTTCATCCAAATACTCATTAAGACACAGTATCTGTCTTAGTTCCTCAAGTCCAGTCTCTGTATGTTAAACATCTGTTAATTAACAGATTTACCCAGATGTGTTCTTATACACCGCACAGCTATTTCCGTCCTTACTCTTGGACTGATAATATTTTTTAAAAGTAAAGTAATGCATAAAAATAGCAGCTGGGCAGATTCTGCCATCAGAGAGCTGAGTGCAATGCTCGTTCTTTCCCACAGCGTCCCCCAGGGCCCCTCGCCGTGGATTTTCCCCATGGAGCTTCTGGAGCAGGGATAACAATGGCTCAGTGCGGAGCTCTCTGCTCCCCGAGCTCTGGGCAGCCCAGCCTTATATGGACACGGGGTAGAGTTCACTTGCTCGTCACCATGGTGACAGCCAACATCAGAAACTGTATGTTACTGAGTAACTTTTGGACTCAGAGCAGAAATCACAAATGCACTATGGATTCCGACTCCAAATAAATTCTCATGTTACCGAATGAGTCAGCTCCGTGTGAAGCGTCTTCTCCAGCCCTCAGTGGTGGGTGGTGGGTTGCGGCAGGGGGGTGGCTGTCTCTCCCGGACGGAGCCATGCCACCTGTGGGTCAGCGGCTCCAACAGCCGGGCTGCGAAGGGCAGGGGCTGGGGCCCCGCTGGGTGTGCCGCCTCACTCCCCAGCCAGAACTGGAAGGCACAGAGGATGTTCTAGACCCCGTTCCCATGGGAGGGAAGGAGGACACCAGCACAGGGCATGAATGACCTACTCCAGTTCTGTCCCGAGCAAGACTCAGACATTTTTGGATGAGTTCTTCTCCCAGTGCTTGCCTTCCGCCTTCGGTATGAAGGAGGTTCTCCCGGGTAGGGGGCGAGAACACGGGCAAGATGAAAGGAGGTCTGGCCCTCTTTCCTCAAGTTATGACTCCCTGGCCGGTTTTCCAGCCTTTTCTTCTGTTGTTCAGGAAGTCAACATAACTTTAAGAAATGAACAAATACGGGGCCCCTGGGTGGCTCGGTCGGTTGGACATCAGACTCTTGGTTTCAGCCAAGGCCATGATCTCAGGGTCATGAGATCGAGTCCAGCGTCAGGCTCTGCAGTCAGTGGGGAGTCTGCTTGGGTGTCTCTCTGTCCCTCCCCCCATGTGCACACACGCACTCTCTCTCTAAAATAAATAACTTTTTTTTGGGCGCCTGGGTGGCTCAGTGGGTTAAGCCGCTGCCTTCGGCTCAGGTCATGATCTCAGGGTCCTGGGATCGAGTCCCGCATCGGGTTCTCTGCTCGGCAGAGATCCTGCTTCCCTCTCTCTCTCTCTGCCTGCCTCTCCATCTACTTGTGATCTCTCTCTGTCAAATAAATAAATAAAATCTTTAAAAAAAAATAAATAAAAATAATAATAAATAAATAACTTTTTTTTTAAAGAAAGAAATGAATTAATACTTGATTGACGTTAAAAGCTCTGCATTTAAAATAACCTGTTATGTATATATTGTGGTGATTAAAACTCGTAAGTCCTAATTCGCCAATATTCCACAGGGTGATAGGCACAAAGGAAGTCAGCCTCCTAACTTCTCAGACTTCCCCACTGCCAGCAGTCCTACGATCGCCAGCACCAGACAGAGCAGTGTGGCCCCCTGACCTGTCTCTACCTGTTTTACTCTTTCTTTCCTTATACATTTTATACTTTCCCTTCCTCCGTGGAGGTGGAAGGCCATTGGATGGACAGTATCAGAGTTCATTTCTGTTGCAGAACTTCTGGGGAGCGGAGTGATGCTCCAGGTCGCTCCAAGGTCAGTAGTACAGAAAGCGTAAGGAGGGCAGGCAAGGCGTCTGGTTCAACAAACTGAGACATCTTTGTCTTTGCTCATTAATGTACCTGAAAGGTCATGAAATTCTCAGGTTTTTCCAGCTGAAGTCAGTTTTAATTCCTTATTTCCATCCCTTAGACAGGTTTACGTCCCCCAACCCTTTGGCTTCAACTGTCCACTTGGGACAGGCAGGTTATTCTAGCTTTTTAATGCTCAACCTTCCCAGGACACCTGTTGCCCTGGGCAGTCAGATATTTTAGACATTGGTAAAAACCAGATACTGTTTAAGCCCAGATGGTGGGGAATTGTTGGGATGGCCAGGCTTTAGTGAGAGAGAGAGAACCTACAGCTTTGACTCTGTGCCAGCCCCCGCGTGAGTGTTTGGGCGTCTCCCACATCACTCAGCACTCAGCCAGCCACGCTCGCCCCCGTGGGCCTGACAGCACCCCCCCCCCACCATGGGCCACAGGACCAGAGATGAGCATCTCCCGGGCGAGGTGGTCACAGCCCCTGGCAAACCGGGTATAGCTGTGGTGTTCTTCTGTGCAGCCAAGAGTTTCCCACAGTCTGTGGGTCCCTGGACTTGAGTCAAAGTATGAGTAAATAATTCTTAACCTCACAAGATTCCTTAAATTCAACAACGTAAATCAAACCAAGAGAAACCACAGAGACGCATGAGAGGGGACACGGGGAGAGCGGACAGAGGACTCCGGGAGGTGGGTGGAGGCAGATGGGTGGGCATGCAGGAAGGCTCACTGTGTTTGGCGCTTGGGGTTGGCTCAGAAGGGCAGCAGCCAAGAGACAAAAGAAAGAAGCCGAGACCTGGCCCCTGGGGAGAGCAGCCCAGGGCCGCGAAGACGCACGTGGTAGGCAAGGTCTTCTCTCCAAGGCGAGCGGCAGTCTTGCTCCTGAGCGAACCTTCTACCCTGTGTCGCCAACATAGCCTCAGCCTTCCATGCGAATAGCCAGGATTTCACAATAAAATGGAAATGGCTGCGTACAAATGTGAGAGCTGGGAAGAGCACCGCAGCGTCGCGGGAGCCTCCATTCATGGTCCGCGCCTGCCGCAGGTTTCCGTGGCAACGCGATGGTGCCCTCCGTCATCTGAAGACCCTCGCCCGTTGGGGGTAGGAGCATTGGGGCTGCCGTGGCAGATGCGTTCTCGTGGCGCACTCGGAACCCTTCACAGAAGCCACGTGCAGTATTTCGTGTGCTGTCCCAGCCCAGAAAGGACAACTCGGAAAGAGTGCAGACATCACCTGCGTGCTGGGCTTATCTAACCGCTGCCCACACACCCTCTCACCCGCTCTCAGCGTCCTGTGGTTGTTCTTAGTGTGCGCTGGGGACGGGCACTGGCTGTGGCTCATCCCGTCCCTCAGTGGCTGCACAACTGGCCTGCGTGGTTGGTCTCTGCAGTGAGGGCGGTATTCCAACAGGTGTAGACAGTGTCTGTCTAACTTGCAGATCACACATAGTGATGCACTTTTCACGATTTCTGGTTATTTATGGAGGGGGGAGGGGCAGAGGGAGAAGGACAAGCAGACTCTGTGCTGAGCACAGCACCCGATGCGGGGCTCAGCCCCATGGCCCTGAGATCATGACCTGAGCTGCAACTGAGCATTGGACGCCCAACCGACAGCCACCCTGTGCCCCAGTGATGTGCTTTTAAGGAAACCCCAGCTTCCTTTTAGCCGTGGAAGCTGCCAGGCCTGCAGCACTCCAGTAGGCCTTGTGCGTCATCTGCAAACCAGGCGCTTGTCTAAGAAAAGGGGGTGCACGAGTGAACAGGGGTGCCCTGAGAGCCTGGGCAAAGAGATATGCTGGTGGGAGGCGAGGTCCAAGAGGAAGGGTCAGGGACAGTGAGGTTGTGTCCGAGTCCTAGGGAGGTGAGAAGCCGTTGAGGAGACGTCCTTAGAGAAGGCATGTGACTTAGAACTCAAGTCACAGAGCTCTTCTTGTGTGGACGATGGTGAGGTTCCTGTTTCGGTGATCCTTCCACTGGTCTAGCTCTAGTCAAAGAAAATGCCATGAAACTTACACACGGCCATATCTGGCCACGAGAATTTGAAAACAAGTGTATCCATTTGACACACGGTGACTACACATCCACCCCTGTCGGTTCCGGCTCGCACCAGGAGTATAGAAGTGATCAAAGCCATCAGTATCCCTAATCCTTTAGACCTTCCTGCCCCCACGCTCTCCAGAGGAATTTACTGCAAAGATGGAAATGTCCTATATCTTCGCTGCCCATCACGGATGCTTGACCATTCGAAATGTGGGTAGTGAAACTTTTCATTTTAGTTCATTTTAGTTAACGAAAATTCAGATTAAATAGCCCCGTGGCTACCGTGTTGGAGGTCACAGTTGTAGCGAGTGTGGAGGTGGAGAGGAGGGGAGCCAGGGAACTCATCATGAGTCTAGGAGAATGTTCTAGGCATCAAGTCCGAGGCAAAACGAGGCACGAGACGGAGTCAGGCTTTTGTGAAATAAGACCTGCTTTTGCAACCGGCTGCACTGAGACCATTACACGAAGGCTGCTAACTCAGAAATACAGAGACCCACAAGCCAGGCACATCGGAAGTGGTGTCTGTGCCGAATGTGGTTCATCACAGCCTCCTGGGGACATTGGCGTTTCCAGTGCGAGCTGTGATCAGGGCCTCCCCTTCGGGAAAGTCCTTGTCCAGTAGCTTTGGTGCAGGAGACCTTGGGTCCTCCAGCCCTCAGCATCGGGACAGCAGGCTAGTCTCCCTTTCTTTCTAGCAAGGTCAAGTAAGCATTTCCTCAAAGCGAGGCTTTCAGAATGCTGTTGCAGAAATGCGTGGACAGCGCAGCCGGAGGAGAGAGGAGCTGCGGCAGGCGCCCCAGCCCACGTCCACTCGTGCCAGCCCAGTGTGTATGGTCACGATTTCGTTTCAGAAGGACCATCACGACACGAGTCAGGATTTGATAGAAAATAAGCCAGCTTGGAGCTCATCCAAATGGAAGGATGCATGGTTAAAATCCTAAAAAAACAAAATTATAATACCTCATCACTGAATGGACTCAAAGAACATCGTTCTGGACAGAATCTGATGTTTGAAAGTCAAGGCTTAGAGAGAAATGTGTCTTCGTTACCCCTGAAATCGCCATGTTCCTTATGCCCGGGACAGACTACCCTGGGCTGACTCCTACCAGTGAAAGCAGAATTAAGCAAGAGCAGCTATGAAAGCCCCCAGTGAGAATTGCTCACAGCGGCGTGTCACCTCCAGAGAGCGGCCTGAGACCGGTGCTGGTGACGGCCAGCAGGAACTCGACCGGCAATGGAGCCAGCGGAAGACACGGTTCCCACAGGAGCAGTCTATGTTCACTGACCAGTGGTGGACACATCGGCTGTCTTAGTATCTGAGTGCCGAGGAAGAATTTTAAATGTTTTCCTGCTGGATTCGTCCACTGCATCCTCTTCTCACGAACACTACACATAAACACCCCCAAACACGTGCTGTGGCGGCCGGCGCCACGTTCCTTCATCAGGAAGAAATCTTCCCGCGCTCTTGACCCCAGGTGGGGCTCGTGGCAGGTGGTTGCTTTGGCGCCTCAGACACCACCGATCTTTCTCAAAGGGTCTGTGACTCGGGGCAGTGGGGGGAGGGGGCACTATCTCTGAGAGAAATGTGCATCCGAGCGTTCCCCTCGGAATTTACACCTAAACAGACGAAGCGTTGAGTAGACATGGTCAGAGCCCCAGCAGAAGTGGGAGCCGCGTTGAGAGAAAATTTTTTTCTTTTTTTGTACTGAGGCAAGTCTCTGTTCTCCCAAACCCTTGACCATAAACTGTGATCAGATTTTGTGCTTGTGTGTGCAGAGCACCAACCCGTTGGCTGGCCAGCTGGTCAAAGCCGGTGGAGGAACCCCTAGGAGCTCCCCGTGGATTCTGGGTGGCGGCCAAAGCCAGCAGAATTGTGGGGAAGCAGGCCGTGCACGCCAGCCTCTGGCCCTGTGGGTGATGACCAAATGATTAAGTGGGCTCTGGTCCAGAGTTGACAGTCGGAGGGAAATGGCCTCTCATGGCTTAAGGAAAGTAGAACGTCGGTTCATGGCCAGGATAACGGTGACAACGATTTGGTTGTGTCTAATTGAAAATCTCACCCAGGCTCCGATGGACTGCGGAGAACCCGGGGAAAGAGCAGTGAACATTTCTACTGTTCTCCAGACTGACCAAAGCTCTACCTTTAGAAATCCTTCATTTTTCCTAGCGCCTAATGGAATGTTTCGACCAACATAGCATTAAAGCGTTTCCTCTTTTCTGTTATAGAAAGCGCCAGTCTTCAAAGACTTTGTTTTGTTTTATTCATTTCCAGTTTATTCTTAGTGAACAATTGCAGGAGTTCTAAAAAGCCCAGACCAAGGTTGTTACCAAACATCATCTGTTTTCTAAAAGCAACTGCAAGTAGACATGTTGGCTCCGTGTCTGTCTTCTCTCACACATGGGAAGAGAGTGTCTCCCACTGTTCAGTCCTCTAGGAACGAGCGTGAGCGCCGCACCTGCCCACAGCGTTCTTCTGCAAGTGCTTCCCAGGCGGCCGGGCTGACGGGGGGCCGGACGCACTTGCGTCCGTGTCTACACCCTCTTACCGCAGACTGCTTCCATAGCAAAGAGAAAACCAGGAGAGCGTGGGGCAAAGTTTTGAAATTACTTTTTGTTTTCTTCCAGAGATAGTAAAAGAGTAACCAGAGAAAAATGGCAGAAATGACCAGACCAACTGCCTTGCACACATTTTCCGTGCCCAAGGGCCTTTTGAACCTGCACCTGGATGAGCACATCCCGGGAAGGTCACAGTTCTAGCGAGTGTGGAGGTGGAGGGAAGGAGGGAATCGGGGTCCTCTGGTCTCTGCTCTTTGTTCTTCCCCCTCAAGTCCGACGCTGTCTCCCTTGTCCTTGATGGTCACAGACAGAGAAGCCGTGTACATCACTGGCAGTGGGGTGAGCATAAAATGAATTTGCTTCTAACCACTTTGGGCATTTCAGAATTTCCTTAAGAAGCTGCCTGACCTGAGATCCCGAGCACCCTGTGATCCTAAGCCCTCTGGCATCCCACCCGAACTAGTCCATTGTGGTGTAGACAACTAAATCATTCAAGTCGTCTGATGTCTGACTCATACGGGAAGTACAAAGCAGGCCTTTAAAAGGACATATGTCCCCGCTGATGGGAAAGGTCAAAATATCCCTGTCCCTTCCCTCTCTGTGTCCAGCCTTAGAGTTTGAATTCTAGAAGAATGAAAGCAGGAAGAGCCGTCCCAGTAACCCACTACAGACCCTGTATTGATGACCGTTTCCTCCTGAGCCACTGAGAGGACCTTAAAGATCCCGCCATGGAAACAGAAGTTTTTGTATCCAAAACACTGCGGGGATGGATAATTCCTAAAGGGTTGGAACCAGAAAAGGGGGGGGCAAAACAAAGTGGAAATGAGATGGAAGTTATTAATGCTGGGTAAATAATGTCTTTGGCCTCCTAGTCCTCAGCCGCCTGGTCAGCGTTGGTGTTTTTTATTAAACTGTTGTCTTTATGAGGCCTGTAATGATTCTTCAAACGTAAAGTCTGTTTTAAATAAAGAAACAGAGGACAAATGAATTCTAGGGTGAGTTGGGGCTCTGTAATAAAAATTGAAGTACCGGGGTGTTTTAGCTCTGCATGGTAGCAATTAAATTCTTGTTTTAAAAAATACACTTCAAGTGGCGATAATGGCGTTTTTAAAGCCTCATGAAGATAACACTCGTATTTCTTTTTTTTTTTTTTTAAAGATTTTATTCATTTCATTTGACAGACAGAGATCACAAGTAGGCAGAGAGGCAGAGAGAGAGACGAGGAAGCAGGCTCCCTGCTGAGCAGAGAGCCCGATGCGGGGCTCGATCCCAGGACCCTGGGATCATGACCTGAGCCGAAAGCAGAGGCTTTAACCCACTGAGCCACCCAGGCACCCCAACACTCGTATTTCAAAAGAGCCCTGACGTCCGGATCAGTATGACTCAGTGCGCCCGTGCGGAGCGTCTCTCAACAAAGGTAGTGACTCTCAGATTTGGTACATGTTTGCCGGGGCCCCTGAGGACCCACAAGTCCACAACGAGAATTCTGTAATTCTCTAGGAAGCAGTTGTCTTCTGTTAACATCCTGCTCTGCAGCCCGGCCCAGGGAAGGGGCAGCCCTCATACCCAAGCAGAGGGCCGGGGGGGGGGGGGGGCGGGGGGGGCCCTCCGGCCACGCCCCCCAGCGGCAGGAGGGGGCTCTGAGGAGGAGCCCAGACAGTCCGAGCAGAACCTGAAACAGGAGGCCAGGCTTCCTGCACTTGGAGCCCTTGGGGTGAATTCCTCCTCCTTCAACACCTGATATTTTACAAATATTTGTATTTCTCTCCAGAGAACGATGGAATTATGGGTCTAGTAGGGCAACAAGCCTCCCCACTGTCCCACCCAGGACAAAGGGAAGGAGACAGGAGACTGATGAAAGCCCTTTCTGGTCTTGGAGGGCTTTCCTGGAAAAAGAAACAAAACTCAGAATAGATTTATATATGTCCAGAGTAAAGTCCATCTTCAAAACTCTATTAATGAAAGTGTAGGATATGATTGCATAAGAAAATAATCTTAACTCCTAACTCACCGTTGAGCCAAAGAGGTTCAGCTCTCCTTCCACATCAGAATTCTCCTTTGGGACTTGCCGATAACACTGAGGCCCCCTTGAAATTTCAGAACAGTAAGATTCATTCCATAGGCTTCACTTAAAAGAAACCCAGTGGTAGACATGCCATTGATAGAACCTTAAGTAAGCCAGGTTGAGCCTCAAGGATCTTCCTTTCTGTCCCCTTGTCAACTTCACATCTTTCTTAGAATTGATTTCTCCTTTAGCTGGTGTTTTTATGAGCTTCTTTGCCCTGAGAGAGTGTTGTTTGAAAACAAGGATGCCCGGGGCAGTGATATCAGCCTGCTCCTCGAGTGTTTCCCAGGAGGTAAACTGCAGAATGTCCTGAAAACACAGATGTAGCCCCCACAAGTCACAGAGGAAAGTTCTGTTAGTGCCGTACCTGTATCAAATGTAAACGGTCCTTTTTTAGACACTCAGTCAAACTGGAGGGAAGGACAGAGCTTGAACTGAACCATAGCATGAGGGTGTTTCATTTGGAATCCAACAAGGCTGAGGTAATGCTCGTAGCTACGACGCAACTGTGCAGACAGCTTCGTGTGTGCGTCAGCCATCATTGGGCCACTAAAGTTGGTGCCTCAAAGAGCGCACCTTGGACACTACGGATGGGTGGTTCCTCGCCCAGAACCACCATCACAGCACACGGAGGGTGGCCCCACACCGCAGCACGTGCCATGGCTGCTCTCACCAGAGCTCTGGAGGAAACTGCCCCCCTAGGAAAAGCTTAGCTTTGACACACCTGCTTCCCTGCAGGAAGGAGTCCTCCCCGCATCACACCCACCGGTACACACGAGCATGGATGCCCCAGATGTCGGCGCCCTCGTCCCACTCCCACCCAAGCCCCTCTGCCCCAGTGAGCTTTCCTTCGCTCGTCCCTCTGCCAGCCCTCAACCAAAGCTCCTGCTCCTCCACATGTCCTCATCCCAGCAGGATTTAGGAGAGCACGCAGTCTCCTAAGCCTTAGCATATCAAACTATCTCATGTTGCTTTCACGGGACCCCTGACTTCCTGACCCATAGCTCATAGGAAGACCGCCACCTCGTCCTCAGCACCTTTGTCTGAGCGTCTCGCTTTTCTACTTCAGGCCTGGCCGCCCGATGTCAGCTGAGGTTCCAAGCAGCTGCCTGACCGGTGCCGAGGGCACGGGACTGTTTCCCCCTGGATCTGGATGCTGTGCCCCTGAACCCCATCATGAGATCCCGTCACCCCTTTTTTACCAAACATGCTCTTGCATCGGCTTGTACGAGCTGTATCTCCACCCAAAAATCCGGGGGGGGGGGGCTTCAGTAAGTTTTTTGTTGTGTTCTTTTTTGTTCTTGTTTTTTGACTGTTGGTCTCCCGTGCATACAATTAATTTTTGAACCCTGATCCAGGATTTTGCTCTGACTTCTGTGAGGCTGCTGAAGGATGCAGCCAGCATTTCTGGCTTGGCATTGGGGGACATGTGGGTGTTCTGCCCCGAGTCTTTCTCTCTTACTTGTCCGGTACTGAGCTAATTCAAACCCAGACATTCCATGAAGATGGCTGGTAACCAAAAAGGAGATTTCTAAATGTTAATTGCCACGGGTATTTTTGGGACTTTATTTTGAGGATAGCACTGATGAAAAGGGGTATGCGGCCATCTGCATACCCTTGAGTAGAATAAGCAGACTAAGGAAGTAAACAAAAAGAACTTTGTGGATGAAAACAAACTCCTCAATTCCAGAAGACTAAAAAGACTTCTTTAGTAGAAGGAAATAAAATTTAACAAAACGGGTGCCCTTCAAAAATGTCAGTTATCTTGGAAGGAAAGATGAGTAATGGAAATCCCATGTTGATCAGAAGGATGAATAGATTAGTCCCATGAAGCTGACATTGATGGAGGGCGCGGGCCCTGGGCTGCCATCCCATGTCCCTTCCCAGTAGTCACGGGAGCGGTCGGAGAAGTCTTCCCAGATAAGATCATTCCTCCTAGATAAGGTATATAAGATACATAAATAACCCCATGATTTTGAGATATATACATCCTCTCTGTGTGTACATACACATATGTATATTTACAGATTTTCATTTTGTATATTTTAAGTTCATTAAACATATTATCTCTGATGTATGCATGTTTCCAGGAGAACAGCACCTTGCTACCATAGAAAACCCTTATCACATGCTCAACATGGCATGTTAGTTATTTTTAGCATTTAGTCTTATCTTAGAAATTAAAATGAAGCCTCTTGTGTATTTCGAATGCTCTAAAACTTTATCAGAATACACTGTTGCCTTTTTACATTCATCAAGTTTTTATATCCAACCTAGTCCAGATGTTCCTCAACACTTTGCCCAAGAATTGGCGATTGTTTTCAAAACCAGTGAGCGGTCTGGATCTTCTTGTCCTTTGGGCACGAGTACCCCGCATTCTTCAGGAAACATGGGGAGCTATCACTGCCCTAGGACAGAACTCTAGAATCCAGCCTTTCTCCTCTGATCTGACTCTGACTGTTCCAGGAATTCAACGTGTCATTCCCATTTCCACCCGCATGCCCCAGTGAGCGCGATACCCTGCCGCCTGTGCGTCAGCAGGAACTCCCAGAATAAACCTGCAGGGAGTTGGCTCACAGATAGGAAGGGAGGCAGGGGCTGCGGGCACTGCCAGGACCACACTCCCACCCAAAGTGGACTGGGGAATCCCCTCACCTTTGCTTTGTTTTTAGAAAAGGATGCGACATCCCACTCTGGGAGTTTCCAAGTGTCCTTACTGTATTTCACGGAAATTTAGTACATAAAAGAAACAAGTACAGTTGGGTCTTTCAAGAAGTTATTGACAACGGTGCCATTAATTTCCCAGAGCCAGACGCCCTGGGGCCCCATGAAGCACCGTGAAGGTGGTTCCTTTGAGAGTGGGGGCACAGGCCTTGACACGAGGTGGGGTCACGCACCAGAACAAATACTTTCCCAAAACCTCTCAACAGACAGTTTTGTCCTAGAAAAAAAATAACTTTTCTGTCTCTGAGGACCAAGTCAGACTGACCCACTTTACCTCCCTGTGGCTCGTGAGCTATTTCAGAATCTGGGAGTCTCCTTCTGACAGGGCAGGGCGGGGAAGGGAGAAGGGCCGTTCCGTGTAGTTTGCTGCTGGGGGAAGTTGCCCTGTGTTATCGTTTCAATCGGATCATCGGTGTTATGCTATTGTTTCCAATTCAGAGGCATCTTACTGTTTGGGTAGAACTGTGACTCGTTTCTAACATGAGCTATTTCTGGAAGGCAAATAAGCTTTTTTCCCATCTATAATGATCTTTTGTCCTATTGCCAGTAGAGAAACCTGGAAAGACAAAATTTCCTATTTAAACTGTAGTGATTGGGGCGCCTGGGTGGCTCAGTGGGTTAAAGCCTCTGCCTTCAGCTCAGGTCATGATTCCAGGGTCCTGGGATCGAGCCCCGAGTCGGGCTCTCTGCTCGGCAGGGAGCCTGCTTCCTCCTCTCTCTCTCTGCCTGCCTCGCTGCCTACCTGTGATCTCTATCTGTCAAATAAAAAAATAAATAAATAAAAACTTTAAACTGTAGTGATTTTTGCCCTGATATTTTTCCGCAGTGTTTTAAATCCCATCTTGTGGTCACTATAGCAAAACATGTATATATATATACATATATATGTATGTGTGTGTATATATGTGTGTGTGTGTATATATAATTTTAAAACCTTCATATGAAATAATCATTAGTATCTTGTTCCATTCTTTGAACATAGCAGGTGTTTCCTCTGCCTTCTTGGCAGGCTTTCTTGTTTTTCTTTTGTTTCTGTGTCTAAATTTCCCATTGTCTGGGGCACGCTGTTATGGGAGATTATTGTTCTGGTTCATATGGTTTTACTTCCAAAATGTGGTGTGGGTTCTGTTGTATGTTGGCCACTATGGAACGATCTTCCCCATTTTTGAACAACCATATGGTTTAGTGACTAAACGTTTATTTCTGGTCACACAGTATTTCTCAGAGGTGGGATGTCCGCTACCTGTTTTTGCAGTTAAGGAAGAATCGTAATGATCTGACTGTAAGTTCTTCCTGCCGGGGCTCTTACTCATTTGGGGGACCCGTTCTATTTCAATAGCTCATTTGGGCTGCAGAATGCCCGGATGGAGTCAGGAGTCCCCCACACAGGCTGCCGCACCGACACCAGCAGAACATGTAGGTGGGAAGGCGCGCCGCACGTGGTAGCCTTCTCAGCCTCCCTTGACGGTTAATCAGACGTTCGGTGGCTCGTACGTTGGCAGAACGTGTTTTATCTTACCTTCACCGAGGATCCATCGGAAAGGGTTCCAAGCAGTGAAGTACCAGACTCCTTTGCTCTGCAGAGCAAGAACCAGACTGTCTCACGGAGCCTCCCTCAGCGGGATGAGTCAAGAAGCAGCCATTACGGTCCAAGCACTGTCCGGGGAAGTTCTGTACCGTGTAGGATCGACACCGAAGGCTTCACTCCTGTTTCTGCGGGAGGCTTTGTTATACCCCGAGGGCGAGGGACACCCCAGCTGAGGGACACGCCTTCCGATAGAGCTGCGACTCACAGACACTCGGCTGGGCACACGGGATGGAAAAATCCGGGGAATCTGCGGTACCCCTGAAATTGTCACCGACTCTGCCGGATTTTGTGCAGAAATGTGTCCCATCGTCACACTGCCGTCTTTCAGCAGCTGTTAAATTGTCCTGTCTCTGTGATTTTTTTTTTTTACTAAACCGTAAGTTGATGGGACATGTGCTTGGTGAGCATCCGTTCTATTTGTCCTTTTTTGGGTCCTGCAGCTCTTCAAGGAGATGACCTGGTCCTTGACAGCCGCAGTCCGATTCTGCGCATCAACAGCGTGGACGGAGAACCCTGGAGTAACTCCTCAGATCGAGCGGCTTGAGAGTCCTCAGTTGAACTGAAGTTGTGTTAACATGATAATTGTGTCATGTTCCATCTTAGCACTTGCTGTGGACTAAAGGGAGACAGAGGTCGGCGCCTAGTTGGGTCTCCATGCGCCATGATGGTGCCCAGCCCTGCCTCACTTCCTGGAGGCGAACTGTGGGCAGGGTGCTTGCCACAGCTCTCATTCTTCAATTCCCTGTCCTCACAAGAGCCTGAGAGTGGCCCCTGGTGTACGTTGAGGAACCCACATCGAGAACAAGCAAGTGAGCTGCCCACAGTTACATCGTTGGCACTGAGGAGACCCGAGGAGACCCGGCCCCAGAGCCCACACTCTTGACTTCCCCGGCAGGGCCCCCTTTAAAGTCTCAGGATGATGTTGCACATATGAAACTCAGTTGTTCTTAATTACTTTTTCTTTCTCAACCTATAATTTCTGCGTCAACTATTTCTTTTTCTAAACAAAACCGCTAAGCCAGAGAAGAAGCAAAAATATCTAAAGCCACAATCTTGTAAATTAAAAATCCATCCTTTCCCCATCTGCTCGAATTTACCCTTTCTCTTCCCTCTGGGGGCAGCTCTGTTCCGTGACCTGGCAGATCTCCTATTTGAAAGCCAGGAGGCTCTCCAAATACGGCAAACGTTCTCTTCGTGGCCCTGCACACCGACGGCTCCGCTCCCACTCGGCCCCTCCTTCCTACTCATCTCTGTGTCCGCCCGCCCCGCCTGAGCCCTGTCGCCCTGTCCAGAAACATCCCCAAGTTCTAGAACTCCCGAATGGCCTGGAAGTTTTTCAAGACAGCCTTACTATGTCGGGGGTGGAAGCGGGGCTGTGCCAATAAGCCTCCTTGGAGACTTGTTCAGTCCCAAAACTAATTCGGGTACGTCCCGGCTGTAGGTCCTTTCTAGACCCTCCTTCTGGGGCCCGTTCCCTTTAAAACCCACGCGCTCGCAAGGGGAATATGGGAGACATTCTGCAGCGTGAGGGAACACGTGTCGCTGGCTTGCGGCATCGCTGTAAGACGTCGCATGGCCGTGGTGGGCGGGCGGAGGTCGGCAGGTGGAAATCCTCGCTTTGGAGGCGGATCCCAGCTCTACGACTACGTCTCTTGATGGCAGAGGACTCGCACTTGTTCCTTGACCCTCGGTTTCTTCTCCTGTGAAATAGGAGAGTGGTGCCCATGCCAAGTAGCTCCAGGGACGTAGAATTCTTAAATGCCTCGTCCAGTGTCTGGCAGGTTCAACGGAAGGTGGACGTTGTCGTGGGTGTTGTTACGTTTCCCCAAAATGCCACGCGACGTCCTCATTATCACATAAACTGTGAGTCAGCTGGACGTTTCTGGGGTGGCCGCACTGACCGGTGAGCACCCTCCGGGGAGGACGGGGCCATCGGGAGGGTGGGAACATGGGGCCACTGAAATTCTGTGACCACAGGAGAAGCTTTTCAAGATAAGCTTTGGGGCCACGTCTTTAGGGAATCACGCGTGCACATGCTCCTTTTCCTGATTCGATTATGGAGAGATTCGTGACAGTGAGTTCAACTCGGTAAAACGAGACTAAAAAATCAAGTAATAGAGAAACATGTTCAAGAAGTAAAATCTCGGGGCGCCTGGTGGCTCAGTGGGTGAAGCCGCTGCCTTCGGCTCAGGTCATGATCTCAGAGTCCTGGGTTCGAGCCCCGCATCGGGCTCTCTGCTCAGCGGGGGGCCTGCTTCCTCCTCTCTCTCTGCCTGCCTCTGCCTACTTGTGATCTCTGTCATATGAATAAATAAAATCTTAAAAAAAAAAAAAAAAGTAAAATCACCTGAACCCAGCCTTCCCAAAAACTAGCCCAATTTATAGTTAGTTAATGGTTTTATTCAGACAGAATTTAAATGTATCGCAAGTGGGTTTTTTTTTTTGACAAAGCTTTTCTTTGCCAAACTTTCCAGGTTGGAAAAAAAAAAAATGCGTATTGTCAAGATGTTTTTCTATTAGCCATCAAAACCCGGACTGGAATAGAGAAGGGTTTGCCCTAAGAAAGACCAGACAGGACTTGTGGGAACCCGTCAGAGGCCTGAGCACATCTTAAAAGAATATTAAAACTGCTGTCACGTTTTCGATGACTCTGGCAGAGGGCATGGCCCAGGTGTCTTAAGTCAAACTACAATGTGAAATAGAGAATTTCAACAGACTTCATCAGGTCTCCATTCCCTGGGAAGAGTGTTTTCTGTTTCCTCTGTTTAAAAGTGAGATGTGCGCATCTTTAATTTCCCCTCTGTTTCTATCGGCTCTTACCTTGTAAGAGTAAGTATCAGGGATTTGTTCATCACAGAGTTCGCAAACTAAACAGAGACATCAGCAAACAGAGACAAGAGGGAGAAGGTAGTGTCCAAAGGAAAATAGATAGGGAACAAATTCGGAGACTCTGGGGTCTGGGAAGGACCTCTTCCCTGGCTCCTACATCCCAGGAGCTCCCCCAGGAGGGAACACGACTGTAGAATTACAAGAAATCAGGCAGGCTTTTAAAGTTGGCTTAAAGAGCTGGGAAGAAATAATAAATGAAGCAAATTGATTACAAGAAACAAAAATAATGGGACCCCTGGGTGACTCAGTAGTTGAGCATCTGCCTTCGGCTCAGGTCCTGATCCTGGGGTCCCGGGATCGAGTGCCACACCAGGCCTGCTTCTCCCTTTCCTGCTCAGCGGGAAGCCTGCTTCTCCCTCTCCCAGTCCCTCTGCTTGTGTTCCCTCTCTCGCTGTGTCTTTTTCTCTCTGTCAAATAAACAAATAAAATCTTAAAAAAAAAGAAAAGAAAAGAAAAATAATCAGTAAGGTCTGTTTTACAAGCAAACGAGTGTGCAGGATTCCATCTGGGACTAAATTCATTTTAAAAGCTGCCCCAGCGGGCATTTTCCGAGTGCCGCATTCTCTGCAGACAGTCTTGGGATGCTATTTAGGAGGTAGAGACTCTCTGAAAGACTAGGAAAAATACTTCCAATCTGATCTACCCTGTCCTTAGGCAAGTAATTTAATCCTTGAGCACTTGTCTTTGGCCCCAGCAGGGTGAGGAGACCGCCTGTCTTGCAGGACCCCGGTGGACAGCCATGCGTCAGTATCGGTAGGACAGAGTCATGAATGAGAGCTGGTCCGGAGGAGACAGACCACTGCGTCCCCTGGTTTGCCCCCCAAAGCCTGTGAGGGGGATCATGGTAGTGGCAGGGGCAGGTGCATTTCGAGTGTCCTTGGCAGTGACGCAGGGGAGCACACCTACCCCACGGTGCTGCAGAGACGAGACGGGTGGTCTCGTGTGGCTGCACCAGGACGCTC
The DNA here is from genome assembly GCF_902655055.1 of Lutra lutra. NCBI lineage: Eukaryota > Metazoa > Chordata > Mammalia > Carnivora > Mustelidae > Lutra > Lutra lutra. The sequence goes on from NC_062280.1 coordinate 198,808,871, forward strand.
AAGGTCACCAGGGACGCTGGATAAAGCCTGGAGATGCTTTCGGTTGTCGCAACTAGGGACAGGGTGTTCCGGCACCTAGGGAGGCTGGAGATGCCAGAAGCGCCCTGCTGCGCGGGGTGGCCACAACAGGGTTATGTGGCCCGAGCGTCGTGGGCCAGAGTCTGGAGGAGGGAATGCATGCTCGGGCACTGGACGAGCCCAGGAAGGCCCACGCAAGATTCTCTGGTAGCCTTCCCGTCTTGCTCCTCCTTTCTGTGCCCGTTTCAACAAAGTTTGAATTCCTGCTCTGTACCCGCTGCCAGGCCCTATGTTGAGGAACTGGGGAGAGGGCCAGGGAGGGGCTTGTGGACTGCGTGCGCCGCCCTCCTGATGTGCCCCTAGATCCAAGTCGGGAGGCTGTAGCAGTCGGGCTATGGACCCCAGAACCAGGACACTTGCTCTCAGATGCTGGTTCCTATGTGCATGACGTGGGATACCTCGATTCCTCTCACAACACCTTTTCTCATCTCTAGAAGGACGCTGCTGGAGGCACATGTGCAGGGTGTGGGGCGCCGTGGGCTCGCACCGGGTCCGAGGTCGTGGTTACGCAGGAGGCGCAGCCGAGCTTGGCCTCTGCTGGAAGGAGAGGGTCGTACAACGTCTCCCTGTGCTCCTCCTCCCCCTTCTCCGGCCTCAGTGGCGCTCCCTGGTCACCCTGCATTCCTCTGTGCCACCAAACCAGTCCTTCTCAGGCCAGTCCTCCTGCTGGCCGCCCAGTCCCTCCGGTTCCGAAGGGGCCGGTTCTGCTTCCCGCCTTCCTCACACCCGTGCTCGTGGGCATCTGGATTACCGATGAGCAAAACTTCTCCGAAGAGCAGGTCGCACGAGGCCCTCAGCCTACGGGGCACCCGCATTCGCCCAGAGCAGATCAACCCCTTGAGCTTCCAAAACGGCAGATTTTGGAAGAAATCTTCTGGGGTGTTTGAGGCTCGAACGAAGTAGAGCCTGTTTATTACTCGGGTCTTTCCTTTTTCCAGCAGCGGGACATCCCGGATCAGTGTCATTCCTCAGCTCCCGTAGACCCTCCAGGAGGGGGCCGCCTCCCCCACCCTTGCCTCACCCACAGTGATGTAGTTTCTTGTCTATACAGCTCTAAGGTTTTTTATTAAATACTAATTTTTTTAACATTAGCACGTTAAGGATGCTCGTTTTTGTACATGTGCTAACTCGTTGGAGTATTGCACTGCCTTGGGGGTAAGACTGTCCCCTCCACCTGCCCACGCACACACGTGTGTGCTTAATCTCAGAACATAGGGATTTTTTTTTTTACCAGCGCTTCGGGACCCCTTCCCTGGACTCGCCCAAAGCCAAGCCCAGCCCTAGTCACAGAGACGACCGGATAACTATGGATTCTTTAGAAAAACGAGGTACTTTCAAATGAAAATGCCCTCATTCATTCCTCAGGGGAATGGACAGCAGCTAAGCCAGTCCATCAAGGGTGACGGGCGATCGACTCTTGTCACCTGTCTTATGGCCTCCCCGTCCCTGGAATGAGTGATCCCCATGCACAACTGAACACGATTGCTCCAAACACCTGACAGGTCAGAAAACAAGTCTCAGATAATCAAGTACTTCTTAATGCGCTTTGGATTTGCATCCAGGAATCCTCCTGTTTGTCCGAAAGTCAGTCCTGGGACGCAGCCTGGGCTGGAGCCCACGCCACCCGTCGTCGGCTGTCGGGGGCAGGCAAGCGCGTACTGGCAGGCCCACTGCTGAAACAGAGGTCATAGTAGGCACCCCAGAGGGATGTGAGGGGTAGATGGGGTGCGGTGCGCCATCCACGCCACCGGGGGCCAGCACGTATCATCATCAAGGAACCATTATTAGCATTATGGCTCTTCTCCCCATACCAAGATTTAGTAATAGCTCTTCTTCCGCTGATCCTCGTCTCCTCCGGGAGCTCCATGTCTGCGTGATTAGGACTTACTCGTGCACCACCAGCCACAGCATGTGCGGCTGCTGCGTGCTTCATGGCTCCGTCATGTCCTGCTGTCGGAGAGCCACGCTAACAGCTGAGGGAGTGGAAGCCACTTAGCTGGTCTATAATGACGGGCGACACATTGAACCGTGCATGCAGGGAGAAAACCGCCTCCGTGGGTCACTAAACCTGCCTCCATCCCAAATGTCTTCAACAAAGCAGTTACGGTGTGATAGCGGAGCGCAGGGCCTTTGTTCTCGGAAACAGCTGCACCGGCTATAGCGTCGTCCTCGTGCGGAAACAAGTGGAACACGTTCTTTCCATAGCACGTTTTACAGACCTGAGGGGAAAACAGGAGACTTGGAGTTTTCACAGAACAATGAGCACCCATCTTCCGCTTGCTTCCCAGAGAGAGAGAGCGAGGAATCATGGCCCTGCCAGTGAGCCACGGATCCAAACAGGTGTGCGGAGCAAAGAGCATGAGTCATCTCTTCCCTTAGATACCTCACAAATAGAGCAGATTTATCTGCAGTAACCCTGGGCGAAAAGTCTGCGTAATGACTAATGCAAAGTGAATACAGCGTTCTACAAAGTAAACAAACTCGAAGATGCTACTAAGTATTACTTAAACAGGGTAACATTTTAACATTAAACTTCAACAATTTAAGATTTAAGTACCACGTTAACAAGTGATTTCCTTCGATCTGATCCAGTTATAAGAGAAGGAAGGAATCAGTAACCACAACCAAACAGCCCCTTGCAGTCCTGCCTTCGCGAGTCCCAGCTGCTGACTTTAATGATTGAATAATTTGTTGTGTTTCCCAAGCAATTTTTTTTCAAAGAGGTGAAAAACAGTTGCACATTTTTCCTATTTAAAAGGTACACTTTGTATAGCAGAAAAATGACCTGCAGATAATTTTTTTAAAGATTCATACTCAGAGCACTGGGTGTTACACGCAAACAATGAATCACGGAACACTACATCAAAACCCAAGGATGTACCGTACGGTGACTAACGCTGCACAATAATAATTAATTAATTAATTTAAGAGTCATACTCAGTCCGGCGGTAATAGATTTCTGTTCTGTTAACCTCAAACGATAGGGTTCAGAATGGGGGTTGGATAGCAGTTTACTGTGAATTGTGGATATTGTTGTTTAAAATATGTACACAAAATTCCACCGATGAGTTTATCTAATTTCAAGCATAAGATTCTGGCAGAGAATCAACTCCACCAGGTTTTCCTTATAAACATCACTTTCAATGCATCATGTTACCAAAAAAAAACAAACAAACAAAAACCCTTGTTTATTTAAGAAACTGTTTGCTCAGACTGTGGCCTGATGATTCTGGGGTCCCAGCGTCCATGCAAGGATGCGGGCCTTCCCCAGCGATGGAAGGTCATGTCAAAACAAGATCCAGAAAAAAAAAAAAAAAACCATATATGAAACTCACTGTTTTCTTGTTGCTTGGTTTTCTTTGCCATACCTGCTATTTTCAGTGTTCATGGGACACGGCCAGAAGAGAGGGGTCTTGGAATCCTGGAAGCTACGACTTTGCTGAGTTCCCCTCCACGAGCGCATACAGCTTCAGAAGCTAATTACATTTTCAGTTGGGGGATATCCCTCGACACAGTGCACGTGGGTCGTGAGGACTGCATTCACAGGTTTCTGGCGGGTCCAGAGAGAGATTCTGCCTCCTGGCTTTTTAGATTGCAGAAGGTTTAATAAATATCACACGCCAGGAAGTTAATAGGGGAAGACAATCCATGATTATTTTACTTCAGCTGTTTCAAACTACGCCATCGTGCAAACTGAATCGGTCACCAAGGAAGATGACCCACGTCCAGGCGAAGGGGGGTGGCTGGGTGCACCCAGACTCTACCGACCAAGCATCCCAGCCCTTTGCTGCCGCTCAGGTGGGAATGACCCAGCAGCAGAACACGTTCGCCCCAGGCCCACCTTGTGCCAAGGAAAAGAAAATCAGAAAACCCTGTGAAGGGGGCAGGTCGCCTGCCGACGTGCAGATTAGACGGTAAGCATAAAGCAGCCACAGGGGAGCACACGGAAGACTGAGCGGGAGGAGGACCCTGGAGACCGCGACCCCTCGAGGAACAGACGGCTCATCTGTTCTCAACTCCGCTCCGGGGTTTGGCCCCCTCGGTGCAGCAGGGGAGAGGCAGCGGTGAGCTCTTGGCAAGTACCCAGTTCCGTGATTTTGTGCATCAGGACACATCCTCTGTCCTGAGGGATTTTACCAGCAGCTTCAACCCTCGAGGGGTCGCCGGGTGCCTGAGTTCTCAGGTGGACACCTCGGGTCGTGAGTCGCACGTGCAGCCAGCCAGCTCAAAATAGTTACTTCTGGTTCCCTGACCGCTTCCCGCGGTTTCCTCCCACCTTCCTCCCCACCATCCGTCTCCAGTGGCGGGACTTGGCCCAATTTCACCTTCTTGGCCATGCCCCTCCCGGCCATCGGCCTGCCCTGCCGAGCTCGGTGCTGCATCGTGGCCCCAGCGGCCTCTGTGGTCGGTCACCAACTCCTCCGCCCCTGCTAGACCCGTGCCACTGGATGAGGCTGTTCCCAGGCACAAAATGAACACTTAGCAATGGTCTGTGAGGAAGGCAGGAAGCCAGACGGCTAAGGCAGGCTTAGTTGTCCATTTCCCCAGCAAACATGAGATTAGAAGGAATTAAGAAAAAAAGGAGGAGATAGAAGGAATGTCTCTGGAGGGAAGCAAGAAATAATGCTTACAATTTGACGGCAAAGAGCAAAAAAGATAAATATTTTTGAAAACCAGGAACTAGAAGGGCTTGGAAATCTAGGCCCATGTCATGGAGGGGAGGCCCACACGGTAGACTTGGCTTCTGCTGTGTAAAGGACGGCGGTGCGGAGAACAGTGCTCGTCGCTGAGCACTGCGCTGAGCTACGTGGAGCTAGCCTGGGTTTCCGTTCAGGTCTCCTGGGACCAGCTGGACCTGAAACCCTGGAGACAATCCCCCATGGTCGGCAGGGAAACAAGTCCCCCACGGCTTTCAGATGCTCCCGTGAGAACTGCCGCGTTCACTTTCCAGGAGGACCCCAGCGCGCTGCCTTGCGTGGAGAGAGCTGTGCTGGGCACAGACAGAGGAGACCACACTCAAATCCCAGCACTGCCATCGGGGCACGTTCCTCACTAGCTTTGAGCCGTTCTTCATCCGTAAAAGTGGAAGTCAAAACACTTCCCGCGGAGCTTTGATGTGGAGAAGAGAAGAGAAGTCGACAAGCCAACCACTGTGCCATTCGGAGTGGCCAAGTGCTGCTGTGGTCTTCCCTTTCCCCATCCAGCCCTCAGGCATCAATGAGCACCTTCTGTGCCCTGGACGCCGATGAAAGAAGATGGAGAGGCTTCCTGCCCTCGAGAAGATTACGGTCCAGGGTGGAGACGGGGTGGGTGGTGGGCAGGAACAGCTGAAGAATCACAAAAGGACCAGCACACACACCCCCACCCCGGCCGGCCGGCCAGATCGAGCGCCTTCAGAAAGGTGTCCGTAGAAGCTGGCCCAAGGTCGGGTGATAACCGGATAACTGTTCGTTCAGAAAACTCACCTAAACTGGCCATCTCGGTACTCTCGGAGGGCAGGTGCACTTCATAACCCGTATCTTTCAAACCCCAGGAGCCAGCCTCCTTGCCGGCCAAGGCTGAGCTGCCTCAGGTCCAATGGCACCTTAAGCCCATCTGATCAGAGAAACCGCGACACATTGGCAAGCTTTGTGCTTTTTTCCTGGTTCTTCCTCGACATCAGGAGAGCCTCTGAAATCTGGGGTGGAGCGGGACCCTTCGAGGCAAGCTGATTTGGGGCCAGACTCTCCACCTGTCCACCGGCAATGCCACAGCGGCTCAGAGGAAGCCCCCGGCTGTTGGTGGCACCACACTGCGAGTCGGGCCGGCGGAAGCGCAGACAGAGGTCTGTACCGGTTTCTACGTGTCGCTGCCTCCCCAGACTTCAGTGTTTTCTCAAAACACGTCTCAGCCCATGAGACTCAGAGACACAGATGGGGCCACATAAGTAGTCTCTTGGCCGTGAAGCCGAGGTTCTGAGGCTTGCTCTCTCCGGGGCCCTGGCTTTGAACACACCCCCTCCCCCTGCCCCGGGCAGGTGCACACTGTGCGCCCGAGCCAGCAGCTGCGCCTTCTGCAGATCCCCGAACCTGCTCCTTCTTCGCCACGGACTCCGCTCAAGGTCATTGGACGTTTACTCGAGAAGCAGAGCTTTATGGTGTAAAGGGTGACCTGCGATCGAGTGTGTATGCCTCGGGGACGTGTACTGAGAATAGACTTTTGTGGCAACCCATGATGATTATGTGAAGGAAACCTGACAGTACGAGCTTTATAGTAAAATACCAAAAATGGTCACGGAGCAAAGGAAGGGACAGGCTCTGTTTCAGCTGGACTTGAATAGAATTCCTCCGACTACGCCCTGGGAGGCCTGAGCAGAAGCTGTAACTGAAGACACGCCCACCGTGAAGCCTCAGAGCAGGACGTAGCGACAACGGGTCAGCGGCCGGGGCTCCTGCGCCTGCACCCCCCGCGCCCCCCCCAGGGCGTGCCGGTGGCCGCCGCGCCTCCAGGAACAGGGGGAGCAGCGATGCCGGGCTTTTCCTGGCATCCCGAGTGCAGGGCGTGTCTCGGCGCTCCAGACACTACTTGAAAAGGGAAGGTTTCTACTCCTGGCACCGCGGCCTTTCCTCTGCCCAAAACTCAGAGTTTATTTTTGCTTGTTGAGTGAGCAGGAGAAGGAGCCCTGTGCTCTGTCAGGCCCCGCACCCCTGCCAGCCTGGGGACCGCGGAGCAGGGTGAATGCTGTCGGAAGGAATGTGTTTATAGAAGGGGCAGAGTTTATCCCTCCGAGAGCTGTGCTTTCTGACTTTAAACATGGCCTAGAGCTCGCATGTGGTGAGTCAGCAAACCCTTCACACACATGAGGGTTTGACGGGCCCATTTGTCATTGCTGTAGTCATGCGAGGCACACACTGGGCTCCGACTCTGGACTCGGTGCGTGACAAAGTGTGTGGCTGTGACTGCAGAGGGCTGGCCTCTGTGGCTTCCGGGACCGCCTATGGGCTCCCCGTGGGCTCCCCGTGGGTCTGTCCTGCCTGCTGGTCCCCCCGCCCTGCCTGCTCCTCCCCCACTGTCATAGGGCCTTGCTCACCGCACCTTCCGCAGAGGGGACGGCCCCATTACCCGAGCTTTCTGCAGGCTCCTGCCGTCCCGCCGGCTCGTCTCCCCATGTCCTGGAGCACGGGCTCCCTGTGCCTGAGTGCTCCGGCTCATGTCGGCACAGGCAGGACGCTGCCCCCGGGTCAGCATCCGCGGGGAGGCCTGGCCCTGTCCAGGAGTGAGAGGAGGAGCCACTGGCCAGCAGGAGGGGCGGAGCGGACACATAGTTATACAAGGGGACAGAGGAGCCAACCCATCACCCCGTAATGCTCAAGTGAGAAGATCCTATCACTGTTCCCTATAAAGCAGTATGTCATTTGGGGGGCATTTATGGTCTTTAAAGCACCCCCCGTCTTCAGCAGACATCATGCTGCATCACCAGCGGGCACGCACATACACACTCACACAGTCTTGTGTGCGATTGTGGGGTGGAAGGATGCCCGTGTTCATGAGACACGACCTCCCCACTCAAGATTTGTAGAGTCAACTTGAACGTGGGGAGTCCTAGGAAGACTCCCAGGAAAGGTGGGGGGCATCCCTCCGCAGACTCCCAAGGTTACATGATAACCTAGGACAAGAACCTTGAAATCCTTAAGGTCAGAGCCAGAGGGAGCCCTGACACCTGCTAGCTGGCACTCAGCTTCCACGGTGGAAGCCCAGAGGCCACGTGCTGCACACACGCTTGTGCCACAGGTGAGACAGACCCACATCCACAAATCGACGATCCCACCACATCCATTTCAGAACTTTTGCATTAGGGTTTCCAGTTTTACCCTTTGCAAGTCCACATGTAAACTCGGCTGCCGTCCCTCCACAGGGCAGTCGCAAGCATTCTTTAGGGCTTGGAAAACCCTTTCTCATGCCCTTTGACTCCATTGATGTTCATTCCGGATGACACATTCTCGGGATGCTTTCCCCAGAGGCATCCTATATGGCAGGGCTGGGTGTGGGGCCTGAGAAGGCACAGAGCAGCCGTCGTTAGACCTGAGTGAGTAATCCCCTCGCTGGAGGGCTGCAGTGCCGGAGCCCCATTCCCAGGGTGTCCTGGACGTCTGCAGTTACCACCAAGTCCAAGTGCAACTCTTACTTCTTATGCTGAAGTGTGTTCTCTAGACTGATGATCAGGCGGGAGCTACTTTATTTCTATCCGACAGTATCTTTTCAAACTCTTTATTCAGTTATACGGGTCACAAGTGAATTATGAGTTAGTCAATGTGAGCAAGAAAACATGGGGTAAAGGCTTCTTTCTGTGATACTTCCTCATTCACAAAAAAAGCATTTGTTTTTAGTAGTGCTTTGGGATTGTTTTTGTTACTTTTGTTATCGTTTTGATGAGTCTTGTTGGAATCTCTGCTTCTAGAATGTTGGCTTGGTGGCCCTGAGCGCCCACGGGCACCCACAGCACCCATTGCACCCACATACTGTGAAAACAGTTGTAATATCTGCGGGGCCTAGGGGAGCCCCTCCTGCCCCTGAGCAGCAGTCTGACCTCGGGAGCAAAAGAGCTAGAAGTGTCTGTTTACAAATTAGCAAAGTGGGGACAATCAGAAAACCTTACCAGGGAGAGGTCACCAGACCTGGGCCTTCTTAAGGTGCCTTGCTGTTCTCAGTGCAAAATATTTAATAACACTAATGACCCATTGAGTTAAAAGAATTTCCAGAAACCTAACAGTGTGTCCCTTGTCTGCGTGGCTCATAATGCTTCTGAAGAAGTTGCCTCGACCACTCTGTAGCTCAGTGGCCTTGAAGCAGTCCCCCCACTCCCATCAACCCCACGCTTTCGTTCTGTGAAATGGTATGATAGTGTCGTTATAGGTGTTAGAGGTAGATGACCTTGTTATCGTATCTGGTAAGTAATGGCTGTGACCAGCCTTGTCACGATGCGTGACCTCAGCCCTCCGCATCGTGGCCCATTTTGCCCTCCGTGGACTGCGTCTGCGGGCGCAACGCAGTGGGTCTCTCTCTCATTTTGCTGTTCCTCAGTAATTTCCCTGAATTTCTCAGTGCTCATCCTACCTCCTTACGTGGTGACCATCCTTGTGTGTATTTCTTCCAGAAGCTTCTCTTTTCTGGCCATCGCCATTCTGCTCCCTCCCAGGGTGAATTTGGAGGGGATGGAAACGAGCATCTGGGTTTCGATGGTAAAGGGCAGGAGGTGGAGAGTCTCCGGTTTGGGATTGGAGAACGAGGAAGGGGCTGAACCCCGCACTGCAGGTCAGGGTCAGGCTTTACAAGAATTTATGTAAAGAGAATCAGCAAGAAGACAGGTCAGCCAGCATCTCGGTGAGAAGGGGGCACTGCAAGGAGCCTCGTAGAAGAGCAGGGAGACCTGATTCGTGCTCCCTGCCGTGTTCCCAAGGCCCTGAGTGAGCAGAGTGACCCTTGGGATGGAGGATAATATGTCTGGGCTAATGCTTGTCCGCTAGGTGCAGGGGAAGGTGGGTTCTGGCAGGAAACTAGGGAACTCGGGGTCTGGGGGAACAGGGAGTTAGGATGGACTTGCATGCTGCGAAGCAGACCCCCGGACCACGGGCAAAGTCCTAGGTCCGCAGGGCTATAGGAGGCCATCCATGCATGCCTGTGCCGCGTCTGGGAGATGTGCTTGTGACGTTTCCCCACAGACAGAACTGTGTGGCAGATGTCCCCTGCCCTGAGTAGAAAAAAAGCCAAGCTCCACATTCCTGTTTCCTCCCGGGATGCCTGAGAATCCCTCACCACAGCATGTCCCTGCCCCACCCCCATCTCATTGTGGTCAGGAATCATTATTGGGTATTTCCTGCCCTGGACGCCATCTGGTCTTCTGCACATCCCTCGCGTTCTCCCTCTCACTCTGACTATGAGCAAAGTCCTGGGATACACAAGCAAAGGCGCTGAGACACTGTGGCACCAGCACAGAAAAGCGCAGGAGGGATCGCCGGCATCCACAAGTCCCGGAGAGGCTGTAGGCGGGGTCCGTCCTGATCGTCACCCCACCCGCACCCCGTGTGGAGCATGACGGGAGGAGAATGCCCGTGGAGTGGGAAGGACGCGGTGGCACCCGGCGGGGGACAGGTGGGGCTGTGGACTTCAGAACCCTCCAGCCGCGCAAGTTCGTGAGAAATGGCGAATAAAGCTCATCTCCTGCCGTCCTCTTTTGAAACGAGAAACGGAGTTTTCTCCTTTCTTCAAAGAGCTCGCTTAAAAGGCCACACAAGAAAAGTAAAATTACTGTATCACACTGCACCTTCCACGGGCCTCGTGTCTTCACACTGACCTGCTCTCCCAGCCAGGACCAGTTTCAAAGACGGGGTTTCTACATGGCAGTACTTGGGTGTGGGAATTATGTGAGGATTTTCATTTCATGACTGTAATGCAGTGTGATGCGAGTCTCGTGTGAAAAGGAAATGATACTTATGTTGCAATGCATTTCAGTTCTCTGGGAAGGAAGGTTCTTAAGACTGGATTTTAATGACTCGGTTTTGGCTCGACGTCGTGCCGTAATTCTAGACAATTTCAAGAGAATCTCATTAGAAGGTTTTAGGAAATAAATCTTCACTGCATGGCTAAGATATAATAAGAGTCAAAATATCTTTTCCCACAACATGCTTGCGGGACCCCCGGCAGAACGCAGTGCTGGGCGAGCCCCCCACACTCACACCAAGCCCCCTCCCCACCTTCCTCCACAGCAGTTCAAGCAGGCGTTGGACGCGTGAGGGAGGAGTCGGTGCTGGAGCTGCCTGTGCTCCGCGTTGATCTGGTTGTCTTGTCAGCTCGGGTGTCTTGCACACCTCCAGTCAGGGAGCTCATGCCCCCTCGCTGGGGAGGCACACGGTAGTACTTATCATCCTCGTAGAGCCACAGCAGACACCGCACAGCGCTTACCCCGGGCCACGCACTGTTTCACCCTCCCTGTATGTTTGCTCCTCAGTTCCGATAGCCCAGGAAGGCAGGTCGCTCCTTCCCCCTTCCAGACGAGGAAGCTGAAGCAGACCGGTCCACCTGTCCAGGGTCTGCGGTCCCAACACGGGCATCCCAACTCCAGAATCCATCCCACAGACCTTCCCACAACAGGTCTTCTGCTGCTGCTGTTGCCAGCTGTGAACCGTTCACCAGCGGACTCCTCCCACCCCAGCCCCAGGGGCGGTACTAGGCACCACAGAGAAATGCAAATGCAAGAAATAGGGCTGGTTCCTCCTCCTCAAACAGCCAAACAATGCAATCATGACAATTCCGCTCCTACGTGAGTACCCGAGAGAGTCGGAAACAGATGCCACTCAGCCATTGCCAGCACCGTGTCCCAAGCGGCACCCTGTACTATCCCCAGAAGGTGGGAACGACCAGGCGTCCGTCGGCATGAACGGGCAGGCAGAACGTGGCGTGCCGCACAGGGAAGAACATTCCTCCCCACAAAGGAGCAGCATGCTGGCACGTGCCACGGCAAGGGTGGGCCATGAGAACAGCAAGCTCGCGGAAGCAAGTCATGAGGGATGTTGAGCGTGAGCTCCTATTTACGTGACGTGTCCAGAACAGGCATGTTCTTGAGGGAGAAAGCACGTTCGAATGACGGGGGCTGGAAGAGGGAAGAACTGGGAAGGTACTGTCTGGCATGGACTGTTTGAGGTCAGGACAATGATGGCATCGGAGCAACATTGTGACCATGCTTAATGCCAATGAGCGGTGTGCTTAGATTGGTTAATATGGAATACATAGTTCACTATGGTAGAGAAATAAAGATGAAGGAAAACCAAGAGGGGCTCCTGGGTGGCTCAGTCATTTAAGCTTTGGACTCTCGATTTCAGCTCAGGTCGTGATCTCAGGGTTGGGAGATCGAGCCCCACATTGGGCTCAGCACCGAGCTTGGAGCCCACTTAAGATTCCCTCTCTCCCACAGCTCCTCCCCCTGCTTATGTGTGCGCATGCTCTGTCTCTCGGTAAAGCAAACAAATAAATCTTTAAAAAAGAAAGAATAAAGGAAAGGAAGGAAAAGAAGGAAGAAGGGAGGAGAAAGGGAGGAAAAGGATTCTTATCCCGAGGAGCTTCTTGTCCAGTTAAAGACAGAAAATCAAGGTGTAAGGAATGAGTGAGAGGAAAGTCGGCTGAGAAGCTGAGTCACGTCGACGGGGACAGCAGACCCCAGAGTACTCTGTCCAGCACCAGACGGCTGGTGCTCAGCCCTAGATGAACAGAGGACAGCCCAGCGGAGATGTGTCCTGAGCCAAGGGCCAGTGGCAGAAGGGAGGCAGGCTGAGTCCAGATAGAGGACTTTGTGGCCATCGGGCAGGCTCCGTGTGGGCAGCTGGGAGCCAGTGCAGGCCTGGAGCCCCACCCGACGTGGTGGGAGCAGTTTTCGCAGAAAGCAGGTGTCGTGGTGGGAAGACCGGCAACAGAGGAGAGAAGCACCGTGCAGCTGGCCAGGTGAGCTGGCCTGGCCAGGACAGACACAGTGCGGGGGACAAAGGAGAGAAGCAAGAGGGCTTGGTGGCAGGGAGGTGGCAGACATGGGACTACATGTCTGGTGGTCTGGACGAGGTGGTGGTGGCTGATGACCCAGGGGCCACGGGCGGGTTTGAGCTCTGGGGCAGGAAGCCGGTGGAGGGGGGTCAGCTGCACCATCGGGGTGAGCTTCTAGATGCTTCCAAGGGCTCACCCTGCACGGGGCAGCCCCAGGGGCTCACGGTCTGCAGGTGGGGGGGCGGTCGGAAGGAGCATGAGCCACGGAGATGGAGCACTTTGCCCACAGAGCGGGGAAGCAGTGGGGCTGCGGCCCGGCCTCTCCGAGGAGCGGACGTAAGCCGGCCGGTGCTTTGTGTCCACGGCCCCGAGGATGGGCCCTGAGCACCAGGGCTGGCGGGCTGCTGGGTGCCAGACAGTCAGTCCCACACATGTGCCCACGGAAAGGCACAAACGCCTCTTACTCCATAGTCAGGAGCCTTCGCCCGTCCCCACACTGCCTCTCGGACTGTGGGTGTTCCCAGACACTCGTGCCAGCACCTCGTCCCTGTCCCGCACGCACCGCACACTCTGTGGCTCACGGATGTCCTCGGTGGCATCCCCCGGCCAGGGTTTGCTCTGTGGTCACCGTTTTCCCAAGCTGCTGGTGGGGAGGCAGCTGTCCCCCATGGTCAGAGGGGGACCTGCGTGCCTCCCCCAGCTGCCGCCGCAGCCACAGAGCTGGCAACACAGCCCAGTGGCCGGCCACACAGTCCTGCACGCCTCACTCACGTGCATTCAGCTTTCGAGTCGTAACTGCTCCCAGAGAACAGGAGATGTCCCCTGATGTTGGAATTACTCACCGCTGGCGGCTGGAAGCGCGGGGTCGGGAGGAGCCTCCGCAGACCCCAGGGAGCCGGGAGCCAGGAGCTCCAGGCCCAGCCATGCTCTGCAGAGCCGCCGGTGCTCCCCTGCGCTAGCTGGGACCGGTGGAGACATGTCCCTTCAGGGGAGCAGGCCTCAGGTCTGTGAGCACGAGGACACTTAGGGAGAGTGAACGTCCCCTTCAGAAACCCCCACCGCCCAGCTTTCCTGTCTGTGCTGGAACAGCTCACTCCTCTGTTGAAGTGACGGCAACCTCCAGGTTACCGAGAGTCGTTTCCATTGTCGTGGAGAGATGCTGTCGGTGTGAGAGGCACTGGGGATGTGGTGCCTCCCGGGGACAGTGGCAGGTGCCCGTTTCAGCAGGTGACCTCTCTGTTCTGCTTTCTCCCTCCCTCCCTCTCTCTCCCTCTTCTGTCTGTGTCCCTCCCTCTCTCTCTCTCTTTCTCTCTGCTTCTCTCTCCTTTCTCTCCCCCCATCACCAGCCCTCACTTTGCCAAGTGACAGGACAATGTGACACATTCCTCCTATCACGTCTATTCACCTTTCCACATGTGGTCATTGTATGAACTAAATAGAAAACTCCGTGTGTAATTACAAGTTTTCCCCCAACAAACTGTGTCACTACTGATGCTGAGATCCAAATCTTCATCTTCAATTCCACTTGAGGGACATAGAATGAAATAGATTCGTATTAAGAACCCCAGAAGAATAGAAAGCCTGAATGAAAATGACACTAAAATGAATAGATGTCCTCTTTTCTCTCTTCTGTTATTTTAAGTCCTCAGATTTACAGAAAAATTGTTCAGAAGGTACGGAGACTTCCCACACCGTCCCCAACTTCCCCCCCAGACCCCCTATCGCCGACATCTTTCATCCGGATGGTACGTTTATTACAACTGACGAACCAGTGTGGACCCGCCACTTTGGGGAATTGTGCCATTAAATAACGCAGTGTGAAAGGGATTTGTCACAGCCCACCCAGTACTTGTGACAGCACGTACGGGTTTCTCTCACTCTGTAGCAGGGTGTCGTGATGGCTCCCGCACAAGCAGGTGTGCCCCCGGAGTGGCTGTCTATAAGGAATTACCCTTGACTTCTGTACTTGGACAGGTCCCAGAGTGAGGGGGTTAAGCCAGCAACAATCTAGAAAATAGAATCATTTTGTTTTCTCTGGAACAAGCCTTCATGACTCTGTTCCCATCAGCAAGCCATAAGACACACTCCCCCACCCTTTTTCCTTTTAAATTACTAATGATCTCTAAAAGACAAAGACTGAGCAGCTTGTAATTAAACTCCATGACCACCTAAAACTAAGCCATTCACATTTTTAATAGAAATGCCAAGGCTGACCCTTTTGTCCTGGAAGGAAGGAAGGAATTAAACATGGTTTCCAATCCCTAATGATTAAAAAAAAATGCACATTAGTGTTTAAATAGCTGTGTCTTCTTTATTCCAGACAGCAAATGTCTGTCTCCCACCGGATGTTAAACCCTCGAACTTGTCAGACTGTACGCACAGAGAGGCTGTAGGAGAAAGGTCTGGTGTGGTGGCAAATGTTCTGTGATTTTGTTCCGTGTTCCAGCCGGAGCCCTGAACCCCGCCAGTGCTGAGCCGGTCTCCCTTCCGAGAGCCGGGTGCCGCGGACATGACTAATGCCGGGTTATTCGCAGCCTTACCATCCTTGGTCATAACGTTGCTCGGGGCCGGAGCGGGGCTGCCAAGACCACAGTGCAGCCCTATTAATATTCCATGACAGTCAGAGATTTTTTGGAGAACCTCCTCGGGTCCACTGTTTATACAGCCCATTGATATTTGTCTGATGATCATTTCACAGTCCCTTTACTTACAAATGGGTCAGAAGAGTCCTGGGCCGCTACTTACAGAGCTTCTGCCAAATGTAACGGTAATGGGGAAGTGGGCTGTGTAGACCCGGAACCCAAGAACCCTGGCTTCACCACCTTAGAAAAGCAGAACTTTGGGGGGTAAATCAGAGCCGGAAATACCATCTCTGAACGGGATGGCCGTATGCCAAGTGATGGTGCAGAAGGCATGGTGGGTCACGTGGCTTGAGACCCAAAGTCATCATACCAACTCCCAGTCTTTCGTGGACACAGAGGAGACACTCCACTCTGTCCTCGGGGGCTGGGGACGCTCACAGTGAGGCTCGTGCCCCGTGTTCTTAGATTCGTAACTTTATTCGTTCTTTTGAGCCCCGTGAATGGTTCTCTAAGGCCATGTTTTGACAGCCCTGCAGCTTGAAAAGACGGGCTAGTATTTGCTGACAGCTGCGGTGGGACCCGAGAAAGAAGCCGTCGGTCCTGGGAAGACGCAGAGAAAACGCGGCCCCCGCGGGAGCCCAGCTCCCCGGGCCATCATGTTCAGAGGGCTTTGATGTTATTTTTAGAAAACACAAAAATCTGAGTCAAAAATCAGTTTGCTTTCTCCGGCTCCTGCTTCCTTTTCCTTCTCTCATCCCTCCTCCATCCTGGCCATTTGCAGGACTGTTTTGATAACACCGCTTTAGGGCGAAAAAGGCAAAATGAGAAGTTGTATTTATTTAAGCCCAACTAAAAATAATAAAATGCATCTCTGTTATGAGGAGCCGTCGGGCAGCCTGTTGAAATAACTGCAGCAAACACAAGTCAGCAAAAGATGAGACACTCAATTTAGGGCCATCGGTGGCCTTTGAAGTGGAGTTAGAAGACGGTCCCCTTGGGTTCATCCCACCTGTACCAGCCCAGGCGCAGGTCAGAATGGGAAACCATCCAGCCGGTTGGGGACCACCAAACAAATCCATTTAGATTAATCTTTTTTTTTTAAGATTTTTATTTATTTATTTGACAAAGAGATCACAGAGAGAGACAGAGAGAGAGAGGAGGAAGCAGGCTCCCTGCTGAGCAGAGACCCCCCCCCCCAATGCGGGGCTCGATCTCAGGACCCTGAGATCATGACCTGAGCCGAAGGCAGAGGCCTAACCCACTGAGCCACCCAGGCGCCCCCAGATTAATCTTTAAAAATCACTTCATTTGGGCCAAATCCATTTAAGAGGGATTTTTTTTCTTCCTTGACTCTCTCACTGTATTTGTCGTGCTTGCTGAGGCCATTTTATCAAACGAGATTAACCGCAATTTCCTGCCAGTTTCCAGTTGAAAGCACCTTCTTGGCTGGCAGGAACATCGAGAGAACGCACGCACACTACCGCAGCCGCGGGACTCAGTGTCCCTGCAGCTCCTGCGAAGGATGTTGTGGACCTGGGGGAAGGACAGAGAAGCCTGCACGGGCCCCGCCCTGCGCCGCCGCTCGGCTCACTGGGCCGTCTCGGAAGCACTCACTTTGCAGACAGTGAGCCTGATCCGAAACCCCTTTCCCAGAGTCGCCCAGGGAGAAAATGTGCTTTTCCCATTCACCCTCGAGCCTGGGAGGCTGGAAGGCGAGCTGAGAAGCTCCCGCTCGGGGAACAGCCAGAGACCCCACCAGACCTCACAGGCCAGCGACACTGAACGCTGGCATTTGGGGGCCGCCCGGCTGTCCCACCTCGCAGGGCTGGGAGTGAAGGAAGGAATCCAGCTTCCCCTATCCTGGGTCTTTAAGGGACTCTGGGACTTGGTTGACTCCCTGACCTGCAGTCTTGCATGTCTGACCCATTTTACTCATTTTCTTTCCCACAAATTGACAAATAACAAGCGTCGGTTTCAGCGTCGGTCATGTGAAGCCTTCCGTACTCCAGATGCCTGTCATTCCCCGGGCCATGCAGTCGACTGCTGTGAAATTTATGAAAATGTTGGGACTTTGGGAAGGTGGTTTAAATTGGGAGGGACCAGTCATGAAAATGCTTTAAAATGTAAATTCCCACGCAACCACTCAAATTTGTTTTAATCTAATTATATTTGCAATCCTCGGTCTTCCTGGCAGGAATATGCAGGGCCACCTGCTCCCTTCAGGGGGAGAAATGCCGCTTCCAGGCAGAGGCCAGCGGATCCAGTGAGGCTGGCTTCCGTCACGGCTTCTGTAGCCGTAATTGCACAAGCTCCTCCTGTAAGATGCTTGATTAAAATTCTTGATGACTTTGGTCATCGCCACAAGCCTAAGAATCTAATGTTCTTGAACCGGTTCCATATTTATAATGTATCCAGTAACCGTGTGTAGTGACCAAGCTCTCCAAACCCGCCGCCAGCTGCGTCCCTAACCTTCATTAGGGTTTCTGTGCGGGGCCGTCCCTGCAGCCCCATTGACAGCCGGCCGGGGTGGCGACTGCCATTTTAACTCATTCACATGCACGTGTGTTGTCCAACGGGATCTTCTGGGAACACTTGGGAGACCAAGTCACATGAGCAATAAAAGTGGGAAGTTTCTCGTGCCGACAAGACGTCAAGATAAGACGTTAGATGTCTTCTGGACAGTATTTCGCTCTGTGGCTTTTGAAGGTTTGGTCAGAAGGAAAGTTCCATCCCTTTCCTGCCAATATCCTATAAAATGGAACTGGGGGAGAAGGTACATAGCAGCTTTTCTAGCCTAACATTGATTATAAAACAGTGACAGCAAGAGAAGTATCATTTCCTAATTATTCAAACACATGTTCAAAATTATAACCAGAGAGCAGAAAATCCCAGTGTTTTAGATCTTCTTCACAAACTGGATTTCTGGGTCCTTGAACGTGATCCTCATTTATCAGTGTTTCTATCACAAACACACAGACACACACAGAAACAATCAGTATAATTCTCATTATGACCTGTTCTATCATCTTACAAGTGAGGAAAATATGGTCACCTCTGAATGGGCACAGTGCTGCTTGTGATCAATTAGATTAAAGAAAAAGCCCTGATTCTGCTTCAATAAATCAAAGAAAAGGGCTCTTCAGAAAATGATGTGTTTCCAATGATCAACCAAGATCTCTGCCTCCTGTAGGATTCTCGTGTTCACGGGTGTGCACAGGGAGTGGCCCCCTGAAGCCTGAGGGGTTCCACACTTTGGCCAGCATTCCATTTTGGAAGTTTTAGCAGAGAACGACTTAGGAGGAAAAACATAGTCTCACAAATAAACTTACATTTTAAGAGAAAAAAAAA
Source organism: Lutra lutra (assembly GCF_902655055.1). NCBI lineage: Eukaryota > Metazoa > Chordata > Mammalia > Carnivora > Mustelidae > Lutra > Lutra lutra. Next base: position 198,827,386 of record NC_062280.1, read on the forward strand.
AAAGATGTAGCTCTTGGGGCTTCCAACGCCTCTTAACAGAAAACATCTGCTGGACTTCCTGAATTTTTCTGAGACCTTGAGAACACACCCACGCATCTCCAGCTTCTGTCCCAACCGTGGGGCGGGTTAGCGTGCTCGGTTTTATAACAGTGGTCCCATCCACATACTTTGGTTTTGCTTTTTATTGTAAATGTGTTTGCGTTTGTTTGTTCCATCAGTTGAGTCTGGCTGACCCTGTTAGTCTGGGTGGAGGGAGAGGAGAGAGCAAGTCCACAGGTAGAAACACAGTCAGGACTCAACCTGAAGCTGTATGTGAGGCTGATGGGGCCATGTTTTGTGCGGGTGTGGGCCTTGCTCGAAGGACCCAGACCGACTCATCTGAGCAGGACCCCTACCCTTTACAATGAAAAGCAGTGTAAACTGCAGTAACGAGAACTGTCCAGCCTGCCCATTTGGCAAAGGTGTGGACTCCAAGGGCCCAGCTGGACGTGTGCGGAGGAGACGGGGCTGTCACTGGTGTGTCTGCCTGCCCGTGAGAGCTGCACGAGACCAAGCCAGTTTCTAACCCAGCGTCTTCAAGGTCCACCTGCTGTTTTAGGAACACGTTCGGCTCGGTTGCTTTCTAAGCAGCTCTGGTTCAGAGAGGCCCAGACCTCAATGTCTCATCTCTCTGGCCTGAAGCGGGTTCACTCCGGTCCTAGCCCCCCGCCCTCTGAGGGTCTCTTGGCCTGAAAGCCCTTGAACTGTGTCTCTGTGAATCAGTTACTGTTCAAAGCAACAAAGGATAAGGCAGCGAACACCTAGTAACAATGTACTTGGATTTCTCTCTTACTTAATCCCATTACCTCTGTAAGGTGAACTCTCTGGGCCAGGGGAGCTCCTTGAGTCTGACTCATAGCTGAAGGTTCTGCTCTCCCCGGAAGACAGCAGACTCCTGGAAGTCCGTCTCTTCTCACGTTGACGGGCTCAGCAAGCCGCGGGCAGGGCTGTGGTGTGGGGAGGAGATGTAGATGTGCAGCTGCTCACAGGCACACCTAGCCGGGGAGACGGCGGGATGCTGTCCTCGCCCAGAAGTGAGGAGCCGCCCGCACGCCCTGGTGAGGGTGGCACCCCGGGTGACGTCCCACAGACAGGCCCCGGATGGGCTCGCCTGCAGAGAGAAGAGCCGGGCAGGGGTGGAGGCCTGAGGGGCGGTTCCTTTGAAGGAGCAGAGGAGGAAGGAGGACCATGGAGGAAGACCGGTCCGCAGTGTCAGGTGCCTCGGGAAGAAGGGTGGAGTCCGGCCCATTCTTAAAGCAGGGGATTAAGAAGAGGAAGGGGGAGGAGGGTGGGAGCTGGCAGGAGGTGTGGACTGGAGGGATTATACAATTCCTGTAAAATCCAAGAGCGCGGCCCATCGCTGAGATCAGGCGGGCGGGTTGTGCTTGGAAGTCGGACCTTGCTCAGGGCCCGGCAGGCCATCCGTGCGCGGGTGCTCCGAGGTGCCCGGGAGGAAGGGGCGGGTGATGCAGCCTCTCGAGGACCAGGGATGGGGATGCTGGGGTCTCGTATGTGTTGGGCGACGCCTGCTCGGTGGTGCCTGGCGGGATTCTCAGCGCACGCACCTGCTCCGTGCTCTCCGCCGGCTGGCAGGTGGGTGACGCCCTCTTTGTTCAGACTGTGGCGACAGGAACTAGAATTTCACAAGTTCCACTTGAATTGTTTTAGACCATTTGCAGTCACCTCGCTTTTCCCACTTGGTTTTGGTTTCTGGGGATTTTTAATATTTTACTTATTTATTGGTGAAAGAGAGAGAGAGCCCGAGCAGGGGAAGAGGGAGAAGCAGTCTCCCTGCTCAGCAGGGAAACCGACACGGGACTTGATCCTGGGACCCCGGGATCATGACCTGAGCTGAAGGCAGACACCCATCCCACTGAGCCACGCAGGCGCGCCCCCACCAGAGATTTTTAGGAGGGGAGAGAGATGGATGTCTCTGCCTGTCCGCCAGTGGCCTTTGGCCTCCATGCCCATCAGTGTGTCCCCGAGAACCCAGAAGCAAGCATGGGCTGACTCCTTGCCTTTTTGTGGTCATGGCCATGAGCTTGGGAGGGTGAGCTGTAAAGCTGCTGAAGACAGAGAAGTCTGTTCATCCTGGAGACCATTTTCCAGTAAATCACTGTCAGAGGGAAAAGCCACACTGGCCTCTGTCTCCTAAAATCCTTCCTGGTGTGTCAGATGGGGGCTTCTGAGAATGTGCCACTGCTTTGCTTGACAGAGGGGAACATTTGACCCAGAGAAATCACTGCTGACATGAACAGCTAGTCACTGAGTGACAGCATGGGCCGGAGCTCCCAGCTGTCGGGCAGAGGGCGTCACCAGTGGCGCTTCTGACATCAGAGAACAGGGCAGGCGCAGACAGAAGCCGCTGCCTCAACCGCGTGGGCTGCGTGCTTCCTCCACCTGTACGGGAGTGGGGAGAAGTAGTGTGTCCACCAGGCACGTGGCAGGTGCTCAGGAGGGCAGGTCAAGGACAGCCGTGCTGTCAGGCTTCAGGAGCCAGGGGCGCAGTGGTAGGTAGCAAAGGCGGTCTGTAGACAGCAGAGCGGTCTGTAGACAGTAGAGTGGTCTGTAGACAGTGGAGGTGGTCTCTGGACAGTGGAGGTGGTCTGTGGACAATAGAGCTGGTCTGTGGACAGCAGAAGTAATCTGTGGACAGCGGAGGTGGTCTGCACACAGCAGAGTTGATCTGCACACAGTCCCATGGTTGCAGGACCCGCTCTAATGGGAGACCAGGCCCTCTCAGGGCAGGGTTAAATTACAGGGGCAAATGCGTACGGTGTGACAGTCTAGTGACAGACCTAGAAGCACGTGGTGGTTCTTTAACTTACTAATAACCCAGGCTGGCATCCACCCTGCACGGCTGGACGTTGACTTCTCGTCGTGCACAGCTCGTTTCCTCTCACGAGTCTCCTCTCTGAGCGCGTTCTTCTCTCCCCGCGGCAGCTCTCCAAGCTCCGTCTAGGACAGAGCCCCTTGCAGGCAGTGGACTGCTTGAGTTCATCTCGCTCGGGGAAAGGTCCAGGAGGGCTGGAGCCTTGGGCGGCTACCGCTAAGCCTTTAGGAGCTGGCCCTGGTCTAGGACAGCGGCTCCCAGGAGGCTGCCGCGGCCCAAGCGCACCAGGCAGCGGGTCCTCCTCAGCCCAGAGCGGGCGCAGTGGAGGGCAGAGCGGCCGTGAGGCAGGGCTTCTCCAGAAACACGGACTGTCTTCCTGTGAACCAGATGGGGGTGGCCGGGCCCCCCTCCCTCGCCCACAGGAGCACAGGGCTTGGGGACAGGCTGGAAACATGCACAGGGACAACCACACAGATGACAACTGCAGGAGAAGGCCCGTGCGACCACAGAGGAGCGGCGTCTGGTTTCACCAGAAGAAAGGAGCAAACACCATCCTGGAGAGAAGGAGAACGCCAGCCAGTTCTGGAGGGGTGAAGAAACCCAGTACGCACGGAGGAGAAGGGAGCCCCGCCCTCCGTGAGGCAGGGTAGGGGGTGACACCGCAAGGCCACGCAAGGCCAGAGCGCCACGCTTGTCGTGGGCGGACGGGGAGCGGCATGAAGAGAGACCCCGGCAGTGTCCCCACCCACCCATCTTAGATGCGGTGATATCTGGTTGGATATCTGGTTGGGGCTGTGCAGGGGTGCAGAGGGAAGCCTCCAGCCCCTCCCGCCGTGTCGCCACACCCGCTTCTCACCACACGCAGAGCAGGGCCGACCCAGAGGCCGCGACGACAGCGGACAACGGGACAGGGGAGCAGCTCCCCAGGATGGAAGGGCCAGGCTTCCTGGGGGACCTCACGAAGGTGCCGGCCCCCATCTGAGCAGTGGATGGGCCACAGCGCAGGTGTTCTGACCCCCGAAGACAGCAGGAACTCGCCATCCTCTAGGGCCGTAGAGTGTGTATCCCCGAAACTGCTCCCTGCTTCTTCCGTGAGCACGCGCCGCCTCGCGGGTCATCCGGGACGCCCTGAGATCGCACCCCAAGCAAGCGGTACCCTTGAATATGGAGCTGCATTGCATTGTCGCCTTCCATTTTGTGGAGGGAAATTGCTTTTTTTTTCTCTTTTTAACAAATGCCTTTGAGAAGAGTGAACATTCTGGAGGCTGTTGGCCGGTGTCATGGGAGCAGAGCACCAGCTGAGTCACATCTCTGGAATGGCTGTGAATGTCATTTGGTTTCCTCCCGCCCTGGACCCTGGGTTTTGTGTCGGGACAAATGAGCCATCCGTTATCTTTCCACCAGACTGAAAAAAGATCAGCTTCTCGTGGTTTGTTGTTCTTTTTTTTAATTGCGGATGTGTGTTCAATGTCCGTCCAAATAATCCCTGTAGGCCGGGCAGTCCAGGATGTCCCGATAGCCATCAGCAGCGTCCCACACACCATGAGCGCCAGCCCCGGGATGGCGGGACTGAGCCCCGCCTCGGGCTCTGACCTTGGGCTGAGGCGCGCACCCTGCAGCCGGGGGCAGGTGCCGTCCCGTGGCTCTGACAGGCCAGGAGCTCCAGAACCCTGATGGGGGCACAGGGGGTTATTGCTGATGATATCTTGGCAAAGATGTAGAGCCATTTCCAAAATATCCGATACTTTTAAAGATGTAAATAAGGAAGGAAGGCTGAACATCGAGCTGCTTTATTGTCTGCCATCGAACCTTCCCCGGCACGCTGCTCAGGGGTGGCCTGCAGGGTGAGAAGTTAGTGCACTCGAATCGCCCGGCCGTGCCCCACAACTAGCCACGTGACCTGGCCCGGATGGCTCAGGCCCCAAAGCAGGTGACGTCTTTCTCTGGGAGCTGTTCCCAGGCTTGTCATTCCACGTGTCCACAGACAGAGGTGTGTCTGGGTCCCCAAGGAGCTTCTGACGTCCCGCGGGGTCTTCCAGCACCCACTCGTCTAACCTGGCCGTTGGTGGACCACTGCATGCGTGCACAGCCCCGTAGGGTTAGGGAACGTGGAAGCCACCGCCCACCCCGTGTGTAGACTTCTGCCTCTGGTGCTGACGTCAGGGCCCTCTCTTTCCGGATGCCTCCGGTCGGGAGCCCCTGCCCACATCCCCGTCAGCACCTCCCATCTTCTAGGGCTCCCGTTCTCTCACGCTTGCTCTCGGAAATGGCTACCATCCTCTCCCCTAACGTCTGCAGCATCTGGCCAGAAGCACCGTCACACCTTCGCACTTGGTTCCCAACCAAGTAGCCACCAGCCCTGCCACGGTCTCCCCCGCCCCGGGGGAGCCAGGCCATCGGCAGAAATGGTGGTGGCGGTATGTGGCCTGCTCTCCTGGCTCGGGCTCCAGGAGGTCAGCCAGTCTTCCTGGCCACAACGGCCTTCTCTCCGAGAAGGAGGGACTCACTTGATTTTCCAGCAACTTCCCTGTGTCTGAAAACTTCTCTCAAAGACCCAGCTAAGCCCTTGTCGGGGCAATGCCTGACCATTCAGTCTTCGTACCACAAAAACCCTCCTCACCCGTTGAGAAGTCCGCGGGCGTGGCCTGCCCCCAGCAGCGGGTCTGTCCCTGGACACCGGAGACCATGCAGGCACGGGATCCGTCTGCTCCCCACCCCCCCGCAGGGGTCCTGATGCTTCCGCCTGTCCGCCTGCAGCCCCCAGCCCCCCTTGCATACCTTTAGACCAGAGTTGCTAAAAAGTAACAGAAGTGGCTTGTTTGAGTTTCACCTTCTCTTTCTGCCCCGCTCACTCTCTAGCAGGAGGGGGATTAATGAGCCACGAAATGGCCACAATCCAGCAGCCGCGTTGGGTCACAGCGGAGAAGAAGCCCTTAGACCCTCACCCAGGGTGTGACTGGCTGTGTTCGGTTGGGTCGCCGTGAACCCCAGGCATCCATCCGCTGTTTCTGTCCGTTTGTCCGTGGCTTCTGGCTTGCTGGCAGCCTCGTGCGAAGGAGACGTGTTCCGGGGGGCAAAGTCGTGCCGGTTACTTGAGCAGCACTCACAGGGACAGCGACAGGCCCCGGCACGGCTCTGAGAAGCCCACTGAGCGGCCCGCCCACCCTGTGCCCCAGCCTCACCCCCAGAATGCATGTGGGAACAGTATGTGCCCCACAGAGGTGTTGCAGGCATTAAACCCCTTTGCTGGGGTCTCCCCACCGTTCATGCTCTCTGCTCTGGAAACGTGGGCTGCTGTCCTGACTCGGGCCCACACAGGGAGCTCTGCCCCTGGGTCCTCCCGTGTCTGCACCAACTTAGAACACCTTCCTCTGGGCAAGCCCGGAGGGAAGGGAATTACGAAATAATGAGTTACTGTTAGCCCAGCCGCCCCCGGGAAGAGAAGAGCGGAATTTGACGTGCTCTGTAGACATCGTTGGAATCCTGCCGTGAAAATTTTCATAGAATTTTCCCCATGGGAGGTTCGCGCGCCGTGACAGATGAGGGAGCTGCCCTCTGTCCCAGGGAGGGGGTCATGGTAACCCAAACCAGCTCCAAATCTGGGACGCAGCAAATCTGAGGTCGGACGTGGGGCGGGGCCTGCGGCCGACTGCCACCCGGTGTCGGCCACGGGAACTGCAAGGCGTTCCTGCCCGCCTCCCTCGGCCCCAGGACTGTAAAAGGCCGTGAGACTGTCTTCTGTGGATGGAGAGTTCAGTTTTTATCCTAAAACAGAAACGTTCAGGAAGCGTTGAAAAATCTTCCTTTTACAGCTTTTCACAGACCCGTGTTGGCAAACTCAGCCCTTTCCTCCGTCACCTTTACCCCTGAGTCACAGTTTTTGTGCTGAGCAGTTGGAGCGTGTCCGTGCATCACCCACTGCTGTCCTCAAACGGCGTGGTGCAGATATTACCGGAACTAGATCCCTGGAGGAGGGAGCCCTGCCATTCCAGAGCCCTGGCCCTGCTTCCCAGCTCTTGACTTTAACAGATGGTTTTTCTTTATCCGATCCTACAGTTCTGGTAGGACTGGGGCTCCTTCCTACAAGTCTGGAGGGTCTCTCGGGAAGCGGTCTCCCTGACCCGACAGACAGGTAGAGCCAGCTCACCTGCGGGGCCGCTGTGGAGTGAGGCAGGGATCCGACATCAGAGGTGACCCCATGGGGTCCCCGGCAGACAGAACCCAAGCATGCGAGCCCCCCACTGTGTCACCCCCTGGCGCTGGGCATCGGTAGTGCCCCAGAAATCATGAACTCATCCTAACGGTCACAACGGGGTCTGAAGGTAGACCTCTTCCGAGCACCCATGGGTAAAGGGCGTTGGTGCTGAGAATGTCGTTCATGCCCCTTGGCAGGGAGGGTGTCCTGCACGGCTCCTCACGCAGGAGCCCCGCCCGTGGGACACAAGTGACCGGTTGGAGGAAGCCGCCAGCTTCTGGGCCTACCGGGCCTCAGGGAGGTGTGCTGGGCTCCAGGTCCCGTCCACCTTGAAGGTCCACACAGTCCTCTCTGCTGGGGCCGAAGGAGCCACCCTTGAGTTTTAAAATGAGAGCGGGGGTCCCCCGGCCACGGCCAAACATCGGGAGAGAGGCTCCATGGCAGGGTCCCCCCATGGCCGAACGAGCATGGGGAGCATCGTCAGAAGGACGCCATGAAGTGGTCCTAGGCGGAGGGTCCGCGGAGCTGCGGGTAAGACCTTTCGCCTCCCCAAACTGCCCCCGCTCCCGTCCTGAGATGAGATTTTTCCCCCGGCTCCCAAACCTGGCGATGTGTCCGAGTGGTCTCGGGGACCTTGTCAAGAGCAAGGGCTTCCAGGCCCTTCCTCCCCACCCCAGAACTGCTGGACTAGAAATTCTTGAGGTGTGAGACTTCCCTTAATTGACGCTTTGGCAGCCACCAGAGACCCGTCCTGGGGCCGAGAACCATCCTGGGGCCAAGACCCATCCTGGGGTGATTTTCTCAGGCTCCAAAGGAAACCCACGTCACCCGGGATCCTGAGGGTCAGTGGGTCTGGGGCGACCGGAGCACCCACCTGGCTGGCAAGCTCCAGCGGAGGTGGTGAGGGCTAAGGACCGGCCCCCGATGCTCTCTCCGGGGCCTTCCAAGTCGGGTACTCGGAGAAGCCTCTGAAAGCAGTCAGCGGTGGCCGGGGGAAAAGAGACGTGCACAGCTGAAAAGTGACGTGATGCTGCTTTATTCTGAAATGACTGTCCCTGCCCAGTAGAGTCTTCTAGAAGGTGAGGCCGATGCTCCCGGACCACGAAGGCCAACAGGCACTTTGTATAGTACCGGAGAAGGGAACGCTCTTTTACCCAAAACAGATGAAATCCGTGCCCCAGGGGACACGTGTGGAGCTGAGCTTCTCTCGAGTCTCCGCGCAGTAGGAACATTTTCCCTTCCCCATCTCTCCCCGCAAGGTTCGAGGCCACCCGCCAGCCGCACCGACGTTACCCCTCAGAGTCCCTGCGTCTGAGCCGCGCTGCCGGAGTGTTCCGGCCAGTCGGGAAGACAGTTCTGCTACTTGCTGGTCGAGTTAAGCAGACTCTTACCATCTGACCCGGTAATCCCATCCTTGGGAATTGACAAAAACGTGTCCCCATGGAGACACCATTCCTGAGTGCTTATAGGAGCCCAATCCCCGTACACCAAAACCAGGCAGTTCCGAGATCCCGCAGCGAGGGGACAGGTGAACACGTCGTGGTCGTGGTCTGGCACAGAACGCCCCTTGGTGACCGGAGGAAGCCACGTGCACACACGCAACAGGGCGGGTGAGCGACCAGCACGTTGTGTGGGTGGGAGAAGCCGGGCTCGCTGCAGGACATGCGGGGGGACCCCACTAACCTGCTTGATGTTCTGGAAGAGACGGAACTGAGCCTGGAGGGGCAGTCGTGACCGCCCGAGGCTGGGAGGGGCTGCAGGACCCACACGGCCTTGCCCCAGAACCACAGGTCATCCTTTAACGTAGAAACGGAGTCTTTCAAAAAGGAAATGGGAAATCACTTTCATGAGGACAGAATAACAGATCAGTAGGCTGAAGCCAGGGAAGGAGGAGGAGGAGGGAGGGGAGGCAGCCCCCTCTTCTGATGACAGAAAATGTGCAGCTCTGTCTCAAATTTGCCCTATTTGGGAACGTTTCAAGTAAGGATGAACAGGAAGAAAAGAATCTGTGCGCCACAGCCACGCTGAAACCCTCCCCTACTCTTAACCTTTTTCCCTTCGTTGGCCAGATTTTTTTTCATGACAGACGGGCTCAGCCTCAAGAACCGTTTACTTTCACGGGAGTGTGTTTCGTCTAAATGCAGAGTGGCTACAGCTGCGGGTTCCAATCCTGGACTGGGCGACGGACACCAAAAAGGCGCTTGGCACGCCCACCCGCCAGGGAGGTCACCGGGGCGGTCACCGGGGTGGGGAGGCCGGCGCCTGGAGCCCCGCACACGGGTCTTTCCCGCGGCTGCCCCGTCTGCAGGCAGTGAGCCCGGGGCTGTTCCCAGTCACAGGGCGAGGACAGAAGCTCGCAGGCCCTTCCGTGAGTCCCGTCGCCCTCAAGCGTGACCTAGGAGGGTGATCGCGGGAGACCAGTGAGGGACTGCCAGGCGCAGGTGACACGTGGCAGTGAAGGGTCTGCCACCGAGGCCGTGCATGTGGGCAGCTGTCACCTGTGGTCACAGGATTTGGCGTTCACTCCCAGATCGCCGCATATTCTGACTGCCGCGTTCTGATACGTACGTGTATGGGAGCCCGGGTGTCGCGAAATCGTGAGGATGGGAAGGCTGCTGGATGGGGACATTCTGGGCACTGGTACTATGTTCTGTGCCGCAGCACTCAGTGAGAGCGTCTCCTGGCCACAGGAGGCCACGGGCCCAGAGTCTGCCCTTCAGCCCGTTCTCCGCTGCCATCTGTGCTCGCTGGGGCCCTCGCTCTTCCTCACCCCAGTCCGAGTCTTCTTGGAGGACAGGAGCCTTGGGAAGTCACGTCGGTGTGTTGGGCAAACGACCCCGTTTCGATGAACAAAATGTATTTATCGCTGGGGGCCAGCATAGGCTTTCCCAGAAGATCAGCGTCTCCAGCACACGCCAGGCAGAATCCCATCCGGACTGTAAAAGTCTGGCCTCGCGCTGGGGCAGAAGCCGTTGGGCGCGATGGTCCACGAGCTGCCTGTTTTTAGAAGGAGCAGAGTTTCCAGACGTCCCGCTGGAAACGAGGAGATCCACTGTTTCTCTCCTACAGCTTGAGTCCGTCCAAGTTGGATCATTTGGGGTAAGGTGTAGAGCAGCGTCTCACAAGCACAGGTGACCCGTCTGGTTCTCATCTGTATGAAGACGGAGTCTCCTGGGGGCCAGGGACACCCTAGACCTGTCTTTGGTTCCTGAACCTGGGTCGGTCCTGACCCGGTCGGGCTCTGCGCCCTGGCGGGCTGAGCGTGGGACGGCTCCCCTTTCTGTCCGCCTCGTGCCCCACAGGCCGGGCTCCAGATGAGGCCTCCGTTTCTGTGGCTTTGTTTTTTGGTTTTAGGTTTTTCATTTCCCTGGCAGACATTTTTTAAAAGCTCAGGGCTTCGTGTTTTTTAATAAGACATTTTTAAAGTCTTCGCTCTTCTTCCTTTATGGAACATTATCTGTCTCATAAAGTCACTTATACAAGGACGTGCTAGGAGGACTTGGTCGAATGCAATATACCTGTGGACGTCAGGCCTCTTCTTCTGGAAACTCTGCCTTTGGACAAGACTTTTTCTGTGTGTTCCTTTGTTTTTAGGCTGATTTTATCCAGACAGCTTTCTCGTGCAATTCCATGAATACGGACAGATGAGTACAGATGTAGCAACCACCCGAATCACGGTGTAAACCGGGTCTGTTCCCTCCCTCTGCCTCCACCCCTGGCCACCACTGCTCCGTTCCCCGTGCCCAGTTTTGCCTTCTTAGGAAAAAGGCTAAGCGGTGTCCCACTGTATGAACGTACCAGTTGGTCCCCCTGTCGGCCATTGGACATTCAGATTGGTTTCTGGGGTTTAGCTAAAATAAATCGAGCCACTGTGAGCATTTACAGACAGGTCTTACGGTGAGCACACGTTTAACTTTATAAGAAATGGCCACACATTTCCAGAGAGGCTGCCTCATTCTGCATCCGCGCCAGCGGGGCTCTCCGCAGCCTCCCCAGGACCCAGGGGCAGTCTGCCTGTGGGACTCACTGCCCCAGGGCGGCCGTCATCCTTACTAGGAACCTTGTCAGTGGCCAGCGGCATAGACTGGCTTCCGTGTGCCTGATTTCCATCTGCTCACCTCCTCTGAGCAAGCATTTGTTCAGATCTCATTTGGGGTGTCTCTGATTCTTGATGTCTGGGCATCCTATCTGTATTCTGGATAAAAATCATTTATCAGAAATACGTCCTGTGCCTGCCGCCTGCTCCTTTTTCTTTGACGGTATCTTTAAGATCAGACCTTTCAGTGGTTTCAACTTTTTTCTTATGTGGCTCATGATCTTTGTGTCACATCTAGAAATGTTTGCCTAACCTGAAGTCATGAAGACTCTTCCCTGTGTTTTCCTTTAGAAACAGAAGGGTTTTAGCTCTTACATTCAAGCCTCCCACCATGTTGACCACACGCTTGTACATGGAGCAAGGTGAAGGTCAAGGTCTGTTTCCCCACGTGCTGATGTGTTCCCTTCGCATACATGCTACTGCTACGGTCTGTGCCAAATAACTCTGGAGAGCAGGAATTCCAGGGCTGATATAATTCTACCCCAAATAGGTGGGATCCTTAATTTGGAATAGCACTTGGGGCAGGGCTGGTGTTCTCTTATATGAAATAAGAAGCTATAGACAAAGGCGGCAGATTTAATATGAACTCTGTGTGCTTTGCATGGATTAGGCAGCTGCCCATTGTTAGCTGGTTGTAGAGGTTGGGGACTGTGCAAATACTTCCACGTTATCATTGGCTTGGGTTATGTGTTCATTCATCCTGCTGGGGCGTCACACAGCTGCTCACAAGTGGTCATGATTACCCCTGAGAATGGGGGCTAATTCTAAGTTCTAGGGAAGGAGTTAGTTTTTTGGATCCTACAGAAGTAGTCGTTCCCAGCTTCTGGGCCATTTTACGTATTTTCTGATGAGCTGGGCCTTGGGCTGGAATCCCCAGAGGGTGGCCGAGAAGGGCAGCATCGGAAGGGCCGGGAAGGCCTGGGACGCACTGCCAACAGCTGAGGAAGGGAGGGCCGCCCAGGGGACTGGAGAGGATGTGGGGTGTCTGCGGGGGCCGCTGCCCATAAAAGGCGAAGCAGGAAGAGCTGACTTCAGAAAGAGAAGGGATTTCCTAGTATTCACACGCTGGCCCATAAGTCCTGAAGAGTTTATTCTTGGGCCATCAGGAAAATACTGTAAATTTAAAATCCTAATGTGTGGGGAAGCAGTTTTATCCTTGGAAACGTTCCTCTTTGTCCATCCCTGATGAAGGGAGCTCTTTTCACCCTTCTCCCCACCGCAAATGGGAAGGCTCGTGAGCCGTGGATGGAAGCAGGCACCCCCTGGGGTTGCATGAGCGTGGGCGGCCCCGCAGGCCCCCCGCAGTCCGTCAGTCCCGAGCCGTCCCACATGTCCCCATGGCTGAGGACATTGTACCTTTTCTCAGGAGTGAACGCTCCTTACAGGAAAGCTTCGTAAGTGTCTCAGGGCTTGAAGGGCCTCCTGGCCGCAGCCGTGGTATTTAAGCAATGCGGATTCAAGTCTGGACTCATTCTCGCCGTCTCTGCAGACTTTGGCTTCGAGGCTGACCCCGGATCCCACGCATACTCCCGTAGGGTTTCAAGAAGGGGGAGGCGACGAGCAGCCCCCCATCCTCCCAGGGGCCAATGTTTATTCTGGCCTGTGGCAGAGAGCCCCGAAGTGTAAAACCGAGAAAATTGCATTGAAGGAGTCCTTAACACAAAAATATGACATTTTCCTCTACCCAATGCAGGAAGCTCAACTTTTCTTCTACGATCCAACTTTACGCTTGAGACTTATTAAAAAATACTAGTCCCTCTGTAGGAATGTCAGGAAGGGAAGGAGGAGGGTGTCCGGCAGCGATCCGCACACTTGACCGCACAGAGTGACCTCCTGGGGGTCATGTTCCCTGCAGCCCTGGACGGGTCTGGCTGAGCCCGGGACTCTACATTTCTCGCAGCTCCCCGGGGGTGCTGGTGCCGCTCGCGGTGTGTAGTGGCAGGTGGAAGACGTAGGGATCACCCGCTCCCAGACCTGGCTGCGTGACTCTGGGCTCTTTGTGCCGGACCCTCCTGAGCCCCTGTTGTCTCGTCTCAAGTTGGGGCGATGGCCGGTCATGCGTTTGGCGTGGGGGTAAAATGAGATCAGTGGTTTTCTAAGACCTCAACAGGTCTGCATCCCAATGATACCTCATTAGATGGCACGTATCTTCGTCCCGTTTCCCAGCAAGCAGCACACGGATGTGAATCAGATGAGCGGGCGGGGGTCACGGCACATGGTCACTCCTTTCCACCGTGTCTGCTGGCTCTTAACGAGTATTTTGTGGAAATACTTTTATCAAGTGGACTGCAAGAAACTCGGGAGTTTTAGAGATTTGCACAAAATCATTCAAACCAGAGTCCTCCTCTTTCTGGGGTGATTTCTAACATCACCTCCTGCAGAAGGAAGGGAAGAGAGGGGAATAGGTTTTCTGACCATGACTTTTCCAGTAAGGGTGGGAGTTGATGGTCATCAGCAGAAAGGAAGATCCTTTTCATTCCCTGGTCATTCTGGCCAGTCTTGACAAACACACGGGGTGCCCTGGCAGGCAGGATGTCCTCAGGGAACTCTCAGGCCTGATGACTGAAACATGCACAGCGAGGTCCTTGACCTTGACGTCAATGCCCATTTAGCCGCAGCCGCACAAGGCGTGTCCTGTGGGCGAGAGCGAGCGTCCATTCCCCCGGGACGAAGGTCTAATTCAGAGTCTGTCCAGACTCTTCCTGGCCCTTCCCCAGGGCGGAAGCTGGATGGAATTTGTGAAATGCTCCATCTCTGAGAAGCTCCAATATGGCTTCGGAGTGACGCCATCTTCACGTCCACTGTGATAGCTAGAATTTTAAAAAGTGGAAAATAACAAGTGCCAACAAGGACACGGAGAAATCTGGAACCCTCACACACTGCTGCTGGGAATGCCCCTGGCATGGCCGCTGTGGAGAACAGCATGGCGGGGGCTCCAGAAGCTAAACAGAATTGCCAGAAGACCAGCAATTCCCTTCCTGAGTTTATGCCCCGAGGAGCAGAGAACAGGTGCTCACAGAGACAGCTGCATGTGTGTCCCCCATGGCACTGTCCACAGCAGCCCTTCGGGGCAGACACTCTCCATGTCCATCAGCGGAGGAGTGGATGAGTGGTGGCCATCTGTCCACTGAATGTTGTTCAGCCGTGGACATGAATGCAGCCCTAGGAGGTGCTCCCACACGTGAACCTCAGAAAGGTTCTGTGAAGGGGAGCAAGCCGGGCACCAAAGACCCCCCCACCCCGACCTAGGACTCTGTATACTGGATGTTCCCAGACCGGGCAGATCCCATCGACACCGAGAGCAGGTGCCACTCTAGCTGGGGACCAGGCGCTGGAGTGGGGGCAGCAGGAGTGCCTGCTCGGTGGGTACAGAGTCGTCTTTGGGGCAGCGGAAATGTTTTAGAACCAGACAGCGCCGGTGGGTAGAGAGCACTGTGAATGTGTGGCAGCCACTTTAAAACGGCTGGTTTTATGGGAACTCCATGGGGACAGCAGGAAAGACGGATTTTATTCCCAAAGCCAGACTTCCCATTCCAAGAAACAAAGGGTAAGAAGAAGTACAGTGACAATGGCAGGAAAGTGAGTACATGATGTCGCTATCCCGCTTCCCAGCAAGGCAATCGAGGAAAAGGTTAACGAGCGCGCGAGGCGGACGTGGGTTTTCATCTCGGAGATGCACGCCTTCCGCTCTGTTGACGGGGGCTGCCCCGTCCAGTGATCTCCCCAGCCAGACATGAAGTTTGCAGACAGTCACAGTGACAGTGTGAGTGATCAGCATTTCATCCTGCAAAGGCTGCTCATGTCAACGCTGACGAGCTCCTAACCTCCCCGTGACTGGGACCTTGGAAGGTTAGGGGCGGACTGCGTCGTCACAAGACGGTGACTGTCGAACGGCCACAGACGAAACAGGGCTGAGCACTCCAGGGGACCCGTAAGAATCCAGTGAAAGCCTGTTTTGTCCCCAAACTTACAGCAGAGGCAGTGTGAGGAGGCCCCTGAGTGCTAGACTGGGGTGAGCCTAGGATTCATGTGGGTCCAAGGTCAGGCTGCCCACGGTCCAGCACAGCTGTCCTCGAGGAGGGGGGGACAAGTGAGGGGCTCTGGCCCCCGTTCACCACATCCTTCAAAGATGTCGAACACCCTGGCTTTGCCACTGTGTACAGTGCTTGTGCTCGGACTGAGTATTTGGCGATTTCTGCCTTGACTGGAGCCTCTGGGACACGTGCAGGGGACCCAGAGACCCACTGGCTCCAGAACTCACCCTGGCCCAGAGGGAGCCCTGAGGAGACTTCCCAAAACTCCCCTTCGTTGGAGGAGGCGGGGTTCCCAAGCTTTGGGGTAGATGGCACCCACCAACTCCGCCTTAATTTCCACCTGTCTTCCACCCCAGAGAAAGTCCCCTCCGCTTCCCCCACATCTGGGCGCCGCCTCCCGAAGGAGTGGGCAGTGCGGGACAGCTCTGCAGCTGAGGGTGAGCGCCCCGCACCCCTCGGCCAGGTGCATGATGGTCTGTGCTCATCCCTCGTCCTCCCCCGATCACTGGGCTTCCACCCCCCGGCAGTTTTGGAAGACGCCGCCTTGACCATGATGTGCAAGTACGGGTTCCCGTCCCGCCTTCAGCCGGTTTGAGTTTTACCCTCAGACTAGAGCTGCCAGGCCGCGGGGCCCTTCTCTGTTCCATCCTCGCAGGGACGGCCCGTGCACCCCTGTAGCTGCGGCGCTCCACGTTCCCACGCACGGGGCTCGGGGCTCCCACTTTTCCACACCCTGCCCACTCGGCATTTTGTCTTTCTGAGACAATCGCCGTCCATGTCCAGTGGCTACGGGCCCAGGTCTTTCTAGGCCCCGGGAACCCGTACTTCTCGTGCGTGCGAGTGGTGTGTGTGTAGACAGGAGAGATGACCAGATCGCTCGAACGTCGGGGGTCGTGTGGTGCCTGGTGCAGGACACAGCTCGTCCCTGTCACGGGCATTCTAGTGAGATACGGACAAAATCTTAGAAATTTGCTTGGGGTTTTCTTTTTAACTGAAAATACTTTTCCTAAAAAGTAAGTTGATTCTTTCATCGTAGCCCAGCACTAGCGTTTCACGAGCACATCCGTTCAGTCTGGGATGACTTTTGCTCACATTTAACAGGTTTTTCTCTTTTTCAGCTCTAGGCCTTCTCTTTGTTCCAACTGTGGCAGGAGGTGGAAGAGGACATAGAATGTTCTTGGAATGTTGAGTTTCCTCGGGAATGAAGCGCGTACTTTGCTGTGACTGGTCGTGACTGAACGCTCTCGTTCTGCAGGGCCAGCCCGGGCCAGTGGGCCCCCAGGGGTACACCGGACCCCCAGGACTGCAGGGCTTCCCAGGACTGCAGGGCCGCAAAGGTGACAAGGGCGAGCGGGGATCACCCGGGATCACAGGACCGAAAGGAGACGTGGTACGGTGACGGCTGGGCCTCTCTCCACTTTCTCAATGGGCGGTGGGCGTCCCGGCCTTCGGTAAGTCCGTCTGTCTTCTTGACAGGGAGCGAGAGGTGTTTCTGGATTCCCTGGAGCCGATGGAATTCCCGTAAGTGTTTTGTACGCTTGGGATTTTCTAATGTGGTAGTCGTGCTAAGCAGTAGGTTTGTGACTTGCAGAAACGTCTCCGTTGGGGCCTCCTGCCCTGGGCGTCCCCCGAGCCCGGCCGCCTAGTCGTGCGTCCGTCTGCCCTGGAGTCCGGTGGAGAATTGGGCACAGCGTTTCCTCTGTAAACGCTCCTCCGCACTGGGCTCCGGCGTCCAGGCTCCTTTGCCGAAGCAGCCGTTGTCTCGTAATGAAACGCTGAGTGTTGCTCAGATGCACTCAGTCGAGCCAGCCTCGGAATTTCGCCGGGACCTGCAGCCTGAGCCTTGCGGCCGAGCCCACGGGGTGCGGAAGGCCCACCGGGCTTCGTGCAGGTTCCCGAACTCTCTGAAGTCAAACCACACATGAACGAGAAGACGAGACGGGGTTCATCCATGAGAAAAATCTCCAAATGCAATAAAATGTGTTGTTCTGACTTAGTTTACTTCTCGTGGCTCACAGGGATAAACAGAGCAGCCTGAGTCACAGCCTGATTCACGCGGACCCGCGAGGAGGTTTCCCAGGGTCCGCTTCCCGCAGGTCCCGGCTGTGGCGCAGATGTGTTTATCACAACGCGGCCATCTGCTTCCGACGTCCACGAACATCTGCTTCGGGAACGGTGTGCTGGCGTGCGGGCCTTACTCCACACACCGTGTCGCATATGACCATGTTAGCACGCGCGCGCTCACGCACGCACACACGCGCACGCGCACACATCCCCTGGGCTGCATCAGTGGGGCCGCCGCCTTGTAGGAGAAGGAGGGAGGGCGTGAGAGCCATCACGGAGAGGGCACCCTTGTCCTTCAGAGCCTGAGCCACGTTTCCAGGAGAAGGAAGCTCCCGGAGCAGAGAGAGGAAGCTGCCCGCAGGGCCATGAGGCCTGGGTGGCGGGGACCCTGGGCGTCCCCTGGAGGGTCTCACACGCACCAGGCACGGACACGCAGCTGTGACCAGGCAGGGAGGCCACTTCCCCATTAGTCAGACTCTTGAGAAACTGGCGGAGGTGAGGAATCCTCAGATTTCCAGGGGTAAACAGGGAGAATGTCTTCCTTCCAACTGCCCCAAACCAGTCTCCCACTTTTAAACTGCTTCTCAGCTCCTCGGGCCGCCCACCGTTTGGTCTTCTGGAAGCTGAAACCTGGGTTTAAACAGAGTGATCTCACGGGAAAATATTGTAACTCATCTGAATCATATTTCAATTTGTTTTTCCACTTCGTAGTCATTTAATATGAGGAGCAAAGAGTTTACCAGTTAGAAAGTGTCGTCCCATGAGGGAGGGAGGCTCGAGTGCGCGTGGACCTGAGGCTTCTGTAGACTCTCCGGGCTGCTCGAAACGGCCCCGCTCGCCAGCCGCCAGAGCTTTGGGACGGCACAAACGGGAGCTCGAGGGCCACCTGCCACCTCGAAGCAGCTCAGAAATGGGACGTTAAGGGACCGGGCTGATTTTAGCCGTCCAGGAGCCATGCGAAAGCGTGACATGCACTCAGATCTTAGAGCCGTATCTGATTAAAGACAACTGGGAGGAGCGTCTGCTCAATGTCACTAAAGTTTTCCTTCCAAGAACAATTTCAAACTCACATGAGATTGACACACAGTTTTGAAGGACTCCAGAGAGCAAGAAAGATCAGCAGACAGTTCGGGAGGAGAGTGAAGAGCTCCGTTTAGGAAAAGTAGAACACCACAGATGGTGAGCAGACACCCCCCGAGCGCGTTGTCTCCTGCCGAGTTTGAAGCACCAGCTTTCGTGGTCGGGGTTTCTCTTGCCCCCCGAGATGGCGACTGGAAGCCTGAGGTGGCTCTTCTCATCCGATGGTGCCCCTGAAAGCAGTAGCTTCGGACATCTAAAGCCAAGAGACGTACAACCAAAGGAAAATGCTACTTTCCTCATCGTGTTTCTTAATATCATTCAGGGTCCAGGCCCCTGGGTAGGATTTGTCCCTTTATCTGGAGATGTTCCAGATTTCTCAAAGTAAATCTAAAAGGCTTCCAACATGGTCTCCAAAAACTCACTCTAGAACGTACGTGTGGTCTGCTGCGAAGAAAGTCAGGATTTTGAAGAGGATAAGATAGTGTACGTGGAACATCTGCTGCGGGAAGCAGCAGCACAATACCCTGGGCCACCGGCCCAGCCCCTGCTTGTCCAGGAGCCAGACGAACGCAGGGGGGACACCCGCGGACTCCGCCCGACGGTCTCCAATCATCCGAAAGACGTCCGATCACGTTGCCTTCCCTCCCCCACGCCCAACACCTCAGAACATCTGACTTCTTTCTGTTCAAGTTTAAAATCGAGAAAGGAGCGTTCCCCCAGGAAAGCAAGTGAGGGGACGTCAGTCCCTCCGCACAGGTTCAGGTCACATGAAATCCCTTCTGGGCCACACGAACGTCTTCCGCCTGTGGGATGTGGCTCCGTCGGACTCACCCCTCCAGCTCAGTTGGGCAGAAAAGGTCGAGGCACCCTGTTGTCCTTGCAGGACCTGGCTGCTTCTAGAATGTTTTCTAGAGTTTTTAAGTCTGCTGTGACCTGTGCCTGCTCAGACAGACCTCCCGGCAGACCAGTGACAATTTACTCCCTCACCAGCACCCTGGGAAACAGAACTTTGTCAGGAAGGCCTTTCTCCTGCTCACAGTCGTGCCCGCGCGCCTCTGTTTCCTGATCTCCCTCATCCGCTCGCTCTGGGTTCCCTTCCCCGTGGGCGCGAGCAGGACGGGATGACATGGAGCCGTTTGACGGTACCGCGTGGGAGAGCCGCAGGGTGTGTGCTGGAAGCCTCACTTGCTTTTCTCGTCCTAGGGACACCCCGGCCAAGGAGGCCCCCGAGGGCCACCCGGCTATGACGGCTGCAACGGGACCAGAGGAGACGTGGGCCAGCAGGGACCCGCCGGCCCCCCGGGCTTCCACGGCCCTCCCGTGAGTATCCACGTGCGCGCGCCGGCCCTCATGGGTGGAGACCTGGAGGGCGGCAGGTGCCTCCCGTGGGCCCATCCAGAAGGCCCTTTTACAAGGGGTCATAGAGAGGCTTTCCAAGGACTGTGGGTTTTCCCCTGTGGGCCCCACGGCCAGGGCGAGCAGGCGCGCCCCGCCTGCCCCCAGCACCCCCAGGAAGGTCGCCCCGTCCTCGGCGGGCGGTCAGGATGAAGGAGATGTTCCTGCAGGCATCTCGGCATGATTTTCCTGGGTCTGAAGATCTTCATTTCCTTACCCAGTCTGTAAACGGAATAGAAAACTATTGGTTCGGTTTTATTACGCAGTCTTACGGGCGTCAGCACCTTCTCCCCGGGGCTGCACGTCAAGTTACAGTGAGTAACACGAGTAGCAGCGATCGATTCGGAGGCTTAAAGCTTGACAGAACGCCCCGTGAGTCATCACCTCATCAGATCCCAAAATCCTGAGACGTGACAAGCGCTCTCCAGCCCTGACGGGTGGAAGTGAGCTCTTCCTGATGGAAGACGGTCTCGCCTTCATCCGTTTTGTGCACCGTTCTCAGGTCTTTGCAAAAAGTCTTGACATGGTTTTCAGGACTGTATTGCGACCCTCACACCCTCAAAGTCTTGCCAAGTCGGGGTCCCGCCAGCACCTTACTTGGTAGGAGAACCAAGGCTGGGGAGGAGCAGTCACGCATCCCCCTCCACTGCCGTTTCCTGCAAAGCTAGTGGGTTTCTCCCCCACAACCTCAAAGGTCCTCCTTCCTCAGCCGTGACCTTTTTGTGTCGTTCACCTTCTCCACAAGGATCATCACTTTCTAGTCGGCTCTAATATCATGAAACTTCATTATCAATAAATATATCCATTACTATAAAATACTGATTTTTAAATATTTAATTTATTTGAGAGAGAGAGTACACACACGCAGGGGGAGCAGCAGAGGGAGAAGGAGACACAGACTTCCCACTGGTCAGGGAGCCCAACATAGGTTTGATCCCAGAACCCTGAGATCACGACCTGAGCTGAAGGCAGAGGCTCAACCGACTGAGTCTCCCAGGTGTCCCTAAAATACTAATTTGATACGCAGGTACCAGAAGACGTGTACACCCACTCGCGTGTGCACACACCTCACGTCCATTTGTCATGATGCCAGCTCTAGGGAATGACCCAGTATCTTTCCCGAAAGTGGTGCCTCGGGGCATACGTGTTAGTGTTTTTAGCACCCTCACGCCAAAGACAAGACAAAAATAGATTATGCAGAAAAATAACATGTTAGTATCCTAAAGGATTTGTCTACTGAGCATTTGGTTGGGATTTGGAAAATAACAAGTCCTATAAAATATTTCTGTTTTTACCTTGGAGGAAGGTACTACTGGGTAAATATAAAAGTGGAATTCTCACCTTTGTGGCCCAGTGTAGTGACTCGTGTTCAGAGTAACGTAAATAAAGGAAAGACATTGCCTGTGAAGGTCAATATTTCATCACCCCGATGAGCACTGCTGCCCTGAAGGCTAATGGGTGTTTCTGCGTTTTCTCTGTCCCCGGTGTGCACTACTGTAGGGGCCCCAAGGACCCAAAGGACAGAAAGGCGAGCCCTATGCCCTGTCCAGCGTGGACCGCGACAGATACAGGGTAAGCTCGCTCAGTACGGGACGCGACACTAGTGATCGGGGTGAACTCCTGACTGACAAGGGTGCTTTCCAAGTAGGCTGAGTTGTGAGGGTGCGAGGATGGGGGCTCCCTGGGGAGGCGGAGCCACCAATACCATCATGAGGTGGAATCTCATCGCTGTCCCATCAGGTCACATTCCTCTGGGGGTGCTCCCCTTTCCCGTAGTCACGATGCCCCAGGTAGGAGGAACATTACCAAGTCCCTGGTTGTGAGAAAATGTAACTAGAGCTAAAGATTTGGTTAAAAACCAGAACGCTTCCCATTATGTTTTCTCAATTAGGGGGAACCCGGAGAGCCTGGTTTGGTTGGCTTCCAGGTAAGTTCTGTTTTTCTTAGAGGACGTTCCAAGCAGAAGTGTGAGAATTCGGACTCCGAATACCAGTCTTCCATTCATAATGGCCTCCTCTTGCTGCCTGTCCTTAGGGCCACCCCGGCCGGCCTGGGCCTATAGGACAGATGGGTCCAGTTGGAGCTCCAGGAAGACCGGTAAGTCCTCACTCCTGGACCACCATCCAGGCGTCCTCTGGAGATGCTGCTTCTCCAGTGTTCACGCGGGTGGAGGCCTCACATACAGCTGGGATGCCTGTGGTCCCTCTAGAAAGAGTCCAGACAAAACACATCATCCTTTGCGTGCATTTTGCTACTGTTAAGGATGAAGAAAGAGGACTTGAGATTCGTGGCCACCAGGTCACCACCGACCATGTCCATTTTGACTTAGTGCTGGCCAGGTGCCCCTCCAGTCCCACAGAAGCTCTCTTAACCCCACAGCCAGCTGCTGGCCAGGGGCCTGTCATCCCTGGGGAAAGCAGATCCAAATCCAGTAGGTGAATAGAGGCAGTGGGCTCTGCGGGCGTGGCCATCATTGCGAGGGAGGTATTAGACATCAGTTAACGAGATGGCGCCAGTGCCCCACGTGAGTGGCGGTCTACATGTGTTCCCGACCCTTGCACTCGAATGACAGAGTGAGTAGCCACAGGACAAATGCAGGGGTAAAGGAGGGCTTGCTGCAGGGAAGGGAAGAACTGGAAAGGAGAGGCCACTTCTGCCACTGTCCTGGGGCCTGGAGCTAAAACAGCCCCAGAAGTGTAGCTGTAGGACAGATGGACCTCGGACAACATTAGGAGACATTTGCCTCCAGGTGGAGAGAGACTTTCTTGCAGAAAGCCAGGGAGGTGAGGGCTACGTGATCCCAGGTTCTTTGCCCTCCTACTTCGCACTGGTGTCGGCTTTGCTCACAACACACATACCGAAGGGGTGTTCTTTAAATGCACATTTCGGGGAACCTGTGGTGTCCTGAGCTGTCCTGAGCTGCGGGTTCTTAAGCCTCATCCCAAGTGTCGTGTTGACACCAAAGGATTTGTAGAAAGACAGCGATGTCCGCAACAGACCTTCATCCCGGCCGTTTGGGCCTGCCCTTTAATTCTGGTCGCAAACATTTGCAGACCCACCAGCAAAACGTGCTAGATGGTGTTCCGAGGGGACCCCCAGAGGAGGTCAGGAGAAGCCATCTCCACAGTGATGGGGCCTGGGACCATCACCCACCTGGGGGATGGGTGCAAAGTGTCCGAGCAAGCAGGAGTAGGACACGGGTGATGTCAGAAGTCTGAACTCAGGAACGCAAACCCAGAACAGCTGTCCACGGCCAGCCGGCACGTTCTGAGAGCCAGGCCTGACCCGGCCCTCCACCTCCAGCACGTCCTCCCCGCCCAGACGATGGACCCGAAACCTCTATACATACCCCACGGGCTTCTAAACACACAGCGTATGGCTTTCCCAGAGCTTTCTAGCAGATGTTATCTGGGTCCTGGGATAAAGAAAACAGCTTATAAATTTCTTTGCATTTGTGCAGGGCCCGCCTGGACCCCCTGGACCAAAAGGACAGCCAGTAAGTTGGTTATTGGGGTGGGGGCTGGGGGTGGGGTGGGGGTGGGGCTTACATACTTGTGCTTACCCTGCCTGACCACAGAACTGCTTGGTGGACAACAGCGCATTGTTCATTTTGTGATGAGAACGGTCTTGTAGGTGTTTAGGACTTAATGTTATAAATGCCGAAGATGAATCCAGAGGGACCCCTGGAGTGGTGGGCGTAGGCGTAAGGGTACCGCGAATGTTTCGTTGTTTACAAATCCCGTGACACCTGCTGTTGTGTGAAGATCGCCCTGACGGACGTTTGATTGGGAATAGAGACGCAGGGACAGCTCGTGTCTGCATGTGTGATCGCACAAGAGGGACAAAAGTGACTGTATCCGTGTGGGGGAGCCAGTGGCATCCTTCTTACCCCGGTGCGGCCCTGCTGTCTGTACCTGAGGGGGACCTCAGCCTGTGGGGATACAGTCGGGGATTCTCAGGTGAAGCTTGAGCCCAGGGCTGTGCTGTTCCCAGCAGAGAAAGGTTGCGAAGTTGGAGGGAGCACAGGGAAGTAGTGGCTTCTCAGAATCTGTAGACTGGGGTTCTGTGTCACCGGGCTGAGCCGTGTAAGTGTCCAAGACCAGCAGCAGGAATCTGGGATCGAGACACGACAGGCGTCCGAAGGGCTCGGCTGCCCTTACAGACGCTGAAAGACCGCCGGTGGCCTGCGTGAGGCCGAGGACGTCCCCCAACCCACAGGTTCCCATGTCTGCTCCATGGAAACCTCATCTCTGTGACCTCCAGGGGACCTCGGCCGCCCCCACCCCCCGCTCCCATCACCTCTGACATGGCTTCCGGCTGGGGCTGGAGCTCGTTAAGGCTGCTGCCCCCGCCGCCGGGCTCCCCACTGTCTTGCAGCCACAGGCAGGGTGGGAACGGCCCAGAGCCAAGAGAAGCGGATGTAGGACGGGGCGGCCGAGCCCCGGGGTCGCCTCAGATCCCCACTTGGCTGCAATACAGACGGCCCTCGCCCTCCGCCAGGTCACTTCCTGGGGACTGGGACAGGGAGCTCACAGGGCAGACGGACCGCAGGGGCCCCAGCAAATCGCGTTCTGATCTAGCCTGGTGCATTCCGGGCTTTGATATCAGCTCCCGGCCAGGTGGGAAAGGAGAAAAAAGCAAAAATGAATTAAAGGCTTTGTTATTATTTTTGGAGACTCTCTGGGCATGGGAGGGGCGGGCGGGATACTGCAGAGAGAAAGACCAGATAGGGCCCCACATGATCCCTTGTCAAAGCGGGAGTGTGGAGACCCTGGGGAGGGAGGAAGCAGAGTTGTTTCCAGGCGGAAGCAAAGAGAAGGATTTCTGTAATCTGGGTGAGCGTGGGGGGCCACTTCTGGTCAGGCTTATCCTGGGCTTCAGGTCAAGTCTGTTCTCTAACACGGGTCCACCCCCCTCGTGAGTCTACTACCTCCTTGCTAAGTCGGGGCTCAACCCAGAGAATCCCCATCCCCTAAAATCATTAAAAGGGTCGAAGTGTTTGGGAAATTAGGATTATCTCACCAAAATGAGAAAAGGCGGTGGCAGAAGGGATACTGACTCATGACTCTCGGACACGGGGGTGGGGGGAAGGTGGCTGCTTCCTGGGTCTGTCAGGCCAGACCTGCAGACATGCTCTGAGACTGTCATCTGTGCAGATGACAGTGTAGGAACCAGCCGGCGGGACCCGGGAGCAGGTCTGTGCTCTGCCCCGCACCTGTGTGGGGACACAGGCCCCCACTGCCCGCAGCGTCCGAGTTCATGAGCAGAGCACTACCTCATACAGCAAGTGCGGAATTAATGAGTCAGCCAACGTCCCGATCCTCCGGACGGCTGAACGACAAACTAAAATATTCCCAAATGTTAGCCCACTCTTTTTGAGGGTTTGCTTTCAGTGTAAAATAGAGATTTCTAAAAGCACGTGTGTTTGAATAGCCCATCGTGCTTCTGCTCCCCGTCGTTTCCGTCACTCAGACCTAAACCCGGGGAGTGTGTGGAAGGCACTGGGAGGTCCCCCTTGCGGCAACCCGCACATGACCCCACCCTGCTCCCGATCACGTACCGTGACACCCGGACTCGGACTCTTGTTATGTGGTCTATATGTGGGACTCACAAAAGAAGACACTCACTTTCTCTTGAGTCAAATAGCTTTGGGGAGGGGACTCCGGAATATTCTGCAAGGATAATTGCTCAGGATGCTGCTAGTAGATCTTACATTTCTTTTTCTTAAAAAAAAAAAAAAGAAAAGGAAAAGAAAAGAAAATTATTTCACTGTGATTAAGGACTTTTAAAAACTTAGAAAAATCATTTCTCTTTTCAGGGCAACAGAGGACTTGGCTTTTATGGAGAAAAGGGTGAAAAGGTAAGGAGACATAAACATAATAGATTAACATGGAGGCCTGCTTAGCAATGAGGAACTAAATCTTTTTTTTTTTTTAAAGATTTTATTTATTTATTTGACAGACAGATCACAAGTAGGCAGAGAGGCAGGCAGAGAGAGAGGAGGAAGCAGGCTCCCCGCAGAGCAGAGAGCCTGATGTGGGGCTCGATCCCAGGACACTGGGATCATGACCTGAGCCGAAAGCAGAGGCTTTAACCCACTGAGCCACCCAGGTGTCCCGAGGAACTAAATCTTTTTAACGGCAGCTTTCCATGCAGTTGTCCTAGCCATTTGCATCGGAAAGCGTCACCATAAAGTGCCAGGCCGTAAAGTTTCAGGCTGTGGAAAAGGCTCCAGTGGTAGCAGTGGGTCGCTAAGACAGTGAAAGCAGGTAGTACAGGCTAGCCCCGGCCAGACGCGACCTCAGCTGTCTGCAGCACCCATGAGTAAAGGCATTGCCCCGAGGTGTCCCAGGGTGGAAAGCCCTGAGCTGATGGAGCAGACTGAGGCGGGAACCAGAGGCCACCACGGAGCCCGTGCAGGGGCCAGGCGCCTGGCCGGCCTTGCCAGCATGCAGGAAGACCGTGTGGTGTCTGTAACCCCCTGTGCCCCCAACAACCAGAGACCGTGGGCCTTCGAGAGTCTCACTTGAGGCCACATGTATGAAAAGCTCAACAGGCAAAGCTCACCGACACGTGGCCCATCGCGTTCACCCCAGGAGTTCCTGCCTGCCGTGAAATACCGTTGTCCTGTGGCCTCGTTGTTTGCAGATTTTCGTTTTGTTTTCCCTGTGCTATTTGACGGCACCCAGTACTGCTCAGGTCTGAAGGCAAGGACTTTTTCTTTGTGCTAATGCCATAGAAAAAATGTAAAAAGCAAAACATTGAAAGATCCAAACACATAAAGATGTGAACACCTGTACAATGACCTATGACAAGAAAAGTCTGGGAAGAAGTCCCTGAGCGGAAGGGAGAGTGGGCACGTCAGGCAGAACGGAAATGAGTGAACACCTCTAGCCTCTAAAGAGCTGATTCAGAATTAATAATTCAGAATTAATAAGGAAACTTCAAGGCCCTGGCAGGTAATGGTGGGGGGCGATTAAGCAGCTCCGGGCATCTTTGTAGATGTCTCGTTAGCAGACTCTCAGGATACACCTGCCAGCCCCCCTTTCTGCAGGTGGTAATGCTGTGCCTTGACTCCCGGCCATGCCATGTGACTTCTGGGCTCGACGTTGTATTATTTAGACATGAAAGAAGAGACAGTCAGCTTCTTTCTGTGTCCGCTAGCTCCCGGGAGGGGCCGCACACGGTGCCGAAACCCTGTCCGGTAGTGTTGCAGGTTGACAGACGTCGCAGTCTGTGCACCGCCCGCAAAGGGTTTCTTGCTCATAACAAAAATGTCAACTAAAGCAAGCCAGAGGTATTTTACTTATTGAAGATGCTGCTTTTTATAATACAAAACCCCCCTAACTGGTGAGCCAGTGGTGACACTGGGGTGGTCCTTTCATGTCTTAGGCACGTCCGATACCTTGGCCCCAATCTTGGAAAGCCTTACAGTATTCCGCTGATAACAAGGCATTGAGCCCTTGGACAGAAATTCATTGTAAGGAGATCCCTCCACGGAAGCAAAGGCAGCCCAGACTGTGAACAACGTGAACAGCTTCTGGGAGTAAATTATAAATGGTTGTGAAAACAGGGAACCAAATAACTCTGCACCGTGATCATTTTATCTTATGCTCTGATTGTACTTGTAGTGCTTATAAATAATACGCAAAATAGAAACACCCGTTTGCGGTGGCGCGCGCTTTCATTCGCGCCCGATGGCATCTTTCCGATTCAAGGATTACCGCTTTTGCTACACCGTTCGCAGGGCGACATCGGCCTGCCAGGACCCAACGGGATTGTGTGGGATTTCCACCCGGCCGTCGGACCCACGAAGGAGATGTTCCACCCGGAGCAGTATAAGGTAAGGAAGCTGCAGCAGAATGGCCCTGGTTCCCAGTGGAACTAAAATAAGGAGAAGGAAAAAAAGGAACTTCCTTCGACCTTTTTCGAACAATCACAAAGCCAGCGAGCGCTCCCATCCAGCGGAACCTCGTGCCTGACAACACTGCCCCAGTCACACAGGGCCCGGTCCCCCATCTTGCAAAGCTGTGGCAGATCTGAGACCAGGATTCGTCCCACAGTCTCAAAGCTGTCCTGAGTCTGCAGGTCCCTCTCCAGCTGGAGGTCCGTGGTCAGAGCATAATTCAAAGCCAAGATATGGAGTTATTCGAGCAAAACGTTGTATTTGGCAGAAGGAACCCACTTGGGCTCTCGGCTGACGTGGAGCATTGTTGTGGGTGTTTTTCCGTCAAAGTCTGTTTTCTGACTTCTGTATTCCGTTAACCTTTTGTCTGATTACAAGTCTAGTCTTGGGTCTCAGTAAAACTTAACACCCCTTCACGGCTCGCTTGCTCCGACGGGCCACAGGACCTTCGCACGTGTTCGAGCTCCCTGGTACCCCGTGAGGACAGTAATGCCCGGCCTCATATTGCTGTGGAGCGGGGACCACAGAGACACCCCCGGTCGGGTCGGGCACAGACAGTGCCTGGGGACCACAGTGCAAACCCCAAACATAGACTCTAATTCCTGCTCTTCGAGTATCTGTCTGGATGGGGGCTGGGTGCACGGCCGCGGTGGGGAGAAGGCAGGCCTCCAGGGGGAGGCAATCAGGCCCCTGCGCCTCACGCAAGAGCCACACGACCGTGGACAGAAGCGGCCCAGCCGGTGGCCGGCATGAGACAGAATGCAGGGAGAGTGTGTTAGGAGCAGGCGGTCGTGAGCCAGCTGAGTCCAGAGCAGGACGCCCCTGGACAACCAGGCCGGAGGGGGGCCCCATCCTGTCATAGGTGGGATCCAGGCATGACTCTGGCTCCTGGTGGGC